>NC_055986.1:158956300-160351351 GCF_018446385.1 Zingiber officinale | reverse complement strand
AGTTAGCACTAATGGTCAAACTCAGGTTTTGATGAATGACAAGTGAATTAAAGTTAGATGTTATGTTAGTCTAACCTTTTTACCAAGTGTGCACGAATTGACAGGTCTAGAGGACCTGATACCATGCTGAAGCCCAGTTAGGTTTGAGGACTTGATAATTGGCACGAAATCCAAATAGGTCAAGGTGTGACTGGATATCTAGCAGGAAGTCCAACTTGGTATGCGAACATGACAGCTGTTTGAAGTCTAGTTGGGTCTGTGGATCTGACAACTGGCAAGAAGACCTGGTGGGTCAAAAGGCAAATCAAGTGATGCAAATGGTTAGTGAAGGCAAGTCACTAGAGGAGAGAGATTCGGTGAGGACGAGTCCCAGTGAGACTATAAGTGTGGTCTAGCTTAGAGCTATTTTTGATGTCTAAGCTGAGACTATGACTAGATCCTGGTCTTGGGAAGATAGGATCTAAGTCATAAATTGATCATATTTTTCTAATGTGCTAATTTTGTTTTATAGGATATTTTTTATTACTTGAACTAAAATGTTTTGTAAGAAATCAAAACTAGAAGTTGGTTGAAAAAAGGGTCTACAGGTGCCCGAGAAGGAGCCAGGCACCCGGAGATCCGAGTGCCCGGACTGAGTCCAAGTGCCTAGATTGGCCCGAACCCAGGCACTAGATTGGCCCGAACCCAGGCATCTGAGCAGAGGAGTTGGCGCATGTTGATTGGCTATCACACATCAGAGTCCAGGCACCCATGTCGGTCCAGACACCTGGAGATGGATGAACTTTCATATATAGAGATTCGACGAGGGGAGGACACATCAGCGGTCCAGGCGCCTGTACCGGGTCCAGCCCCCCATGCCGGGTCCAAGCGCCTATACCGGGTCTAGGTGCCCAGACTGGGTCCAGACGCTCAAACATGGATAAGTCCAAAGTTCCAGGATCTGATAGGCCTCGTTGGAGGCGTCCGGGGGTGGTCCGGGCTCCTGGAAAAGGCTTATAAAAAGGGCTTCAACTAGAAGCTTCAGTACATCATTCACTCTGACTTTCGTACTCGCGTGCTGCTCCGAGAAGACTCCTACGATACCAAAAGATTACTCCGACAACCAACAATCAAGCTTCTATTCCTTTTGTTGTCTGTATGCTTTTTTTTCTTGCATTATACTTAAATCTTTGTAATCTTTTTGAGCTTATAGTGATTGTCCAATAAAAGCACTCAACGAATGTGAGCCTTATAGTATAAGTCATCAAAGGCTTTGAATCAAGTAAAACGAACTTGTCTTAGCACTTGCTTATCTTTGTCTCGCTTTATTTTCTTATATTTCTGCTGTGCATTCGTTTCAAAAATCTATAAAAAAATAAGTTTTTAAAATCATATGATTCACCCCCAGCTCTCATATACATCGGTCCTATAGTGATTTCCAAGTGTTCGGTCAACTATTGACCAAATTGGACTTTTCCCTTGTCTATCCTAGCTAGGACTTCCATTGTCTAGTTCCCAACTAGGTCTTCATTGTCTAACCCCGCTTCAACTTCCATTGCCTAGTTCCCAACTAGTTCTTCCACTGTCTGACCCCGCTATAACTTCCCGTCGCCTAATCTCATTTAGGACTAGTCACTCGGTAAACTTCTCACCTTCCTAATATCCAGTTAAGGATTTTCTTTATCAAACCTCAGTTAGAGCTTTCTCTTACCTAATATCAGTTAGAGTTTTCCTTTATTTAACCTCTAGTTAGAACTACTGGTTGTCTCACCTCTAATTAGAACTTTCTTTTGTCTAACTTTTAGTTATGTCTTTTCCAGTCAAGTATCCGGTTTTCCTTTAACCTATTTGGCTTCTTTCTCACATATTGTTAAACATCGAAACTCAAGCTTGAGTCAATTCAAGCTTAGTCAAACTGATCAACTTTGATCCGAAGACAATTGCACCAACAAAATTTTCATAGGGCCTAGTTGATCACCTTCAAGATTAATCGACATAAATTGGATATCTAATAGCAATTAAAAAACAAATAAAATAAAAATTAGAACTATGTAAAATTTAATAAGATTAACTATTTAGACTTTGGGACCCATAATTTATTTTAAGAGTTTCAAATATCAATTTTGATCTAAAACAGTCCATTAAATAACTTTAATTATATTTATGATAATGCATCAGTGTGAACAAATAAGACTTGACGGTGCTTTAATTATGTTCGAACAATCAAGGCATGATATTTGATTGATTTGTATTCATCTTTGGATGGTGGTCAACGAATTGACTGTTGATGCATCCCTCCGACACATGTAGAATTGACTACAAGTCTCGAGGACATTGCCACTAATTTTCTTATTAATCTTCACGTAGCAAATGAATCTAAATGCCTTATTTAGAATTTCATTATGGTTAATGCTTTGTTTTATTATTAGCGATACTTTAATTTGACAATTACTAAGTATGTAACTTCCTTTCCTTTGTAAATTACTTTCAAGTGAAACCATGCATGTATCAAATATTTTAGTTAGAATTATATAAAATTTAAAAAGATTAAGTATTGAGACCTTGAGATCAATAATTTATTTTAAAAATTTCAATATCAGCTTTATTCTAAAACAGTCCATTAAATAGTTTTAATTATATTTATGATAATGCATCAGTGTGAATAAGGAAGACTTGACCGTGCTTTGTGTGTGAACTATAGAGACAACGTCAACGGAAGCAAAACATGTTAATTGGTTAACTTGTATTACTTTTGATGCATCCTCCTCGGACATGTAGAATTGACTACCAGTCTATGAGATATTGTTATTAATTTTGTCGTGTTTTTTTAATCCTCATCTTGATTATTTATACTAATGATTAGTAGTCATTTATAATTTATCTTCTTTATATTAACTTAAGGATAAATTAATAGAGGTGCTAAGATGAACGAATCATCTTTTATCATATTATTATTAATTTTCTACTCAATAACCTTCAAGTAACAAATGTTGAAATTTATTTCCCTTGCATATTAAAATTATAACACATGAAATTAAATTTAAATATTTTATTTAAAATTTCATCATGGTTAACGTTTTGTTATTATTATTATTAGCATTACTTTTGATCATTACTACATACTGTGTGTGTATGTTTTTACGTAGTTAATAATTAAGATTTTGTTTTGTGTGTGTGATATTTACTTATACTTTTTGGTTATTTCTTACGACTTCCTGTCCTTCGTAAATTTCTTTGGCATGTATCAAATATTTTAGTCAGAACTATTTAAAATTTAATAAAATTAGCTTTTGAGACCTTGGAGCAATAATTTATTTCGAGAATTTCAATGTCAAATTTGATTAAAACAGTCCATTAAATATTTTAATTATATTTATGATAATGAATGGGTAAGATTTGACCGTGCTTTGTGTGTGAACTACAGAGACGCAGCAATTAAGGCATGATATTTGGTTGAGTTGGATTAGTCATTGAATCTTGGTCAATGAATTAACTATGGTAATGTAAAAGGTCATTCCACTGTCCAAGGGGTAGAGCAACCTCCTAGATAGGAAAAATAGACTGAATTCCAAAAAATTGAAACTTTGGTCTGGCAATTTTACCCTCTGAAAAAAAGAGATGAATAATGTAACATAGATAGATGAATAATGTAATATAAAATCTGAGACGAGATTTAGTCCTATAAAAGTTTTTTATCGAAAATAAAAATAAATTAAGAAGTATTCATAATGAATAATCTAAAATCTCAATATTCTATGTGAACTAGAGACACAACAATCTAGAGACCAGATACTCTAGTCTATAAAAAAAAGTAAAATAGGAGATGAACCACTTGTAATTATAGTCAAATTGTGATTATGATCCGATCGTAATTAGTTACGATCTTTTTTTAGGTTCACCGTTCTCCTTAGGTTATAGTTTAGACTGAGACGGATGACTGAAATCCATCGATGGTGGACGAGTGGCTAGGTTGTCGAGTGCCCGTCCTGATCCAGATTATAATTTAGAGGGACGATGACTTTAAAAAGAGATGATAACTAATTATGATCAATCACGATCACAATTTAGAGACAATTACAAATGTTCTATCCCTATCCATTTTTTTTTTTGTTTTTTTATAAGAAGCCTCAGCAATATAAGATATGATATTTGGTTGACTTGTATTAGTCATTGAATGATGGTCAATGAATTAACTTATGACGTAAAGGGTCATTAACGGTAAAAATAGAAGGTAAATTTATACGTAGTCTCCAATTATAAATTTAATTTTACAAGTAGTCTTATTGATCAAAATATTTATTTTCACTTTTTAGTCCAAAATAATAGACACTAATTTATCTAATTATTTTTGATATTTTCAGGTATAAAAAGTCAAAAAAATAAGTATAATTTTTCTTAAATTCAGCACATTAAACTAGAATTCAGTATATTTTCTATCCAATTGAGCACGACTCTTTTTCCACTTTAATTAGATGAAAACTATACTAAATATTCTTTAAATGATACTCAATTAGATAAAAAATATACTAGATTTTTTTTGAATTGTGTTGAATTCTAGTTTGAATTATATTAAGTAGGAAAAAAAGTCATGTTCAATTTGATAGAAAATATACTGAAATCTAGTTTAAAGTGCCGAATTTAAAAGGAATTATACTTATTTTTAGATTTTTTATACCTAAAAAAATATGAGGGGTCAAATTTGATAGAAATATACTTGATTTTTATTTAAAGTGCTCTGAATTCTAATTTAAAGTGTTGAATTTAAGATGAATTATACTCATTTTTGAATTTTTTGTACTTAAAAAATCTGAAGGTCAATTAGGTAATGATATTTGCATGATGAAATTGAAACAAATGAAACTTTACATGCAGGGAATGAAAATAAAATTTTTTAGATATAGGGACGGTAGCAAAGTTAAAGTTATGATTAGAGGTTTTTCTCTAATTTACTGAAAAATAGATTGAATTCTAAAAAAATTGAAATTTTGGTTTTACAATTCTACCCTTAAAAAAAAAATGAATAATGCAACACAAAATCTAAGATGATCGATTCTGTCCACTAAAATTTTTTATCGATCGTTAGTATAAATTAAAAAATATTCATGATGGATAGCGTATATTCTATATTTGAGCATCCTAATTAAAAATCGAACAATGAACACCTAGTGACATCCTTCCGCTTACAATTTTACCATGTACCAACGCGACTGAATCTACTACGAAATTGATATTTTACGAGTACAAGAACAAGACCTAGCACTGAGATCAGGCAGTAGAAGCATATATATAAAAAGTATCTTAATCACGGCGGCGGTCTCAGAGGAGTTCTGGCGTCAGATCACAGATGCCCCTGCCTCTTCCTCCGCCGCCAACCTCTCGTAGACCACATTCCCGAACGAAACGGCGACCACATACACCGTCCCTGCCGCCATCAATTTCCCGACCACATTCCCGCCCATTACCTGCCCTCCCCCTCGGCTGGCAACGGAGACCGCCAGCCCGTTCGCCCCCAGCGGTGCCGGCGCCGGAAGGAACGCCCCGTGGAGGGACACGATCTCGAACCGTCCGGGAAGTGTCATGGACACCGCCGCCGCCGCCGCCTCCAACCAGGGCTGGCGGAGCGTCACGTCGGCCACGGCTCCCCTGCCGCTAAGCACGCAGAGGCCGCGCTGCGAGCGCGCAGCGAAGGCGGATACGGCCGCGACGATGTCGGTGCCGCTGGCGATCTCCAGCACGCTGGGGCGGAGCGCGTCGGGGCTCTCACGGGTGATGATGACCGGCGGCTTCTGCTTATTCTTAGAACCAAGCGGCCGTCCTCGCCGGGGACGCCAACTGCTGGCATTGCCGGAGTCGCTTTTGTGGCTGCCCTCGTCGCCGCGGCGATTGCCAATGGCCATGGGATATTGGGCGTCTTGTCGTACGGCGAACTGGCAGTCGTCGTCTATATTCCCGCCGGGTTCATCAAGATCCAATTTTTAGACCAAAACCTGAAAAAAGGAAAGCGCAAATTAACGAACCAGTCAACAAACAAACACTGTGAAATAGTTGATCAAAAAACAGAGGAGAAAAGAAGACGACGACGACGACGACTAAACGAGGAATATGGAACTCTGTCACTGCTCTCACTTTAAACCTTCACCGGAAGCAGTTGAAAACGCGGAGAAATAAATTATGCAGGGAAAAGCTGGGAGCGGGCGTGCTTGCTTGCTGCTAGCTCCATTAATATACATACGGAGGCAGAATACCGAGCAAGATGTCTGGTTCTCCTTTGCCGTGCTTTTCCTTGGACGTCTAAAATTTGGTCAAAGTAATGACTGTTACACTAATATTTGTAAAATTATTCTATTTAACATTATAATATAATTATTTTGCTAAAGAACCCTCAGTAAGTGTCCCAACCTTGTAAATTCACAATGACAAACAACGTTCTCTTACTGGCCTTTGCATGGTCCACCACCGATCGACATGTTATAGACATGTATCTCTCTTAATTTTTCATCACATCTTAGTACATTTAAGAGTAGCACAAAGTACTAAATGTGTTGTGTTAAGTTCTTTTTCTTTCCTCCTCTCTTATTTTATGATGGTGCCTAACTCCTTGATAGCCTAAAAGATTTGTGTTCTTCACTCCATACCCGAGTGCAAAACCAAAACTAAATTTTAGGTTCGTTGGCGGTGTCCTTGAGCTTAGTAGAAACACTTCTTGTTTTATTGTGATTTTAATTTTGTTGTTAGACTACTCACAATTTATGTGCCGGTGCACTGATAAAGCATTTACCGATTATGAGTGGTCCTCTTATTTGCCCTGAGTATTTTGTTATTAGAGTAAAGACGGATAATATTTATTTCAGACGGTTTAATATTATTGACCCTAACTAGATATAAACAGATAAATCATAAGAGTATTTTTATCCTAACACCCTTTGCATAAAGAAATCAGACACTTAACAAAATCTATTGAAACAATCATCTATATAATTATCAACTATGCCAAGGATATTTTGCACCCGCAAAATATTTTATCATTGATGTTCCTAGGAAGAAGTCCTCAAAACTCAACTCCTTTGTCCAAGCGGTGATAATCCCTTTAAATATAAAGAAACTTATCAAATATATGTCTTATTACTTTTGCCTTCTTACGGAAAAAAACTTATCAAATATATGCCCCATTACTTTTGCCTTCTTGCGAAAAAAACTTATCAAATTTATCTCTCATTACTTTTGTCTTCGGCAAGAGTCATGACATAATAATAAAATTGTTATTGTATGATCTAGAGGTGTTCAAGTATTGAGAATAATATCTTAAAAAGGAAAGTAAGATTATGTACAATTTATTCTTCTCTAATATCAATATTGAAGATGTCATGCATTAGATTGCCCTTTTATATGTTAAATTTTGACAAAGATCTTGACCTCAAATGGATGACCGCAAAAGGATGATCTGAACTAAGATGGCCCTGGCACGATAATCACAAAAATTTGAAATACATAATCCTAAGATGCCCATTCCATCAAAACATTGGTTGTGTCCCTACGGAGCTAATCAATCCAGTTTGATCTCGTCCAGAGAGAGAGAGAGAGAGAGAGAGAGAGAGGAGAGAGGAGAGAGGAGAGAGGGAGAGAGAGAGATCTCTAAATTTGACCTCAAGTCAAATAGTGCGTCGATGGACCAGGACATTGCAAATGCCAAACATTACAACCAAATTGTAAGCTGTCACATACATCAATATTCCTTTCAGCTGTTACTCCAACAGTCAAAAGAGAACTCTACAAGAAATGAAGTACCCAGATGACTAGCAAATTGTCTTTCCTCAAGGGCTCTTTGGAAGCCCTTGTTATTTGCAATGGAAACGGATAAAAGGACAAATTAAATTCAGATGATGCTGTGATGCGATCGGATAGGCAGATGTCGGCATATATTTCACTACTTAATACTTCTTTCCTTCTACTTCCTCAACAGCCTTCAACTTCCAATAACCTTTATCGGTGCCAAATATCCTGATAGAATACACATTAAAACATAGAAAATGATGCTCTCCAACTGGGTATTAACAATTGAACCAACACACATTTTAGAAAGTGTGCTAGTTAAAGAAGTTTAATAACAGAGCAGATTCAACCAAGTTTAAAAAGTAATAAGCTCTACTCACCAATCCACGTAAGTAAAAGTTGATGAATAATTGCCCGACTTAGTATAAAGCAAACGGTGGTGATAGTCATGGAAATCAGCCCTGCAGAAACAATAATGAAGATATCAAACTAATATCACATAGGATTAGAAAATTATCAATCATATATACTGACATCACAAAACTCACCCTCCGTACAGTGGAATGAAATTTGAGGGACTCCATGGAAAGTGGTATCCACTGTGAGCTTCAACTGTCTCCAGGACTCTAACTATCACCCATAACCAGAGTGTAAAGAGATGGGGACCAGTTAGAGCAGGGCCTAATATTGTGGCAAAGCCAAGGAATAAGATCTCGGCAGGGTGTGCATATTCAGAAGTCAGTCCAAAAGGCGTAGCATGTCTGAGACCATATTAGCTGTTAGAGAAGAAGATAACAACACATGAATCTTCAGAGAAGCAATTTGACTTACTCATGATGCACACTGTGAACATGCTGATACAGCCATTTGGTATGTAGTATTCTGTGCCCCCAGTAGAACACGAAATCTTCCACGATGAAGTAAAAGATAATTTGAGAGACAATAACACTCCTACAAGGGGAAAAAAAAAGAAGCTTCTTGTAAGAAAGTACAAAAATAATCTGAGACAAGAGCTTAAAATGGCTCCAAAAAGAATCTGAGATGCATGCAATGTGAAGTAAAGAGAAGATGGAAATACCAGGGTGGCAATGGAAGGCTGCTTCTCAGACCCATGAATCTGAAAGTAGGGTAAGAAATGAGCATGAGCGGTAAGTTGACGCATACATGGTAAAGGACTAGGCGCAAAATGCATCTCCATTGTACTTCTGGAGTGTTGACCTTTTTCTGAAAAATGTTAATAGACCATTAGGATGCAACAATCAAACTAAAAACACTTTTGTAATAACTTTCAGAATAATTGGACAAGAGCAGAGCATAGTTACCAAGTAAATTCTAGAAGTAGAAAAACAGATATATAAGTCATCACAGGTTTTAACAGAAAATAATACTAGATTAGACAGAAAAATGATTCAAAACTCAATGAACTCTAAAATAAAAGGTGCATCTTATTACAAGTTCAACCTGAATTTTGTATTTTCTGAACAACCCAGATCTCTCAAAATATAGAGTTGGAAGTCCAGATAAGAAGTATACACTTTCATGAATCAGGAAGGTGCCAATAGTAGCCAACTGGAACTCACTGAAATGTGTGATAAGATACTGCATAACAAAGATCAAATGTTATAAGGAATTAACTAATTGTTTAGGCACTACAATTAAGTTAATATAAGCCATTTTAATTTTAAGTGTAAAGATAGAAATAAGAAAAAACATCTAGCAGAAAGTCCAAACCCACATGCACACAAGAAGGCCATAACTTACTGAATAGAGATATGTCATCATAGTCATTGTGATCATCAAGCCATATTTGTTCCCAATTATTTAGGATCGACTAAATGAATCCTATCCCTTATTCAAGTTCTATGCAAGTCCATATTGCTAGTAATAACCAAATCAATTAAAATATATTTTTTATAAAATTGACTGTTTTTTTTTCTTTGGCCCCACTACTCCTTAAATCTTCTACTCTGAACTTTTCAAGTCTCTAACTCTAGAATCCTTCAGTCGTCTTTAATGTTTTTTTTATATTGTGTTAATATTCAAGAAGTCAAACTCGAGAGAAATCCCAGTACACTGGAAGTTGATAAATAGCAAAAAGAAAAAAAATGCTGCAGGTCACAATTGAGGGCATGGATCTAACCAATTTCACTGTAAGAATAAATCAAGAGTTATACCTAAGACAACCAAAATTATATACATTCAGTTCTAGAGAGTTTTCTTCAGTCTTCTTTTATTTAACCTTCTTCTCAAATTGATTCAAGTTGTGTAGCTATAGAGTTCGTGGCTAAATTTTAGGATATGTTCATAACATCATAGTGCAATTTTTCTAGTTTCACGATCTTTTAACCTTGAAAGTTGAAAGTAAATGTGGGCCATTTTTAAGCCACACCTGGCTGATTTTAAACAAGCATCATAACATGCAAGTACTTAAAGATCATCAGTTCTTGAATCTATAAGAAATAAGAATGATATGCTGATCATAAAACAACAAATATAAATAAGGTTCTACTTTACCAAGATTTAGGCAGCTAGAAATGTGTTCATTTCAATCATCACTGATATTAAGATTTTACACAGATCAGAAAGTTATGGAGAACAATTTCTTGTTCATAAATTAGGGCTTCTAAATTGCAAGTATAGAAGTGTAGGACAACTATCCACAACTAGGACAATCAAATTCCGATGAATTTGCATAAAAAACAGAAGTCAAAATCATGCAGATAAAACACAATAAAGCGTAGTCACCATAAAATATCCTCAATAAAGCACATGCATCTGATTTTGCACAAATGCACATACTAAAACTCTAAAAGTTCTATAGCTAAAAAATTTACCATCTAATCGACTGAACTTGACAAACAAACTAATGAAAATAAATATCTAAAAGAAAGATGAAAAGACAATTGAGCAGTTAGAAATTATATTTGTAACATCATGGTGATCTCATTATCCTTGCAACATTATATTTGGAAAGGTAGAATCTCATTATCCTTGCAACATTATATTTGGAAAGGTAGAATCTCATTATCCTTCTCCATCAAAAGTGAAATAGGTAATCTAAATGGCTTTTTTTAAAAGTCCATATGAGGTAAAGCGGCTGATTCTGGTTCAGCCATCAATAGTCATTTTTTTTATCCTTTCAGTGGTCTGCCTTCCAGTTTTAACGAAAGGTAAAAAAAGAATCCATCCAGAGATCAAAATGGCAGATGTAATTGTAATCAGTAAAACTTGTTAAAGAAAAAGAAAAGAAAGTGCCATGCATTTAAAATGGTAAGAATATGGCCAAAAGAAGACCGATAACAAGATCCGAATACCAACTCTAAAACTATTTCAAAAAGAACAACTCCAGAATCACACACTGAGAAACTTACGGACAACTGGACGTCACGATCACATAGCAAACTTAGAAAATGAAATCCGAACCTTTTGAACGCAAAGCCTAAGACCTCTCATACAAATCGCTGACAAATCATGTAACAGACAACAACGACTTCTAAAATTTACGTAAATACGTTAATTCATCCAAACCTTCGATAAAATCAACAGCGGAAAGGAAAGAATAAGAAGCGGCGACATGCAGATTGCAAGAACAATTTATTAAAGAACATTCATCGACAGGGCGCTCAGATTTCAAGATGATCGAGGCGGCGACGTAAGAGGGAGCATATCGCCGGCATCGATCTTCACTGTCGAGCCGATCATGAACTCCGATGCAAGATATTAAAATAGAGAGCCATACCCCCCAGCACGATTCGATGAGCGACGCCATGGTGGAGCGGAGATCGGCAGAGCCGCCGATGCGAGGACTGAGACGGTGACGTGGAAAAAGAGCTCAATCCGTTCGACGAAACGAAATGCGGAGAAGTTTAAATAATGGTCTGTTTGGGAGGAGGAGGTGAGGGAAGGATAAAGTCAGGGTAGGTAACTTTTACCCTTGTTTTCTTGTTTGGGAAGGTTTTGTTTAGATGGGAAAAGACGGGGAAGTATTGAGGGAAGGGAAGTTATTACCTTGTTTGGGAGAAAATGGAGAGTAAAAAATATTAAATATATAAAATTATAAAATCGTCCTCTCCTCTCTAACAAGATAAGATTATATATTTTTTAATTTTTCTTTTTCTCCATTTTCTTTCTAAAGTTCCCTACTTGTAAATGTCTCCCGCAGCTTGTGTGTTATAGTCAACATGACAATTAAATATCTTATTTCACTGAGAGTTTGGATAGAAATTTGAGTAACAAAAGTACTTAATTTACATCAAAATCTAATATAATCTTCTTAATTGAATGAAGCAATGCTTTACGATTTGTATCCAAGTCTCCCAACATGATTTCTCATTTTTTACTGTCATTTCCTAAAATACAATTGAAGTATTAATCGGTGAATCGGTGATGATAGGGAGAATTTCAATATAATTACACGATGAATTAATCTGAAGTTGGAGACCTAAGGTTCGGCTCCTCTGGTCCGACGATCATTGCGTAGTCCTTCTCCACAGGCTGCGGAGGCATGTTAGTGTCGAAGTGGCATTGCAGGCCATTCTTCTCCTAGTCCAAGGAGCAGGCTGCAACCGGCTGGGATTTGACCTTTTTCATAGGGTCAAAGGTGTCTAGAAAATCAGGTGGCGTTGCAAGAGGCTCTACTGCTTTAGTTGCTATTACTAGTGGTTCCGTCGCTGCCATTGGAGAAGACTCTCTTATGTTGCGTCATCAATTGATCTCATGCGGAGAAGAGCATGACGAAGGCCACGACAATTGGGGGAGCTTGAGACGGAGGAAAAGGTGAAGCGAGGGCCTGTGCAAGGAGGAGGAGAAGGGAAAGACAAAAGAAAAAGAAGTAATATTATAAAATAGGAATAAAATTAGTATATATATATTTTTATTTTTTTATTATCTTTTTTTACACCCTAATCTAGGGTGTAAGAAAATGCTCCATTTCATAGATAAGTAAGGATAAAATTTACTTTTCTTTACCTTTCCTGTTCACTCCCTTCCAAATAAAATTTAGTTCACTCCTTTCCAAACAAAATTTAGAGTTCCCTTCTCTTAATTATCCTTCCCTCACCTGCTTCCAAATATAGGGTCAAATATCTATTTTCTTACTCCTCAATTTAAAGGGTAAAAAGGTTATCCTTCCCTCTTCTCCTTTACATTTACGAACCTCCGCTGACCCATCCAAACTGAGGCTTCGTCGATGAAAAAAAAAGATAGCCAGTCTGTCGAGTCGGTGCTTTGAGCTTTCCTCTCTCAAACGAATAGCGCAATAGACGTACTTGGCTTTGACTTACCCTTAGTTGTACTTTATTATTATTTAAATAAATGGTGGGCCCATTCCGCATGCACTGAACTGAAAAGCCAGCACGTGATGTACGACCATAATGTAAAGGCAAATAAATTCGATCCTACTCACAAGTGTATATATATCTTTTGTTTACTTATTTTATTGGCGGCACATATTTTACTCTGACAAATTTTTGGCGGTGATTTTCCAAACTGCATAGCTGATATGCGATTTATCAGGTCTAAACCGAGGTTAGATTCGTCGGTCTAGAAAATTTTGAATCAAAAGAGATCCTGTTTATTTATTGATTGGATGAATTGAATTCTATTTGTTAAATAGATGGAATTTAGTTCACCTAATCAATGAATGAACAGGGGAACAGGAATAATCCAGAGATCCTGGACCGAAGGATCTTTGCCCGTCTAAATCACGTAATCTCACCTGGATTCATTTTTACCATTTCCAAAAATGGCACGACAATTGTCCGAAGCAAAAAAATATTGGATATTTTTCTTAAAAAAATATATAGGTACTTATATTGATGTTTGGTGTTGAAATTTAACAGTTGAGTTTATTAATCATCTCGATGATTTTAATCGGTGTAGTTTGATATGATGATGTAGACATTGTCTCATTATATTCTCGATATCTCTTTTCAATTATTGAAGTACCCTTTCGAATAAGAGACGTACCCTTTTTAGTATCATCGCTACCGACCTAATTTTGTCGGTCATCGAGTTATCCCTTCGGATATCGACACAACCTCTTTGGGTAAATTTATCCTTAAGGATAAAAGTATTATGGTCGAGGGGAAGGCTAAGCCTTCTTTTCTTAAGACGATATTGCCCTGCTCAGATGCTTACGATTTATTAGCAATCATCTCTTAAAATACAACGACTTGTATCTCAAAATAGGAGCATTCTAAATTTCGAAGCCTTGAAACTCTTAAGAGAGGAGAGAGAAGAGAACCCAAGAAAAAAATTCACAACTTAAGAATTGAATATATTAAGTGGAAGGAATGAGATTTATTTTATAGGGATGAAAGATTTTTTCCAAAAGGTAAAAGGATATGAGAAATGTCTTTTCCCTTAAACCTTTTCACTTAAAACTTTTCACTTAAACCTTTTCATTATGATTAATTAATTTAATTAATTAATATAATTAACTATTTACTTAATCTATTATAAATATTAATTAATAAATTAATTAATATAACAATGATTAATCTTTTAATCAATTAAATTAATTAATCAATGAAATTAATTAATCAATGAAATTAATTAATCAATGAAATTAATTATAATTTCATATCCCTCAATGATTCCACATACTCGAGTTAGCGTTCATCGATGAATCCAACTCATATGAGAATCAAATTTCCGTCTGATCATATCGGACTAACGATTCATTAGACATTAATTTCTCATTTACTCGAGAAATTGGTTTACCACGGTCTACTCACGAAATAGTCATCTTATTCATATTGGTCACCAAACTAATTTTCCAACAATCTTCCACATGAATAAAATTATGGATAAGTTTCAAGTCTCAAGCAAGAATTTCATCGAAAGACTATTGCATCGAGAAAGGTAGCTTGTGGCTTTCAACCTTCCATAGTAGAATATGATATGATTTACTTGATTGCCCAATGAAGTATGTCTTGATGAAGTATGTCTTGAATTATTCACCCGTTGGTGTAAACTAAGACAATCATATTCACACAATAGCCCCTTACATTTTTACCAGTTCTCTATTATGTCCATTAAGAGTATCCTGCAATACCCTATTATACCCTTTACGGTATAATATAGGAATCATTAAGAACTTTTGTTCATCCTTTACTCATTTAACAGATTGCACCTTTTGTCCCAGGAATGAGTTGGAATAATTATTCCTAGGTGTCTCGAATCTTGTAGCTTAGTTGTCTCTTTTGAACCATGATCTTGGGATCTCCAGTTAACATGGTTGGGTTACCACTTTTAGATTTAAATGTTGAGTTTTAGACTCATTCTCTTAGACATGTAGTATAATTGATCTCTTGGTAGGCCTAGCGGATCCATATAATTCTCTATATTCAATGAATATTTTATCACTAGAGATCTACTGCTTTAATGATATTAAGTCATTTTAAAACTTATCATTTTACACTAGTGTCCTTCTCATAATTTCTTAGATACCATAATGTATCATATATATATTGGCATAGTGGTTAACCCCCACATTAGAAGGTTTGTAACTTTTCAATGCCTTATAGAGATTTTTCATTTCTATCTCACTAGGGCTTGTGATTTATCGAGAGGACAATTTCCCACACAATTTTTAGGATAAACCCAGAACTTATCAGCATAGTTTTTATTATCTCCTCAATGTTTAAGCCACCATTGTTGAATTGAGGTGAATGCGATATAGTCAATTATTGGAATGTTACTCTTCCTTGAGAAACATTCCTTGAGCAATATCCTGCCTTCTCTTCCTCAATCACCATGGATGATCTTGTTTAGTTGATTTTTCTAACAACATTTCTAGTGTTTTATAAAACACTTCAAGGGCCTCAATCTTGCTTAAAAGCAAGTCTCCATAACTCTAATCTTCTGATTTCACCGAATTAAAACTGTGGTTGTATAATCAGGATGATGATCACGATTACACTTGTTGTAAGAAAAGTGCTCAATCTAGAAAGTAGGCATCACTTGGTCTTCCAATTTCACTCAGCTAGAGTTATGATCGTCTAATTGGAGTGTTGACTAGGATTGTATTACTCTTAGAGAGATACTCGACTCAAGAAGCATACATCCCTTGGTCTTCCAATCTCATCGAGCCAAAGCTGTGGTCATTTGATTAGAGTATTGACCAAGATTTGTATTACTCTTCGAGAGATACTCAACTCAAGAAGTATACATCTCTTATTTTTCCAATCTCATCGAGCCAAACTGCAATTGTTTGATTGGAGTGCTAATCGGGATTGTACTACTCTTTTCAAGAGATACTCGACTCAAGAAGTATATATCCCTTGATCTTCCAGTCTTATCGAGCCAAAGCTGTGGTTGTTTGATTGGAGTGCTGACCAAGATTGTATTACTCTTCGAGAGATACTCGACTCAAGAAGTATACATCCCTTGGTCTTCTAATCTCATCGAGCCAAAGCTCTTCTGATTTGAGTGCTGACTAGGATTGTATTACTCATCGAGAGATACTCGACTCAAGAAGTATACATCCCTTGATCTTCTAATCTCATTGAGCCAAAGCTGCGGTCGTTAGATTGAAGTGCTGACAAAGATTGTATATCGAGAGATACTAGACTCAAGAAGTATACATTCCTTGGTCTTCCAATTTAATCGAGCCATAGCTGTAGTCGTTTGATTGGAGTGCAGACCATGATTGCATTTATTCTTCGTGAGACACTTAACTCAATTCTTAGTCACTTGTAGCACATGTAATGCAATCCTTCTAACTCATCTATTTTTGACCTCCACTTAGGTCTTATTGAGTTAGACTCAAGTCTAGTTTTTTACTAAGTGGGCTTGATCTTCTATCTGAAGACCTTCATTAACCCTCTTTTTGGATAGTTTAAACTCACTATCCTCAACTTTATGACTTTAGTCAAATGACCCCCACAAAGCCTTGACCATCATTATACCCATAGTATAATTTTGTTGTCCATCCTTTTAAGGCATGGTTCTCATATAGAAAAATTCTATTCTTCCTTGTGAGTAAGCCTCACATTACTTGAGGTTCACTTTTAGATGCGCTAAGACATCTTTTGATAGTAACCTTAAAAAATACATTTTCTTCTAGTAATGTAGTGTCTTTTATTGTCATCGCTTGAAGACGATTGCGGTGAATTTCTCCAATTTCTCTCTAGTAGGAGTGGGACCCACGGTCTTCATAATCGCCAATATCGTCTTAAGATTGTTGGATATTTTTCTTTAATAAAAATATAGGTATATTAATCTTCGGTGTTGAGATCCAACAGTTGGGCCTGATTAGTCATCTCGATGATAAGTTGATGACTTTAACTGGTGGAGTTCGATATGGCGATGTGGACCTTGTTCCATTTATACTCTTGACATCCACTTTTGGTTATCGAAGTACCCCTTCGGGTAAGAGACATACCCTTCTTGGTATTGTTGCTACCGACCTAATCTCGTCTGGCGTTGAGTTATCCATTCGGATATCGACACAACCCCTTTGGGTAAACTTATCCCTAAGGATAAGAGTATTAAGGTCGAGGTGAAGGCTAGACCTTCTTTCCTTAAGACGATATTGCTCCGCCTAGGTGATTACGGTTTATTGGCAATCATCTCCCAAGATACAATGACTTACATCTTGAAATAGGAGCACTCCAAATTTTGAGCCTTGTCGAACTTTCGAAGTCTTGAAACTCTTAACAGAGGAGAGAGAGAGAGAAGAGAACCCAAGAGGAGAATTTACAACTTGAGAATTAATTGTATTAAATATAAGGAATGAGATTTATTTTATAGAGATGAAGGGCTACTTCCAAGAGGTGAAAGATTTTTTCCAAGAGGTGAAAGGATATGAGATGTGTCTTTTCCCTTAAACATTTTCACTTAAATTTTTTCATTATGATTAATTAATTTAATTGATTAATATGATTAACTATTTACTTAATCTATTAATATATTATAAATATTAATTAATCAATTACTTAATATCACAATGATTAATTTTTTAATCAATCAATAAAGTAATCAATGAAATCAATTATAATTTCATACCTCTCAATGGTTCCATATACTCGAGTTAGCGTTCATCCATGAATCCAACTTGTACGTGAATCAAATTTTCATCCGATCATATCGGACCAACCCTTCATTAAACATTAATTACTTATTCACTCGAGAAATTGATTTACACTGGTCTACTCGCGAAATAACCATCTTATTCCTATTGCTCACCAAACCAATTTTCCAACAAAAATACAACTTCGGGCCGTGGTCGCATCTTTTCGGAGAAAGTGACCTTTGTCCGAACCAAAAGCGACGGACAACAAACATTGCATCTTATTTTCTAATGAAGGGTGATCTTCTATTGCATGAAAAAATCGAATGGAGAAAGGCTGACAAACGTCAAGCTAATGTCGAATATTTTTCAACGAATGATGCAACTTCTTATAAGAGAAAATGGGGAACGGAGCATAGGTAAAATTGTCGCTCTGATGGAGTCTCATATTCAATGAACTTTTCAGCTTATTGTATGCAAAAAAGGCTATAAAAAAAAACCTAACAAACATAGCTCCAGTTCAACTTCTTCTTTGGTGAACAATGTAGTATATGTCTCTAACAGTCTTCATGAGCCAATTTCTCCTGACCACATGCCTCCTTCTTGACCATGAAGCTAAAAGTGACGCAACCTAGCTCCAGGCAATGGCTTTGCCAATTCTCTATTATTGTATTAGAGCAGGGTTTAAGCGAGGTATTGACCACCAGGTATAAATAACTATAACGACAACTTCAAAATTTCAAGTACTCATTAAATTATGTCAATTAGCATTCCAAATAATCTATATACTGCATAGGCGACGATAACATCTCAAATTGCACTTACCAATATTATAGCCAAAGATATCTTTGTTATATTCATCTTTTTTTTTGTCATTGTAGAAAAATCAATCATAGTAATAATGATAGTTGAAATCATAGGGTGAAGAAGTTTTATGCTCTGATCATTCCTGTGAACAACATGTAAGTTTTTTTCTACTAATCTGTAAATAAATTAATATGATGTATTTGGACTTTGGTAATGTGGTTTAGTAAAGTACTTATTATTTTCTGTTGTTAATAATATGCATTTGGACTTTATTGTCTGCCTTTTTGTCTTTAAAATTTCACCAACAATACCTTTAACTAATTAATAAATTGTGTGGTTACGAGTTTAAAGTTGATTGTATAGGATTGTTGTACTAGAGGGGAGTGAATGGTACTCATGACTTTTCACGTTTTTCGTAAAACAACTATCGAGAGTAAACATAGTGGAAAGTAAAGAAGTAAAGAAATAAAACAAAAGGCTAAGTTAACACTTTTGGTTTTACTTGGTTTGGAGCCAAGGCACACACTCGTTGAGTGTTTATTTTGGGAAATTCAATAATAATTCAGAGAATTACAAGTGCAATAATTTAAATGCTATAACTGAAATTATACCGACAACTAAGGATTAGATGTTCCAGGCTTTCAGTCATCGAAGTCGTGTCATAGAGTCTTAGCGTCATCTTTGGAGTAGCGTGCAACAGAGAAGTCGTCAATTCAAGTTGTATTCAAAGGGCTTCTTGAAGACTACTTTTATAAGCTATTAAGGGTGCCTCCAGCTGCATCCAAGGCACCTCTAGGTGTAGATTTTTATCCCCTAAGCTTTGGTCGCAATAATCATCGTAATCTGTGATTTTATCCTCTAGAAGGCACCTTTTGTGCTCTCCAAGGTGCCTCTGCGCCCAACTCTAAGGCACCTCCGCACTTAGCTCAAAGGCGCCTCTGCAAGGCATGCTAGTCCAAAATACCAAAGATGCACTGCAAAACAAAGTTAGCACAATAAAATATGAATAATTTAACAGTATTTGGACTATCCGGTCTTGACTTTGAGTTTATTTGAAACTCTAGGTTAGACTGACGTCTGTTGTTCCCTCTACGGGGAATGCGTCCTCACCTACTTCTCTCAAGAGAAATTACCTTTTACCAAATTGGTCATTTAGATCGTCTGGACTTTTGCTCAACATCTGAGACCTTGGGACTTTCCGCCGGACGTCTGATTCCCGACCCGTCCAGTCTTTCACCTAGTGTATGTGACCCCTAGGACTTCCACCTAGTGTCCACAACCCTAGGATTTTGCCCGACGTCCTCGACCTATCAAGACTTTGCTCAGTCCCATGAACTAGGACTTCAATGCCTAGTCACAATTAGGGCGTTCCATCAGCCTAGTGTCCACTAAGACTTCTTTGCCTAGCCTCAACTAGGACTTTCACTTTGTCTAAGACCACTTAGAACTTTCTTGCACACTTAGTTAGACTTGTTAGATCAACAATAATACTTAACTTAGAACCCTTTTTCATTATCAAAACTCAAGTTCGATCATCTAGTGCTCCCTACACCAACAACTTGTTTATGAAATGTTAAATTTTGAAAAGTGTAACTCCAAATTTAGGAACATGTGATGATCTATTTGTTGGGGAGCCCAATGCATCACACACATTGACACATTTCACATATGCATAGTGGAAGACAAATAATAATTATAATTATTACAATACACACAACACACATATACATGATACAACATGTGCAATCGATTAGGGGTTTAAAAAAGAGTTATTCTGTAGGTTGTTGGACAATTGGCTGACGTGACAATCGATTAGGGGAAAGCCTAATCAATTAGGAGGCAAAAAGTAGTTCGAACAATGCCCATATACAGGGGAGTTCACCTAGGATTTTTGCCGCTAGTTCTTGGGATGATGAGGAAGAAGTGTTGTTGCATTTCCTGCTAATCAAGAGATATTTTCATGTAACAAGATAGCAAGCTAAGTAAGATCTCATTGTAAAGTGTTTACTTTTATTTTCGCTTGTATTCTTATTGTATTTCTCATGTTTGAGATTATATGAGGCTTCTCCACTTTCAAAAAGTTTCCCAGAAGGATGTGTTTATAGTGGAGCTATGTGTATGGTGTGGATCCTTGGATTAATCATCTTAAGGAGGTGGAGATCAAGTAAATCAGATGTGTTTGTATTGTGAAATCTACACTTCAATTTTATGCTACAAATCATTATCGAAGAAGCAAACGAAGTTATTCACCCCTTTAGCTCTCTACGTATCCTAACAAGTGGTATCAAAGCGAGACTGCTCTTCATTGGGCTAACTACCAAAAGAAGCAAGAGCTAGAGGAAGAAGAAGTTGAAACCCAAATTTTCAACAAGTCAAAATTTATCATTAAGGAGCTCAACTTTGAAATGGATTTGGATACAACACTCGAGCACCTCCACCATTCAGATTGGGAAGCTTCGATCTTTAGAAATCAAGGGTCAAGAGTTTCTTTATGATGGACATAGAGCAATGATTTACTTTAATGAAGGGATTTCAAGCTCTAATGGATAGCAAAGGGAAGCTTCTTGATCAAGAAGAAGAAATGGACTGAGGAGCAAATCAAGAGATCCGAGGAAAATGACAAGGTAACCAAATTATTGATTAATTTGGTGTCTAACAATGTCTTGTGTAAAATTGGATAATATCAAGATGTCAATGATATATGGAGCAAGTTAGTAAAACTTCATGAAGATCCAACCTTGATGCAAAGTAAAGCAAAATCCAAAGAAGAAAACTCATTGGGTTAAGAACAAGAGGTTTTGGACGATGAGAGATGCAAGTTGAAGAGTTTTCCACAAGGATTGAGGGGGAGCGTAGTTCATTAACATTGGAATGAGAAGAAGTCTCTACATTCGGATCAAATGAAGAATCATGTGCCACCTCTACAAGTAAAGAAGGTATAATAATTTTAATTTGTAAAAATAAAAATCATATCATATGATTTGAGTGTAGGGAGAATAGACACTACAAGAGTAAGTATCCAAAATTGGTGAAGAAAAACGTTCAAGTGGCACCCAAAGTCAAGGAAAAATCAAAGGAGGCCGGGACCTTATTATGGAAGGGAAAGGAACACATCATGTTTTTCTTGTGCAATCACAAGGAACATCAAAATCAATGTCCAAAGAGGAGGTCTTCAACTAAGAACAAAGGAGGAAGCTCAAATCAAGGGGGAGCTTCCAAGGGCAAAACTAAGGTTCCTTTAGTTAATGATACTTATCTAAATCATGATAAAATGCATGCTAGAAATAACTTTTATCATTTTAGTGTTATTTATCATAAAAATGGAAAGCATAAAAAACCTAAAAAAAAATTACAAGTCATTTTATGCTAGAACTACCTCATCTAAGTATAGGAAGGTAGAAAATCAATTAGATAAGAACTCTAAAAAAATTAGATATATGCCTAAAAGGGAAAATATCCAAGGTCATAGAGAAAAATAAAAAATTGAGGATTTCATTATGAAAAATTAAGTCTTGAAGTCAAGACTTGATAAATTAGAAAAGACCCTTAAGAAAATGACAAATAATCTCAAAGTGTCTAATAAACAAAATCTAGATTTAGGAAAACAAAGGTCATCTATGGATAAGAAGGGTTCGGGGTACAAATCCAAGTCCAAGGATAATGTGTCCTCATATCATAGAGCTACATATAGCTATGGAACTAATCCTACATCTAGAATTCAAGTTAATCTTACAAGGGAGGATATCCCCAGAGTTGATTTTGAGGAGACTAGTGTGACTAAGGCTTCTAAGAAGCCTAGGAAAATCATTAGAAAGGTATCAAGGGAAATTATCCCTAATGAATACCTAGATCATCTAAGGAGAACCAATAAGTGAGAGTTGATTTTGAGGAGACTAGTGTGACTAAGGCTTCTAAGAAGCCTAGGAAAATCATTAGAAAGGTATCAAGGGAAGTTATCCCTAATGAATACCTAGATCATCTAAGGAGAACCAATAAGTGAGTGTGTTCTCTATACCCCAAATGGATTTAGATTGCGTCAACTTTAATTGGAAGGATAGCTAACCCAAACAAAGTTGACACTTTAGGAAATTTTTAAGGTATTGTGATATCTTGAAAATGGCAGATGGATTTACTCTTGAAGAGTAAAAGTATGCCAACTAAATTTTTTGAAAAATTGAGTTTTATTAAATGGGCACAAATAGGATATAATTCAAAGAAATGCCAAGTTGGGATTTTTGCATTTTCTAGGGGGATGAGGGCAACTTGGGTTTATTTTTAACTTAATGATTAGTTGATGATACTTAGAAAATCTAGGTATTTTCTTTATGCTAACATTTTTATGATTGTGTGTCCTATCACATGCCATGACATCATGATATACACATTGACATTACATCTTGCCATAATATTTGATACATGTCATGTCATATATACATCATTATTTATGATAGTTTTTCTTTTTAAAGTATGCATTTGATATATGCCATGATTATCATGCATTATTTTTATGTCTAGATGATCACTTAATTTTAAATTTTCTGAATTGATTAAATTATTTGAATTGATTTGCTCATTGTTCTGTTTGACCAAGTCAAGGTTGATGCCAAATTGATCAGAGTCTTGATTGACTTGATCAGAATCTAGATTATTTTGTGATTTTGAATTTAAATCATTTAGATCTAGATTATCATGCACCATACTTGGAATAATTTCATACTTATCTGAATCATCATGCTGATTATTTAAACTACTATTAGCAGGGGTATTTTGGTAAACATTACTAACCTTGAGCGCAACCCCTAATTCAGTAGGCTTTTTGATTGGATCTAACCCGAGTTTGAATTCGATTTTTACTTGATCCTCGAGCTCCATCGGCTCCTCGTGAAGTTTGATCAACTGGGTCCAAAGCTCATGTGCATCTTTGTACTTTTCTAGTCTGCATAAAACTTTATTAGGTAAAACATTACAAATAATTTTACTTACATTTGTGTTTAGTTCTGAGTTCTGAGAAGGTTTTCTCAATTTCAGCCAATAATCAAAGTTTAGACTTCCTAAGAAACATTCCATTCTTCGCCTCCAATAGTTGAAATCTTGATCATACGGTGGTGGTTCGTTGGGGTTCCATCCTTCTTGAAGAGGCATTGGTCTTGCACACATGGAAACAGAGAAAAAGTCCCAAGACTTGGTCTTGGATTAGTAGTGTTGGAGAAAAAAAAATAATTTTTCACTATTTTTTTTTAAATAATAAAATATTATCTCAAATTTTTGAAAATGTAATATTTTGTCGATACTAAATAGTGGTGAAAAGATGACGATGTATTTTTCAAAAGTAGTTTTGGAGGGAAAAAAATGAAAGACGTAAGGTTTTATTTTAAAGACAAACAATATCTAATTTTTCTTTAAAAAAAACACCCCCTTTGCCTGATTGGTGGTTGTACCAAATTAGAGCGGTACCTGCTCTGATACCACTTGTTGGACCGTGATAGTTCGATAGAGGGGGGGGTGAATATCGATTATAAAAAATTCGTCGATAAGAGTAAGTGCAGCACAATGCTAACACAGAACCTTTTTACTTGGTTCGGAACCTGTGTCGACTCCTACTCCAAGGCACGTACTCGTTGAGTACTTTCGTTGGGCAATCACTATCAATTCGAATGATGACTACAAAAGAATTAAGTACAGGAATTGATAGAAAGAAAATACCGACAAGATTAAAAGAATTAGACTGAAGAGAGTGCTTTGTTGGAGTGGCCTCGCGGCGTTGCAGGAGCACAGTAGAGCAGTCTGAGAGATTTTCATTGTTTTTGAAGCTCTACCCCTGCTCCTTTTATATGAGGCTCGGGGCACCCCAGATCCCTTCCGAGCACCCTGGTGTGAGGTGGTAGGTCCAACCAGCAAGCTTCACGTGTCTACACCGCGAAATGGATAATATTTGCCTCCGGGCGCCCGGATCCCTTTCGAGCGCCCGGACCTCCTTTCTCCAGAAATTCCTTCTTCTGCAAGACAAGGTTAGTCCGAGGCAAATATGTAATATGTATCATGCAAAACAAAGTGTTAGCACAGTTTATAATTTTAATATATATAGAGTATGACTTAGATTCCGTTTTTCCGAGACCGGAATCTAGTCATGATCTCGACTTAGATATCCGAAATGGATCTAAGCCGGATCGACGCCTAATGTTCCCTTCCCAGGAACGCGTCCTCACAGTCACTCCCTTCCAGTGACTTACCTTTACTCACCTGCCAGACGTCCGGTCAGCCCTTCGACTCGTCTGGACTTCTCGCTAGCTATCCGGTCAGCCCGTCGACCTAGCTGGACTTCGTGCCAAGCGTCCGATCAGCCTGTCAACCCGCTTGGACTTCGTGCCAAATGTTCGGTCAGCCCGTCAACCCATTTGGACTTCGTGTCAAGCGTCCGGTCAGCCCGTCGATCCGCTTGGACTTCGTGCCAGACATCCAGTCAGCCCGTCGGCCTGTCTGGACTTCGCCTGCACACTCGGTCAGAGTGTTAGATAACAACAAACCTAACTTAACCCAATTTGTCATTCATCAAAACCTGAGTTAGACCGTTAGTGCTAACCGCACCAACACCTTTAACGTCCAATAAAAGGACATCTCGACCAGGAGTACAGATTAACACCTTCCAAACAACCTTCGAGCAACGAGCTATTAACGAGACGCGCCGGCCAAGCTACGACAAGCCCCCGACAACTTGGCACTCCGATCTCCTTAATTTTTGTTGTCAGTATTACTTAAAATTCTTGTTGTACTCAATTCATATTTGTATTTTTACGCGATTATAGTGATTGCCCAAAGTAAACACTCAACGAGTATGAGCCTTAGAGTAGGAGTCGCCCAAGGCTCCGAACCAAGTAAAAACACTTGGGTCTTCTGTGCGTGTTTTTTTATTCAGCTACTTTAATTTTCTATCGCTTCACGAATTAGAAACAAGTGAAAGTCATGAGCGCTATTCACCCCCCCTCCCTCTAGCGCTTCTCGATCCAATAGTTTATTCACAAGATGTGTACTATAATAGAATATTTCATTGAAATAAATAGAACAACATTTGTCCTTTATTACAAATGAAAAACTTTTCTTATCCAAATAAGAAACAGAGATAATGTTCTTAGTTAAAGCAGACACATAACATTACTCTTCAAGTTCAAAAAAAAATCTAGTGGACAAAGATAAGGAATATGTTCCTACAACTATAGCAGTAACTCTTGCGTCATTGCCTATTAATAGGTCCACTTCACCCTTTGTCAATGATCTATTATTTCTTAGCCCCTGCAGATTAGTACAAATGTAAGATGCATACCCGTTATCTAATACTCATGAAGAAGAAATAGATAGATTGACTTCTATAATATATATACCTGACGTAAAAGTCTCACTTCTTTTTCTTTTTAGTTCCTTTAGGTACAATTTGCAGTTCCTCTTCTAGTGTCTGGTCTCACCATAGTGGAAGTAGGTTCCTTCCTTAGTAACCCCACCTTTGGATTTCAATGCATAAGTCTTGCCCTTGCCTTTGACTTGGGTCTTACCCTTACCTTTAAGCTTCCATTTGCCTTTTTCCTTTTGCCTTTGACCTTTGGCACCATCAAAATGGTGCTTGGCTTTGCCTTCTTAAAGTTGAGTTCAGCAGTTCTCAACATGCTCAATATCACAGATCATGGCTCATCAATTTCATTCATGTTATAATTCATGACAAATTGACTGTAGCTCTTAGGCAACGACTACAGAATAAGGTCAGTGGTCAATTCTTGGCCTAGAGAAAATCCCAATTTTTGTAGGTTCTCCATATATCTGATCATTTTGAGCACATAAGGCCCTATGAGACTTCCTTCTTGTATTTTGCATTGAAATAGAGCCTTAGAGATCTTAAATCTCTCATGTTTTGTTTGTTCTTGATATAGTTGTCTAAGATGTTCAACCATATCATAAGTATTCATGTTCTCATGTTGCTTCTGAAGCTCAGGTTCATGGTGGCAAGCATAAGACATGATACATCTAATGCATTATCTTGATACTTCTTATAAGTATCCTTATCGGCTTTAGTGGCAGTAGTGGGGGTGTTTCAGGAATGAGCTGCTCTATGACGTACAATTTTTTTTTTCTTTGAGAACTATTCTCAAGTTCCTATACCAGTATAGGAAATTAGCTCCATTAAGCTTGTCCTTATCAAGGATAGATCGCAGAGATAGAGAGAGAGAGAGTATTTGATGACATAATGATCTACAATAATAAAATATAAAAATAAGTATCATATTCAGATCATTTAATTAAGCTTTTAATTAAATGATTCTCCTGAATTGTAAATCTTGGTAAAATCAAGTCATGGATGTGGTTTTACCCACACTACTAACTCCAAATCCAATCGCAATGACATTCATGTGGAACAAGATCCATATTATACCTCATCTTGAGTTAATTTTGGCTAATCGTCCAAGACTTAGTATAAATTAGTAGATAACGTTTATCAATTACATCCTATGCAACTCTTGTATCATTGGGTGAACAAGACTATTTGTTCGTTTACCCATCTTATGAAATCCATATTATTGTTGGATCGTGAATTCGCTAGGAGGGGGGGTGAATAGCGATTAAAAAATTTAGCGAGAGTACGCAACGGAATAAACACGAAAACAACAACGCTAACACAAGTAATTTTTATTTGGTTTAGAGCCTTTGCCGACTCCTACTCCAAGGCCCGCACTCATTGAGTGCTTTCATTGGGCAATCCACTAACAATTCAAAAAGTTGATTACATAAGTAAAGTACAGAAATGCTAGTAAAAATAATACCGACAATAGTTTAGAAGAAAAAAACAGCACTTGTCGGAGAGCCTTCGTAGCGTCGCAGGAGCACAACAGAGTAATCGATGCGAGATCTTATCGTTCGTTGTTCTTTGCTTTAGGCCTCACCATCCTTATATAGGAGGCTCGGGGCACCCTGATCCCTTTCAGGCGCCTGAAGTGTGATGTAACTTGTCCACACATGAAGCTCCACGTGGCGACGCAGCTAGGGATAACTTTTTGCATCCTGGGCGCCCGGACCTTTGTTTTTTCAGCAATCTGCAAAAAACATTAATCCGAGATAAAATACAAAACTACCCTGCAAAACAAAGTGTTAGCACAGTTAAGTTATAAGAGTAACAAAAGTAGTAGTTAGATTCCGTCTCCTCGAGACCGGAATCTAGTCACGATCTCAACTTAGATTTCCGAAATTAAACTAAGTTGGATCGACGCCTAATGTTCCCTTCCCAGGAACACGTCCTCACAGTCACTCCCCTCCAGTGACTTACCTCAATTTACCTGCCAGACGCCCAGTCAACCCTTCGACCCGTCTGGACTTCGTGCCAGCTATTTGGTCGGCCCTTTGACCTAGCTGGACTTCGTGCCAAACGTCTGATCAGCCCGTCAACCCGTCTGGACTTCATGCCAACTATATGATCGGTCCGTCGACCTAGCTGGACTTCTTGCCAGATGTCAGGTCAACTCGTCGACCCGTCTAGGCTTCTCCTGGACACTTCGTAGAAGTGTTAGATCAATATGAAACTAACTTAACCTACTTTGTCATTCATCAAAACTGAGTTAGACCGTTAGTGCTAATCGTACCAACAATCTCCCCCTTTTTGATGCAATGACAACCCGAGTTAAGTTAGTAAAAAATATACAAGTAAACAAGAAATAATAAGGCAAGTAAACAACCTGGGTTTTTAAGTTAGTTTCTAAGTTAGTCTTATTTGGTATTTTGTTGATTTGTTTTCACTAACTTAAGACACCTAACCCTCCCCCTTTGACATTCATAAAACAATGACATAGAAAAATAAGGGAAGTAAAAAATCAAAGAATTAAAGTCAGATTGACTTGGGAGAGTCTAAAGTAGAAAACATAGAATATTTTATTTAAAACCTTAGATTTTAGTTTAAAAAAATAATTAAGTTTTAAACTTTAGACAGATAACTTTTGAAAGATAACTTTGTAAAAATTTTGAGTAATTTTTAAAGATAAAATTTACAATTTTAACCTAATTTTTTTTAAATAAGCTTTTCAAATTTAAAACATAATTTTCAAATATAACATTTTTTCCAAAAGGGAGATTATTAAGGCTAAGTCTAATTTTCAAATCGAACTAAGTAAAATTTTCAAGACTAAGTTTGTAAAATCTAACTTTTTAAAATCAATTTTCAAAACTATGTTTGGAAAATCCAACTTTCAAAACAAATTTTAAAACTAAGTAAAATTTGTTTTCAAAACCAATTTTGTAAAATTAATTTTCAAACAAAATTGGATCCATAAAAAGTTAGTTTAAAATCAAATTAAGATTTTTTTTAAAACTAATTTAAAAAATAATGGAAAATAAGTATGAAAAATAATTAATCCTCCACTTGAAAAATAATGGAATCACTTCGGGCGCTTGGAGTTAGCGGGGGCGGGGCGCCCGGAGTACCTTTCGGGCGCCTCGGATCGTTATACCAGGGGCGGACGCCCCTGGTTTTTTATCAGAAATTATTTTTTTAAAGAATTTTTTAAATCAATTTTTAAACAATTTTTTTAAAAAATTGAGTTTTAAAGAATTTTTAAAATAAATTTTTAAAGAATTTTTAAAATTGATTTATAAAAAATTTTTAAAGTATTTTTTAAAATTGCTTTTTAATGAATTTTTAAAATTGATTTTTTAAAGAATTTTTTGACATTGATTTTTAAAGAATTTTTTAACATTGATTTTTAAAGAATTTTTAAAATTAATTTTAAAGAATTTTTAAAATTGATTTTTAAAGAATTTTTAAAACCGATTTTTTTTTTAAAACGAATTTTTAAATATTTTTTTTAAAATTGAATTTTAAAGAGTTTTTAAAACGAATTTTTTAAAGAATTTTTTAAAATTGATTTTTAAATAATTTTAAAATTAATTTTTAAAGAATCTTTGAAGAATTTTTAAAACGAATTTTTAAAGATTTTTTTTAAATTGATTTTTAAAGAGTTTTTAAATTGAATTTTAAAGAATTTTTAAAATTATTTTTTTAAAAAAAAATTAAATTTGTTTTTTAAAGAATTTTAAAATGAATTTTTAAAGAATTTTAAAATAGATTTTTAAAGAAATTTAAAAATAATTTTTGAGGAATTTTTAAAGAGTTTTTTAAAATTGATTTTTAAACAAATTTTTAATTTTTAAAGAATTTTTAAAATTTATTTTTTAAAGACTTTTTTGAAGAATTTTTAAAACAAATTTTTAAAGAGTTTTTTTAAAAGAATTTTTAAAATTAATCTTTTTTAAATGAATTTTTAAAATTGATTTTTAAAGAATTTTAAAATAATTTTAAAATATTTTTTAAAATTGATTTTTAAAGAATTTTTTTAAATTGATTTTTAAAGAATTTTAAAATGAATTTTTAAGATAATTTTTTGAACTTTAATTTTAATTTGATTTGGTTTAGTTTAATTTTAATTAGATCTAATTCATTTCTAGTTAGATTTAATTTAATTTTGTTCTATTCGATTCGACTTGATTTGGTTCGATTCCATTCGACTCGATTTGATTCGATTCGATTTGATTTGGTTCTATTCGATTTGATGTCCTTAGTCATCTCACCCGATCTAGATTTTTCAATTAGGGAATCCTATAATTTTTGTGAGATGAGTTAGATTTAGTTTTAGGGTTTGGTTTAACTTTGTGTTATATTCAGGTTTAGCTTTGGATTCAACAAATAGACATTCTCTGGATAAACTTTTGGGCTATGGTGAGTCACTTGGACATCATTAAATTAACCATGCCTTCGAGGTTTTTCAAATAGTCCTATCCACTGAACTTAGTACAATACCTTAGTCTAACTTGTTAGGATTCGTAAAGGGTAGCTTTGGTTAGTTTCACTAAGCCAAATGCATCAGGTCGAAGTCATATCTTCCTAGACATGCATAAACATAGTTTCCCTAACGTACTATCATCCAAAACTTCACCAGTACTGTTGGTCAAGTTAAACCAGTTTCCCTTTGAACTAGTCCTAATTACCCTACCGGACATATTGGTTTTAGTTACCCTGTCAGGTAGGTTAATTTTGGAGGTACCAGCTATTCTAGAGTCTTCCCTGAATAGTTGGGCTGTTATTTTTAAATTCTAGGTTTGTGTCTATTACTTTTATAACTATATTTAACTTGATGATAATCTGATTTTTGATGAGTTCTTAAAATTTTTGATTTTATTGATCTAGGTTTGTGTTTTGGTTTTTTATTAGATTTTATATAGTATATTTTATCTCTATGTATGTAATACTGGTTAATTCCTACTTGCGTGGTTAAGCACGCTTTTGGAACCCATGCTTTATTTTATTGTTTATATTGAGTTATTAATGATTTAAATGTTTTATTTGAACTTGACTTGTAGCCTAGTTCGGTTTTATTATAGACTACTTTTTGAATATTTAAAATTAGATCTAAGTTCTTAGATCTTGTTGTAAATTTTTCTAACATACTTTTTAATTTATTATTTTCTATTTTTAGTGTTAAATTTTCCTCCTCCAGTGTTAGGTCTTGAGTTGGATTAGAATTTATGATTTGTTCCTTGAGGTTTTGGTTTTCCTCAAAGAGCAATTTATTTTCATTTTCTTTTGCTGTTAATTTTTTATTTAAACAAGCAATAATTCTAAAAAAAAATTTATTCAAATTAAAACATATCTCTTCGAGACCTTCGGAAACGAGTACAGACTCGTGGATCGATTCGGGTTCGGACCTGTCTTCCGATTCGTCCTCTGATTCTTCTTCGAGGGCCATCAACGCGAGGTGACTCTGGTACTTCTGATCTTCGGCCTCCGATTCTTCTGATGACGAGTCGTCCCAAGTTTCTTTGAGAGCCTTCTTCTTGGATGTCTTCGATTTGTTGCTCTTCAATCTCGGGCACTCGTTCTTATAGTGGCCTTTCTTGTTGCACCCGAAGCAAGTCACGTTCCTTGGTTCGGCTGGGGAGTTGATCTCTTGCAGGTCCTTTTTGTTGAAGCTTTTCTTCCTCCTGGTGAACATCTTCCTTACCAGGTTCACCAGGTACTCTTCATCTTCGGAATCTTGGTCGCACTCTTCTCCAGGTTCAAGCTTGGTCTTTTTCTTTTCCTTGGAGGGGCCTGCAAGTAAAGTGATACCTTTCTCTGACTTGACATTAGTCTGCTCGTGTAATTCTAATTTGCAAAACAATTCGTTGAGTTTTAACTTAGATAAATTTTTTGAAATCTTGTAGGCATCCACGATAGATGCTCACAAGGTATTACATGGAAAGCATTCAATGCGTACCTGATTAGATCACGGTTCTCCATTTGGTGGCCTATTGCATGGAGTCCGTTGAGGATGTCTTTGATCCTCACATGTAGTTGATTCGTTGTTTCTACTTCCTGTATTTTAATATTAAATAATTTATTTAAAAGGAGATCGTGTTTTGTTACCTTGGCATCGCTCGCTCCTTCGTGTAGTTTGATCAGCTTGCCCCATAATTCTTTCGCGTTTTGGTGCGGTCCTACTCGGTTCAGCTCTTCCTTCGTCAGCCAGCATTGCAGCGTGTTGAGAGCCTTGAAATCTGTAGAGGATTTCTTTCTCATGTCCGGAGTCCACTGTTCGGGTCCAGTGGATTTTCGGAGTTGTCAACCGACACCTTGTAGCCTCTGGTGACACTGAACCATTGATCGAAATCAGTCTTCAGGTAGACCTCCATCCGCTTCTTCCAGTACGGAAAATCATCCCCGTTGAATAGGGGGGTGTACTGTGCTGAAGCCTTCAATTTGAGACATATTTGTCCTGCACACAATTAAACAAAAGAAAAAATATCTCAAGACTTGGTCTTGGATTAACAGTGCAGAATAAAGTTAAAGAAAGAAATTGAATTGGTGTTGCACCAATTCAGCTTAAGTACTACGAAAAAAATTTCCAAAACTGGCAACAACACCAGCTTGGATTTATAGCGCAAAATTGAAAATAAAAAAAAATAAATTTCACCCATGTCTGATTGGTGGTTGCACCAAATCATAGCGGTACCTGCTCTGATACCACTTGTTGGATCGTGGATTCGCTAGGGGGGGCGAATAGCGATTAAAAAATTTAGCGAGAGTACGCAGTAGAATAAACATGAAAACAACAACGCTAACACAAGTAATTTTTACTTGGTTCGGAGCCTTCGGCGACTCCTACTCCAAGGCTCACACTCGTTGAGTGCTTTCGTTCGACAATCCACTAGCAATTCGAAAAGTTGATTACAAAAGTAAAGTACAGAAATGCTAGTAAAAATAATACCGATAATAGTTTAGAAGAAAAAAAAATAGCACTTGTCGGAGAGCCTTCGTAGCGTCGCAGGAGCACAACAGAGCAATTGATGGGAGATCTTGTCATTCGTTGTTCTTTGCTCCAGGCCTCACCCTCCTTATATAGGAGTCTCGGGGCGCCCTGATCCCTTTCAGGCGCCTGGAGTGTGACGTAACTCATCCACACATGAAGCTCCACGTGGCAACGCGGCTGGGGATAACTTTTTGCATCCCAGGCGCTCGGACCTTTGTTTTTTCAACAACCTGCAAAAAACATTAGTTCGAGGTAAAATGAAAAACTACTATGCAAAACAAAGTGTTAGCACAGTTAAGTTATAAGAGTAACAAAAGTAGTAGTTAGATTCCGTCTCCTCGAGACCGGAATCTAGTCACAATCTCAACTTAGATTTCCGAAATTGATCTAAGTTGCATCGACGCCTAATGTTCTCTTCCCGGAAACGCGTCCTCACAGTCACTCCCCTCCAGTGACTTACCTCAACTTACCTGCCAGATGTCCGGTCAGCCCTTCAACCCATCTGGACTTCATGCCAGCTATCCGATCGACCCTTTGACCTAGCTAGACTTCGTGCCAAACGTCTGGTCAGCCCATCGACTCATCTGGACTTCGTGCCAGCTATCCGGTCGGCCTGTTAACCTAGCTGAACTTCGTGCCAGACGTCAGGTCAGCCCGTCGACCCGTCTGGGCTTCTCCTGGATACTTCGTCGAAGTGTTAGATCAATATGCAACTAACTTAACCTACTTTGTCATTCATCAAAACTAAGTTAGACCGTTAGTGCTAACTGTACCAACAATTATAACTCATCTTGAGTTAGCTTTGACTAATCACCCAAGACTAGCATAATTTGAATTATATCATATGAGATATACCTTAAAGTTCTCAATCCAATTGAGGTAACTTAGGTGGTGTTTGGTTCACTCCTAGGAATCGGAATGAAAATGAGTATCATAGTATTATGGAATGAGAATGGATATGAGCTTCAGTATCATTCTTAAAAATTGTATTTGGTTAGTTGAATATTTTCAATCGGAATGAACCTAAATTTTCTTGTTTACCCTTAGGGGATAATAAGAGAAAAAATGAGATGTGATAGAAAAATATGATGAGAGAGAAAGTGTGATAGGAAAAAATAAAAAGAGGAAAGGGTAGTGCGAGAAAATGAGGAGAGAGAATGTGACATGAGAGATTGAGGAGAAAAAAAGTATGATGAGAGAGAAAGTGTGCTGAAAGAGAAAGTTTGATGGAAAAAAATGAAGAGAGGAAAAGTGTGATGAGAGAAAATGAGGAGAGAGAAAATATGATGAAAGAGAAAGTGTGATGAGAAAAATGAAGAGAGGGAAAGTGTAAGAGAGAAAATGAGGAAATAGAGTGTGATGGGAGAGAATGAAGAGAGGAAAAGTGTGATGAGAAAAAATGAGGGGAGAGAGTATGGTAGGAGAAATTGAGTAGAGAGAAAGTAATATGAAAAAATGAGGAGAGAGTATGTAATGGGAGAGAAAGTGTGATGAAAGAGAATGAAGAGAGAGAAAATTAGAAGAGAGTCTATGATGGGAGAGAATATAGGGAGAAAATGAGGAGAGAAAAAGTATGTTGAGAGAGAAACTATGATGAGAGAACGAGGAGGGAGAAAGTATGATGAGAGAAAATAAAATGAAAGAAAAATTGAACAAATATATTAAGGGTATTTTTGTCCAAAATTAATTTTCATTCTCATTTCTATCAAAACCCAAGGGAAGAGGTGAGTTTCATTAATACCCAAGTTTTTGGATTTCATTCCAAAATCTTGATTCCATTCCCATTAACTAAACACAAGGTTTGGGAATGAATCAATTCCCTCATTCCCAAACCTCTAAACCAAACACCACCTTAGTTAAGTCACACTCAAAGTCCAATAGTCAGACATCACAATTGTCCTGTAGCACTCTACCAAGATAAATCGAGTCATTTTACTTTGGCAAAACCTGACTACAATTGATCAAGGTAGCAGTGAGTACCGAACTTTGGTAGACATATGAAAAGGACCTAATTACGATAGTTACACATGCATCACATACAATCATGTCATATCATGACATACATCAACATATATGCTAATTAAACGTGACATGGTTATGGCCCCATCAACTACGATCTTCTCAAGCCAATGAGAAGATGGAAAGGTCAACCTAGGTCAAAGCATCTTCTCCAAGTATTTCCTTGATCGTCATGTGTTGTTGTCCTTCTTCCTTTTTCACCATAGTCCGGTAGACTAGTTCTTTTCTAATTTGTATATTACAAAATTTAAAGAAACCTCGAGTTGCATTCGAGGGTAGTCTACACTTACAATAAGAATGAAAAAGAAGAGATGCATGACACACAGACCGTATTATGAATTACAACATACACGCACATCAATCACATTGGGGTTAAAGGTCATAACCATGTACCATATCATATAACATTCACAATATCTTTATGATATAAAATCTACTATGATCGCAATAAAGAATTATAAGCTGCAACACCACGGCGGTCCAACAGTTTGGCCGAGACCTTGCTGTTCACAACATTTTTGGCCAAGACCTTGCTAGCATATTTCTATCAAGCGAAATCGGCTATAACACACGTTCATAACATGTATGAAGATGCTATATCCTTTAGTTTGTTCAACACAAACTTTGTTTCGTTCCCAATAGAAACAACCTCATAATCATGCAAATCATAGTAAACATCTCATGCAATTTGTATATCACATATAAAAAATCTAACTACAACTTAGTATATGCCTTCGCAAGTGGCTCTGATACCACTATAAGGGGTTAGTGATCTAAACACGCAGAAAGCGCAATGAAAAAATTAACTAGATCCTTTTTAGAAAATCCATGCGAAAGAAAACTCATATACTAAGTTTGTTAAGGCGAGTTATACCTTTGTTGTGTGTCCTTCGCAATTCCGACGACAACTTTTCTTTGGATGCAGGTCTCGACACGATCAAGTGTTCATGCCTCTACTGTATTCACATGAAAACGTTCCATCCGTTGCATGAACACAGCTTCGGAGAAGAACCACACCTTTTTGTGCTAGCAAGCAAGAGTGGTTCTGTCAAAGAGGAAGAAAGAGGAAGAGGACAAATTCTCTTACACGAAAATGAATGAGACAAACCTTTTGTACTCATCCAAGGAATACCAAAGGCCATTTGACTTTTGGTCTTCCTTTGATTAATGATCTATTAATCTTTATTAATGAACATTAACCCTCTTGTGTTTCTTGGTATTCTTTAATTAATGATGAATTAATTTCTATTAATATTCATTAATTTCTTAATGAATTGGATTAATATATTAAATTAACTATTAACTCAATAAATCATTAACTCAATAAGCCTAATCATCTTATAATTGACTCTTAAAGTTAATACTAATAGAACCTGGGGCTACCGATCTAATCCCATGGAAGTTTTCGTCAGGATAAATTGAAAAATATTCATAGTCAGCAGCTTAAGAGTCCGATATTCTGTGGTTGTATTTTTTATTTAAAGGAAAAATTCTTTTATATATATATATATATTTTTTTTTTTTTGGTAAATAAAAATTTGCATGCAGCCTCCCATTAGAAAAAATCTTTGTTTCCACTCTCTAGTCAATCATATTTACCTAATTGCCCTTGATATTTTAAGTATAAAAAGTCTAAAAATGAGTATAGTTCCTCTTAAATTCAGTACATTAAACTAGAATCTAGTATATTCTCTATCAAATTGAGCACAATACTTTTTTCACCTTAATTGGATGGAAAATATACTAGATTTTCTTTAAATGGTACTCAATTGGATGGAAAATATACTAGATTTTCTTTAAATGATGCTGAATTTAGGAGGAATATTATTAAGCAAGAAAAAAGTCATGCTCAATTTAATAAAAAATATACTCGATTTTAGTTTAAAGTACTGAATTTAACAGAAATTATACTCATTTTTATACTATTTGTACCTAAAAAATATGAAGAGAAATTTTAATAGAAAATATACTCGATTTTAGTATAAAGTGCTGACTTTAAGAAGAATTATATTCATTTTAGTATATTTTCTATCAAATTGAGCACGATTCTTTTTCCACCTTAATTAGATAAAAAATATACTAGATTTTTTTTTAAATGATACTGAATTGGATAGAAAATATACTAGATTACTTTAAATGATGTTGAATTTAGGAGAAATTATATTAAAGTAGGAAAAAAATAATGCTCAATATTATAAAAAAATATACTCGATTTTAGTATAAAGTACTGATTTTAAGAAGAATTATACTCATTTTTAAAATTTTTATACCTCAAAATTTGAAAGGTAATTAGATAATAATATTTGTACGAAAGAATTGAAATAAATAAAATTTTACATATAAAAAATGAAAATAAAAATTTTATGATTAAAAATTATATATAAAATTAAAATTATGATTAAAAATTTTTCTCTACGTAGAGACTCATCTAATTTTATTACCTGTGCTTTTTTTTTCCTGACAAATTTAATTTAAATTATAAATTTTAGACATTTAAATAAGTAGCAGATTATGCGTGTTGTGGTGGCAAAAAAACAATGAAGTCATATTTTTAGCGGTGTCTGAGAGAGTGATTAATATTTTAGAAGAAGATAAATTATGAGAATTTATTTAATCATGATTTTTTTTAGATGAGGAACACGAGATAATTCCACACACTGTTTACACGAGATAAATTAATATTTTAAACGTATCGGATTCATCGAGAACAAATTTGCAAGCTGTTGTTTACATTTCTCTATTTTGAAGATGCACTTTAATTCCATCTTTTTCTCCTCTCTCATCTAACTTAGCTATATAATTGTCCTCCGTCGGCCGTTTGATTTCCTCCCCCTTCACCTCAATCGCTCTCTCCCTTCTTCGGCATCTTCGCTTTTCCCTACTCCCCCTCTCCGCTCCGATCGACTTCCATCCCTTCACCCTGCGCGATATCGCAGTTTCCTCCTTCACGGATTCGCGTGGAAGTCGGGAGGACCTTTGGTTAGGGTTAGGGTTCAGGCACCACCGGAGGCCGGAGCGGACGCAAGACCTTCCAATTTCGGCCTCTGGAATGAAATGGAGGAGGAGAAGAAGGTCGGTCATGGAGAGCAGAACGGGCTCAATGTATCCCGCTCCAAATCGATCTGCGAGACCGTGAACGGGTCGCACGAGTACACCATCAAGGGGTTCTCGCTGGCCAAGGGGATGGGACCGGGGAAGTACTTGTCTAGCGATACCTTCCAGGTGGGGGGTTTCCAGTGGGCTATTTACTTCTTCCCCGACGGGAAGAACCCCGAGGATAACTCCCTCTACGTGTCGGTCTTCATCGCCCTCGCCAGCGAAGGTACCGACGTCCGGGCACTCTTCGAGCTCACCATGCTCGACCAGAGCGGAAAGGGCAACCACAAGGTGCACAGTCATTTTGAGCGGGCGCTGGAGGGTGGGCCGTACACGCTCAAGTATAGGGGGAGTATGTGGTAGGTCCTGTGTTGCATCTCTGGAAATTTAAATCTTGCTCATTAATATATATATATATTTTCCTTTTAAAGTCTTCTGATGCTGCCAGGCCGATGTTACTACCAATGTTTGACTTTCTCCCCTCTATCTACTATCTATATACTCCAATTCTTGTTTATTTGATTAATCTATATATTTGTTTATTCTCGCCTCACAATAGGAAACTGAGATGTGTGGATTGAGTTTAGCTAAGGTTGTTTCATTTTACTCTTTAACACTTTACTCTTTTATTTTTAAATACTTTTGACTCTCTTCAAGTGCAATGATTGAGAGACTCTGAGATGTTATTCTGAATGCATGAGCATATGAATTCTAACGCTCAAAGTATACATATTAGTGATATACGATGCACATCAGTCTCGTTCTTATGAGTAATTTCGTAAGAAAGTGAAATAGTATTAGTTCATTATAATCCTTCGAATTATTGTAAAAATACACTGAATTTGAAAAAATTATTTCTAGCCAACATTTTCAAGTTGTTGTATTTATTGATTTAATTTTTATTTATCTACTAGTCATGTCTCTAAATAGAGTCATTTTGTTTCTCATATTTTCTTGTCTTCTATCTTTCTTTTAGTTATGCCCCTATTTCTACTATGTACCTTCTGAACAGTCAGATCTAATATTTCAATATCCATTTTTATATTGTGAATATCTCATCAATAGAACAATACTCTTTTCTGGTTCTTTGTTGGATATCAAGAAACATGTTTTTGAGTTGTCCCTTTTCCAAGTCCTTCTGGGCATCCATTCCAAACAATATTATTCTCAATACTGCCATCTTCGGATATTACCCTTGAAATGTTTCTCTAAGTTAATTGCAAATAATGAGGTTCTTTCTTGTTGCTGGACATATGGTTCCAATATTTGTCTTCAGTTTGTGGTTCCACCATTTTAGCAGACCATTCAACCATAACATTGTATCTAGCTTCTATTTTTTTTTTTTTACTGTCTTTCCTTTTTATTTTATTCCTGCCGATGTAATTATCACACTCTATGGCTATTCTTCATGTTATTAGATTAAAAATCTTGTTGTTGTTGTTGTTGTTTGTTTGTTTTTTTGCATTTTACTAGGGGATATAAGAGATTTTACAGAAGAACAGCTTTAGAAACATCAGACTATCTGAGGGATGATTGTTTGGTCATGCATTGCACAGTGGGTGTTGTTAGAAATCGTATTGAAACACCAACTCAGTTTTCCATCAATGTACCATCATCAGACTTAGGTCAATGCCTAAAGGAGTTACTAAAATCTGGCATTGGCTCTGACATAGTTTTCCAGGTTGGGGATGAAACATTTCAAGCACACAAGAAAATTCTTGCTGCTCGCTCTCCAGTATTTAATGCTCAATTCTTTGGTCTTATTGGGAATCCTGACGTGGATAAAATAGTTGTAGATGAGGTGGAACCTCCTGTGTTCAAGGTAATCACATCACAATTTCTAAGTTTACATCCTGGAACGTTTTTGAAATGTACTGTCTCACATTACGATGAAATGTTGGATAAAAGAAATGCTACTCTTGTTTATATATAAGAAGTGGTAGCCTGAAACTCTATTTTTCTTTGCTAAACATATGAATTATATCATAGTATTTTTTCCAGGTCATTTCTTCATGGAATAAAAGAAAACATGAAATCATTGTTCACCACATGGTTGATGGACTTATGATTCTGTTTATCCATTTCTCTTTCCAGATTTAAGGAATTCCCTCTATATATGTGATTTATATTGTTCAATCCCTTTGCTTGTTCTTCAAATATGGGAATGTGTACTACTTTTCCATCAATTTTTATGGTACAATGTAGGAGTAGAAATAACTACTGGATTTACTATTCTAGGTGCATATTGTGACATCTCCAAACTCATCTTGAATCTGGACTGATTAGGCTTCGGTTCAAGGATTCTTGTTAGGCCTTTTCAAATAATAGGGTTATGTTCAATATTAATGGGCATATGTTTTTGTTCATGTATATGAATTCTCTACAACAAGTTATAATAATGTTCTCTCAAGTTCTTGTCTTTTAATTTGTAGGCATTTAGTATTGATCTTGGTGTTTGCCTAAAGTTGGGCAATGACTTTTGATGTATATCCTTGCTGAAGTTGATAGCATACTCATATGGAAATAATTATGTAAGACATTGTGGTAAATCTATGAAAGAAAATGTATCATTTTTAACAAACTATTAATTAATAGGGTACTAACATCTCATTGTAGACTTTCTTGATTTTCTGTGATATGTGTTTTTATCTGTGGTTGTTTGAACCAAGGTTTCAAATTCCTATAAAATACATATACTGGATTATTTCAGATCTGTATGATAGCATAACAAATCAGTACAGGAGACATCTAGAGTAGGCATGATCATCTGCAGATGGTTCCCCAGTTTAAGTTTACTAAAAATTGAAAATAAGGCATGACCTAGAAGTTCAATCTAAAAAAAAAAAAAAAATCCAAGTAGAAGGCCTTTCTTGTGTTGATAATCTGGACTAGAATTGTGGGCATTCAAAGCCCTCCCCTAGTTCTTCATACATGAAATTTTGTTTCTGAATGACTCAGAATTACAACCTCTTTGAGCATGAAGTTTGATCCAACCAGATCTCGGGAATATATTGATTCTTGCCAAAATTAATCAGATGTCATCCTGCAGAAGTCATGAATGAATCTGATGCATTTCAACCAGACCCATAATTAAATTTAGATTCTTAATTGCTCCTAAATTGTAAAAAATTGTGCATTATGATCATAAGTAAACTTAAATCTAATCATGGTAGCTTGAAGCAAAATAGACTACCTTAATATATGCTTCTGCTGAATGAATTTATATTTTTTGCGAAAGCATTAATTTGAGATTTCTGGGTTGAGAGATTTTAGAGAGTTGATATTTAGAGATTACTGAAAGAATTGTGTGGTTAAAAAGAGGGAAGAAGGATTTACATTGAACGTGACTGTTGAGTGCTGAAACTGGATATCACAGTTCTTTTCACTCCATGCCATAAACTAAATGGGACTATCTGAAGACTGATCTGGTCCAGATGAAGCTTTTATCTCGCAAGACTTAACCTTGGTCCTATGACCATGGTCCTCTTGTAAGTGTTGTCGGCTGTTCAGACATTTGCATGGATGGTATGGGCTGATTTTTTTTCAGTCTACCTCTTAATTCATTAATTTGAAGTTTGGTTAAGTAGTGAATTTGCATCTGTCTCTTACACTTTTTTTTTCTTCCAAAATTTTCTCACAGAATAATAGCCCATGACTAGTAAGTGCAAAGCTAAATCATAACTCTTTTAACTAGAATTCTTCTGTGTTGCAGGCCATGCTTAGTTTTATATATTCTGATGAACTTCCTGATGTTGATGAATTAACTGGTTCAGTTTCTATGTCGACATTCACAATAATCATACAACATTTATTGGCTGCCGCTGATAGATATGGTCTAGAGAGGTTGAGGTTGTTATGTGAAGTGAAATTGTGTGATGGGATCACTGCAGATACAGTAGCAACAACCTTGGCTCTTGCAGAACAACACCAATGTGTTCAACTGAAAAATGTGTGTCTCAAATTTATTGCTGTCCGAGAGAACTTGGGAGGTAAGTTTTAACTTTTATGATAATTAAAATTTCTTATTTCAGTAAGATAATTTCTTTTTATTTTATGTTGGTGTAGTCAATTTTCAGGTTTAATGCTGATAGCAGCTTCTAGATGATCAATCTGAATATATGTTGCATATATTATTTATATTGGTTTCCCTCTAAAGGTAAAAGTTATGAAGACTGGCGTTTTTCCATGGAATTGTGTTTCTGCAGACATAAGAATAACGGTTTCTTATTTATTCTATTTTCCAAATGGTACATGTGCTTTCTTTACTCAACCACCCAAAAAAATGTAGATTATAGATGTGGCTTGGGAAGGCTTATCAGGTGATCATCAAGTAGGTCAAGTGATTGGGTGCATTGACTAGATCATGCAGGTTGAGCAGGTCTGGCTCTTTGATGAGTTGAACAGATAAGATGGTTTGTTCAGGTCAGATGGTCCAGGGACTGGGTAGTTCAGATGGATTGGAAGTATCAATCAGTCTGGTCAAGTCAAACTTAACAAAGTGTGTAGTCCAATCAGGTTGGTTAGATTGGGCAGGCCAGACAGATTAGTCGAACCGGTTGAATGGGATGGTCAAATTGTATGGACTAGTCGAACAGGCTGACAGGGTTGAATAGGATGGTCAAGCTGGATTTGTCAGGCTAAGCAATTAAATTGGTCAAGTGGGATGGGCTTGGCGGATTGGGTAGGCAGTGTTGAGCTAGTCGGCAGGTGCTAGCTGAGTGAGTCAAACTAGTTGGTCCCAGCCATGGGCATGTTAGGACAGATGGGCCTGTCAAACTTGGAGGGTGGACCTATAAATTATGAATTAGATGAGTCAAACAATTTTCTGTCCTAAAAACTACTTTCATGTTTAAACGTAAGAATAATTTTATGAACCAGACTAAGAAATATTTCTTCCTTGTCTATTCTATTAAGAGAATAATTGTTCTTTGTCTATGAATTTCATTGTGAACCGAAGACATCATAAGATGCTATACTATATTTAGTCGAGTCAAATGCATTTAATATTTTATCGCTTTGATGCATGGAGGTTTCAATATTGGTGCGGTGCATTGACCTTTCAATTTATTCCTCCTTTTGTTAGCTAACTGTTGCATTGCAGTAGTCACAGTTTCTTCTTATTGTCCAAAGCCTACATCTACTTGCAGCTGTGATGCAGACTGAAGGATTCAACTACTTGGAGGCCACATGCCCATCTGTGCTCGCGGAGCTCTTGGAAACGGTCGCAGATGATGACTCTGTTTCAGCCTGCCGAAAGAGGAGTGCTAGCAGCAACCAAGGGCTCAATTACCTGGACAGTGTTGATGTGAGCGGGAAACGATCCAGACGGGTGTAGTTACCTGTTTATATAACCAAGTATGCATTTAAAACTGCATGATATGGTCACAGCCTCCTAGATAGCAATTCTATTTTTCTTCTTATCTTTCAAGTTGTGAGGTTTCTTCACTGACTTTTGTCTATATTGAACTTTAGTTGGTTGGAAACTGCATTGTCTGATAATGATTCGACAAGCTGTGGCATAAAAAAAAAATTGAGAGAAATTGCTTCTAGGGCATCTTTGCAATTGGAAATTGTATCTAATGAAATTATTGTAGAAGATGGCTCTTATTTTTTACTGTGGCATAAAAAAATTGAGAGAAAATGCTTCTAGGGCATCTTTGCTTGGAAATTGTATCTTATGAAATTATTGTCGATGGCTCGTATTCTTGACTGTGGCATAAAAAAAAAATGAGAGAAATTGCTTCTAGGGCATATTTGCTTGGAAATTGTATCTAATGAAATTATTGTCGAAGATGGCTCGTATGCTTGATTTTCTTCCTGCCATGCTCATATCTTATGTTTAAATGCAGTGCGCCGGTGAATGCCTTTGAGAGTGATGGCTAGTGTGGAAATTTTTCAAAAATTTTGGCCAAACATTAATAGAATTTCTTCGAGTCGGTGGGATCCACATAGATGTGTTAATTGGACGTGCCAAGTCTATTTTTTTTTTAAAGATTTTTTTTTTATTTTAAGAAATTATTGAAAAAATAATATCTTTGAAAATTGAAATCAAAATAAGTATCATGAAATAAATATTTTCATGAAATAAGTGCAATAAATGAATACATATCATTTATTGGTTTTTACTTGTGAGTTGGTATTTGTGTAGTTTGTACTGATAATTAAATTTAGATTTTAATATATGATAAAGGTTAGAGTTAAACTTATGATTTAACGTATGTACCAAATGTGTAGGATTAAAAGGTTTGATGAGGTCTAAGGAAATTATTGATAATAAAATTAGATGGGTTGATATTTGACAGGAAGTTTAGTTGGATCCATGAGATTTGATAACGGGTTGAAATCTAGATGAGACATCTAGTAGGAAGACCTGATAGGTCAAGAGTCGAGTAAGTCGACAAATGGTAAGTGAGATAAGTATTGGAAGAGAGTGATCTAGTGATGACAAACCCCAGTGGGACAGTAGATGTTGGTTCAACTTAGATTCATTTTGGAAATCTAAATTTAGATCATGACTGTTATTTGGACTAACATGTCTTGTAGGAAATTAAAGCCACAAGTTTGCTGGAAAAAAGGATTTCCAGGCACCCCGAAAGGGTCCAGCGCTTGGATTGGGTTGAACCCAGCCACTCGTGCAGTTGAGTTAGCACACTTGGATTGGAAAGTGCACGTTAGAGTCCAGGTGTCCGAGATTAGATAGAGGCAAGACGGATAGAGTTTCGTCAAGGTACAACCACGTCAGCTGTCCAGACACCCAGTGGTGATCTAGGTGCTTGGAGCTAGATAACTCAACGATAAAGCAGGATTGGATAGGCCTTGATTGAGACGCTTGGGTGGTCTAGGCACTTGGAAAGGTCAATAAAAGAGACTTTGACCCCATAACTTTAAGATATCAATTGCTACAACTTTCGTACTCATGTGCTGCTTCAAGAAGCTCTCCACGACATCGGAAAAGCTACTTCAACAACCAATACTCGAGCTACTATACTTGTTGTTAGTATATTTTACTTATTGCTTTGTATTTAAAATCTTTATATCTTTTTAAACTTATAGTAAATTATCCAACGAAAATACTCACTGAGTATGGATCATAGAGGAGTTATCAAACATTTCAAATCAAGTAAAGTTAACTTATGTTAGTATTTACTTTCCTCTCTTTATTTTTTACTGTGTATTTTTTATTTTTATAAAAAAATAAAAAACGACTTGTGCTATTCATCCCTTTAGCATTTGACTATGCTACTGGTGTATCCAGCGAGCCAGAAAAAAAAACTTAATACAAGTCGTTCCTTTCGTGTAAGTTAGTATTTATGATACATTTTCCTATTAGTTGTCTGTTGAATTTCTTACTAAAATTTATCAATCGTGTACTGCATGAATATTAATTGAATGATTTGGATTCTAAGATGAAATTTCATTATATAGATGGTCTAATTAATTAATTAATTAATTAATTGATTAATTGTAATATGTGTAAATTAGAGTGTTTGATCCCTTGTCATCTATGTATAAATTATACAAATTCTTTGCAAACTATATCAGTTATAACCTGGAATACTACTTTTTTTTTTTTCTCTACCACAATTATATTATATCAAAGAAATATTTAAAATGATTATCTAACATTGATATTTATTAAAGAACATATTAATTTATTTCCATAAATACTGCTCTCTCCATTACATAATACAACCCACAAAACCAAAGAAAGAAAAGTTTTTTTTTTTTTTTTTGCAATTTGGCTTAAAAGTTTCAGATTGTAATGGATAGAAGGGTATTTTAGAAAATAACTTCCTAATTCTTAACTTTAAATGCACATTTTGATATCCCGGGACGTAGCACATACGGTTAATAGCTAGAGGTCAATTTTCAAAAACTGATGATCTAGGATTTACCCCATCATACGCCTGACGCCTGTGTATCTGTATGTACCTCCTTCCATATCTATTGGATCGACACTAGAAAAGTCGTTAATCTAACGGATTTACATTTAAATGCACATTTTGATAACTGCATCATGATATCTCTTCTCCATCTAAATTCTTTTGTCACATGAGCGTTAGGAGGGTATTTTATAAACTAACTTCCTAATTCTTAACTTAAATGCACATTTTGATAACTGCATCATAATATCTCTTCTCCATGTAAATTCTTTTGTCATATAAGCACTAGAGATGATAATTTCCCCTGAATTCGATAGAAAATATGACATCTGATCCGAATAAAAAAAGGATATGGAAGAAAGTTTTATATCCGATAATAATAATTGGGTAATCAAATATGGGTATTTTAGGATATGGATATGAAGGCAAATGTAGTAAAATCCTACCTTTACTCTACCCGATACTCGATATTTATATATATAGTCTATTTTTTATTGGAAAAGAAAAAACTTTAGCCTGCTTCCCACCTTGAAAAAGAAACTTAGTTTGCCTCTGTTGGGATCTCCTCGTACTCGGCTAGAGAGGGGGGGTGTGAATAGCCGCCCCAAATCGCTCGTTTCTTCCTACAATTCGTTAGCGCAGCGGAAAAATAAACTAGAAACGAAAGGAAGAATACAAACCTCAAACAAACCGATGTAACGAGGTTCGGAGATTAGGGCTCCTACTCCTCGGCGTGTCCGTAAGGTGGACGACTCCAGTCAATCCATCGGTGGATGAGTCCCCGGAGAACCGGCTAATACAAACTCCTTATGGGTGGAGAAACCTCGCCACAACACACTCTTGCAACAGCAAGTAAGGAGAGTACAGAAATACAAAGAAAGACAGCAAGAAATACAACAGTAAGAAAACTCTCTGGAAGAAGCAGCAGCTCCAAGCGCCTACAACAGCAGGTGACCCAGCCAAAAGGAAGCTCACGCAAAGCTTCAACGCTTCAAGAACTCAGCAGAGCTCAGCAGCAGAAAGAAGAGGAAGAAGGAGAGGGATGCACAGCAGATGCCCTCGATCCTTTATACCTGCGAAGAAGAAACAGTGAAGAAACTAGCCGTTGCGTCGCAACGGCTCGGTCCATGGACCGATCAGGGAAGAGGTGGATCGGTCCACGCACCGATCCCTTCCTTCCTTCTCGCGATGCTGCGTCTCGATCGGTCCACGCCGATCAGACCTTTGATCGATGCGTGGACCGATCAGCCTCTTTCGCCTCTGTTTTCTTCGATCGGTCACCGGATCGATCAAGAACCGAACAGAGCTTGTTGTGATCGATCGGTCACCGACCGATCGAGAAAACAACATCCGATCGGTCGGTGACCGATCCGAGCTTGTTTTGCCCAAACCAAGTCCCAAGACTTTCAAACCAATATCCGGTCAACCTTGACCTATTGGTACTTCATCCCTAGCATCTGGTCACTCCCTTGACCTGCTAGAACTCCCTGCCAAGTGTCCGGTCAATCCCTTTGACCTACTTGGACTTTCCTCAACACCAGATGTCCGATCATCCCTGATCCATCTGGATTTTCCCTTGCCTGGATTCACTCACCAGGACTTTCCACACTGCCTAACATCCCAGTTAGGACTTTCTCATTGCCTAACATCTCAGTTAGGACTTTTCCATTGCCTGGCTTCACTCACCAGGACTTTCCAACTGCCTAACATCCCAGTTAGGACTTTCCCACTGCCTGGCTTTACTCACCAGGACTTTCCAACTGCCTAACATCCCAGTTAGGACTTTCTCACTGCCCGGCTTCACTCACCAGGACTTTTCCCGTGCCAAGTCTCCATACTTGGACTTTTCGCGTGCCAAGCTCCCTGCTTGGACTTTTCCAGTGTCAAGTCTCCATACTTGGACTTTTCCAATGCCAAGCTCCCTGCTTGGACTTTTCGCGTGCCAAGCTCCCTGCTTGGACTTTTCCAGTGCCAAGTCTCCATACTTGGACTTTCCAGTGCCAAGTTCCCTGCTTGGACTTTTCGCATGCCAAGCTCCCTGCTTGGACTTTTCCCGAATCAGGTCAACCAGGTCAACCTTGACCTAAGGTTGCACCTACAATCTCCCAAACACCTATTCTTGTCAAACATCAAGAATACAACTCTCTTCTCGTCAAACATCGTCAAACATCAAAACACAACTCGAGTCAGGTCAACTCGAGTCAGGTCAACCAAGTCAACCTTGACCTAAGGTTGCACCAACAATCTCCCCCTTTTTGATGTTTGACAAAATCCAAAATCAAGTTAGGTTAACCCGATAACCTAACTTAGGTTTTCAACCATCTTCCAATGTCCAATGTTCTTTTCTTGAACATTCTCGGACATTCTCCCCTTAGGTTAACCCGATAACCTAACTTGGGTTCTCCAATAATTCTCCCCCTTTTTGACACACATCAAAAAGTATTCCAATGTTCTTCCTCGAACATTCCTTGACATTCTTCCCCTAGCTTAGGTTAACCCGATAACCTAACTTGGGTTCTCCAATAATTCTCCAATGAACGCTCTCCCCTTTTTGACACACATCAAAAAGAAAAGGAGGGTATCAAGGTCAAGAGTTTCTTCCTAATGAAAGTCCCATACCTTTCATTGAAACTCTTAATTTCCCCTTGATACTAAACTCAACAACCAACTTAGTGATAATCCCATATCACTAATCCTCAAGGAGTAAAAACTCCCCCTAAAAGTCAACTCCCCCTCGACCATTGCACCAACAATGTCTTGGAGAGTTTCAAACCTTTAGAAATCCACAAAACCCAACTTCCAGCTGAAATTTCAGACCAACAGCTGAAAATCAGAAGCTGGCATGCACTGATCGGTCCCCAAACCGATCAGAATCCCCCTGGATCAGTCCCCAGACCGATCCACCCTTCACTGATCGCACTGGATCGTCACTGATCGGTCACCAGACCGATCAGAACTTCCCTGGATCGGTCCGGTGACCGATCCACACTCTGAAATCAGAGATTTCTGATTTCCCTTCCCGGAAATTCAGAAACTCCTAATAAATTCCAGAAAATTCCAAAAATCGTAAAATTTTGAGGATACACTCCTCATACCATATACTATCACGGAAAAATAATTTTCTATGAAAATAGTTTCCATTTTTCAATCTTGATACAAAGTTCAAAAACTTTGAAATAGTTCAAGTTTAACTCAACTTTGTATCACAATGTTCAATGATGAATGCTATCACTAGGAAAGCTTCATCAAGGTTTTTCAAATCAATTTTAAAATGCTTTTAAAATCATTTGAATTTAGGACCATAATCTTAGGGCTAGATGTACATGACTTGTACACAAGCTTTCCCTATGATCCTCCATTTCTTGAATTAGGCTCATCTAGGTACAAGAACTATGCACCTTGATCCTAACTCATGATCCTAATATCTCACACACATCTAAAGTGTATCAAACACATCCATGTCAATTTTGATGTGAGATATGGGTTTAGGTATCTTAGACTAAGGTCTCATGCATTTTCTAAACACAAATTTGATCTCAATATCAAAATGTGTTTTTCATCCTTAAATCAATTCAATTGATTATTAATGCAAGAGATGATGACATGACATAAAATGATATCATAAATGGAAAACATGTGTCAATGTCATGATGTCATGGCATAAAGTATGAAACTTAACTAGAGCATGACATATAATAACCTAAGCATTATCATGACATTTCAAATGATCATAAATTAAATATGATGTCATGACATGGCATATGGCAAACAACCATGGTAAGTTAACACAAATAAAATACCTAGATTACCTATCTAAGTATCCTTAATCACTTAGCTAACTTAAATTCTAATCCTAGATTGCCAAAAGTGCTCCAAGAAAATGTTAAAACCCAAATTGACATTTCTTGATCTCTTGTTTGATTTATACCATTTAAAATTCTATAAGAGTAGCATTTCTAAATTAAGGCCCGGATTGCCTTGATTACCTAAGAGAATATCAAAATCCCAATTTGATATTTCTCTAGGTTTTTCAAAATTGTGTCAATTTAAAGTAAGATTAATATATTCTCACTTTGGCACAACTTACTCTTCCAAGGAGTGAATAATAAAGATTATTCCATTTCATTTTCAAAGGTTCCCAAAAACCTTGAAAATGCTCCTTGAGTGTCAATTTCCTCAAAGTTGGGTTAACTACCCTTCTTATTGGAGTTGACACTCTCTAACCCATCTATGGGGTAGAGAAGATGCTCCTAGGAACCCAATACCTACTTGAGCTCATTGGGTTCACTAAATATTCACTAGGGATGACTTCCCTAGCAACCCTCCTAATGACCCTCTTAGGCTTTGAAGCCTTGGTCATTTGGGTCTCATCAAGGTCAACTATAGGGGTGACTCCCCTTGTAACCTTGGTAATGGTCTTCCTAGCCCTAGGTTTTGTTCCATAATCGAATGGAACATTGTGGTAAGTGGGCTTGACCACTTGGGACTTAGGTTTGTGACCCAAACCTTTCTTGTCCTTGGACTTTGGTTTTTGACCCTTAAACCCTAGAGATGACTTCTCCAAGTTCTTAAGAGCCTTTTCCAAAGTATCAAGTCTTGACCTCAAGACTTGATTCTCCTTCTCTAATACCTCAATTTTTGATTTGTCATTTTTCTTTGAGGTATTCCTAGGCATGTGTCTAGTTGTTTTGGGGTTTCTACCTAGGTTCTCCTTAGCCTTAGATGAGTTAATTCTAGGGTTAGCATTTCTAGAATTGTTCTTATCTAGGCTAACATGCTTGGCTCCTAAGCACATGTATTGATTCCTAAGGTTATCATGCTTGTTATTATCGACAAGTGCAATAAAATTCCTAGCATGCATTTTATTAGAGTTGCAAAAATGAACCTTAGAGGTTACCTTAGGGTTTGCCTTAGTTCCCCCTATCGATGTGCTCGGTCTCTTGCCCTTGTGAGGTTGCCTCCCCCTCGGACAATGACTCCGATAATGTCCCCTTCGCTTGCATTGGAAGCACACCACGTGCTCCTTGCCCTTGCGTGTCGGGACTCCGGCTACCTTGACCTTTGGCGCCGGTGGAGTCTTCCTAACTCTCTTTGGACATTTGCTCTTGTAATGTCCATACTCCCTACACTCAAAGCATAATATATGTAATTTATTTGAAACTAAAATGCTTGAGTTACCTAGGGATGAGGGTGGATGCGAGCTCTCTTCTTCATCCCTTCCGGAGGTAGAAGCTTCTTCTTCTTGCTCCGAACTTGAAGAAGAACTCTCCTCCTCTTCTTCCTTAGATGTTGAGTAACCCTCAACTCCTAATTCTCTATCTCCATGAAGTGAGCTACTTGATGACTCACTTGTCTCCTCTTCATGACTTGAAGTGGAGTTCTTCTCATGAAGTTTGGCCAAGTTGTTCCACAACTCCTTGGCACTATTGTATCCTTCTACCCTACACAAAACATCATTAGGTAAAGAAAATTCAATGATTTTCGTTACCTCGTCATTGATTTCGGATTGTCGGATTTGCTCTTTCGTCCACTCCTTCTTCTTGATAGGTTTTCCTTCCTCATCCATCGGAGGGGAAAACCCTTCTTGTACACAAAACCAATTTAACATATTAGTCCTAAGAAAATACATCATCCTTACCTTCCAATATGTGAAGTTGTCGTGAGACTCGTAGAAGGGTTGAATCGTGACATCTTCTCCATAGAGATCCATCTCTAGCTTTGCTCCCACGGGTGTTGATCCGATGAAGAGCGGCCTCGCTCTGATACCACTTGTTGGGATCTCTTCGTACTCGGCTAGAGAGGGGGGGTGTGAATAGCCGCCCCAAATCGCTCGTTTCTTCCTACAATTTGTTAGCGCAGCGGAAAAATAAACTAGAAACGAAAGGAAGAATACAAACCTCAAACAAACCGATGTAACGAGGTTCGGAGATTAGGGCTCCTACTCCTCGGCGTGTCCGTAAGGTGGACGACTCCAGTCAATCCGTCGGTGGATGAGTCCCCGGAGAACCGGCTAATACAAACTCCTTATGGGTGGAGAAACCTCGCCACAACACACTCTTGCAACAGCAAGTAAGGAGAGTACAGAAATACAAAGAAAGACAGCAAGAAATACAACAGTAAGAAAACTCTTGCTTGCCTTCTCTTCGATTGGAAGAAGCAGCAGCTTGACCCAGCCAAAAGGAAGCTCACGCAAAGCTTCAACGCTTCAAGAACTCGCAGCTCAGCAGAAAGAAGAGGAAGAAGGAGAGGGTGCACAGCAGATGCCCTCGATCCTTTATACCGCGAAGAAGAAGTGAAGAAACTAGCCGTTGCGTCATAACGGCAGAAACCCCGATCGGTCCACGCACCGATCAGGGAAAAGTCGGTCCCACGACCGATCCCTTCCTTCCTTCTCGCGATGCTGCGTCTCGATCGGTCCACGCCGATCGAGACATCTTTGATCGATGCGTGGACCGATCAGTCTTTCGCCTCTGTTTTCTTCGATCGGTCACCACCGATCGATCAAGAACGAAAGATTGATATCGATCGGTCACCGGACCGATCGAGAAAAGTGCATCGGATCGGTCGGTGACCGATCCGAGCTTGGTTTTGCCCAAACCAAGTCCCAAGACTTCCAAACCAATATCCGGTCAACCTTGACCTATTGGTACTTCATCCCTAACATCTGGTCACTCCCTTGACCTGCTAGAACTCCCTGCCAAGTGTCCGGTCAATCCCTTTGACCTACTTGGACTTTCCAATACCAGAAGTCCGATCATCCCCGATCCATCTGGATTTTCCCTGCCTCACATCACAGGGACTTTCCAACTGCCTAACATCCCAGTTAGGACTTTCTCATTGCCTAACATCCCAGTTAGGACTTTTCCACTGCCTGGCTTCACTCACCAGGACTTTCCAACTGCCTAACATCCCAGTTAGGACTTTCCCACTGCCTGGCTTTACTCACCAGGACTTTCCAACTGCCTAACATCCCAGTTAGGACTTTCTCACTGCCCGGCTTCACTCACCAGGACTTTTCCCGTGCCAAGTCTCCATACTTGGACTTTTCGCGTGCCAAGCTCCCTGCTTGGACTTTTCCAGTGCCAAGTCTCCATACTTGGACTTTTCCAATGCCAAGCTCCCTGCTTGGACTTTTCGCGTGCCAAGCTCCCTGCTTGGACTTTTCCAGTGCCAAGTCTCCATACTTGGACTTTTCCAATGCCAAGCTCCCTGCTTGGACTTTTCGCGTGCCAAGCTCCCTGCTTGGACTTTTCCCGAATCAGGTCAACCAGGTCAACCTTGACCTAAGGTTGCACCTACAATCTCCCGAACACCTATTCTTGTCAAACATCAAGAATACAACTCTCTTCTCGTCAAACATCGTCAAACATCAAAACACAACTCGAGTCAGGTCAACTCGAGTCAGGTCAACCAAGTCAACCTTGACCTAAGGTTGCACCAACAGCCTCTTTATCTGGTCACCAACACATATCTCATCTTCTTTTCCACGAGAAATGCTCACACGATAAAAGGAGCACGAGACGAGGAAAAACATACAAGTACATTGAAATCATTTATTTTTTAGAAAAAAATAGAATTGTAGGTAGTAATAAGATGATGGGTAGGATAAGGATACCCGATCCTCCGATGGGTATGAGGATGAGTATGAAAGTTAAATACTCGATGAGTATGGAGATGAGTGTAGGTATGAATATAATAAATGAGGATGGGTACGGAGGAAATGAATACCTAAATCCTATCCATTGTAATCCCTAATGAGCGCCCATCAACCTTGTTTTTTTTTAACTAATTTAAAATCCAATTCTCATGATTTAATTAATCCGGTAGATGATGAAATTTGTTTATAAATTAGAAACTACAAATGAATTCAAATAGATAGTCCAATGTCATACTTTTTTCAAACTCCTAAATATAATGATTCTGTCTGAAAATGATGGAGATGACGTGCTAGACAGATAGCTCTGTCGTTGACAAGGAAAAGACTCTAGAATGGAGAAGAAATGACACCTGACACTCCTCTGAGGCACTCCTTCCTATGCACACCGCCAAGAGAGCAAAGGAAAGCATTAGAGTGAGAACCAGAGAGGGATCCCTAGTGCAGACACTCAGACGCTCAAGTCAATACGGCGCCCAAGTGAAAAGTAGAGAAAAAATGAACAATAGATGTGTGTGTTTTCTAACATTGTAAAAGCGTACCTAGCCAACAGAGAATACCCCTTTTTATATTGATCCTTAGAAATCCCATAATCATAAAGTGTCAGAGAATATCCGGTGTTAGAATATGTCGAGAATGAAATATATATAGCCACCTTCGAGGAAGGTTCTATTTTATGCACATGAACCATCTTTTGTAACATTCGTATTAATGAGGCGGCTGAGAATGTCAAATATCAGAATATGCTAAGTAATGTCAAGCAATGGAAGCTGCACAAACACCCTCAGAAGAAGGTTCCTTTTCTTGCATATGCCTTGGTGGCGAATTATTCTCTATCAAGTAGTTGTTATTCTCTGATAGGGTGTTGTGATTCCCTGATAATATTATCTCTTGGAGATAGTCCGACCGGCCTGACAACTGACCAGTTGTATGTTGGGAGACTAGCAAGAGAAGTAGGGAACAAAATCCCTTAAGTCCAACCGGCTCTTTGACCGACTTGTTATATACTGGGCGTTATATGTAGATTGGCGTAGGTCAGCTAGAGGGGGTAAAGAGCCTGCAAGGAAAGTTGGAGAATTTCTCTTGCTTGGAACTTTAGCAAGGATAGTTAATTAATTAAGCACAAGTAATAAACATAATATGAAAAATAACTTAAAGAAATAAGCAAGAGACATCATAGATTACTTGGTAATAACCTGGGTTGTTCTTAATTTAAGACATTTGAAAAGTGCCACTAGAATAACTTCTTTGTTGAAGGTGAAGTAGCCTCTTACACATTTTGAAAGTTCAGAAAAAATCTAGGAATTGAATACAGAAGTTGTTGTTAGATTTCTAGCTCTAGGGGACTTTTTATAGGCTCGTAGAATATGTTACCGTTGGTTGGAGGCGCCTCCAAGAGTGTTCAGGGCACCTCCAATGAGGATAGAGTTTTATTCGAACTCCAACGGTCATTCAATGGTAATTGACAACTCAAGACGCCTCCATTAGAGGCGCGAGTGCGCCTCTAACAAGGTTGAAGGCACCTTCCATGAAAAGGCACAAGGGTGCCTCCAACCTTGTTGGAGGCGCCTTCCACAAGGCAACTCGCCTAGTTAACCTTTAAAATTGGTTAACTCTTCTTCGCTTGCTTGGGTGATGCTTCAACCATCAGGAGTTGAGCTTACTCGAACCCAACTCCGATCTTCTCCTCGAACAGGCTTCCTCCTGGCTTCTCGTCCCTCAGATATGTCGCGCATCCTTCTCATCTACTAGTGTATTCTTCCTCAACTTCTCGTCCCTTAGATATACTGAGTCTGTCAACTCACTTCCCGTGTCATCCTTCTCGTCCGGTATATCTTTCACTCAACTTCTTGTGTTCCTAAGCTCTTGCATACTTAGGCATCAAACACAATATGACCTAACTTGACTTGGTTGACCACATCCAACCCAGGGTATTTATATTATATTATAGAAGCAAAGAGTTGGGCCCATATATCTGACTGGTGATGGAACCGATCGAGTGTACTTGGTGTGTCTTAGCTAAGTCCGACCGACTCTAGGGTTGACCGACTGTATGCTGAGGGAATCGTTCTCAAAGAATGGGTAGTGAGGAGCTAAGCCCCGATATGAGTGACTCATTCAGCTGCATGTACTCTAACTCTGACAGCCACCTCACCCTGACTTTGAATGTCACCTTACCTTGACTTTGACTACCAAAGCACCTCTGGATCCACTCACAACATATCATATCACTAACATTCCCTTCAAGTCTAATCGAAAGAGGTTTATGACTGACTAACTAGACCCGAGTCTTATTCCCAATAGATCGCCTGCTTGGCTAGCCTGATTGGTTGGACATGCTTTTGATTGTCCATTAATGTGGCAGTCAATTTTAAACTTTTTAGAAAAACACATGTCAGAGGCTTGATATGCTAAGTAATGCGCCAATGATATGCAAGAGGACTCTCTTTATTGAAATGATTTGATTGTTTTATCCATCGCAAATGTCATTTTCTGGGTGCTTGCCACGTGTCCCAAGAACTCATTCTCTAATGTGATAGCTGATGCACGCCTTTTCATATAGATCAATCCATTTCCTTCTCTACCATTCGACGGTTACCACCAATCAGGTCATTGTGATTAAACAGTAGTGTTTGAAGAATAGCTTATAATATGTGTTTAAAAACCCTAAGGGTGCGTTTGGTTCAAGTCATCATGTATAACCTTAGTTATGTGATTACCAGGTAATCACATAATCAAGGTTATAGGGAATAAAACATAACCAAATGTTGTTTGGTTCAACTTAGGTAATGTAACAAAAACTTGTTTGTTTGAAGGTTTTAATGAATACCCTAGTTTAATATTTTACCGTATTACCCTCAGTTACAAAACCAACTATACATAATATTATTATTATTATTATTATTATTATTTATTTTTAATGCTTTTTTACTTTTCTTTTTCTTGTATATTTTTTTACTTTTTCATGTGTTTTTTTTCTTTTTTAATGTTTTTATATTTTTATATTTTTTTACATTTTTTAAATTTTAATTTTTATTTATTTATTTTATTTTTAATTTTTTTAATTTTTAATTTTTAATTTTTTTAAAATTTTTAAAAAAATTTTAAATTTTTATAATTTTTTTTAAAATTTTAAAATTTTAAAATTTTTTAACATTTTTAAAATTTTTATTTTTTAAATTTTTATTTTTTATTTTTAAAATTTTTATTTTTAAAATTTTTATTTTTTAAAATTATTTATTTAAAAAAAATAAATTTTTAAATTTTTTAAAACATTTTTTTATTTTTTTTACATTTTTAAATATTTTTTTACATTTTTTTCTCTTTTTTTTCATGTTTTTTCTTATCGGAGGGTATTTTTGGTAAAAAAAAATTCGTTAACCCCGGAATCAACAAAAACCTTAGTTTTCTGAGGTTTTCTGATTTCGGGCTGCATGACCCTTTTGCTGACGTGTCGGGCATGGAACATTACTTGGGAATCATTGAATACCTAAACCAAACAAGGTTTTTGTTGATAACCTTGGATGGATAATCAAGGTTATCAAGAATAACCTCAAACCAAACGCACCCTAAGTGCTTCAAAGATGATCCACCTATGCTCCATCTTCTTCTTTCTTCTTCTCAAGCAATTTCCGCTAACTAGACTCCCCTTTTTCGTGACTTGCACTAGTAAGTGCCTTCTCCGACCTTTCTTCCTTTCTCTTTTGTTCACCTATGGATGAAGAAACTTTTGCTCCTTGGTATACATTCACTAGTTTTGACTTCAACAATTACAACCTTGAAATTCTTTGCATGTCCCTAGAAATCCCTAAGAGCTTCCGCATCCGCATCTGCATTCTAGGTCCCCATGACCTTCCTCATCATCCTCCACTGGTCTATGTGGCTTTCTTCATCTTCAAAGACCAATTTCTTGTTGGTTTACACTTTCCCATCCCCCACTTTTTATCCGAATTATTTTAACATTCCTCTTCAACAACTAGTACCTAATGTCTTCTGCTCCATGTGCAGAATGGTCATCTTGTTCCGCTTGTATGACATTCTCTAACCCCACACAACTTTCATTATTTCTCTTACCCTAAGAAATCAGAACCCAAGATTTTTCTATTCCAATCACCCCCTAAGGCAATTTTATTTAAGAAATTATCTTCATATATCAAGAGATGAAAATCTCATTTCTTTTTCATTCAAATGTCTACTCCTGTGCCTTGGCCAATTGAATGACGGTCAGACCTTCCTCCTATTCCCGATCTTGGCAACTATAAGCATGATCCTGCTTTCGCGTTTGCTTCGGAGAGACTGGCCATCCTACAATTCAATGTTCCCAAATTGCTACATGAGAGTCTCCTCTTCTTGCTCGAATTGAGCCTTGTCCGAACGGTGCTTCCCTTCTCCTTCAGTAAGGCTTAATTTTTTGACCCTCATGTTATCACTAGCTAAGGTTTCTTTTTCTTTTATGCAGTGGACACCCCTGTCTTAGCTCTGGCCTCCAAATCTTTATAGTTGAAGGAGGTCGAGTTGGATCGGCAGGAACAACTCTTGTTGGCTGAACGAGAACATCAACTGACTTGTCCTTCCAGGGAGTTGGCCGAATGAAAGCATCAGCCGACCAACCCATCCGAGGAGTTGGCCAAATGAGAGCATCAACCGGTCGGCCCTTTTGGGAGTTGGTCGAATGAGAGCATAAGCCGATCGACCCTTTCCAGGAAGCGTCTAGCAACCGAGCAAGTTATACCAATGAGGCGCCCACTGTAGAGGGGAGACTGGGAGTTACCCTCTGACCTTTCCCAAGTAATAGGAGATGGGCCCTCCTCTGAACCCGTTGAACTCGAGGCTCCACCAAAAGTAAGGCGCAAGAGGCGCTGACTCATCCACGCTACACCACCACAATCTCCATTACAACGGATGTTTGCACCTACCGCGCCCTCCCACCATCCTATGCCAATTAGGGAAGACACTTCATGTTGGTGCAGGATGCACTAGAATTAAATCTAAGTTTTGATGTTATCAAAGGTTCAAGTTAAGTCTTATTGTGATCTAACAAGTTGACTAAGTGTGTAGGTTATGCATTCAATCAGGAAAGTCTTAGTAGATCGTGGAAGCCAGGCAGAAATTCCAAGTGGATCAAGAGGACCTGATACTTGGCAGGGAAGCTCGATAGGTCTGGAGGACCAAAAATCAAGGGAAAGTCCTGGTGAGCCAATCCGATGCTAAGCGGCAAAGTCCAAACAGGTCTGGAGGACCAATGTTTAGCAAGTAGGTTGAGGTAAGTAATTGGAGAGGAGCGACAGTGAGGTCATGTTCTGGAAAGGAACAAACCCTACGTCAGTGATCCAACTAAAGAAACCGAGAAGATTTCCAAATTGAGATCAAGACAGTATTACTATCAAATACTACTCATGCATCATATAACTGTGCTAACCTTTATTTTACAGGGATATATATTATTTAACTCTATTTTGTAGGAACTGGCCTGATCGGTCGACCGAACCAAGGGATCGGTCGACCAAACCAGATCGACTCAAACTAGAGATCAGCTCAGAGTAGAACCAAACAGAGATCTATTAAAGCTTGATCAGTCGATCGAACCAGCAGATCAATTGACCGAACCTTGATGATGTAGCACTGAGCGCAGATCAGATTAAGCCGAAGCAAAGAAGGATCGATCAACCGAACCCGGAGATCGGTCGACCAAATGATCACTTCATTAATGATGAATTAAGTGTGAATCTCGGCGAATAAAGAAAGTTCACTGCTCAGTTGACTGAGCAAGGTGATCGGTCGACCGAACAAGGTGACCAGTCGACCAAGAAAGGTGTCCGGTCGACCAAACCATTAAAAGCTCATAAATACACAAGGATCATATCACAACGAATGAGGTTCGATTGACCGAACTAATCAGTCGACCGAATGGTTTATCAATCGATCGAACGGTTTATCAGTCGATCGATCAAGACTTATATAAGTAGAGCTCGAGGTCCGAGGCAAGTATAAAGTTTTTTGTTCATCTCTGTGCAAAGTCTCTATCTGTGCTACTGCTCTACAATGCATCTTGAAGCAAGTTACTACTCCAATAAAGTGCCGACAATCCACATCACTTCTTATTAGTTTGGTATATATTTATTTATCTTGCTTTGTACTTAGTTTCAAGTAAAATAGTAGGCTGTTACTATCTTACATATTTTATTGTGCGAATTATTTCTTTCCGGAGGTTTTTGAAAGAAGAGTTTTAGTGGATTTTCCAACGGTGCGATCAAATAACCAAAACATGTTCTTTACTTTCCACTGCATTACTCTTGTTTTAATGCTTCACAAGAAAAGTTTTTAATGTGCGATATTCACCCCCCCATCTCATCTTTCGATCCTTCAATTGATATTAGAGACTAGTAGCTCTGAAATTACTTAATCATTTTTCGAGCAAATTTTTAAAACTTTATCTTTTTTCCTTTAATTTTTTTTAAGTCTTTATCCCGCGCTACTAATCCCAAGACGAGAGTCTTGAAAATTTTTCTCTTTTTTGTTCTTTGATAGCAAGGATGTCGAACTCTTACCAAGAAGGGTATAGCATTGTCCGCCCTCCATTGTTTAAAGGGGAGAATTTTAACTATTAGAAGAACAGAATGGAGTGTTACCTCAAGTTTGACATTAAGCTCTGGTTCACCATACTCAAAGGATGCACTCCTTCGATGGTAGATGGAAAGCCCATAGAACCAAAAGACTGGACTCCCTGATGATTAAGAAGGCACAACTAAATTACAAGGCAATCAACACCATTCAATGCGGACTAACCATGGGAGAACTGAAATGAGTTGGGTCGTACGAAAACATAAAAGAACTGTGTGACCATCTAGTAAAACTACACGAAAGAACTGATGAATCTAAGGTAAATAAGAGAGATTTACTATTAAATAATTTATTTAATATTAAATTGCTTCCTAGAGAGATGGTCACGCAACTACATGCTCAACTAAAGGATATCCTCAACGGCCTATATTTGATCAGACGCAACCCGGAGAATCACGATACAATAAGGTACGCATTGAATACCTTCCAGAGAAATGTTTTATGGGCATCAATAGTAGATGCATTCAAAGTTTCAAGGGATCTTTCAATTATTAAATTAGACGAACTTTTTTGTGAATTAAAATTACACAAACATTCTAACTTGAGTCAAGCTGAGAAAGGGATTGCTTTGTATGCAGGATCAAGTAAAGAAACCAAGACCATAATCAAGAATGAACCAGAAAGTGAGTCTGACTCAGACTCAACCAATGAAGAAGATCTGGTCAACATGGTCCGAAAACTACTAATAAGAAAGAAGTTCAAAAGGGGCACCAAGAACGCACCAATCAACTAGATACAAAACAAATAAAAAATGATTTGTTATGGATGCAACAAGAAGGGGCATTTCAAAAATGAATGCCCTAACCGGAAGGACGAAAAGCCAAAATCAATAAAAAGGAAGAAGACCCTCCAAGCGACGTGGGACGAGTCATCCTCTGAGGAGTCCGATGCTGAAGAACTGAAGCACTCGAGCCATCTTACTCTTATGGCAAGAAATGAAGATTTCGAGTCCAATAAAGAGTACGAGTCTGAGACCGACACCAAGTCTGAGAGAAGCCACGGATCCATATCTATTTCCGAATGTCTCGATATGGTAACTTTTTATTCCAAGTTAAACTTACTTAAAGTAGTTAAATGTGTAGGACCGTTAGATTCGATAGAGGGGGGGTGAATATCGATTCGAAAAACAAGAGTTTAAACGCAGTGGAAAAGTAAAATAGACACAATGGTTTTACTTCATTCGGAGCCTGTGACGACTCCTACTCGAAGGCCCGTGGTCCTTGACCACTTTCGTTGGGCAATCACTAGCAATTCGAAATGATGATTACAAAAGAACCGTACAGTGAATGCTAATGAAAACTGAAAACAAATACCGACAAGAAGGGAAAAGAACGGAGCGTAGTGTCGGAGCTTTGTTGGCGTCGCACTGAACGTCGAGCAGCAAGACCAGCAGTAGAAGAGTTCTCAGCTTGATTGAATTGATCTGAAGCTCCTGTATGGGGCTTCTTTTATATGCTGTTCCGGGCGCCTGGATCCCCTCCGGGCGCCTGGAATGTGACGTAGCTGCACAAACCATGATGCTCCACGTGGCGACGACTCGGCTGGATAGAATTTGTCTTCCGGGCGCCCGGATCCCTTCCGGGCGCCCGGACCTCCGGGCGCCCGGACCACCTTGTGTTGGTGCGGTTAGCACTAACGGTCTAACTCAGGTTTTGATGAATGACAAATCAGGTTAAGTTAGGTTTGTTGTTGTCTGACACTTTTATCAAGTGTGCAGGAAAAGTCCAGCTAGGTCGACGGGCTGACCGGATAGCTGGCGAGAAGTCCAAGCGGGTCGACGGGCTGACCGGACGCTTGGCAAGAAGTCCAGTTAGGTCGACGGGCTGACCGGATAGCTGGCGAGAAGTCCAAGCGGGTCGACGGGCTGACCGGACGCTTGGCGAGAAGTCCAGACGGGTCGACGGGCTGACCGGACGTCTGGAAGGGAGTGACTGTGAGGACGCGTTCCCGGGAAGGGGACATTAGGCGTCGATCCGGCTTAGATCCATTTCGGATGTCTAAGTCGAGATCGTGACTAGATTCCGGTCTCGGAAAGACGGAATCTAAGTCATACTCTTTCTTATCCATCTATTGAACTTTAACTGTGCTAACAATCTGTTTTACAGGATACATATTTGCCTCGGACTAACCCTGTTTTGCAGGAAAAAGGAGCTTTCTGAAACAAGGTGGTCCGGGCGCCCGGAGGGGATCCGGGCGCCCGGAGGTCCGGGCGCCCGGAAGGGATCCGGGCGCCCGGAAAGGATCCAGGCGCCCGGGACAGCATATAAAAGAAGCCCCAGGTAGGAGCTTCAAAGATATCAAGTCTTCACTGAGAACTTACTGCTTGCTCTGCTGCTCTACGCTCCTGCGACGCCACGAGGCTATTCCGACAAAGCGCTTTCTTAAAGTCTAACTCTTCTTCTCTTGTCGGTATTTTATTTCTGTCAATTCTTGTACTTATTTGTAATCTTCATTCGAATTGATAGTGATTGCCCAACGAAAGTACTCACGGAGTACGGGCCTTCGAGTAGGAGTCGCATAGCTCGAACGAAGTAAAAACACCGTGTCTATTTTAGTTTTCCGCTGCGTTAATCTATCGATCCGCCTCACAGATTCAGTACCCAGAAGTGGGGTCGTCACAAGGTACCGCTCGGATTTGGTGCAATCACCAATCGACAGGGGGTGAAAATTTTTTTATTCCAAACTGATATTATTATCTTTTGGAAGATTTTTTCCGTTGCACTTAAAATCTAAATTGGTACAACACCAACTTAGAGTTTCTATTCTTTTTCCACACTGCTCATCCAACACGAAGTCTTGGAATTTTTTTCTATTTAATTTAGTGTGTGCAGGATAAGATGTCTCAACAAGAAGGCTTCAGCACAGTACGTCCTCCCCTATTCAACGGGGATGATTTTTCGTACTGGAAGAGGAGAATGGAGGTCTACATGAAGACAGACTACGACCAATGGATGAGCGTCACAAAGGCTTACAAAATTCCAGTAGACAACTCCGGGAAAATAGTAGACCCTGAAGAATGGACAAATGATTTAAAGAAAAAGGCATCAATTGAAAACAAAGCCATCAATACTCTACACTGCGGACTAACACGAGAAGAACTGAACCGGGTCGGACCGCATGAAAACGCTAAGGAGCTTTGGGATAAACTGATTGAGCTGCACGAAGGAACAAGCGACGCGAAGGTAACAAAAAGAGATTTGCTATTAAACAAAATTTTTAATATAAAAATGCAGGAAGGAGAAACGGCAAGTCAGCTCCACGCGAGGGTCAAAGATATCCTCAACGGTCTCCACGCGATAGGCCACCAAATGGAGAACCGAGACTTAATAAGGTACGCGTTAAATGCTTTTCCGCGAAATAATTTGTGGGCATTAATTGTAGATGCCTACAAAATTTCAAAAAATTTATCTAAATTAAAATTGGATGAACTCTTCTGTGAATTAGAACTTCATGAGCAAACTAACGCCGGGGTCGAGAAAGGTGTAGCTTTATTCGCAGGTTCCTCTAAAGAAAAGAAGAACAAACCCGAATCTGAAGAAGATTCCGATCAAGACTCTGAAGACGAAGAACACCTGGTGAACCTGGTAAGGAAAATGTTCACCAGGAAAAAGAGAAGCTTCAGCAAACATGATCTTCAAAAGATCAGTTCGCCAGCCGACTCAAGAAATGTCACATGTTTCGGATGTAACAAAAAGGGGCACTACAAGAACGAATGCCCAAGATTGAAACTTGACAAACCAAAGTCAACAAAGAAGAAAGCCCTCAAAGCAACATGGGACGATTTCTCCTCAGACGAATCGGAGGGAGAAAGGCAAAAGCACCAAAGTCACCTCGCGCTGATGGCTCGCGAAGAGGAATCGGAAGACGGGTCCGAACCCGAATCGAGCCACGAGTCCGCACTCGTTTCCGAAGGTTCCGAAGAGGTATACCTAAACTTAAATCGTAAATTCTTTAGAATTATCTCGTGTTTAAATAAAAAATTAGTTAAATTGGAAAATGAAAATAAATCACTTCTTGAGGAAAATCAAAACCTCAAGGAACAATTAAAAAATTCGAATCCAACTCAAGATCGAACACTTGAGGAGGAGAATTTATCATTAAAAAATGAAATTAATAAGTTAAAAAAATTGTTGGAAAAATTCACAACAAGATCTAAAAATTTAGATTTAATTCTAAATAACCAAAAGGCATGCTATAATAAAACCGGACTTGGATATAAGTCAAACTCAAACAAAACCTTTAAATCATTATTAACCCAACACAAAGCAACCAAACAAGCTTGGGTCCCGAAAGCGTGCTTAACCACACAAGTAGGACTTAATCAATTCTATATACCTAAAGATAAAATACATTATATAAACTTGAATAAATCAGATCAAAAACTAAAATATAAATTTAACTTAAAATCAAAATTCAAAACTCAACAAAACTTAGACTATCACCAAGTTGATTATAATTATAAAAAGAATCGACACAAACCAAAATCTAAATTAATGGCCAATAAATCAGGGGGAGGCTCCAGAATAGCTGGCACCTCCAAAACTAACATACCCGACAGGGTAATCCAAAAACAAACTAACCCGGCAGGGAAATTAGGATTAGTTGAAGAGAGACCAAGTTTAACTTGAATCATGGTACTGGTGAAGTTTTTTGATGATAGTACGTTTGGGAAGCTTGGGCATCGCATGTCTAGAAAGATATGGCTTCGATCTGGTGCATTTGGCCAAGTGGAACTGACCGAAGCTACCCTTAAACGAATCCTAACCAGTTAGACCAAGATTTAGTACTAAGTTCCATGGATAGGACTATTCGGAAAATTTCGAAAGGTTGGTTACTTCTAATGATGTCCATGTGACTCACCAAGCTTAGAAATTTATCCGAAGAATGCCTATTTGTGGAAACCAAAACTAAATCTGAATCTAACACAAGTTAAATCAAACTCTATAATTAAAAATCTAATTTCATCTCACAAAATCATAGGATTCCCTGATTGATAATATAGATCGGATGAGATGAATAAGGCTTAATTTTTTTAACTTAAAAAAATTAATTTCAAAACTTTAAACTTAAAAATTATTTTCAAAATTTTAAACTTAAAAACTAATTTCAAAAATTTTAATTTTAAACTTAAAAAATTAATTTCAAAACTTTAATTTTAAACTTAAAAATTAATTTCAAAACTTTAATTTTAAACTTAAAAATTACTTTCAAAATTTTAAACTTAAAAATTAATTTCAAAATTTTAATTTTAAACTTAAAAATTAATTTCAAAACTTTAATTTTAAACTTAAAAATTATTTTCAAAATTTTAAACTTAAAAATTAATTTCAAAATTTTAATTTTAAACTTAAAATTTTTTTTTATAAACTTAAAAACTATTTTCAAAACTGTAATCTCAATTTAAAAAAAAAAAAAAAAAGTCAAAAACCAGGGGCGGGCGCCCCTGGTATTCTCGTCGGGGCGCCCGGAAGGGGTTCCAGGCGCCCCGCCCCAGCAACCCCGGGCGCCCGGAAAGGGTCCGGGCGCCCGGAGTGCCCTATAAATAAGGGGCAGCAGGCGCCCCCAACCTCTGCCCCACTCATTCTCACTTTTGCCAAGGTTCACTTTGAACCTCAGTGCGAAAGTACTCTAAATTAAAATTTTCGTGCGGTGAAGACGCTGTTGCGATTCAACCGAGGTCGTCAAATCTATATTTTTTCGATGGCTCCTCGGTAAAATATTCTTCCCCTCTCTAAAATAATTTTTTTTGTGTTGTCTTCTAAATTTTTTTTATTATTATTTATATACAGTAAGAAACGAACAAATACTGGTGCTGGACCCTCCAATGCTAGTACAGACCCTAGGTTTCCCACAGACGAACTTAGGATTAAATTTGAGTCCACCATCTATAAGGCCATTAGGACTACCTGCATAGACAGAGCGTTCTTCCTAAGGTCATGTCCCTCTGCCTTAGAGGTTATAGGCCACTACAATTTAAGGAACCTTGTAGAATGTACCAGTCCAATAAACATAAGTCTATGTGCCGAATTTTGCAATAACTTAGTAAAAGTAGATGACTTCACCTATACCACTAGGGCAGCAGGCACTGATATCGTATTTTCCCCTACGACTATCCGAGAGTTTTTAGAGTTGCGTCCTTCTACTTGCCCCTTTTTGTGCTATCCTCCGAGGGATCTACCGTTCGACGATCCCTACTCACATATTACTCTCGATACGATGTATTCGTATTTTTTTGGGGGAGAGAGAGATCCCACTGTGACACAGTTTAGGTCAGTAGAACTTAGAGTCCAGGACTACGCTCTTTATAGGGTTGTAGTTCTTTGCATTTTACCACTGACCACTCGGGACATCGCTGTGATGCGCCCATTCCATTCATTCCTACTTTATGCCCTGATTCATAGGTTGGAGATTGACATTAGCCTACATATCTTCTCCACCATCATTTACGCAGCCGGATACGTGACTGACAGTCGAGTCCATATGCCATTTGGTCACATTCTGACAGCCTATATGTCCTCACTGCACATTGATGTCACTAGAGGAGACGTTGCCCATATGACCGAGTTCGATGTTATATCCTCTCGGAACTTTTCCCTAGCCGACATCCAGGTAGATAGAGATGACGGGACTATGACTTGGCGGAGGGGGGCACAGCACCAGCCGGATCCAGACGCACAGATGGACGAGTTCATGCTCGCACTATTTCCAGAGGAAGCCGCACCGGCTCCACCACCACCCCCAGCTCGAGCACCACGACACGCTCCCCGCACTCTAGCCGACCGTATGACCGGACTAGAGAGAGCCATGGCGAGTCTCCAGCAGGAGAACTCCGATTTTCATCGGGACATACGGCGAGAGGTTACCGAGTTACGAGCTGCCGGGGACACCCGCCACACTGAGCTGATGGCACTTCTTCGATCCTTGGGATCTGGACCACCCCCTTCATCATCTCAGTAGATTTAGTGATGGCCTACTTCTGTAGCTACACTATTTGTAAAATATTTTGGATTTATCTAGTGACATTTCAAACTTACATTGAATATGTTCTATCTCAATAGCCTAGGAAATTTCAAAAATCCTTTCAAAAATGATTTTATCAACTTATAGGCTAAACTTGTTTGTTTTCAAAATTTCCATTCTTAGACTTTCAAAAACAGTTTTTTCCTTAGACTAAGTTTACCTCCTTAGAAAGCATGTACCCATAGGACTAGTTTTTGAGCATCTCACCAACACCCTAGGGTTACCTTGCTTGTGTTTGACAAACATAGAAAGGGGTGAGATGCATAGGCCAACTGTCTAGACTTAAGATGCTTATTTCAGTGCATCAGCATAAGTCTAGACGTTAAATACAAATCAGATATTAATCAGATTAAAGTTCATCAGTCAAGTCAAACACTGACTGATTATAATTAACTTAATCTGACTAACCTAGTGAACGCTACTATCTTCTGATAGTTAGTTAGTACCTAAATTGGTTAGACAGCTGGTTAGAGATAGGTATCAAATTCAGGGGGAGAAATATAACTATTTAGTCTTCCAAATTGAATTTTAAACTTAATTTTGATAACAACTTGCTTTAAACAAGTTTTCAAACTTTATACTCCCCCAAGTCAATTTGATCTTTTCTTGGATTTAAAAACTCAGTTATTTTTCAAGGTCTTATTGTTTTCAGTAATTCTCACTATGTTTGTTTACCCTCGTTTTTTGATGTATGCCAAAGGGGGAGGGTTAGGTTGGTTAAGTTAGAGCAACTTAATGCAAACTTGAAAAACTAACTTAAACCTTAAAAACCTCAATAATCATGATTGATTCTTGCATATTTTTATCACTAACTTAACCAGGTTGTCATTCCATCAAAAAGTGGGAGATTGTTGGTGCGGTTAGCACTAACGGTCTAACTCAGGTTTTGATGAATGACAAATCAGGTTAAGTTAGGTTTGTTGTTGTCTGACACTTTTATCAAGTGTGCAGGAAAAGTCCAGCTAGGTCGACGGGCTGACCGGATAGTCTGGCGAAGTCCAAGCGGTCGACGGGCTGACCGGACGCTGCAAGAAGTCCATTTAGGTCGATGGGCTGACCGGATAGTGGCGAGAAGTCCAAGCGGGTCGACGGGCTGACCGGACGCTTGGCGAGAAGTCCAGACGGGTCGACGGGCTGACCGGACGTCTGGCGGTAAGTGAGGTAAGTCACTGGAAGGGAGTGACTGTGAGGACGCGGGAAGGGACATTAGGCGTCGATCCGGCTTAGATCCATTTCGGATGTCTAAGTCGAGATCGTGACTAGATTCCGGTCTCGGAAAGACGGAATCTAAGTCATACTCTTTCTTATCCATCTATTGAACTTTAACTGTGCTAACTGTTTTACAGATACATATTTGCCTCGGACTAACCCCTGCTTTGCAGGAAAAGGAGTCGAAACAGGTGGTCCGGCAGAGGATCCGGCGCTGAGGTCCGGCGCCCGAAGGATCCGGCGCCAAGGTAAATTTCATCCAGGAGTCGTCGCCACGTGAGCATCATGGTTCGTGCAGCTACGTCACGTTCCAGGCGCAAGGATCCAGGCGCCCGGGACAGCATATAAAATAAGCCCCAGGTAGGAGCTTCAAAGATATCAAGTCTTCACTGAGAACTTACTGCTTGCTTTGCTGCTCTACGCTCCTGCGACGCCACGAGGCTATTCCGACAAAGCGCTTTCTTAAAGTCTAACTCTTCTTCTCTTGTCGGTATTTTATTTCTGTCAATTCTTGTACTTATTTGTAATCTTCATTCGAATTGATAGTGATTGCCCAACGAAAGTACTCACGGAGTACGGGCCTTCGAGTAGGAGTCGTCACAGGCTCCGAACGAAGTAAAAAACACCTGTGTCTATTTTAGTTTTCCGCTGCGTTTATACTCATCTTTATCGAATCGATATTCACCCCCCCCCTCTATCGAATCCAACGGTCCTACACCTTGTTCCAGAAAACTCCCTTTTCCTGCAAAACAAAGTTAGTCCGAGGCAAATATATATCCTGTAAAATAGATTGTCAGCACAGTTAAAGTTCAACGGATAAATAAAAAGAGTATAACTTAGATTCCGTCTTTCCGAGACCGGAATCTAGTCACGATCTCGACTTAGATATCCGAAATGGATCTAAGCCGGATCGACGCCTAATGTTCCCTTCCCGGGAACGCGTCCTCGCAGTCACTCCCCTCCAGTGACTTACCTCACTTACCTGCCAGACGGCCGGACCGACGCCGAATGTCCCTTCCCGGAACGCGTCCTCGCAGTCACTCCCCTCCGTGACTTCCTGACTTACTTACCTGCCAGTCGACCTAGCTGGACTTCTCGCCAAGCGTCCGGTCAGCCCGTCGACCCACTTGGACTTCTCGCCAGCTATCCGGTCAGCCCGTCGACCTAGCTGGACTTCGTGCCAGACATCCGGTCAGCCCGTCGACCTGTCTGGACTTCTCCTGCACACTCGATCAAAGTGTCAGACAACAACAAAACTAACTTAACCTATTTGTCATTCATCAAAACCTGGGTTAAATCGTTAGTGCTAACCGCACCAACAATCTCCCCCTTTTTGATGTAATGACAACCTGGTTAAGTTAGGGAAAGAACGAAAAAAAAACCGGTACATCGGTTTTAAAGTTAGTTTTAGTGTTTTCAAATTGGTTTAGCTAACTTAACCACCTAACCCTCCCCCTTTGGCATTCATCAAAAATAGGCATGGATTAAGTAAGCATAGACTTTAGTAAAAAAAAATGTTAAGATAATATGGGGGAGTTCTAAATTTCAAGATCAAATTTTATATTTTCAAGTTTCAATTTTGAAATGCTTTTCAAATAAGTTTTCAAAAATTCCAAGACTGAGTTTGAAAATTTTATTTTTCAAAACTGATTGAAAAACACTAGAAAAGTTCAGTTTTCAAGGACTAAGTAAAAAGGATAAAAAGTTTGTGATTTAAAACAAACAATTGTGAGTTGATTTAAGAAATTTTTCACAATTTTAAACAGGTTGATTTTGAAAATTGATTTTTAAACTTTGATTTTCAAAATTAAGTTTAAAATTCGATTTGAAAAACTGAATTAGTTTTATTTCTCCCCCTGAACCTGACATAAAATTTTGAAAATATTTGCTAAATATATTCAAAGTAAAAAAATCGAGGTAGAATTTTATAGAGAGATTTTAAAGAGAAGATTAAAAAATAACCCTTAAGGAGATAATTAATAACCTCCCCCTGAATTTGATACTCCTTTAATTTATTAATCCTCCTTATTTATTACTCCCCCTTAATATAAAATTTTACAATCGTAACATATTTTCGTACCTAAGTGTTTTAGGCGATTGTATAATTATCTTTATAAAATTGTTCATTTAAATTTGACTAAACGTAATTAACGTTAGATTCAGTTGAAATGAGTTAACCTTTAGTGTAATGTTAAGTAAGATAAGTTGTTATTAATTCAATAATTAATCAATATTAATAATTTATTGATTAAATTTTGCTTGATTCAATAATTTAATATAATCTAAATTTTGTATTAATTGATGAAGGTGTTAGTTATAATTTAACTTTTCATTTACTTCCTTTTAAGTTGGATTAACTTAGTTTAAAGTTGGTAGTAGTTTGAAGTTAAACTCGTTATTAAACAAGGTTAAGTAAGGTTCAATTTAAGTCAAACTTTAATTATGTTTTAATAAAAATAATTAATATTTTAAAGGTTGAAAAAAATGACTTAGAGTAATTTTAATATTTTTACTAAGGTTAAACCTAGGTTCTAATCAAATCAAGCTTAGTTCTCAAATAAAGTTAAACTTAAATAGTTAAGTTCTACTTATTAATTACATAATTAAGTTTAAAGTTAAAGTTAACGAAATTTAAGTTTTTAAGTTAGATGTCTAAGTTTTAAATGAATTTAAAATAATTATAATTATTATTATTTTTAAGGGATTTCTAACAGGATTTTAAAATGATTTTAATAATTATTTAATGACAATTAATATATGTTCAATTCAGTTTTGATTTTAGATTAAAATTAATATCAGTGATTAATTTAGGTTTAAGTTTTAAGTTTAACTTAAATTTTTAAGTTTTAATTTAAGTTTTAATTTTTAGTTAGGTTAAATTAAGTTGAAAAGTAATGTTTAAATTAAGTTTTAATGAATTTAAGGTTAAAATGATGTTTAAGATTAAAAATGAGTTTAAAGTCAAAATAATCATTTTTAAAGTGAAAATAGTCTATAGAAACAATTTATTATTATTACTATATTTTTTTAAGTTTAAAAACATTTATTATAGTGAAAAAATAAGAAGAATTTTTCAAAATGAGACATAATTTTTAAAATAGTTTTAAAATGATTTTTAAAATAGTTTTTAAATGAGTTTTAAAAGTTTTTAAAATAATTTTTGAAATAATTTTTAAGTCAAAATAATTTTAAAAAAATATAATTTCTAAAAGAGTTTTTAAAATAATTTTTTAAAATGTTTTAAAATAATTTTTTAAAGTTTTTAAAATGATTTTTAAAAGAGTTTTTAAAATAATTTTTAAAATGTTTTAAAGTTTAAAATGATTTTTAAAAGAGTTTTTAAAATAATTTTTAAAAAGTTTTAAAATAATTTTTTAAAGTTTTTAAAATGATTTTTAAAAGAGTTTTTAAAATAATTTTTAAAAAGTTTTTTTTTTTAAAAGGATTTTTAAAAGAGTTTTTAAAAAAAATATTTTAAAATAATTTTTTAAAGTTTTTAAAATGATTTTTAAAAGAGTTTTTAAAATAATTTTTAAAATGTTTTAAAATAATTTAAAAGAATTTTTAAAAAAAAAATTTTAAAATGATTTTTTAAAAGAGTTTTTAAAATAATTATTAAAATGTTTTAAAATAATTTTTTAAAGAATTTTTTAAAGTTTAAAATGATTTTTAGAAGAGTTTTTAAAATGTTTTAAAATAATTTTTAAAAGAATTTTTTAAAGTTTTTAAAATGATTTTTAAAAGAGTTTTTAAAATAAATTTTTTTAAAAATGTTTTAAAAGAATTTTTAAAATAGTTTTTAAAGAATTTTTAAAATAGTTTTTAAAGAATTTTTAAAATAGTTTTTAAAGAATTTTTCAAATAATTTTTAAAGAATTTTTCAAATAATTTTTAAAGAATTTTAAAAATAGTTTTTAAAGAATTTTTAAAATAGTTTTTAAAGAATTTTAAAAATAGTTTTTAAAGAATTTTTAAAATAGTTTTTAAAGAATTTTAAAAAAATAGTTTTTAAAATTTTTAAAATAGTTTTTAAAGAATTTTAAAAATTAGTTTTTAAAGAGTTTTAAAATAGTTTTTAAAGAATTTTTCAAATAGTTTTTAAAGAATTTTTCAAATAATTTTTAAAGAATTTTAAAAATATTTTTTAAAATAGTTTTTAAAGAATTTTAAAAATAGTTTTTAAAGAATTTTTAAAATAGTTTTTAAAGAATTTTAAAAATAGTTTTTAAAGAATTTTAAAAATAGTTTTTAAAGAATTTTTCAAATAATTTTTAAAGAATTTTTAAAATAGTTTTTAAAGAATTTTTAAAATAGTTTTTAAAGAATTTTAAAAAAATAGTTTTTAAAGAATTTTAAAATAGTTTTTAAAGAATTTTAAAAGATAGTTTTTTTTTTAAAATAAATAAGTTAAAATAATTTTTAGGTTAAAATAAATTTTTTAATTTAAAATAAATTTTTAGGTTAAAATAATTTTTTTAATTTAAAATAATAAATTTTTAAGTTAAAAAAAAGTAGTTTTAAAATAAATTTTTAAGTTAAAAAAATTAAGTTTTAAAATAAATTTTTAAGTTAAAAAATTAAGTTTTAAAATAAATTTTTTAGTTAAAAAAAATTTAGTTTAATCTTTAAAATAGATTTTTTTTTAAAAAAAATTAATTTTACTTTAATTTAATTTTAATTAATTTTAATTTAATTTGAATTTGAAATTCCAAATTTAATTTTAATTAATTTTAATTTCGTTTGAAAATTAATTAATTTAATCCTTATTCATCTCACCCGATCTAGATTATCAATCAGGGAATCTTGTAATTTTGTGAGATGAATTAGATTTAATTACAGAGTTTGGTTTAACTTGTGCTAGATTCTGGTTTAGCTTTGGTCTCAACAAATAGGCATTCTTCGGATAAACTTCTAAGCTTGGTGAGTCACTTGGACGTCATTAGAGGTAACCAACCTTTCGAGGTTTTCCGAATAGTCCTATCCACGGAGCTTAGTATTAAACCTTGGTCTAACTAGTTAGGATCCATTTAAAGGTAGCTTCGGTCGGTTCCACTTGGCCAAATGCACCAGATTGAAGCCATATCTTTCTAGACATGTGATGCCCAAGCTTCCCCATCGTACTATCATCAAAAAACTTCACCAGTACCATGATTCAAGTTAAACTTGAACCCTCTTTAACTAGTCCTAATTACCCTGTCGGGTAGGTTGGTTGGGGTTACCCTTTTCGGGTAGGTTGGTTAGGGTTATCCTGTCGGGTAGGTTAGTTTTGGAGGTGCCAGCTATTCTGGAGCCTCCCCCTGAATTATTGGCCATAAATTTAGTTTTTAGTTCTGGTTTTATTATAGTTAAGTTTTGGTTAAAATTTAATGTTTAATTTGTAATTTAGATTCAAGTTTTTAATTTTGAATTAATTAAATTAGTCAAATTATCTTTCTTTAAGAGAGTATATTTAATATTTAAATTTTCTTTCAATTTTAATTTTATTGGGTTAATTGACTTATCTTTCTTTAGTAGCTTATTTTTAAAGTTTAGGTTTTTATTTATTTTTGAGTTAATTAAATTGTTTGAATTATATTTCTTTAAGGGTTTATCTTTTAACTTTTTATTAATTGTTAATTTTTAATTTTCTAGATTATTTTTGTTTAATATGTTATCTTTGACATTTAAGTTTGTTAACTTCCGTTTTGATTTTATCAAAGTGTTTGATTTTATCCTTATATTTTCTTTACCTTTTAAGTTGATATAATTAGTGGAATTTATTAAATAAGTCTTATCATTAAAATTTAATTTTTTGTTAATTAAATTATCTTGGGTTTGGATAGAATTTTCTAGATTGATATTGTCTAGATTATTAAACAATTTATTAATTGTGTCTAGATTGATATTGACCTTGTCATCCTTTTTGTTTGAATTTTCAAATTTGTTTAGGTTTAAATTCGAATTTTTAGATTTATTAATTATTTTCAGATTTTCTGTATTTTCTAAATTAATTATATTTTTTTTATCAGAAAATATCCTAGGGGTATTTTCTGTATTTTCTGAATTAATTATATTTGTTTTATCAGAAAATGTCCTAGGGGTATTTTCGCAAGTATTGTCATGTACACTATTTTCACATATACTTTCAGATATATCCAAATTAACATGCACATATTTTAAACTACTACTAGCAAGTGTGTTTTGGTAAATATTACTAACCTTGAGCGCAACCCCTAATTCAGCAGGCTTCTCCGTTGGATCTGACTCGAGTCCGGATTCGACTTTAACTTGATCTTCTAGCTCCATTGGCGTCTCGTGAAGCTTGATCAATTGGGTCCACAGCTCATATGCATTCTTGTATTTTTCTAGTCTGCATATGATATTGCTAGGTAAAATATTACAAATAATTTTACTTACGTTTTTATTCAGTTCCGAGTTCTGAGAAGGTTTTTTCAATATTAGCATATAATCGATATCTACGCTTCCTAAGAAGCATTCCATTCTTCGCCTCTAGTAGTTGAAATCTTCATCGTACGGTGGTGGTTCATTGGGGTTCCATCCTTCTTGAAAAGACATTGTTCTTGCACACAATGAAACAAAGACAAAATCCCCCAAGACTTGGTCTTGGATTAGCAGTGCTGGAAAAAATAATATTTCACTAATTTTTTTTTTAAAAAAAATAATAAAATATTATTAAAATATTAATAAAAAATATTATCTCAAATTTTTGAAAATGTAATATTTTGTCGATACTAAATAATAGTGAAAAGATGACGATGTATTTTTCAAAAACAATTTTGGAGGGAAAAAACGAAAGGCCCCCTCTTTGTCTGATTGGTGGTTGCACCAAATCAGAGCGGTACCTGCTCTGATACCACTTGTAGGACCGTTAGATTCGATAGAGGGGGGGTGAATATCGATTCGAAAAACAAGAGTTTAAACGCAGCGGAAAAGTAAAATAGACACTTCGTTCGGAGCCTGTGACGACTCCTACTCGAAGGCCCGTGGTCCTTGACCACTTTCGTTGGGCAATCACTAGCAATTCGAAATGATGATTACAAAAGAACCGTAGAGTGAATGCTAATGAAAACTGAAAACAAATACCGACAAGAAGGGTAAAGAACGGAGCGTAGTGTCGGAGCTTTGTTGGCGTCACACTGAACGTCGAGCAGCAAGACCAGCAGTAGAAGAGTTCTCAGCTTGATTGAATTGATCTGAAGCTCCTGTCTGGGGCTTCTTTTATATGCTGTTCCGGGCGCTTGGATCCCCTCCGGGCGCCTGGAATGTGACGTAGCTGTACAAACCATGATGCTCCACGTGGCGACGACTCGGCTGGATAGAATTCGCCTTCCGGGCGCCCGGATCCCTTCCGGGCGCCCGGATCCCTTCCGGGTGCCCGGACCACCTTGTTCCAGAAAACTCCCTTTTCCTGCAAAATAAAGTTAGTCCGAGGTAAATATATATCCTGTAAAACAGATTGTCAGCACAGTTAAAGTTCAACGGATAAATAAAAAGAGTATAACTTAGATTCCGTCTTTCCGAGACCGGAATCTAGTCACGATCTCGACTTAGATATCCGAAATGGATCTAAGCCGGATCGACGCCTAATGTTCCCTTCCCGGGAACGCGTCCTCACAGTCACTCCCCTCCAGTGACTTACCTCACTTACCTGCCAGACGTCCGGTCAGCCCGTCGACCCGTCTGGACTTCTCGCCAGCTATCCGGTCAGCTTGGACTTCTCGCCAGCTATCCGGTCAGCCCGTCGACCTAGCTGGACTTCTCGCCAAGCGTCCGGTCAGCCCGTCGACCCGCTTGGACTTCTCGCCAGCTATCCGGTCAGCCCGTCGACCTAGCTGGACTTCGTGCCAGACATCCGGTCAGCCCGTCGACCTGTCTGGACTTCTCCTGCACACTCGATCAAAGTGTCAGACAACAACAAAACTAACTTAACCTATTTGTCATTCATCAAAACCTGGGTTAAATCGTTAGTGCTAACTGCACCAACAAAATGCTTGTTTAAAAAATTAACAAAATCTAAAAAATAAAATAACTTACTACTTAAGGAAATAAACTATCTTAAGGAACAAGTTAACTTAAGTAACTTAACTAACCAAGTTCAAGTTAGAACTTCAATTCAAGTTGGAACTTCAATTCAAGTTGCGAAACTTGAGGAAGAAAATTCCAACTTAAAAGGACAAGTCGAGTGACTCAAGAAAACATCAAAAAAATTCAAATTGGGATCCAAGTGTCTAAATATTGGTACTTGGGTCGCAACGAGCTGTGTACAACAAATCGAGACTTAGCATAAACCAAACAAAACCAACAAACCATACATTTCTGTAATCGGTCAAAATGTTTGAAATCAAGTCCAAGCATGGGTTCCTAAAAAATGCTTAACCAAAACAGTCTGTTGGTGTGGGAAGCATCCGACCGAACTTGAGTTTTGATAATAGCAAAAAGTTCAAAGTTAAGGTTATTTATGGTCTAACAAGTTTTGATGAGATTGCAAGAAAGTCCTAAGGGTTCTTAGGCAAAATCCCTAGCTACAGTTAGGCAAGTGAAAAACCCTAGGGGGTGGTAACCCTAGGTCGTAGAGGATGGTAACCCTAGGCGGAAAGTCTTGGCGGGTCGAAGGCTTTGGGCAAAAATCCTAGAGTCGGGGACTCTAGGTTGAAATCCTAGTGTCGCGAACTATGTAGAAGTCTATATGGGTGATGGAGCGGACGTCTAGCATGAAGACCGGAAGCTTCAGATGCTGAGCAAAAGTCCAGTCGGTCTGGAGGATCGGTCTGACAACAGGTAAACTCTCCTGAGAGGAGTAGGTGATGACACATTCCCAGATGAGGAAACAGTAGGCGTCGGTTCGACCTAGGGTTTTTGGAGGAAATACAAAGTCAGAACAGGATAGTCTGATGACTGTTAAGTACTTATATTTATCTTATATTATTGTGCTAACTTGGTTTTGTAGGATATACTTTGTTTGTGGACTAATATGCTTTACAGGAATGAAGTTACCCAAAGGAAGCCTCGGATGAACAGTACCCGAAGCACCCTCCATGGAGCTTGAAGGTGCCTCGGGTGCCTTGGATGAAGCCTCGTAGCAAGGAGCGAAGGTGCCTTCCAAGGAGATGGAAGGCGCCTCGAACGCTGGATGGAGGGCACCCTCCATGGAGCTTGGAGGCGCCTTCGAGTGGATAAGCAGCGAACTCCGCGGAGCTTATCAACGCGGAAGACTTGGGGCTAGAGGCGCCTCCTGTGGAGGTTGGAGGCACCCTCAACGGCTTATATAAGGTGGGCCCGAGCATATGCCAAATAACAACTCATACTCGCAATACTTCTTCCATGTGCTGCTAACAAAACGATCCGAAGAAGCCATAACACTGCTCCGACAACCTGAAGTCCAGATTTTCTCATTGTTAGTTGTTGGTATATTTTTTCTGCACTTAAATTATATACTTGTAATTAATCTTGTAAAGATTCTCGAGCTTATAGCCATTGCCCACCGAAAGTGATCAATGATCGCGGACCTTAGAGTAGGAGTCAACACAGGCTCCGAACCAAGTAATCAAAAGTGTTAGCAATTGCTTTTTACTTCTATATTCCATTGTGTATTTATGAAACGAACGAATTAGTCACGAGCGCTATTCACCCCCCCTCTAGCGCTTTTTGATCCTACAATTGGTATTAGAGCGGAATCACTTCAAATCAGTGAAACCACCATTCAAGCAATTTTTTCTCGTGGTATTTTTTTTATTTTCGAAATCGATAAAATTACCACATTTCGATCTATTTTATTGATCGAGTTCTTTCGTTTCTCGAAGTCAGTGCAAACACCACTCGAGTTTTTATTATATTATCTTATTCCCGCACTATTAATCCAATACCAAGTCTTGGAACAAGTTTCTCATTTTTCTGTCATGCTAGATTTTTAAATGGCCCACCAAGAAGGGTATAGTACTGCACATCCTCCCCTCTTCTTTAGCGAGGATTTTGGCTACTGGAAGAGCCGAATGGAGTACCATCTCAAGACGCAAGTCGAGATGTGGATAATCATCCAAACTGGTCTCGAACTTCCACTCAATAGCGCAGGAAAGCTAGTATCCTGCGTGAATTGGGACACCATCTTGATGAAGAAAATCTTGGTTGATGCCAAAGCAACCTGCACCCTTCAATGCGGCTTAACCAAAGAAGAGCTGAACCGAGTCGGCCCATTCTCAAGCACAAAAGAACTATGAGAGAAGTTGATCGAGCTGCATGAGGGAACTTTCGATATGAAAGTAAGTCAACATGATTTAATTTTGAATAAATTATATAATATAAAAATACAGGAAGGTGAGTCAACGAGCTAGGTTCATGCTCGCACACAAGATCTACTGAACGGACTCCACGTGATCGGACAGAAGGTGGAAAATCGCGACGTCATTAGGTAAACATTAAATGCATTTCCAAGTAATACCTTGTTGGCATTTATGGTAGATACTTACAAACTGAGTACTGATTAATGGTTGTGAAGTTGTTTTAATAAGGGTCTGAGGTAAGACAAAAAGAATTGTAGCTTCATCTATTGTAGAGTTGGTAGCTCTGCTATCTAAAAAGACATGTAACGTAAATTCATATCCATGAATGTTGACAAAACATTTGACCCTAATATCTAGGGTTTTTCTCGTATTGCAAATACTAGAAGCTTTTATAAAGACTAAATCAGTATATGTAGGGGTAGCTAATTGCAAGCTTTTTCCTTTATCAAGAGTTGGTAAGGATTGTTTAAGGAGGAGTGCAGTTACTTTAGTATTCATCATCTCTAGTTATGTTTCTAAGTTATGAATACGTGTCTCTAATACAAAAACCCTTGTTTCAAGTAAAATGTTCCGCGTACTTCCTTTGGATGATTGATTTATGGGTTGTGTATTGAAGAATAGTTGTTGAAGGTAAAGATTACAAGTTTGCTTTCGGTAGACCTTATATGTGCCTCATTTATCTATAGAAGGATAATAGCTAAAAAAAACAAGGAACATTATCAGTTCCTGTTTTAAATATCCACTCATGTGGACATGTAAACTTGTTTGTAAGTTTTACACTAAGTTGATTGAACATTAAATTTTTTTTGTAGGTTAGTTTCCCAAAATCCTTCTAGGTCATTATATAACATGTAGTCTTGTTCACCTAGAGTTTCTGTCACGCCTCGGAAGAGTCCCTGTCCAAAGAAATTTCGACAGCATCTCCCCTGTACGGCGGACAATATGAAACTTTCTACATCGCCCCCAGGGTCACACATACATCAGCCAACACGACCGGAATAATAACAGTAATAAAAATATAACACAGAGACATCCACGCAGTATAATAGTTGACAAACTAGAATATTAATAAGAAGACTCAAAAACAACCCTACTCAACTACACTCATAAAGCACAAAACTGATGTCCTACTCCACTACACTCATAAAGTTCAAATCCGACGATAAAATCAACTTACCTCTTCTGCCGTCTCGGCAGGCGTGTAGTAAAACAAATCCAATAAAACTCATAGGCAATATCCAAAAGTAAACTAATACAAGTCCAGATGTTAAAAGCAGAATAAGTCTAAACACAATCTAAATAAGAAAAACTAAAAGAGCAACACTCGTCTTCGTGGACTGCAGGGGACTAGCGACTGGAACTCTCTCCGGACAGCATCAACCTGAAAATAACAACGGAGGAGGGTGTGAGTCCAATACTCAGCGGGTATCAACTGATATGCGTAATAAAGAAAATAACAACCAGCACTAATCATGCGTACAGTCTCCTAATACAAGAAGGATAAATACAACTGAAATAAAGCAGGAGAAAACTGTACTAACCAGGACCAAGGTATAAGTACAACAGGTCGTCAGACCAAGAGTGTCATAAATCCTATATGCATGTCAATCATATGCATCCATATAAATGCAGCAAGTAAATGCAGCAAACACAAGCAATAAATGCATCATGCATATGATGCAAATGTCATGGTCACCCCTGACGCCAGTCAATCATGTCACACACAATGGTGAGACCGAGTGGGTAGGGTTGTGACAACCGTGCACTCTGCCATCACTGCTCCTGATGAGTGACCGAGTGGACGGGATGCTGTCGAAGTACACACATACTCCTACCCCAAATCATAAATGGGGGAGCGCAATGCTCTCATCTCCCAGTACACCATGACGGGGAGGGATCCCTGACGTGCTACCACGCTGCATCATACTACCCATGAGCGGACCAACGGAGCACCGAACAGAGCAAAACTGACGTGCTACCACGCTGCGTCACGCTACCCATGAGCGGACCAACGGAGCACCGACAGTGATGTAATTGGCGATGTGCTCAACAATAATGGAGCAGACTATCGCGCAGCATGCAATCATGCGAATGGTGCATGATACTAAGTATGACAAAATACTGAGCAGCATAGCAATAATCCATATATATGTAAAATGTGTACCATCAGAAAGTGAATCAAATCAAAGTACACAGACCATATAAGGTATCAAAAACTCTAGGTCCTGAAGATGATAAATAACATGGTTGTGTCACTACCTCTATAAATATGCATAATCAGGTAAATACTAACATGAGGTGCATAGCAAATAAACAACCAAGCATGTAACAGATCGAGTAGTGATCAACCGAAACAGATAAGAAAACACAATCGTTGCTATTTGTTAAAGACATTATTATGCATATCAAATGACATAAAGTCAAAGTACCTGCCTACAATGGAAAAGATCAATCCGGTAATCGAGATACTCGTCTCGTGTCAACAGTCCTGTAGTAAATCGTACAGTTTAGCTAAGTTGATTATAAACAAATAGCTAAACAAATTCCTAATCCATCGACCACCTAGGGTTAGCTTCATTAACCCTAATTACACCATTAAATTAATTCTAAACCTAAGTTAACAATTATTGTTAACACAACTAGCAATCATCTATAACGAAGATCAAAACCCTAAACCTTACCTCAATTCACAGTCGTGTTGGTGCTGGAGGAGTGACTGCCGGATCCAAGAAAACCCAACAGCAAAATAGCCTCTCTGCTGGACTCACCTCACGATCACAGAATCTCACTTCACTGGAATCAACCGAATCACAAAGAAAGCAAGAGGTCAACACCACATAAGGATCAAGTACCCGATTCACCAATTAGGGCAGAAACCCTACCTCTGTGCTTTGAGCCCCAACTCGACGCTAGTGATCTAGGGCTGAGATCCTTTGATGGTGCGGCAGCAACTCACGAAGAGGGAGAGGCTCGACAATAAAGAACTAGGGCACGAAAAGGGGCAGATCAAAATAGACTAGTGAGGGGCTCTGCCGGGATGCGTCCGTGCGGAGGTGGCCGGAGAAGAAAGGAAATCGCGGGTCAGCCGGGGCTAGGGCTCAGTGTTGACTATGATCGGAGGTCGGTGTGGCAGAGAGTGGTCGAGGAAGGCAGCAGCGCAAGAGGGCACAGCGGCAATCAGCTCACAGTGGTGCGGCCTCAAGTGGCGGCAGCGACGTCACAGAGGAGTTGAAACTTGGCCGGCGATGTGCAGCGATTGTGCGGATCGGAAGGGAAAGAAGGAGAGGCAAGGGGGAATCGAGTTCGGCGAGGAAGAAGATGAGAAGAGGGGAGAAGAAACCGCAGCGGCGGTTAGGGCAGGGATCGGCGTCGGGCGTGCGGGAGAGAAAGAAACGGCGAGGAAGGGAAAAAGAAAAAGAAAAAGAAAAAGAAAAAGAAAAAGAAAATATAAAAATAAACATTTCCTCGCTTAAATGGGTAGCCTAAACAGGCATTCCCGGACCCCGTTTTTATCCTCGTTAACTCGTCCATACGAGCTCCGAAAAATTTTCGAAAAATTTCCAAAAAATCTGAAAAATTCCCCTTATTATTTTCTGCCTTTTTTTTTTTTTTGGTATTTTATAGTTTCTAGATAACTTGGTATGTCTAGATAAGTTTTCGAATAAGAAGGATGTAAAAATGAATTGACTAGGCTATAGTCAGAAGTGGATGGTATTTCTTCCACATCAGCTATTGAAATGATCGAGTAGATTGAAGAGGTATCAGATACATCGGATTGTACTTCAACTAGGTCTAAATTAGTTCATGTAACTAATTTTGCTTCTCATGTTTATCCTTATTTAAGTATGATTTCTTTTCTATACTCTTTGTTGCATAGTATGTTTTTCTTGGTCTTACTATTTTTTATTTTTCTACTAGTTGCCTAAGTACTCTTGAGGATGTACTTCTATGGTTACCTCTGTTGGTGCAGCGAGCACTAGACGATCGAACCTAAGTTTTGATTATGGTAAATAGTCCAAAGTGAAAGTTACTTGTTGTCTAACAAGTGTGATTGATATTGCAGGAAAGTCCTAAATGTTCTTAGGCAAAAGTCCTAGAGAATTCTAGGCAAGTGAAAAATCTTAGGGGGAGGTAAACCTGGGTCCTAGGGGGAGGTAATCCTAGGTAAAGGAAAGTCTTAGATGTGTTTAGGCACGAAGTCCTAATCTAGGGGATTGGACGAAGTCTTGGCGGGTCGAGAACTTTGGGCAAAACCCTAGAGTCAGGGACTCTAGGTGAAAATCCTGGTAGTCGCAAACCAGGTGAAAGTCTGGATGTGTCATGGAGCGGGCGTTTAGTATGAAGACTTGAAGTCTCGGACGTTGAGAAAAAGTCCAGACGGTCTGGAGGACCGGTCTGGCAAAAGGTAAACTCTCCTGAAAGGAGTAGGTGAGAACGCATTCCCCGAAGAGGGAACAATAGATGTCGATTCGACCTAAGATTTCCGAGAAATCCGAAAGTCAGAACCGGGATAGTTTGGAGACTGTCAAAAGTTAAATTTCATATTCTATTATTCTAACTCTATTTTGCCGGACGACTAATATTTTTATAGGGTCAAAGTTTGCCTTATTCGGTCGACCGAACGTCCGGATCAGTCGACCGAACCTCCAAGCAAACAGATCAAATTTCCAACAAGTAGATCGAGTTAGACCAAGGGATCGGTCGGTTGAACCATGGGTTTAGTCGACCGAACAGTAGATAAGTGTCGACGTGGTCAAGCCAGGGTGATCGGACCAGATAAGCCAGCGAGGAAAGCGGGATCGGTCTACCGAATGGTGGGATCGGTCAACTGAACGAAGGCTCTATCCGAAGCGACAAAATTTGGACGGGAAGCTAGGCAAGTTCAGAAGGTTTGGTCGATCGAACACCTGGATCAGTCGACCGATCAGTGTCGAGTCAAAGACTGATCCCGAGATTAGTGGATCTAGATCAAGTTTAACTCGTCTATAAAAGGGGGCCTCGACCAGCACTTCGGAATAATCGAAAATTGAACATCTTCTGCTTCCTTGTGTGCTGCTCCGAGACAATTCGACGACGTCCAAACACTGCTTCAACAATCTACTAACTGCTAATCCTTTGTTGTTGGTAAATTATGTTTTTTAATTTCAATACTTGTACTTGCCATCTCTGTAAAGATTTCTCAAACTTATAGTGATTGCCCAACGAAAGCGATCAACGATCGCAGGTCTTGGAACTGAAGTCGTCACAGGTTCCGAACCAAGTAAAACCAAAGATGGCAGCTTGGTTTTTGTTTGCTTGTTGTTCGCTTCCTTTTATTTTCGCTGCACAAACTCTTACACGAACCTTTTCTGAAAAAGCTACGAGTGTTATTCACCCCCCCCCCCTTCCTCTAGCACATCATCAATCATACAACCTCGTGTTTTAGTTTGACGAAGGTCATACTATTGGGAAGTATAAATTTGACTACAGAAATCATATTGCTAATTTTTGAGTTGTTTTTATGTGAATATACGTACATTTTTCTTTTTAGATAGAAATAATGTATTGAATACGTATTCAACTATTATCATATGTGGTGCTATTTTCATATCAGTCCATATCTTATGTATTTTTTTACCTAAATCTCCTGAAAATTTATTAAATAGTTTCTCTCTTAATTCTATATTACAATAATTTCCTAAGACTATAGTTAAAACTAAAAAATTATTACAAAATATTTTAATCCAATTCTAACTAATTGTAATTGCTCACTTCTCTTTGCTTTATATCTAATATATCTAATCTTATATATCCATCTTTTCTTTGATTCAGATGCTAGTAATTTTTCGTAACTTTTATTTATTAAATTTATATAAATTATAGCAAATATATTTGAAATATTTATTAAAAAAACATTTTTAAATTTACTGATTTTAAATATGAAGAAGTTATTGACGTACAAAATCAGAAGAATAAAAAAATTAGGCTGTCTGAGCCTGGGTTCGAACCGGGGACCACTAGTGTGTGAGACTAGCGTGATAACCAACTACACCACCCAGACTACGTTTGAAATGTAAATCAATTTTCCTTATAATATTTATATTTTTCGAGATTAAATATAATTAAAGCCTGAGAAGCTTCTTGTGATGCTTTGGAAGAGATAATCCAAGTTCGTGATTCGTCTAGTACGACAACGTAGTTATTAATCTTTGATGAGATGTTTACATTATATCGATTTCCAAATTTCCCACGAATATAAGATAATCAACAGCTAAAAAAAATCACTGCCAACATTCACATCTTTCTTCTTTCTCTTTTCTTTTTAATTTTTCTGCTCCCAACATAATATGCAAATAGATGCTGATGATAATAGTAGAGGATGAAACAGTGGCATACTATATCAAATTTCAGAAACAAGGCTGAAGATTTTTAGTTTTCCTTGTGTGGATCCCAAACAAAGCTTTGAATGGGGCTTCAAATTCTTAGAGATTACTATAAGTTCTGGCAGCTTTAGATAAGTGGACAACACTATCGAACAACACAGGAAGTTGATGTTAAGGAAAGTAAATGAAACATTAATGGGAATGACTATGCAACAGGCGGCCTTAGCACATGATCCCGAGAAGTATCCAGAGCTGCAGGAGGTATCCATTGCCACATTCCGATTGGTAGGTAGTTCGGATGCTGGATGGTTTTCGTGCAGGCTGGTGCTGATGCAAGATGGAGTGTTGAAGGAGCAGGTTGAGTGACAAACTGGGTTGTACTGTCAATGCCTTTCAGCATATGCTCTAGGTACTCCTTCTCGGACTTCAGCCTTATTTTCTCGTCGCGTAGTTCCAATTTCTCAGCCTGCAAGCATGCCAACCAAGTGATAACTTAGCCAACTAATCATTGGTGAATGCTGGTTGTTCAATAATTGATTGAAGCATGTACAAATGATTGTTAAGTTGGATTTAGTTTCCTAGTTGTTAAGATTTCGTAGTTGAAACAGATTGAAGAAGAACTGAATATAACAAGAAATAGCAACCACAGTTACTGATTTGCACTCATTTAAACTGAATATAACAAGAACAAGCATAACATTATGATAGAAATCTGAAGTGCTTCATTTGACTCCTTGAACTTCTTTGCTTCAAACCGTAATTGCTTTACAAGACGAGTGGCATCACTCAAGATGACAAATTTATCTGTTTTAGGAGGTTTTCCGGGTTCCATGATAGAGCACAATTCTGTAAACCTGTGAAGAAAACATCCTAAGATTAGAGCAGGATACACTCAATATGCATGAGGATGGACTTACTCACATATGCCCAACGCATGAAAAATTTTAAACAAGTGAACATCTGTTACCTATCATTAAGTTTATCTCTACGTATTTTCTCACGGCGAGCTTTTGATCCTGGCACAGCACATGATTCCGCACGGTTTCTGCAGGATGGCAAATTAAGAAACCTTTTAATCAGAGTGGATTTATGCCAATGTATCTTACTGTTACATCAAAACTATGAACTATAGTATCTAGAATTCAGTTTCATAATTGCACAAAGTTAATAGAATCTTAGTTCATCCAAGGGTCAGATTTTCTCTGACATCGTTTACAATTCCTTAATGATCAAATGCTTTATTACATATAGAAAGAACAATATTGGTACCGAGAAGAAAGATGAAAAGGGAAACGATGTTGGACACATAGAAGCTACCTGATGAATAGTTTGTTTATGAGTGCAAACAACTTTTGATGAATAATCGTTTACAAGAGGCAAAAAAATAAAAAATGAAAAACCTTTGAACTCCATGACTTCAGTCGAACACTGATGTCATCATAATCAATACAGTAGATAGAGAAATAGACTCATACCGTTTCTTAGAATCACTGTTTGAGCATTTATCCTCCTTGAGTGGAACATCAAAACCAAGCATTGCACTGCAAGTTAAATACTAGATAAGAAAAAAAAATTCAAAAAATTGAAGTATAAGATGCAGGAATTAAGTGCAAACAAAACCAGAGGAAGATAGATCAAGTAAAGTTTCCTCCCATCTCAATTTTTTTTGTTTCTTCAGAACATAATGTGATTAATTCATTAAATCCTGGAAGCCAAGTTGCAACCGTCAAGCTTTAAAAGTGAGAAGCGTTGTTTGAAAGTTTGAAAAAACGAGAGAAAAAAACAAGCATGCTTTGGAAATTTAAATAGTAAGGAACCTTCTTTGAGAATTAAAATATATATATATATATATAAGAGCTGGAGGAATTGTTGGGAATTTTGAAACGGGTGTAGCACGGAAAATCTGCCAAATATGTTTGATCTAAATATGAAACCGTAATACCAAAAGAGCAGTTCTTTCGACAATCGAATAAACACATGTTTAATCGAACTCAATCGAGCTATAAATTCAATAATTTCAACAATGGAAGCTATTAAAACCCAAAACCGAACCTTTATCGATCCAAAATAGGATAACTAGAAGAAAACAAAAGTATCACCTTGAAGCGGAGGGATCGTCGACGATTCGAGTGTCCCAGAGGAAACCGGACTCAAGGACATCTTCCTTTACCCCTCCGTAGTCTATGAGCCACCCCCCGCGCTTGCTGTTCAGATCAGACCCAACCATCCCCTTCCTCAAAAGTAAGATTCCCCCAAATCGCCAAAACTATCAAATCGACCGCCGAAACGAAGATCAAAAGGATCAAGCAAACAATAAGAACCCAAAGTCCGATCGATCCGATGCCCAAAGACAGCACTTGACCTGCTTCCTCTCGATTCCTTCTTCTCCGCCGGCGCTGTCTTCGATTTATTTACCCGCGCGCGTTGCCACCGGGAGAAGGAACAGCTAATGCGGTAACGTGTATCCGCGAATCAAACTATTTCTTCATTCTCTTATTCTGTTACCGATGGCAATTTCATCCTACGGAGAAGTTAATATCCAATCCGAATGAAAAAGGACATGAAAAATATCTGAATCCGTGTTTTCATTTTAACTTCGTGTATCCAGTAGATTTTTATCGAAAAAAAATATCTAATACGTACATGTGGCGCCAGTAGTTGGATACTAAATTTTAAAAATTTTAATCTATCAAATATTAATGAAGTATTAATTTTAAATATAATAATTATCATAAAAATATTAATAAATTTAAATACAGGATGATAATTAAATTATGAATAAGAAAAATAAAATATTTTAAAGAATATTTTTTTTAATGTAATATGGTGTGAATAAGTTGGAGTAGGTGTTGAAATTATACCATTTGAATATAAAAATTATACTGTATTATAAATTGGAGATGGTCTAATACCCTATACAGCTAATCAGATTCTTTTATTATTTATTGAAAACTTTAACCATTACATCATTATCCGTGACTAATTAGATTTAATTAATAGCACGCAACGGACATCGACGAAGAGAAATTATTTTTATAATCAACAGACTAATTAGTGGCGTGGGGACAACAATGAAAAAGGAATAAAGAAAGACCTTTTGGTGTAATTTAAAATAGGGACGTCATTTTGTCGCCACTGAACGAGTTAATCCATTCAATTGAACGCATCTGTCCAGATATATTGAATTAATTTCTTGTATTATGCGTTCTGGTTGGTGGGTACGGATTTGAATTTTACCCTTCAGGCCCTATTTTTTTAAAAAAAAAAAAAATTAAAACTTGTTAATGTTAACATTCACGCTTTATTAAATAATTATATTATTTTTCATGATTGAATACTCCAAGCAAACGCGAGAAGTCAATTTGGGATGATGTTATAATAAGCTGATGCTTTCGAAATTACAAGATATAGTTTAAGGCAAATAAAATATGTTGCATAAACCATTCCATTAGCTTGTATTTTGCAGTTAGGACCAGTGTTAACAGACAGCTCGTGCCACCGTTGGTTATGCTGTTCCAAAAGATAATGAATGAAGCATGATTTCCTTCCTCCCAAATATTTTTCATCGTGGGTATAAAGAAAAATAAATTAGAGTATACCCGTAAGTGAAGAGTTCTTAATCTTCCGGAGAATAAATTTCACAGAAATCAATTATTATCCGATGTAATAATTTTAATATTCGAGTACCAACTTAGTTATGCTTATAGGACAACAATAAAAGAAATCTTTCAAAAGATAATAAATGATGTGGTAAAAAATAATTCGTTCGTTTTAATATTTTCGTCAATTCGCCCCTAGATCAATATACAAAAGTTAAATTATGAATGACTATTAATCCAAGATATAAAAAAATATACTCCAACATGTTAAATTTTAATTTTAAAATCTCATATAGTAATATTTTATATGGTTCATTTCTAGAAGTGGCTGAGTCTAACCTTATTAAACTAATATTAAAAAAACCAAAACAGTCATGTTGTCAAAAATGACTTAAAAATATATATATTAATCAGATCAGAGATATTAGCAAATCTGAAATAATTGATCTGGTACTATAAAAAATTTTCATTAAAATAAATTAAAAGATACTTGTGATGGACCAGGAAATTAGCATTCCTTAATTCTAATCCCATTTAAAAGAAAATATTTTACAAATATATCATAATTGAAAATTAAATCAACTGAACATCCTTATGTGAAACCATAATCCTGAGTAACTAGCCGAGCTGGTTCTTCTCTATGCCATGGGGCTTCTTTCATAGAGACTCCGTCATGGCATGAATTCTTGGTTTGGCTGTTAAAAAAATTTTAATTTTTAATTTAATCTTGAAAATTGATTACGATTCAGATTAAGGTTCAGTTCATAATTGTTATTAGTCGAGCAAAAGATGCAGCTAACAAGAAGGACGGCACGGGAGAGAGCTGACGAACTTGGTGCGTCCGAGGGACGAGGTGCTGAAGAAGAGTATGTAGGTAGACGAGAAGGAGGCGTGAGGCATTTTCGAGAGATGAGAAGCCGGAGCGGAAGGTTGTTCGAGAAGGTCGAAAAATGGGTTCAGGTGAGCCCTATTTTGGATGGCTGAAATCACCCAACCCAGTGGAACTGGAGCGGAAGACTCAGACAAATGCGAGCGGAACCGGAGCGGAAGATCGGGACCAAAAAATCAACAAAATGTTGACTTTCCAGTCCGGACGCTTGGACTTGGTTCGGGGGTTCCTTGTTTCAGCATCATCGCTAATATGGGTTCATCACAGTCTGGACACCCAGAACTAGTCTAGGCGCCCAAACCATAAAACTATCCAAGCGCGACGTGGCGCATCCCGTTACGATGGGGATAAAAGTTTATCCCCTCCAGGTGCATGGAAGCCTTCCAGACGCCCCAACCAAGGCCATAAATATAACTCTGGTCCCAGAAGGTCAGAACAATACTTATAATTGATTCCTCTTTAGTTTTGTCCTATAATTGAGTACTTCAATTGCTGTAAGAGGTTTCTCCACCTGAAGGAGATTGTTTAGTGAGCTTCAACTTCTTTGAATTAGTAATCCTCTGATTACAAACCAAGTAACTCTTTTGTGTCTCTTCTTTTTCAGTCTCTTATTTTTTTTATGCAAGTGTTAGACTAATAAAGATGTAAAGTTCGAGAAGGGATTTTGTTTGTTTTTATTGTGTAGGCTATTCACCCCCCTCTAGCCGGTCGCCAAGGGACCAACACACTCTTTGAGATTTCAAACTTTGAAAATGCTAAATAATAAATTTATTATCAATAGTATTAAAAACATCTCACTCAATATATGGTATCAAACAATCATTTACCATATCATCTCCCAACCGATTATGAAGTGATGTTTGATTATTTTTATTACTAAAAACACTCTCTTTACAATTGTAGTTGCAACAGGTAATAGCAATGTTAACTTCAAAAGTAAATATATCAAAGGATACAAATAATGTTTCTTTAATTAAATCATTAATCCTCACAACCTCAGAGAATTGATTTCTACTTCACATATCAAAAATAAAGTTATCCAGTTGGTGCTCAAGATGCATTAACTCCGTTAGGAAATAATCGAACGGATAAAGCTGAGTAAACTAAAGCAATTTTCTCTTATCATAAACAGAGAATGAATTTGATGGATCAAGAGAAGTCATACATAACAACAATTCTATGTTCACCTTATTAAAGCAACTGTTCAACTCTTGAAATTGTAAATCTATCACCTCATAACATGTTTCAACGCGATAATAGTGAAGATTTGTACTTCCTTCAATATTTCATCGTGATCTCCCATGAAAGATGAAATCTTCCATATGTGGGGTGACTACCTCATATTTAACACAAAATAAATAAACTTCATTCAATAAAAAAATCCCAACTATCATCTCTCATGGTTTGTAGTTAATGTTAGCTTGATCTTACCAGAGTCATGACATTTACGATGTCTAGATATTTTCTGTATAAAGCTTGCAATAAATCACTCATGACTCCCAAGATATTCTTAATTAAGTTTATCTAAAATATAAATTCATATTTTCCAATCAATTCCAACAATTTATTTAGTTGTGTCTTTTGCTTGTGATCTTTTCTCACCTCTTCAACAAATAAAAGGGCATCAATAACTGAAGGATACAAACATATCAAAATCAATAGTGTATTATAATGTGAATCCCAATGTGCGCTCCCACATCTTCTTAATATTTTCTCTTGATTCATTCCTTGTCTAGTGAAGATATCATCATTGCAAATTCTTTTAATAACATTTTCAAATTGTTTCTTATGAAGTATATCTCTTCGCTTGCATGACGCTCAAGCAATATTGTTCAATTGTCCAACCACATTAAAAAAAATAAAAAAATCCTCATGTAATTTTCAGCAATAGCTACAAGTATAAGTTATAGTTGTTGAGCAAAACAATAAACATAATAACCCGACTTTCATCATAATTAAGCTTTTTAAGCCATTGAATTCTCCTCTCATATTGTTATATCCATTGTATCCTTGCCTCCGCAAATTAGATATAGATAATCCATGTTGGCACAATAAATAATCAATAATAGTGATAAGGCAGTAGTGTCGCTTACATGTATAATGCCTAGAAAGCGTTCAATAATATTTTTCCTTTCATCTATAACCATAAAGCAACTATCGTTTGTTATTTAATAGATACATCACGAGCCTTATCAACTAATATAGTAAATAATTCATTACAAGATCTCTAAGAATAGAATTAGTGGTTAAATAGGCAATGGATCTGATAATATTTGTTGGTGTAGGTTGCACTGATAATCAGATTTTGATGTATGATAAATAGGTTAAAGTTAGATGTATTATTTGTCTAACCTCTTTACCATGTGTGCAGGACATGCTGGGTCTAGTGTTAGTATTAGCCCTAGTACCAATTATGAGATGATTGTAAAGGCTCATTTTATATTGTATTCCATTATTAATAAAGGACAAAGTTGGTTATTATATTTATTTCAATTCAATGCCGAATGAATAAGTATAATACACTACAACATTTTTTATTTTTGGCAACGCCTCTCATTGCAACGGCTTAAAAACCGTTCTCTTAAAGTACATTAGGCCACGATTTTTAATAGTGTTGGTTTAATAAATTTTTTTAATATGCAACGATTAAAAACCGTTCTCTAAAATACATTTATTAAAAAAATTATACTAAATAGATTAGGCAACGATTTTTAATATTTTTTTAAAAATATTGTTGCGCTACATTAAGCAACGATTTAAACTACAATATTCTTTATTTTTTGCAACGCCTCTCATTGCAACAGTTTAAAAACTGTTCTTTTAAAATACATTAGGCAACGGTTTTTTTAAAAAAATTTTGCAACGATTAAAAACCGTTCTCTTAAAATACATTAGGCAACGGTTGTTTTTAATTTTTCTCCAACGATTAATAACCGTTCTCTAAAATAAAAATTCTATTTTTATTTTCCTTTTCTAAAATAAATCCTACTCGCGCGCGCATTTTCCTTATCCTGACACATTTTACAAATATCATCCTAAATAATAAATATATTAATTTAATTTATATCATGTAATGTTTTGTAACGACCCAACTTTCCCTATTTCGAGTTCTAAATGTCCTTAAAAATATTGGGAAATGCTTTTAAAATATTCTAGAGATTTTTAGGAATTTTTAGAGTATTTTTATGTAATTTTTGGAGGTCAAATCGTGGTTAACCAGGTGTGCCAAGCGGGCATTGCTGATTAAGGAAGGAGTGGATTTTATATAAGTAGTAGTTGGTTAATGGAATAATGGAGTTATAAAGGGAGAACTTAGGTTTTACCGTGACCTAAAAAAAAAAAAAAACCTTTACTCTCCTTTCTCTGTCGCGGCGTGTCGCCATTCTCTGCTCGGGCGGAAACACAGCGGAGGCTAGGGCTTCACTCCGGCGGTCGGTGGAGGGGGTTTTTCGAGAGATTTCTTCATCTTCACAATCCTCTCGGCAAGGAGAACACGTATGCGCAAGAAGTGGCCGGAAAACTCGAGTTATCCGAACCCTAGAAGTTCTCTTCTCGGCTGTAAGTGCAAGACCAAGTGTAAGTTGCTACTCACCTGCAGTAGGAGTAGTTCCGCGGCTTTGTTATCGTATAGCGGTTTTTGATTTCTATAGAATAGACTTGAGAAGTTTTATTTGAACCTGAAATTTGTTTTCCTTGGGTTGCTTCTTCTGGATTTGGGAGTTTGAAGAGATAGTAAGTTTTGCTTGAGATTTTCACTGATTGAAGTTGGGTTCTTCATTTGTTGGGCGTGGCTTTGGTGGTTAGATTTACAGATTGAAGCATGAATTCTGTGAATATGTTGGTTCTTGAACAGCGCATGTTTTCCTTATGGAACTAGTTGTAGAGTTTGGATTTAGTATGATAGAAACATGTTATGGTTGCCCTGCATGTTTTTCAAATGGAATTAGATGTAGAGTTCGGATTTAGCAGGATAGCAATATGTTATAATTGCCTGTTTTATTTTTATCATAATTGTTAATATGGCCCAGTTGCTTCCATATAGGGTCTAGTTGTCAAACCAGAATGCCTCAGAAGTGAATTCTTAAATTATGTTGCTTTCTTTTGATGTTAACCTGTACATGATAATATGTGTATGGTATTATAAATGATGCTTGGAGGCGATATAAATGTTGGATTAAGAAAAATCATTTCACCGAGTATACAACCATGCGCGAGCGGCTGAAAAATCGTCCTCAAGACATACCAGAAGCACACTTTAGAGTGTTGATGGATTATTGGAGACTTGAAACCATTCAAGTAAGATACATATTTTTATAATTAAGTAATATTTTATATTATATTTTTCATGTTTGATAAAATTCATTTTTCATTGATGAATTTAGGAAATAAGTGATCAAAATGCTAAAAATATTGCTCAACAAAAATGGAGACACCGTGCAGGGCCTATAAGTTTTGCTTGTATAAAGGAGAGATTGGTATTCTATTCTATTTGTTATAAGCATACATTTAAATTAGCCTAAATTTAGTGCTTAAATCATTGTTTTCTTTATGCAGAGTGCAAGCATGGAGGATAAAGAGTCTCCAACTCAAGCTGAAATGTTCATTGAAACTCGACAGAGTAAGAAAGGAAAACAACTAGATCAAGAAACAAATAATGCAATTGTAAGTGTCTCTCTACGCTTTACATGTCAAATGTAATTATTCACTATCACAATTAACATTACTTATACAATTGCTAGACAAAACTTCAAGACTTGATTGAAAATTCTAGTGTACCTTCTACTGAGGCTTTTAAGACTGTATTTGGCAAAGAGCAGCCAGGGAGAGTGCGATGCTATGGAAGAACTACAACACCTACACTCTTAAAAAGAAATGAAGAAATAGCAGAAATTGAGAAAAGGCATGCTAATGAAGTCAAACATTTAACTGATAAGGTGCACGAGATAGAAGCAAAACATGAAGATATGGAGGTGAAACATAGTAAAGAGATGGTGGCAATGGAGCAAAAATTTCAACTTCTTCTAAGGACCATGTTAAATCAAAATGACTCAAGAGTAGACATGGAGTCTTTGGCAGCTTTGTTATCTCCATGTGATGCTAATAGTGGTCTACGTTCATCCACAACTACTCATGCTCCAAATAATCCCAAGGTAAAAATGAAGTTCATATTAAATAAATATTTTTGGAATTTGTTCAAATATTTATGCACTCAAGGCATAACTTGTGGTAATTCCCTTTTTCAATAGACTTATTGCATCCTTGGTATACCTGTCTAACTTGACTTATTGCACGTAACCTCTTGACTTATTGCATCCTTCAATAGACTCCAAATTTAGTTATTAGTTAGATCTTCATATCTTGTCCTTGGTATACCTGACTAACTTGGGGTCTCGACTTTCATTGTGTTTGAAAATTGGAACAGGTAGCTAGATCTATTTTGCAAAATGTTGCATCTTTTATCACCCCTACATTTGCGATAATTACTTTGTACTGATTTTAGGCTATTTTTATACATAATCATGTGATAAATTTCAAATGTAAATAGTCAAATTCAGTTGTGGGTATTAACCTATACTGACACATCTTTTCCTCTAGGAGTCACTTATTCTTGCCTGGTAATTAATGTGTGTAATCAAACAAAGACACCTGCTCAGGGTTTGGCAAATAGAAATTTAGGTTTGGGCTAAGAACTCATTGATGTACTAGGATTTGAGTCTGAATCTTCATGATGCAAGGCATCGTCACCGGACCATATTATGGATGCCTTAGTATGTGTGTGATATTCTACCTCTGACCTTAGGTATCATTTTAGGCTCTGAATTGGTTTAAAGATTCACTTACAGTAGCACAGGCCTAGAAGAAGCAATGCAAGGAGACATGCAAATTATAACCAGTAATATATACACAGATTTGGTTGGTCATGCTATGAGTGTCACATTACAAGCATTGAATATGCACCAAACTAACATCTGTAGTGGGTTAGATAATATCAGTTCTCATTATGCACCTAATGTTTTCTTTGTAATTCTACAATATTCCTTTTTTTTTGTATACAGGATCCTAATATGGATGGTGATCATGTGGATGAAGATCAAATGTTGGACATAGAAGCGGAAGAAGATGATGCTATATAGCTTGATTTTTTAGTACAAGTACTGATAGTGGATGAAAGTCAAATGTGGATGCAGATCAAATGTTTTGATCAGTAATGATAGATGACAAATGATTTTATATTTTGTGTGCAAAGATTTAAGTTTAAGGTAGAGAAATATTAAGACAAATGTGGATGAAGATGATGCATACTTTGTTAATTAGTATATTTGTTTGAGTATTATAATATTTTGTTTTGGATAACAACGTAATTAATTTTCTTCAATATGTATGTGGATGATTAATATATTTTGAGCATGTTTTTCTTTAATTGGTATAATTTTCTTCAATTGGTATATTTTCAGTATTAATTTTTTCTGTTGCTATCAACGACAACAATTTTCCTCTGTTGTTATCAATAACAATGTTTTTCCTGTGTTGCAATCAAAGGCAACGGTTTTTCCTGTGTTGCAATCAAAGGCAACGGTTTTTTCTGTTGCTATCATAGATAACGGTCATAAACTGTTGCCATAGAATGATTAAAAAATCGTTGGCTATATTCATCAAAGGCTACAGTTTTTTTTATAGTGTTGCGAATTATTAGTAAAACCGTTGCCTAAACAAAAGGCAACGGCTGACTATACCACGGTTTAAAAATCGTTGTCTAAAGAAAAGGCAACGGTTTTTATACTTTAGGCCACATTTTTTGGGCGTTGCCATTGGTGAAAAATGTTGTAGTGATAATATCCTAAAGTAGGAGGTTTTAATCTTCAATATATCAATTGGTTGAATTGATAGTGAGATATTGTAGATATACATAGAACACTACTCTTAACTATTCCTATCAAGTATTAATATGTAAGGATAATATTAATACATTGAGACTAGGGGTGCAAACGAATCGAATCAAGCCGAATATGTAGAAAAATTTGAGGCTCGAATTTGGCTCGAAATAGGTATATTCGAGTTTGAGCTCAATTCGAAGCTCGAAAAATTCAAAATGTTGGGTTAGAGTTCGGTTTGAATTAGGCCTCAGGTTCGAATTTGGCTCGAAATATTTGAACATGTTCGCGAACTATTCGAATTATTGCTTGAAAATAAATTCGAAAGGCTCAAAATTTATTTATTTAATAGCAGCTCGTGAGCAGCTCGAACAATATAATTTGGGCTTGAGTTCGGCTCAAAAAAAGTTTGAACATGTTCGAGTTTGGCTCGAATTCGATAAATTTGAATACGAATCAAATATTTTTTTGAGTCGGCTCGATTCATTTGCATCCCTAGTTGAGACTAGCATGTAGGCCAACGGATGACTTAATCTCACAAGTCATGGATATGAAATATCAGGTTGACACATGAGTATATATTAGAGAATATATACTGAATGATTTGCCATGAGAATATTTCACTACAAGGAAAAAGGTCTATTATGACATTTTCTTAATGACACTTATAAAAAAATGTCATTATAAAATATTTATAATGACACTTTTTACAATTGATTATTTTTTTATAAAAATAATCATAATAGACCTCCTATGGTAACATGTTTTATAAATGTCATTATAACGTAAACACTATTAACCTACGCTTTCCCTTCCCACCCGATCATTTCCTTTGTCTCCCACCTCTTCGTCTTTCCTTTTCTTTCCTCTATCACCGCCAGGTTTCCTTCGTCTCCCACCTCTTCTTCTTTCCTTTCCTCTTTACAACGTAGCCAAGTTCTTATTTCTTCCCTCAACACAGCACCGCGCACAGCCTCACCAGGCGACGAGGGTCGGCTTCGCGTTGCCACATTCTGACGGCGAGAAGGAAGAGATGGTGTCGGAGGAAGAGGAGATCGGCATGTCTCCCTCCCCACATCTAAGGATGTCGTTTTTAAACCTTGCTGTCTCTTTCCCTTCGTCTACTTCGGCAATGACGGAAGAAGGAAAGATCGCTCCCTCCGATCCCCAACTGAAAATGCCAAACGCAGATGATTTTGGTTCTGATAAGCCACTGGTGCATGCGATCTCTTGTAACCCTATGATTCTGCATCCTTGATTTGATAGTTCATAATGGTTTATTGGAGCTAGGGTTTCCCTCCTATTGATTTGAAGATCAAGCTCTAATTTTTGTTTTCGTAATTGTTGTATCTCATAATCGGATGCATAGATTTCATCTCTTTAATTTTGGATCGACAGTTTCGGTTGATAGATATCAGGATTTGAGAGTCTTTGTTCTAAATTAGCTATTCAACATCTTTTGTATTGTGTTTATACTGGAATCATATTTCGTTTGCAATTGACAGAAGGAACTATGAGGATTGATTTAGCTTCGACAACTGCATCCTGCTTTGCACATAGTTCAACATAGTATCTTTCCAAATTTTGCTGCTCAGATAAAAGATCAGCTCTCTCACTTGCAAGATTATCATACATTTGATCAACTTCATCTTTCAGACATTTTTGCAGTTTTTCCCGACAGGTGGGTGCTCCTTTCTCTTTTACATAGTCAATTAGACTGTCATTTAGAGCTTTTTTCTCATCCTCCAGATTGAGCAATGCAACTTTGAGTTCCTTTTCAACCACTAAAATTCGTTGTTGTTCTTTTTCTAGCTCCCCCTCCCAAAACCTGTGTATATAACCTTTTGTATCAACTCAGTTCTGATTTCCTCCTTGTCATGTAGCCTAGACATCTTTTTAGCCTCGAGTCTTGATATTTCATGTTGAATTGCTTCTTCCATTCTACCACTAGTCAATACTACTGTTGCTTGTGCTTTGGTCACAGGTTTTGATCAGATAGCATACAAAGTAACTTGCTTCAAAGAGGATTATTTGATCGTATTTTTGGGGCATGTCTAGCATTCACATTTTTCTTTGGTTTTGTCAATTACTTTGCAAAGTCTTTCGAACTCCGTGATTGTTGCCAATGATGTACTAATTTTGAATTTTTTTTGTGAATGGTTTATGAAGATGTTCTAATTGCATTACAAAGAAAAATGATATTTTTTCCTTGAAGAATCTAGTTGTTTATCTCGTGTTGCTTATTAACCTCATATATTTTGGCTATGTAGACAGATACTTCTGGTTTGAAGATGTCATATGCACTCATATCACCTGAAATGGTTCTTATATTAAATCAGAGCCCAATGAGGTTGGTGTAGGAATTTATGCAATTCAGTGTTTTTTGTCTGAGTCTAATCTTAACCATACGTATTACATTGGGTATACCAATGAGATATTCTATATGTTCAAGCATTAAACTCATTTATTGTGGGACAACCTTGCAAATAACTTTTTGCCAATTCTAATATATCCTTGTGTGTTGAAGTGGAAAAATTCTCAAGACTAGCTAGGGTTTTTAAAGCACGAGCACTATTTTTGTTGCTTTTCTTTTTATGTATTTATTTTTTTGATAGAATTCATAAAGTATAGGTATCAATCTTTCATGCTCTTTTATGTTTGTCAAAGTAGTCTATATATCTAGTTCAATGCTTTACCAATTTCTTTATGTATGTGCCTAACCATTAAATTTTAAGTAGAATTGGAGTCAAGGTTGATAGTTTAAAGAAGTGTAATCACAAAAGCAGCTTTTGAGAACTCCCAAAATGGTTTTCAGAAGGGAGCAAGTATGTAAGATGTTTAATTTTGACTAATAAACCAATCTTATTTTATATAAATATAGAATTACAATCCAAAGTATTGAATAATTAGTAACTTTGAATGCAATGGAAATCTATGAACTACTGTTAGTTTTTTAATATCTTTTAAGTTTGAATCTTCATAACCTTGGTTTTTGATTCTAGTTGGCTTTGTTATTCTATTTCCCCGCACTTCTGCATTGAATTATAGTACAAGTTTGATCATCATGATCAACTACTAATTTTTTTATTAGCCAATTTTGCATAAATTTGTAGTAAAATTATTGGTAGATCATGTCAAGTTTAACATTTATATAGTTTTATTTGACTTTCTTCTATGATTATAGTTCTGCATTGAATCCACATATTCCGGTCGTTTATTTCTTCTCATTCTAGTAAATTCTAGTTGAGGATCTTACAGGATGTGTAAAGTTTCATTTGTGCTTCTTCTTGCAGTGATGTTCTTCTCAATTTCATGTTTCTTTGAGCTTGTGTGTGTTCTTCTTTATGCATTCCTCTTCCCCAAACTGTCGGTCGTGAAGTACTACCGTGAAAAGGTTGCCTCTGAAGGCTCAATGACAGTTTCTGCTGACCTTGTTGCTGGTGGAATGCAAAAACACCAAGTCCAAGAGGTAAGGTTCCGTTGCAGAGTTCTAGTCTACTGGTGCAAAACATACTCGTAAAAACCTATCCGAACTTATTTGCAGATTGAGGATCCAAAACTTATTGAACATTTGAGCACAAACAGTTGCTATTAGAGAATATTGACTATGCGATTGACTTATTTCTTATCTATGTTTTGACACTGTCAATATTCCCTGGATTCTTGTCTGAGGACACAGGCTCCCACAACTTGGGCTCATGGTAAGGATTCTCATAACTCGAATATGCAAGTGATCTCGACATTGCAATTGTAACTTCGTGAAGCATCCATAGGAAGACAGATACATTTAGATGTTTTTAGCAGCAGTTGCATTTGAATTTGCTTCAGATATACACTTGTGCTGATCGCCATGTATAATGTGTGGGATCTCATCGGAAGATACATTCCTCTTCTGAAACCATTGGTGCTATCATCTAGGAAAGGTCTCATAGCTGCAATTCTTTCAGGATTCCTACTCATTCTAGCCTTCTACTTCACCATCAAGTACGGGGACCAAGGATGGATGATCATGTTGACCTCATTCTTAGGACTAAGCAATGGTTACCTTACTGTCTGTGTTCTTACTGCCGCACCAAAAGGATATAAGGTTTACATGTCAATTTCCTTGTTCTTCTTTTCTTTCGATAATCAAAAACATTCTTTCAAAGAGACTAAATGTGAATAAAGTTAGCTCTATTAAGTTTGTGTAGTATGCATTTTCCTTAGTTAGTTTAAGTGATAATGAGAGGACTGATTACTGGTGTTAATTGACAAGTAAAGTTTGTTGATTTATTTTGTTACTAATGATGTTTGCTTTGTTGGTGCACATATACTATTATGGAAACAAAAACTTTTCATTGTTTGCTTTGGTGTTTGTAGTTAACAGTAAGTGAAGACTATTATTAGGTGTATATGGAATGATATATACTTTGCATTTTTCTCGTTTGGTATGATATATAATATTTTGAATTATTTTTATTAATTTTGTATCTTCATTGTTTTATTTCACTTATACAAATATATACATTGTATTTGCAGGCGACAGGTGCTTGGATTTTTATGAATCAATATAATGGTTGAAGATGATCCATCTAATTGAGTTTTTATTTTACAAGACTTTGTTAGTATTAAAATTTAATATTTTGAGTGTATTTGTAGGTTGTTTTGGATGTAAAAGATTTTTTATTAGTATTGCATTTGTAAATTTGACTCAAATGAGTATTAGATGGATAAAAATATCTATTAGCCCTTTGAATTTTGTTTTGTAATTTTTTCTATTATAAATGGCCAATGAATTGTGATGATGTGTAAAATATTGAATTCAAGTTATATATTCTAAATAAATATTAATGATAATTTTTAATGTATTTATAAATTATTATAATGATATTTATTATGTCATTATAAATTAGTTTAGGTGACATTTATAAATGTCCTTAAAATATGATATATTTTTTCCTGACATTTTTGACTGTCGGTATATCCCTATATTGTGACACTTTTAAAGTTAGCATTGATATTATATAAAGACATCATAAAATGTCAGGAATGCGAGGAGGTCTAAGATGACATCACTTTATAGGGTGTTTTTCGGTGATGTCACTAAAACTTAAGTGTCATCAAAAATATACTATAAGGATATTTATGTGTGTCATTATAGACCTTTTTTCTTGTAGTGTTTTATGGATTGTTATATGAGTGTCATAAATATTCTCATGTGACTATTGGTTTGAATAGTCCTTAGACCTGAAGTCACTACGATTTTCTACATAAAGTGTTGTATACTTTGGTATCGGCAAACGTTACCTGTAATAGGGTGGACTATAAAATCAATCACTGGATATGCAATAACTTATATGGAGGAATGTGAGTGATGTAGATGGGATCTATCCCTTCCATATGACGAAAGTGATATCTGTGGGCCCCTTGATTAGTAGGACACAAAAATGTATGGTCATGCTCAAATGAGTCAATATGTGATATTGAGCTTATTTGTTTTAGTGTGTCTACTTAGAGATCAAGAAACACAAAGATTGATAAGAAGATGGTGTTGGTGCAATTGACCTCCAAGGTTTTAATGTCAGACAAATATGTTTAAGTATGCTTAAGTATGTTTACGTATAGAACTTGATCAAGGGAAGTCCTAGTTGTAGGCTAGGCAAGGGAAAAAATCTCGGTATATCGTGGAAGCCAAGTGGATAGGTCTGGAGGACTTGATGCCTGGGTAGCCGAATACTGAGTCCTAGTTGTAGACTAGGTAAGGGAAATCTCGGTATGTCATGGAAGCTAAGCCAGGTGGATAGGTCTAGAGGACTTGATCCCTAGGTAGCCGAATACTGAGTCTTGGTGAGTGAAGCCAAATGGAGAAAATCCTAGGGGGTGATAACCTTAGGTCCTGGTGAGTGAAGCCAGGTTGAGAAAATCCTAGGAGGTGCTTTAGTGTTGGCTAATGTAGTATTGCAGGAAAAGTCTTAGTGGATCGGGCGATCAGACATTGAGCTGGCAAAAGTCCAAACAGGTCTGGAGGACCAATGTTTGGCAGGTAAGTTGAGGTATGTAACTGGAGGAGTGACAGTGAGGTCGGGTTCCTAAAGGGAACAACCTTAGGTCGCTGATCCAATTAAAGAAACCGGGAAGGTTTTCAAGTTGAGATCAAGACAGTTCTATTGTTTATATTACTCATGCATTATATTACTGTGCTAACCTTTGTTTTGCAGGAATATTGTTTAACTCTGTTTTGCATATTCGGCCTGATCAGTCGATCGAATAGGAGGATCGGTCGACCGAACCAGCTTGACTCAGACCAGAGATCAGTTCAGACCAAAGCGAAGCACAATTCGATCGAAGCTTGATCAGTCGACCGAACCAGGATCGGTCGACCGATCCAATCAGTATTAATGGAGCATTAAATGAAGATCTCAGCAGATTTCGACGAACAAGGAAGGAAGCTGTTCAGTCGACCGAAAAATAGGTTCGGTCGACCGAACCCTTAAAGAACAGTAAATGCAAAAGATCGAGTCAGCGTCAGACTCCAGCCAAGAAGGAAGGGAGTGAGTTCAGTCGACCGAACAGAGGGATCGGTCGACCGAACAGAGGGATCGGTCGACCGAACGTTGACGATTCTTATAAAAGTGAAGCTCCAGGTTCGTGGCTGAGTAACGGGTTCTGATATCATCTCTGTGAAAAAGTTGTTCGTGCTACTACTCTTCTACACATCCATCAAGCAAGTTGTATCCAAGAAGTGTCGATCGAACTACATCTTCTATCTAAGTAATCGGTATATTTGTTTAACTTGCATTGTACTTAATTCAAGTAAGATAGTAGGTTGTTACTATCTTACTCTGCTCATTTGTACGATCTGCTTCTTTTCGAGGATCTCGGAAAGAAGGGTTATAGTGGATTGTCCATCGGTGCGATCAAGGATCGCGGGCCTTCGAGTAGGAGTCGAGCTAGGCTCCGAACGAAGTAAAACAGACTTGTCTACTCTTTTACTTTCCGTTGTGCACGACTCTGTTTTTAAAAGACAAAAGAAAAGGTTTTAAAACAAGCGATATTCACCCCCCCCCTCTATCACTCTCAATCGATCTATCAGATGACACGATCTATGCTTCATTGATCAATCTAGATATCAAGGATAGAAGGACCAAGTCATATAAGATAATAACCACGGAAAGGTTAAGTCGGATCTCGACATTCTCATCACTTGGATAGCAATGATGCCTTGCTAGATGCCACTCATTGCTTATGTATCTAAATGTTGATTCGGATACATCGTCAACGTTACTAGAACCTATTGGGTCACACACAAAGAACAAGTTGATTTAGAGATGGGTTCATATGATGGATCATTGGATTAAATCTAATCCAAATTAGACTCATTGAGTTAGATTCAATTGGATCTAATTATTGGATTGAATCTAATTCAAATTAGATTCATGGAGTCAATTTAGATTGATGTTTATAAAGCCAATTTGGATTGATATGGTTCAATTAGTTAAACTCATTGGGTGAACTTGAATCCAACTAGGAAGATGAATGGTCAATTTTGAACCATTAGATTGAATGGTCAATTTTGAACCATTAGATTGAAAGACCAAGGGGCAAAACCCTTTGGTATTCATGAGATGGGTATAAATATGATTTATGGATGATATTTTGATTAGATGAAAACTTTTAGTCTTCTTCTTCCACCTTCCTCCTTCTCTTGTCCAAAACTCAACCTTGTGGTTGCTAGCACAACCAAAGGTTGTTTCTTTCTTCACTTTGTGAGTTTGTGAGACAAACGAGAAGCTTGTTCGTGTGGATACCATTAGAGATACGAACATGTGATCATGCTGAGATCCAAGCTATCTGGAGTTTGTGTGCACGCATCAAAGGTATAATTCCCTACATGTAGAAACTTAGTATATGTATTTTCCTTTCGTATGGATCATTTGGAGGAACTAGATGTTTTTCGCTACACTTTTACATGTTTAGCGTCCTAGTTCCTTACATCTAGAGGATAGGAACACCAGGCGGAAGTCCAGCTAGGTTGATAGCTAGCACGATGTCCAAATTGGTTGAGATCTGATAGGAGGAAGTCCAGTTAGATTGATAGCTAGAACAAATTCCAGATCGATTGAGATCTAGCAGGAGGACATTCAGATTGGTTGAAATATGGTAAGAAGTTCTGATGGTCATTTGGGTCCTAAAGTCTACAATTGATAAGTGGTCGTAAGCAACTAGATAAGAGATCCAGTAGAGATGTGTTCCCGATTAAGGGAACATAGTCATTGGTCGAGCTTAGGTTCATTTAGGCAATCTAAGTTGAGACCTTGACTAGATCCTAGTCTCGAGGGGACAAGATCTTAGTCATAATTTGATTATATTTTTAAATGTGCTAACTCTGTTTTACAGGATAATTTTTATGTCTGGACTAACTTTTTGTTGCAAGAAAGAGAAAGACAAAATGTGGTCCGGACACTCGGACTGCGGGTGCCTGGAGTTGCTCGAGGCGCCCAGGAAAGATTCAAGGGTGGGTGCCTGGTCAGGCGCCTGGGCAGTCCAAGCACCTGGAGTTGGTCCAGGGTACAGACTAGAAAACTTATCTAAAAGCTGAGTTGGAGTACAACGACTGACCGAACCCACGTCAACAGTCCAGGCACCCGGAGGGGGTCCAGGTGCTCGGAGATGGATAAACTTTGGAGATAGCTTTGATGAGAGCTTGCCATGTCAGCACAGTTCAGGCGCACGAGAGGGGCTCCAGGCGCCTAAACAGGGCTATAAAAGTAGCATTCGACTAGTAGCTTGAAGACATCATTTGCTATGACTTTCATTCCTATTCCGGAAAAACTCCTATGATACTGTAATGCTCCTCAGACAACCGCCGATCAATTTCTCCTTACTTTATTTGTTGTCGATAACCTTTTTTAGTTCACTTGTACTTCAATTTTGTATTATTCGAACTATTAGTAGATTGTCCAACGAAAAAACTCGACGAGTGCGAGCCTTGGAGTATGAGTCATCGAAGGCTCCGAACCAAGTAAAAAATTATTTATATTAGCACATGCTTATCTTTTTCTTTCTAACTTATTTCTCTTTATCTTTTTATTCGTTTCGTACTCTCGATTTCTGAAAAAGCAACGAATGGTATTCACCCCCTCTAATGTCTTTACGATCCAACAATATCTTATTGAATATCAAACTATGTCAATTTGAGTTTTGAGGGAGCATTATCCAGTGTAACTCTATTTTTATCCTCAATATGGTCCGTATAAAATCTTAACAACTCAAAAAAATTATCATGATTGAGTGAGTGTTGATTCATCATGTCCACGAAATGGTAATCCCTGATGCACAAGAAATCTTATGCAATCAATTGATGTTGTCAAACAAACATGATAATCGGCTACTTGACTAGACTAATTGACTAAACAAGTTTCAATATCTTGTTTTTGATTCATTAAGTCATAAGTTATCATCATACACCTGTTGTGAATACTACTCTGATTTCCAACATGTTCATAAAAAAAAAATCTCCAATTTTTAAATCCCTCAATAATAAAAGAATCACCATCACTTGGACCATCTTGATTTGCTTTGAATAAATAGCAATAAAGATAGAAATTTGCATATTTTGCAATGTTGTATTCAAACTAATTAGGATGAAGTCTAAATTATATAGTTTGAAATCTTCATTTCTCCTTTGCAAGAACATCAAGAAAATTCATGATTCTTAGGCTGAAACAGACCTTTTTGTAAATAGCAACAATGAACAATCTCACTTTCATTCACATTATATTCGAGGATGTTCTTTATTAGCTTAAGATCACTAGAATACTTATTTGAGTCAGCATCAGGAGCAAGTGGTGAAAGAGGTGGATGAGGAGGTGTTGGAGGGGGAGATGCCTTATTTGAAGTAGGTGTATCTCGTATTTTCTTAAAATACCTCAACATTGTCATTCCACCTAATTTATCATTAATATAATATTTTAGAAACATAATCAACTAACGTAATGACTATCTTTTTTTAACAATCCAAAAACAAATGACAAACAAAATTGATAGAATAGAGTTAATGATTCCTTATTTTTCATATGTAGAGGTACTAATTCAAATGTTTATATTACAAGACATACTTTTCTAGTTATATAACCATTTAATTTTAATTCTTATCCAAATGATTCCTTCCCTATGCATATGGTTATTATAAGATATTCGTGTAAATTATATGATGAGTCTATCCATTCAATAAATAATGTAATTCAATTGATCAATTTTTTGAATGGCCCTCAATGAAGTTGATAACCTTTATATAATAAAGTAAACATCAAATGCACATAAAACCTCAATATCTGTAAACATTCGACATACTTGACTAACAAACAAAAATATGAATATATGAAAATTTAACACTGTATGTTTTTTCAATACTTAAATCCGTAGTCGAAATTTAAAAGAGATCAAGGAAGAAAATTTCACCTCAATCAAAAGGTGTTTGTTGTGGAGCGTCGACGAAGTGATGATAGCGGTGATGGAAGCAAATGACGGTGGTGTTGGCAACAATAGTGTTCGGTGACTGCGGTGTGCGGTGATAGCAATGTGCACGACAGCAATGTGCAGCGGAGGATTTTGAGGACAAAATTAGGATCAGGGAAAGAGTAAGAAGGGGATTAGTGGAGAAAGAAGAACACGAGATAGAGACAAAAAAAAAAAGAAAGGGATTAGGAGATGACCAAGAAAACACGGGAGAGAGAAAAAAGAATAGGTTCGATGGGGAGCAGGGGAAAAATATTCGATGAGGAGAAGGGAAAAATGCTTCTGCAATATAGGAGAGAGAGAAAATATTCAGTGGTAATTTTAATTGGACTTTTGTAAAAAAAAAAATGTTTTAGAACTTTTAAGTAAGTCCTGCTTTAATTTATTTCACTATATGAATCCCCTCACCCCCTATGTAGCTAAGCCCTTGCCTCTCGATCCGAGTTTTTGACCTCCTGGCTTCTCGAGTTGCCAACTCACCACTTCCCGACCTCCTGACTTCTCAATCTACTGACCTCCCAACCTTCTGAGCTCCCGGTATGCAAGAATTACTAACATTAAAGGACATGGAAATTACAATTATAATTTAAGGATATGGAAGTTACAACGACACCCTTTTATGAGGTGAATATCTTGGGGTTTTCTCTATAAAAGTAAAGGAGAGGGGACTCTCGGACGGAGATGAAAGAGGATAATGAGATTATGAATTACTATCTTATGCTCTACTATTTCATTTACTTAGTGTTTTATTATATTATTTGCAAGAACAAATCCAAAAAATTTTATCATCAATTTAATGTGACTTACAATTGACCTTTATAATTTTTTATTTTTTGATAATAATTCATGATACAATCATTTGATAAGTTACTAAATATATCTTTTTCAATATATGCCAACAAAAATCATTTAACCATTGATTACTCATTACGTTGAATGTTGATAAGTTTATCCAAAGACTATTCAAAACAAAATTTCGATAAAGTTTTATAACTCTTTTTGTTAATAACTACTTTTTTTCAGAAGATGTTGATTCTTAAACATTTGATATTCTTGGAAAATATCTTAATATATTACATATAGCTTTACAAAAAAAAGTCAAGACTTATGTTAAGAAATAAGAATATTGAGAATTAATTCTAAATGATAAAACTAACAAATATTCAATAATCAACCATCTAAAACAATAGAAAAGATTTAAGATTCATATTATCACAATAGATGAAAATTTAAAAGCACCAAACTAACAATTAACACAAAAACAACAAATAAATATGATATATGTTTTCAAAATGTCAAAAACAAAAAGCCAAAAGGCAAAGAAAGTGAGGACGAATATAGATTAGAAATAGGGTTTTGTGGATTTTTATTTTTCTAAAATAAATTTATTTTATTAATTAAATTTTTAAGGATATACTAGTAATTTTTATTAAAAAATGAAATGGGGTCATGACCTCTTGCCCCTTTATTAGTCTGAGTTCGGCCTTGATTATTTAAGGCTCCATGATAATTTAGACATCGAAGGAATCTCATCGGTATGACTCTACGTAAGTCCTATAATGCATGTTATTCTCTGCAGGAATTGATCATGTCACGAGGAGAAGGATCTCCTAAAGCTAACCAGACTCAATGAAATTCAACAACCCTAAGGCTGCGTTTGGTAGCCTGTAATCCACATTGTAATGTAATCCAGATTACATTACAAAGTCGATTATTTTGTTTGATTTGATTTAAAACTTGTAATGTAATGTAATCTGGATAACAAAAGGTAGTGAAGATTTGTAATCTGGATTACAAAGCAAATGCTATGTAATCCGATTACATTACGAGGTCATTGTTTCACCAAAATTTAAATGCCGAATATACCCCTAGTCTGTTGTCGACCACCGCCCGCCACCGGTCGCCGACCATCATCGCCGGCCGCTGGCCGCCGCCGGTCGTCAGTCGCCGGTCGTCGCCGGCCGTCGCCGGTCGGCGGTCGCCGGCCGCCGTCGGTCCGGCGGTCGCCGGCCGCCGTCGGTCCGGCGGTCGCCGGTCGTCGCCGGCCGCCGGTCGTCGCCGGCCGCCGGTCGTCGCCGGCCGCCGGTCGTCGCCGGCAATCGGCCGCCACTGCCGTTGTCAATTGCGGGCCGCCGCCGGTCGCCGACCGCCGGCCGCCGCCGATGGCCGGTCGCCGACCGCCGGTCGCCGGTCGTGGCCGGCAATCGGCCGCCACCGCCGTTGTCAATTGCCGGTCGCCGGTCGACGGTCGCCGGTCGCCGGCGGCAATCGGCCGCCATCGCCGTTGTCAATTGCCGACCGTCGATTGGCGAAGACGGTGGCCTGCTGCGGCGACCGACGGTGGCGGCGGCAGCTAGTTGCCGATGGCTGCCGCAAACCCCGGCAGAGGTGTGGCGACCGCCGATAGAGGTCACAGGATATTTTTGTCATTTTATAATAATATGAATTACATTCCTTATAAAAAATAATTGACACCAAACAAAAGAATGTAATTACCTTTATAATCAAAGATTACATACATTACATTACCAAACGTAGTAATGTAATCAAGATTACATTACATTACAAATTTGATTACATTACACCCAACCAAACGTAGCCTAAGTTTTATGAGATTTGACTCACCCCTCGTTCTCGATCGGAAACATATTATATGATCCTGTCGGGAAGTTGAGAAGACAAATCTGTCGGTGTGACGTATCTGGAAGGTTGACCACATTTCCATGACCCGGATGGTGAGCTGTCCTCCATGTTGACCCAGTCGTCCGAAGTCCTCTGGTCAACAGTACTTATATCCAGCGACCGGGTTGCCCCGGTCCCTGGTACCCCGATGCTCGGGGGCGGGTCCCATAAATGTATAAGCAATCAAATAATAACATAACAATGAAGTAAGTGTAAAACGAGTACGATGGCATACCCTGGCCCCGGGGGGTGCCCTCGGATGGGTCGGTGAACTGATCACAATGCTGATCGAGCTGTCGCGGCCGTGAAGAGTAAACGAGTGTGAGTCAGCTGAGGAGCTGGCTCAGGCAGCTCGAAGCCGGAGGCGATATGTACCTGCAAGACGGTGTGCGGTCAATCTAGAGCGGCTCGTAAGACGGAATACAATAGCGACACGCAGACCGGAATACAATAGCGACACGCAGACCGGAATACAATAGCGACACGCAGGCCGGATAATAGCAATAACTCAATGGCTCGATGGCCAGAACACAACACGCAAAGCACCATATAAATCATGGAGGTCGTAGGTCGGTCGGCAGTGGAGGTGGAATCGTAGGGTGGTAGCAGCCGCTGGATGCGACGGCGGGAGGTGCTGGACGCGGCCGCGGGGACCGCTGGACAAGGCCGCGGGGGCCGCTCGACGCGGCCGCGGGGGTCGCTCGACGCGGCCGCGGGGGTCTCTCTACGCGGCCGCGGGGGCCGCTCGACGCGGCCGCGGGGGCCACTCGACGCGGCGGCGGGGGCCGCTAGACGCGGTCGCGGGGGCCGCTCGACGCGGCGGCGGGGGTTGCTGGACGCGGGCGCGGGGACCGCTGGACGTGGCGGCGGGGGCCGCTGGACGCGGTCGAGGGGGCCGCTCGACGCGGCGGCGGGGGCCGCTCGACGCGGCGGCGGGGGCCGCTCGACGCGGCGGCGGGGGCCGCTCGACGCGGCAGGGGGGGCCGCTCGACGTGACCGCGAGGGCCACTGGACGCGGCGGTGAGGGCCGCTGGACGAGGCAGCGACGAGCGTGAGGGCCGCTGGATGAGGCGTCAGCGTCCGCAACGACGATGGGGGTGTGTGACCGACGCCAACGACGTGTACGACCGGCGGCGTCACTGGCCTCTCCATGGCGGCAAATCAGAATCTGCCCGACGATGGCCTCGTGCGGAGGAAAAAAGGGGGCCATGGCAGGAGGCCCTTGCCGGCAAGAGGAGAAGGAGAGAGGAGGGAGGCGGCTAGCCGGTGACGAGGAAGAAGTAGTGGCAGCTATGCCTCCCTTGCATTGTGGTGGGGATGGGGAAGCCCAGACACAAAGCGGCCGCCTACCTTTGTTCACCCCCGTGAACAGTGCTTTATAAGCACTAAAAACCCTAAAGCCTTACCTTTGAAAATGACGAAAATGCCCCTTTCCCTCTCCTTAATTCCTCTCATGCCCTAAACTATATCCGGACCACAAGCCTCCCCTTCGAGTCTAGTCGAAGGATGCACGAGTCCGACTGACTAGACAGTCTATCTCAAAGGCTGACTCGCTCTCGATAACCGAATCAAAATCGCTGAATACATAGTATACGGCCACGCGAGCGATCGCTATAGTAACGGTGCCTTATGAAATGGTAACGGTGCCGAGTGGATTACGAGAAATAGTACCAAGCCAATAGCTGGATGGAGGCCGAGCAGGTGGCAAAACGAGCGATGAGTAAAATGATAGTCGACCGAACGACACGCAGGATGACGAGCAGACAGAGCGAACGAGCACTGTCGAGCGTGCGACCTAGCTCAAGCGTGCGACATAACGGACGATCAGAAGGATGTCGATCGAGTGAGTAGACGCCGAGCGGACGATGCAGAGCGTGCAACCGTTAAGATGCCAACCGGACGATCGGAAGGATGAACCTCCAAAAAATGTTGGCCGGATGGCTGCGAAGTGTGATCAGGAAATGTCAGACATGATGACCATAAAATGCCGATCGGATTGCCGTAAAATCCGACTGGGCGACTGTAGTGTCGACCGCGCGATGAAAAATAAGGGTGAGTGACTGCCAAGCAAACTATCGGACGAACGCCGGGTGAGCGCCTGGACAAATACCGAGCGAGAGGCGAAGCAGCGCTGGGCAGGAGTAGAGCCCGAAAACTGAGCGGAAACATAACCCGTGAAATCGAGTGCGCAGAGATGAAAGTTGTGCGCCGAGTGTGCGCATCACACGTGAACTGAACTAGAGTGTAGCCCGTGAGTCAAAGGCGTATAGGTGCGAAAGTCGTGAGCAGAGCGGACGCATCACACGCGAAATCAAATGCGCACAGAAACGAAAGTCGTGAGCTGAACGAGCGTAGAGCCTATGAGCCATTCTGGTCTGAAACTAGTGAAGATACTCTTGTCCCCGACCCTCGGAGGTAGCTCGGCCCCGAACGGTGGAGATAGATGCTCGTGAAGACTGCTCGACCCCGAACAGGGGAGATAAAATACCCGAAGTTGGCTCGAGACCAGTGACGATCACTCGACCCCTAACGGGGGAGATGTAACATCTGATGCTCTGGTAAGCTGGTCGCCGATGACGCGGGGGTTTAAGGTCGCCGCTCGACCGCCGATGACGCGAGGGTTTAAGGTCGCCGCTCGACCGCCGATGACGCGAGGGTTTAAGGTCGCCGCTCGACCGTCTTCTAGCATAACTCAAAACCCTCCCGATCGGCACGGGGTCTTCGACATCGAGCCCGTGGCTCGGATAATATACACCCGGACGATCGGCACGGGGTCTTCGACATCGAGCACGTGGCTCAGATAATATATGCCCGGTTGATCGGCACGGGGTCTTCGACAACGAGCCCTTGGCTCGGATAATATACGCCCGGTCAATCGGCAAGGGATCTTCGACATCGAGCCCTTAGCTCAGATAATATACGCCCGGCCGGTCGACACAAGGTCTCCGACATCGAGCCTTTGGCTCAGATAATATACGCCCGGCCGGTCGGCACAAGGTCTCCGACATCAAGCCCTTGGCTCAGATAACATACGCCCGACCGATCGGCACGGGGTCTCCAACATCGAGCCCTTAGCTCGGATAATATACGTCCGGCCGATCGACACGGGATCTCTGACATCGAGCCCTTAGCTCGGATAATATACACCCGCCTGATCGGCACAGGGTCTTCGACATCGAGCCCGTGGCTCGGATAATATACGCCCGGGCGATCGGCACGGGGTCTTTGACATCGAGCCCTTGGCTCGGATAATATACGCTCGGTCGTTCGGCACGGGGTCTCCGACATCGAGCCCTTGGCTCGGATAATATAAGCTCGGCCGATCTGCACAGGGTCTCCGATATCGAGCCCGTGGCTCGGATAATATACGCCCGGCCGATCGACACGAGGTCTTCGACATCGAGCTCATGGCTCGGATAACATAAGCCCGGCTGATCGGCACGGGGTCTTCGATCGACACGGGGGTCCTCGATCGAGGAACTAGGGCAGATCATATAACTGAAAGGGAAAAGATAACATAAAAACTGACCTGCCGACCAGCAAAGGATCTGACTCGGTTCCTCGACTCCCGAATACCCATGGAGTGAAAAGAATGAAAAATTCATCGAAACCTACCGAGGTCATGAGGATGGTAGAATTTTTCGGCGTCGTCCATCTTCACGTTCCAGATCAGGTATGTTCCCACAGACGACGTCAATTTGATCCTGTCGGGAAGCTGAGAAGACAAACTTGTCAGTGTGATGTGTCTAGAAGGTTGACCGCATCTTCATGACCCGGATGGTGAGTTGCCCTCCATGTTGACCCAGTTGTCCGAATTCCTCTGGTCAACAGTACCTGTATCTAGCGACCGGGTTGCCCCGGTCCCTGGTACCCCGATGCTCGGGGGCGGGTCCCATAAATGTATAAGCAATCAAATAATAACAGAACAATGAAGTAAATGTAAGATGAGTACGATGACGTACCCTGACCCCCGGGGGGGGGGGGGCGCCCTCGGATGGATCGGTGAACTGATCACGGTGTTGATCGAGCCATCGCGACCGTGAAGAGTAGACGAGTGTGAGTCAGCTAAGGAGCTGGCTCAGGCGGCTCAAAGCCGGAGGCGATATGTACCCGCAAGACGGCGCGTGATCAATCTAGAGCGGCTCGTAGGTCGGAGTACAATAGCGACACGCAGGTCGTAATACAATAGGGACACGCAGACCGGATAATACTAATAACTCAGTGGCTCGATGGCCAGAACACAACACGCAAAGCACCGTATAAATCATGGAGGTCGTAGGTCGGTCGGCAGTGGAGGTGACATCGTAAGGTGGTAGCGGCCGCTGGACGCGGCGGCGGGAGGCGTTGGGCGCGGTCGCGGGGGCCGCAGGACGCGGCGGCAGGGGCCGCTGGACGCGGCCACGGGGACCGTTGGACGCGGCCGCGAGGGCCGCTGGACGCGGCGGTGAGGGCCGCTGGACGAGGCGGCGACGAGCGTGAGGGCCGCTGGATGAGGCATCAACATCCGCAACGGCGATGGGGGTGTGTGACCGGTGCCAGCGATGTGTACAACCAGCGGCGTCGCTGGCATCTCCATGGCGGCATATCAAAATCTGTCCAATGATGGCCTCGTGAGGAGGAAAAAAGGGGGGTCATGGCGGGAGGCCCCTGCCGACAAGAGGAGAAGGAGAGAGGAGGGAGGCAGCTAGCCGGTGACGAGGATGAAGCGGTGGCAGCTGTGCCTCCCTTGCATTGTGGTGGGGATGGGGAAGCCCAGACATGAAGCGACCGCCTACCTTTGTTCACCCCCGTGAACAGTGCTTTATAAGCACTAAAAACCCTAAAGCGTTACCTTTAAAAATGACGAAAATGCCCCTTTCCCTCTCCTTAATTCCTCTCATGCCCTAAACTATATCCGGGCCATTATACATAAGTGATATCTTTTGATTAATTTGATAGTTTAATGATATTTATTATTTTATATATAACTTTATTGTTGGATAATTTATGTCATTTAATCAAATATTCATTATAAACTAATAAATTAAATGTTGGGCTAATATATAATCTATTAAGAAAGTTATCTGCAGTTAGATCGGCATTCTCTATTTGAATAGTTGAATATCTAATGTCAATAAAAAAAATTAAAAAGTTTAATAGAATAATAAAATTAAATAAAGAAAGTGGATTAGTTTGGCATTAGAAAATTTTTTAAAAAATAGAAAATTGAATCTAATGGAAAGGTAGAATATTCGAAAATTTTGAGGTAAATAAGTCGATTTATATTTGATCACCCGCTATCTAATTTGTCTTTAGAATTAACCTAACCAAGGGTTAATTCTAAATGGACACCTCTTGATTTCTCCATTAGACATGATCGAAGACGACAAATATAAACCCACTGACATTGTTCCGTAATTTAAATTTAAAATCTGTCATTTTTCCTCAGTGAACCTCATGCCCCACGTGAATTAGTTCGGATACATGGGCCTCAGATCCTGGACCCTTCAAAACGACATAGTATATTTTGGATGGCATTTTGTTTATACTCACAGTCTAAATTCCGATAAAGGATATTATACTGGACATACTTAATCTAAAAATAATATCAATTTGTAAAAAAAATATAAATTCAATTAAAACTGATAAATTTTAATGAAAAAAAATAAAAATCAGTCTCCAACATCTATAAAATATCTATATTTTATCAAAGAACGTCATAGAACATACTAAACTTAAAACAACACAAATTTATCATTTTTTATGCTAAGAGCGTAAATAAAACGGCATCCGAATTTATTGTTTTGGAACAGATCAGGTTTTACAGCCTAAATATCCAACCACCAAATCAATACCAAAACCATTATTGCAACCTATGGAATATTATAAAATATTGAATAAGAATCGAAAATTAAAGGTTTAAGATGAAATATAAATTTCTCATATAATTATTTTTTCTCAAAGTAAAACTAATTCAAGTAGGAAATTGTTTCTCATTCGAACCATTTTAAAGGCAGCTCAAAAAGCTTAAAAGAATTTTAAAAAAAAGGAAAAAAAAACACAAAAATGGAATTAAGAGCAAAATTTTAAATTAAAAAAGGGGAGGGGGGAAAGGAAAATGGAGAAGAATTAGACGGCAAGGAGAGGATCGATCGCGAATAAATCGCCGATGTCGTTGAAGAAGTCATCATCCTGCCACGTGGACGGCCTGTATTCGAGCTCAAGTCCTGAGCCGATGAGAGCCTGACTTAACTCTTCGGCTAAGAAGCCGATGGGCGCCGAGTCGTCAAAGTAGCTTCCCGGACCCGAGCCGCCGAGTTCTAAGAAGTCGTCAAAGAGCGCAGGAATCTTAAACGGCGGGAATACGCCGAGTTCCTCTGGCGAGCTACCGCTGGCCGTCGACTCCGTCTTCGGCCGGGGTATGGGGACCTCCTCCGCCACGGAAGGAGAGGAGGACGAGCAGGATGATGAAGAGGCAGAGGAGAAGTCGCGGAGGACGGAAGTCGGAGAGCAGAGTCCCCGCGACTCGTCGGTGGACTCGGAAACGGCGGATACCGACAAGGTGCTGCTCTTGGGAAGGTTCTTCGGGGAGCTCGCAGCAGGACGGGAGAAATTGATGGCGGCGCCGGGGCCGCGGAGCCGGACCGCAGCGGAGTCGTACATTTTGGCTGCCTCCTCGGCGGTATCGAACGTGCCGAGCCACACGCGCACGCGCCGCCACGGGTCGCGGATCTCCGCTGCGAACTTTCCCCACGGCCTCCGCCGGACTCCACGGAACCGCTTCACTCCGCCCTCGCCCTCTCCCGCCTCCGCAGGCGCCGCAACAGGAAAAGCGGCGGCCTTCCTCTTCCGCAGCGCCCTGGCGGAGGAAGCAGTCCGGGGGTGCATACGAATCTCCTGGACGTACCGGCGAACGAGGCAGCTCCGGTCCTTTTACAAAGGAGGCCCGGGGCGAAAAAAAAGGGTTCAAAATAAATTTAGGCCCCAACTACCTAAGGCCCTAATTACATGTCTAAAAAGATAAAAGTTGGGCCCAACTAACATCAACTAAATCAATCAACTAAGTTTCTCTTTAGTTTTCCACTAATTGGGGCCCAACTATCCAAGACCCCAATTACATACCTATAATACATAATACTAAAAAAAAAATTTTGGGCCCTCTCAAATTATGGGCCCAGGGCCATCGCCCAGTGCCGCCCTCCTCCAGGGCCGGCCCTGGAACGAGGCCACGAGGGCGGTCATCGCCGGAGGAGTCAGTGGCATCCAAGTCGTCGCAGAAGATGCGCACGGTTCGCTGAGCCGGCTGTCCGTGCTTGGCCTGCGGCGTAGAAAGTGGCTTCTGCGTCACGGCAACGTGCTCCGTCCGCAGCAAAAACGCCGCGTCCATCGTTTTCAGAAGCAGGGGTATCGTTTTCCGAAGCAGGGGAATGAATCAAACCACCGTAAAATCGAATTTTTAAGACGTTTCCTCCACCACCATCATATGCGACACCTCCTCGATCCTGCTCCTGTTCATTCAGCCAACCCACCGTAAAAATGCAACCTTTTCACGCCCAAAATAAAAAAAGCGAGCAGCGGAAGGAGGAAGAAAAGCCGGAGCAAAACGCACGACACCAACAGGAGATCGTAAAAGGACGATTCCTCTGCGATCCCATGTCCCATGCGGAGAGGAATAAAGCCGGATTGGATTTGGATAATCTGACGATGAGACCCTCAGAAGAATTAAAAAGCAGAGCATTCTGCGAACTGCACTGGCTGGTTGAAAATTCTAGGAAAGCTACCAACTTTGTAACCCAAAGCACAAACAGCATTTGTACCTCCTCAAATTCCATACAGGTTGCAAAAGGCGGGTCCCGCCGCCCAGCGGCCCCCTCACCCCTGCCCCACGAGTATGAGAGGGAGTAAATCACGGTGAATACGGGCCCGGCGATGACATGGCGGTCGAAGGTGTTTAGCACGGACAGATATTGATGTTATCGCAATTGCTGCCGCAGACCTTCGACCTCCCGACCCATGTTGCAAGAATACCATGTCATAACCGGTTGATCCCGCCCGTGGGGGCTCCTCAAATTCCATACAGTTGCAAAGGCGGGTCCCGCCGCCCAACGGCCCCCTCACCCCTGCCCCACGAGTATGAGAGGGAGTAAATCACGGTGAATACGGGCCCGGCGATGACATGGCGGTCGAAGGTGTTTAGCACGGACAGATATTGATGTTATCGCAATTGCTGCCGCAGACCTTCGACCTCCCGACCCATGTTGCAAGAATACCATGTCATAACCGGTTGATCCCGCCCGTGGGGGCTCCTCAAATTCCATACAGGAGAGAGAGAGAGAGAGAGAGAGAGAGAGAGAGAGAGAGAGAGAGAGGAAGAGAGGGAATCGTCGAGGAGTTGGCATTTACCTGGAAAGAAAGAGAGGCAATGTGAGGCAGCAGCTGTACAGTGACAGCCCCTGTTCCAGCTTTCTCCTAATTGCTCACCCCCACAGCAGCGGTACAAGGCGCAGAGAGGGAGCGAGAAGAAGAAGACGATGATGACGACGACGACTGTGTCCAGAGGAAGAGCGAAAGCTCCGTCGGAGCTTGGGATTTGGGGGAACGGAGACAGGGATGGCAGGAGCAGGTTCCAGTTTTATAGGACCGAGAAGCAGCTCTGCACTCGAAATGCTTTCTTTATTTGGAATTATTATAGAATTTAGTTTTTACCAAAAAAACACACTTTAATTTCCTTAAAAAAATATATACAAAATAGGATGGAAATGTTGGCGTCGGTTCTCCTAAATCGGGTGCATTTTACAAAAACAGACGTCCCTTTATATTTTTATTAAATAAACACTCATTTAATCTTTGTGGCATTTATAGACGTAAATATGTTTGCATCTAATTAAACTAATTACATATTCCACCGTTATTATTTTTGGTTTTTAAGCCATTTTAGCATCTCCTATTTAATATTTATCTCCATAATTAAATGGTGGAGCAAGAGACATGAAGCATTATGAAAAATCCGAGTATAGTTCGGTTCTCATTAATTTATAGTACAAATCGACATTCCTAACTCGATTTGCCACAGTAAATGGATGCATACATGACGCATTTATTCGGCCGGTACGGTACATTTTGCAATGAATTGGAATTTTATTTAATGGTCTAATCTTCCATAAACATTGGATCTTACACATACTGTCAATTTAGGGAGGTTAAATTATTCCAAAAAATATATCTAAATCCAACTTTTTTTTAATAAAAAAATGTTCATAGAAAATATTTTAGGAAAACCAAAATACTGACAATATAATAACCTTTTAGAACGTTTATTATTATGTTTTTTTACAGCTGTAAATGGCTGTTATTATTACCATTATTTATGTATTCACCACGGGGATTGTACGACACCTCGATTCCAACTTGGTTTCACCGCCTCAGCCAGTTGCTTCTCTGACATCTTCACATGTTCATTGTATATTTTAATTTAACCCCTTAATTTTAATTTTTTTACATCATTTGCGTTCTCTTTTTTAGTATTTGTTTTTGGCAAAAACTAAATGCGAGTCAATTTTCTTAGAATCAGCCCCATTTATATTTTAAGAATATTTTTAATAATTATGAGGGATAACTGCTATATATGACATATAATGGTATAATATGTAATAGTTATGGATCATAATTAATATAATTATATTTAAACGGTTTTAATTAAGTTGAAATGATTTTATATTATAATATTTGTAGTAACTATGCCTTAGTAGTATTAGAATAATTTTTTATATTATAATAGTTATAATGTATAATTATTTTAACAAAAACGTCATTTTTTTAATCTAGAAAATAAGTAAAAGTCGGCGTCGCATAAATGGGCGGTTTACTTGGCATGGTCGTCTCCACTAAACTCTTTTTCAGTCAAACTAAATGTTTGAGATTGATCGTGCATGCTTGCAAGTTCAATTAATGCGGGTGAGCAAGCATTTATTGCTCTCGATCAAGCTTGCATGGTGGTCCATTAATTTATACCAAAATAAGCACATTGTGTGCTGAATTAATCGGAGTACAAATAAATCAAATCCCTTAACTATTCGAAGTTCGATTAAATAAAAAAAAAATTGATTTCGTTTAATGAATTTCATTAACATAAATAAATTAAGTTCAAGTTTCATAATACTTGATTCATTACTGTAATGACGGATCTAGGGGGAGCGGAGGTATACTTGAACATCCCTTTGCTTTTGTAAAATTCCATCAGTATACTGCAGTCTGAGGGGCTGCGAGAAGGAAGACAAGCTCTAGCTCCTTTCTTTGAGCTCCCTCTTCTTTTTTTATCTAGATCCATCACTGTTCATTAGCTTGTGAACATGTTTATTAGTAAACTCATGAATCAACTTTTAAATGAAAAAATAATAATTTTGATATTAAATTTATAGACTCTAATTACTAAAAATACAGACAAATATATTAAATTTATTTATTAGAATAAAATTATAAATTTTAATAAGAATATTATAATTTTCTAAATATATAATTTAATTTTTAATGAATATTTAAATTTATAATTTATAATTTATATTTATTAAGTTCTTTTAGACTTGATAAAACTCGAATAAGCTCATGAGTCATAAATATATTCATTAAATAAAGCTCAAGCTCGGCTCGATTATAAATAAGCCAAACTCAAATATTAAAGAGTTCGACTCAGCTCGGCTCAATTATACCTCTATGAATCATTCACTGATAAATTTATTTTGACAAGTGATTGATTGCATGATGTTCCAAACATAATCAAATTGGTTATCATACGTTAGATTTATATAATTAAGGATTGAATCTCAATAAAGATTGAGAATTTATCTTCCTATGTCATGACTAATTTTGATTTTTTTTTTATTTACTAAATGCCAATGGCAGTCGTGAGGATCGACAGGATGACAAATTTTATTTTTTTTTGTAAAATTAACTCTCTCTTGAGAGGGTATTCATATGATGTTCAGTTGGCTATAGGGTGACAGATTTATTATAAATCAGATAAGGGGTCAATTTCTGATAGACACATGTCCTCAGGAACTCTCACCTCCTAGCCAACTTGACAGTCAACTATAAACTGACATCGCGATTTACCTTCCTTCATATAATTTAGGGAAGGACGGTACGAAGTGCCTGAGCATAATCATCTTTGTTATAATGACTATAATCAAGGTTGTCTTAAGATTCCTTGAGGTCCTAGGTAAAAAATTTTTAAAAATAAAATTTTGTAATATATATTTTTAAATTTTTCCTAACATTTTTCATTTGAATTTGGGATGAAAATGATATATTTAAAATTAGATTTTATAATACATATAATTGAATAAAATAGAATAAAATAGTGTTGCTAATGGCAATTAAGATGAAATAATAATAACAACAACAACAACAACAATAATAATAATAATAATAATAATGCCAATTAAAAAATAAATTATATTTAAGGTAAAATAGAAACTCATACAAAATTATGGAAGATAATTAATGAGAAAATAAAGATAAGTGTAAGGTATAAATAGGAAGCTAATGAATTAATTGATAAGATGGCATTAATGAATTAACAAGACATTTATAATTAATTAATATTAATGATGCCAATTTGATTTATTCAATATTTTTAATTAATTAATCAATAGACCCTAATAAAATTAGGGTTACATATGACCTATGAGAAGGGCTTAACTATAATTAAGAGGTCTCTATAGAATGCCTAGTTGGCTGCAAGGTAGTACTCTTACTATACTATACTATAATAGAGTAAAATAGAGTAAAAGATCAATTTCAAGTGGACCTATATTTTTGGAAAAAAAAATCCTTCCTATCTGCTAGCCATTTTATGGTGTAGACGTCTTAGATGAAGATAATCCTCCTTTGATTGAGAGGTTTATATAAAATTTAAAACGTCGAATAAATCGATTTGAAGAAGTGAAAAATTCAAACTTTTTTTTATAAATGGAGCCTAATTAATGCTAAAGTATTATTGCATATTTGATCGTTTCAAAATAATTTTAAAATAAATTATTTTTTAATTAAATTATTAGTAATAATCAAATTGTACTCTTTCTCTCATTAATATAAATATAATTTTTCAATAAAATGGTTAGTAAATTATTATTTTAAAATGATTATAATTAAATTAAAATTTATAATTTAATTAAATATTAAATTAAATTATAAATTAAATTAAATTGAAAATTATAAGTTAATTATTATATTAATTATAAATAAATTAAATTAAATATCATAATTAATTAAAATATTAAATAAAAATAATAAATAAAGATATGTAATATGTAATATGCTATCCATACAAAAGTTGTAAGTAGATTTTAAATTTGTTAAGAGAATAATAGATTTGTATATTTTTAATATGATATTAATGTGATATATTAGAGATTAACCACTGGAGATGTCCTAAAATACTATATTGGTGGTTTTTTTGTTACCGGTATTTTTTTTATTCTAGTTGATGCGGCAATAAAAAAGAGTGCATTTGTCATGGGTCAATTGATATGGTATCGATTAAAGTCAAGGCGGTCAACGTTGGGACTTACGGAAAAAGCCTCGACCAAAGGTGGCTGTCTTATTATCCCGGTCGGTAAAGGAGTGGTGTCTGAGTGAATCACCCGGTCAGTCAAACAAATGGACATCATGGGGCGGTCGGACGAATGGACAACCTTTAGTTGGTTGTTTCGGTCGGTAGAAAATGAGCCTCTCAGACTGCCCGCTCGGTAGGAAAATGAGCCGCTCGAACTGTCCGTCCAACGCAAGAATGATACTATAAGGAGGAGACGAGAAAATAAAAGAGAACATTCTGTCTATCATCATTAAAAATGAAGAAGTCAAGACAAAGAAAAACACTTCATTTATCATTAATGTACAGAAGTCAAGATAAAAAAATTTTCTTCTAACAATTAATAAAATTAAATAAGGATAAATTAACTATCACAAAGAAAAGTATAAAAGGATACGCCGGGTATGAGGAAAGTAAGTTTGATCATTTTTTTTATTATTCATTTTCTTTTCTTGATTTTGATTTGATCATCGGAATATCAACGCCAGAGACCCCGTCCTAATTTGATTTTGTTTGGTAAGATTGAAATTTTCTTCCCGTCAATGGTCATCTCCTCTTCAACTTTCCAGTTTACTTCATTAGGATTAGGACAGGATCACTGATAATTCATAAAAAAAAAAATATTTATTGAACTAAATCGGTCCCTTAAATTAATGTATAAATTAAATACCTAATAAAAAAAAAAAAGAGGAAATGAGATACTATTATAGAAAAATACAATGAACGAACCGATCCGTTTCTACTGGTGGACAGTTAAATTAGTGAATGGGTCGGAGCGAACCGGGTTCAGGTGGAACCGGGCACGAGACGAGCACATGCATGGATCCGCCGCTTTGTGATGCGTGACCACCCCCACACGATGTGGCATTTATTACGATGGCACCTCCATCTCTCTTTAATGCCAGCATTAGGGCGCGTTTACTCACTGTAGAATTTTGAAACAGGAAAAGTGTCTCACAGTTTTAAGATTTTCAAAAAGCCCGGCACATGACATGCAATTTACGATAGATTTATAAAATATTCCCTCGGTGGTTATAACATGGTTAAGGCATCCATCGCGGTTAGAGCCTATTAAAAATTCCTTAGTTATTATATCTATATCACATTAGAAGTTAAAAATTTCATATTTCTTTCCATTATAAAAAAATCTTTTAATATTTTGTTCAGGTTCCATACTTTTCACTATATATAATTCTTATTTCTCCTCCATATTTTACATTATACATCATTAGATTTTTATAAAATTTAAATTTATAAATTACTAACATGAAACTTTATGATCCAATATTTTTTAAACCTCCAAATCATATATATTTCTTTGCTAATTAAAAAAAACTTCTCTAATATTATATTTAAATTTAAAAAAACTTATTTGAATTAAAAAAAAAAAACTGTGAAGGAGCGGCTCCATACAGATGGAGCCGCTCCTTGCCAAATGGGGAAGAAGCTCCAGCTCCCTCCCACTAAGGGAGGGAGCTTCTTCCGTACTACCACATCCGCAGTGGGAGCTTCCACTGTGGATGCTCTTATTGTCATATAGAAAATCGAGTAAAAAGTTTTCACCATATTAGTCAACTATAATTTCTTAATTTATTTTTTCATAGATAATTATGAGATCAACTATATGAGATTGCTGAGAATGCGAATTCCATTTTTTTACTATAATATTTATTGTCATATAAGATTATCGGATCGAAATTCGACGAATTTAACTATCGATAAATCTATCTAGCCAAAATCTGGCTGGCCAGAATTGAATTGTAATACATGCATGTAATTAATATATAAAGATGATATTACTAAAATATCTTTAATAATGACTTACACAATTATATTCTGGTTGGCCAGATTCTAGTCATTTAGTATTATCCTTTAAATATATCTTTCTTTATATCTTGACTATTTATACTAATAGCTAGTAGCCACTCATAATTTATCTCCTTAATATTAGCCTAGAAATCGATTGCCAGGGGTACTAAGGGTAAACGAATCATTTTTTTTGTCACACAGTATATTTATAAAATAAACATGATTAATGATAAAATAATGTTATATTATGATTTATGATTTATAATATAGGGAGATATATAATGTATAACATAGGATCCATAAAAAAAATTATATGAAAATTTTTCATTATAGAGAATAATTATAGAGAATAGTAGATTTTTATATTTTTGATGTTGCACATTGAGGGATTACAAAAAATCTCATTTAGAGTTTTAACCATTAAAGATGTCCTCAGTCGCCCATTGATAGGGTGCATGAGGGTGGGGTCGGACAGCGGACGTGGTCGGAAGTCAAGCCCTTGAGGTGGTCTGAAGTAGGGGCGGATCCAGAATTTTAAATTTGGGGGGGCCGCATGATAAGTGACAAAAATAATTATCGTCAGAAATTTGTACACCCTTGAACAACCTCCGAATTCTCAATTTACGACTGAAATCGAGATCAAAATTTACCTAGAATCACCGTCCTAGGTTACCGTGGTTGACAAGATAACAATAGCGAACAAGCTCAAATGTAGTTCCGACACGAAACAAGGGCCAACGACCCTTCTCAAGTTGCGATATTACTTCAAGATTTTGATATCAAACTACCAATAGAAAATTTAGATTGCGGACTTTCTAAATATGTAATCAATTTTGAATTCTGACGATCAACGATGCTACAATTGACAATGAAAGCAACAACAATGATTTTGGAGTGAATCGGAAAAGATCGAGATGTCTAGCCATGGGAGAGAAAATGCCTATATCATAAATTAGAAAAGATTTCTATATAGTAATAAACTAATAATATTATTACTAATAATATTTGTATATAATTAATGATTTGTAGTTTCCTTTTGTTAAATTTAATTTTTTTTTTTCAACATAATTCCTATTAGGTAAATTAAAAAACACCCAAAAGAAATATTTTTCTCTTAAATTATATAGCATATTTAATAAGTATATCATTCGTCGATTATATTAAAATATATTCAAAAGGAAGATTAATTTCATCATCTTGTACTCCTTCACCATTCTAATTAATACTATATATATATCCTAGTATATATAATACAACCATGTATATATAGGGAGGATTTACATGGAGACTTGGGGGGCCGTGGCCCCCCCAAGCCCCCTTGTAAATCCGCCTCTGGTCTGAAGTTAAACTCACGTGGCGATCAGAAGTCAAGCCTACATGGTGGTCAGAAGTTAAGCCGGTCAAGAGTTCGGCCTACGTGGGGGTCAAAAGTCCAGCCTACGTGGCATTCAAAGGGCCAGGTTACAGGATGGTCTTGGTCGGGCCTAGTTCAGAACACAGGGACTAAAGCGGGCAGGCCGGAATGTGCAAACCAAGGGTTACAGGACAGGATTATAGGGCAGGATTTATAGACTTGCAGTTCAGAACACAGGGACCCAAGCGTGCAGGTTGGGATATGCAAACCAAAGATTACATGGCAGGATTACAAAGCAAGATTTATAGACTTGCGGAACACAAGGACCCAAGTGTGCAGGTCAGGATATGCAAATCCAGGCTTACAGGACAGGATTACAGAGCAGGATTTATAGACTTGCAGAACACAGGGACCCAAGCATGCAGGTCGGGATATGCAAACCAAGGATTACAGGACAGGATTACAGAGCAGGATAAGTCGGACCAAAGCGTACAGGTCAGGATGTGCAAACCAAGGATTACAGGCCAGGATCACAGGTCGGGATATATGAATTGGAACGTACAGATGGATATATGAATCAGGACATACAAGTTGGGAAACACAGACCAAGGCGTACAGATCGGGATAAGCGGAATCAGACTAAGACGCACAGGTCGAGACAGGCGGAATCAGACTGAGGTGTACAGGCTGGGACACACGGAATCGGAATAAAACATACAGGTCGGGATTCAGGATAAGCGGAACTGGACTAAGGCAGACAGGTCACGATACAAGGTAAGGCAAGTCAGGAGTTCACAAGATAAAACACGCTTGACAGGGCTAGGTATACAGATCTGGATTTACGAAACGACAAATACAGGTTAGCTAAAGGTCTAGGCCCACAGGTCGGGGTCGACAAGTACGAAGACCTAGCCTAGGGATAATGAACTTAAGAGGTCGCGCACTACACGACAATCAAATAAGGGAATCGTAACCACCTATCAGAGAATAATCACAGCGTGCCAGGGAATATGCTAACGGTCTAGGGCTCGTTGCCCTCCCAATTCTTCCTTCGACCTATAAGAGGATGCCCCGTGTCAATCACCGCCAGACAAAGCCTGACACCCGACATTCTCTGACACTCGTCAAACTCCAAAAACACCTACAACACTATAAAAAGGGAGGTTTCGTCCTTACGCAGGTACGCTCACTCGTCTTTTCACTCTCATCTGTTACTTTTCGTCCTTTCTCTGTGATTCTGAGGAAAAAGTACCTGACTTGAACGTCGGAGGGTCTGCCCGGGGACTTTTTCCCTGTTTTTTGTCTCTAACGCAGAGGCGGCTTGTCTGAGTGTGCGCAGGGCCTTCGCGTCATCATCTGCATCATCACCCCCCGTCATCCGCGCATGTAAGCCCTTCCGTCGAGTGCCAGATCGACCCGGCTTCGTAACAACTTTCCATCAATACCAACGACAGCGCGGCCCGCTTCCATCCGACTCAGCTTCCGGATGGGATCACCCACGATAATCGCATATGGTGAGTATGTAGGCTATCATCTTTCTATATATATTAGCGAGATTGATATCCTACTCATCTCCTGTGTCCGACTCTCACTCACGACTGAATATGTGGGACATTAATTTAAAATTATACTAAGTCATCCACGGAGGTCAACAGGATATCATATATCTAGATGTAAGTATCTAAACTTATAGGTCATGATATTCCAAAGATGCAAGACTTGAATGGGTAACATAAGTAGAGATTTATCATTTTGAGAAATTTAAGCTCCATTTAGTTTCGATTGTTAATTAAATATAATCCACCTTTGAAGTTAACTTTAACGAGTCAAAGACCACGAATATCTAAATGTTGTTGTCTCCAATTATTGTCATATGATCTCTACTTGTCATAACATATATATATAAGTTTACTCTCTTAAGTGCCCATTGACTTCCCTATGAGTGCAATGAATCAAAAGAAGACGTGCATACCACCTTCCCTCCATGTAACGGAAGATACGAGTATTTTAACATTAACATGCATGAATTGTGGTGTATACCCTAGAGCCATCTAAAAAGTACACAAACAAGTATTAGGGTTTAGGATTTAGATATATCCTACTCGTGTGCATGAACACTCTTTCCCTCTATTGTTTATGCAGACCCTCACATTAAATTTAATAGTCTTGTAATGAGATCAAAATATTAATTCATTGTTAATTGACATGAACATCTTTTTAAAGCTATAGATTAAAAAAAAGTGTAAATAAAAAACTATTTGTCAGTGAATGCATATGGTGCATGCATGCATGAATAAAGATTGTTCTGTGTAATTAAAAAAAAATTGACTAAGTATACATAATATTATTATTATTATTATTATTATTATTATTATTATTATTATTATTATTATTATTATGATAGTAACTCTTTAAAAACTGAAATAGACACGGATTCACTTCTTCTTTGTGTGCCAAAATATGTATTTTATGCAAAGATATCACTGCCATCGAAGACTGTCTGAGATGCATAGTTGTGTATAGCAAAGATAATAGGGTGGCAAATTATATATAATATTCAATTGATACAGGGGGCAATACACTTGAATTGCATTGCTATCGAGTAAGGCATATTTTGAATACCAAAACTCCAAAAGCATCCTACATTTTCTAGTGGATACTTGAATGGAGGGCGTACGTGCATGGCTAATACTGTTTATATATACTTGCTGTGATTCAAAGACAGACAATTTGATGAGTATTTAATTGATTAATAAACTAGTAATAAGATTGAAATCTTAGTCATTAGAGTCGACTCATGAACTTGATTCAGTCAACTTGAAATTATAAATAGTAGAGCAAAGGGATCTCGAAAGGTGACATATACACCATCAAGAATTCATTTAGAAATTATTTATTATTTATTCATTCTGTCCCTTAGTGCTTTTGACAACTTTAAAGTTCGAAAGATTTTCATTCTATAAAGATTTTAACTCTTAATTATTCTTTATTTTCTCAATTCTTTGCTCTATTTGTATTATTTCAGGAGAAAAATAAAAATAAAAAATATTTTTTTTCAACTTTTATTTTCATATCTTATATCAAAGAAATAAATTTTCTATATATATAATGTTTCTCTAGTTTTAGAAAGGAGAAAATTGTAAAATAATTTTTAAATACTGATTTACTTGATGAAATAGTAGGCCATATATAGAATAAGACTAATAGTCTAAACCTATAATTGTATCTTGATGAATGTTACTTTTACTTATTTTATTTATTTCTATTGTGTAATTCTAATTCTAATAAACAAACACACACAAAAAATACTCTTCGTCACTTTCATTTATTTCCAGGATTGACAAGCTTAGCAAATACTTGAATAGTAAGGTTTGTCCCATAAGAACAAGTTACTCAGAATAATCTTTAGAGAATATATTTTATTATGGAGGAGCCGATGGTGAAAAACATTTGGAATCAGCAAGTTACTTTTTACCATATTATGAAGCGCTACGATTAGACTCTAGATTTACTTGATCACTGAATTAGAGGAAAAGACCGTCTACTTTCTTGAGTCCGGACATATGTATTATAAAAAAACATACTTCTGTTGTCAATGGAACATCAAGACTGCTGACAAATGGTTGATTCTCTTGACAAATGACACACACTGTGATCAAGCGCATTTGGAGGCACTAGACTACATCAAGGTTTAATTCATCAAACGCAACAGGTCTGGCCATTCGATTCCAAGGGTGTAATCCATCGATATATTTTTTTTCGTATGGAGATGCTTAATTTACGTCCAAACAGAGTTGAAGTAGTCCATAATAAGAAGGTTTTTAGTTGGTAGTAAAAAATGAAATTGTCACCTTGATGGTCCTTCAAAAGTGGCCCTCAACTGTCTTAAAGAAATAAATCACGTGTAATTTCACCCAGCAACAACAACACATGCAAAAAGGAGTTAAAACAACCAATAAGATATTTTGTATCCGTTGAAAATCAATCTTAAATCTATCGGTAGCAACACTCCCTAGTGTTGTAAACGAGTTAAGCTTTGGAATGTTCAAGTATGTTTGATAAGGTAACCGAGCAAGTCAAGTCGAGCTTAAAATGAACTAAACTTTTGAAATAATTGTTCAAGCTTAGCTTAATTTATTTTATATGAGCTTGAACTTGTTTAAAATTTGATTCAAATTTGATTCGTTTAGATATTATTGAACTTTCAATTCAAACTTGTTTGATTATTTTAAATATTTAGTTGTTTAATTGGTTAATTCAAACTTAGTTGTTTATTTTATTTTATAATTTATTTAACATATTGATAAGAGTTTTTATTAATAAATATGATTCGTGAACATTGTTCACGAATGTTGTTTATGAATATTATTCATAAACGTTGTTCACGAACGTTAATGAGCTGAACACATATGTATTCAAACTTATTTATTTAATTTAACGAACTGTTTAAATTTATTATTTAATTAATCTTGTGTATATTGAACGAACATAAACAAACTCTTACCAAGTCGAATACTAAATTTGTTAACAAATACTTGATTCATTTACCATCCTAAACACCCCTACATGCATCCGTCCGTGAAAGCAACAAGAAGGTTATCGGTGTTGAAGGTTATAACCAGTTTTCAAAAAAAGTTGCAGCAGAATTCAGCTGAAAAGAAAATTGCAGAACAAAAAAGGAAAAGAAAGACATGTTCATCCTTTGAATTGTATTGATGGCAATCTGCAGGTACATCACTGGCCTGAGGTTGGGTTGGGGGAACGAATGGCAGTTGACATGCCTTGACCAACAAAATGTTCTCAAAATCCAAACAAATTGATCTATTGAATCGTACAACTCCAATTCATGCATTTGTATACAAAATCTAAATTCAATCAAGTTTGTCCCTATTAAATGTAGATCCGTTACATTAACAGTCCCTCTAATGCCGACTCCACGGATATAAGAGGTACATGTAAATACACAAATGTCAAACGTATGGTGGGATAAATCTCAGGTCATCAGTTCTTGAGAATCGACCTTTGACCATTACATTAGAGATACCATGCGCCTATTGTATGTATCAAGTTTGTCCCTACTAAACTATCTGATCATAAGAAACCTTGATCATATAGGATATAGCCAACTTCTGCTCTACTTGAGGCTGTGAGTCATGGCAACCTTCCATTTGAGACCAAATAGATACCACACTAATAGTTCAACCAAATCCTCTTGTGTGCATCTTGGACTAGATCCGGCACTAGCTATCCTATATAGACTTTCTTCTTTTCGGGAATCTTCTCAAAACCACAAGCTAAAACCTTCCCAGTGATCCATCCTTTCAAGAAATCGGTATTTAGTTCTTCTTTTTAGCTCTGAAGCAACACGAGAGATCTCAAGTACAGACAAGGCTTGCAATCTTTCTAGGCATGAAGCAGAAACCTGAAAAGAACTACTGCCAACTTTATTTATTAAATTGAAAGTATGCTTCCCAAACGACAAGCCTAGGTGCTCACATATTGTCCAAGTTATCCATCTTTATCAACTAAGCAGTAGATACTATGCAGAGTACCTGGGCTCCTGTTATCTGCCATCATCTTAAGATAGGGAAAAAGATATTCAAAGAAGGAACAAGTACGCTCAGCTTTTTCTTCTCCATAATTCAGCTAATTAATGCACAATTTGCAGATTTACAGATGTACAGGAGAGGGCCAAAGTTAGAGGAGCATGAACTGTAAACATAAAAAGCTTAAAGCAAACTGAAACCTGACAGTGCATGCCAAGATTTTACAGGCACAGTAGAATTGTTTTATCATCTAGCATTTGATGAAACAAACTTATGTAAGTGCATCAGTAGGATTTGAATTTTGATCATAAACAAAGATTTGCTGGGAAAGTTGGTCCAAAAAATTAGCACGAAAGCAATTGTAAAATGGTCATCTTCAATAGAACTGACTGATTGCATTTTCAATTTCTTTTCATTGGATTGAAGAACGAAATGGTAAGAACACAAACTTTCTTTGGCATATGAAGCAAAACCATGAACAAGGCATCAGGGAGTGATCTCAAGCCTAGGTTCAAAGCAAAAACCAGTGAACACCTGCAAAGGAAACCTCTTAGTCAAAGGGGATTTCACTGACCATTTCCACATCTTCAAGCTCACGTCGAAGGTTAGCAACGCCGGCGATCCGAAGCTTTGTATGTAAATAAGGTCATCGGCGCCGCTACTAGTGAAGACGTCATCGAATTCCCCGAACCCCTGGAAGAACTTGTGGGGCATTCTTGCAATTTCGCGCCATTCCTTCTGGTGAAGTTCCCAGATGCCTATCCCCTTGATGATGCCCGGCCTGCCATGCTTCCCTATGCCACCAACCATGACCAGCCTATCCTGGAGATTCATTAACCTTCCACAGGTGAGGGAAAAAGGAACCGGCACGGCCATTCGCATGATCGAAGCGGGCGAAGACCGCACCAAAAGGTCGTAGATGACAAGGCAATGCTTGGGCTCGTCATTTCCTCGAACACCTGTAGAGTATATTAGAAAGTACAGAATTCCATTACAGATCACACACTCATCCCCTGCTCTCCACCCTGCGATCACTTCCCTGAGGGTGGTCACCCACGTTTCAGTCTCAGACTCGTAAATGTGGATCGAGAAGTCCCATTGGTAGAAATCCTGGGGCACCTGCTTGCACTTAGCCACCGCCACCATGTAGCCGTTCGACCACCGATCGACGGCCACGGCAAGTGCGCTGTAGTCGGGGGACTCCCCGCCAGGGGCGTCCGGCAGACGCTTCCGGTCCTTGGCGACCGGATTGCAAATAAAGATCTTGCTTTGGCTCTCGCGGTCCATCAAGCAGACCAAGCCACGTGAGGAGGAGCTGGACCAGTTGCTCCGCTCGGCGCAGGGGAAGTCGAAGCAGTACCACTTGCGGAGGCTTGGGTCGTAGGCGTATCCGGCGGCGCGGTGGTCGCTTCCGGTGCACATGAAGTACCAGGGCTTCTGCGGCGACGTGGAGCACCGTCCGGAGCGCACCGCCTCACGCCACCGCTTGCAGACGGAGCTCGACCGGATTATGCTCACGATCGGCAACAAGGAGAGGACTTTCTCCAGTAAATCATCGGGCAGAATGGCGTCCAAGCAGATCGATGCTCCTCCGCCTTTGCAATCGCCGTCCTCTTGATTAGATTTGGCCGCCTCGATGGAGAGGAAGGCAGGGGAATAGCGTTCCGGCTTCGCCTCCCCTTCCATGAACTAAACCAGAGCAGATATACGAAGCTGAATCAGGAAGAACTAGTATCAAAATCCAAGCTTTTGCGCTCGTAATGCTTCGTCTGTGACTCAAAAATCTGATCCAGCTTTTGCCCATCTACCATGACTTCAGATTTTAGGATGGAATAGCGAGAAATATGGCGTCCAAAAGAAGCGAGAAGGACGGGGATGGTGGGAGGGGAGGTGGGATTTGGTTTGTAGCAGTGAATATATAGCTGCGAAGGGTTTGGGCTGACCTGAGGAAATGATGATGGCTACCGCTTCGAGCTTTGGACCGTCCATGGTTTTACGCCATGTCGAGGATGTGAAGGGGAGAGAGAGAGAGGAGCAGAGAAGAGCGAAGGGCCAAAGGATTTGCTACAAAACAGAGAGCGATCCGAAAATGAGTGCCTTTGTCTTCGCTTCACCTTCTACAAGCCTACTACATCTACACATAGATTATAAAGAGAGGGAACAAGTGGGTGTAGCGATCGGATTGGGTGGGTTGCTTATTTCATTGGTAGAGAGGCAAGCGGGCCCACGTCTTTACCGTACAACTACAACTTATTTAAAAACAATAAAAAATATTTTTGGGTAACCAAAAAATAATTTACCTCGGTATTTTAATTTATTTTATCATTTCCCTCTAATTGCATCAAATATTGTGTTTTATCCTATAATTTATAAAAAGAAACAAAATCTAAGTACATTAAGTTTATTTATCTAAGTAAAATATAATGTTATACCTCTTACACGAATTTATAATTTATAATATATAATAACTAATTAATCATGAAAATAACCTTTCAATATGAAATATAAAACTGCTATATTAATAGATCCCGATCCTCAAAAGACAAACGACACTTATTTTTGGATGGCTCTCGGTTTTATAGCAAATCCTTTGGCCCTTCCTCTCTTCTCTTCTCTGATCTTTTATAAAATTATAGTCCGATCCTTTTTCGAAATCTGGCAATGGAAATTTGTGCAATTGTGCTCCTAAGTGTCCTAATAAATCGTTAGATTTGTTGAGACTCATTAATGTTAGTGGTCCTTTAATCTCACGGATAGTTGTATCATTGTATGCAAATAATTTGTGGTGAAATAAATAACACACTAACTAACCTAAATGATGGATTTAAAAGTGATTAAAATCTTTAATAATTTGATTTTACTCATTATTGTAATTTATTTTATTTAAATAAAGTGATTATTAATAAATTGTGTTGTTGTCATGTAGTCACTGTATAAAAACCAACATGCAACCTTAAGCATTAAAATGTTTGAAAAATCATAATATTTACATGCTTAATAAAATTAAATATAAAAATATAAAGAGTTAGACTCTAATATTATATATTGGCTTGATATTCTTCAGGCTCGATTTCAATAATAACCTCATTACTTCTCGTGTGAAACACTTCTAAATCTATTAGAAAAGTACCATAGATTTTCTATTATTTGCCAACTTGCTTCTTTTTGTGTTGCTTGCTTCAATGAATTAAGTATTCAAGTTGTGATATGAGACGTTTAACTACTTGATAAGGATGTTATTTCTTTGTCATACTAAGCACACATGATAGCTTGCCCTCTAGTAGGGTCATCTTTGTTTTCTTGAATAGGTTTGAAAATATTCAGAGGAAGATAAGAATATAAGATGAATATTAGTGTTGAGAAAAATGCCTATTTTTTTTTTCACATTCTTGATAATTTGAATAGCTACTAAGACAAAGTATTGGTAATAATACCCTTGAATAATATTCCAAGTTGAAACTTGAAGAGCCTTTTACTTTTATCAATCCTTTGTTTATATATATATATAAAATGTATATCAAGTGTTCGAGAGTGCAATAATCGAATACTAGAAATTATTCATGACTGACAAAGTGTCCGAGCAGAATACAAAATACATTTTCAATGTATGATACATATAAATCTACACATTCCTATAGATTTTCTAACTGTCCAATTGTGCCCTAAAAATACTATTATTTTTAGTCCTCTATACAAAATATATCAAGAAAATAAAGTTAGATGTCTTGCCTTAGTCAATAGTCATCCATCTCTATAAAAACACTCGAAGACTCACAACATCCGTCGATAGATAGACATCTTCTATTCCATATGTAATCAATCTTTGATCCCCCTTCATAGCTCTATAATACCTGGGTATCTATAAAATACAAAAGGTGCAGTGCCCAGATAATTCCGTTTGTCTTTCATGGGAAGATGTCTCTATTCCATTCTAGCATCCACTGTATAACAAGGTTTAATATAGGGCTTGCACATCGTACACACTCACGACTTCTTAGGACTGGAATGCTAAAGAAGTCATAGGTCATGACCACTCTTCCATCCTGCTCAAACCAACCCACCATCTTCTGATCGGCATAGTTGAGATGAGGAGAATCTAAAATGATATCTAGTCGTCTTAATTTGGCGATATGATGATTGAAATATATAGCTTTGGATCAAATAGCTTAAAGAGATTACTCCAAAATCTTTCTGTGAATCATGAGTCTGTCTAACTCACAATGGTCTCTTCCAATGTTTCACCACATGTTTTTAAAAAAAGTGGTGAGCTCTTCTCCCAAATTTCACATGTTGATGTAGAAAATATGTCAGTTACTAAATAATCCCAGTAAGATTTGGATATTTGATAAATTTATAAAAAAAATTTAAATTATGCTTCTAAATTTAATGGATTCAATGTGAATATTAACTTCCTTCCCATGACATTCCATCCATCTTCTCAAATTGAAGGAGCTTGCCATGCAAACTCTTGGGACACGTAGAGAGATAGAGGGAGAGATGAATAGTTGTTTTTGTTTCATTGATGATTTATTGTAGTGGAAACTTAAAGCTGTTGGACCCCGTGGGTGTTTTGATGTGATCAACCAAGTTGGTTAGGTCCTGCGTTTTGTCTGATCCCTGTGTCTGAGTGTGCAGGAGCTTAGGAGCACAGGAAGTTGAACGGAAGACGCAGCTAGCGAGAAGGACGACACGGGAAGGGAGCCGACGGGCTCGGTGCGTCCGAAGGGCGAGAGAGTTACGGAAAAGTACTACGGTGGAGCGAGAAGAATGTGCGCGGCGTTCGAGGGACGAGAAGCCGGACGGAAGCCTGCTCGAGGAAGGCCGAAAATTGGGTTCGGGTGAGCCCTATTTCGGTTGGCCGGAATCACCCAAAAGACCGAAACTACGGAAGACGATGGAAGACGAAGCAAAGGAGCTGAAAAGGCATCTCAAGATGCCTTCATCATGCTTGAAGGCGCCTTCAACTTGAAGGCGCCTTCAAGGCTTGTTTAAGGCGCCTTGAGTCTGGTCAAATCGACCGTTTGGCTTCGGATAGAGTTCTATCAGAACACTTGCTTGGAGGCGCCTTGGACCATTGTTGGAGGCGCCTTGGAGCTTCGGGATAAACTTTCCAGGGGCTATAAAAGGACCCCTGGACCTAGGAATTCATCATTCATTCAAGCTTTCAATTCCTAGCAACTTGTGAGTTCATTAAGTGTGTAAAAAAGCTTCTCCGCCTATAGTGAAGGAGACTCTTCTAGTGCGATCTGTTGGAGTGTATACTGAAAGCCTAAGCTTTTGTAAACATTTGTTTTGAATAAAGAATCACATTTGGTCAAATTATCTATATTTGTTTGTAGTTGTTCATATAATTTATATTATAGATAACATAGTATGTGGTGTCACATGCAGAAGATGATGTTATCAGTACCTTATAAATTATAAACAGTTGCTCACGACTAAAATGGAAAGGAACAAACCATTAGAAGGTCGTAGTGTAATTAGGTATTAGTTTATCTTGACTATATAATTACACTAGTACACTCAGAGTGTATTGAGTAGGACCATTTGAGGTCGTTTCTTTTATATTGACTTTATAAAGGAACAAAGACCTCAGTTATTATGGAAGTGTGTGCTCTTAATCCTAATATAATAACAAGCACATATATTTGATATTTATTTCTTTAATTTATCAATGGGTGAGATTTAGTTCGATGAATCAATAAACCCGATAAGTTGGGAAATGGTATCACTTATAGTGTGTGTTGTTGATTATAGAAGGAAACTGTGTCCTAGAGATACTAGGTTGATAATGTCCCCAAGAGGAGCTCATAAGGATTGTCATGTTAAACCCTGCAGGTGGACTTAGTCCGACATGACGATAAGGTTGAGTGGTACTACTCTTGGACTTAGATATTAATTAAATGAGTTGTCAGTAACTCACCTAATTAATGGACATTTGATATCTTAAACACAGGGAGACTAACACACTCATAATAAGAAGGAGCCCAAAAATGTAATTTGGGATTGGTGCGGTAGTTCAATGATAGTTCTCTAGTGGAATGAATTATCATTGATAAAATTAAGTTGTGTGTTCGGGGCGAACACGGGATGCTTAATTTTATCGGGAGACCAAAACCAATTCCTCCTCTCGGTCCCTATCGTAGCCTCTTTATACCCACCTATAACCACCTTCTATACCCACCCAATAGGGGCCAGCCAAGCTAGCTTGGGAAACAAGCTAGGGCCGGCCTAGGTATAAGATTGGGTGGCCGACCCTAGCTTGAACCCAAGCTAGTGGGGCCGACCAAAATAAATTAAAAAGAATTTTAATTTTAATTTTTATTATGTGGAAGAAATAATTTATTAAAGAGAATTAAAATTAAATTATCTCTCTTGTAAAATTTACAAAAGATTAAAGGAAGAGATTAGACCTCTTTCCTTATTTGTAGATTGGTGAGATATTTTATTTTCTCTTTAAAAATTATTCACATGTTGATAAAATTAAAATTATAGAAATTTCTTTTATTAACCATGTAGAGATTTTTAAAAAGAAATTTTATTTTTTAAAATTTCCGGAAACAAATTAGGAAGTTTTAATTGTTGATTGAAACTTGTCCAATTTGTTCTCCAATGATGTGGCCGGCCAATGTAGATTTAATTGGGAAATTTTATTTTATTTTTCTCAATTAAATCATGTCAAGGAAATTGAGGAAATTTTATTGTAATTAAATTTCCTAATTTGCCTAGGCCAAGGAATATAAAAGAAGGGGTGAGGGTGCCTTCATGAGATACAACATCTATTATTTCTCTCCCTCTTTTGTTCCTTGGTGTGGCCGACCATCCTCTCCCTCTTTTCCTCTTGTGGTGGCCGAATCTCCCTCTTCTATTGGAGCTCTTGTGGTGGCCGGATACTACTCGGAGAAGAAGAAGAAGAAGGAGAGAAAGCTAGCATCTCTTGGAGCTTGGTTAGTGTTTTAATTTTCTTCCTTGGTGAAGCTTTTCCTTTGTGGCCGAACCTAGCTAGGAGGAGAAGGTGGTTGGTGGTTTCTCATCTCGGAAGATCGTTGCCCACACAACGTCCGAGGTTAGAAGAGGAATACGGTAGAAGATCAAGAGGTTTTTCTACAAGGCATATCTAGTAATTTTTCTTTCCGCATCATGCTAGTTATTTATGGAAATAATACCAAATACAAGAGGCTTACGTTCTAGAATTTCAAATATGTTTTCCGATGTTGTGTTCTTTTGTTTTTTCTTTTCCTTGTGATTTGATTGTTCTCTTTGGTTAACCTAAAGTTATTTTAGGAAATTAAATATTAGATTTCTATAAAAGGTTTTGTCTAGTCGGTGGTGGTTGCTCCCATATCCAAGAAGGTCATGTGCCTCGCCACGTCAGTACTGGGAACCAATTATGGACATTAATATTTAATGGAATTAATAACTTAAGGAGACTTGGATCGAACGTGTTAAGTTCCGCAGGAGATTCAAGTCAAAACCTAAAAGAACAAATAGATTAAGTTTTGGATCAAACGTGTTAAGTTCCGCAGGCGATCCAAAATTTAATTTAAAAGAACACATGGTAGCTAGGAAAAGGTTCAGACCTTTGTACAAAATTTTTGTACAGTGGAACCTATAGGTTTTCCGAGTAGCAACCAACACGATCTTCGATTGTCCTGGATTAACAACCTCCTTGGTTGTAACCAGGTTAAACCTCGGTCTCCCGTTTTATTTCTGTCTTTTTATATAGTTGCTAGTTATTTTTACTGCTGATTTTATTTCTGAGTTGAAATCCGAGGAGGGTATAATTTATTTTTGATTTCAGAAGCAATTCACCCCCCTCTTGCCGGCCTACGTTGCACCTACAGTTGGTATCAGAGCCTGATCGCCTCAGAAGGACTAACCGCCAACTGAAGCACTACGATCAAGATGATGGCCGGAGCGAACATCCATCCCCCGAAGTTCGACGGAGACTTCGCCACATGGAAACGCAAAATGGAGGTATTTTTTAAAATGGATTTTGATATTCTTATTACAATGAAATATGATTTTGCAGCGCCGAAAGACAAAGAAGAAAACACATGGAGCAAGAAGGATCAAGCCGATTTCGTCGCCAACGGAAAGGCAGAGTTCCACCTGCTCAGTGTGCTGCCACCACAAGAGGTAAGTCAAATTGGAAGCTATGACTCCGCGAAAGATCTTTAGGAGAAATTCCTGGAGCTTCACGAAGGTACCTCCGAAGCAAAGCTGGCGCAACGCGACATCCTCCGGACCCAGTTGACGAACCTCCAGATGAACCAAGGCGAGAAGGTAGCGCAACTCCAAGCGAGGATCAAAGAGCTGATCACTCAACTCACCAACCTTGGAGAAGAAGTAACGAACCGGGACTCAATTCGATACGCGCTCAACGCCTTCCCGAGAACTTCCGAGTGGGCCTCCTTAGTAGATGCTTACTGCATCTCTAAGGATCTCGAGGCAAGTACATTGGAGCAATTGTTTTCAACCTTCGAACTTCACGAATCTCGACTTGCAGAAAATCTAGTAGAGAAGTCGAACCTCAACATTGCCCTACAAGCCGAAGAGGACGATCCTGACTCTGAAGCGACAATTGACGAAAACGAAGCTGCATTAATGGTAAGACGTTTTAATAAGTTTTTTAAATCTAACAAATTTAGATCGCAGTCAAGTAAACATCGTCAAAAGAGAAGGACAGTCCGTTGCTACAACTGCAACGAAGAAGGGCACATCAAGGAGGACTGCCCAAAATTGAAGAGCAAACAGAAGGATAAGGAAAGGAGCAAGAAGCCAGCTCGAACCAAACACAACCTAAAGGCCACGTGGGATGATTCGTCATCCTCCGAATCGGAAGTCGAAGAATTCTCGGGACTAGCACTGATGGCCAACAATCAGCTAGAAGAAACGTCCAGCTCAGATATGAGCATCGACGAAGGGGGAGGAACGTCAGAAGAGGAAAGTTGCAGTGAAGGGGGAGCATCACTGAGTCAGGTAAGTAAGGTACGCAATCTAACCCCGACTCAGTCCTTTAAATTTATAAAAGCACTTTCTAAAGAGTTAGATAAATTTGAAAAGGAAAATGAAATTTCGAAATTAGAAAATGCAAAATTAAAAAATGATATTGAAAAATTGAAAAATGATGCATGCTTAAAGAAATTTCCAAATTAAAAAAATTAGAATTTATGGTAAATTAAATTGGTATATTAGAAATCATCAGGGTCAACTTAGAAAAGTACCAAGAAACTATGTACCCCCTAAATTTTTGAATAACCCTGTAGGAAGGAACCTCTATTGGGTTTCAAAATCTGTGCTAAATTAATATATTTTTTTTATTAAAAGCTTTAAGAGAGAAAATTAAACATTGAAATTCTTTATGGAAGCTTTGTCTAAGGAAGTGGTTGTTACTCCAATAACCAAGAAGGCCTAGTGCCTCGTCACGACCTGGAAGCTAAAATATTGAAAAAAAATATTTAATTAACTTTCTGAAAAAGCATTAAAAACAAGAATTAAATAATGCTTTGAAAGTTTATCAAACATTCTTTTTTATTTAGAAACTATTCTTGAAAATTCTAACTTAGAAAAAAAATTTTGTTAGGAATTTTTTTTCCTGGAGAAATTCTAAATAACTTCATTTGACTTGGAAATTTTTTTGGGAATATTCAAAAAGTTTACTTAGGATTTTTTTTTTAAAAAAATTCAGTTTAAACTTAGAATTTTTTTTAAAATTCTAAAAATTCATTTTTGCTTAGAATTTTTTTTTAAAAAAATTCAGTTTAAACTTAGAATTTTTTTTATAAAATTCACTTTTGCTCAGAATTTGTTTTACCTTAATAATTTGCTTAATATTTTCTTATTGGTACCCCATTTTTGCTGTGATCAAAGGGGGAGAGAAAGGTACAAGTTTAGGGGGAGTATGAAAATTAAAATTACAAGTTTAGGGGGAGTACGAAAATTAAAATTTTTAATATTTTTTTTTAAACTGTGTTACAATCTTAATTATTGCAAATTTATGCTTAAATATGTTAGTTTAGTAATTTCCTTTAAAATTACTATTTATGTCTATTTACCCTAACTTGAACTTGGGTTGATGCACATCAAAAATTGGGAGATTGTTGGACCCCGTGGGTGTTTTGATGTGATCAACCAAGTTGGTTAGGTCCTGCGTTTTGTCTGATCCCTGTGTCTGAGTGTGCAGGAGCTTAGGAGCACAGGAAGTCGAACAGAAGACGCAGCTAGCGAGAAGGACGACACGGGAAGGGAGCCGACGGGCTCGGTGCGTCCGAAGGACGAGAGAGTTGCGGAAGAGTACTCCGGTGGAGCGAGAAGAACGTGCGCGGCGTTCGAGGGACGAGAAGCCGGACGGAAGCCTGCTCGAGGAAGGCCGGAAATTGGGTTCGGGTGAGCCCTATTTCGGTTGGCCGGAATCACCCAAAAGACCGAAACTACGGAAGACGACGGAAGACGAAACAAAGAAGCAAAGGAGCTGAAAAGGCAGCTCAAGGCGCCTTCATCATGCTTGAAGGCGCCTTCAAGGCTTGTTTAAGGCGCCTTGAGTCTGGTAAAATCGACCGTTTGGCTTCGGACAGAGTTCTATCCGAACACTTGCTTGGAGGCGCCTTGGACCATTGTTGGAGGCGCTTTGGAGCTTCGGGATAGACTTTCCAAGGGCTATAAAAGGACCCCTGGACCTAGGAATTCATCATTCATTCAAGCTTTCAATTCCTAGCAACTTGTGAGTTTATTAAGTGTGTAAAAAGGCTTCTCCGCCTACAGTGAAGGAGACTCTGCTAGTGCGATCTTCGATTGTCCTGGATTAACAACCTCCTTGGTTGTAACCAGGTTAAACTTCGGTCTCCCGTTTTATTTGTCTTTTTATATAGTTGCTAGTTATTTTTACTGCTGATTTTATTTCTGAGTTGAAATCCGAGGAGGGTATAGTTTATTTTTGATTTCAGAAGCAATTCACCCCCCTCTTGCCGGCCTCCGCTGCACCTACAGAAGCAACTCTAACTCGTTGGATTTTACTTGGTCTCCACCTCCTTGAAATGATTAATACAAGGATCTACTCTTCGCACTCACAAATGCACTATGAAACCTCCTTTTTAGAGACGGAAAAGTCTTATATAAGCTCGAATACAAGAAATGTAACAAGAAATGTAAACTAGGTTATATAAGAAATCAAAAATGATTACAACAATAAGTTTTACTTTGCTTGCTCTTTTCTTATTTGAAAAGTGTAGCAACACTTCTCTTCCAAACTCTCAAGAGCTGGCGTGAATAATGATTTCAAGCTGTGCCTTCAAACCTTCATGAAAATCTTTTTCTAGGGTTTACTCACCGCCTCCAATCGATCTAGCTTTTTTCCCAATCGATTGCTACATAAGTATTCAACCGTTCACATGTAGAACGACTCTTTTCAAATCTCGAATCGATTGGTGAGCCGTACCAATTGATTCGACAAGGCCTTAATCAATTATCCAATCGATTCCTAATCTTTTTGTTTCATGAAAAATAACTCCCAATTGATCGCCTGATTGATTGGCGTTGGCCTGGATTAATTACCCAATCAATCCAGAATCTTTCTGTTTCGCGAAGAAGAGCTCCTAATCGATTAGTTGACCGGCCTAATCGATTCGTGCCTACCCTAATTGATTAGGCACTCTGCCTAATCAATTCCGAACTCCTTCGTTGGATCAAGAGAAAGGCTAGAATCAATTAGCCAACCGATTGGTCGCAACCTAATCGATTAGTCGATTGATTCCGACCCTTCTTTGTTCTTGCAAGAACATTCCTAATCGATTAGTTTACGACCAATCGATTACCATAATCGATTGTCCAAACCTAACTTGTTTAATCCAAGTCTAGGATTTCCTTACCCAACATTCTATTAACCGTTGCCTATTGGAACTTTCCCATCAAGTGTACAGTCAACCCTTGACTCACTTAGAGTTTTCATCTTATGCCAAGTATCCAATCAACTTTTAACCCACTTAGACTTAACTAATTAGTTGTCAACTAGGTTTGCCTAGTCCCACTAGGACTTCACTTTTGCCAAGTATTTAGTTCCCAGCTAACCCACCTTGGACTTAACCTAGTTCCCAACTAGATTTGCCTTGTTCCATTAGGACTTCTCTTGTGCCAAGTGTTTAGCTCTCAGCTAACCCACCTAGGACGTAACCTAGTTCTCAACTAGGTTTGCCTAGTCGTATTAGGAATTTCATTTGCCTAACCTTTAGTTAAGATTTCTTTTTATCAACGTGCAATCCTACTTGACCCATTTAGACTTTTCTTTGCCTAACCGTAATTAGGATTTCCATTGCCTAGCCCACTAGGACTTTCACACTAAGTATCTAGTCCTCTTTGACCCCTTGTTTAACCCTCGAGTTAGGATTTTACCTTGTCTAACCTCTAGTTAGGTGCTTATCTTACCTAACCTCCAATTAGGTCTTTGCCAGTCAAGTCTTTTGTTAACCTTGACCTACTTGACTTCTCATTCACACATACTATCCAAACATCTGAAACTCAAATTCGAGCTGACTTGAGCTTAGTCAACTTGGTCAACCTTGAACCAAGGAAAATTGTATTAAGACAAACAAGTTCATGGCCTTGTTGCTTTAGAATCATGGATGATCAAGGTAATCGCAGAAGTTGCCAGCTTTGAAGTTTGAATCAGTCGTCCATGAACTGGTGAAAGATTTTCAGTTCACTTTCCTAAAAGGTAGGAACTCAGATCATTATCATTTAGGGGCCATTGAAATTCTAAACTGGTGACTTACAACAAGGCTGACTAATGCCTTTGGTGATGGAACTCAAATGGATCATTTACAGTTATCTCTGCTTCTATCCATCATTCATTTGTATGGGATTCCTTTACCCCCAATTGGTTGATTCTCCTGGATAAACACAAGAGCAAATCTCTTACAAAAGAAGGTGCAGATTAGCATAGTTGTTGTGTTAACTGCTCAACTGAGGAGCTGAAAACGTCCCAACATCTGTTTTTCAACTGTGAATTTGCAGAGTCGGGATGACTAACGGCTGTAGTTTTTCAGGAAAAACAGTGCAGAAAAAAATTTATAAAATTGAAGCATGTCGAAGAAAGCCAACAGTTTCCTACTTATGTTTGGTAGACAAGAAGTAATGCAGCCAAAGTTTAGTGTGCAACAAAAAGGATGCAGCAACTACTCTAACCACTAAATCTCGTGGCCACTAGTTTTATTTCAAGGGATCAAACTAGTGGAAACACCACTCAAAGCAAACCTGTTGTTTTCTCAAGAGTAGCTGTGAAATTGAGTATAAATATGAAGGTTAATGGTACAAGACGAACAAGCAATAAGTTATCAAAATTCATAAGTGTTTAAAAGTTTTTGAGAGATTCATTTTTCAAAAGTTAGGTAGATTAGGAAAATATTTTTCCCCCCTCCCATAAAAAACTATGTATGCTTTGGTTCCAACATGGATGGGTTGGGAGTACGTGGGACTGACAGAGAAGGTTGATTAGATATGCTAAAGTTGGTGAGATGTAGGAGATGAAAATTAGTTAATATTATTATTATATTGGTTAGCAATTGCAGAGTGACACGGAAAACCTAATTGTGGGCTAACCACAAAGTTGGAAAGCTACTGGAAGAAAAGAGTTTGTATCCACAAGAAGTGAACTGGAAACACAACGGATATTCATTTGCATATCAGTCATTTTTCTAGGTCAGGAGAGATCCACTATGGTTCAACGGAATACCTTTCACTTGTTAGTAACTTTAAGCAGCATTTTTAATCAGATAAACTGGCAGCAATAGAAAAAACCAGATATAAAAATCCACATTCGAAAAGTTATATGAAAGTGAGCTTGTATTATAGTGGTTTAATTAGTCTATGCTCTTTCGAGTTTGTAATAATTCTATTTTTTGGTTTTTGGATAATCTTCAAATTGATTTCTTTTACATATGCACATACATACAGTTTCAGGATTGTATTAAATGGAGGCGCAGCAGTGATGATAATTTCAATGTTGAATTTGCTCACGGTTCTCTGAAAGAAATGATAGAATTTTTCTGTCCTTTTCTTCTGCTTTGTGTCAGGATTTTACTAGTGTCAGGATTGTCGTGAGGTTGTAATATTTGCACTAAAATAATAAACATGTAATAAATAGATAAATAAAAGAGTAAGATATAGAAATTGTTATCTTTCGATTGAAGAGGTCATGGTGCAGAGGTTCTCCGGTAAAATTCTCTCAAGATCCGACAACCACTTACGTCGTCCGTAGGTGTACTCCAAGACGAACGTCGTACTCAGACCCAACCTCAGATCACGGAACACCAAACCTCAAAATCACACGGAAAGAAAAGGAGAAAAACATACTGCAGCGTGTGAGGGAACTTGCAGTGAGTTTCCTCATAGGCAGGGTTGGAGGCCTCCAGGCTCCAGCTGGAGTCGAATTTGGGGTGCCTCCTTCGAGAGGCTACAGCCATAGTTGGTGGACCAATCTAAGTATTGTTGAGTCTGGCTTCTCTAGTTAATTTGGGAAAGTCCTGCTATAATAACAATTGTTGATCAACATTTCTGCAATCCACAGCAGTCGTCTCTTAAAGCATCCAGGCCCATTTCTTCTTCATTATATTCGGGCAGTTCTTGCATGAGTTAAAAAAATGAAAGTTTCCTTTGCATCTCTCAACTTGTGTTAGGAGACCATCATCTTGTAGCACTTTCCAAATATACAGCTCGATTCGTTAGTGATCAGGTTAGTTTCTTATGTTTCTCAGGAATTGGATGTGGTCCTGAACTACACTCTAATGCATTACATTTTGGAAGGAGATTGGATGTCGTCTTGATTGAGCGATGGTCATAATGCGAGTGTCCATCCCTTAGCCCCTTATGAAGTTTTTAGAACAGTAGTTTCTTCACTTCCAAAAGGGTGGTCTAGTAGTAAGCCTTGTGAGTGTCCATATGTGCTTGTCCTTCCCTTATGAAGTATTAAGAACATTAGTTTTTTGCCACTTCCAAAAGCTAAGGGTGGTCTAGTGGTAAGCCAACTTCATAATTAATATTGGGCAAAAATAAAAAGAACATCCTTTTTCGATCAAAATGATGTCCCACTCTTGTAACATGACACAAATACCCTCCTATACGTAGAATCGAAAGTGCTAAAAGGGGGAGAAGGTGAATAGCGATCGTGACTTTCACCTTCGTTTAAGATTGGAGAATAACGTAACAGAATAAAGATAAGTAAGAACAAGCAATCGCTAACACTTTGATTTACTTGATTTGGAGCCTATGACGATTCCTATTCCAAGACCCGCACTCGTTGAGTGTTTTCGATGGACAATCCACTAGTAGTTTGAAGGAAGGTTACAAATATTATGTATAAGAACTATAATGATAAAACTGTAAACAAAACTATGCCGACAACTTTTAAAGATATGAAGTTATGAGCCTTCAATTGTCGAAGTAGCGTTTGGGCATTGTGGAAGTGTTTTTTGAGCAACGCTCAAGAGAGACTTCTTTAAATTGATGTGTTAAAGCTGCTGGTTGAAACCTCCTTTTATAGCTCCGTCCGGGCACCTGGATCCCCTTCCAGGTGCCTGGATTGTGTTGATGTGGCAAAATCTCGTCGAAACTTCATCCTCGAAATTTATCTACGTCCGGACACCCTCCAGATGCATGGACGACTGACGTGGGGCAGTTAGTCGTAGCGCTCCAACTCAGCATGTCGATGAAATTTTGGTCGTCTGGGCACTCGGACCGCCCGAATGGCTGGCCAGGCACCCGCTAGAGTTGCCTGGCCAAGCACTCGCCCGGGTTGCCTGGCCAGGCACCCGCCTAGGTTGCCGCTTCGTCAAAGCTTTCTTGGGCGCCTAGAGCAACTCCAAGCGCCCGGATCCCTTCCGGGCGCTCAGACCACCTTTTTCCAGCACTTGTCTTTCATAAAAAAAGAGTTAGTTCAGACAATAAATAATATATATAAAGTATGATATTGACAACCTCTGGACTGTCGGGTCTTGACTTTCAGTTTCACTAAACTCTAGGTCGGACCGATGTCTATTGTTCATTTATCGGGGGATGTGTCATCACCTACTCCTCTCATAAGAGATTACCTTTTGCCAGACCGGTCCTCCAGACTGTCTAAACTTTTGCTCAGTGTTTGAGACATCAAGACTTCATGCTGGACGCCCGATCCCCGATCCGTCCAATCTTCCACTTGGTGTCCGTAACCCCTAGGACTTTCACCTAGCGTCTTCAACCCTAGGATTTCACCCAATGTCCTCGACCTGCTAAGACTTTGCCTAGTCCTCTAAACCAGGGCTATGTTGCCTAATCACAGCTAAGACTTGTTGAGGATCTTAGGCTGGCTATAAGGGGGATGAATAGGCGTTCTTCGAATTCTTGCTCCTACAACTTGTTAGTGCTTAATGAACTAATGAAACTAAATAAGAATACAAATGCTAACAAGATCAATAACATGGTTCGGAGATTACTTGCTCCTACTCCCCTTGAGGTGGATGAACCCTTAATCCTTCAGTGGATTAGTCCCCGTCAATCTCTGGCTAAATGAGCTCCTTCTCAGTGGAGCAAAATCTCCCATAAGAAAACTATTCTTCTTTACAAGACTGGGAATTAGGTGTAGGAAGAAGAATGAAGGTTTTGGAAGCTTGAAGTCAAAGATTAGGAGTATATGATCAAAGCAGTAATCTCCTTTAATGCCCCAAGCTCCCTATAAATAGAGTGGAAAGAGTTGATCATCAATCAACTCAATTTCTACACACCAGTCGACTGATAACAACATCAATAGACTGATACTACTGTTGGACACATCCAACGGCTACTTGACAAATTCAGAGTTTCTATCAATGGTTGCCAATGACAACTTACCAATCGGTTGGTAATGATACCAGTTGACTGGTCGCTGTTGGCTGAGCGAACAGAATACTTCTATTTGCTCTCAGTAGTCTGATAGTCGATTGAGTAGTTAACTGGGAAGATAACTGCCAATTCCATCAATCGTCTATTCTCGGTTACACACTCAACTTTCATCCTCTCCGGAGTTGTCCTTTGAAACCCTCTTCCTCAGCCTTCGTCCCTCAGATGCACTCGAGCTCGTGTCTCCTCTCCATGTGTCCTTTGCATTGCCTTGCAGTCCGTTTCCTTCGGCTCCACTCCATTGCTCCTTGTCCGGTGGCCCCTCGGATGCCTTCCACATCATCCATCACCGATCTCAAGGACCCAAGCCCTAGGATGAGCTTCCTAAGTTTGGCCGCACCAAGCTTCTCATATGTGGTTTACCAAGTCCTACATGACTCAAACACACATATCAAACCAATATGAAACCTAACTTAAACTCTTTGACACACACATCAAAACATGATCGTACTCGATCAAACCTAGGTTGATTGCACCCACAAGATGTTCCCTTTTCCTAATATCACTTAGGACTTTCTTGCACACTCAGTTCAACTTATTAGAACAACAACAACACTTAATTAGAACCTTTTGCCATTATCAAAACTCAGGTTGGATCGTCTGGTACTCCCTGCACCAGCAATCTCTTCCTTTTTGATTATGGCAACATAGTTCATAGTTAAGTAAAGTAAATAGATAACAAGTAAGAATGAGTTAGCATTTTCACAAGACAAAATTTTTCCCAAAAACTAATTTTTTAAGTTTTAAAATACAACTAAGAATTCTTTAATAGTTCAAAAACTCCCCTCGAAATATAACACCTTTTTTAGCAAAAAAAACTTAATTTTCAAAAGTTTAGTTTTTTTTTTCAAAAATACTTAGGTAAACACTAAGTTAAACATACTTAGCTAAAAGTTCTTTTTCAAAAACACTTACTTTTTCAAAAATAGTAAACTTGGTTTAAATTTTGTTTTTGTTAAGGATAGTTAAACTTACTCTTTTTGACAAAAATACTTAACTTTCTTTTTTGAAAAATACTTAACTTGTTTTTTTTTTGAAAAATATTTTAACTTTGAAAAAATACTTATCTTTAAATAAGTATTTTTTTTTTTCAAAAATTTAACTTTTAATTTACTTTTTGAAGAATACTTTAACTTTAAAAAAACTTAAGTTTGAAGAAGTATTTTAAAATTTTAACTTACTTTTCGAAAAGTACTTACTTTCTTTTTTTAAAAAAATACTCTAACTTTAAAATTTTTAAAAATATTTTAACTTTGAAAAAATATTTAACTTTAAAATTTTTAAAATACTTTACTTTAAAAAAATATTTAACTTAACTTCTTTTACTCCTCCTTTTACATATATAAAAAATACTAGGAAGAGAAAAGAAGCTATTGATTTTTAAAAAACAACTAACTTAAAAAAAATAATTGTTAATCTCCCCCTTGATTAATATCTTAAAAACTCTTTAAGTAAGTGCTTTAAGTTTGAGGAGAAAGAGAATAATTTCTATCCTAGAGTTCAAGCATGTAAAGATCAAAGTAAAGAGAATTTTTATAACAAAACTTTTTTTTTTAAAAAAAATAGCCATATATTTTCCTTAGAAGAAATGTCTAACTATTAGTTACTAGTTATTTATCATAAGGTAGTAGCATTTACTTAGTTAGCCAAGTTAAGTACGTGATCCAGTTAGGTTTATTAAAAAGGATGACTTAACTTGATCAATTTGAATTGGTATTTAGAGCTCAGACTTATGTTGATGCACAAATATAAGCATTCTGAAGTTCAGACAATATCCTATTCATCTCATACCATTCTACGTATTTTTTCATACACAAGCAAATTATTCCTAGTGTGTTTGTGAGATACTCTGGTTGAAACCTATGGGTACATGCTTTCTATGGGAAAAGCCTAAGATAAGTCTAATCTTTGAAAGCACTAGCAAAATTAGGAGTTTTGAAGAAAATAAAACAATTTATTTTAGAATTTTAAAACCAAGTTGTTTTTTTAACTTTATAATATAATTTTGAAAACCTATAATTTTTAAAAAGGAAAAACAATAAAAAGAATAATTTTAAAAATTTTAGAATCTATTCTACTAAGCACATACCTAATTATCTTCTAAGTGTACTAAACTCAAGTTTAGGTAAGAGTTTTATGAAAATGTCTGCTAGATTTGACTTAGACTCAACATAGTCAAATACAATATCACCCCTAGATACATGATCCTTTAGAAAGTGGTGTTTAACTTCTATTTGTTTAGTCCTTGAGTAGTGTACTGGATTTTTGGCTAAATTGATTAAGCTTATGTTATCAATTCAAATTTTTATATTTTTATACTCTAATTGATAATCTTTTAAAGTGTGCATCATTTATAAGAGTTGAGACATACATTCCCCCATAGCTATGTACTCTGCTTCAGTAATGGATAAAGTAACACAGTATTACTTTCTACTTACCAGCTTACTAGGTAATGACCTAGAAGCTAGCAACTTCCACTAGTACTTTTTCTATCTAGTTTGCACCTAGCATATTCTGAGTCAGAATATCCAACTAAGTCAAATGTGCTAGTCCTAGTGTACCAAAGTCCTACACTTAGTGTCTCCTAAATGTATCTAAGTATTCTTTTTTACATTAGTTAAATGTGATTCTTTTGCACATGATTGGTATCTAGCACATATACTAACTGTAAATAAAATATCAAGTTGACTTGCAGTTAAGTATAGTAGACTTCCTATTGCACTTCTATAATATTTTAAGTCTATTGGTTTGCCTTCCAAGTTAAAGTCAATTTTTATATTGGTTGCCATTAGGGTATTAATATTTTTAGAATTTTCAATTCTAAATTTTTTAATTAATTCCTTAGCATATTTTGTTTGAAAAAAAAATATAAATTTCCTCTTTTATTTGTTTTATCTATAAACCTAAGAAGAAATTAAGTTCTTCCACTAAGCTCATTTCAAATTTGTTTTCCATTAATTTGATAAACTCTTTTAAAAATTTAGTATTTGTTGAGCTAAAGATTATGTCATCTACATAAATCTGAGCTATAAAAATATCATTTTCTAAAGTTTTAACAAATAAGGTTTGATCTATTTGGCCTTAGTTAAACCCTTTAGATATTATGTATGTTAATAGTTGTTCATACCAAGTCCTAGGTGCTTGTTTTAATCCATATAAAGCTTTCTTTAACCTAAGGACATGGTTTGAGTGGTCTAGGTCTTCAAATCCTATGGATTGATTTACATAAACCTTTTATTTGATTAATCCATTGAGGAATGTGAATTTTACGTCCATTTGATACAACTTAAATCTCTTATATGTTGCATAAGCTAGCAGCATCCTAATATATTCAAGTCTGGCTGCAGGTCCATAGGTTTCATCATAATCTAACTCTTCTACTTGACTAAACCCCTTAGTTACTAGTCTAGGCTTATTTTTTTACTATTTTATCTTTATCATTTAGTTTATTTCTAAAGCCCCAATAAGTATTAATTATGGATTTATTTATGGGTTTAGGTACTAGTTCCCACTTGGTTTCTTTTAAATTGGGCTAGTTCTCTTGCATTGCAATTATCCAATCTAGGTCAGGTAGGACTTCTTCTATAGTCTTGGGTTTAATTTTGAAAATAAGGGCTATTTAACATAGGTTTCTGTAGGATGATGGTGTTCGAAATCCTAGATTTGGGTCACCAAAAATTTGATCAGATGAGTGATTGGATCTTATCCTAGATGGTCTTATGTTAGGGTTAACAATTGGTTCTTCTTATTTACTTGATTCAGGTCTTATTTCATTATCTTCTTCATCTTCTATGTTTCTTATATTTTGATTATTATTTTCATTGATTAAGTTTGGTAAATTATTTTCTTCATTAAATATTACATTGGTTGTTTCTTTAACTTTTAGGGTATCTTTATTATGTGCTCTATAGGCCCTACTAGTTGTGGAATACCCTAGAAATATACTAGATGTTGATTTGGATGTAAATTTTCCTAAGTAATTTTTAGTGTTTAATATGTGGACTTTACACCCAAATACCTTTAAATAACCTAAGTGGGGTATTTTATTATAATATATTTCATTAGTGATTTTATTGTGAAATTTATTAATGATGTGTATAGATTATATACACTTTTATACATATTTTGACGCACATCTACTAATATTTCATGAACATGATCTATGTTTATTGTACTCTATTTTATTATAATATCATATTTTCATTCCTTTTATTTAGAGATCTATTCTTTGCTTGTTTTGATTGATATGACGTATTTTTGGAGGAAAATGGAGTAAGTGAAGTCGGAGGAAGGAGCATGCTCATATGAAACATATATGAAGGAAAAGACTTTCAAAAGATCTTCAAACGAGATTTAATCAAGGAATACACTCTAGCTATGTTCCTTAACACGTGCATGATTCTATGGAAGAAATTTGATGAAAAATGGAGCTTAGACAGAGTCTAGAGCCTCTAAAAGGTCCGAGCATGGAATGTGTTGACGTGGCAAATTCTCGTCAAAACTTCATCCTTGAAGTTTATCTACATCCGAGCGCTTGGACTACTGACGTGGGTTAGCCAGTCATCATGCTCTAGCTCAGCGTGTCGATGAAATTTTGGTTGTCCGAGTGCTTGGAGCACCTTCGGGCGCTCGAACCGTTCAGGTGCCTGGCCAGGCACCCGCCCAGGTTGCTACTTCGCCGAAGCCTTCCCGGGCACCCGTACCACCTTTTCCAGCACTTGTCTTTCTGTAAAAAGAGTTAGTCCAGATAATAATATATATATAAAGTATGATTTTGACAGCCTCTGGATTATCCGATATTGACTTTGAGTTTTGCTAAAACTCTAGGTCAGACCAACGCCTACTATTCCTCGAGGAATGCATCCTCACCTACTCCTCTCATGAGAGAGATTATCTTTTTCCAGACCAATCTTCCAGACCGTCTGGACTTTTACTCAGCGTCCGAGACATCAGGATTTCATGCTGGACGTCCGATCCATGACCTGTCTAGTCTTCTGCCTGGTGTCTGCAACCCTTAGGACTTTCACCTATCATTCTCGACCCTAGGATTTCGTCCAATGTCCTCGACGAGCCAAGACTTTGAACAGTCCCCTGGACCAGGGCTTCGTTGCCTAACCATAGCTAGGACTTTCCCTTTACCTAAAATCACTTAGGACTTTCCTACACACTCAGTTCAACTTGTTAGAACAATAATAATACTTAGAACTCTTTATCATTATCAAAACTTAGGTTCGATTGTTTGATGCTCCTTGCACCAACACGCTTTTGACACATGCATGCATTTGACACACGCATTTCCCGCCTCAATCTTAATTTGAGAAGCGTTGTAGCAACTATGTCATTGTAACTACTACACAGTTGTAGAGTTGTTGTAGCTACGATTTTGTAGTTGTTACAACTATACCCTAAAACTATTATAGTTGTAGTAACTACGATTTCATAACTGCAATAACATGAGAAAAAAATTAAGACTAAACTTGTTCAAAACCTCCGAAAAAGATTTAAACGACGTGTTTTGAGCCTAAAACTGGGCTGTTACAGGCTTCATCTTATAATTAGTTATAGATCTCTAAATGAGTTTCGATTTGATATATTGTGTGTCTGTGATTCAACCCAAGTCAAAATTTAGAGTTTAATATTATGTTGCAACTATAAAATCATAGATCTTATAAATATGTAGCAGCTATGATTTCATAGCTGGTACAACGTAAATGTTAAATCATAAATTTTAAGAGACCATAAGTTTTAACTCGGGTTGAATCATAGGACGTATAATATATCAAATTGAAGCTCGTTCAAAGATCTACAATTAATTATAAATAGAATTCGTAATGGTCTCGTTCTAGGCTAAAAGCACATCATTTAAATTTGTTTTAGAGGTTAATCTTAATGTTTTTTCATGTTGTAATAGCTATGAAATTGTAGTTGCAACAACTAAGTAGTAGTTATGAAACCATAGCTACTATAACTGTGTAGCAGATGCGGTTTCATAGTTGCTACAACGGACCCAACTAGTGTAGGATTTAGGCTGGAGATGCATGTGTCAAAAGCAAATATTGTACTAGAAGGTCATTGAATAATTGTGCATGGGGTGAGGCAACTGTAGGATCGAAAAGAATTTAGATATCTTCACAATGACATGATATTGTCCACTTTGGGCCTAAGCCCTCATGGTTTTGCTCTTGGGCTCTACCAAAAAGGACTCATGTCAATGGAGATATCTTTTCTCTTATAAACCCATGATCTTTCCCATGTATTTCCAATATGGGACTATGCTTGCAACCTTGCAACCCCAACAATCTCACCTCAAACAAAGGACCATAGGCTTCCCACGTCCGATCCTTGACCCACCAGGTCTTCCTGCCCCTCGGTCCACCCGACCTACTAGGACTTCCTTGCCTAGTCGCAACTAGGACTTCCTGCCTGGTGTCTGATCCTTTTAATCCGAACATAAGAGCCCCCACTTTCTTTGTTCGAGGTCAATATTGTACCCACATGACTCAATCAGACCATAGCTCTTGTGCACAGTCGGCGGTTAAACCTTCTGGCAGTCCGGGCTCTGATACCAATTGTAGGATCGAAAAGAATTTAGATATCTCCACAATAACATGATAATCTAAGTTAGCAATCAATTAATCCTATGGTTGTTTATGAAATGTTTAATTAAATTAACATTTTGAAAAGTTTTGGAGAAGGTTTTAAGTTAATTATTTTGAAAATGATTTTAGTTTAAGTTAATTTTGAAAATGATTTCAAGTTAATTTATTTTGAAAATGATTTTAGTTTAAGTTAATTTTGAAAATGATTTCAAGTTAATTTATTTTGAAAATAATTTAAGTTAAAAATAATTTAAGTTAATTAATTTTGAAAATAATTTAAGTTAAGTTATTTTGAAAATGATTTTAAGTTAATTCATTTTGAAAATAATTTAAGTTAATTAATTTTGAAAATAATTTAAGTTAAGTTAATTTTGAAAATGATTTTAAGTTAATTTATTTTGAAAAAGAATTTAAGTTAAGTTAATTTTGAAAATGATTTAAGTTAAGTTAATTTTGAAAATGATTTAAGTTAATTTATTTTGAAAAAGAATTTAAGTTAAGTTAATTCTGAAAATGATTTTAAGTTAATTTATTTTGAAAAAGAATTTAAGTTAATTAATTTTGAAAATAGTTTAAGTTAAGTTAATTTTGAAAATGATTTTAAGTTAATTTATTTTGAAAAAGAATTTAAGTTAAGTTAATTTTGAAAATGATTTAAGTTAAGTTAATTTTGAAAATGATTTAAGTTAATTTATTTTGAAAAAGAATTTAAGTTAAGTTAATTCTGAAAATGATTTTAAGTTAATTTATTTTGAAAAATAATTTAAGTTAATTAATTTTGAAAATAGTTTAAGTTAAGTTAATTTTGAAAAATGATTTTAAGTTAATTTATTTTGAAAAAGAATTTAAGTTAAGTTAATTTTGAAAATGATTTAAGTTAAGTTAATTTTGAAAATGATTTAAGTTAATTTATTTTGAAAATAATTTAAGTTAATTTATTTTGAAAATAATTTAAGTTAAGTTAATTTTGAAAATGATTTAAGTTAAGTTAATTTTGAAAATGATTTTAAGTTAATTTATTTTGAAAAAGAATTTTAAGTTAATTAATTTTAAGTTTTTAAAAGAATTCGTTAGATTAATGGAAAATGAATTTGAAATGAGTATGGTTGGGGAACTCAACTTTTTCTTAGGCTTACAAATAAAACAAACCAAAGATGGAATCTACATTTATCAAACTAAATATGCTAAGGAGTTAATTAAAAAATTCTGCATGGAAAATTCAAAAATTATAAATACTCCAATGGCAACCAACATCAACATTGACTCTGACTCAGAAGAAAAACCAGTAGATCCAAAGTACTACAGGAGTGCGATAGGTCGCTTACTTTACCTAACTGCAAACTGACCCGATATATTGTTTACAGTAGGTATGTGCGCAAGATACCAATCCTGTGCAAAAGAGTCACACCTAACGTATGTTAAAAGAATACTTAGATACATTAAAGGAACTCTAAATGTAGGACTTTGGTACCCTAGAACTTGCACCTTTGACCTTTATGGCTATTCTGATTCGGACTATGCCGGGTGCAAATTAGACAGAAAAAGTACAAGTGGTAGCTGCCAAATTCTAGGTCAGTGTTTAGTAAGTTGGTCAAGCAGAAAGCAACACTGTGTTGCTTTATCTACTACAGAAGCTGAATACATAGCCCTAGGAGAGTGTGCATCTCAACTGTTGTGGATGATGCATACATTAAAAGACTATCAACTAGAATATAAAAATACAAAAAATTTTATTGATATTATCAGCTCAATTAATCTGGTCAAAAATCCTATTTACCATTCTAGGACTAAACACATAGAGGTAAAACAACATTTTGTAAGGGATCACGTAGCTAAGGGTGAAATTGCACTCAACCATGTTGAGTCCAAATCAAACCTAGCTGACATTTTTACAAAACCCTTACCTGAACTTGAGTTCAGTGTATTTAGAAGGCAAATAGGAATGTGTTGGGTAGAATAGGTGTCTCTGTTTACTTAATCATCTTGCTTTTACGTGTTTTTTTGTTTTTCAAATTCTAGGAAAAATAGTTTTCAAAATTCCAATTTCTTAGAATTTTTAAAATTTGGACTTAGCCTAAGTGTTCCCCCTAGAAATCATGTTCCCCTAGATTTAAGCCAAAGCATCTCACAAAAACCTAGGTCTACCTTGTTTGTGCTTATAGAATGGCGTGAGATGCATAGGGTACAGCCTGGACTCAAGAATGCTTATATCTGTGCATCAATATGAGTCTGGGCGTTAAATACATAATATACATCAATCAAGTCAAGTTTTCCAGCTCTAGTCAAATCTAACTGGACCAAATTGACTTAACTTGACTAACCAAGTGAAAGTTATTGCCCTCTAGGCAATCATCAAGTAGCTAAAGGTTAGACAGTTGGTAAAGGATACTCAGTTTTCAATTTAAGCATGTTTGATATTTAGGGCTCTGATACCTCTTAAAATAAAACTGGATAATTTGAAATCTATTGAACTTGACTCATGCTTGGACTTAAGGACCAACTGACTTTGAATAAATAACCTAAACCAAATTTTTAGCTACTCCACTCCCTCCTTGTCCTAAAATTTAATAAGTATTGGTTAAAATTAAGCTAAGTTTTTTTTACCTAAGCTATAGTTTTCAAAATCCAATACTTGCAAAGAGCTTAGCTAAGTCCCAATTTTTTATTTAACTATTTGCAAAATTTTAAAACTTAGCCCACTTTGAAATCTAACTTTGTAAATTCCTGCTTTCCTAAGTAAAGCATAGTTTTTAACTCACTGCTTTCAAAAATTTCTACTAAGTAAAAAACGACTTCAAAAATGTTTTCTCAAAAATCATTTATTTCTCTAACAAATTTTCAAAATCTAGACAAGTACTTCTCTACGTATACTAGCTTTTCAACTTAGCTAAAGACTGTCAAAAGGTTCCTTCTAGTGGTTTTATAATCTTAACTAAGTTTCCAAAGGGCTAATATCATCCTTTAAAATCAACCCTTATTAACTTTTAAATCTTTATTTCACTTAGCTAAGAAAAGAAAATTATAAAATGTTAAGTGTTATCAAAATCTTGTTAACCCTCTTTAAAAATCGAATGACTATTTTGATTATTTTTGATATATGGCAAAGGGGGAGAGTAGCAAATTCAAATCAAATTCAAAATTCAAATACTCAAATAATTATCAAATTCAAATTTAAAAATGAGAGTAACAAATTCAAATTTAAAATAATGAATAACAAAATATTAAAGGGGGAGTAACAGTTAAGGGGGAGCCCAAACTTGATGCTATGCTTTAAATTCATGGAGTTTACTTTAGCAAAATATTCATTGATGCTATACTTTAAATTCATATTCATTGATGCTATGTTTGTTTTAAATGTTTTTATTTGCATCTATTCTTTATTTGATATCTGTTTACTTAACTTTGAATTTGAGTTTCCATAATAAAAAAGGGAGAGATTGTAGGATACCAATTGTAGGATCGAAAAGAATTTAGATATCTCCACAATGACATGATATAGAATTAAATAAGGTTTACGATTTTAAAATTAATGATTTCAAATAATTTAAAATGATTTTAAAATGATTTTGAAATAATTTTCAAAAAGATTTTCAAATAATTTTTGAAATAATTTTTGAAATAATTTTCAAAATAATTTTTAAAATAATTTTTAAAATAAATTTTGAAATGATTTTGAAATAGTTTTCAAAATGATTAAAAGAATTTTTAAAATGATTTTGAAAAGAATTTTTCAAACAATTTTTAAAAGGATTTTTCAAATAATTTTGAAATTAAGTTTTAAGAGATTTTTAAAATGATTTTGAAAAGATTTTTCAATAATTTTTAAAAGGATTTTTCAAATAATTTTGAAATTAAGTTTTAAGAGATTTTTAAAATGATTTTGAAAAGATTTTTCAATAATTTTTAAAAGGATTTTTCAAATAATTTTGAAATTAAGTTTTAAGAGATTTTTAAAATGATTTTGAAAAGATTTTTCAAATAAATTTGAAATGAAGTTTTGAGATTTTTAAAATGATTTTGAAAAGATTTTTCAAATAAATTTGAAATGAAGTTTTAAGATTTTGAAAAGATTTTTCAAATAATTTTGAAATTAAGTTTTAAGAGATTTTTAAAATGATTTTGAAAAGATTTTTCAATAATTTTTAAAAGGATTTTTCAAATAATTTTAAAATGAAGTTAAAAGATTTTGAAAAGATTTTTCAAATAATTTTGAAATGAAGTTTTGAGTTAATTTCATTTGAAAAATAATATTAATTACATAATTTGAATTAATTATAGTTATGAGTTTAATTTTGAGTTTTTTTATTTTTTAAATTCCTTAGTCATCTCACCCGATCTAATTTTCAATCAGGTACTCCTATAATTGTTGTGAGATGAATTGAGGTTCAATTTAAGGGTTTGGTTTAACTTTGTGTTAGATTCAGGTTTAGCTTTGGGTTCAACAAGTAAGCATTCTTTGGATAAACTTCTGGGCTATGGTGAGTCACAAGGAGTTCATTAAAGTAACCATGCTTTCGAGGTTTTCCAAATAGTCCTACCCATTGAACTTAATACTAAACTTTGGTCTAACTAGTTAGGATCCATTTAAGGGTAGCTTCGGTTAGTTCCACTTGGCCAAATGCACCAGGTCAAAGCCATATCTTCCTAGACATGCGATGCCCAAGCTTCCCTAACGTACTATCATCCAAAAACTTCACCAGTACCGTGGGTCAAGTTAAACCTAGCCCATTTTTTTTTTAACCTTAATTACCCTGTCGGGTAGTCTACTCTTGTTTACCCTTATCGGGTGGATTAATTTCGGAAGTGCCAGCTATTCTGGAGCCTCCTCCTATGTTATTGATTTACGTTTTATTTAAATTAAGTTTAGTAAATAAAAGGTACTTGCTTGGTTTGTACTGTTTAAGTTTTACTTTAGACTTATAACCCAAGTCTAGATTTCATGAGTTGACCAAATTATTAACAATCTTCTCTAATTTATCAATTTTATCTTTTAAAATATTATTTTGTATTTCTAATTTTCTAAGAGTTAATTTCTTATTTTTATTTGAATTAATTTTATTCATTACATTATTAGCATGCATATCTAATTTTGAAGAGAAATCTATACTAGAGCAAGCAAGATTAGTTAAACTAGTGCAATCATGTGTTGCAAAAACTGGATTTTCATATAATGTAAATGTACTAACCTTGATTTCTCCCTCTGGATTCTTGGGTCTTCTTTCTGGGCATTGTCTTTTGCAGTGACTCATTAGTTTGCATTTGGAGCATTTAATGTATTTCTTCCATCTTTTGATCGTTTTCTCCTTCTCCTCCGATTGTCCCGGCCGAGTCTTATGAGTAGGGCACTTGTTTCTATAGTGTCCTCTCTCCCTACACTTAAAACAAGTTATGTGAAATTTAAAATTTGAATTTACAATTTTACCTTTCTGATCCATGACAGGATCCTCCCCCTTGACTGTTGCCATCTCGAATTCAGACTCAGATTTAGCAATTTATTCTCTGGCCATTAATGCTATGAAATCAGTCTGATCTGATTCTTCTGAGTCCGGTTCAGAGGATAATTCTGGAAATTCGTGCTCGTATTCAAACTCTGGTTTGTCTTGATCTTCTGACTCTGAAGGAATCTCATGAAGCTTGAGCACTTTCTCCCAAAGCTCCTTAGCATTGTTGAACTTTCCAACTCGATCAAGCTCTGATACCAATTGTTGGATCGAGACGCGCTAGAGGGGGGGGGGGGGTGAATAGCGCTCGTGGCTATTTCGTTCGATTATCGAAATCGTAAAACGTTCGTCGAGTAATTAACGCAGCGGAATAAAAAAGAAACAAACACACAAGAACACGGTCGTTTACTTCGTTTGGAGCCCAGATCGACTCCTACTCGAAGGCTCGCGATCTTTGATCACTTTCCGTGGGCAACAACTAAAATATCGTGAATAAGTACAAGTAGAAATAAGTACAACTGAAATTGAAATAATACCGACAACAGAATAATAATAAATGAAGCTTCAGGTCGTCGGCGACTGCAACAACACTTTAGAATCGACTCTTGAGCAGCACACAGCAGAAGGAAAGCTTGTGAATTGTTGTTTCAAGCTGCTGGTCGAGATGTCCTTTTATTGGACGTTCAAGGCGCATCCAGTGCCAGTCAAGGTGCCTTGAACCCCAAAACTTATCCATGTTCCTGCGCTGTGATAACCTCCGCTGACTGCTGCTTATCCCAACCTGAAGGCGCCTTCATCAAAGCTCCAAGGCGCCTTCAATCAATGGTCCAAGGCGCCTTCAATCCCTATGAAGGTGCCTCCAGCTCCACTTCGCAGCCAGCTTCAGCCTTGCACCTGAGGCGCCTCGAATACTGTTTATCCGAGGCTTAACTTTGTTCTTTCGTACCTGCAAGACATGTTAGACCCAAAACACAAACATATCCTGCAAAACAAAAGTTAGCACATATAATATTATAAACATGACGTTTGACAGTCATTGGACTGTCCGGGTTTGACTTCGGATTTCCAACCGGAAACCCTAGGTCTACCCGACGCCTAATGTTCCCTCTACGGGGAACGCGTCCTCACCTACTCCACTCAGGAGATTTACCTGTTGCCAGTGTGATCCTCCAGATCGACTGGGCTTTTGCTCAGCACTCGACACTTCCGAACTTTCTGCTGGACATCCGCTTCCCGGCTAGTCCAGTCTTTCACCTGGTTCGCAACACCAGGACTTTCCACCTAGGGTTACCACCCCCTAGGACTTTTGCCTGAAGCCATCGACTTGCCAAGACTTTCCGCACAGGGTTACCACCCCCTATGACCTAGGGTTACCACCCCCTAGGGTTTTCCCTTTGCCTAACTGCAGCTAGGACTTTTCTGAAACACTCAAGCAGACTTGTTAGATCACAAAACACCTTAACTTTGAATCCTTTGCCATTATCAAAACACGAGTTCGATCGTCGGATGCTTCCCGCACCAACAGAAACGCCTTTTTGATAAAAAAAATCAAAACGGAACGTTATCTTGATGATTAAAAAAAAAAGCTCTTTTACCTTTTATCCATACATATATCTATGGAGAGAGAGAGAGTAATATTATGCTGCCCGACTCCCCGTGCCCAACTTCATCCATGAGTGACTCACACTTTCGAGCGTCCGGATCACTTATACACACAGAGAAGAAGAATGAAAGTGAATTAAAAAGGATTTTTGGGGTTGAGACTTTATTGGGTTTAATTATTGGAGATTTTATGGAATTGAGAAGAGGTTATAGTTTTAATGAAACAACAATCATTGAGTTAATTATTAATGATAATTATTTTTAACATTCTTAGGGTGGAATAGACTCAAATATATAATATTAGTTGAAAAAGTTATTGTGCTAGTAAATATCAAAATCAACATATGGAATAAACCAATAAATATAGGTAACATTTATAAGTGAGACATTAATCCTAAGGTAAAAGAGGTCTAAAATTTTAGTTTTAGACTCAAATATTTAATTTTAGTGGAAAAGTTATCATGCTACTAAAATTTAAAATCAACTTATTGAATAAATTAGTAAGTATGCAACGTCTATCAATGAGACATTGTATTGGAAAATTTTGAATGAAAATAAGGTGGAAAGGAAGGAGACTCTATTGTACATGAGTTTTTAGTATCACATTAGGAGTTTTATGATATTATAATTGCTTATTGAAATGGCTAACCTGTAGCTGGAGAGTAAAGGCAATGAATGATCTAACTCAGTATCACATTAGGAGTTTTATGATATTATAATTGCTTATTGAAATGGCTAACCTGTAGCTGGAGAGTAAAGACAATGAATGATCTTTATTCGACTATTTACTATCGCCAAAGGCTTGAACTCCTATAAAAGGAGGAGGTCATGACCATGAATCGTAGACAAGAGTAGAAGCAATAACAAAGAGATTTTTCCACCTTTGTTCCCTCATGTTTCCTTTCTATCGTTCATTTCGATCGATAGTCTTCCTGTGATAACAATTATATACTTTCTCAATTTTCCATGAACAACCTATGCTAGGTCGCGATTGTGGTTTCTTCGTTTTATCTTCGGAACAGACAACCCACATAATCTTAAAGCACTGCTAGAGGAGGACGAATCTATTTTAAGAAAATTATGTCAAATGCTGGTCTCAACTTCTACATTTCTTGACTAGGCAACCCATTTGAACTCAGTAGTTGGGTGATTCGACCTCCCAACTCAGTGTTTGATGACTCACTTGGCTGCATTCGACTTCCATGCAAGCCTCGACATCTCCTTTTTTTTGACTGGGTGACCCATTCGAACTCAGTAGTCGAGTGACTTGAGTCCTAACTCGACTGACTCAACAACACTTGAGAGTACTCGGTGTCCCGACTTGACGACTTGCTCTAGCAACTTACATCTCAACTCAGGAGCACTCGGCTTCCCCTCGGGAGCACTCCGATCAACTTGGAAGCTCAACATCTCATTCGACTCGGCAACTCAATTAAGTTAGTACTTGGCATTCGACAATTATATCGAGCGACTTGACATTTGATAGTCAGGCTACTTGGTCGACTCAACACTTGACTTTCTAACTCAGACTCATCACTTAGCTTCCCACTCGTGCTTGAGAAGCATTTGATAGTCACCCAATGAAGTCCCACTCGAGCTCGAACAACTATAAAGCTCGGCCTAATCGACCTAAGCCGATAGCTTGAGAGCTCAGGTCATCTAATAGATAAGTGCATTTTGTAATTTTCAATTCAGAATATCTCTTATATCTCTGGCAAAAATCGTCCAACACATTAAATCATTCAACACATTTATCATAGGGTGAAAGAAGCTAAAATTTTAAATTTTAATTGAAATAATGACCACCCATCGTATTATGGTACAATCTTAGAAGCTTATGAAATGGGAGTGCCTGTTGGATCGAGAAGCGCTAGAGGGGGAGGGGGGGGGGGAGTGAATAGCGCTCGTGGCTATTTCATTCGATTTAAAATGTATTGAGTAGATAAACACAGCGGAAAGGAAAAGAACAAACGCTAACACAAGTTGGTTACTTGGTTCGGAGCCTGTGGTGACTCCTACTTCAAGGCCCGTGATCGTTGATCGCTTCCGGTGGGCAACAACTATAAGCTCGAAAAATGTTATTATAAACTAAGTACAATGTAAAAGCAGTAAATAAACTTTATATAGACAACAGAATACTGAAAACTAAAGCTCTGGGTTGTCGGGATGTTGTTACAGTACTTCGGGATCGTCTCGTTAGCAGCTTGTAGCAGAGGAATAGCTTAGAATGTGATATGTCTAGCTGCTGGTCGAGACCCTCTTATATAGGGTGTTCAAGGTGCCTCCATCAAGCTCCAGGGCGCCTCCAACTCAAAATTATATCCCGAAATCAACTTTGCGATAAGCCTCTGCTTGCTGCCCATTATCCACCTGAAGGCGCCTCCAACGTCACTCCAAGGGGCCTCCAAGCAGCGGTTCAAGGCGCCTCTAATCCCCATGAAGGTACCTCCAGCTCCACTTCGCAGCGAGCTTCAGCCTTGCACCCGAGGCGCCTCCATGGAGCATGGAGGCGCCTCGGACACTGTTCATCCGAGGTGTCACTTGCTCCTTCGTTCCTGCAAAATGTGTTAGTCCCAAACACATACCCTGCAAAAATAAAGTTAGCACATAATAGTCATAGTAAATAAAATATTGACAGTCTCCGGACTGTCCGGGTCTGACTTCGGATTTCCGACCGGAAACCCTAGGTCTACTCGACACCTACTGTTCCCTCTGCAGGGAACGCGTCCTCACCTACTCCTCTCAGGAGAGTTACCTGATGCCAGTGCGATCCTCCAGATCGACTGGACTTTTGCTCATCACTCGATGCTTCCGGACTTTCTGCTGGACGCCCGTTCCCCGACCCGTCCAGTCTTCCACCTGGTCCGCGACACCAGGACTTTCCACCCAGGGTTACCACCCCCTAAGACTTTTGCCTGAAGCCCTCGACCCTCCAAGACTTTCCGCATAGGGTTACCACCCCCTATGACATAGGGTTACCACCCCCTAGGGTTTTCCTCCTGCCTAACCGCAGTTAGGACTTTTGCCTAAGTACACTTAGAACTTTCCTACAAGCTCATTCAAACTGTTAGATCACAAAACAACTTAACTTTGAACTCTTTGGCATTATCAAAACACAGGTTCGATCGTCGGATGCTTCCCGCACCAACAGTGCCCAGTTGCTTAGAGGAGGGTAGATTTGGAGAAAAACTCCTTCCACCCCCTAACCACTTAGTGGTCGGTTATAAACTAACCCTATGATTTATCTCCTTTCACATAATTTAGAGACATACTATGAGGAACGTCTGGAATGAACACAATCATCTTTTACTATAATTAGAAGTTTACAAAACACTTAAAGTGAAATATTTATTATTAACAATTTTAAGGTGAAAGAATCTTGAATATATATCTATAGGTGCTAATTTTTATAAATCATAACCCATAATAAATAAAACTAACACCATATTAGTGCTGATTTATACAAAGTAGCATCAATATTGGTGTTGAACAAACTAGCACCAACATTGATGCTGATTTGTTGAAATCAACATCAATGTGGTGCTGGTTTGTACAAACCAACAGTGATGCTGGTGCTAGTTTGTACAAACTGGCACCAACGTGGTGCTAGTTTCTGTTGGAGCAATCCTAATGGTCCGTTCGCAATAGTCCGTGCGACCATGTATTTTGGTGTTTGGGCAAAATATTTAAGTTAGGTTCACCCTTGTATTTAATATGTGTATATGAGTGTGCAAGTTTTCAGGATATACATATGACTCAGCTTGATGACTTCAGGTTTGGTGAAGGATGGAGTATATGAGAGATCGTGGACAAGGCAGCAAGGACAAGGGTAAAGGGAAGCGACTTCGAGGCATACGCGAAGGATGACATTGGGGATGAGCCATGGGCTTGAATGCATCCGAGGGACGAGAGTCAAAGGAAGTAGGCTTGAAGGTAAGAAGTTAAAACTGCGAAGAAGAGTTAAGTGAGTTGTGAGGGTTTGAGTGCGAGAGAAATGTACTCGGGAAGGGAAACCCTAAGTTTAGGGTTGCATCAGTCAACTGGTACTAGGACCAGTCAACTGGGGGTGAGTACAGAGAGTTTCTGTGCCAGAACGGCAGGGACCAGTCGACTGGTGCAAGGGATAATCAACTGATAAAGAGTCATTGAGAGAGTCGTTGACCAGGCACCAGTCGACTAGTAATAGTAAGCAGCCTTGCTGTTTCTTCCTAAGCTTTATAAGATGGAGCTTGGGATGACTGGACAAGGTGACGAAATTAGACTTGGTTAAAGCCTAATTAGTAGTCAACTAGCTCTCAAGTGCTTGTGTAATCCAAGAGGTCTTGGTGAGTGTTGTGGTGAGGTGTCTCCACCCACAAGAAGACTTGAGATAGTCGGAGTTTGTCGGGGGCTAATCCACCGACGGATAAGGATCGTCTACCTTACGGACAGCCATGGAATAGGAGCCCTAATCTCTGAACCACGTTAAACAATGTGTAGTGGTTTGCATTTTTCTTCTTGTCTTTAGATTAGCTTTTTTAATTATATTAGTTTGTATTTTTGCTGCACAGACTAACAAATACGTAGGAAGCGATCGAATTGGGGGCAACATCTATTCAACTCCTCTTCTAGTCGGCCACAAGATCCTCAACAATTGATATCAAAGCGAGAACACTCTCCTTTGGGCTAACCATAGAGAAGAGCAACTACAAGAAGATGGCTGACTTGATAGCACCTCCGAAATTCGAAGGAGGAAGCCTAGGGGACATCACATTTTGGATGATGAAGATGGAGGTCTTCTTCGACACGGATTGGGACATTATGATGGTGATTAAGGAGCTGTTTGAAGTCCCAAAAGACAAGAAAGGGAAGAAATTGTAGGATCGATGATGTGCTAGAGGGGGGGTGAATAACACTTATGGCTAATTCATTCATTTCAGAAAACTCAGAATAACGCAGCGGAATAACGAAAAGAAACAATCACAATCGCTAACAGGTTTCTTTTAATTGGTTTGGAGCCTGTGACGACTCATACTCTAAGACCTGCGATTGTTGATCGCTTTCGGTGGGCAATCACTAATAGTTCAAAAATCTTTTACAAGTAACCAATTACAAGTACTGAAAAAAACAAAGTATACCGACAATAAGGAATTTGAAATTTGTTCGTCGGTTGTTGGAGCAACGTTGAAGAGAGCAGCAGTTGTTCATTCTTGATCTCGGAAATTGTGTTGTCGAATCAACTAGTCGAGCCCTCCTTAAATATCCAAGCTAGGCATGATCCAGATCCATTGATCTCGGGATCAGGTTTAACTCGTCGCTGATCGGTCGACCGATCCCCTGGTTTGATCGACCGATTCTACTGTTCGGTCAACTAATCCCGCTATTCTCACTGACTTATCTAGTCTGATCTGATCAATTCGGTCTGATTTCGGTCATCGTATATCCATTATTCAGTCAACTGATCCCCAGGTTCGGTCGACTAATCCTTCGATCAAACCCTTTCATCTAATTGGAAATCTATCTGTTTGCTTTGGAGGTTCAGTCGACCGATTCCCGATTCGGTCGACCGATCAAGGCTAAGTCCGACCCTACAAAACTATTAGTTTCCTACAAAACTGTTAGTTTCCTACAAAACAGAGTTAGACAAAATAGAAAATAATATATAAATTAATAACTTGACAGCTTTTAGACTGTTCAGTTCTGATTTCGAATTTCCTTCGGAAATCCTAGGTCGAATCGACGCCTACACGTTCCCTCAACGGGGAACGTGTTCTCACCTACTCCTCTTAGGAGAGAGTACCTGTTGCCAGACCGATCCTCCAGACCGACTGGACTTTCTACCTAGGGTTACAACCCCTTAACACCTAGGTTATCTCTCCCCTAGGGGTTTCCATCACCTAGGGTTACCACCCCTAAGACCTAGGGTTACCTGCCCCTAGGGTTTTCCATTACTTAGGGTTACTACCCCCTAGGACCTAAGGTTATCTCTCCCTAGAGTTTTCCATAACTTAGGGTTACTACCCCTAGGACCTAGGGTTATCTCCCCCTAGGGGTTTCCATAACTTAGGGTTACCGCCCCTAAGACCTAGGGTTACCAGCCCCTAGGACCTAAGGTTACCTCCCCCTAGGATTTTCTACCTGCCTAACTGCATCTAGGACTTTCCATTACTTAGGGTTACCGCCCCTTAGGACTTAGGGTTACCACCCCCTAGGGTTTTCCACTTGCCTAAAATCCACTAGAACTTTTGCCTAAGACAACTTAGAACTCTCTTGCAAGCTGAATCAACCTTGTTAGATCATAGAACAACTTAACTTTAGACCTTTTAACATAATCAAAATCCAGGTTTGATTGTTTGGTGCTTCCTGCACCAACAGAAACTCTGACTATGACATTGGATGGAAGAGCAAACCTCATGATCGAAGGCAAACTCAAAGGCAATATCAATCTTAATAGATATATTGCCATCTAATGTGATAAGTGGTGTAGATGAATATGAGAACGCTCATGATTTGTGGAGCAAAGTGAAGATGTTTCTAGGGGAAGAACCTAAACCTACACAAGAAGAAGAAGAACCTAAGGAGATGAGTTTAATTGCTCAAGTTGAAGAGGAGCAAACGGAAGTTGAGCCATGCTCAACATCTGAAGAGGAGAAGGATGAAGAAATGTCATCCACAAGGGTGGATGAGGAAGCATCCTCAAGGGTTGAAAAAGAATGCAAGTGTCACGCCCCAGGTAGTCCCTGTCCGAAGAAATTTCGGCAGCATCTCCCCTGTACGGGTGACAATATGAATCCAGAATACATATATCTATACCTCGGCCACACACGGCCGGAACAATACAATTCAAATAAGAAACAAACCACGCAGTTTATATCGACATCTCACACAGTTCAACATATAATCAATCCACGTAGTTTAATAAGGAAAGATGATATAGAATCTCGAAGATATATGTAAACATCCTACTCCACTACAACGAGGAAAGACAAAATCCACGAAGTAATGAAAATATATCCGCAGCGGAAAACCAAAAGTAGTAAACCCAAGTGTATGATTTAAAGTCCACAACACAAACCCTACAAGTATATAAGATGCAAAAGCAAAATATAATCCGACAAAAAAAATCCTCGCGATAATGGGGCTAGCGACTGGAATATCTCCCGACGGCCTCAACCTAAAAAATAGTAACAACGGGGTGAGTCCAAAGAACTCAACAGGTAATCCAATAGATATGTACAGCAATATATAACTACCAGCAACCATCCTACGGTACAGCATCCTAACAGTATACATATATAGTACAGTCTCCTAAGTATAACAGGTATGCATAACTAAATAAACTGCAGTAACCAACAATAAGCATGAAATACAATCTACTGCAAGAATATAAGAAGTGCATAACTGAAATAAACTGTACTCACCTGCGAGGCTTGGGCGAATGACTGTGGACATACACAGATAAAGATAGTCAAAGCAAATACGCATGTATCCTGTATGCATGTCAATCATATGCAGTCACCCAAGTGCACCATCCAATATGCAACAATCACAATAAATGCAATTTATGCATATGATGCAATATGACATGGTCACCCCTGACGCCAGTCAGCATCTCACACACAATGGTGAGACCGCGTGGGTAGGGCTGTGACACCGTGCACTCTGTCGTCACTACCCCTGAAGAGTGACCGAGTGGACGGGATGCACCGGAGTACACCTATCCTCCAACCTCAACTATAGGATGGAGCGCAATGCTCTCATCTCCCGGTACACAATGACGGGGAGGGACCCCGGTGTGCTACCACACTGCCTATCACACTACCCATGAGTGGAGCCTCCAGCGGAGCACCACCGGGCAACCTACACACCCTGTGTGCTGTGCCACTACCCATGCAGTGGTCACGTGGTGCGCAGGTCAATGTAGCCGGCCGACGAGCTCAACAATAATGGAGTCGTCAATCGCCCAGCATGCAATCATGCGATATGGTGCATGCGGCTACAATATGTCATACCTGAACATATCCTCCATATGTGTAGATGCCAAACAGACAAATACATATATAACAACTAATAAACAGCATGAATCCAATATCACATATCCAACATATCTATCATCTAGTCCAGTATAGAGGGAAGCACAATAAATACATCTATCTCTATGAACACAGATAAGCATAGCAAGAAATAAAAGCATTCTACACTAAGGTATAGCAACTATCAGTAGAAGCATATATCAGGTATCAACTACACTAACCAGGGAAGTACTAACTACTAACACTAGTAAGTATATATAAACTGCACATATCATAAGACACTATCAAGAGATAAGTCAAAGGGTACCCGCCTCCAATAGCAGGTAGTATCACGCCAAATCCAATGTCGAGACGCCTGTCTCGAATCAGAATCCTGTATCAAACAATATATATATTTTATTTAGCTAAATCCAAATGAATAGCTAAATAAAATCCCTAAGACTATATTAGGGCAAAACCCTAATCAACAATCTCAACCTATCTAATTAAACCTAACGGTCAATTAGGGTTAGTTACCTAATCCCTAATCACCAATTAGATTAGAAATATAAACTTAAATTAAATCTAATAGTTGACTAGGGTTAATTGTCTTAACTCTAATCATTCCATTAGATTAAATCTAAGCAAAAATATCTAATCATAACCAACAACCAATTACAACCTCCAATCAAACCTACACATGATCATCCATCTAAAATAATCAAATCCAATCATGATCTACACATCATATATCAACTACCTCATACAACTAATCATGGATTAATCCAATGTAGTCCTAATCCAATACATGAATCTAATTCCTCAACACATGAAACAATTACCCTACACCTTACCTCGAATCCCAGCCGATACTATTGCTGGTTGGAGTGCTGTCGGCAAGGAAATACCTCACGATCACAATTTCACAGAACAGAACAGAACAGAACAGAACAGAACAGATCAGAACAGATCAGCCGCACTTGTTGATCCACAACACTCACTTTGCCAAAATCTTCCCTCACTGATCAGCTCAACGTGAGATCAAGAAATGGAGATCACAGATCCAGTAGCAACTCTTCTAGGCATTGCCCGATAGCTCAAGCACACCTCCATCCTCAACCGAATCTCCCAATCCACCACAAGAACAGGAGGTGCAAGATCTGCTCAAGAGGAAATACCAGCACAAGAAGAATCAATGCCGGAAGAACTCTGACCTAACAAACCTTTGAATCCACCAAAGATCCGGCGATGCCTTACCTCCAAGATCGTTGCTCGGTGGCATCTCTTGATCCAAATCCGGCCAATGAAGGGGTGGAACGCACTGTGAGCAACGCGAGGAGAGGAAAGGGAAGGTCGATTGGTTAGGAGACGACACGAATCAACCCCCCCCCCCCGTGCCCTAGTTGCCGTATCGCCGATGATCGATCGTTGAATCCACCGAACCGCAACCCCTTGACCGAAGGAGATCTGTACTCCACCAGTCCCGTTGTGCTCCAGCAAGCTCCGGTGACTCCACTAGTTTCCGTCGAGGTCGACAGCCGCCGGAACCGTCGGCTTTGCTTCGTTCGCAAGAGAGAACAGAGGAAGGGGATCGGGGAGGAAGAGGGGAAGGAGTTCGGGTAATCGGCGATTTGTGGGAGGAAATAAGGGAAAAAGGATTTATATAATTTAAAACATTTCCTCACTTAAACGGTATCCCAAACAGGCTTTATCTGAACCCGCCGATCGATCCCCTCAAAACCCTCCGTACGAGCTCAGAAAAATTCCCAGAAAATTTCTAAAAATTCCGGAAAAATTCTATAAGGCTATTTTCCAAATAACCCTATTAATTAAATTTTTTCGAGATCTCACACCAAGACAAGTGAAGAAGAAGTCTTGGAAGTCAACCTAGTGAGCATCTCCACCAAAGTGAAGCTAAGTCAAAGGACCACATCACTTGCTTCGGATGCAATGAGAAGGGACACTACAAGATTAGGTGTCCATTGGGTAAGAAAGAGGTAACTCCTTAACTCAATTCAATTTCTTTAGAATCTAATTTGAGTTGTAGGAAGAAGAAGGAGAAGAAGCATATTAGTTGCTTCACGTGTGGTGAGATGGGACACTATCACACAAGATGCTCAAGGAAGGGAGTGCTCAAGAAGTTGGAGCATCTAAAGAAATGGGAGAAGAAGAAAAGCTCAAGTCGAAGGAGAGCTTCAAGGGTAAGGGAGGTATACCCTAATTTGAATTATAATTCAAATCTTTATTCTTCCATGCATGCTAGGAATAATTTCCATTATTTACCCATGCAAAATTTTTTGCTTTAGGTATCATGATAGAAATAGGATAAATGTTAGTGATCCGGTAGTAAGAGCGGGCCCCACCCCTGCAAAGTCAACGCCAAGTGGAAGTCACCAGAGCAGCCGCCCATCCGGGGAGAGTGTGGTCTGACCGGACGGACGGACGTAGACGGCCGGTCCGACTGGACTGCCGGCCGGCCGATGGAATCGAATACCCGGGTGGGTCCGGCCGGCTCGCACTTATGGTTGGAAGGCACCCTGTCAAATCGGGGTTCCGACGCTCAGTTGAAAAGGTCATGGACCGAGCTGACCTTTTGACCGATCAAAGTCATAAAGCACCCCTGTTTATTAGTCTCCACAAAGCACAAGTAAACCGCTGCGGATGTCCAGTCGGATGTTGAGGGAGCTGTCCGCCCGGACGACAAGTTTGAAGCAAGGGAAAAGGACAGGGGACTTCTTTCTCTCACAAACGGTAGGTTTCACGTGTGTGCCATGCTCCAAATCTTGTGACAGGGGATTCTGCTGTCCCATCAAGGGCATGCTTTGACTGTAGCGATATGGGTCAGGTAAGCTTTCTGACAGCCGCATACCTAGGAAAGGACATAGGATACGTATGCACCTCGATACACGTGCCCAAATCCTTCACAGTTCTATATAAAGAACCTCAGACTTCGCCGGAGGTAAGATTTTTCGAGGCATTCTGAGACTTTGGGAGCCACCTTTTGTTGGTTGCTACTCGGAAAACCTATAGGTTCCACTGTACAAAAATTTTGTACAAAGATCTGAACCTTTTCCTAGCTACCATGTGTTCTTTTAAATTAAATTTTGGATCGCCTGCGGAACTTTACACGTTTGATCCAAAACTTAATCTATTTGTTCTTTTAGGTTTTGACTTGGATCTCCTGCGGAACTTAACACGTTTGACCCAAGTCTCCTTAAGTTATTAATTCCATTAAATATTAATTTCCATAAAAGGTTCCCAGTACTGACGTGGCGAGGCACATGGCCTTCTTGGATATGGGAGCAACCACCACCGACTAGACAAAACCTTTAATAGAAAGCTAATATTTAATTTCCTAAAATAACTTTAGGTTAACCAAAGAGAACAATCAAATCACAAGGAAAAGAAAGAAACAAAAGAACACAACTTCGAAAAACCATATTCGAAACACTAGAACGTAAGCCTCTTATATTTGGTATTATTTCCATAAATAACTAGCATGATGCGGAAATAAAATTTACTAGTTATACCTTGTAGAAAAACCTCTTGATCTTCTACCGTATTCCTCTTCTAACCTCGGACGTTGTGTGGGCAACGATCTTCCGAGATGAGAAACCACCAAGCACCTTCTTCTTCTCCTAGCTAGGTTCGGCCAATCACAAAGAAGCTTCACCAAGGACGAAGAATAAAACACCAACCAAACTCCAAGGGATACAAGCTTTCTCTCCTTCTTCTTCTTCTTCTCCAAGTAGTATCCGGCCACCACAAGAACTCCAAGTAAGAGATAAGTTTCGGCCACCACAAAAGAGGAAGAAAGGTAGAGGATGGCCGGCCACACCAAGGAAAAAAGAGGAGAAAATAATAGAGGTTGTTCCCATGAAGGCACCCTCACCTCTTCTTTTATATTCCTTGGCCTAGGCAAATTAGGAAATTTAATTACAAAATTTCCTTAATTCTTTTGCCATGTAAAGAAAAATTATTTTAATTAAAACAATTTTCTTCTTTTAAACACAATGGCCGACCACTTTAAAAAACAAAACAAGGAGAGTTTTAATTAATTAAAACTTCCTAATTTGTCTCCAGAAATTTTATAAAAAATTTCTCCAATAATTTTTATCCCTTTTATGATTGGTTTATAAAAAGAAATTTCTATAATTTTAATTTTTCAACATGTGAATAATTTATAAAGAAGAGAAATAAAATATCCTTTCTAATCTACAAATAAGGAAAGAGATTTAATCTCTTTCTTTAATCTTTTGTAGAGACTTATAAAAGAGATATTTTAATTTTTAATCTCTTCAATAAATTATATCTTTCACATAAGAAAATTTTAAAATTAAAATTCTTTTAATTAAATAGGGCCGACCACCTAAGCTTGGGTTCAAGCTAGGGCCGGCCACCCATGAACCAATGGTTTGGCCGACCCTAGCTTGATCCTCAAGCTAGCTTGGCCGGCCCCTACACTATGGGTATGAAGGTGGGTATAGGTGGGTATAGTACTCTATAAATAAGAGGCTACGATAGGGACCGAGAGGAGGAATTGGTTTTGGTCTCCCGATAAAATTAAGCATCCCGTGTTCGCCCCGAACACACAACTTAATTTTATCAATAATAATTCATTCCACTAGAGAACTATTATTGAACTACCGCACCAATCCCAAATTACATTTTTGGGCTCCTTCTTATTATGAGTGTGTTAGTCTCCCTGTGTTTAAGATATCGAATGTTCACTAATTAAGTGAGTTACTGACAACTCATTTAATTAATATCTAAGTCCAAGAGTAGTACCACTCAACCTTATTATCATGTCGGACTAAGTCCACCTGCAGGGTTTAACATGACAATCTTTATGAGCTCCTCTTGAGGACATTATCAACCTAGTATCTCTAGGACACAGTTTCCTTCTATAATCAACAACACACACTATAAGTGATATCATTTCCCAACTTATCGGGCTTATTGATTTATCGAACTAAATCTCACCCATTGATAAATTAAAGAAATAAATATCAAATATATGTGCTTGTTATTATATTAGGATTAAGAGTACACACTTCCATAATAACCGAGGTCTTTGTTTCTTTATAAAGCCAGTATAAAAGAAACGACCTCAAATGGTCCTACTCAATACACTCTAAGTGTACTAGTGTAATTATATAGTTAAGATAAACTAATACCTAATTACACTACGACCTTCCAATGGTTTGTTCCTTTCCATTATGGTCGTGAGTTACTGTTTATAATTTATAAGGTACTGATAACATGATCCTCTGTGTGTGACACCACACACCATGTTATCTACAATATAAATTAATTGAACAACTACATTTATCATAAATGTAGATATTTGACCAATGTGATTCTTATTTCTAGATAAATGTTTATACCAAAAGCTAGGCTTTTAGTATACACTCTAACAATCTCCCACTTATACTAAAAGACTAAGCTGTCATATCTGCTGCCATACATCTGATTCCCAACCCTTCAACATGTCCATCAAAAGCTCTCGCCTTAAGGACCTTAGTGAAAAGATCTATAGGTCATCATCTGATGCAATCTAGGCAGCAACAACTTCTCCTCATTTATACGATTTCTCGTATTGGGTGGTACTTGCGCTCTATTGTGTTTACTTGCCTTTATAGACTTATGGTTTCTTCGAGTTTGCTACTGCACCAATATTATTACAATAAATTGTAATAATCTTTGGACAAACCAGAAATCATATCTAAGTCTATCTTGAGGTTATTGAGTCATTCAGCTTTTATGGCTACCTCAGAGGCTTGCCATATACTAAACTTCTATGGTGGAGTCCAGAAAAACACCTATGCTTATCACTCTTCCATAGTTATGACTTTATCTCCTAAAGTAAACACAAAACCCTGAGGTTGACTTATTATTGTCCCTATCCGTTGGAAGTCAAAATCCATGCAACCCACAAGGACCAAATTAAGCGCCTTGTAAGCTAGCATATAATCTCTAGTGCATCTAAGGTACTTGATATATGCTTCTTTGTCCACTTGTCCTTGTCGAGTTACTTTGATATCGCCAACTATGCCTTGGCAAAACAGTTTCTTATCTCGTGCATAGCATTCATTAGGCTTCCGGCAGCCGAAAAGAACCGCCTTTATTTCCTTTATCTCCTTTAATGTCTCAGAGACATATCTTTAGATAAAGTTACTCCATCTGAAAAGGTAAGAAAACTTTCTTGGAGTTTTGCATGCTTTAAAACGAGCAAGGATTTTCCGATGTATGAAGCTTGGGATAAGTAAAATATTCTTTTCTTGCGATCCCTTATTACTTTGATCTCAAGAATATATACATTCTCCCAAGTCCTTTATATCTAATTGTTTGGACAACCATACCCTTACTTCTGACAACATTTTGATATTGTTTCCAACTACCAAAAATGTTATCTACGTATAGTACAAGAAATACCATCACGCTTCCATCACACCTTTTGTATACACAAGACTTATCCGGTTACTAAATAAATCCATAGGTCTGAATTACTTTGATAAACCGGATGTTCCAAGACCTTGAAGCTTTGCCTCAGTCCATAGACTGATTGAGCTTTACACAAGATGCTCTTAGCCCTTTGCAATGAACCCTTCTGGTTGCTTTATATGGATGCTTTCTTCAAGACTTCCATTAAGGAATGCTGTCTTGACATCCACTTGCCAAATAGATAAAAGAATCCGGATAGACTTAAGCATGGCTACCAGTGAAAAAAGTTTCCTTTTTCATCAGGCATTGCTTTGAAGGTTTAAACCTTCATGTCTATCCCTCTTTTCCTATTATAGACCTTTTACACCCAAAGGCTTTTACACCACTTGGTGGTTCTATAAGCTTCCAGATTTTATTAGAATACATATATTCTAATTCTATTATTCATTACTCTTTGCCAAGATGCTGCATATTTATCTTGGAGTGCTTCGTCATATGTCCGGAGATCAGGTTTATGTCCTTCAGGGATCGAGTCCAAAAACTCTCCCAAAACATGAACCTATTTAGGTTGCCTAACAACCCTCCCACTATGACAAGACACTTTATACAATTGTGTATCATTTGTGATACGTGTTGCAGTTTTCTTGTGGTATCTCATCTTGTACAGTTGGTACTAGGTTAGACATGTCCTTTATTATTTCCTTAAGAACAAATTTACTTATGAGCACGTGGTTCATTATATAGTCCTTTTCTAAAAATCAGTCATTGATGCTAACAATGACCTTCTGATTTTTAAGACTATAAACCTACTTTTGTTTATCTAGGATAACTTACAAACAAGTGAACTCCTATCCAACTTATCATTGTCTCTCTTTAACATATGTGCTGGATTACCCGAATCCGAATGCTTCAAAATAGGTTTTCACCTATTCAGCAATTCTATATGAGTAGAGAGTTCTAACTTGGAAGGTACTATGTTCACTTTCGTTTTCAGAGTTTATCCTTAAAACAAATTTGGTAATTTTCTGAATAACTCATCATCTATCTAATTATTCCATAAGAGTCCTTTTACCTTCTTTCTACTACACCATTCTGTTGGGGTGTACCAGATGCAGTTAGTTGGGATTGAAATCCAACTTCTGATAAGTGACTCCTAAAATCTCTCAAGAGGTACTTGCCACTACGATCTTCCATAGTGACTTTTTACTTTAACATTTCTCCGCATCAACCTTGTACTCTTTGAACTAATCAAAGTACTTAGTCTTGCGGTACATTAAGTAAATTTATTTATATCTTGAATAGTTGTCTATTAAATAGACAAAATATTCAATACTACCTCTTGTCTGGATAGTAATAGGATCACACAAATCAGAATGAACCGTTTTCAACATATCTTTGACTCCATACCCCTTGGACTTAAAAGCTTCTTGGTTATTTTCCTTCCAAGTAAGACTCGTAGGTTGGAAAGATTTCCACTACCAATGAACCCAAAAGTTCATCAGCTACCAATGAATCCTACTCAAGTATAACCTAGCTTTAGATGCCAAACATATAATTGGTTCATTTCCGAAGGTTGCTTTCTCTTAAAATTAGAAGATGTGTTACTAATTTCCATTTGTTGCATCGTGGAAGTTTATTGGATTATAAATTGTCAACCATCATACCAGAATAGATAACTTTCCTATTTTTCTTGATAACAACTTTGTTATCAAAATAGACATAATATCTATAATAGTTTAGAAACTGAAATCAGGTTCTTTCTAAACTTGGTACGTAAAGACAATTACTTAAAATCCATATTTTATTCTTATCAAAGGATAAACATCTCCCACTGCAATACTATTACAGTAGTGCCCATGTGGATGGTGATTTACCTTTCATTTAGTTGTCGGGTTTCCTGGAACCCTACAATGAATTGCAGACATGATTAATGGCATCTTGTATCTACACTCCAGGTTCTGGTAGATAACACCACTAGACATGTTTCAACTAATGAATTAAATACACCTAAATTGTTCTTAGTTCTAAGAAGACAGTCTACCTTAATGTCCAAGTCCTATTTCCAATCAATACAATTGGGACTACTAAGTCTTTTTCTATAGTATGACTACTAGGGATTGACAAACATCCTAAGAATCACAAAAACATTTGGTCAAGATCAACTCCTTAAAATCTCTATGAATTTTGTGTATACAAAATCGAAGAGGAGATTTTATTCATTAATTTTATTATCTCGTCAACTTTACTTTATGACGAATAAAATTAATAGTTGATCTGTCTTTGATCAAATATTTGGTCAAAACTCTTTGAATTTAAAATAACACTGATTCCTCAAACAATATTATTTAAATTTACCAACACCTCAAACACCGTGAATTTTGCATGCCACGTTAGTGTGGACGTATACAAATTCAACATTTGTAAAAGGAGGATTTTACCCATTAACTATCTTGTCAACGTATCTTTATGACAAATAAAATTATCTCGAACACCGTTAATTTTGTATGCCACGTTAGTGTGGACGTATACAAAATCAATCATTTGTAAGAGGGGTTTTAACCCTTTAATTTTATTATCTTGTCAACCTAGTTTTATGACAAATTAATAGTTGGTTTCATTTGGTCACACAAATAATAGCAGTGACTCCGATGGGGAGGATACTATTAGATGTGTCTAAGTGTATACCATTACTTGACACTAAGTCCATTAATAAGATTATGCCCCTTCGTTGGGAAGATCACACGCTCTTAATTAACTTCCTATAGTCATCCAAAATGGAAGTCATTCTAGTGATCCACAAACAAGCTCATCCGTTATGGAGGAAGGCACTCGAGCCAGCATGCTTGTTTGCATCACTTACAAACCGATAATGGAGACCATGGGATTTACTTAAAATCCCTCTCCCATAGTTATTTATAAATGAGGAATTTTAACTATACTAGCCTACTAAGCTGTAAACCAACATGCACACACGGCACAATATAAAAGCAATAAATAGAAAATCTAATTTTCAACTATTATGGCTTTTATCTCTAGTTGTCTTCAGTGTGTTGTCATCCCAATTCTTTGCCATATTTGGCCACCTCCAAGGGATTAGTATCGCATCCATCTTGCTCCTAGTTCATTGCGCCTCTGGTCCTTAGAAGGTTCCACGCTTTGCAAGATTCGATCCATGACATAAATAGATTACATTTTGATCCTATATTCCATAAAAGGCATGTACATGTATCTAGATCAAAATAAAATCCTAATAAAACTAAATACAGCTCCTGCTGTATTTTATAATACAATCATGCACACACATATAAATGCCCTTGACATGTCCAAGGGTCCAATCACACACATAATAACTAAAAGTCATAATAGTTGGATCCTGCATCCACAAAGTTAGCACATCCTACTATTATCCTGCCTAAATTATGTATGACATGTGCATAATTAAACTAATACCAAATACACAGAGGCAAAACCCTAGCTCTGATACCAATTGTTGGTTGCTACTCGGAAAACCTAGAGGTTCCACTGTACAAAAATTTTGTACAAAGGTCTGAACCTTTTCCTAGCTACCATGTGTTCTTTTAAATTAAATTTTGGATCGCCTGCGGAACTTAACACGTTTGATCCAAAACTTAATCTATTTGTTCTTTTAGGTTTTGACTTGGATCTCCTGTGGAACTTAACACGTTTGACCCAAGTCTCCTTAAGTTATTAATTCCATTAAATATTAATTTCCATAAAAGGTTCCCAGTACTGACGTGGCGAGGCACATGGCCTTCTTGGATATGGGAGCAACCACCACCGACTAGACAAAACCTTTAATAGAAAGCTAATATTTAATTTCCTAAAATAACTTTAGGTTAACCAAAGAGAACAATCAAATCACAAGGAAAAGAAAGAAACAAAAGAACACAACTTCGAAAAAACATATTCGAAATTCTAGAACGTAAGCCTCTTGTATTTGGTATTATTTCCATAAATAACTAGCATGATGCGGAAATAAAATTTACTAGTTATACCTTGTAGAAAAACCTCTTGATCTTCTACCGTATTCCTCTTCTAACCTCGGACGTTGTGTGGGCAACGATCTTCCGAGATGAGAAACCACCAAGCACCTTCTTCTTCTCCTAGCTAGGTTCGGCCAATCACAAAGAAGCTTCACCAAGGACGAAGAATAAAACACCAACCAAACTCCAAGGGATACAAGCTTTCTCTCCTTCTTCTTCTTCTTCTCCAAGTAGTATCCGGCCACCAACAAGAACTCCAACAAGAAGATAAGTTTCGGCCAACAAGAGGAGAAGAAGAAAGGGATGGGCCGGCCACCACACCAAGGAAAAGAGGGAGGAAAAATAATAGAGGTTGTTCCCATGAAGGCACCCTCACCTCTTCTTTTATATTCCTTGGCCTAGGCAAATTAGGAAATTTAATTACAAAATTTCCTTAATTCTTTTGCCATGTAAAGAAAAATTATTTTAATTAAAACAATTTTCTTCTTTTAAACACAATGGCCGGCCACTTTAAAAAACAAAACAAGGAGAGTTTTAATTAATTAAAACTTCCTAATTTGTCTCCAGAAATTTTATAAAAAATTTCTCCAATAATTTTATCCCTTTATGATTGGATAAAAGAAATTTCTATAATTTTAATTTTTCAACATGTGAATAATTTATAAAGAAGAGAAATAAAATATCCTTTCAATTCTACAAATAAGGAAAGAGATTTAATCTCTTTCTTTAATCTTTGTAGAGACTTATAAAAGAGATATTTTAATTTTAATCTCTTCAATAAATTATATCTTTCACATAAGAAAATTTTAAAATTAAAATTCTTTTAATTAAATAGGGCCGGCCACCTAAGCTTGGGTTCAAGCTAGGGCGGCCACCCATGAACCAATGGTTTGGCGGCCCTAGCTTGATCCTCAAGCTAGCTTGGCCGGCCCCTATAACATGGGTATGAAGGTGGGTATAGGTGGGTATAGTACTCTATAAATAAGAGGCTACGATAGGGACCGAGAGGAGGAATTGGTTTTGGTCTCCCGATAAAATTAAGCATCCCGTGTTCGCCCCGAACACACAACTTAATTTTATCAATAATAATTCATTCCACTAGAGAACTATTATTGAACTACCGCACCAATCCCAAATTACATTTTTGGGCTCCTTCTTATTATGAGTGTGTTAGTCTCCCTGTGTTTAAGATATCGAATGTCCACTAATTAAGTGAGTTACTGACAACTCATTTAATTAATATCTAAGTCCAAGAGTAGTACCACTCAACCTTATTATCATGTCGGACTAAGTCCACCTGCAGGGTTTAACATGACAATCTTTATGAGCTCCTCTTGAGGACATTATCAACCTAGTATCTCTAGGACACAGTTTCCTTCTATAATCAACAACACACACTATAAGTGATATCATTTCCCAACTTATCGGGCTTATTGATTTATCGAACTAAATCTCACCCATTGATAAATTAAAGAAATAAATATCAAATATATGTGCTTGTTATTATATTAGGATTAAGAGTACACACTTCCATAATAACCGAGGTCTTTGTTTCTTTATAAAGCCAGTATAAAAGAAACGACCTCAAATGGTCCTACTCAATACACTCTAAGTGTACTAGTGTAATTATATAGTTAAGATAAACTAATACCTAATTACACTACGACCTTCCAATGGTTTGTTCCTTTCCATTATGGTCGTGAGTTACTGTTTATAATTTATAAGGTACTGATAACATGATCCTCTGTGTGTGACACCACACACCATGTTATCTACAATATAAATTAATTGAACAACTACATTTATCATAAATGTAGATATTTGACCAATGTGATTCTTATTTCTAGATAAATGTTTATACCAAAAGCTAGGCTTTTAGTATACACTCTAACACCTTTTTCATCGTTGCTTACCTGACTTGAGCGTCGGAGGGCCGTCGCCGGGACACCCCTCCCGGCTCGGTTTTGCTGCAGGTTCGCTGGAGCACTCGAGGATCCAGCAAGAAGCGCCACACCCCCAGCTTTCGTTGACTCCTGGTTCGGACAGGATCAATTTGGCGCCGTCTGTGGGAACGCTCCTGCATCCGACTGGAAACAATGGATGAGGCTGGACGACAACACACGATGGCGCTTTCGACGGAAGAACTCGAAGCTCTGGTCGAGATAAGGGCCGCCAAACTTGTGGAGCAAAAACAGAAAGCATCCGCCGAGCGGCCGGAGCAACAAGCAACATCTGCGTCGGGTGGCCGAGCGGAAGCACCTCAAGCCACCGTCGCATTACATCGGGCCTTATTTCGCACCCCTGAAGCCGTACCGACTCGGTGAGATAGAGGATCTTCTTCCGACGAAATGCCTAGGCGAGACGACAGAAAGGGGAAAGCTCCCCGAGCAGACTCATCTCCCGAGCGGATCAATCGCCAATTTTCGGAGGCTATTCTACGAGACCCTCTGCCCAAGCACTACGTGCCTCCGACGATCGGCGAGTACAATGGAACAACAGACCCCGATGATCATCTGGGTAAGTTCGATAACTGACTCGCTCCATCAATATCTGAGATGGAGTAAGTCAAGTCTTTCTTACCACTCTCTCGGGATCGGCTCAACGGTGGTTTCGGAGTGCCGGACGGATCCATCACTAGCTTCAAGGACTTCCGAACGGCCTCCACCACTTCGCCAGCAGTCGGCGTTATCGGAAGACAAGTGTCAGCTTGTTCGCCATCAAGAGCCGAGAGAATCGCTTCGAGCTTACATCCAGTGATTCAACCAAGTGGCGATGGATATTCCAAGCCACATCGGAGGCGATGATGAATGCCTTCACGCAGGCCTTGCGGATGGGGACTTCTTCCGGTCGCTCATCCGCCCCGAGATTATGATCACATGCTACATTGGGCTAACGAATACATAAACGTGGAAGAAGCGCAAGCGCCCAGGAAAAAAGAAACGAGCGGGCACCTATTCATGCCGAGCGGAAGCAGCACGCCGCTCCAGAGGACCGAGGGGCGAAGCAATCCGATCCCCACGCATCACGAACAAGAGGTGGCTGTCGCTCGGCCCAAGCCAAAGAAGAGATGGACCCTATGTTCGCTCCTTCCACCGGACGGATCGCACAACACGAGGGATTGTCAAGCCTTCCTTCGTAGCTAATCCGTTCGAAATGCGAACAGCGGTCTCCTTCCATCGGCGGAGACAAAGGACCCATGAACCGACCGGACCCCCAGGAGGAGACATCAACAGCGTCAATCGGCACCGATCTCAAGCGGGAGAATCGCCGGCGTCAAGAAACGATCCGGGTCCGCTCGGGAAGAGGAAAATAAACAATACTTCCGGCGAGATCAGCGTTATCGGTGGGCCGGAGGAGACTCAACCGAGCAAGGCGGCGTCAGCGACTCGGATCCACCGGTCGGTTGCAACCAAGAGCGGGCAAGTGGACCGGAAATCACTTTCGGGCCCGGGGACTTACAAGGAGTTGAAGTGCCCCACGACGATGCTCTGCTCATTAAAGCAGTAATAGCAAATTACACTATTCACCGCATATTTGTTGACACAGGGAGCTCGGTCAACATCATATTCAAGAAGGCGTTCGATCAGTTGTAAATTGATCGAGCCGAGCTGCTGCCCATGACAACGCCGCTCTACGGGTTTACGGGTAACGAAGTACAGCCGGTCGGACAGATCCGGTTGGCTACCTCACTGGGAGAAGAGCCGCTCAGGAGGACCAGGACAATAAACTTCGTGGTGGTCGACTCTCCTTCGTCCTACAATGTCATTTTGGGACGACCGGCGCTCAGCGAATTCCGAGCAGTCGTCTCAACCTTCCATCAGAAGATAAAGTTCCCCGTGGAGGACAAAGTGGGACATGTACGGGGAGATCATCTAGCAGCTCGGCGGTGCTATATAGAGATGATCCGAACAGAAGCCTGTTCCGCTCGGAAGGCGCCCCGAATCGAGGTACACGTCATAACCGAGAAACCTCCTGTTTTAATTTATGATGAAAAGGAGGAGGTTCAGATTCATCCGACCCGATCGGAGGCCACGACTTTTATCGCCTCTGATCTGGAGGAGGAGCAGAAGGAGGAACTGATCCAATGCCTCCAACGAAATCATGATGTCTTCGTCTGGTCGACACATGAGTTGCCGAATTTGAGCCTAGCGGCATGGGTTGCATGTCCGGGGGACCTCGGCGATGAAGCGGAGAAAAAGGATTTGGTGCAGCGAGAATGCCATCATCCGGCGGAAGTAGAAACTACGGGAGGCCACATCTGAGTGCGGTTCAGTGGTGGCTAACGTAGTATTGGTCTCAAGCCGGGCGGCAAGTGGAGAGTCTGCATCGACTTTCGGGACTTGAACAAAGCATGCCCCAAAGATTTTTATCCCACGGATAGATCAGCTGGTGGACTCTCATTGCGAATTAATTGCATGTGGCCTACCAAGGATATCATCAAGTGCTTCATGGGGAAGATCAAGAAAAGTAAGCTTAATTGACGACACATATTGCTATAATGTGATGCCGTTCGGATTGAAGAATGGGGCCACCTATCAACACTTGATGAACAAAGTGTTCGGGGAGCAGATCGGGCGTAATCTGAAAGTGTATGTGGGCGACATTCTTATCAAATCCGTCAAGCGGCCGATCTCTTCAAGGACATGGAAGAAACCTTCCGAGCACGCAAATATGGAGTCAAGTTAAATCCCGAAGTGCTTCGGACCAAAAGGAGGCGTTTCTTGGGGTACATAGTGACCGAGCGGGGAATCGAGTAAATCCCAGCAAGGTGAAAGCTCTGCAAGACATCGCCTCTAAAAATACAAGGGAAGTGCGAGAGGTTGACCGTAGGATAACTGCTTTGTCCAGATTCATCTCCAAAATCGCCGACCGGAGCCTACCATTCTTCAAGATCCTGCGCAAGGCTACTAAGTTCCAGTGGGATGAAGAATGTGACCGAGCGTTCGGAGAATTGAAGACATATCTTAATTCTCTGCCTGTACTAGCCAAGCCGATCGGAGGTGAGTCACTTTATATTTATCTGTCGTCAACTGAGCATGTTGTAGGCTCAGCACTTGTGAGGGCAAGCGGCGAAGAGCAGCCGGTGTATTTTCTAAGCCACATTTTAAAAGATGCTGAATCTCGTTACACCGGGCTCGAGAAGTTGGCCTTTGCTTTGGTTCTAGCCGCTCGGCGCCTTCGACCATATTTCTTGGCTCACACCATCATTGTCCGAACAAACAGCCCGCTAGGAAGAGTATTGTTGAATCCAGAAGCGTCCGGACGACTCATCAAATGGACTACAGAGTTGAGCGAATTCGATATCCAATACCAGCCCCGCTTGGCGATCAAAGCGCAATCCTTGGCTGATTTTGTGACCGAAGTGCAAAGGCCAGAGCCGGAAGCTATGTGGAGAATATATGTGGATGAGTCTTCCACTCGGCTCGGAAGTGGGATTGGAATATTGCTGCTCTCGCCTCAAGAAGAAAAAATGCACCTAGCCGTCCGGCTAGATTACAAAGCTACCAACAATGAGGCAGAGTATGAGGCCCTCATAGCCGGATTGCAGGCGGCACGGCATGTGGGAGCCGGTCGGGTGACACTTTATTCGGATTCACAGTTGGCCGCTCAGCAACTATCTGACACCTTTGAAATCAACTGCGCTCGGCTTAAACTCTACGCTGAGGCCTTTGAAAAACTCAAAGCTAATTTCCGCGAGGTTCTTATTCAGAAGATTCCCCGAACGGAGAACCAGGCAGCCGATGAGTTGGCCAAACTAGCAAGTTCTATAACGCCGGTCATTATCCCGAAGCCAATTGAACAAGTATCTTTGGTGGCCCATGTTGACCGGATGGAAGGCCTCATGTTTCCGGACGACTGGAGGACACCCATCATGGAGTTTTTGCGTTCGGGCACCACTCCTGTCGATCGGGATGAAGCCCAGCTGCTCAGGAGGAGGGCCGGTCGGTTCACACTCATCGGCGATCAGCTCTACAAGAAGGCTTTCTCTCGCCCGCTATTGAAGTGTGTGAGCTCGGAAGACTCGGCTTACATCCTCCAAGAGGTACATCAAGGATCGTGCGGAGGACATTCGGGCGGACGATCATTAGCCAAGAAGATTTTGCTAGCTGGATACTTTTGGCCGACCTTACAAATGGACGCCGCTCGGACAGTATCTACGTGCCTTTCATGCCAGAAGTATCACAACTTCTCACACCGACTGGCAGAGGAGATGAAGACATCAGCCATTTCATGCCCGTTAGACCAATGGGGAATGGATATTGTGGGTCCATTTCCGATGGCGACCGGGCAGAGGAAATTTTTGATGGTGGCGGTCGATTATTTTTCCATGTGGGTGGAGGCCGAGCCACTAGCCAGGATCACCGAGCAGATGGTCAAAAAATTTATCTGTCAACACATCATCTGTAGGTTCGGTATCCCTCGCCGATTGGTTTCCGACAATGGGCGGCAATTCACAAGGAAGGTGCTAGAAGATTGGTGCAAAAGCTACGGCATCGAGCAACACTTCACGTCCGTGGCTTACCCCCAAAGCAACGGTCAAGCCGAAGTAGCCAACCGGGAAATTCTCCGTATTCTGCGCGCTCGGCTCGACCACGTGGGAGGAAGTTGGCCGGATGAAGTGCCGAGCGTTTTATGGGCCATCCGGACGACTCCTAAGGAAGCAACGGGCGTCACACCTTTTCATCTGGTGTACGGCGGCGAAGCAATCATTCCGGTTGAAGTCGGCGTCTAGTCCGTCCGGGTCCAATTGTACGATGAAGGCAACGCCGATTGGAGGAACATGGAGCTGGATTTGATTGACGAGGAGCGAGCCAAGGCATCCGTTCGGCTGATGGCATACCGTCAACGAATGAAGCAAAACTACAACCGCCGCATCATTCCCCGATCATTCCAGGTCGACGACCTTGTCTGGAAGAAAGTCAAACCGGTTGGCGACGTCGGCAAGCTTGAAGCTCCGTGGGCAGGTCCCTTCAAAATCATCGAAAAACTCCGCTCGGGCGCGTATTATTTGGAGGATGAGGACGGTCGGCAGTTAGATAGGCCGTGGAGCGCGAACCACCTCCAGCCTTACCGGGCAGGGTGAAAGGTGTGCCAATGTAAATCATCCTGTGTATTTTTTTCGACTGAATACTTGAAATGCAGAAATGAAGAATCAAGAGAACAAATATAAGGCATTGTCAACAAGAATCGAAGGCCCCGTACCGTCCGGACGGAGGTAAATTATCCGAGCCAAAATACTCGACGAAGCAGACCCTGAGCCGTTCGGCCAGGAGTACGTTCTCCAAGTTGGGTGAAAGGGGCGCTAAATATAAATTTATATACTTTTTGGCCGCCTATGCACTTGCGATGCAGGAAGCAGAAAGATGAACACATTGAGTATTCTCGGCCGAACGGAAGGCCAAGGTCGCTCGACCTAGTAAGGAGTTAGCCTGGAAGGCCGTCTAGCCCAGACGTTAAACCGTAGTGCCGCGCCGACCGGCTATAAATATCCGCGCCGACGAGCTCCGTCGTTAAAGATCGAGAGCCGCGCCGTCCGGCTATAAATATTCGCGCCGTCGAGCTCCAACGTTAAATATCGAGAGACGAGCCGGCGTCTATAAATGATCCGAGCGGATGAACCGACGAGCTCCGTCGTTAAAGATTGAGAGTCGCGCCGTCCGGCTATAAATATTCGCGCCGTCGAGCTCCGACGTTAAATATCGAGGCAGAGGCGTCATAAATGATCGGCGGACGAAGCGAGCTCCGTCGTTAAAGATCGAGAGGCCGTCGAGCTCAGGCGTTAAATATCGAGGCAGCGGCGTTTATAAATGATCAGTGGACGAACCGAGCTCCGTCGTTAAAGATCGAGGCGCGTTCGGCTATAAATATTCGGGTCGAGCTCGGCGTTAAATATCGAGAGACGAGCCGGCGTTTATAAATGATCCGAGTGGACGAACCGACGAGCTCCGTCGTTAAAGATCGAGAGCCGCGCCGTCCGGCTATAAATATTCGCGCCGTCGAGCTCCGACGTTAAATATCGAGAGACGAGCCGACGTCTATAAATAATCCGAGCGGAATATCGTCGACACTGCAATTATCCGTATTCTCCGCCGATATCGTTAGACCGACGCTAAGTTCCGCTCAGACTCGAGGTATAAAAGGTTCTGATCGGCTTATAACGAGCGATTCTTGCTAGCAACACAGAATGATATTCGGCCGAACGGAAGGGCTGGGGAAAACACTTGCAAGAATGCACCTCGAATGCCAAAGGTGTTATAGTAGACGAGCGAGCAGCACAAGTATTAGCAAGGGGACAGTGCAAAAAGATAGAGTACACGAAAGGAAAGCATTTCACTAAAATTAAAACCTTAGGCCGAGTGGCCTAAGTACAAAAAGATTCATGTTCAGCCGAGCGGCGAAATTACAAGAATTACTCGATGTAGTCGTAGAGGTCCCTCGGAATGTTGCTCAGGAGCTCCACCTGATCGCCGGCTGGAATATTGGTGGACTCCGGAAGAAGGCCCTTTGACTTCAGATAGGTCATAGTGGCCGTAATGGCCAAGTCGAAAGCTGAGTACATCCGCTCGCAAATTTTCTCCGAGAACTCGGGCGATCGGATATGACTTTGTCGGAGAGCGGCAACTCGGCTCGGCTCGGCATCTTGGTATTCTTTGAAGGTCGCCTGGGAGCTTGTGAGGGCCTCATTCAGATGTTCAATCTCCTCTACATCGGTCGAGCGGCCTGCCTTCTCCCGGTCGAGCTGCTCCGTCAGCTCCTTTATCTTCAACTCCAGGCCCCGGGCCTTCTTCTCCAGATCGGAGATGGCTGTGTTCTTCCGAGTGGTGGCCAGAGTTATCTTTGTGTCAAGCGACTTGACTTGTCGCTCAAACTCGGCTAGGGGGTGGGCCTGGTCAGCTGTTTTCTTCTGCTCAGCAGCCAGCAGAGTTTGAGCTTTCTTCAGCTCTTTTTGCAGCTCGGAGTAGGAAGGGCCTTGGGAGCCGCTCGGACCGCCTGCCGTCTGCAGTTGCCTTATCTCCTCGTCCGCCATAGCCAGGCGGCTGGAAACCAGTTGTTAAAAGCCGAGCGGAAATATTCAGGCAAAACTTCAAAAAAAAAAAAAAACAAACTTACCCCCGTAGCCGCTTGCATGTGGCTGTTGGCTAAGTTCCGGAGGGGGATCATTGCTACGCGCGCCCGAGCGTCGGCCCACATTTCGACGAGGGGCCCTTTCAAAGAAATGGTGTGCTCGGGCACGGTTGGCCGGTCGGCTTCTGGAAGCAATTCTTCAGTCGGGAGATGAAGGGTGACCCGTACTGTGCGGCCGTGACCAGGGATCGTCCGACCGGGATCAGAAGCCGGCGCAGAAAACTGCGAATGGATAGTTGAGCTCTTGACCGAATGCCGAGCGGGTGGGCGGGTGCTGACCGGAATAGCCTCAATGGGGGCTTCCGGCTCGTCCCATTCAGAAGGAGTCCGGTCGGACGAAATGGCTTCGACCTCTGGCGCCTTGCCTCGGCGGTGGCGTTGCTCGCTCGGACGGTTGGACCGTTGACGTGGCCAAGGGCAAAGGAGTCTCCACTCGGCGCCTCTTTTGTAGAGGCTGCTCCTCCTCCCGAGCGAAACCTTCCTCGGGTGCGGTTCGTTCTGGGGGGGTGGCTCCGCGGCCACATTTTGTTGAGAGGCTCGAGCGGCCGACTCGGCATGAGTCCCGCTCTCACCTTCGTGGGATCCGACCGGATGGATGCCCAAAGCTTCCATTTCTTTTACTGCCGCGGCTTCGAGCGCCGTCGCCTTCTTCTTCAAAACGCCAGCCATCACCGAGTCCATGACGATGTCTGCTGCATGAAAGGAAGAAATCAGTTAGCAATTAAAGCAAATGCCCAAGCAAAATTCTTACCGAAGCCGGTCGGAAGTGGGGTCCGTATAGGACTCAGCCCAAAAATGTACATCACTCCCTCGTGAAGAAGTTTGTTGATGTCAAGACGCAGACCGGCTAGTACATTTGCGGCGTGAAGATAATCCGATCGGGTCTTGAATTTCTTCAACTCTGGAGTAGGAGGTAGACTGACCTGCCACTGGGTCGGAAAGTTTGGCTGACTGGGCATGCGGATGTAGAAATAATAGTCCTTCCAATGTTTATTGGAAGTGGGTAGTTTATTGAAGAAGACCAGACCGGGCCGAGCTTGGAACATAAAGGTGCCCGACTCGGCTTGCTTAGGGTAATAGAAATAAAAGAAGACCTCCGGTCGGAGGGGAATGTTGTGAATCTTAAACAAAACGATGACACCGCAGAGGAGATGGAAGGTATTTGGTACTAAACTTCCGAGCGGCACGCCAAAATAATTACAGACGTCTACTATAAAAGGATGCACGGGGCCATGAGGCCGTGATAAATTGGTCACGAAGACACGAAAGCAGGCCATGTGTGTGGCCGGGACCAGCTAAGCGAACCGTAATCCTCGGGGATTTGAAATTGTCGCCAAAATATCAAAATCCGTTGTTGAAGCAGGACCGCATGGTAGTATACCATGGGCCTAGGGATTGTTCTTCGGGATGAGAAGAACTGGCCATGATCCGGATAGAAGAAATCAAAAAAGAAGTTTCAAAGATGAAGAAAAGGAGTTGCAGAGACTGGAGCTAGGGGAAGAAATGCGAATTAGATACCGGAAAGGAAGAAGGAAAGATCCAAAACCTTACTGAGGGGAGAGGGATCGAGGAAAGGAGCCGGAGAACCTCAGAGGGCAGAAACAAGATCGCCGGAGCCCCAAAGCGCAGAGGGCAACAGTAGAGGTAACGGAGGCGAGTGAAGGTGAGAAGGAAACGAAGAATTTATAGGGTGAGGGCCGGGCGGCCTCCACCGTCGGATCCAGGTCACGGGAATCAAAGCATGCATCTAGCCGTTTATTTCGAATTGCTTCGATCACATCAAAATATCATGCCACCGCCTCCGTACTCTGATGGCATTGCTCCACGTGGCAGTCAAGCATTCGGAACATTTAATGAGGGTATGATCAACCTTGATGTCGAAGATTGGCGCAGAACGTGAGGAGATCCGTTGAAGGCCATCATTAATTCATTCAAGGATATCTCTACGGCTGACCGGTCGGAGAGTATTAGCATGGAGGAGCCGTTCGGCTAGACTCACAGTCCAGTCAGTCGGACTATTCGCCTCCTTCGACTAGACTTGAAGGGGAGGCAAGTGATCCGGTAGTAAGAGCGGCCCCCCCTGCAAAGTCAACGCCAAGTGGAAGTCACCGGAGCAGCCGCCCATCCGGGGAGAGTGTGGTCCGACCGGACGGACGGACGTAGACGGCCGGTCCGACTGAACTGCCGGCCGGCCGATAGAATCGAATACCCGGGTGGGTCCGACCGGCTCGTACTTATGGTTGGAAGGCACCCTGTCAAATCGGGGTTCCGACGCTCAGTTGAAAAGGTTATGGACCGAGCTGACCTTTTGACCGATCAAAGTCATAAAGCACTCCTGTTTATTAGTCTCCACAAAGCACAAGTAAACCGCTGCGGATGTCCAGTCGGATGTTGAGGGAGCTGTCCGCCCGGACGACAAGTTTGAAGCAAGGGAAAAGGACAGGGGACTTCTTTCTCTCACAACCGGTAGGTTTCACGTGTGTGCCATGCTCCAAATCTTGTGACAGGGGATTCTGCTGTCCCATCAAGGGCATGCTTTGACTGTAGCGATATGGGTCAGGTAAGCTTTCTGACAGCCGCATACCTAGGAAAGGACATAGGATACGTATGCACCTCGATACACGTGCCCAAATCCTTCACAGTTCTATATAAAGAACCTCAGACTTCGCCGGAGGTAAGATTTTTTCGAGGCATTCTGAGACTTTGGGAGCCACCTTTTTCATCGTTGCTTACCTGACTTGAGCGTCGGAGGGCCGTCGCCGGGACACCCCTCCCGGCTCGGTTTTGCTGCAGGTTCGCCGGAGCACTCGAGGATCCAGCAAGAAGCGTCACACCCTCAGCTTCCGTTGACTCCTCGTTCGGACAGGATCAGTTAGAAATAACCCTAAGGTACCTATGCATGTTAGACCTAAACAAGTTAGATTCTCATTACCTAAGGAGAAGAAGGTAATGGAGAAACTAGGCAAAAATACCAAGAAGGAGAGTCATATGCCTAAAAAAATGGGTAGGTCTAGGAATGTCCAAGGTGGACATGTTGATTCTAGGTTCATGAACCTAGAAAAGGAAAATCAAGTTTTGAAGGCAAAGCTTGATAAGTTAGAAAAATTTCTTAAGAGATTCAATGTTGGATCTAAGAAATTAGATATGGTGTTGGGTAGCTAAAGACCCAATAATGATATATCGACTTTGGGATACCGATCTAGTTCCTCCAAGGCTAAGGAGAGATCATATGCTAGGATGACAAATGATCATGGCAAGGGAGAGTCATCCAAGGCCAAGAATAAATATGCTAGGGTTGCATATGACTATGGCAAGGATGATGTGTCCAAGGTCAAGAAGATAAGAAAATCTTCTAAGGGACATCATTGTGGTTTAACCACAATAAATGAGTCACCTAGGGTGGTGGCTAAGGTTATGAGCTCTAGGGGAGTTCAAAGAGTCAATTTGGGACCCATGGCCAATGGATCTCAGGTGGGTATTACTAGGGAGTCTAGATTGGGTCATGGAATGTGCCAAAATGTTTGGAGACGGATTTGAGTCTCAACCTTAAGGAATTGACAAAATTGGGTTAATTTCATGCATGGAAATATGACATTAGGGGTCATATTGCATTATAATTAGTTTTGGATGTATAGATGACATATAAATCAATGCTAGGGATGCATTGTGGTTTAGTATGGGCAAATACATCAAGAGGAAGCTAAAACTAAGACTTTAGGTCAAGGTTCAATTGAACCATTTAGCTAGTTTTGAATTTTGTGTCAATCTTGGGATTCGAGATATGTACATTTTTAAATGTATTTTTTCCAAGTAGACACGGGTAAAACGGGCCTCTCCATAAAATTTAAAGATTTTTGGATGTTTGTGAAATTATTGGTGCATTTCTGAAATCGGATTTAGAATGCTGAATTGGGCTAGAAAAGGATACTAGTCGACTAGTGTAGTTACTAGTCAATTGGTAATAGTGCTTTTCGACCACATACTTCTTCTGTGAGGTTGTATCGAAGAGGACAGTTGACTGATGTTGGAGGCAGTCGATTGATACCAGTCTGAAACTGTTTTTCAACACTGATTTTAACCAGGTCAAATCGTATAGGTTTATGAGATCCTTGGGAGATAAATACATGAGTTTAAGGCAGTTTGATGATCAAGTTTTCGACAATTGGGATATTGTTGGAAGCATTTTAATGCTAGGTGATCCGGTAGTAAGAGCGGGCCCCCCCTGCAAAGTCAACGCCAAGTGGAAGTCACCGGAGCAGCCGCCCATCCGGGGAGAGTGTGGTCCGACCGGACGGACGGACGTAGACGGCCGGTCCGACTGGACTTTCGGTCGGCCGGTCTGACAGGACTGCCGGCCGGCCGATGGAATCGAATACCCGGGTGGGTCCGGCCGGCTCGTACTTATGGTTGGAAGGCACCCTGTCAAATCGGGGTTCCGACGCTCAGTTGAAAAGGTCATGGACTGAGCTGACCTTTTGACCGATCAAAGTCATAAAGCACCCCTGTTTATTAGTCTCCACAAAGCACAAGTAAACCGCTGCGGATGTCCAGTCGGATGTTGAGGGAGATGTCCGCCCGGACGACAAGTTTGAAGCAAGGGAAAAGGACAGGGGACTTCTTTCTCTCACAACCGGTAGGTTTCACGTGTGTGCCATGCTCCAAATCTTGTGACAGGGGATTCTGCTGTCCCATCAAGGGCATGCTTTGACTGTAGCGATATGGGTCAGGTAAGCTTTCTGACAGCCGCATACCTAGGAAAGGACATAGGATACGTATGCACCTCGATACACGTGCCCAAATCCTTCACAGTTCTATATAAAGAACCTCAGACTTCGCCGGAGGTAAGATTTTTCGAGGCATTCTGAGACTTTGGGAGCCACCTTTTTCATCGTTGCTTACCTGACTTGAGCGTCGGAGGGCCGTCGCCGGGACACCCCTCCCGGCTCGGTTTTGTTGCAGGTTCGCCGGAGCACTCGAGGATCCAGCAAGAAGCGCCACACCCCCAGCTTCCGTTGACTCCTGGTTCGGACAGGATCAGTTAGAAATAACCCTAAGGTACCTATGCATGTTAGACCTAAACAAGTTAGATTCTCATTACCTAAGGAGAAGAAGGTAATGGAGAAACTAGGCAAAAATACCAAGAAGGAGAGTCATATGCCTAAAAAAATGGGTAGGTCTAGGAATGTCCAAGGTGGACATGTTGATTCTAGGTTCATGAACCTAGAAAAGGAAAATCAAGTTTTGAAGGCAAAGCTTGATAAGTTAGAAATTTTTTTTAAGAGATTCAATGTTGGATCTAAGAAATTAGATATGGTGTTGGGTAGCTAAAGACCCAATAATGATATATCGACTTTGGGATACCGATCTAGTTCCTCCAAGGCTAAGGAGAGATCATATGCTAGGATGACAAATGATCATGGCAAGGGAGAGTCATCCAAGGCCAAGAATAAATATGCTAGGGTTGCATATGACTATGGCAAGGATGATGTGTCCAAGGTCAAGAAGATAAGAAAATCTTCTAAGGGACATCATTGTGATTTAACCACAATAAATGAGTCACCTAGGGTGGTGGCTAAGGTTATGAGCTCTAGGGGAGTTCAAAGAGTCAATTTGGGACCCATGGCCAATGGATCTCAGGTGGGTATTACTAGGGAGTCTAGATTGGGTCATGGAATGTGCCAAAAGGTTTGGAGACGGATTTGAGTCTCAACCTTAAGGAATTGACAAAATTGGGTTAATTTCATGCATGGAAATATGACATTAGGGGTCATATTGCATGATAATTAGTTTTGGATGTATAGATGACATATAAATCAATGCTAGGGATGCATTGTGGTTTAGTATGGGCAAATACATCAAGAGGAAGCTAAAACTAAGACTTTAGGTCAAGGTTCAATTGAACCATTTAGCTAGTTTTGAATTTTGTGTCAATCTTGGGATTCGAGATATGTACATTTTTAAATGTATTTTTTCCAAGTAGACACGGGTAAAACGGGCCTCTCCATAAAATTTAAAAATTTTTGGATGTTTGTGAAATTATTGGTGCATTTCTGAAATCGGATTTAGAATGCTGAATTGGGCTAGAAAAGGATACTAGTCGACTAGTGTAGTTACTAGTCAATTGGTAATAGTGCTTTTCGACCACATACTTCTTCTGTGAGGTTGTATCGAAGAGGACAGTTGACTGATGTTGGAGGCAGTCGATTGATACCAGTCTGAAACTGTTTTTCAACACTGATTTTAACCAGGTCAAATCGTATAGGTTTATGAGATCCTTGGGAGATAAATACATGAGTTTAAGGCAGTTTGATGATCAAGTTTTCGACAATTGGGATATTGTTGGAAGCATTTTAATGCTAGGTGATCCGGTAGTAAGAGCGGGCCCCCCCTGCAAAGTCAACGCCAAGTGGAAGTCACCGGAGCAGCCGCCCATCCGGGGAGAGTGTGGTCCGACCGGACGGACGGACGTAGACGGCCGGTCCGACTGGACTGCCGGCCGGCCGGTCTGACAGGACTGCCGGCCGGCCGATGGAATCGAATACCCGGGTGGGTCCGGCTGGCTCGTACTTATGGTTGGAAGGCACCCTGTCAAATCGGGGTTCCGACGCTCAGTTGAAAAGGTCATGAACTGAGCTGACCTTTTGACCGATCAAAGTCATAAAGCACCCCTGTTTATTAGTCTCCACAAAGCACAAGTAAACCGCTGCGGATGTCCAGTCGGATGTTGAGGGAGATGTCCGCCCGGACGACAAGTTTGAAGCAAGGGAAAAGGACAGGGGACTTCTTTCTCTCACAACCGGTAGGTTTCACGTGTGTGTCATGCTCTAAATCTTGTGACAGGGGGTTCTGCTGTCCCATCAAGGGCATGCTTTGACTGTAGCGATATGGGTCAGGTAAGCTTTCTGACAGCCGCATACCTAGGAAAGGACATAGGATACGTATGCACCTCGATACACGTGCCCAAATCCTTCACAGTTCTATATAAAGAACCTCAGACTTCGCCGGAGGTAAGATTTTTTCGAGGCATTCTGAGACTTTGGGAGCCACCTTTTTCATCGTTGCTTACCTGACTTGAGCGTCGGAGGGCCGTCGCCGGGACACCCCTCCCGGCTCGGTTTTGTTGCAGGTTCGCCGGAGCACTCGAGGATCCAGCAAGAAGCGCCACACCCCCAGCTTCCGTTGACTCCTGGTTCGGACAGGATCAGTTAGAAATAACCCTAAGGTACCTATGCATGTTAGACCTAAACAAGTTAGATTCTCATTACCTAAGGAGAAGAAGGTAATGGAGAAACTAGGCAAAAATACCAAGAAGGAGAGTCATATGCCTAAAAAAATGGGTAGGTCTAGGAATGTCCAAGGTGGACATGTTGATTCTAGGTTCATGAACCTAGAAAAGGAAAATCAAGTTTTGAAGGCAAAACTTGATAAGTTAGAAAAATTTCTTAAGAGATTCAATGTTGGATCTAAGAAATTAGATATGGTGTTGGGTAGCTAAAGACCCAATAATGATATATCGACTTTGGGATACCGATCTAGTTCCTCCAAGGCTAAGGAGAGATCATATGCTAGGATGACAAATGATCATGGCAAGGGAGAGTCATCCAAGGCCAAGAATAAATATGCTAGGGTTGCATATGACTATGGCAAGGATGATGTGTCCAAGGTCAAGAAGATAAGAAAATCTTCTAAGGGACATCATTGTGGTTAAACCACAATAAATGAGTCACCTAGGGTGGTGGCTAAGGTTATGAGCTCTAGGGAAGTTCAAAGAGTCAATTTGGGACCCATGGCCAATGGATCTCAGGTGGGTATTACTAGGGAGTCTAGATTGGGTCATGGAATGTGCCAAAATGTTTGGAGACGGATTTGAGTCTCAACCTTAAGGAATTGACAAAATTGGGTTAATTTCATGCATGGAAATATGACATTAGGGGTCATATTGCATGATAATTAGTTTTGGATGTATAGATGACATATAAACCAATGCTAGGGATGCATTGTGGTTTAGTATGGGCAAATACATCAAGAGGAAGCTAAAACTAAGACTTTAGGTCAAGGTTCAATTGAACCATTTAGCTAGTTTTGAATTTTGTGTCAATCTTGGGATTCGAGATATGTACATTTTTAAATGTATTTTTTCCAAGTAGACACGGGTAAAACAGGCCTCTCCATAAAATTTAAAGATTTTTGGATGTTTGTGAAATTATTGGTGCATTTCTGAAATCGGATTTAGAATGCTGAATTGGGCTAGAAAAGGATACTAGTCGACTAGTGTAGTTACTAGTCAATTGGTAATAGTGCTTTTCGACCACATACTTCTTCTGTGAGGTTGTATCGAAGAGGACAGTTGACTGATGTTGGAGGCAGTCGATTGATACCAGTCTGAAACTGTTTTTCAACACTGATTTTAACCAGGTCAAATCGTATAGGTTTATGAGATCCTTGGGAGATAAATACATGAGTTTAAGGCAGTTTGATGATCAAGTTTTCGACAATTGGGATATTGTTGGAAGCATTTTAATGCTAGGTGATCCGGTAGTAAGAGCGGGCCCCCCCTGCAAAGTCAACGCCAAGTGGAAGTCACCGGAGCAGCCGCCCATCCGGGGAGAGTGTGGTCCGACCGGACGGACGGACGTAGACGGCCGGTCCGACTGGACTGCCGGCCGGCCGGTCCGACTGGACTGCCGGTCGGCCGATGGAATCGAATACCCGGGTGGGTCCGGACGGCTCGTACTTATGGTTGGAAGGCACCCTGTCAAATCGGGGTTCCGACGCTCAGTTGAAAAGGTCATGGACCGAGCTGACCTTTTGACCGATCAAAGTCATAAAGCACCCCGTTTATTAATCTCCACAAAGCACAAGTAAACCGCTGCGGATGTCCAGTCGGATGTTGAGGGAGCTGTCCGCCCGGACGACAAGTTTGAAGCAAGGGAAAAGGATAGGGGACTTCTTTCTCTCACAACCGGTAGGTTTCATGTGTGTGTCATGCTCCAAATCTTGTGACATGGGATTCTGCTGTCCCATCAAGGGCATGCTTTGACTGTAGCGATATGGGTCAGGTAAGCTTTCTGACAGCTGCATACCTAGGAAAGGACATAGGATACGTATGCACCTCGATACACGTGCCCAAATCCTTCACAGTTCTATATAAAGAACCTCAGACTTCACCGGATGTAAGATTTTTTCGAGGCATTCTGAGACTTTGGGAGCCACCTTTTTCATCGTTGCTTACCTGACTTGAGCGTCGGAGGGCCGTCACCGGGACATCCCTCCCGGCTCGGTTTTGCTGCAAGTTCACCGGAGCACTCGAGGATCCAGCAAGAAGCGCCACACCCCCAACTTCCGTTGACTCCTGGTTCGGACAGGATCAATTTGGCGCCGTCTGTGGGAACGCTCCTGCATCCGACTGGAAACAATGGATGAGGCTGGACGACAACACACGGTGGCGCTTTCGACGGAAGAACTCGAAGCTCTGGTCGAGATAAGGCCCGCCAAACTTGTGGAGCAAAAACAGAAAGCATCCGCCGAGCGGCCGGAGCAACAAGCAACATCTGCGTCGGGTGGCCGAGCGGAAGCACCTCAAGCCACCGTCGCATTCCATCGGGCCTTATTTCACACCCCTGAAGCCGTACCGACTCGGAGAGATAGAGGATCTTCTTCCGACGAAATGCCTAGGCGAGACGACAGAAAGGGGAAAGCTCCCCGAGCAGACTCATCTCCCGAGCGGATCAATCGCCAATTTTCACGAGACCCTCTGCCCAAGCACTACGTGCCTCCGACGATCGGCGAGTACAATGGAACAACAGACCCGGATGATCATCCGGGTAAGTTCGATAACACAGCTACGCTCCATCAATATACTGATGGAGTAAAGTGCCGAGTCTTTTACCACTCTCGGGATCGGCTCAGCGGTGGTTTCGGGCTGGACGGATCCATCACTAGCTTCAAGGACTTCAACGACCTTCCTCCACCACTTCGCCAGCAGTCGGCGTTATCAGAAGACAAGTGTCAGCTTGTTCGCCATCAAGCAAGAGCCGAGAGAATCGCTTCGAGCTTACATCCAGCGATTCAACCAAGTGGCGATGGATATTCCAACGGCCACATCGGAGACGATGATGAATGCCTTCACGCAAGGCCTTGCGGATGGGGACTTCTTCCGGTCGCTCATCCGAAAGCCGCCCCGAGATTATGATCACATGCTACATTGGGCTAACGAATACATAAACGTGGAAGAAGCGCAAGCCGCCCGGAAAAAGGAAACTCCAACTGAGCGGGCACCTATTCATGCCGAACGGAAACAGCACGCAGCTCAGTAGCCGCCCAGAGGACTGAGGGCCGAAGCAATCCGATCCCCCCACGCCAGATCACACGAACAAGAGGTAGCTGTCGCTCGGCCCAAGCCAAAGAAGAGATGGACCCCTATGTTCTGCTCCTTCCACCGGACGGATACGCACAACACGAGGGATTGTCGAAGCCTTCCCTTCGTAGCTAATCCCGTTCCCAGAAATGCCGAACGACGGTCTCCTTCCATCGACAGGAGACAAAGGACCCATGAAGCCGACCGGACCCGCACCGAGAGGCGACATCAACAGACGTCCGATCGGCACCGATCTCCAAGGCAGGAGAATCGCCGAGCGTCAAGAGAACGATCCCGGCCGTCCGCTCGGGAAGAGGAAAATAGAAGCAATACTTCCCGAGGCGAGATCAACGTTATCGCTGGTGGGCCGACCGGAGGAGACTCCAACCGAGCCAGAAAGGCGGGCGTCCGGCAGCTCCAGATCCACGCAGTCGGTTGAAGCCAAGAGCGGGCAAGTGGACCGGAAATCACTTTCGGGCCCGGGGACTTACAAGGAGTTGAAGTGCCCCACGACGATGCTCTGCTCATTAAAGCGGTAATAGCAAATTACACTATTCATCGCATATTTGTTGACACAGGGAGCTCGGTCAACATCATATTCAAGAAGGCGTTCGATCAGTTGCAAATTGATCGAGCCGAGCTGCTGCCCATGACAACGCCGCTCTACGGGTTTACGGGTAACGAAGTACAGCCGGTCGGACAGATCCGGTTGGCTACCTCACTGGGAGAAGAGCCGCTCAGGAGGACCAGGACAATAAACTTCGTGGTGGTCGACTCTCCTTCGTCCTACAATGTCATTTTGGGACGACCGGCGCTCAGCGAATTCCGAGCAGTCGTCTCAACCTTCCATCAGAAGATCAAGTTCCCCGTGGAGGACAAAGTGGGAGATGTACGGGGAGATCAGCTAGCAGCTCGGCGGTGCTATATAGAGATGATCCGAGCAGAAGCCTGTTCCGCTCGGAAGGCGCCCCGAATCGAGGTACACGTCATAACCGAGAAACCTCCTGTTTTAATTTATGATGAAAAGGAGGAGGTTCAGATTCATTCGACCCGATCGGAGGCCACGACTTTTATCGCCTCTGATCTGGAGGAGCAGAAGGAGGAACTGATCCAATGCCTCCAACGAAATCATGATGTCTTCGTCTGGTCAACACATGAGTTGCCCGGAATTTCGCCGAGCCTAGCGCAGCATGAGTTGCATGTCCGACCGGACGCTCGGCCAGTGAAGCAGAGAAAAAGGGATTTCAGTGCCGAGCAGAATGCCATCATCCGGCGGAGGTAGAAAAGCTTCGAAAGCCGTCCCGAGCTGGTGGCTAACGTAGTATTGGTCTCAAGCCGGGCGGCAAGTGGAAAGTCTGCATCGACTTCGGGACTTGAACAAAGCATGCCCCAAAGATTTTTATCCCCTGCCCTAGATCGATTACGGTGGACTGCGAATTAATTTGCATACTTGACGCCTACCAAGGATATCATCAAGTGCCGCTCGCCCGAGAAGATCAAGAAAAAGTAAGCTTCGTAACGGCCGACGGCACATATTGCTATAATGTGATGCCGTTCGGATTGAAGAATGCCGGGGCCACCTATCAACGCTTGATGAACAAAGTGTTCAGGGAGCAGATCGGGCGTAATCTGGAAGTGTATGTGGACGACATTCTTATCAAATCCGTCCGAGCGGCCGATCTCTTCAAGGACATGGAAGAAACCTTCCGAACGCTGCGCAAATATGGAGTCAAGCTAAATCCCCAGAAGTGCCTGTTCGGAGCAAAAGGAGGGCGTTTCTTGGGGTACATAGTGACCGAGCGGGGGATCGAAGCAAATCCCAGCAAGGTGAAAGCTCTGCAAGACATGCCGCCTCCAAGAAATACAAGGGAAGTGCAGAGGTTGACCGGTCGGATAACTGCTTTGTCCAGATTTATCTCCAAAACCGCCGACCGGAGCCTACCATTCTTCAAGATCCTGCGCAAGGCTACTAAGTTCCAGTGGGATGAAGAATGTGACCGAGCGTTCGGAGAATTGAAGACATATCTTAATTCTCTGCCTGTACTAGCCAAGCTGATCGGAGGTGAGTCACTTTATATTTTTCTGTCGTCAACTGAGCATGCTGTAGGCTCAGCACTTGTGAGGGCAAGCGGCGAAGAGCAGCCGGTGTATTTTCTAAGCCACATTTTAAAAGATGCTGAATCTCGTTACACCGGGCTCGAGAAGTTGGCCTTTGCTTTGGTTCTAGCCGCTCGGCGCCTTCGACCATATTTCTTGGCTCACACCATCATTGTCCGGACAAACAACCCGCTAGGAAGAGTGTTGTTGAATCCAGAAGCGTCCGGACGGCTCATCAAATGGACTACAGAGTTGAGCGAATTCGATATCCAATACCAGCCCCGCTCGGCGATCAAAGCGCAATCCTTGGCTGATTTTGTGACCGAAGTGCAAAGGCCAGAGCCGGAAGCTATGTGGAGAATATATGTGGATGGGTCTTCCACTCGGCTCGGAAGTGGGATTGGAATATTGCTGCTCTCGCCTCAAGAAGAAAAAATGCACCTAGCCGTCCGGCTAGATTACAAAACTACCAACAATGAGGCAGAGTATGAGGCCCTCATAGCCGGATTGCAGGCGGCACGGCATGTGGGAGCCGGTCGGGTGACACTTTATTCGGATTCACAGCTGTCCGCTCAGCAACTATCTGGCACCTTTGAAATCAACAGCGCTCGGCTTAAACTCTACGCTGAGGCCTTTGAAAATCTCAAAGCTAATTTCCCCGAGGTTCTTATTCAGAAGATTCCCCGAACGGAGAACCAGGCAGCCGATGAGTTGGCCAAACTAGCAAGTTCTATAACGCCGGTCATTATCCCGAAGCCAATTGAACAAGTATCTTTGGTGGCCCATGTTGACCGGATGGAAGGCCTCATGTTTCCGGACGACTGGAGGACACCCATCATGGAGTTTTTGCGTTCGGGCACCACTCCTGCCGATCGGGATGAAGCCCAGCTGCTCAGGAGGAGGGCCGGTCAGTTCACACTCATCGACGATCAGCTCTACAAGAAGGCTTTCTCTCGCCCGCTGTTGAAGTGTGTGTTGGGGATCGGACGACCGGCTTGAAGGGGGGTTGGATAGACGGCACCCCCAAATCCTTGCTTCCTACACTATTATTAGCTTGCGCAGCGGAAATACAAACAAAACAAACAAGCTAAACTAAAACAAAGACAAGAAATGAAATGCAAACCAATACACGTTCGTTTAACGTGGTTCGGAGATTAGGGCTCCTACTCCACGGCTTGTCCTTGAGGTGGACGATCCCGATCCTTCGGTGGATTACTCCCCGGCAAACTCCGGCTAGCTCACGTAGCTCCTTGTGGGTGGAGAAACCTCACCACAACCCTCACAAGAACTCTTTTGACGCTAGGGCACAAGTAGACTACTAATAGAGATTAACCACCTCTATTTCGTCAACTCAAACCAAGCTCCCAAGCTTTGGTTTTATAGGCCACGGGTTAGAAAACCCGCCTACCAGTCGATTGCTAAAACATGCAGTCGACTGTCCACACTGACTGAACGAACAGAACCATTCTATTCGCACCCAATCAGCTGCGCGGTCGACTGCACCAGTCGACTGCTAAAACATGCAATCGACTGCACCAGTCGACTGCTAAAACATGCAGTCGACTGCTACAGTACTGCTACAGTAAAACCCTAAAAACTAGGATTTTACTCCGAGTACAATCTCTCGTGCACTCGTACCCTCACCCTTATGACTCACTTGATTCTTCCTTTGCAGCTTTGACCTTTTGCCTTCAAGCCTACTTCCTTTGGCTCTCGTCCCTCGGATGCATTCAAGCCCGCGGCTCGTCCCCAATGCCTCGAAGTCGCTTCCCTCGGCCCTTGTCCTCGCTGCCTTGTCCACGGTCCCTCGGATGCTCCATCCTTCACCGGACCCGAAGCCATCAACCTGAGTCATATGTGTATCCTGCAAACCTGCACAACTCAAATACACATATCAAATACAAGGGTGAACCTAACTTAAACCCTTTGCCCAAACACCAAAACACATGGTCCCGCGGACCATTGGGATTGCTCCAACAGTGTGTGAGCTCGGAAGACTCGGCTTACATCCTCCAAGAGGTACATCAAGGATCGTGCGGAGGACATTCGGGCGGACGATCACTAGCCAAGAAGATTTTGCTAGCTGGATACTTTTGGCCGACCTTACAAATGGACGCCGCTCGGACAGTATCTACGTGTCTTTCATGCCAGAAGTATCACAACTTCTCACACCGACCGGCAGAGGAGATGAAGACATCAGTCGTTTCATGTCCGTTCGACCAATGGGGAATGGATATTGTGGGTCCATTTCCGATGGCGACCGGGCAGAGGAAATTTTTGCTGGTGGCGGTCGATTATTTTTCCAAGTGGGTGGAGGCCGAGCCACTAGCCAGGATCACCGAGCAGATGGTCAAAAAATTCATCTGGCAACACATCATCTGTAGGTTCGGTATCCCTCGCCGATTGGTTTCCGACAATGGGCGGCAATTCACAGGGAAGGTGCTAGAAGATTGGTGCAAAAGCTACGGCATCGAGCAACACTTCACGTCCGTGGCTTACCCCCAAAGCAACGGTCAAGCCGAAGTAGCCAACCGGGAAATTCTCCGTATTCTGCGCACTCGGCTCGACCACGTGGGAGGAAGTTGGCCGGATGAAGTGCCGGGCGTTTTATGGGCCATCCGGACGACTCCTAAGGAAGCAACGGGCGTCACACCTTTTCATCTGGTGTACGGCGGCGAAGCAGTCATTCCGGTTGAAGTCGGCGTCGAGTCCGTCCGGGTCCAATTGTACGATGAAGGCAACGCCGATCGGAGGAACATGGAGCTGGATTTGATTGACGAGGAGCGAGCCAAGGCATCCGTTCGGCTGATGGCATACCGTCAACGAATGAAGCAAAACTACAATCACCGCGTCATTCCACGATCATTCCAGGTCGGCGACCTTGTCTGGAAGAAAGTCAAACCGGTTGGCGACGTCGGCAAGCTTGAAGCTCCGTGGGCAGGTCCCTTCAAAATCATCGAAAAACTCCGCTCGGGCGCGTATTATTTGGAGGATGAGGACGGTCGGCAGTTAGATAGGCCGTGGAGCGCGAACCAGCTCCAGCCTTACCGGGCAGGGTGAAAGGTGTGCCAATGTAAATCATCCTGTGTATTTTTTTCGACTGAATACTGGAAATGCAGAAATGAAGAATCAAGAGAACAAATATAAGGCATTGTCAACAAGAATCGAAGGCCCCGTACCGTCCGGACGGAGGTAAATTATCCGAGCCAAAATACTCGACGAATCAGACCCTGAGCCGTTCGGCCAGGAGTACGTTCTCCAAGTTGGGTGAAAGGTGCGCTAAATATAAATTTATATACTTTTTGGCCGCCTATGCACTTGCGATGCAGGAAGTAGAAAGATGAACACATTGAGTATTCTCGGCCGAATGGAAGGCCAAGGTCGCTCGACCTGGTAAGGAGTTAGCCTGGAAGGCCGTCTAGCCCAGACGTTAAACCGTAGAGCCGCGCCGACCGGCTATAAATATCCGCGCCAACGAGCTCCGTCGTTAAAGATCGAGAGCCGCGCCGTCCGGCTATAAATATTCGCGCCGTCGAGCTCCGACGTTAAATATCGAGAGACGAGCCGGCGTCTATAAATGATCCGAGCGGACGAACCGACGAGCTCCGTCGTTAAAGATCGAGAGCCGTGCCGTCCGGCTATAAATATTCGCGCCGTCGAGCTCCGACGAGCCGGCGTCTATAAATGATCCGAGCGGACGAACCGACGAGCTCCGTCGTTAAAGATCGAGAGCCGCGCCGTCCAGCTATAAATATTCGCGCCGTCGAGCTCCGACGTTAAATATCGAGAGACGAGCCGGCGTCTATAAATGATCCGAGTGGACGAACCGACGAGCTCCGTCGTTAATGTTGGTGCAATGTCCCTCAGGTCAACCAAGCTGAGTCTTGGTTTGGGTTTAGATGTTTGACAATAAGATATTGATTGAAGAAGAGTCAAGTAGGTCAAGGGAGTGACCGGATACTTGACTGGGAAGTCCTAGTGAGTGAAGCTAGGCAGAAGGAAATCCTGGTGAGTGAAGCCAGGTGAAAGTCCTAGTGAGTGAAGCTAGGCAGATGGAAAGTCCTAGTGAGTGAAGCTAGGCAGATGGAAAACCCTAGTGAGTGAAACTAGGTGAAAGTCCTGGTGAGTGAAGCCAGGTGGAAATCCTGGTGAGTGAAGCCAGGTGAAAGTCCTAGTGAGTGAAGCTAGGCAGATGGAAAGTCCTAGTGAGTGAAGCTAGGCAGATGGAAAACCCTAGTGAGTAAAACTAGGTGAAAGTCCTGGTGAGTGAAGCCAGGCAAGGGAAAATTCAGATGGATCAAGGATGATCGGACATCTGGTGTTGGGAAGTCCAAGTAGGTCAAAGGATTGACTGGATACTTGGCATGAGGAAATCCAGATGGGTCAAGGTTGACCAGACATCTGGTGGAAGTCCAAGTAGGTCAAGGGAGTGACCGGATACTTGGCACGACAAGAAAAGTCCAAGTGGGTCAAAGGGATTGACCGGACACTTGGTGGGGAGTCCTGGCAGGTCAAGGGAGTGACCAGATGCCAGGCATAATGTTCCAACAGGTCAAGGTTGACCGGATGTTGGTTAGGGAGGTTTGAGACTTGGTTTTGGGCAAAAACCAAGTGCTGGATCGATCAGTGGATCGATTCAGGCTCTGGATCGATCCGTGCATCGATCCAGACCTTACCTAGCGAACAGAGAGCTTCTGGATCAATCAGTGAATCGATTCAGAGGTCCCAATCGATCAGTGGATCTATTGGGACGCGGCTGCTTCGCGCGATAAGCGCTGGATCGATCCGTGGATCGATCCAGGCGTTTTTCCAGAGCACAGAGGCGCTCTGGATCGATCCATGGATCGATCCAAAGCCTCCCCGATCGATTGGGAACATTCGAATCGATCGGGATCCGACCGTTGCGTCGGGTTTATAGCCGCAGGCGGACGTTGTCTTCGGCATCACTTCACCGATTCACTCCAGATCTCTCGCCAACTCCTCCACAGCGCTCTTGAAGCTAAGATCGCCAGTTCTTGAAGGATCTTGGAGGTTTTCCAAGTCAAGAGGCGGATCAACAACAAGAAGAGAAGTTAGGGTTAGGGTTTTTACTGCACATCTTGTAAGCTTTTGCTTATCTTGTATTTCCCTTTCTTCTTCTTGTATTGAGAGTGTTGTAAGGCTTCTCCGCCTTTGGTAGTTACCATAAAGGAGTGTTATTCATAGTGGAGGGTGTGTGCGTGGTGTGGATCCTTGGATTAGTCACCTCCTTTGGAGGTGGATACCAAGTAAAATCCTAGTGTTAGCATTGAGTGTTTTGTTTCTGTATTTTTCGCTGCATATTCTTGAAGAAACAAACAACGCCAAGCAACGTCGAGCAACGAGCGAACGCGACGAGCTATTCCCCCCCCCCCCCCCCTCTAGCTACTTTTGGTCCTAACAGTTAAAGATCGAGAGCCGCGCCGTCCGACTATAAATATTCGCGCCGTCGAGCTCCGACGTTAAATATCGAGAGACGAGTCGGCGTCTATAAATGATCCGAGCGGACGAACCGACGAGCTCCGTTGTTAAAGATCGAGAGCCGCGCCGTCTGGCTATAAATATTCGCGCCGTCGAGCTCCGACGTTAAATATCGAGAGACGAGCCGGCGTCTTTAAATAATCCGAGCAGAATATCGTCGACACTGCAATTATCCGTATTCTCCGCCGATATCGTTAGACCGACGCTAAGTTCCGCTCAGACTCGAGGTATAAAAGGTTCTGATCGGCTTATAACGAGCGATTCTTTCTAGCAACACAGAATGATATTCGGCCGAACGGAAGGGCTGGGGAAAACACTTGCAAGAATGCACCTCGAATGCCAAAGGTGTGATAGTAGACGAGCGAGCAGCACAAGTATTAGCAAGGGGACAGTGCAAAAAGATAGAGTACACGAAAGGAAAGCATTTCATTAAAATTAAAACCTTAGGCCGAGTGGCCTAGGTACAAAAAGATTCATGTTCAGCCGAGCGGCGAAATTACAAGAATTACTCGATGTAGTCGTAGAGGTCCCTCGGAATGTTGCTCAGGAGCTCCACCTGATCGCCGGAGAACGTTAGAGGGCAGAAACAAGATCACCGGAGCTCCAAAGCGCAGAGGGCAACAGTAGAGGTAACGGAGGCGAGTGAAGGTGAGAAGGAAACGAAGAATTTATAGGGTGAGGGCCGGGCGGCCTCCACCGTCGGATCCAGGTCACGGGAATCAAAGCATGCATCTAGCCGTTTATTTCGAATTGCTTCGATCACATCAAAATATCATGCCACCGCCTCCGTACTCTGATGGCATTGCTCCACGTGGCAATCAAGCATTCAGAACATTTAATGAGGGTATGATCAACCTTGATGTCGAAGATTGGCGCAGAACGCGAGGAGATCCGTTGAAGGCCATCATTAATTCATTCAAGGATATCTCTACGGCTGACCGGTCGGAGAGTATTAGCATGGAGGAGCCGTTCGGCTAGACTCACAGTCCAGTCAGTCGGACTATTCGCCTCCTTCGACTAGACTTGAAGGGGAGGCAAGTGATCCGGTAGTAAGAGCGGGCCCCCCCTGCAAAGTCACCGCCAAGTGGAAGTCACCGGAGCAGCCGCCCATCCGGGGAGAGTGTGGTCCGACCGGACGGACGGACGTAGACGGCCGGTCCGACTGGACTGCCGGCCGGCCGATGGAATCGAATACCCGGGTGGGTCCGGCAGGCTCGCACTTATGGTTGGAAGGCACCCTGTCAAATCGGGGTTCCGACGCTCAGTTGAAAAGGTCATGGACCGAGCTGACCTTTTGACCGATCAAAGTCATAAAGCACTCCTGTTTATTAGTCTCCACAAAGCACAAGTAAACCGCTGCGGATGTCCAGTCGGATGTTGAGGGAGCTGTCCGCCCGGACGACAAGTTTGAAGCAAGGGAAAAGGACAGGGGACTTCTTTCTCTCACAACCAGTAGGTTTCACGTGTGTGTCATGCTCCAAATCTTATGACAGGGGATTCTGCTGTCCCATCAAGGGCATGCTTTGATTGTAGCGATATGGGTCAGGTAAGCTTTCTGACAGCTGCATACCTAGGAAAGGACATAGGATCCGTATGCACCTCGATACACGTGCCCAAATCCTTCACAGTTCTATATAAAGAACCTCAGACTTCGCCGGAGGTAAGATTTTTTCGAGGCATTCTGAGACTTTGGGAGCCACCTTTTTCATCGTTGCTTACCTGACTTGAGCGTCGGAGGGCCGTCGCCGGGACACCCCTCCCGGCTCGGTTTTGCTGCAGGTTCGCCGGAGCACTCGAGGATCCAGCAAGAAGCGCCACACCCCCAGCTTCCGTTGACTCCTGGTTCGGACAGGATCAGGATGACTAGGTAAAGGGAGAGAAGTAAGGTTTAGTTAGGAAAACCTTAAGTACCTTTGTGTAGAGGGAGACTTGTGATAGGTTCTTAAATATCCCTGTGATAAAATTCCTAGCTCAATGGGGAGCTTAGGTATAGGGGGAGCCTTGAGATAGGTTCCAATGCTTGTTTTCATTTTTCATTCGGTGGTGTAAGTCCAAGTTGTGTTGCCTTGGCAACGTAAGTCCATTCGACAGTGTAAGTCCAAGTTGTGTAGTGTTGGCAACGTAAGTCCATTCGACGGTGTAAGTCCAAGTGTGCAACCTTGGCAACATAAGTCCATTCGGCTGTGTAAGTCCAAGTGTGTAGCCTTGGCAATATAAGTCCATTTGTTTTTAGCATGTTTATTTGCTATTATGTTTTTCCTAACTTAAACATATTACTAAACATTAAAAAGGGGGAGATTGTTGGACTAATCCCAATGCTCTGTGCTACCATGTGTTTTAGTGTTTGGGCAAAGGTTTTAAGTTAGATTCACCCTTGTATTTAATATGTGTATATGAGTGTGCAAGTTTGCAGGATACACATATGACTTAACTTGATGACTTCGAATCGGGTGAAGGATGGAACATCCGAGGGACTGTGGACAAGGCAGTAGAGACAAGGGCCGAGGGAAGCATCTTCGAGGTATACGCGAAGGATAGCATTGGGGACGAGCCGTGGGTTTGAATGCATCCGAGAGACGAGAGCAAAAAAGAAGTAGGCTTGAAGGCAAGAGGTCAAAGCTACGAATAAAAGTCAAGTGAGTCGTGAGGGTTCGAGTGCGAGAGAAATGTACTCAGGAAGGGAAATCTTAAGTTTAGGGTTGTATCAGTTGACTGGTACTGAAACCAGTCGACTGGGGATGAGCACAATGAGTTTCTATGCCCGAACGACAGGGACCAGTCAACTATCGCAAGGACCAGTCGACTAGTAAAGAGCCGTTGAGAGAGTCGTTGGCTAGACACCAGTCTACTGGTGCAAGGACCAGTCGACTGGTAACGGTAAAAAACCTTGTTGTTTCTTCCCAAGCTCTATAAGATGGAGTTTGGGATGACTGGCCAAGGTGACGAAATTAGACTTGGTTAATGCCTAATTAGTAGTCAACTAGTTCTCAAGTGCTTGTGTAATCCAAGAGGTTTTAGTGAGTGTTATGGTGAGGTTTCTCCATCCACAATGAGACTTGAGATAGCTGAAGTTTGTTGAGGACTAATCCACCGATGGATAGGGATCGTCCACCTTACGAACAGTTGTGGAGTAGGTGCCATAATCTCCGAATCACATTAAACAATGTGTAGTGATTTGCATTTCTCTTCTTGTCTTTAGATTAACTTTTGTATTTATATTAGTTTGTATTTCCGTTGAGCAAACTAACAAATACGTATGAAGTAATCGAATTGGGGGCAACGTCTATTCAACCCCTCTTCTAGCCGACCACAAGATCCCTAACAGTTTCAACTACTAGTGCTAATTTGTACAAACCAATAGTGGTTCTTGATGTTGGTTTGTTGAAATTAGCACCATAGTTGGTGCTGGTAACAATGGTGCTGGTGCTGGTTTGTACAAACCAGCACCAACATGGTGTTGGTTTCAACAAACCAGCACCAATTGTGGTAGTGGTTTCAACTGCTGGTGTTGGTTTATACAAACCATAGTGGTGCTGGTGCTGGTTTGTACAAACCAACAGTGGTGTTGGTCTGGTTTGTACAAATTAACACTATGCTGGTGCTGATTTGTAGAAACCAACTCTAATATATAAACTAGCACTACATTGATTTGTAGAAACGAGCTCCAACGTGCTAGTACTGGTGTTTAACGACCAACACCAATGTGCTAGTGCTGGTTTTTAAACACCTGCATGTTGGAGCTAGTCTTTAATGACCAACTCCATCTTGACATTGGTTTGTAAAGATCAGGACTACCTTGCATATAGAAGAAAAGAGAGCAACATTCTACATGTAGGATAGAAAAGAGAGTTGTATACATATGAGAGAAATATTAAAAAAATTTAAATTTAGGTCGCCACGTAGACTATCGCCCACCGCCCCTCAGGGTAGTGATCCTACCAATGAATTTTAACACGCATTTACAAATTAATTAAAGAATTTAAGTAACTAAATCGAACGTTCATTATTGATGGTCCTATGATATTAATTAGACTGAAATATTTAGTTTTATTCAAATTAACTTGTGGACAAAGTTAAAATTTTGAGTTTTTGCAACATTGACAAGTTAGACGTTCAGTATTCATTGATGATCTTATGATAAAAGTTTTAATACAAGAGACGAAAATAACAATAGTTTTAGTTAAACCACTTTTGGACTAATTAAACTAGCATGTGGGGGAAAAAATTAAACGAAGAGTCTATACCTTTTATTCAAATCGATTTATGAATTATTTTATAGGGAAAAAAAATGAAGAAGAAAAGGTAATGACACTCCTCCTGGAAGATAGTACTCTATAATGGTCCTCTTGCATAATGATCCAACTTTAGCTTAGTAGCATTATACATATTTAAGACGTTCTTAATTGCATTATCTTATTGAACTGAAGGATTTATTCCTCCTTTAAGTGTATAATATTTTTTTTAAAAATATATATATAAAAGTGAAGACCAACATAATGCTCTAGCTCACGATGACACGATCTCATGCTTGAACTTGGCCAACCTTCCAAGCTTATCAACCGCTTCCACCAAGTGATCAAGCCGCGCCACGAACTCTACGAGCAATGATGTAAACGTAGCGAGGGACAGAGCAGCAGTACTGCGCTCGAACGCGCGTCTCTGCATCAAGCCGATGGCTCCATCTTCAAGCTCAGCCGCCTCGACAGACGGCCACGACCGGAGTCGGCGCCTGTGCTGCTTTGTCACCGTCGTCTCCTTGAAAGCACCAACATTAATCGCCACGACTTCAATTAGATGGCCGTCGTCGTCGTCGTTATCGCCGTCTTCCTCCTCCCTGTCTAAGGAGAGCTGAGAGGAAGTGAGGAGGTAGGAGTGGAGGTCAATGGAGCGCTGCAGGCGCTCAGTGGAATTATGGACGTGATTGAGAAGCGTGGGGTGAGGGCGACGCTTCATGTTGTAGATGTCTTCGCTTAAGCTACGGAGGAGCTCGGCTGCTCGTGTGGCTGTATCGAGGATGTCAGCTCGGAATGCACACCGTAGACTATAAGGAGCCTGTAAAAAGGTACATATTCATCAACATCTAAATTGAACAGAAATCGATCGTATGATGCTTCAAGTGCACCCACTTGTATTTCTGAATGCAAACATCCATGCATCGCCATGACTTCATAGGCGCAGTGACGTAAAACAGAGCCGACACTTACGTACTCTGCCCACGGATAGAAGAAATGCCGGAATCTACCGTGCGGTGGCTCCCATTTAGCAGAACTGGCCTGCATGGACATTTTTACAAACACTTAAACGGGATGAATTCCATCACGTTGTACTCCGACCTAGGTTATCAGAATTAAAGGGAGATGCTGTAGTACCAAGGAATCAAGCGCCGACGATGATTTCAAAATAGCTCGACACTTGCGATAAGCTGGCTCGTCGTGGAAGTCGTCCATCACCGTCTTTAAGAATTCCGGCCGCTCGGTTCCGTCGTCGTTCAGGTACTTCTTCACGCATTCTTCCGCAAAGAAAGAAGAGCAATTGATGATTGGGAAAATGCTATTAATGCTTAAGCAAAGAAGTTAACCTTGAAGGGAGTCGGCCACCAAGTCGAAGTGCTCGATGAGCTCTTTGTGCAGCTGCTCGCCGGCCCATATTGGAAAAAGGAGAACGTTCACGAGGACGGTGACGACGCCGCCGATCGCGACCGAGTACAGCCGATCGACTGAGGTCCTCATCGCATCTCCCACTCGATTATACCCGTTGGCGACAATCAAACAATATGTGAGTAGGATGACCCTAAAGCCATACTCGTAAGGAACCAAGGATGGCCACAGCTTCATGAAGGATGTGATGGCTCCTGCTTTGGTTAATCCAATAATCACTCACAAATATTGATAAACTCAATATTAAAGGTTAAAGAAATGAAGCCTACCGACAAGAAAGATACTAAAAGCAATGATATAAGGTGCCAATATGCTGCCGCTCGACGCGGCGATTTGCATGGACACCACTGCAAAGATTCCGGCAAACAAACTCCCCAGAGCTCTGTTGAATCCTCTGTTAAATGTAGCACCTAAAATATATACATTTTTTTACGAATAATTAATTAAATCTCGCATATGAATTTAACTTAATTACTTTACTGAGTTAAATTAACTAACCAACGGTGTACTCAAACATGATGGCCACAGTGAGTAAGGCCCAAACAATGTTGGCGCCAAAGAACTCGTAGGGATGCCTGATCAGTATGAGCAGTGACACGAGGAGACAAGCGAAGCCTACTTTGAGGGAGAAGGTCACCCTGTTGGTGTCCTCCATGGCAAATTCCAGCACGTCCCAAATCCATTGGCTTGGTGAAGTATTACTAGAAGTACTACTGCCTCCGCCGGTGTTCTTCACGGGAGGCGGCGGACCGATGTCGATTTCCACACTCCCCTTCTTCCCGCCGTCCATCCTAGGTGCCACCAGCTGACTTGGTTGGTGTTTAAAGTGCAGACACAAAGGATGGCTATTTAAAAGACATGAGAGAGGCTGGATTAGATTGGCGGTGCAAGTAGATAAAAGATGTTGAGAACCATGCAGAAAAACTGCATCTGCGTATATTTTAATGTCTGGAGATGTTGAGAACCATGCAGAGCATGAAACTTGTCCATCACATTAATGAAATGACCTGATCAGTTTGGATTTGGTAATTATTCAACGAATATGGTACATGATTCTTTCTGCTGATCAAGTTTTGTGCTCTTGCATTTGATGGAAGTGTTTGTGATAAAATAAATGGACAAGCAGGAAGGACAGTTCGATTTCAGAGAGATGTCCTGCAAACTGAAATGTTCATGAAATCTAGTGGAAGGGTGGCGACTGCCAGTGATATCATATCTCAATCGAAGTAAACTAATCTGAGGAATGTGTCATTTGCAGGCAAAACGAGAGGCCACAGGAGAAGAGAACGTGTGTAAAAGGAATTAGAATATGTTCAATTAGTTGGTATCAGATTCCGTGATCGTTGATACATGCCCCCGTACGTGTTAGAAAAGAAGGAAAAAGAATTGAAGTATTTTAATTCCATGCCAGAGATTGGATTTCTTTTTGTTATTTTCATGTCACTAGATAGATCTTGTGCCTTTTAATGGATGCATTTGGTGTTGTGTTGTTTGATGCTGCCTGTGTTCTGTTAGCGTGGATGTTCTGTTAGCCACAGGCTCCACACACCACCTCTTGATGATGAGTTTTTTTTTATTGTTCTATGGGCTAATGTAGTTAGTTTATATAAGGATATTGTTGTCAATAGGTCTAGAGTCGATTCTCAACGGATGTAAAATACCTCGCTAATGCCTCAACCTCTTCTTACATGTGCTGCTATTGCTAGGCAAAGTCCCCTGTAATTTACCTTACTTTCAGATAGTGAAAGAGTTATCTTGGACGAACCGCCGAGATAACGATTTCACTTTTACTACCAACTGATGAATTTTTTATTAGGTAAAAATCAAATGGGGCCATCATTTATAAAATTGTTAGATTGCGTCGCATTTCAATTAAAGTCAAATGTGCATCCTTTATTTTATTCAAAAAATATTCCTTCAGTTAGTGTTGTTGTAGTAATTACTAGTAGCTGTTACGATATATAGAAGGTATCGAATAGCTGCTATAATATGTAAAAGTTATCCAATAGCTGCTATAACATGTTTATGGTGAGTTTCAAATTTAGAATTTAAGGCTTACAATGTGTAAAAATTATCAAGTATTTGTTACAATGTGTAGAAGATATCGAATAACTACTATAACATATTTAGGTGACTTTAAGATTTATAATTTAATATTTATAATATGTAAAGCTACCGAGTAGCTACTACAACATATTTAGGGTGAATTTAGGATGTAAGATTTAGAATTTGTACGGTGTAAAATCTACCCAGTAGCTGCTGCTACAATGTGTAGAAGCTATATAGTAGATACTATAATGTGTTTAGGGTGAGTTTAGGATTTAGGGTCTCTGAAACTATTATATCAAAATTCTATATACCAACTTAGTCAAAATTATTTAAACTTTGTGAAAATTACGTTAAAATAGTTGTAGAAACTATTAATAGTTGCTACAACCCTAAATTCTAAACCGTAAACTCACCCTAAATACATTGTAATAACTACTTGGTAGATTTTACATGGTGTAAATCCTAAATTTTAAATCTTAAACTCACCATAAATATGTTGTAATAGCTAATAGGTGTTGGTGCAATCAACCTCTAAAGTTTCGATGTTTGGCAATATACTAATGACGGGTCAGGTTGACTAAGGGTTAATCCAAACAAGACTTGATGTTTGGAAGACTGAAGTTTAGTTATGACTAGATGATTAGCAAAGGTAAGTCCTAACGGAAGGTTAGGCAGGTGAGAAGTCTACTAAGTAAGTAGTCCTAACTAAAGGTTAGACAAGGGGAAGTCCTGGTAAGTGAAGTCAAACCCTAGTGAGTGAAGATAGGTGGTGGAAGTTCTGATGAGTAAAGCCAAATTCTAGTGTGTAAAGTTAGGTAGTGAAAGTCTCGGTGAATAAAGTCAGGCAATGGAAGTCCTAGTGAGTAAATCTAGGCTCTAGTTAGTAAAGTTAGGTGTGGAAGTCATGGTGAGTGAAGCCAGACAATGGAAGTCCTAGTGAGTGAAGCTAGGCAACCCTACGAGGAGGCAACCCTAGGTAATGAGAAGTCTTGAAAGAGTAAACTCCAAGCATGTGTTATCAACTGGTTTTCAGTCAACTATGAACGGTTGACCAGACCAGTGAATTATTAATACTATTAACACTATTTTACTTTACTATTTTATATCTATTGTGTTAACTCAATGTTGTAGGTAAGTCTTAATAGATCAGACACTAAGTAAGACTAGAAAAAGTTTAAACGGGTTTGGAAGACCAAATATTTGGCAGGTAAGTGGAGTAAGCACTAGAAGAGAGAGATCTAGTGAGGATGATCCCAGTGGGGTTGTAGGCACTGGTCCATCTTGTATATCAATTTTAGAAGTCTAAGATGAGACCATGACTAGCTCATGATCTTGATAAGATAAGATCTAATTAATAATGTTTATCTTATTTAATTGTGCTAACTCTGTATTAGACTAAGGGCTTTTGTAAGAGTTAAGTACACAAATTAGCCTCGAATAAATAGTATCCGAGGTGCCTCAGAACTATGAGGAGGCACCTCGGAGCTTGAATGGAGGCACCCTGGATAGGTCGGAGGCGCTCTTAAGGAGATAAAGTTTGTACTGTGGGGAGGCACCCAAGATTAGGCTGGAGGCACCTCGGAGGTGCAATGGAGGTTCCTTAGAGCGCTTGGAGGAATCCTTGTGCGGATAAACTTTGTAGGCATCAGAGCTGATCGAAGCCGAGTTTACAAGATAAACTTTAAGATTGGAGACGCCTCATATGAGATTGGAGGCACCCTCAACATCCTTGAAAAGCCATGTTCAACCAACATATAATGAAGTGATATACGACTTATTTATATGCTGTCTTGACCATCCGGCTGCTCCAATTGTACACTACTACTCTACCGCATTCAAGCCTCAATGACGTAAGAACGACATGACGCCGCTACATGCTCAAACGGGTATGGACTTGGGTAACGTATAGTTGTTATTTTTTATTCTTGATATCTTTCTGCGCATCATATTAAAAAATTGGTAGTCTTGTTATCAACCTATTTTTTGTAAAGAAGCATTTGATTAGTGGATTACTCATCGAAAATTTCTAAAAGACCTAGGTCTTGAAGTAGGAGTCGCCGAATACTCCGAACTAAATAAAACCGGTCGTGTTGATTCTGATTTCTAGTTTTAGTTGTTTTGTTCCGCCACACACTTCATTTTTAAAAAGGCAAAAAAGACACATACATCGGTCCTACAATAGGTAGTTTGTACACGTTGTAGTACCTAATATATAACTTCTACATATTGTAAATCTTAAATCATAAATCTTAAACTTATTCTACACACGTTGTAGCAGCTGTTGGATAGCTTCTGTATGTTGTAACAACTAATGAGTAATTTGTACATGTTGTAGTAGCTATTAATAACGACTACAAAAGCGTTGAATCGAGGAATATTTTTGAAATAAAATTACTAATGGGGAGATCATTTAATTTTATTTTTTTAAAAAAAGAATGTCATTTGATATTTCTTTTAATTTAGAGTGTCATTTTAATTTTTTATCCTTTTTTATTGATCATATTTTTATTTTATAATAAATAAATAATACTAGTCATAACAAGTAAGTTACTGTAACGGGCTCTCCCTCATTAAAAAATTAATTTAATTTTTATATTATATATTAAACTGATAAGAACATAAATTAATCTTAGCAAAAATGCCGAGAAATATATGCTTTCTAATATCATCGACCCAAGGTATTTATAGAATCTTCTTCGCTCGTGGTATTACCAATCATAAGATGTGGGACTAGAGAAAATCATGGCAATGCATATTTTTTTTTATAAAAAATGATATTAATATAATTTTAATTTGGATTTTACCAAAATTAATTAGTAGATGGTCTAAATTTTTAATAAAATAGTAAGATATAAATGATCATTTCTTTTATTTGGAACCTAAGTGTTTTGTTATTTTATAAATAAAAAATAGACAATTATATGGTAGAAAAGATGTTTCTTTATTTTTTAATTATTATTTTTATTAATTAATATAGGATTATAAACGTCTTTCAAGTTTGATATTCAAGCTTTATATCAGTTCAATTGTAAAAAATATATATATAAAATAAATAAACTTCAACACTAATAAATTCAATTCATTAATGTTAATAATGTTCTTGAATAATTTATAAATAAATTTATTTACTAACTTATATAACATACATCTTACAAGAATTATAAGATAATTTATGTATATTGAGATATATTAGACATAAGTAAAATGTTAGGATGATGAGCTAAGTTCAAAGTGCTAATTTGGTGCTAAATGAGCTAAGTTTTATCAAATCAAATGGATTTTGTGTTGACCAATCATGGAAAAAAGTTAATGTATAAGTCATGTGCAGTTAACTCATAGATCTTGGTTGGAAATTGATTTGCCTCTACACTGACTGACGTTGAGCAGGACAGTGATTATATCCTAGGGTTAACCAGAAGATAAAATTGAGAAGAAGGAAAAAAATATAAATCAGCAAAAGGAAAGAAAAGAAATTACCAAAAGAAAACTTTTTTATTTAGAATAGAGCAGTAGCGGAGGCAAGGGGGCGCAGGGGTGTGCGAAAGCAACCCCTTGCTCCAGGAAATTCCACTAGTAAACCTTACCCGCACCCTCTGCCTCAGTTCCAAACTTCCGGCACTCCACTTCCAGCTAGCGGAGGCAAGGGGGCACAGGGGTGTGCAGAAGCAACCCCTTGCTCCAGGAAACTCCACTAGTAAACCTTACCCGCACTCCCTGCCTCAGTTCTAGGCTTCCAGCACTCCACTTGCAGGATGTAGTCTAAGGGGTGAGGAGAAAGACGAGCTCGAGCAGTAGAGCATATTGTAGAGTTGTAGAGAAGCAGAAGAAGATGACTCTTCTATTTTTTTAAAAAAATGGTCTTAGATAAAACGAAACCAATGGTGTCATTTTAGTTAAGAAGGAAACCAAAAATAAAATAAAAACACGTTTGATGGCGTTGATTTATGAATTAATTCTCAAGTTGTACTCCCAATTCCCAAAATTAATAACTTAATAATTCACATCTCATTTTCTATGCCTTTGTTGCCGCCCGCCTTAGCTCGCCCACCCGCCTGCCGCAGGCCCAACCAATGTCTTCCCCTAGCGGCCAAGCCTAAAGCGTAGAAGCAGTGAAGCCCCCAACCTCACCCCACCGCCCGCCCCCAAGCTGTTGTGCTTATGGAGAAATTTTTAAAATGAAGTGTTAAGTCTTCTAAGAGTTCTAAGGAAGAAAATAGTAAGAAAAAAAATATTCTTACATTTATTTCAACTCGGATGATGTTGTTAGTAACCTAGGAATACGCAAACCAATTAATGAATTTGATATTTCTAATAGATATCATATTTGAAGAGAATATTTTATTAGAGGGCCTTGTCAACTATTTGGTCATAGTTATCCCTAAAGATAATTAATTTGGTAAATAGCATAGAAGTTTCCAAGTTGCTTGGTTTAAAAAATTTTCATGGTTAGAGTACAATATATCAAAAGATGCAGCTTTTTGTTTTTGGTGTTATCTCTTTAAAAATTCTCATAGAGGATGTCGAGTTGGAGATGAGACATTTACTAATTTATGGATGAATAATTGGACAAAAGCAATGGAAGTATTTAATACGTATGTTGGTGGTGTAGCTAGTGCTCACAATAGTGCAAGAACACAACTTGAGGTTTTTCAAAATCAATGACAAAGTGTGTCACATTTGCTACAAGCACAGGGGCATGGAATGGAGTTTGTATATCACACTCGATTAACGACAACTTTAGATGTTACACACTTTCTTTTAAAACAAGGTTTGCCTTTCCGTGGACATGACGAGTTATCAAGTTCCTCAAATAAAGAAAACTTTCTTGAATTGATTGAACGATATACCTAAAGAAATGACGAGATTGCCAAGACAATGAATGAAAATACCCAGGGAAACAATCAAATAAAGTCTCCAACAGTTCAAAAGAATTTAACACAGGTTTGTGCTGCTAAAGTCACAAATATCATTTTTAATGATATAAAAGATAATATATTTTTTCTTATTGTTTATGAGTGTCGAGACATTTTAGTCAAAGAGAAAATGGGAGTTGTTTTAAGATACATGAACAAATATGAATATATTATTAAAAGATTTCTTGCTATTGTGCATGTGTTTGACACTTTTGCTATTTCTTTAAAGAAGGTTATTGATGAATTGTTTGCAAAACATAAGTTGTCATTATCAAAATTGAGAGGTCAAGGATACGATGGGACTTCAAATATGAGAGGTGAGTATAATGGATTGAAGGCTCGCTCTCAGATTGAAGGAAAATTTATCTGCAAGGTATGCCCATTGTTTTGCTCATCAACTTCAACTAGTTGTTGTTGCAGTTACTAAAAACAATCAAATTGTGAGTGATTTCTTCTAATATGTTACTATGATTGTGAATATTACTAGTACTTCATGTAAAAGAAAAGAGAAATTTAGACAACTTGAACATGACAGACTTGTAAAATGTTTAGAGAAAAGAAATATTGATAGTGGTAAAGGGGAAAAAAAAATCAGAAAATCGGTTTAAAATTATCAGAAGATACTCTTTGGGTTCACATTACATGACTATTTTTCATTTAATGTCTACGTGCTTGAAAATGTGTATGATGATGGTATTAATGATGATAATAGTGGTATCCCCACTGGTTTGATTGATAAGATGGAGAGTTATGAATTTGTGTTTGTGATGCATTTGATGAAATCTTTATTGGGAATCACAAATGAATTGTCGCTTGCCTTACAATAAAAGGATCAAAACATTGTACTAGTTGTTAGTTTGATCAAGACGATGAATATTCAATTACAAAAATTGAGTGAGGAAAGATGGGAGAATTTTTTGGATGTCATCAACAAATTTTATAGTAACTACATGATCGAACCCGGTATCGAATATGAAAGAAAATATGAGAACTTGTGGTCGTAGCAGACGTAATGGGCAAATGATTACTAATTTTCATCACTATCATGTTGAAATTTTTTATGAGGTATTATTTCTATATATTTTATTAAATTTTAATTTTCTAATAGTGCTTTTTATTCACTTTTTTATTGTTACAATATTAGGTTCTTGATATGATGGTTCAAGAGATGAATAATCATTTTTAAGGATCAAGTACAAAGGTACTTACTTGCATTGCTTGCTTAGATCCAAAGGACTCTTTTTCTCAATTTGACATTGGTAAACTACTCCACCTTGCCGAACTTTATTCGGAGAACTTTTCATTGACTGGTCATGTAATATTTGAGGACCAATTTGAGACTTACGTTCAAAATGTATGAGGTGAATTTTCTATGATTAAAGATTTGGGAAGTCTTGCTAAAAAGATGGTTGAAACTGATAAGAATATGATTTTTTTTTCATCGGTATATCGTTTAATCAAGTTAGCATTGGTTTTACTAGTTGCAATTATTTTTGTTGAAAGGGTTTTTTCTACGATGAAAATTATCAAGACTGATTTGTATAATAGGATGAGGGATGAGTGGATGAATGACAGTTTGATAGTATATATCGAGAAGGATATTTTTGCCACAATTAAAAATGGATAAATTTTACAATATTTTCTGTATTATTATCATTATTAATTCAGTACTTTTATCTTTTGATATATTTATTTGATAGTAATAAATTTTTTTTAGTTCCTTCTTTAAGCACCCCTCTTGAATTTTTGTTTCGATCCGCCACTAAAACAGAGGATAAATCCTCAAACAAATATATATGTATTTATATAAACTCTAGATCTTAAGATCTAAATAAATTAAAGGAAAGAAATTCTAATATGTTTACTATAATTCCTAACTTATAAAGAAAGAAAAAAAATTAAAAGAAAGAAATAACTATTAACAGACTCATAATTCTAAAATCCCCAAACAGACTCAAAATATAAAAAAAATACAAAAGATATAAATTATAAAAAATACCTAAAATACCAAAAAAAAACTCAAAATTACTAATAAAAATAAAAATTATTAAAAATAATAATAAAAATCTTCTGATCCTCTTGCTTCAATCACCCCCAGTTGAAAGAACTCATCCTCGAATTTAGAATAGTTTCAGGTGGTATTCCAGGAGGAAGATCATCTGCACTAAAATTAGTAAAATCTACTACCAACTATTAAACTTTGAGAATCCTCATTGATTAAGATGATAAGCATAGTTGTACTAGAACTGGAACTCTGCCTTCTAGTATATTGACATCGTATATTAAAATTTTGAAATTTGTTGTATCCATTTGTTCAATGTCTGATCTTGAGATTTGTTTGGCTTTGTTTTTCTTGTGTTCCATAGCATTAATTTATTTCTGAAATTGTCACGTCCCGAGGGTATACTTGTCCTCCAAAATGGACGGTACCCCCTAGTGACAATATAGTAAACAATCGATATCAAACTCAGATCAAGTAAAATAACATCAATATAATATAAAACCAAACAGATACAAAGGACAATATATGTGTATATGCATGTACATGTGAACACACTCAAAAAATGAAGCAACTCAACACAAATCTAACTCGAGTGGGACTGGCAGCCAGGACCTCTGAGTGACACAACACTCCTTTTATTTGCTAACCTGAAAGTCAAAGGAAAAGTAAAGGATAGTGAGTATAATAACTCAATGGATAGAAGAAGATAGTGCATGAATAATATACTGTCAAGAGATCAAAGGATGCAGTCTCAGATGAAGTACTTACCATAATAGTAAGAGAGAGTTAATATGATCAACCACTAATGAAACATAAGTAACTACATACTCATCTACTAATCTGTTCAACCAGATGTGACCAATAAATTGTGAGTACATACGGTACATTCCAACCTGCATGAACAAATACATGATCAACATATAGCAAGTATATAATGAGCATTGATTGTAGGAGAACGCTCTACCACCGATGGTCTCGTGGGCAGTCGTATATATATCATGATCGATGTCAACTCTCTCAATCATAAATGGGAGACAATGGCCGATAGGATATACTAACGGTCGTTGACGACTCTCTCAACCACGAATGGGAGGCAATGGTCACTAGGATATACTAACGGTCGCTGACGACTCTCTCAACCACAAATGGGAGACAATAGTCGACAGGATATACTAACCAAAGGTCTAGTAGGATACTCGAAATACTACACTGTTGTATTATCTTACTAATGTATAGACATGAGCTTATATAACAAGTAAGGGTCTACTTGGATACTCGGTATCCTATACTACGATATAATCCTACTAATATATAGGTAGAAAATAGACAGTCAAGTCCTCAACATACTAGTCAACCAATCTCATCAGGAGAATACTAGTCAACTAGTATTAATATCTCAACTAATTTCATGATATATCATCACACATATAATAAATAACAGGGTCAGGATCGGATCAAGTAATCCTAGAGGTTGATCCGAAATGAAAAGCCTAAAGGAATACGCTACCCCTCTTCTAAGTAGTGATTCCCATCAAGTATAGGTTAGCACCATCTCACTAATATATATGTTCTGGCATGAGTCTAAGTATATAACCATACTATAATATAAATTCACGAAGATAAGCTATAGGCCTAAATAATAATAAGGCCCTATTAGGATACTTAATATCCTATGATATGGATTAGGTTTAGTAGGTCTCCAGTGAAGAGGGGAAAGGAGATAGCAAAATTAAGCAAATATGAATATCGTCCGAGGTAACATGCTTAAGAAAAATAGATCAATATCGACCAGGATTGTAACGACCCACCTTCTACTAACTAAGCTGTGAGGCCGATCGTTACATTAATCTGTGCTAAACTATTCCCTGACCATTATTAAATCTAAATGCGGAAGCTGTACTAATTAAAATTTTGCTAAACTATCATCATTTCTTGGTTCTACATGTGGTAAGGGGTGTAATCTAAAGTATTCATGACATATATTACATCCCCCAATGGTCAAGGAACTTAACTAAGAGTTTCTTGCTGATGTCAGGCCTCCCAATCGATCCACGGATCGATTGGAATGGCCGGATCGATCCATTGATCGATCCAGATGGCTATTGTATGTGGGGCTTAGGTTGGATCGATCCAGTGATCGATCCAGCACGCTACTGTGCTCGGGCCAATATTCTGGATCGATCGGCTGATCGATCCAGACTGACCAATCGATCCAGAGATCGATCCCAGAGCCTTCTGTTCGCGACAGAATTTGCTGGATCGATCGGCTGATCGATCCAGAGGCCTACTGTTCGCGGTACGAACTTCTCAATCGATCGGCTGATCGATTGAGAAGCCTCCAATCGATCAGCCGATCGATTGGGGTTTCTGATTTCGTACCAGAAGTCTGATTTCAGCACTTGTTCGTGCCAAAACTTCCCATGTCAATCCTAAACTAAATGTAAAACATTCTAACATCACACAAATAGTATTTTAAGCATGATAGGGTGCATGACTAACTAATTCATAGCAATTAACATACTAAGGTGCAAAACAATAAAATGCTAAAAGGTTCTAATGCTTAAAACAAGCTTGCTGAAATTCCCTAAGATCTCTATTCCAAGTTCCATCCACACACATCTTCGTAGCATTGCCCTCCAACCTCCGCTAGTTCATCTTTCCTTTACCTTTATCTGCAGTATAAGGAAAAGAAAGTATCTGTAAGCTTTCGCTTAGTAAGAAACCATCTACCTCACTAAAACATGCAATCGATGCAAATCATGCTTTGAAAACATGCTATTTGAAAAGAACATACTGGATATGCTAAACATGGAATGACATACAACACATAGAAATAAAACTGATCATAGCAATATAACTAATCATAAACTATCATGTTGTATCAACGGAAAAACTAAACTGATATAAAACTGAGCTAAGCTAATACTAATCTGATGCTAAAGCTGACTGAACTCACATGACTAATTTGTGATGTTTGAAAACTATATTCATAAGTAGATTAAAATATTAATCAAGCTGCTGTTTGGGCCCGTATGCGCGCATCCCCAACTAGACCCGGGTTTGCAAGTCCCGAATTTAGTAGGGTTACTAGGTTAGCTGAACCTAGGGACGACTATGGGAGTCCAACCCAATGGATATCTAATCCAGTACAGTGCCACTGAGAAAGTAAAATACTGAACATAAGCTAATAAATTATTGTCTTGCTTTTACTAGGTTGTCTAAACCCGAAACTAGGTTATCTGAACCTAGAGGCGACTGTGGGAGCCCACCCATTGGACGTCTAGTCCTGTAAAAGCTGTAGCAAGACTATATGAGCTGTGAAATGCTCCTATTGCATTTAACTAAGCTATCACAATGCCTAAGTTGCATTTTAGCCGTGCTAGTAATTTATTCGAACACTTGGTATGCGCTAATTCGCATCCTTTGTGCCGAAAAGCTATATACTACTAACTAAATCATGGAATTCACACGGAAGCTACTTATACTGCAGGTGAGGGGTTTCTTACCTCCTGTTCGGATTTTCTTACGATTCTAATCGCTAGATCTCCGAAGGAGACGATCCTTTCGACGATCTTCTCGCGTCCACGCGTTCCTCTCGCGGAGGGGAGCATCCTCGTGTCGAAGTCGTCGCCGGAAGGTGTTCCCCTTGCCCTTGGGACGGAAACCCTAGGTTTCTTGAGGTTGGCACCGGGAAGAGGGCGGCGTGACTAGGGTGAGGGAAAGGTTTTCCTCCTTTAAGAAAAATAACAATTCCTCACTTAAATCTTTATTTATATTAAGTGGGTAATTCGGCCCAACTCAATATAAATATAATTGATCCCCTTTCTTTTCAGCACGGCCCTGTTGGGTTCACTTGGTTACTAGAGCTATCTATAAGTCATAGGACCCAATAGGTCTCGGGTTCAATTCCCGCGTAGGTTATTTTACGATTCTATTTATTTTTGCTACTTTCGCTACTCTAAAAATTCTGTAAAAATATCCTAAAATTCCAGAAAAATCGTAGAATATTTGTAAAATAGTTTTGAGAATTTTCGGGCGCTACAATCCTCCATACCTTATAAAAAGTTCGTCCTCGAACTTAGAATAACTCTGGGTACTTCTGTCTCCCAAGTTGCTTCTTCTGCTGTGTGACCCAAATGACTTTTACTAATGGTACCTCCTTGTTCCACAATTTCTTAACTGCTCGGTCTATTATCTGAATAGGCCGACTGTCATAGCTGAGGTCTTCGCGGACTCGTACCGACTGAGGCTCAATCACCTGGGTGACATCTGGGATATGCTTCTTCAGCATAGAGACATGAAATACATTATGGATGGCTGACATCTCCTGTGGTAGCTCTAGCTCATATGCTACTTTGCCAACTCTTCTAGTGATAAGGTATGGTCCCACATATCTGGGACTTAGTTTGCCCTTCTTCCAAAAACGCATTACTCCCTTCATGGGAGTCACTCTGAGAAATACTGAATCCCCAACTGAAAACTCTAAGGGTCTGCGCCGTGTATCAGCATAGCTTTTCTGGCGGCTCTGAGCTGTCTCTATCCTCTGACGGATCTGCTGTATAGTTGCTGTGGTATCTGCTACTAGATCTATCTGAAGTTCTAGTTCTTTTTGTTCACCACTCTCATACCAGCAGATTGGAGATCTACACCTCCGCCCATAGAGAGCCTCGTAAGGTGCCATGCCGATGGTGGCCTGATAGCTGTTGTTGTATGCAAATTCCACTAGACTCAGATATTTGCACCAACTTCCTTTGAAATCTAGGGCACATGCTCGGAGCATATCTTCGAGTACCTGATTTACCCGCTCCGTCTGTCCATCTGTCTGAGGATGGAAAGCTGTAATGCTGACTGTACACACTCCCAGAAGTGTGATGTGAATCTACTGTCTCTGTCTGAAATAATGGTTCGTTGGACTCCATGTAGTCTAACGATCTCCTTGAGATACAACTGTGCTAGCTGTTCCATGGAGTAGGATATCCTGATAGCTAAAAAGTGGGTTGATTTAGTCAACCTGTCGACTATTACCCAGATGGTATCAAAACCATTCGTGGTTCTGGGTAGTCCCACTATGAAATCCATAGAAATGTCTTCCCACTTCCATTCGGGTATCTGAATGGGCTGCAAGACTCCTCCTGGTCTCTGATGTTCTGCCTTAACCCTCTGACAGGTTAGGCAGGTGCTGACATATCGAGCGATGTCTCTCTTCATCCCAGGCCACCAAAAATGTTTCTTCAAGTCTTGGTACATTTTGGTGGAGCCAGGATGCATCGCATAAGGAGTCTTGTGAGCCTCATCTAGAATATTCCTGCGTAGTTCCTCCTGATCTGGAACACATAATCTGTCACCAAAGTACAATACCCCGCTATCTGATATTCTGAACTCTCCACCTTCTGATTCTGCTATCCCTTGCTTGATTTTCTGAATTTCAGGATCCTGTTCCTGAGCTGTCTGAATGTCACCAAGCAAGGTAGACTCTAACGTCATAGTAGAGAGCTGTCCAACTATGAGTTCAAGACCGAAGTCTGTGATCTCCTTCTGTAGGGGCGGTGACATGGCTGCTAGAGATAATAGAGCAGCACTGGACTTTCTGCTAAGTGTATCTGCTACCCTATTTGCCTTTCCTGGGCGGTAGAGGATGTCTATATCGTAGTCCTTGACCAGTTCTAGCCATCTGCACTGTCGCATATTTAGATCCTTCTGAGTGAAGAAGTACTTCAGACTCTGATGATCTGTATACACTCTGCACTGAGCTCCATACAAGTAATGTCTCCAAATTTTGAGGGCGAACACCACTGCTGCAAGCTCAAGGTCATGAGTGGGGTAATTCCTCTCATAATCCTTGAGTTGTCTGGAGGCATAGGCGATTACCTTGCCATCTTGCATCAGCACTGCTCCTAGTCCCAACTTAGAGGCATCACTATATATAACAAAGCTATCTGCGTTCTCTGGTAGAGTCAGAATAGGTGCACTGGTCAATCTTCTTTTTAGCTGTTCTCGCAGTCCTCTGTCCACTGAAATTTTCTGTTCTTTCTAGTAAGAGCTGTCAGTGGGGAGGCTATCCTGGAGAAGTCCTCTACAAACTTTCTGTAATAACCTGCTAATCCCAGAAAACTCTTGATCTCACTGGCATTCTTGGGTCTTTTCCAGTTACTCACAGCTTCTATTTTACTGGGGTCTACCATGATACCATCCCTTGAGATGATGTGACCCAGGAAGGACACCTGATCTAACCAAAATTCACATTTCGTGAACTTGGCGTACAACTGGTTCTGCTGGAGGGTCTGCAGTACTATTCTCAGGTGCTCTGCGTGTTCTTCCTGAGTTCTTGAATAGATAAGAATGTCATCGATGAACACGATAACGAACTTATCTAAGTATTCTCTGAATACCCTGTTCATGAGGTCCATGAAGGTAGCTGGAGCATTTTTCACGCTAAAGGGCATGACTACGAACTCGTAATGTCCGTATCTGGTTCTGAATGCTGTCTTGGGTATATCCCCTTCCTTGACTTTCACCTGATGATAACCTGATCTGAGGTCTATCTTAGAGAACACTCTGCTCCCTTTACCTGATCGAATAGGTCATCTATTCTGGGAAGAGGATACCTGTTCTTAATCGTGACTTGGTTCAGTGCTCTGTAATCTATGCATAGGCGCATGCTCCCGTCCTTCTTCTTCACGAACAATACAGGCGCTCCCCATGGTGAGTGACTAGGACATATGAAGCCCTTGTCAAGCAGCTCCTGTAATTACTCATGAAGTTCCTTCAGTTCTGCTGGAGCCATGCGGTAAGGTGCTTTGGAGATAGGATTTGTACCAAGAATGAGTTCTATCTCAAATTCGATCTCCCTGTCTGGTGCTAGGCCTGGTAACTCTTCAGGGAAGACTGCTGGGTAGTCACGTACGACTCGGACCTCTGCTAGCTGTCGGTCCTTGTCCTGACCGGTACTGACTACATGTGCTAAAAATCCCGTACATCCTGAATCCATTAATCTCTGTGCTTTCATAGCGGAGAGAAACTTTTTGGCCTTTCTCTTGGGTTCTCCGATGAACTCGAACTGTGCTTCTGCTTCAGGTTGGAATACGACTTTCTGTTTACGGCACTCGATTGAAGCTCCGTATATGATCAAGAAGTCCATTCCGAAGATGACATCGTAGTCAGTCATATTTAGCACTATCAGATCACAAAAGAGTTCTCTGTCTGCTATAATGACTGGTACTGCTCTGAGTCAGTGCGTGGATGCCATAATTTCTCCTGAAGGTAAGGTCGTCAGAAACTGACTACTGAGTACCTCTGGAGGTCTTGCTAACTTCTCAGCAAATGCCCTGGATATATATGAATGGGTTGCCCCAGTATCGAATAAGACAGTTGTACCTTGCTGTAAAATACTAATCTGACCTGTAATAACTGTCGAGGCATTTGCTACATCTTCTCTGGTTAAGGAGTAGATCCTTGCATTCGCCATAGCTGGAGGGGCTTTTAATCTGCCCTGGCTGATGTGTGGACCATCTAGAGCGGCCTGCATCTGATGTAACTGGGCTGGCTGGCCTCCATACTGAATCGGCTGTGGTGGAGGAAGACTAGTCTTGTTCGGGCACTGCTTAGCCCTATGCCCTTCCTGTCCACACTCAAAGCATCCTCGAGTGCCTTTACGACAAACTCCAGGGTGGAATTTCCCGCAAGTAGCACACTTTGGATAACTGGGATGTTTGCTAGCTGGCCCTCCTTTTGGGTAACTCCCTGGCTTGCGTTTATTGCTAGAGTTCCCTTTCCAATTGGAGCTGTGGCCCTGTTGTTTCTGAGTGCCTAAACCTCCTTGACCTTTAGATTCTGTGAGAACTTGCTTCTGCTGCTTGATATTGTTCTGGTAGTGCTCGGTGGTCAGAGCACTGCTGACTAGTTCTTCGGTGGTTTGCGGCCTGTGAACGCCGCCAGCCACGTTCATTGCTATTTCCGGCCTCAGCATCTTGAGCATCAACCGGACTCTTTCTTTCTCTGTGCTGACTAGTTCAGGGCATAAACGAGCCAATCTATTGAATTTCTTCACGGCTTCCTCAACTGATAGGTTGCCCTGACGAAACTCGGTGAACTCGTCGTAGTGGCGGTTTGTGACCCGCATGTGAAAGAATTCCTCAAAGAACTCCTTCTCGAAGTCTGCCCATGTCATCTGGTTTACTGGGCGCTTCGCTCTAATTCTCTCCCACCACATGCGTGCATCTCCTGTCAGACAGAAGGAGGCGCACTTCACCTTCTCATGTTCTGGCCAGTCCAGAAGCTCCATCGTACTCTCCAGTGTTTTGAACCAGGCTTGGGCATCCCATGGTTCACTAGTGCCTGAGAAGTTCTCGGGCTTGACTCTCTGCCACTGGATCAGATAGGCTTCTCTCTTTGCCTCTACTGCTGCTGGGGCTACTGGTGCTGTAGGCTGGACTGGTGGAACCTCTAAGACTACTGGCGTTGCTACGTTCGGTTCCGGGGTGACTGTGGGAGTATTCTACTGATTACTGCTGTAACTGAGCCACTAATGCTGTCAGGTCTGGGGGAGGCATTGAACTGCCTGCCTCATGCTGGGGCTCAGTAGCTGGTGCCCTTCTAGCTGGCCGTCCTCGTGCCATTTCTAAAGACATAGAGGACATACATAACTAAGGCAATCATGTTTATATATCTACTATCATTATGATGTTAGGTGTTATCATCAATCAACATGCTACAGTATCTATAAACATGAAAGAAAGAACATAATAAAGTGAGAGACGTTTCTTACTTGGAAGCTGCAGGTTCAATGCTGATGTGTGTGTAGGAAGTATGGAAGCTACTCTGATACCACTCTGTAACGACCCACCTTCTACTAACTAAGTTGTGAGGCCGATCGTTACATTAATCTGTGCTAAACTATTCCCTGACCATTATTAAATCTAAATGCGGAAGCTGTACTAATTAAAATTTTGCTAAACTATCATCATTTCTTGGTTCTACATGTGCTAAGGGGTGTAATCTAAACTATTCATGACATATATTACATCCCCCAATGGTCAAGGAACTTAACTAAGAGTTTCTTGCTTATGTCAGGCCTCCCAATCGATCCACGAATCGATTGGAATGGCCGGATCGATCCATTGATCGATCCAAATGGCTACTGTATGTGGGGCTTAGGTTGGATCGATCCAGTGATCGATCCAGCACGCTACTGTGCTCGGGCCAATATTCTGGATCGATCGGCTGATCGATCCAGACTGACCAATCGATCCAGAGATCGATCCCAGAGCCTTCTGTTCGCGACAGAATTTGCTGGATCGATCGACTGATCGATCCAGAGGCCTACTGTTCGCGGTACGAACTTCTCAATCGATCGGCTGATCGATTGAGAAGCCTCCAATCGATCAGCCGATCGATTGGGGTTTCTGATTTCATACCAGAAGTCTGATTTCAGCACTTGTTCGTGCCAAAACTTCCCATGTCAATCCTAAACTAAATGTAAAACATTCTAACATCACACAAATAGTATTTTAAGCATGATAGGGTGCATGACTAACTAATTCATAGCAATTAACATACTAAGGTGCAAAACAATAAAATGCTAAAAGGTTCTAATGCTTAAAACAAGCTTGCTGAAATTCCCTAAGATCTCTATTCCAAGTTCCATCCACACACATCTTCGTAGCATTGCCCTCCAACCTCCGCTAGTCCATCTTTCCTTTACCTTTATCTGCAGTATAAGGAAAAGAAAGTATCTGTAAGCTTTCGCTTAGTAAGAAATCATCTACCTCACTAAAACATGCAATCGATGCAAATCATGCTTTGAAAACATGCTATTTGAAAAGAACATACTGAATATGCTAAACATGGCATGGCATACAACACAAAGAAATAAAACTGATCATAGCAATAGAACTAATCATACACTATCATGTTGTATCAACAGAAAACTAAACTGATATAAAACTGAACTAAGCTAATACTAATCTGATGCTAAAGCTGACTGAACTCACATGACTAATTTGTGATGTTTGAAAACTATATTCATAAGTAGATTAAAATAATAATCAAGCTGCTGTTTGGGCCCGGCAACTGTACTTTGCTGTGCGCGCATCCCCAACTAGACCCGGGTTTGCAAGTCCCGAATTTAGTAGGGTTACTAGGTTAGCTGAACCTAGGGACGACTATGGGAGTCCAACCCAATGGATATCTAATCCAGTACAGTGCCACTGAGAAAGTAAAATACTGAACATAAGCTAATAAATTCTTGTCTTGCTTTTACTAGGTTGTTTAAACCCGGAACTAGGTTATCTGAACCTAGAGGCGACTGTGGGAGCCCACCCATTGGACGTCTAGTCCTGTAAAAGCTGTAGCAAGACTATATGAGCTGTGAAATGCTCCTATTGCATTTAACTAAGCTATCACAATGCCTAAGTTGCATTTTAGCCGTGCTAGTAATTTATTCGAACACTTGGTATGCGCTAATTCGTATCCTTTGTGCCGAAAAGCTATATACTACTAACTAAATCATGGAATTCACACGGAAGCTACTTATACTGCAGGTGAGGGGTTTCTTACCTCCTGTTCGGATTTTCTTACGATTCTAATCGCTAGATCTCCGAAGGAGACGATCCTTTCGACGATCTTCTCGCGTCCACGCGTTCCTCTCGCGGAGGGGAGCGTCCTCGTGTCGAAGTCGTCGCCGGAAGGTGTTCCCCTTGCCCTTGGGACGGAAACCCTAGGTTTCTTGAGGTTGGCGCCGAGAGGTGAGGGAGAAAAGGAGAGGGTGACGTGACTAGGGTGAGGGAAAGGTTTTCCTCCTTTAAGAAAAATAATAATTCCTCACTTAAATCTTTATTTATATTAATTGGGTAATTCGGCCCAACTCAATATAAATATAATTGATCCCCTTTCTTTTCAGCACGGCCCTGCTGGGTTCACTTGGTTACTAGAGCTATCTATAAGTCGTAGGACCCAATAGGTCTCGGGTTCAATTCCCGCATAGGCTATTTTACGATTCTATTTATTTTTGCTACTTCCGCTACTCTAAAAATTCTGTAAAAATATCCTAAAATTCCAGAAAAATCGTAGAATATTTGTAAAATAGTTTTGAGAATTTTCGGGCGCTACAAGGATAATATGCTTAAGGAAAATAGGCCAATATCGGCTGGGATAATATCCTTAAGGAAAATATGTCAATATCGGCCAGTATAAGACCTTAAGAAAGATTGGTCAAATATCGACCAAGTTTGCACGTTTAAGATAGATAAACCAAGATTGTTTGGATTAGTATATCTGGATGTATATTAGCATTGGGCGGGCTTATATGATCGCCTGGATATGAAAAGATACAAGGCCTTACAAGATCTATAGTATATTATCGGATGATTAGGACATATGTTGAACAATAGTAGTAACTCGCCCAGACATAATTTAGGTTCAATTCCGTCTGATACAAATCATAGTATAAGATCGGACTGTCTATAACATAATAAAAACAGGGTAAGCAGGTAGGGACGATAAATATATCTCTATATAGCTTATAAGACAGGGCGAGAACAAATATTTCAAGAATATTCATAAATAGCTTAATGAAGATATCTGTAGTATGTGATTTTATAACAGGTTTGCTAATTTGGCGAGAAGAATGTTTCTAAACTCTTCTACAGGCACTAGGCGACAAAGAAGGTACATCTGGGGTACAAAAAAGATTCCTTAAAAGTTATTTTCTGCAAGTACATGGCTTACGTCATCTCATAACAAACTCTAACAAATCGGGGTCCACTTCATGACTACAGAGGTTATATGAAGTGGTATAAAAAGGGGAATCCTCTCCGTTGGCCAGGTATGCTTACGCTCACTACACTCACAACTATCCATTACAAACCCTAATTTCAATCACGGTTCATCTTCTTTCTTTCTTCCACACTAAGAGAGATCACTGACTTGAGCTTCGGAGGGCCTAGCCAGGGATTCCCACCTCGGTCTTAGGTCACTGACAATAGTGTTGGTTGATCTCTTGTGCGCAGGAAGCCGGGGAAGCTCCAAATCTTAGTGTTTTTCAGTGGATCCCTCCTCTCGTCCTTGGGTCTTCGTATAAGGAGGGTGTTCGGTGACTTTATGTTGGTTGCTACTCGGAAAACCTATAGGTTCCACTGTACAAAAATTTTGTACAAAGGTCTAAACCTTTTCCTAGCTACCATGTGTTCTTTTAAATTAAATTGTGGATCGCCTGCGGAACTTAACACGTTTGATCCAAAACTTAATCTATTTGTTCTTTTAGGTTTTGACTTGGATCTCCTGCGGAACTTAACACGTTCGACCCAAGTCTCCTTAAGTTATTAATTCCATTAAATATTAATTTCCATAATTGGTTCCCAGTACTGACGTGGCGAGGCACATGACCTTCTTGGATATGGGAGCAACCACCACCGACTAGACAAAACCTTTTATAGAAAGATAATATTTAATTTCCTAAAATAACTTTAGGTTAACCAAAGAGAGCAATCAAATCACAAGGAAAATAAAAACAAAAGAACACAACTTCGAAAAACATATTCGAAATTCTAGAACGTAAGCCTCTTGTATTTGGTATTATTTCCATAAATAACTAGCATGATGCGGAAAAGGAAAAACTACTAGTTATACCTTCTAGAAAGACCTCTTGATCTTCTACCGTATTCCTCTTCTAACCTCGGACGTTGTGTGGGCAACGATCTACCAAGATGAGAAACCACCAACCACCTTCTTCTCCTCCAAGCAAGGTTCGGCCACAAAGGAAAAACTTCACCAAGGAGGAAAACCAAAATACTAACCAAGCTCCAAGAGATGCTAGCTTTCTCTCCTTCTTCTTCTTCTTCTCCGAGTAGTATCCGGCCACCACAAGAGCTCCAAGGGAGAGGGAGAGGTTCGGCCACCACAAGAGGAAGAAAAGGAGATGATGGCCGGCCACACCAAGGAACAAAAGAGGGAGAGAAATAATAGATGTTGTGTCTCATGAAGGCACCCTCACCCCTTCTTTTATATTCCTTGGCCTAGGCAAATTAGGAAATTTGATTACAATAAAATTTCCTTAATTTTCCTTGACATGAATTAATTGAGAAAAATAAAATAAAATTTCCCAATCAACTTGTAATGGCCGGCCACAATCAAAAGGAGCAAATTAGGAGAGTTTCAATCAACAAATTAAAACTTCCTAATTTGTTTCCGGAAATTTTAAAAAATAAAATTTCTCTTTAAAAATCTCTTCATGGTTAATAAAAGGACATTTCTATAATTTTAATTTTATTAACATGTGAATAATTTTAAAGAGAAAATAAAACATCTCTCCAATCTACAAATAAGGAAAGAGATCTAATCTCTTTCTTTAATCTTTTGTAGATCTTTTACAAGAGAGATATTTTAATTTTAATTCTCTTTAAATTATATCTTCCACATAATAATAAAAATTAAAATTAAATTTCTTTTTTAATTTAATTTGGCCGGCCCCCACTAGCTTGGGTTCAAGCTAGGGCCGCCTCCCAAAATCATACCTAGGCCGGCCTCCCAAAATCATACCTAGGCCGGCCCTAGCTTGGTTCCCAAGCTAGCTTGGCCGACCCCTTATTGGTGGGTATAGAAGGTGGGTATAGAACTCTATAAATAAGAGGCTACGATAGGGACCGAGAGGAGGAATTGGTTTTGGTCTCCCGATAAAATTAAGCATCCCGTGTTCGCCCCGAACACACAACTTAATTTTATCAATGATAACTCATTCCACTAGAGAACTATCATTGAACTACCGCACCAATCCCAAATTACATTTTTGGGCTCCTTCTTATTATGAGTGTGTTAGTCTCCCTGTGTTTAAGATATCGAATGTCCACTAATTAAGTGAGTTACTGACAACTCATTTAATTAATATCTAAGTCCAAGAGTAGTACCACTCAACCTTATCATCATGTCGGACTAAGTCCACCTGCAGGGTTTAACATGACAATCCTTATGAGCTCCTCTTGGGGACATTATCAACCTAGTATCTCTAGGACACAGTTTCCTTCTATAATCAACAATACACACTATAAGTGATACCATTTCCCAACTTATCGGGTTTATTGATTCATCGAACTGAATCTCACCCATTGATAAATTAAAGAAATAAATATCAAACATATGTGCTTGTTATTATATTATGATTAAGAGCACACACTTCCATAATAACTGAGGTCTTTGTTCCTTTATAAAGTCAGTATAAAAGAAACGACCTCTAATGGTCCTACTCAATACACTCTGAGTGTACTAGTGTAATTATATAGTCAAGATAAACTAATACCTAATTACACTACGACCTTCTAATGGTTTGTTCCTTTCCATTTTAGTCGTGAGCTACTGTTTATAATTTATAAGGTACTGATAACATCATCTTCTGCATGTGACACCACATACTATGTTATCTACAGTACAAATTAATTGAACAACTACAACTAAATGTAGACAATTTGACCAAATGTGATTCTTTATTCATAATGAATGTTTACAAAGTTTAGGCTTTCAGTATACACTCCAACAATCTCCCACTTATACTAATGACTAAGCTGCCATATCTTCTACCATACATCTGATTCCCATTCCCTCCACATGCCGATCGAAAGTTTTCGCCGGAAGGGCCTTAGTGAAAGGATCTGCCAGGTTATTCGCTGATGCAATCTTTGCGATGACAACTTCTCCTCGCTTCACGATATCTCGTATCAGGTGGTACTTGCGCTCTATATGTTTACTTGCCTTATGAGCTCGTGGTTTCTTCGAGTTTGCGACTACACCGCTATTATCACAATAAATTATGATGATTTTGGGCAAACCAGGAATCACATCTAAGTCCATTAGAAAGTTCCTGAGACATACTGCTTCTTTAGCTGCCTCAGATGCTGCTACATACTCAGCTTCCATGGTTGAGTCCGAAACGCATTTCTGCTTAACACTCCTCCATGAAATGGCTCCACCTCCTAAAGTAAACACATAGCCTGATGTAGACTTACTGTTATCCCTATCGATTGAAATCCGTGTAACCCACGGGGAGCAAATCGTCGCTTGATAAACTAGCATATAATCTCTAGTCCTTCTCGGGTACTTTAATATATGCTTTATCGCGATCCAATGTCCTTGTCCAGGTTACTTGATATCTACTGACCATGCCTACGGCAAAGCAGATATCGGGTCTCGTATAAGCATTGCATACATTAGGCTTCCTACAGAAGCATAAGGAACTGCTTTCATGTCCTCTATCTCTTTTGATGTCTTTGGAGACATCTCTTTAGATAGAGCTACTCCATGTCTAAAAGGTAAGAAACCTTTCTTGGAATCCTGCATGTTAAAACGAGCAAGGATTGTATCTATATATGAAGCTTGGGACAGACACAACATTCTTTTCTTACGATCCCTTATAACTTTGATCCCAAGAATGTGTGCACAATCTCCTAAGTCCTTCATATCAAATTGTTTGAACAACCATACCCTTACGTCTGATAATACCTTGACATTGTTGCCAATTAACAAAATATCATCTACGTATAGTACAAGAAATACCACCACGTTTCCGTTACACTTCTTATATACACAAGATTCATCCGGACTTTGAATAAATCCATATGACTGGATTACTTCATTAAACCGGATGTTCTAAGATCTTGAAGCTTGCTTTAGTCCATAAATGGGCCGATTGAGCTTGCACACTAGATTCTCTTTGCCTTTTTCAATGAACCCTTCTGGTTGCTTCATATGGATGTTCTCTTCAAGACTTCCATTAAGGAAAGCTGTCTTGACATCCATTTGCGAAATCTCATAATCCATATGAGCAGCAATGGATAAGAGTATCCGGATAGACTTAAGCATGGCTACCGGTGAAAAGGTTTCCTCATAATCGATTCCCTCTTTCTGAGTGTACCCTTTCGCAACAAGCCTAGCTTTGAAGGTTTCTACCTTCCCGTCTGTCCCTCTTTTCCTTTTGTAGATCCACTTGCATCCAACGGCTTTTATACCATCAGTGGTTCTACAAGCTCCTGACCTTATTAGAGTACATAGACTCTATTTGAATTCATTGCCTTTTGCCAAGATCTTGCATCTATATCTTGGAGTGCTTTCTCATATGTTCGGGATTCATGTTTACCAGGGATCAAGTCCAAGACTCTCCCAAAACATGAATCTATCGGGTTGCCTTACAACCCTCCCACTACGACGAGGCTCGTGGTTGTGTATCATGTGTGACACGTGTTGCGGTCTCTTGTGGTACTTCATCTTGTCTTGTTGGTAAGTAGACATGTCCTCTCTAAGTTCTTCTAAAACAACTTTACTCTGGGCTTGTGATCCATTATATAGTCTTCTTCTAAAAGCGGGCATTGGTGCTAACAATGACCTTCCGGTCTTAGGACTATAAAATAAACCTCCTTCGTTTCTTTGGGATATCCTACAAACACGCGAACTTCATGCGAGATTCTAACTTATGCATCTGGTTTTAGCACATGTCTTGGACTACCCCAAATCTGTCTTAGACTGGGTTTTGCCCATTCCACAATTCTATGGGAGTAGAAGAAACTGATTTAGAAGGTACTAAGTTCGAACGATACTGCTGTTTCCGGAGCATATCCCCAAAATGAATTTGTAATTGAATAACTCATCATCGATCTAACCATCTCCATAAGAGTCCTATTCCTTCGTTCGCTACACCATTCCATTGGGGTGTACAGGTGCAGACAACTGGGATTGAATCCCGGCCTCTGATAAGTAATTCCTAAACTCTCCTAAGAGGTATTCGCCACCACGATCAGACCGTAGTGTCTTGATACTTTTACCTAGTCGTTTCTCCACATCAGCCTTGTATTCTTTGAACTTATCAAAGCACTCGGACTTGCGGCGCATTAGGTAAATGTATCCGTATCTTGAATAATCATCTATAAAAGAGACAAAGTATTCAAAACCTCCTCTTGCCTGGACAGACATAGGACCACACAAATCAGAGTGAACCAATTCTAACACTTCTTTGGCTCTATACCCCTTGGCCTTGAACGGCCTTTTGGTCATTTTACCTTCTAAGCAGGATTCATAAGTTGAAAAATTTTCCAACTCTAATGAACTCAAAAGTCCATCGGCTATAAGCCTCTGAATCCTGACCAAGCCTTAGATGCCAAAGATATGCTTGGTTCATTTGCGAAGGTTCTTTTCTCTTATTAGTATTAGAAGATGAGTTATAAATTTCCATGTTTTGCTTTGTGGAAGAAATTAGATTTAAAGTATACAAATTACCAACTAATGCACCAGAACAGATAATCACTTTATTTCTTTTAATAACTACATCATTACTGAAAGAAACTGAATATCCATCTAAAAACAGTTTAGAAACTGAAATTAAATTCTTTCTAAAACTGGGTACATAAAGACAATTTCTTAAAACCAAATTTTTTTTCTACTAAAAGATAAATAGACGTCTCTCATTGCAACAGCTGCCACCTTAGTAGCATTGCCCATGTAGACGGTAATCTCCCCTTCAGATAGTCGTCGGGTTTCCTGGAACCCCTGCAAAGAATTGCAGACATGATCAGTGGCTCCTGTATCTACACACCAGGTGCTGGTAGATAACACCGCTAAACATGTTTCAACAACTAGAGCATGAGATATACCTTTGTTTTGGTTCTTACGAGGACAGTCCGCCTTCCAATGTCCTGCCTGCTTACAGATGAAGCACTTGCCTTTCGGCTTCTTCACTCCAGCTTTAAATCCCGTACTCTGAGATTTATTCACTTTCTTTGCTGAGCCAGCTTGTTTCTTCTTCTTCTTTCCTCTCGGTTTAGAAGTAGAACCATTTTCAGCAAAGTGAATTTGAGAATTATGACGAAATAATCCTTCTGCTGCTTGAAGTTCTGTGGTTCCCCTAATGAATAAATCCTCTTATTCATATTATAGTTCAGTCGTGCACAAAACTTCTAGGTAGCGTTTGGAGGATCATATCGATCCGGGTTTCCCATCAATTTCTCCTCCAAGGATCTGTATCTCGTTCGGATAAGTCATCATCTTTAGGATATGATCCCTTACAGAGTACCCTCTTGCATGGTGGTGTCATTATCTTTCTCATAGCTTCTTGTCTAGAAGCCCTATCACGATGACCAAAGAGTTCCTTGAGATTGTTCATAATATCATAATTTGTTGGTAAATCTTGATGTTGATGTTGCAATACATTTGACATTGAAGCCAAAATGTAACACCGCGCCATCTCATCTGCCTTTACCCATCTCTTATGATATTCAATCTCCTCTTGGGTAGATTCACCAGTGGGTGCATCAGGACAAGGTTCAGTCAGTACAAATTTATAGCTTTCAGCAGTGAAGACAATGTCCGGTTCCTTTTCCAATCTATGTAATTAGGTCCAGTAAGTCTATTCTGTTGAAGTATGATGGACAGTGGGTTGAAAGTCATCCTAAGAATCACAAATAACTTTTGGTCAGTACTCTAAATTTAGAATAATATTGATTCCTCAAACAATACTATTTTAAATTAACCAACACCTCATAACACCGTGAATTTTGTATGCCACGTTAGTGTGGACGTATACAAATTCAACATTTGTAAAAGGAGGGTTTTAACCCATTAATTTTATTATCTTGTCAACCTAACTTTTGACAAATAAAATTAATAGTTGATATTATTTGGTCTCACAAATAATAGCAGTGACTCCGTTGGGGAGGATACTTTTAGATGCGTCTAAGTGTATACCATTACTTGACACTGAGTCCATTAATAAGATTATGCCCCTTCCGTTGGGGAAGATCGCACGCTCTTAATTAACTTCCTATAGTCATCCAAAAATGGAAGTCTGTTCTAGTGATCCGCAAACAAGCTCATCCGTTATGGAGGAAGGCACTCAGAGCCAACGCGCAAGCTTGTTTGCATCACTTACAAACCAGTAATGGAGACCATGGGATTTACTTAAAAATCCCTCTCCCACTTAGTTATTTATAAATGAGGAATTTTAACTATGCTAGCCTACTTAACTTGTAAACTAACATTCACACATAGCACAATATAAAAGCAATAAATAGAAAATCTAATTTTCAACTATTATGGCTTTTATCTCTATTTGTCCTCCGTGTGTTGTCATCCTAAGCTGCTGCCATATTTGGCCACCACTACCGGGTCTAGCTGTCGCATCCATCTTGCTTCTAGTTCTGCTGCGCCTCTGGTCCTTAGAAGGTTCCACGCTTTGCAAGATTTGATCCGCGACATAAATAGAATTTTACATTTTGATCCTATATTCCATAAAAGGAATGTACATGTATCTAGATCAAAAATAAAATCCTAATAAAACTAAATACAGCTCCTGCTGTATTTTAATACAATAATGCACACACATATAAATGCCCTTGACATGTCCAAGGGTCCAATCACACACATAATAACTAAAAGTCATAATAGTTGGATCCTGCATCCACAAAGTTAGCACATCCTAATATTAACCTGCCTAAATTATGTATGACATGTGCATAATTAAACTAAATACCAAATACACAGAGGCAAAATCCTAGCTCTGATACCAATTGTTGGTTGCTACTCGGAAAACCTATAGGTTCCACTGTACAAAAATTTTGTACAAAGGTCTGAACCTTTTCCTAGCTACCATGTGTTCTTTTAAATTAAATTTTGGATCGCCTGTGGAACTTAACACGTTTGATCTAAAACTTAATCTATTTGTTCTTTTAGGTTTTGACTTGGATCTCCTGCGGAACTTAACACGTTCGACCCAAGTCTCCTTAAGTTATTAATTCCATTAAATATTAATTTCCACAATTGGTTCCCAGTACTGACGTGGCGAGGCACATGACCTTCTTGGATATGGGAGCAACCACCACCGACTAGACAAAACCTTTTATAGAAAGATAATATTTAATTTCCTAAAATAACTTTAGGTTAACCAAAGAGAGCAATCAAATCACAAGGAAAAGAAAAACAAAAGAACACAACTTCGAAAAACATATTCGAAATTCTAGAACGTAAGCCTCTTGTATTTGGTATTATTTCCATAAATAACTAGCATGATGCGGAAAAGGAAAAACTACTAGTTATACCTTCTAGAAAGACCTCTTGATCTTCTACCGTATTCCTCTTCTAACCTCGGACGTTGTGTGGGCAACGATCTACCAAGATGAGAAACCACCAACCACCTTCTTCTCCTCCAAGCAAGGTTCGGCCACAAAGGAAAAACTTCACCAAGGAGGAAAACCAAAATACTAACCAAGCTCCAAGAGATGCTAGCTTTCTCTCCTTCTTCTTCTTCTTCTCCGAGTAGTATCCGGCCACCACAAGAGCTCCAAGGGAGAGGGAGAGGTTCGGCAACCACAAGAGGAAGAAAAGGAGATGATGGTCGGCCACACCAAGGAACAAAAGAGGGAGAGAAATAATAGATGTTGTGTCTCATGAAGGCACCCTCACCCCTTCTTTTATATTCCTTGGCCTAGGCAAATTAGGAAATTTGATTACAATAAAATTTCCTTAATTTTCCTTGACATGAATTAATTGAGAAAAATAAAATAAAATTTCCCAATCAACTTGTAATGGCCGGCCACAATCAAAAGGAGCAAATTAGGAGAGTTTCAATCAACAAATTAAAACTTCCTAATTTGTTTCCGGAAATTTTAAAAAATAAAATTTCTCTTTAAAAATCTCTTCATGGTTAACAAAAGGAAATTTCTATAATTTTAATTTTATTAACATGTGAATAATTTTAAAGAGAAAATAAAACATCTCTCCAATCTACAAATAAGGAAAGAGATCTAATCTCTTTCTTTAATCTTTTGTAGATCTTTTACAAGAGAGATATTTTAATTTTAATTCTCTTTAAATTATATCTTCCACATAATAATAAAAATTAAAATTAAATTTCTTTTTTAATTTAATTTGGCCGGCCCCACTAGCTTGGGTTCAAGCTAGGCCGGCCCTAGCTTGGGTACCAAGCTAGCTTGGCCGGCCCCTTATTGGTGGGTATAGAAGGTGGGTATAGGTGGGTATAGAACTCTATAAATAAGAGGCTACGATAGGGACCGAGAGGAGGAATTGGTTTTGGTCTCCCGATAAAATGAAGCATGCCGTGTTCGCGAACACACAACTTAATTTTATCAATGATAACTCATTCCACTAGAGAACTATCATTGAACTACCGCACCAATCCCAAATTACATTTTTGGGCTCCTTCTTATTATGAGTGTGTTAGTCTCCTTGTGTTTAAGATATCGAATGTCCACTAATTAAGTGAGTTACTGACAACTCATTTAATTAATATCTAAGTCCAAGAGTAGTACCACTCAACCTTATCGTCATGTCGGACTAAGTCCACCTGCAGGGTTTAACATGACAATCCTTATGAGCTCCTCTTGGGGACATTATCAACCTAGTATCTCTAGGACACAGTTTCCTTCTATAATCAACAACACACACTATAAGTGATACCATTTCCCAACTTATCGGGTTTATTGATTCATCGAACTGAATCTCACCCATTGATAAATTAAAGAAATAAATATCAAACATATGTGCTTGTTATTATATTATGATTAAGAGCACACACTTCCATAATAACTGAGGTCTTTGTTCCTTTATAAAGTCAGTATAAAAGAAACGACCTCTAATGGTCCTACTCAATACACTCTGAGTGTACTAGTGTAATTATATAGTCAAGATAAACTAATACTTAATTACACTACGACCTTCTAATGGTTTGTTCCTTTCCATTTTAGTCGTGAGCTACTGTTTATAATTTATAAGGTACTGATAACATCATCTTCTGTATGTGACACCACATACTATGTTATCTACAATATAAATTAAATGAACAACTACAAACAAATGTAGACAATTTGACCAAATGTGATTCTTTATTCATAATGAATGTTTACAAAGCTTAGGCTTTCAGTATACACTCCAACACTTTATTCTTCCGGAGCCGCTTTGGTTTTCTCGGATCGGGAGTTCTCAGGTGTTCTTCTTCATCAACAGTAAGTTCTCTCCCGAGATTTTCATTTTGTCAAGCTTCTCAGACAGGATCATCCTACACTACAATATGAAATAATAAACAAAGGCTTAGCAAGATGCTCGATATCCTATACTATGGTATGATCATTCTAACAATAAGTACAAACTCATATCATCTACTAAGAGTCTAACAGAATATCCAACATTGTACTCATGGTAATATCATGCATATATATAAACACAAGCATGAATAATAACCATAACTGCATAGCTATCAACACTAAGTCAACATATAACGACAAACAGTAAGGTATCAACTCAAGAGCAATATAGGACAGATTTAAGGTAAGTGAGTAATTGTAACCTCATCAAACATGGTAGTAAACAAACATGAACGATGATCAAAACTACCCACCTCTCGACACAGAATGTCCTTTGATATTCTCAAATCAAAGAGCGCATCTCTAGCTCCAATCGCATAACAGCTTCAACTTCGGCGGAGGCTAGCTTACGACAGTCAGGCAGTCAGTGATGGCCTTAGGTCAGGATAGCTATTGGCTGGTGGTAGTGGCCACAACAGTGGAAGTAATGTTTGGTATTGGCAGCAACGATAGGGGCTTGTTGGCTTCTCATGGTGGTAGTGAAGATGGGTCAACGACGACGACGTTCGGGGGCGATGACTGCTTGGATAGAGGAAAGGAGCCGGTTGGTGTTGGCAACTTCCAAGGGTCACCGATCCTCGACGACGGAGGGGCACACAAGGGAAGCACCCATCGGACATGTGGTACTGCGTGGGACAGCGCCAAACGACTGTGGGTGGCAGGATCGTGAGGGTAGCGATGAAAAGAGAGGAGGACAAGAGATCGGGCACCGACGACCCGCGTAGCCAAAGGGGCGGCACTGACCATCGGGCGGTTATTATGGCGATAACGCTGCGGTGTGCACGAGGAAGGGGAGGGAGTGGTAGCTAGCCTTCTAGACGCCAGTAAGCATCCAAGGAGGCCAGTGGTAGTGGCTGGCAACGATGCATCGCCCTAGCGGAGAGACACATGACTATGCTATCACGTGTTCGCGAAGAAACGACGCAATGAACTGATGAACAATGTAGTATTAAAAACTTAGGTTTAAATAACTTATATATCCAATCAACTCCTCATTTAATTGGGTATTATAAACATACTTTTTATCTTACCCTTAGTCCCCATAAAATCTTAAAATGACTCATATAAAATCCGTAAAAATTTCAATAAATTCCAAAAATTCATATACACTTATTTTCTAATAAATTATTCACTAAGTATATTTATTTTCCTTTAAATAATTAATTATATTAAATTTTAATTATTCACACCTTTATTTATATTTTTAGTAGATTACAGACATTATTCTCTACAACCCAACTCACAATGATTGTTTTTAATCACCAAACATATACTCATCTTTCCAAGCAAATTTAAATGGTAAAAATCTTTAAAATAACCGGTGCAAATCCCATGCAATATCTTGCTTTCAAAGAATGATGACAATGATGGTAACAACAATTGCAAGGTTACTCTAGGAGGAAGATCTTATGGAATAAATTTAGCACAGTCTGAAAATAGTTGCTACATCTCATCAACTACATCATCATTGTAAATCGGTTTGTAAATCTCTTTGGTCTTGCCTTCTAGGTATTCCTTAGATGATCTACAATTAGTTGCTTGATATAATTAGATAAAAGGTTCAGAATTACCTTGTTGGATAGAACATGAATATGAAATAAATAAAGGATCATCATCAAGCTCTTTGTTTGCTCCATAATAATCATATATGGGCTCACTAATCACCTCATTCTCATCTCCCACATCTTCCTCAATCAACAAACTCTCATGAACTATTAAAGTCTTAGGGTCATCACCATAAAGTATTTTGTCAACTTCTTCTTTCAATTAAATCATGTTCGAATCCATCAAGGTTATCTTAGGCGTCGAAGCTATCGTTCTTCATAACAAAATCTAATCGTCCTTAGAACAAAGCTTTGTTAGAACCAAAAGAATTCACATATCTTTACAATGGTATGATATTATCCACTTTGGGTCTAAGCCCTCATAGATTTATTTTTGGACTCTACCAAAAAAATCTCATATCAATGAAGATATTTTTCATCTTTTAAACTCATGATCTTCCATGTATTTACAATGTGGGACTTTGATTGTATTTCCAACAATCATCCCTTCAAATAAAGGATCACCATTACTCTTATAGTTTGGTTCTCCCCTCAAGTACCAGTCACTTTTGACCTATCCTAATTCTTCTCGCAAGCATCCGGTCACTTTTGACCTACTTTAAGCCTCCCCGCAAGCATCCTATCACTCTTGATCACCTGCTTCGGACCTCCCCACAAGCATCTAATCACTCTTGCCTGTTATGGGCCTCCCCTCAACTTTGTTCAAGGCCACCTCACATGACATCCATTCTAGACCATGACTCTGATACCACTTGTTAAGACTAAAAGAATTCACATAGCTCTACAATGGTATAATATTGTCCACTTTAAGTCTAAATCCTCATGAATTTATTTTTTAGTTCTACTCAAAAAGCTTGATACCACTGGAGATATCTTTTATTTTTTAAACACATGATCTTTTCCATATATTTCAACGTGGGACTTTAATTGTATTCCCAACAAATTTGAGTGTACCCAAAAGGAAGAAAGTGATCTTTCATCTTTTTTTTTCATCTTCTCTCAATCCTTGATCTTGGTTTTGCCATGCCTATCTCGTGAGTACCAGAAGTGCTCCCACCATATCGATGCTCAACTCGTGAGTTTGATGGCAATCAACTTTACCTTCATCTAATGTGGAACTTACTTATAGTCAAAGATCTGCTCCACTTTGTTGATCCAATCAACAAAATTCTCTATCTATAACGTACTAAAAAAATTGGGTAGATTAACGCGAAGTATGAGTCTCCATGTTGATCTCTCAACCACATACCTGATGATCTTCAAGATTTTGCGTCGCCGGATGTTGGGTTAAATTTGCAACTTATTTTTGTAAATCCTCAATCTCGTCCTATGTGCTACGACCATGGTGTGGGCTTCTTCAACCGAAACCTGCTTAACACTATTATGATTACGATCTTCCATTGGATCTAATGCTTGATTGCCTCAAATCAAAATTTGCCAGCTCTGATACCAACTGATGCTGGGTAGAATAGCGATTATCCTATGAGCTGACGAGAAGACGAAATTGAGGAGAAGGCAAGAAGAAAAATTACCAAAATGGAACTTTTTTCATTCAGAATAGAGGATAATTTCTCAAATAAATATACATATGTTTATATAAACTTTAGACTCTAAGACCCACATAAAGGAAAGAAGTTCTAATATATGGACTACAATTCCTAACTTTTAAAGAAAGGAAAAAAAATTTAAAGAAAGGAAAAAAAATTTAAAGAAGAAAAAATTTATTAACAGATGCACAAGCCTAAAATCTCTAAATAGACTCAAAATATAAAAAAAAATTATAAAAAATAAAAAATATCTAAAATGCCAAAAAAAAATCAAAAATCACCAAAAAAAAATAAAAATGACTAATAATAATAATAATCTTTGGATCCTCTGACATCATTGACATAGTTGGTACTTGCATGTTGTGTTATTAAAATAGATCATTGAGTTAATTCCCAACGTGTGAAAAATGCATCATGGGTCACCTGACTTCATGTAAAGGGTCACTATGTTGGACGAAACCCCATGTGATGTACCTCTCTTCCAGATCACATGGAGCAGCCCTAGAGAGGCCCTCGGACGAGGGTTATCACATTTTACTACAATGGTTGGAAATTAATTTTTAAAAATATTTTTAAATCAATTTTGAAAATCTTGATAAACTTATTTGTTGATTGAAATCATCATTGATATTGATGCAAAGTTAGAATGAAACATTAAAGGTTTTAATAGTTTTCAACTTTGTATCATTTTTTAAAAATGTGAGATAGAAAATTATTTTTTTATAGTGTTTTATATAAGTAATGTCAGTATGAATTTCATGATTTTTCAAAAATCATAGGATTACTTATGCTTTTCTTAATTTGGATCTAAAAATTATCAGTTAACTGTCGACTATTTCAGAAGAACAGTCAATTGTTGTGGTTATCAATTGATTGATGGAGTCTATTAGTCAATTGATAGTCAGAATTCTTGTCATGTTGTTCATGATCTAGGCTTGTCGGGATGCTAGCATTGCTAGCTACGTGTGAACTATAACATCCATAAATTTTCTCTTTTCCAAAATAGCAAAAAGAAAAGAAATAAAAATATATTCATAGGATTACTTATGCTTTTCTTAATTTGGATCTAAAAATTATCAGTTAACTGTCAACTATTTCAGAAGAACAGTCAATTGTTGTGGTTATCAATTGATTGCTGGAGTCTATTAGTCAATTGATAGTTTGAATTCTTGTCATGCTTTGCATGATCTAGGCTTGTCGGGATGCTAGCATTGCTAGCTACGTGTGAACTGTAACATCTGTAAATTTTCTCTTTTCCAAAATAGCAAAAAGGAAAGAAATAAAAATATATTCATAAATAGTCCGAACAAAGATCTGAACCTGAGACCCCTTAGTTAAGATTGGTTTAAGTAGCCATTAGGTGGTGGTAAAGCATCACATGAGCAATATGAAACAATTCATTATATGTAGATTTTGTGTGAAGAGATGCTTCAACTTCCACTTAGTATAAAAGGAGATGGATGAGATTAAAAACCTAATTTTCTTTTCCTCTTCTCCTCTAGCCGAAATTTCTCCATCCTCCTTTCAAGTTTCGGCCAAGAACCCTAGGACTCCAAGTCTTAAGGCTTTTCAAGGGGAGAATCTAAGGGGAGGGTCTCTCCCTAGGAGGTAGTTCGCGCGAGGAAGGGTGTCTTGGAGATTAAAGCGTGCAAGAGAGGGTTGTCTTCCCTACACTATATAATAGTAAGATCTAGCGAAAAGAGGTAAGTATTACTCACCTGCAATATAAGTTGTTTCGATAATGCATGCGGTGTTATGATTTTTATGCCTGAAGATACATGATGGGTTATGTTAATGCATGGTAAGGAAGATACGTGTTATGGTTGTATGATGTCCTCCTAAGTTTTAGGGATTAAGAGAATCTTAGAGTAACTTGGATCGCTTCCCATTTAGTTTGGGGCTAAGAAGCATAATCAAGTACTCTAAAGCTCTTCCCTATAAGTAAGGGGGAACTAAGCGCACATAAGGTGTTTATTTAAATGACAAGCAAGTGCAAGTATAATAAATCAATAGTTAAAAGAAAGTATTTTACTTAAGAAAGGCATGTACTGGACACAAGGTCCACGGGTGGGCTCCTAGATCGCCCCTATGCTCCTGGACCGCCTAGTAGTACCTTAATGGGTTCGGGATTAGCTACCTCAAATTTTATTAAGGATGCGCGTAAAGTGGTACAATGTCGGGCCCAAAGCAAGTTGTTTACTATTTTCACTAGTTATGTAATATAAAGATTTCAAAATTCATTGGTTGTCTTAGTGGAAGCTTCCTAAGTTCGAGAACTTGAGTTAAAAGGGCAGCATTGATGAACTCTATAATATGCCAAGATTCATGTTTTCTTTATATTACTAGCATGGTTTGGGTTGATGTTTTGTATGATCAATCTATTTAAAAATGCTTGTCATGTATCTAATTCTGATTTATGTGTTTTAGCGTGAATTACGGTCAAGTGTAAGTTTTGTGCTTTACGCAACCATTTTTAAAAAGAAAACATGTTCTCTTTAAATGCATCATTTTGTGAGTAGATGATACTTACTAAGCATTCGCTTATAGATTTGCATTTCCTTATACTGTAGAAAAAGGTAAAGGAAAGCTCGAGTAGGAGGAGGCAGCAGGATCAGTGTTTTGTGTGTGTGTGTGATGGAACGATGGAAGAAGATCTTGGAATTTGCTATGTTAAACCTTGGTGCTAATGTATTTTCGCTCCACTTGAAACACTAGTAATGGTTATTATGATGAATTACAGTTTGATAGCAATTGGTGTGTCAAAGACTCCTCCTCAAGTAAAGGGATAGAATGGTAAGCTAAGGATGAGTACTCAGGGGAGAACAACCTCTCTTATGGAACAAGGGGTGACCTCCGCACGGCCCGTGTCACGGCTGTGCAGACTCACATGGTCCCCTACCCCCTGCTCTCGGCCAAGGTGACACGACCGTGTGGATTCACACGGCCGTGCACCTCATCTTCTCGGCCTAAGGTGGCACGACCATGTGGATTCACACGGTCGTCCACCCCTTCTTCTCTGTCAAGGTGACACGGCCGTGTGGATTCACACGGTCGTGCATCTCTTCTTCTCGGCCCAAGGTGACACGGCCGTGTGGATTCACATGGTCGTGCACCCCTTCCTCTCTGTCAATGTGACACGGCCGTGTGGGTTCACACGGTCATGCACTTCTTCCCCTTGGCCAAGGGGACACAGCCGTATAGATTCACACGGTCGTGTACCTCTCTCTCTCTCGGCCAAAGGGACACGACCGTGTGGATTCACACAGTCGTGCAGCTTTGCTTGGCTCCAAGTCATGTCCTATTAGTCAAACAAATGAAAGTAGATCTACAGGCTGAACCGTACATAATGTGTAAGAATTTAAAAAAAAAATTAGATATACAGAAAGGGTAATGTCTGTCCAATTGTCCTGTAAGTTGAGGTTAAGTAGAAGGGCAGACGTTACATGAACTATAACAATATAAGAGAAAAATATATATAGAACAACTAACTAAACTGACTACATGTATACTTATGAAGTAACTCCGTTAGTACTATATGTATATCTCAGCCATTAACTTGGAGGTAAAAAAAAAAAAAAAATTGTAAAGTGGGTATAAGAAAGGAGTGGATAATGTAAAATGGTACATCTCATGGGAGTAAAAAAAACAAATAGATAGTGAATGTCATAATTTTCTGCATTTAATCTTCATTAATCTCATAATTCAATTTCTCTTAATATTTTTTCTTAAACGTTTCATCATTTTTCATACTTTCTCTTTTATTCTCTTACCCGTATTTTTTAGCAATAGAATGAACGACCCATAATTCATCTGGTAAAATGTATCATATATACATAGGATGAACAATCCATATTCCACCTAATATGAGATGCATCATAAATATATAAAGGGTGAAGAACTCGCGATCCACCTAGTAAAGATGTATCATATCTACAATGGATGAATGACCCACAATTCACCTAATATGGAATACATCATGTGTATGCACGTATACATACATATATAGAGTGAACGACTCTTAATCTACCCAATGAGGTACCTCACATAAAAATAATGTGAACGATCTACAATTCACCGAATAAGAAAAAAAAATCATCTCAATTTGGCCGAAGCCTATGAACACACGGAAAGACTCAAGAGTTCTCTTTATGCACGGAGCTAACTGCTCTGTACTATAAGTAATCACGCAAACTCTTAGAGAGTGGAGCCAAAGCTCAAGACTACAAGTAATCACGCAACTCTTAGAGGATGAAACTGAAGCTCTAAACTACAAGTAATCATGCAACTCTTTTAAAAGGCGAAGCTAAAGCTCTAAACTATAAATAGTCATGCAAACTCTTGGAGCTACAAATAGTCACAGCTCTTTTAGAGGGTAGAGTTGAAACACTAAATTACAAATAATCACGCGATTCTTAGAAAACAGAGTCGAGACTCTATAATGTAAGTGCTATATTTATTATTTTGACAATTTAAAGTCAATGATAATGTACCTCTTTTAAAGAGCAGAGTCAAAACTCTAAATCTAAATGTTACATATATTATTTTGTTAATTAATATCAGTGCTAGCATAACTCCTTCTAGAGTGTGAGACTTACTTTATTAGTTAACTTAATTAATTAGGTAATCTAATTTATTATGGATCTCAAATAAGAAACAAATAAGATAGGAATCAACTTAAGAATAAAAGGGCATGCAACATGATAAGGAATAATTAAACCGTAAGAGTATAGAAAAGATTAGAATTAATTCTATTTTCTATAACATCTATGTTTATAAATTAAATCATGCACAAGGTAAGTGTAGCGAGACAAGCAAATTAAACACCCACCTCGAAGTAGAAATCCATATCTATGCACGTCGACTCCATCTCAAGATTATGCTAACAACTCCCTCCTATTCAACCATTTGAAACTCTATTTATCCATCTTTTCCTTTTTGAACTTTATTTATCTACTTAGAGGTGGGTTTTTCTTGCCTTATACATTTAATGTGCGATGTCAGTGCAGGTCAACGACAAGCGGGCTGTGCATGTGCGGTGCCTCGGTTGGAAGTTTCGGGGCAGCAGAGGGTGGAGCTCAATGGGGGTTGGATCCAGTTCTCCTGGACCTCTATAACTGGTTCTTCCATCCTCAGAACAATCCTTCTGTTCCCAAAACCTTTAGTTGTATTATCTTTTTATTGTTCTTGATTTATTTAGTTTTTTTCTATGTGTTGTACTCTGCGGTTATTTTGATATGATCAACCAAATTAAGTTAGGTCATGTTTGTTATTGATCCCTGTATCTAAGTGTGCAGGAGCTTAGGAGCGCAGGAAGTCGAGCGGAAGACGCAGCTAGCGAGAAGGACAGCACGGGAAGGGGGTCGAACGGCTCGGTGCGTCCGAAGGACGAAAGAACTGCGGGAGAGTACATCGGTGGACGAAAAGAACGTGCATAACGTTCGAGGGACAAGAAGTCAGGGCAAAAGTCTGCTCGAGGAGAAAGCCGGAAATTAGGTTCGGGTGAGCCCTATTTCGGTTGGCCGCAATCACCCAAGCAATCGGAACTTCGAAAGCTAAAGTGAAAATGAAGAAATGCTGGAAAAACAACTGGAGGCACCCTCAACAATCGTTGGAGGCGCCTCCGCCCTCATCAGATTGAGGGCGCCCTCAACAACATTGAAGGCGCCCTCAATGCCCTTTAGGGCGCCCTTGACCTAGCCAAACTGGCCGTTGGCAAGCGCATAAAACTTTATCCGCTTATCCCCTTGGAGGCGCCCTCAACCCCTTTGAAGACAGTCTCAACACTTGAGATAGAGTTTTCAGGAGCTATAAAAAAGACCCCTAGAGCTAGGAAATAATCAATCAATTCTTGTATTCAATTCCTAGCAAGGTTTGAGCTTTCTTAATGTGTAAAAGGCTTCTCCGCCTTCAGAGAAGGAGATTGTTTCTAAGTTTTTCAACCGCCTTGGATTAACAACCACCTAGGTTGTAACCAAGTCAATCTCTTGAGTCGTTTCTCTATTTTCTATCATTTTATTATTTTACTGTTGCATTTTTAGAGTTGAAAGAATAAGGAGGGTATTTCTTATTTTTCAGGCAATTCACCCCTCCCCTCTTGCCGAACTGCTGCACTAACAATTGGTATCAGAGCCCAACAACCTCAGAAGAACTAACCGCCGTCTGAAGCAGCAAAGATCAAGACGATGGCCGGTGCAAGTATTCACCCCCCCTGAAATTCGACGGAGACTTCGCTACATGGAAACGTCGAATGGAGGTATTTTTTAAAATAGATTTTGATATTTTATTAACAATGAAATACGGTTTTGCAGTCCCAAAAGATAAGGAAGAATACCACTGAACTAATAAGGAGCAAGTCGATTTCGTGGCCAACAAAAATGCAGAGTTCCATCTGCTCAGTGTTTTGCCGCCCCAAGAGGTAAGTCAGATTGGAAGCTACGACTTCGCCAAAGACCTCTGGGAAAAATTCCTGGAGCTCCACGAAGGTACCTCAAAAGCGAAGTTAGCAAGGCGGGACATCCTCTGGACTCAGCTTACAAATCTTCGGATGAACAATGGAGAGAAGGTAGCCAACTCCAAGCGAGAATCAAAGAACTAATAACTCAACTGAACAACCTCGGAAAATCGGTAACAAATCGAGTTTCGATCCGGTATGCGCTTAACGCCTTCCCGAGAACGTCAGAATGAGCGTCCTTAGTAGATGCATACTACATCTCTAAGGAGTTTGTGGTAAGTACGCTAGAAAACTTATTTTGTACTTTTGAACTTTACGAGTCTCAAATTGCAGAACCTAAACAAATAGACAAGTCAAATCTCAATGTTGCCCTATAAGCCGAGATGGACGATTCCGACTCCGAAGCGTCGATCAATGAAACTGAAGTAGCGTTATTGGTAAGGAAGTTCAATAAATTTCTTAAGTCTAATAAGTTTAAATCATAGTCAAGAAGACATCATCGAAACAAAAGAACTGTCCGATGCTACAATTGCAACGAAGAAGGGCACATCAAGGATGACTGCCCAAAATTGAAGGAAAAAGACAAGCACAAAAAACCAACTTCCTTCAAATACAAGACCATGAAGGCCACATGGGATGATTCTTCATCCTTTGATTCCAAGGTAGCAACCTTCTCTGGACTAACACTAATGACCAACCATCAAGAAGAAGATGAGACCAGCTCAGAGATGAGCATAGATGAAGGGGGAGGATCAGAAGAAGAGAGCTGCGATGAAGGGGGAGCATCAGAAATAGAGGTAAGTGAGGTACATACTCTAAACCCAAAATAGTCTTTTCATTTTATCAAAGTTTTTACAAAAGACTTAGTAAAATCAGAAAAAGAAATTGTTGCTTTAAAAATACTGCTAGATAATTTACAAACAGAAAATGATAATTTGAAAATGCAAATTCAAAATCTGAAAACGGATACATGCTTAAAACCTAACAACTTTCAAAAATCAAAATTTAGAGTTTATGGAAAGTTAAGTTGGTATATTAGACAACATCAGGGACAACTTAGAAAGCTTTCCAAAAATTATGTACCCCCTAAATTTTTAGTTAATCCAGTAGGAAGGAACCTATATTGGGTTCCCAAGTCTTATTTAGATTAAAAATTTTCTTATGTTTATGCTTTCAGAGAAATTAAATGTTTATATTCCTTAAAAGGCTTTATCTAGAAGTGATTGATGATCCAATAACCAAGAAGATATAGTGCCTCGCCACAGCCTAGAAGTCAAATATCGAATTGAATATTTAATTGACAAACTGATAAGCATGAAAATTAATTTAATGCTTTTAAATTCTTGTCAATTATAAAAAAATTTCATTTTTTTTAAAATTGTTTTGAAAATGTTCAATTAACTTGAAAAATATTTTTAAAACTTGACCATTTATACCTCTTTTTTAATGTGATCAAAGGGGGAGAGATAGGAACAAGTCTAGGGGAAGTTAATATTTTTTTAATTTTACTTAGTGTTGTAAATTCTATTATTGAAATCTTTAAGCTTAAAATATTAGTTTAGTAATTTTTTTAAATTACTACTTGTTTGTTTTTACCCTAACTTGAACTTGGATTGATGAACATCAAAAATGGAGAGATTATTGTACCCTACGGTTGTTTTGATGTGATCAACCAAGTTAGGTTAGATCTTGTTTGTTATTGATCCCTGTGTCTAAGTGTGCAGGAGCTTAGGAGTGCAGGAAGTCGAACAGAAGATGCAGTTAGCGAGAAGGATGGTACAGGAAAGGAGTCGAAGGGCTCGGTGCGTCCGAAGGATGAAAGAGCTACGGAAGAGTACACCGATGGATAAGAAGAACGTGTGCGATGTTCGAGGGACGAGAAGCCAAGGCAGAAGCCTGCTCGAAGAGAAGGCCAGAAATTGGGTTCGGTGAGCCCTATTTCGGTTGGTCGTAATCACCCAAGCAATCAGGACTTCGAAAGCTAAAGTGAAAATGAAGAAATTCTGGAAAAGCGGCTGGAGGTGCCCTCAACAGCCGTTGGAGGCGCCTCCGCCCTCATCAGATTGAGGGTGCCCTTAATAGCATTGAGGGTGCCCTCAACAATATTGAAGGCACCCTCAATGCCCTTGAGGACGCCCTCGACCTAGCCAAACTGGTTGTTGGCAAGCGGATAAAACTTTATCCGTTTATCCCCTTGGAGGCACCCTCAACCCCTTTGAAGGCGCCCTCAACACTTGAGATAGAGTTTTCAGGAGCTATAAAAAGGCCCCTCAAGCTAGGAAATAATCAATCAACTCTTGTATTCAATTCCTAGCAAGGTTTGAGCTTTCTTAGTGTGTAAAAGGCTTCTCCGCCTTCAGAGAAGGAGGTTGTTTCTGAGCTTGTCAACCGCCTTGGATTAACAACCACCTAGGTTGTAACCAAGTCAAACTCTTGAGTCGTTTCTCTATTTCCTGTCATTTTATTATTTTATTGTTGCATTTTTAGAGTTGAAAGAATGATGAGGGTATTTCTTATTTCTCAGGCAATTCATTCCTCCCCTCTTGTCGGCCTGCTGCACTAACACTATGTGCTCATCAGGTTATTCTCTACGATTGAGCATGTTTTGGGACACTATCTATTGTGGAAGATTCAATTGTTTAAAGTTTTTGAGTTGGAAGGGCATGAGATCGAGTAGAGAAGTTAGGAGGGTATCCCGTCAAGATATACAACTAGTAAGGAGGCTTTTGAATTTATTGTTAGTAATGAATTTAGATTTTCTCTGGTGTCTTTGGTGAATCTATCTTGAAAGTGATATAAAACTTGTTCACTGACTATGATTTCTTTTTTGTAATCTACTGGTTGCTGATTGTGAACTAAAGAAATTCCCACATCGTTCGCTTAAATTCCTTCAAAAAGTTGAACTGGTAATGTTGTTGTTAACCATATCAAAACTAGAATTTGTCTAAAAGACCAAGTCTAGAAAATAGATAAGAACAAAACTGATGAAAATAGAATGGAAATAAATAGTAAATTTCATACCTTGCGCTGCGAAAGATCTTAGAGAGATGGACGGAGAAAATACTGGATGGAGGAAGTTACCTCTTGCCATCAACGAGAAAGTTTCAGAGACAAACACTTCTCGACGATTTCACAAATCAAATCTCTCGTTTTCGTGAATGTACTGCCTCATCCCTTTTGATTTGCTTGGACGCTCTTATAGGGAGAAGAGTGAACACCACTTGCCCACTCTCTCGGCAATGTGTGTCATTCACTTGGCAACGTGTGCAGTAACTACACACATCCTAGCACACGTCCAACATCTCCTACTCGTCCAAGTCAATCCTCAAAGGTCATCAAGTCACAAAGACTATAGAAGAATTACGTCACAAAGACTATACAAGAACATCCATTTCATACATTAGGGAAACTAGTTCATGCGACAGCAAGCACACTGAGCAATAGTTGCTAAGAATATTGTTACACCTTACATAGCCGCTCTCTGAGCAATCAATGCTAACAAAGTTGTTACTTGTTCTTTTTAACAGTCAGTATAAAAAGAACAACCTCAAATGGTCCTGCACAATACACTCAAAGTGTACTAGTGTAATTTATAGTCAAGATAAACTAATACCAAATTACACTACAACCACTCCAATTGTTTGCCCCATTCCATCTTGATTGTGAGCTACTATTTATAATTTATAAGGAACTGATAACATGATCTTCTGTGTGTCTCCTCACACCATGTTATCTATAATATAAATTAAATGGACAACTACACTTAGCATAAATGTAGACATTTGACCAATGTGATTCTTTATTTCAAAATGATTATTTTTACAAAAAACTATACTTTTAGTATACACTCTAACAAATCAGGCATGATATGTCATTACCTTAAGGACATAAATAATCAGAGGAACATGAATGCAAAGCAGGTAATAAATACAGCATGCTCAAGTAATAGATAATGACATACCAATGCAGAAATAAACATAAATATTACTACTCGTTAAATATTACTATGCATATCAAACGACAATATCTTAAAAGATAAGTCAAAGTACCCGCCTCCAATGTAGATCGAGCTAATCAACCTCTATGTCGAAGTGCTCGTCCCGAATCCGAATCCTGTAATAAATCGTATAATTTAGTTAAGTTTTATTGTAACAAGATAGCTAAACCAAAATCCTTATTTACCAGGAACCCTAATTCATTTATTAAATCTCTAAATAAATGCTACTGATCATGTACGCACTCGTCCCGATTCACCTTAAGCTACTGATCTGACAAATTTTATAATCATGATCCGAATTACCCCATGTCAATTAAGCTACTAGCATCAATACAAATTTTTAAGCTAAAACAAAAATTGTATTTCCATCATCTTACCCTATCACCCAAATATCCCTTGTCGCCCCACTGCCAATAGGGGGGGCTGTCGGAATAATGCTAGAGATCCGAGGATGAAACTACAACGAACCCACTGTCATAATCATTTATCTCAGTTAGCAACATCCATAAGCCCAATGCTCTACGAATCTAGATCTCAAGACCGAAATAACTTACCCAATCTTGGTACCATCCGATTTCTTCTCCGATAGAGACACCGTCAACTACTGTTTGTTGGATCGAAAGCACTAGAGGGGGTGAATAGTGCTCGTGGCTTTCACTCGTTTCAGAATCAAAAATCATTCAAGTTAGAGCAGCGGAAATAGATAAGAGAACAAACACAGAAAACAGAGGACACCAAGATTTTACTTGGTTCGGAGCCTAGGGCGACTCCTACTCCAAGGCTTGCGATCGTTGATCGCTTTTGGTGGGCAATAGCTATAATATCGAAAAAGATGATTACAATTTGAAGTACAATTAAGTGTAATAAAAAACTATACCAACGAAAGGAGAACAAAGAACTTTGGAACTTTAATTCATTGGAGTAGCATAGCGTTGTTGAAGCGTTCCTAGCAGCAAACGGAAGAGCACAGGTTCTTCTGATCGATATGATTGATTTCTGGATGCTTCCCGAGGCTCCTTTTATAGGCTCTGTGAAGCTGATCCAGATCCCCAAGTTTCAGGATCAGGCTTGACCCGAGGTGGATCGGTCGACCGATCCCTGCGTTCAGTTGACCGATCAGGCAATCTTCTCTCATCTGATTCGCCCGATCTGCTCGCTCCGCTTCGATCTGGTCAAGTCTCATCCTGGGTTCGGTCGACCGATCCCGCCGTTCAGTCGATCGATCAACGACTCTGACCCAATCAACTTGGCCTGATCCAATCGTCGCTGATCCTTGGTTCGGTCGACCGATCCCAAGGTTCAGTCGACCGATCCTCTGGTTGAGCCCTGGTCCAATCTTTGTGAATCTGATCTGCTGACTTGGGGGTTCGGTCGACCGATCCCAAGGTTCGGTCGACCGATCTAGGTCAGATCTAACCCTGCACAAAAATGTTAGTCGCCTACAAAATGGAGTTAGAACACAGCAGATAATATACGAAAAGTAAGTTTGACAGTCTTTGAACTGTCCAGTTCTGACTTCGGATTTCCAACTGAAAACCCTAGGTCGAACTGACGCCTACTGTTTCCTCTTCCGGGGAACGTGTCCTCACCTACTCCCCTCAAGAGAGATTACCTGATGCCAGAACGATTCTCCCGACCGACTGGACTTTCCGCCTAGGGTTACCGCCCCCTAGGACCTAAGGTTACCCCCCTTAGGATTTCCCTCCACCTAAGGTTACCACCCCCTACGACCTAGGGTTACCACCCCCTAGGGTTTTCACCTTGTCTAACCGCAGCTAGGACTTTTGCCTTGCAAGCTTAATCAGACACATCAGAAAACAAGGAATCTTAACTTTGAAACTCTTTTGCCATTATCTAAACTAAGGTTCAATCGTTGGATGCTTCCCGCACCAACACTGTTGATATCAACAAGGAAGAAAATCAATAGTTGTAGTTCAGTATCAAGGTACAGGAGCAAGAAGTAACCATCTGTTAGGCTGACCTCAACCAAACACATTAGAACTAGTGCACGACAAAGAATAACCGTCGATGTTTTGCAAGATCGGGACTGCACGCAATTGCCGACGCTGGAGGAACTCGATGCTAGGGCTTGAACAACCGGCGTCGATGCTCAGTGTCCGCTAATCGGCGCGATGGGAGGGGGTTGAGAGCAGAGGTGGTCGATGCTAGGGCAGAGGGTGCGGCGGTGCTGGCATCAACAATCGGTTGGCGAAGATGGTAGCACTAATCGGAGTGGCACCCGGCGGTCAGTAGCGTTGGAGATCGGAGTGGCGTCGGCTGTGGCGACCGGGGGCGACGCGAGAGGGCGATCGACGACGTGAGAGGCGATCGGTGACTTTGGGCAGACGCAAGAGGTAGAGGGAAAGTGACGCTGGGGCTTCGGGCTTTCCTTTGGTCGGGGGTTATGAACGCGAGGGAGGGGAGAAGAGGAGCTGTCGGCGGTTTTGAGAAGTGGAGGGGGCAGGCGATCGGCGTCGGGCTTAGGGGAAGAAGAGGATCGGGCACGGTAGAGGAAACGGAGGAAGGAAATAAAAAGAAAGAAAAGAAAATAAAATTTAATATTTTCATCGTTTAAATGGGGTAGCCTAAACATGATTTCCCGTGGCCCAGTAATTGATCCCCGTAACCTACACCATACGGCCTCCGAAAAATTCCCAGAAAATTTCTAAAAATTCCAAAAATCCCGTTAAGGTTATTCCTCTATTTAACCTTATTATTTAATTAATTTTTGTTATCGTATTTTACAATAAGAATCAGCTAACAACACTGAACTAGCAACAAAATGCTCAAGAAAAGAAGACACACTTGGATTTACCTTTTTCGGCTCAGTACACTCCTGAGCGAAGTGACCATTCTTGCCACAGTTAAAACAAGTCAACTTGTTTTTAGTTTTCTTTCCAGTCTTCTTTCCTATCTTCTTGATTGAGCCTTGTCCCACAATAGTAGTTTCTTTCTTCTTTCTCTTCCCTTTCTTGAATCATTTCTTTGTCATGGATCAAGATGATCCAACAGAACCGACAGCCACATATGCTAATCCAGAAATTCTTACGAATTCAACTCTCTCCGCCTCCAATTCTATATGACGTGAGATGTCAATGAAAGTCTTGATACTTTCACTGTGAGTTAGGATCTGCGTCATGTTCTTCTAAGAATCTGGAAAGGAAAAAAATAACTTCTTGAACTTGTTGTTGATCGGTCAACTCATGACCAGCAATTTTAATCTCCCGAATCATGTTCGACATCTCCTTGAGGTGTTGAACCATGGATACATTCAGACGCTTCTTATAGCTGTCAAACTTGATTGTCAACTGTCGAAGCTTGCTCAGACTCACTCTACTATATTTCTCCTTAAGGGCTATCTAGATTGCATGAGCCGAAAGATACGACTCATACTCAAAAGCTAGGTCATCAATCATTGAACTAATCAATATGCTATTTGCAGTGGAGTCTTTTTTCTTCCATGCTTTATAGGCATCAAGATCTCGTCTATTCTGTGCAGTGGGAACATCTATAGATTCTACCATAACCTGATTTACAGCCTCGAGAATTTCTTGTTCCTTAAGTACATACTGTATCCTGAGGTGCCAGATCTTATAGTTATCCCTATTAAGTTTCTCACCCTTGTTGAGTTCAGCTATAATATTTTTGGTTGACATAATCTATCATAAATAAATACATTATTTAGTATTCAGCGTAATTCATATGTATGCAATTTATAATTAACTTAATATTAATTTGAGTTTGTTTACAAAATCAAGTGATAACTATATTTTCACTCATCATTCATATGACCAATCAAATCAATATTGATCAATTTTATTACACACATCTCAACAAATGAACTAATCATTTATTATATCATGATTTCTTTAATTAAATAAATTAATTATTTAATAAAATGAACTAATCATTTATCATACATCATGTAGATTAAACAACATAAATTAACATATGAATGAACATATCATTAACATAAAAATATGTTGCATATTGTTAACATATAATAAACTAAAATGAACTAATACTGTTCATACATAATGATAGTAATAACAATAGAACTCTAATAAATTAGATAGGCTAACACCACTCCCACTAGAACATACACTAGTGTAGTGACCCACATTATCGCTTTCAACCTGGACTCATTTGAGATAATCTCAAGTATGACAGCTTGCAGATTTTCCATTGGATCCACAATTGGATCCTCTTCTGGATCTTCCTTGAACATTTTCGGGTCCTCTTCAAACTCTTCAAGATTCTCTTCAGCTATATGGTGAAGTAGTTCCTCATATAATTCTGAATATGTGATGCGTCCTTCATGATACCCCCAAACATAGTCTGTTATCATCTTAGGATACTCTGGCAATGAACACATCAAAGCCCAGATCCTATAACTATCCAGGAATAGAAAATCTTCTCGCTCAACTTTCCAAAATAGTTCATCAAGCCCTCCAACATGTCTATCGACTTCATAAGCAGAGTTATACTCTATCTCCTGAATTTCCTCTCTGAGCTGGTTCCGCCGCACTTCGCGACGAGTCAATATGTTAATCGTCCGTGCCGTCTAAAAAATTGAAATTAATAAGTCAGTACAAAACCGACTAACCAGTGTAAAACTAGCTTAATTCAATTTATACAGGTATAAAACCTATATTATAAATCAAGAAAAATAAATTTTCTCAATTTTTAGGAGTCTAAGTCGACTGACCCATTGGACAGGTCGATTGGGAATCTAGATCCAGAGCTCAGTCTATTGTTCTCGTTAGAACTAATCTAATTGGACTGGAATATTTTACGTATGTTCTGTCATTGTTTAATCTAAGCTAATTTTAATTCATCTCTGACTTATTGATCAAACTCTGATCCATTTAATCAAATCAATACATATTGATTTAAGTGTAACTATTAGAATAAATCTAATATAATTGATCAAATTAGACACGATAAAATAAATCTAATCATTAGATCATATTTAACTTAAGTCTAATTAAATCAACTATTGATTTAAATCAAAGTTGGATTGGATTAGAACAATCTGATTCAAACCCATTTTGATTTGAACCTAATCAATTTAAAAAAAAAAAAACTTTTTTTTAAACCTCTGCTACCAATGAGCAACATGCATGGGGAGAAAAAACAAATTCCTTTCCTTCGTTGTTTTTCCGTGAGAATAAAATCTCACATTTCCTTTTTTTTGTTGTTTTTTTAAATCAAAACTTCTTCTCATGGATTCACTAAGAAGTTTTTTAATCTATTAAAATAATCGATTAACTTATTTAGATGATTGTTTTACTCGATTAAAATAGTTTCTTTATTTTCTACTCTTCATGCATTATCTCCGCCACACATTCCATTTCATACCTCTGCTGCGACAAGTGCGGCGGCCAGAGCGGATGCCAAATGCGGTAGCCAGAGAGTGCCGAACGTCGGTCTCCCAATGCAGTCACTTGTGCACTCCAGCTACAAAAGCCGATACAACCACGGAACACCATCGCCAGTTCTCCTTCGAGGAGAGCCGGTGGAAATCACATACCGTCGAAATTTCCCATCTCAGTTCGACACCGGCACCTACGGCAGCGACCAACACGATTGTAGACTTGCGACTCTGTCACCGGTCTCTCAAGTCTATCCTACGGCCATGGATGTCGTAGTGTTGTTCAGCACCTTGCGATGTGTGTGGAAAACGCGATTGATCTTGTTCGAAAGCGTAAAGCTGAAAAGTTGAGAGGAGGTAATTCCGTTAACTGGACGATGACCTTGCTCCTCTCTGCAAAACAAAGTCAAAATCAAGGAAGGGGTCCTTGACGTCAGTCCTCCGACACTCAAGTTAGAAATAGAAGAAGAAAAATGAAAAATGGTAGAGACCGAGACTTATTTTTCTTTTTTTTCCTCATACCTGGCATCCCCCTTTTATACCTTTCTTAGTGACCTTCCATCTTTCCCTGTTTAATGATATTGATTATCTACAGAAGACATCTTTGTCTTCGCTTCTGTGTATTTAATGACAGATAGTGTGTTCTCCTTTGCTTTCTCTTCCTCAAGACCTTTAGTCTTCTCTTTTATTACTTCGCGTGACTAATGTTGGTGCCACATCCGACCGGACGGCTAGTGCACTCGGACTGACTTCATGCCGACCGGGCAGAATCATTCCAGTTGGCTGATGTAGTCACTCTTGCTCGGATTAGCCTTGCTTGAACCCTGGTGTTGATCGCTTTAATTTTGATCTACACCGTGACTATTGACCTGTGCCACTAAGCTCTTATCTCGGCATTACAAGCCTCCTCTTCAAGTCTAATCGAAGGAGGTTGTAAGTCTGACTGACTGGACAAGATGTGTCTTCGGTGACTTGAAGGTCCGTTCGGCTAGTATGTTGATCGGCCTGTGTGTGGTCTTTAATCGCTGATCGGCCGACAAGCCCACGCCATTTTAGCTTCATTTTACCAAGTTTAGCCCTGTGAACCATTCATTGCGCCAATCGGGATGATGCGTGGTAACACTAAGGCAAATTTTCTTTTATCTGTGCTTCCTTGGGCGAGCTCGGTCGTGGCTAACGTCATCCGAATTTCTTGAAGACCATGCAAATCCCTGTTAATTATGACCGAGCATGCAGCCATACCTTTGTAATGAAGTTCATTAAATGTTATTCGGTGATCGCAGGACAAGTGTCCCTTACTATCGCCACATGCTCGATGTGACAGGCGTGCATCCATTTGTGACGAGACGTGCGCCTTTTCAAAATGAGCGATTGGATATGCTCCTAGGTTTTCGCAACCTTGGATCAAACGGCTGAGGTTGATCGACTGCTAAGTTTATAAACCTCACGTGCTTCGTCGTCTTCCTCACTTGGCATCTTCGTCTTCGTCTTCGAGCATGGCAGCGATACTGCGTCCTCCTTTTCCGACCATCTTAGAGATCTCTCTAGTAAGCTTCCATTTCCCTTCAATCGAATCGTTTCATTGCTCTGCCAATCGAACTTCTTTGTTGTTTCCTATCACTTTTATTTTCGATGGCAAGCTCCTCTCAACCTCTTTTCGTCCCTAGGTTTTGGTATACGTCCATCAAATCCAAGTTCAACGGAGGTGATGCAGAGAGTTTGAGAGATGCCTTTGAAATTCCCTCCGATTATCAAATCGATCTTCCCTCGGCTTTTGACTGCTCGAACGAGCCGCCTCCGCGTTTTGTATGGTTTTTTAGGGACCAATTTGCCACCGGTCTTGGGTTCCCAATCCACCCTTTCTTCTCTGCCATTTGTAAATATTTTCGTATTTCTCTCCATCAACTGGTGTCGAACTCCTTTCGGCTGCTGTGTGAGGTCGCCGTTTTGTTCCGCCTGCACGACATTCCCCTTACTCCTCGGCTTTTCCACTATTTCTATTATCCCAAATTGTCCGAGCCGGAGACTTTTCTCTTTCAAGCCCGAGTGGGCCTAGTCTTCTTTGACAAGATGTCGTCCTCTAACAAACATTGAAAGGATTACTACTTCTTCGTTCACTTTCCCGAGCGGCCAGACTTCCCAACCAGGTGGCAATTAGAGGTGTCGAACCTTCCAGAGCTCAATAAATACAAGAGCTGCTCGAACTACCTTCATACAGCTTCCAGCTTGGCCGGTCAGAAATGCTATATACACAAGTTGTTGCTGGAGAGTGTCCTTTATGTGTTCGGTCTAAACCCGATCTGCACAAGGCTTCCGTCCAGCCTAGGTATACTCCTTCTTAGCTTAACTTTTGAATCTAACTGATTTCTTTTTTTTCTTTTGCAGCTCAAGTCATGTTACGCGCACATCTGGCCAGCAAAGCCAAACTCCGGACGCGGAGATTAATGCTGTGGTAGTGGCTGAATTGGAGAAACGCGGTTTGCAGCCGGTCGGTTCCCACGAGGATCCGCTCGATGAGGAGGAGGGAACTCAAGTGTTGGAAAGCGACACTGGAGGAAGTCGAATAGCGGCGAGCGATGTGGCGGCTGCCATAGTGGGCCTTCTGCTTGAACGGTCATCCATGATCCCGATAGTTGTCTCTTCGAAGTCGGCAACTTCCGACGAGCCCCTGCAATACCGCAAAAGGCACCGAGCGGAAGGTTTCTCCTAAACTGCTACTTCAGCCCTACAGACCCCCACCGCGATCAACTCTCGACCCCCATCCGAGCGAGGTGAGACTTCCCTTCTACCTGAGCAGGGCCTTAGGGATTTTCTTGCGTCTCTGTCCTCCGACCGGACACCTTCACTGTCTGGGTTGCCTCAAGAGATGATCTACGTGCCGTTGACCGCCTTCATGCCCCCATCTCTGTCGGTGTCACAGGTGTCCCACATACGGTCGGTCTCCTCACAGTCCACCGGCAGGACGACTTCTGCACCTTCTAGCCTGAGCGGTCAGAGATCGATAACAACAATCATCCACTTACCGACTGACGAGTACCGGCATCCGGACGACCCAGCATTCTTCGCCCCCCGAACATCAAATAAGAATACAAGGGTCGATCACACAGATATGGGTTGATGCCCGAGCTCGTGCAGTGGTGGTAACTCTGGGGGAACTGACAAATAGCCACACCAAGATGTCTACTATCAACGATTGCGAGCCTTGGAGTAGGAGGAGACTGGGAGTCGTCACAGTCTCCGAACCAAGTAAAAGAAATTGTATTAGCATTGCTTTTGTCTTGTTCTTTATTCCGCTGTGTTACTTTGAGTTTTCCAAAATCAACGAATTAGCCATGAGTGTTATTCACCCCCCTCTCCTCCCCCCTCTAACACGTCATCGATCCTACATTTTTTTACCTACCATCTGATCAATTTTGATATGTCGAGACTTTATCGTTGCCTAGTATCCTATCATCCTTGACCTACTGGGACTTTATTGTTGCTTGACATATGATTACCCTTGACCTACTGAAACTTCATCATTGTCTAGCATACGGTTCATCATGACATGTTAGGACTTCACCATTGCCTAACATCCAGTCCACTTTAACTTGTCAGGACTTCACCACTATTAAACTTCCTATTAGACTTCGAACAGTTAAGTGTCTGATCAAACTTTTCATTTATTAAGTATCCGATCTTATCCTACTTAACTCTTCGATCTATTTAACAAATATATTTTCCGATTGTCAAGTAATCAATCAACTTTGACCTATTTAACTTGTCAGTCATCTAGCTAATATATTAATTAAATATCGAAACTAAACTCGAGTAAACTCGAATTTGGTTAACTAAGTTGGGTCAACTTGATCAATCTTGAACAGATACCAATTGCACCAATCAAATTTATATATAATTATTAAATAAAAATATATTCCATTTAAAGATCTTTATAATTAAAATGATCTTTAATGATCGACGCTAATCACAAAATGAAAAGGATTCATTTTTTTCACAATCTAAAATACTTCAACAATTATGATATATTTTACTTATAATTTAATGTTATTTCATATCTCGGTTTCTTTTTGCATGATAATAATAAATTATTTTGTCTCTGTTAAATGGTAGAGAAAAATTAATTCCTCAAATTTTAAATCAAATATTTAAATTATTTAAGTTGAGTCAATCCAATAGACGTGAATGATTCATTTTCCCTAAAAGCTATAATTTTGAAAACACATCACAAGTAAATGATTCTAACCTACTTGGCAACTTAAGAAGGATTCTAAAGAAGGGAATCTCAACATTCCCCAAGACCCAACAATGGCTCAGAAAGAGTCCGTGCATTCCTTCCCTCTCAATCCTAGTTTAGAAGGAGAACTTCATGCAAATAGAAGACCAAGGATGATAGCCCTGGAGAATGAATCAAGGATGGATTGGAACCTGCCTTGGCTATAATACAATGACAGGGTTCTCATGTAATCCTTTAAATATTTGTGGTTCAATTTTATTTATGATGTATTATATGATATTTTTCTCTACTGAAATAAAAAATTATGAGATAGTGGATGACTGACCATTCATCATTTGTATTTTTAAATTTAAATTTTTATAGAGACGATCAATCACCCATAAGAGCCTCCCTCTCTCTGTCCAAGGCAGGATACTACTTGTTTAGGGTTATATTAGGTAGTATAAATCATCATATTAAGTCAGGTCAGTCGATATTATTGTAAAGAGATGACACTAAAGGGTTAGAATCTAACTAACTAAGGGGGTGTTTGGTTTAGGGTAATAGGAGTGGGGAATGGGAATGAGAATAATTGATTCCCATTGTTAATGTTTGGATTATAGGAATAGGAATACAAATAAGGGAATGAATCCTTGAAATTGAGTAATGACTCATTCCCATGTACCTTCCCTTCAATGAGCCATTACCCTATTTTCATCAATCAAAATATTCCCTTATTCCAAAAATACCCTTGACTTAAAACTAAAATTTTCTCTATTAATATCAAATATCAAAATATATTTATTTATTTATTCTTTCATATCACTTATCTCTCCTTATTCTCTCTCATTATATTTTCTCTCTCATCATAGTTTCTCTCTCATCATTTTATCACACACTTTCTCTCTCCTATCACACTCTCTTTCCTCTTTTTTTCTCATTACACTTTCTCTCTCATCATACTTTCTCTCTCCTCAATCTCTTCCATCGCACTCTCTTCCTTCTTTTGTTCCTCATCACACTTTCTCTCTCATCACACTTTCTCTCTCCTCAATCTCTCCCATCACACTCTCTTTTATCTTTTTTTTCATCACACTTTCTCTCTCCTCAATCTCTCTTATCACACTTCCTCCTTTTTTCCTCATCACACTTTCTCTCTCATCACACTTTCTCTCTCATCATACTTTCTCTCTCCTCAATCTCTCTTATCACATTTACTCCTTTTTCCGCCCCACGGGATTATCTCGGCTGGTAAAGGCGTGGAAGTTTGCCACTGAGAACATGGGTTCGAGTCCGCAGGGCAACGGGGATTTATTCCCTATCCCTGTGCAAAAAAAGTCTCGGCCCACTGCGTACTTGCCACCGAGCTACCGTGATTTACCTCCCTCGTGATGACCCTGGGCAGGGTGCGGCGGGGGCCCTGAGGGCGAGGGTTTCGCCTTTTTTTTTGCCACATTTACTCCTTTTTCCTCAACACACTTTCTCTCTCATCATACTTTCTCTCTCCTCAATCTCTCCCATCATATTCACTGTTCTTTTTTCTCTCACCATACTTTCTCTCTCATCACACTCTCTCTCCTTATTTTTTTCTCACTATATTTTCTCTCTCTTCATCCTCTCCTATCATACTTTCTCTCACATCATATTTTCTCTCATCATGCTCTCTCCAATCACACTCTCTTTTTTCATTTTCTCTCATCACACTTTCTCTCTCTTCATTCTTTCTTATCACACTTTCTCTCTCATAATACTTTCTCTCTCATAATTCTCTTTCATCATATTTTTCTCTCACATTCATCTTTCTCTCACATCTAATTTTTTCTCTTATTTTTCTTTAAGGGTAAAAAAAGAAACTTTGATTTATTCCGATAGAAGATATACAACTAACCAAACATTACTTTTAAGAATGATATCCATGATCATACTCATTCTCATTCCACAATACAATGATTCCGATTCCGATTCCTATTCCTAGGAAAGAACCAAACACCCCCTAAATATATTTTATAAATTATTATTAAAAATATTTTAATAATATTATCTTTATATATTAATTATATACATATATTATAATTCAATTTGATCTGTCAGATTTTAACTAAATAGATTTACCGGTGGTAAAGATATTCAATGTAAACAAATGTACACTAGCTAAGATTTCGTTGTTAAACGTGTCAAACCTTCACTCCTCCAAGTTTACTTGCCTGCCGCAGCTAACAGTTCGAGCACACGCCACGCACCTGGTGCACGGATCCCATACATAAAAGATCACCTTAAAGTCCCATCAAAACCGTGCACTTACGGTAGATTCCCAAACCAACGTCCAGATGTTAAACGCCTGGTCTTTGCAGCCGCAAGATCATACTTGTACGATAATTACAACGGCGACACATGGAGACGAGAATTCGTATCCCACAAAAATCGCGGACGGCAACCACGCTTCTTCCGTGGAGAAAAAGCGACCTCGAATGCGCTGACGTGGCCGTCTCAACTCAAGGACAAAAGTTGCTAATCCTGCGTCTTCTGGAAACAGCATGCAGCAAGGCAGCCTGTATATGTTCGCCATGTGTGTCCGCTGGCTTGTCTGATTCGTGAACCTGTCCCGGATCCGAACAGACGATCCTCCGAACAGATAGCGGAGCGTTCCGTAAACGTGTGGTCTTCGTCCTCCTCGCTTGCTCGCGAGATATTTAGATATTTCACTGTTCGCTTGATTCATCGCAATAGTTCGGTTTTGTGGTGGCAGCTTATGCCGCATCCTCTCGCCATGGCCGCTGCCGCCCACCTCCACCTCCCAGGTCACCCCTTCGACCTTCTTAGCTCCAAGGACGTCGTTCGATGCGATTCGGGCGTCTACAGGCCCCGTCCGCGCTTCTACCGGAACCCCGTCACCTATGATGGGATCTCCTTATTTGGAACAGGGTTGTTCCGCCGCCGGGGAGTCCAACTGTTTCCTTGCCATTCTTTTAGATCGGATAACCGAGGGGAGGAGACCTCCTCTTCGGAGTTGCCTTCTGAGGACCGTGACAGCAGGATGCTGGTGGTCGAGGATGAGAAGGGATCGCGAAAGCTAAAGCGTAAGGGTGCTCTTTACGCCCTCAAGTCGATGATCGTCAAGCTTTCAGGGTCAGATTCGAGACCTGTGGGACAATATAGGAAGTTCGTGGAGAAAGTGGAAGAGGTTTTCTTCTCAGTGAGTTCTTCTTTGATTCCCTTTCCCTCTCCTTTATTTTCTCTCAACTGACTTTAGAGCAAGAGGGAAGGAAGAAATAGGAAGATCGATTCTTTTTTTAAGCATATTGTAGTCATCAAACATTCTTCAACCACGGTCTTCTTACTAGATTCGTTTCTATCTTCCTTCTCTTTTTCTGGTCATGATTGACTATGGATAATGTGTGTCAAATTGGCAACTTTTAGCATGAAAAAATTGTTTTTCTTAGTAGATTTGCTTGCAGATTTTAGCAATCCTATAATTTATAATTACATGTACAAAAAATCTTGTCTTATTGATATTTGAAGAAATAAAGTTGAAGCTGCGTTATTGAGCTGAGATTTTGCTGATAAAGAATAAACCTTGATATCTTAAGTGTAAAAAGAAACAAAATTCCTAGACGGTGAGTATTCTTTGTATCAAACTTTTTTTCTTGTATACACGTTTTGTTTAATGTAAATGTAGAACATGGTTTTAATTTTTTTTTTCTTTCAAATAATTACCAGTGACCATAGTTCGCTTACCACAACATCAGATTTACTTGTTCCAGCACTTTAGAGTATAAATGCCTCATGTAGTCATGTTTATAGTCATTCTATTGCTACTTTACTGATTCTTCTTTTCATGTTATTTTTACAGTGTGCAACACAATTAGGAAGATATCTTGTTACCATGATGAGTACAGGAGTAATTCTTGCAATTGGATTTCAGTTATCAGGTTTTTGACACTCCTTGCTATATCTGAGATCCTCAACTTCCATAATTAGATTCTTTCAGGTTGAGAAGAACTAATTTTCTGATCTATGATTCTTTTGATGAATTTTCTGCCTATGTAGGCGGAGATAGTCAGATGAACACACTCATTTGGTATAGCTGGCTTGGTGGAATTATTATCGGAACAATGATAGGCGCAAACATAGTTCTAGAAGAGCATTGCAAAGCTGGTCCAAGGAATGTTGTTATAACTGGAAGGTACTACTAGTTTTGATAAAATTAATGATATGGCAATATGTTCATTCAGAAGATACACTTTATTGATTGACAATTCCTCCGTACAAAGATAGAAATCTTAGTGCACATCATTCCATTGAATAGATAGCTGGTACATTCATTTAATGTGTGAGAACTTGATTATCTTGGATCTTGCAAAATGCAGTACAAAAAACAGAGATTTTCAATATAATGATTATATGGCACTAACCTGGTTCCTCACAGTGTTAATTAATATTCTAGAATCTATTACTTTAAAATATGATAATTTTCTTTTAGCTGAAGAACTGTAGATGCTGTCTTTTGATTCCATTGGCACTATTTTACAGCACAAGAGGGCTAGGTAAGGCACTTGCTCGTGAGTTTCTTCTATCAGGAGATAGAGTTGTCATTGCTTCACGCAGGTCGTATTCATTGTCTTGACTTCTCTCTAGGCAAATAAGAGAGTTTTTCTTTCTTATAGTCTCTACAGTTTATGCCAGTTTCCTTATTCTTCCAACTTGGTTTGTTGAAGACAGCCCTGAATCAGTACAACAGACTGTGGAAGAACTAAGGGAAAACCTAAAGGAGAGCTTAACAGTTTCTGAAAACAAAGCCAAAGCCAAATCAAATTTATCACAAGCTATGGTTGTTGGTATTGCTTGTGATGTTTGCAAGCCAGAGGATGTAAGAAAATTGGCAAACTTCGCTTTACATGAATTGGGTTCAGTGGACATTTGGGTAAGTATCTAAGTTTGCAACATTGTATAGCATTCAGTTTAATATATACCTAAATTCCCTGACTTGCCGCTTGTCATTCCTCAATATCATTTCTACTTTTTATCTGTGAAAATTAATGAGAACACATCCCCGCTATAAGTGCATCAGCTAGGTCAACTGCCAAAGAAATTGCAATTCTCATCTTGGTTCAGTATCTATATCTAAACAAACAACAAACCATGAGCCCAAACAATTGTGGGTTAAATACATGCATCCAATCTAGCCATGCATTTTGTAATTGTATAATGCTATAATACTAGTAGCGTTCAGTTTCCTATCTCAAAATAGCTTAAATTTATATAAATTTATCCGCTGATTGCATTTCTGTGTCATTTGTTGTACTTTTTGCTTTTACTAAGGATTTTCAATGCCCCCTATCACATGCAAGTGTGTTTTGAAGTATTATTGTTTTATTCATACAATTAATGGTAAGGCAGGGGTAAAATAGGGGAAATGATCTGCCTATATGCTTGTTAAACTAGTATATCCTGAAATCTCTGAGATGAAATGCAATTACCCACAGCTTAGAAGACTGTCTGTCTAATTGTGCTATTATGTTTTATGTTCAGAACATCTGATTGCCTTTTTGATGCTATGAACAGATTAATAATGCTGGCACAAATAAAGGTTTTAGACCACTTCTTCAGTTCACGGATGATGAGATTGAGCAGGTTGGGGAAAAAATTATCACCTTTTTTGCTTCTTGACAAAATTTACACCACTGTATATTTTTCATTTGTTTGTGATTGCAACGCCAAATAATTTTGTTAATCTTTGAGAAGCTTTTGGTAACCCTAGGAATAAGTGAAATTTGTCATTGATGTGGCCATAGAGAATGAGAATAACAAAGGAAAAAAGAAATGCAGGTTTTTTGTTACCTTAATATTTTGATTGTTTCTTCTAAATTCAAAAGTTATGCTTATTCATTGTTGACATATTAAGCATTTCCTGATGTTTCAAATCACTTCCTCTTGTCTCTTGATTATGGCTTTTGCATGATCTCAATTTATCTATGTTGAAAATTCTGATATTGTAAGACTTAGCCGTTTCATGTTTTGATTTTCTAGATCATCTCAACAAACTTGGTTGGTTCTTTAATCTGTACAAAAGAAGCAATTCATCTCATGGAATCCCAAGACAAGGGAGGGCACATATTTAACATGGATGGTGCAGGTTCTGGAGGATCAAGCACACCATTGACAGCCGTGTAAGATTTTTTTTTTTTTCTATTGCCCCAATATTTTGTTTGTTTCTTTGAAAGGTATATGTTAGTATTTATCATATCATCTTTCCTTGTGGATCTAACTTCACATGACTTGCATAAACAAATTAAATCTCTATACAGATGGAAGGTCTGCAATTAGCATTCCTTACAAGAATACTTCTCTTGTCAATAACACATTTGACTATCAAAATAATCTTATATTCAGTAGTAGGGAAGATTGCAAAGTATCAAATTAAATTTATGTAATACCTAACAAGTTATTGAAACTGTGGTATAACTCACATACTGCCTAATGAATTGTCCAAATTGCCAGTGCATTTTTGTAATCCTTGTACCAACTATTTTATTTATTTCACAGCTATGGATCAACTAAGTGTGGACTTAGACAACTTCAAGCATCACTTCTTAAAGAATATAAACGTTCCAAGGTTGGAATGCACACAGCTTCGCCAGGAATGGTCCTGACAGATTTACTTCTAAGGTAGATATCAATGCAATAATGATTTCGTTGTTTTCTAGTTTATTACAACTTATTTGAGTCATACAAAGTGCAATGACGAAAATGAACAATTTAAGAAGAAACTTTTGAATGTGGCAGCACATAAAACCATAACTGTCTTTTTCTATAGTTAAATCATTGTTTCAAAAATGTTTTATTCTTCTCAGTCAACTCAAGTTACTTTTGGCACACCGCTACATGGATGCCTAATTGTATGTTTTGAGAATGTCTACCATTATATTATGTTGGCTGATTATATCTTTCAATTATGTTCCTATTCAAATATGTAGTGGTTCAACTCTGAGAAACAAACAGATGTTCAACATAATATGTGAGCTTCCAGAAACAGTGGCCAGAACTCTAGTGCCAAGGATGCGGGTTGTTAAGGGAAGTGGAAAAGCAGTTAATTACTTGACACCACCTCGAATCTTACTTGCCTTGGTCACTGCTTGGCTTCGTCGAGGCCGATGGTTTGATGAGCAGGTAACGTAACCCTCATTTCTTCATATATTTCTGCCTGTATTAGATCACTTACCCTCAAGTCTATGCTTAATTTTCTTCCCTTAGTTTTCTGAAATTTCGAACATGTTCGATTGTATATTATGAAAAATCGGGTAATGTCAGTTACATTTTAAAATTTGGTTCCATCTTCAGGGAAGAGCATTATATGCTGCCGAGGCTGACAGGATTCGCAACTGGGCTGAGAGCCGGGCACGCTTTTCTTTTACTGATGCCATGGAGATGTACGCAGAGAACACCTGGGTCTCCGTTTTCTCCTTATCCGTTGTCTGTGCCTTCATAATACTCTCCAGCTCTGGCAATGGATTCCCAGGAACATAACTCCAGGTCATGCAACAAGATTTCTTATAAGTGGAAGCCATCTTTTTTCAAAAACTTCCTCGCCGATGGGAGGGCAGTCTAGAGGAATGAATCAATTAATGAGACCATGTTTGTGAGGGTCAGCCATATGAATTATTAACCATGTAGTTTTACACGCAAGACTTTTGGGGCAGCAGCCGAGTGGACATTCCACGGCCCGAAGAGATTTGTCTGTAGATATTTTAAATTGGTAATGAATCTCACATGTTAAGGACAGCATTTTATAGAATGAAAATGCATAATTTGTATGCTATTCCCCCATTGAGTTTTAAGGGCCATACTTCGTTTCTTTTTCATCCATCCTGGTGCATGCAAAATTTTAGAGGTATTATGGATGATTAGGTTAAGTGTTGTAGGTTTTGTTTTAACAATTTGAAATTTTATTCATCATAATTTAAGTAGGATTATAAATGAATAGAATATTCATAAACAAGTTTGATATTTAATTTTATAAGAGTTTGTTTATGTTCATTCAATATATATAAGATCAATAAATAAATAAATTTGAATAACTCATTAAATTAAACGAACAAGTTTGAACGCATATGTGTTTAATTTGTTAATATTTGTGAACATTTGTGAACTGATGTGGGTATATAAGCTAGCCACGTGGATGGCTAGGGCTTTTTGGTCATTTCATATCCCTCCTTTTGAGGGGACACCGCGTGTATCTAGATCGCCGGCACCGTATGGGCAACCCAAACGCCCCCCTCGTTGCCTCAGCCGTTACTGCTCTCTGCCCTCACACGAAGCCCTAGCTTCGGGGATCTCTTCTTTCTCCACTAGATCTTCTTGACGTCGCCTCCCTTTCTCGCTGCACACCGATGTTGCCTTTCCTCTCCACGTCGCTATCTCCGTCTTCGACACAATTTCCGCCACTGGAGCAGTCCCTTTTTCCCTCACGATCATTACCCACAGTTTACGCCTACGTCGTGCCTTCATTCGACACTTATCCCGCACTTATTCGCTGTCATAACTTCTGACACCAATCCGACGTAGATCTAGCGCTATCGTATACCTTCGACATCAATTCAGCCATTGTCGGCTGTCTCCAATGTAAATCTGTCGTACACCTCGGACATCGATCCAGCCACTGTTGTCACCCCCGGCACAGATCTGGTCGCTACCATCACTTTCGACACATTTCCGGGCGTCATCAGAGCATGATGCTCCCCCAAGCTAGATCCCTTTAATGGGGCCTTCTAGCCCTCATTGTTGTGCACTTATGTTGTACTCCGCCTCCGCAATCGATCTTGGAGCCCTAGCCGTTGTGTTCCGTCCTTCGAGTCGCTGATGTGTTCCGACCTTTGAGCCATTCGGCTTTCGAGCCACTACTGTGTTCTGGCCTTAGAGTCATCCGACCTTTAAGCCACTGTCATATTCTGGCCTTTGAGTCGTTGTCATATTCTGGCCTTTAAGTTACTGTCATTGCCTCTTGGCATGCACCTTCTCTAGCTCCCCTACTGGATATCCAATTTACGTCTGATCGGCCATGTAGCTTGGACGCTCCGAATCACCTTCACTCCAACCTGACACTCCTCCCAATCCTAGATATTCAAATTCTCAAGCACGTGGACCAATGTGGCATGTGGAGTAACAGAGAGGACATATCGTAATCTCACAAGATCTCCTACAGTGCTAGATGTGATTGATGAGACCTTCTAATACAACAATATGACATCTTTCTTACTTTGATACAATATCCTATCAGAAGCACATCATTCCTCCTGACAGTCGTAAATGTGATATCTCCCTCTTTTAATTATAAAAAGTTCCGCCCCCATGGGCCAAGATATGCATGCATATATAGAGATACATGTTATTTTATTGCATTGTTTATTTTTTTTTCATTCCTATCACTGGAGATTGACTTAAGTGTCAGAGTAGAAGGCCGGGGCAACCCAAACTCCCTCTAACACTCCGTCTACCTTTTTCTATCTTCAAGCAGCCTTACAGGTACCATTAACGGAAGACTTTCTAGCACCTTCGGTCTCCTGTTCTTAGTTTTTCTTGGAGGTTTAGCAATTCAATCAACCTAGAAGACAACACGCCTTATTCTTCTCCCTTCGGGTCATGGCGACTCCAGCTACCTCACCGGCATTTCAGCCCTCACTGATTTCAGACAGGATTAAGAATAATATTAATTCGGGAACAACGTTCGTGAATAAAACTCTAATCAATATACTAAATAAATAATTAATTAATTAAAATAAACAAATAAGTTTGTATTATCAATCTCAATAACTAATCAAATAAATTTAAAATATAAAAGTTTGAAATAATCAAAAATACTTGAATTGAGAGCTCAATAATATCTAAACAACCAAGTTCAGGCTTATAAAAAGAAACCAAGTTCAAGCTTATAAAAAGAAACCACTTATTATCTTATTAAATAAATATGAAAATCATAAAAAATAATTTGACATAACTAATTTACCACCCTGAATTTAAATACTTTTTAAGGGAAAAAAAGATCCAGGCTAGGTAACGTCGAGTTTGGTGACTGGCCCGACCTTACAAAAGTTTTCTACTGGCTATCATGGTAAATTAGAAAGAACTTGTGGCGGACAACCTAGAAGCCCAAATTCATTAGTAAATCTCATTTAGAGAAAAAATCTCTACAAATACGTCATAGCTGAGAATCGACTTTAGTTGCGCACATCATTTGAAGGAATTTTTTTTACAAATACGCTATAGTTGAGGATCGAACTATGAGTGTCTGGGTGATAACCTGGATATCTTACCATGGTACCATAACCCCTAGGGACTAAATTCTTTTTAAGAAAAAAAAATGATAAACTTAGTTAGCCTCATTGACTAGCCCCTAGAGAGGTGACCAGCTCGCCCCGACAAAATTTTTCCACTGCCCACTACAGTAAATAGGGAAGCGCATGCGACGAGCAGCCCAAAAGCCCAGAATTCTTTGATTATTTTTTGATAAAAAAATGATAAACTCAGTTAGCCTCATTGACTAGCCCTAAGAGTGACCGGCCTGGTCCCACAAAATTTTTCTACTGGCCACCAGGGTAAATTGGGAAGCACTGACGGTGGGCAGCCCAAGAGCTCAGCATCCTTTGGATGCGCACCTGATTTGGAGGAAAAAATCTTGCAAATATGTTATAGCTGGGATCGAACCGCGGGTGTCTGGGTGACAATCTGAATATCCTAGAAAAAAATGATAAACTCAGTTAGCCTCATTGACTATCTTTGGGGGTGACTAGCCCGGCCCCACAAAAATTTTTCACCGGCCATCAGGGTAAATCAAGAAGCCCGGATGGCAGACAACCCAGAAATCCAATATCCTTTAATTGCGCGCCTCATTTGGAGGAAAAATTTCTACAAATATGTCATAGCTAGGGATCGAACCATAGATGCCTGAGTGATAATCTGGATACTCTACCATGACACCGTAGACTCGGGGACCGATTGCTTTTTGAAAGAAGAAGATATTACGGTAGGAGAGAGGGAATATCATCATCCAATATATTCATTATATATGTATATTGGTAAAGGATTATTATTAACTTCATCTTTGATTAGAATATCAACATCAATTTTCCTATCATTATATCTAAAATTTAGGGTAAATAACTTATTTTATTAAATTTAAATAATCGTTTTTCACTACACACTACATCAACTACCCTAAAATTTCTATTATCTTTAATTTTTTATTGTTTTCTTCTCTTTCTTCTATTTTTTATTATTATATTTTTGGAATGAGTGAAAAGAGAGAGATTGAAAATAATGAGAGGAAGGAGAGAGATTTAAAAGAAATATTATTTTAAGTTTAGGATAGAGGTTTCATTCCCTAAATTTAGATAATCACTATTCATCAAATCTAAATTTAGAAAATGGATAGGGTAGCTGATATAAAATATTTTTAGTTACCTTATTTAAAATTTATGATAAAATTTTTAGATAAGATAGCTGATGTGGATATTCTTATAAACTCACCTATAATATTATTAAACCTACATGAGTTTTAGTGACCTTCATAATATTTTCTCCCTTGATTTTGTAATTTTGACCTTCTTTTAGGCAATTCATTTCATCCAATAATTATAAATAATGTAAAAAAAATTAATCAAGTCACATCGAATCTGAGATGAGCAATTTAGTTTTATAAAAAATTTTCATTAATCATCTTGATAAATTAGAAAATTTTATCAGAAAATTTTATATGAAAATTTATCCTGAAAATCAGTATTATCAGATCCATTATTTATGAGGGAGAAATTTTTTTAATAATACATTACAGTACACATAGAATGATTTAGTATGCAAACACTCTTGTGGCAAAAGGTGATTCGCTCACCTCCAGTATCTCCGTCAACCCGTCCCTAAGTTAACATGGAGGAGGTAAATCACGGATGGCTATTAGCCATTAGTACAAATGGCCAAGACATCGGAGAGGTTATGCTCAGTCACGTCGAGTTTCAACCCCAAGACTTCATATGACAACACCCCATATTTTAACTATCGCACCGCCCCGAGGGGACAGTATGCAAACACTCTTGAATGATTTAGTTTTATCTATATTGTTTTGATATTTCACTGATGAGAGTATGATTTTTCTCGCAATAGATATTTGTGCTTGATTGTATAGTTGAGCAACGTGCAAGACTTAAAATTTTAAATATTGAAGTAATTAGCTTAGATGATGAACTTTAAAAAAATCAGGAAATATGAAATCTGTTTATAAAATATAAAAAAAGGAACAAATAGGGAATGGAAAAAAATCTAAGAAATATAATGATGGATGAGTGGAGGATTCAAGGAGCTGAGATTGATGCTTCTTATAAAAATCTAAGTCACATAAATTTTAAAATATAAACAACTCATATATAAAAAATATAAAAATAAGAAGATCTAACTTCATCAATTAAACATGGTATAAAAAAGTAAATAACATAATGATAAAGAACCTGATTGAAGAGTTATATCTTTATTTAGCGTCGTCCAAAAAATCTTGAAAAAGAAAAAAGCGGAAGCAAACGGGGAGGATCTTCCAAGGGGCTTAAGGGATGACGACACCGTAAAGCTTCTTGTCAATGGAAAACAAGACACTAGGTCAAGATGATATCCTAAACCCTTGGGGATCAACCCTATATATAGTGGGCATCTATTATCAGTTCATAAATAATAATAGATGTGAGACAATAGATCCATATATATATATATTGAGCATATATTATCAGTATATAGATGATAATATATGCGGGACTATAAGTTCTATACATATAAATCTACATCCAACAATCGAACCCAATAAACCTAAGTTAGATCACTTTAATGAATTCAATTTGTAGTTATATGCACAACTTACAATTAAGCCCATCAATTAGAGATAATAACCAACAATCTCCCACTTGGACTATTTGTGAGTTGTACATGGAATACAAGTAAAACTTTAGTTGATATCAAAATTTATAAGTACATAATACCCTTGTAAATAATCTGGTCTACTAACTTTATTGGTATATGACTAAAGAGGTCATAACTATTGTATATGATCGTAGCAAGCCCCAACAGTAATCACAATATTAATGTCATTAATGACATAGATCAAGATGTAGATGTGTAGAGTGAAAATTATATTAAATATGATCAATACATGTCAATTTTCAATTTGTCCTAAGATTACCTCAAAAGATATCAGATTATATTTATAAAATACTTTATGCTAAACTGTAATAGAAAATAATGATCCAAACTGTATGATTCCAAAAGGAATCTATATCATATTTACAAACATCAAATGCTAAATAGCAACAGTAAATCATGATATCATATCATAGTGTCAAACAAACATATAAATTCCCATTAATGTTTTGAACTTTAATATGTACAATAATCAAAATAAATGTTTATCTTTATAAATCAACATAGAGTAATAAATACAAACTCCTGCTAGATGAGTTCTTCTTTCATAAAAAGGACTCTCATATCCACAACATGCGCATGAAACACCTTAGACACCAAGTCTTTGGTGAGTGGATCGACCAACATGGAATCTGTGCTGATGTGTTCTGTCATAATCTGACAACTCTGAACTCTTTCTTTAACCGCTAAAAACTTAATGTCGATGTGTTTAGACTTTGATGAACTGTGATTGTTCTTGGTATAAAGTTCTGCAGTTTTATTATCATAGTAGGTCCTCAATGGCCTGTCAATACCATCAACGATATGCAATGTTGTGATGAAGTTCCGCAGCCAAATCTCGTGATTGGATGCTTCATAGCATGCTACCAACTCAGCCTCCATAGTAGAAGTGGCTACTAGCGTTTACTTTATGCTCTTCTAAGATATAGTCTCTCCAGCAAGTATAAAAATATAGCCCAAAGTAGATCTCCTCCTATCCAAGCATCCAGTAAAATTGAAGTATGAATATCCAATCACCTCCAGATAATCTGATCTCTAATACGTGAGCATATGTCCTTTAGTTCTTTGCAAATACTGCATCACTCTCTTTACCACTTTCCAGTACGATGATCCTGGGTTACTTACATATCTACCTAACATCCCTACTATAAATATGATATCTGGTCGAGTACAAACTTGTGTATGCATGAGACTTCCCACTGCTGGCGCATATGGGAATTGTTCAATCTCTTTTATTTCAAGTTCAAGCCATGGACACTGCTGCAAGTTAAACTTGCTACCTCTTGATACAGGTGTGTCACCAAGTATATAGTTCTGTATACCATGCCTTATAAGCACCTTTTCAATATAGGCATGTTGTGAAAGTCCAAGCATGTCTCTTGAACGATCACGATAGATCTGTATACTTAAAACAAAGGATGCTTCACCAAGATTTTTTATTTCAAAAGTATCAGATAAAAATGACTTGGTTTGATGCAGCATGCCCTTATTATTGCTCGCAAGTAATATATCGTCCATATACAAAATAAGTATAACAAACTTGCTCCCATTGAACTTGATATATATGTACTGATCAACGAGGTTCTCTTTAAATCCAATGAGGTAACCACTTGATCAAATTTTTAGTACCACTGACGGGACGCTTGCTTTAAATCATAAATGGACTTCTTTAATCTACATACTAGGTGTTTTGAGTTCTTAACTCAAAATTCTCTAGTTGCACTACATATATAGATTCCTTTATGTCTCCATTGAGGAATGTAATCTTTACCTTCATTTGATGTAGCTGCAAATCATAATGAGCCATAAGTGTCATGATTACCCTAAGGGAGTCTTTCGTTGACACAAGTGAGAAAGTATCCTTGTAATCAATGTCTTATTTCTGAGCGAGTCCCTTGGCAACAAGACGAGTCTTATACTTTTCAACATTACCCCTTCAATCCCGCTTGATTTTAAATATCCATTTACAACCAAGGGACTTTTTACCTTCAGACAATTCAATAAGTTCCCAAACGTCATTATCTACCATAGACTTTAACTCTTCTTGCATGACATTAATCCACCTTTCAGGGTTAGAGCATTGTTTGACTTCTTGAAAAGATGTAGGATCACTTTCCAACCCTATGTCAAAATCATGCTCTTGGAGATAAACATAATCACAAGAATTAGTGGTTCTTCGTTCCCTTGTGGATCATCTTAGAGGCACTTGTGTTTGAGGTGGTTGAGGTACTTACTCATCAATATGAGGTAATACTTCAATTTCAGTGGTAAACCCCTCCAATTGCATTAGAGATGACATGGGAATATCTTGGATCACTGCACTCACTGGATGTGTGATACCCATAATATGGGGTACCATAACCATATCACTACAGATCGCACTAATAGTGACCACAGGAGGATTATCAATGCTTTCTTTAAAATATACTTCCCTGATTTTATCACTCCCACTATCCTCGATCAATGAATTTAGCGTTTCCCATTTCGAACAAGGATCTCTCAGAGGGATCATAAAATTTATACCCCTTTAATTTTTTAGAGTAACCTACAAAATTGTAGCTAACTATTCTTGAGTCCAGGTTCCTTTCATTAGGCCTGTAAGGCCTAGCTTCAGCTGGACAACCCCAATGTGTAATGCCTGATGCTAGGTGATCCGGCGATAAGAACAGGGGACCCCCGTTCCAAGAAGTCAATGCCACGTGGAGGTCAAAAGGACTATCAGAGAAGGGTGGGCCGACCGGCCGACCGGAAAAGGTTAGATCGACCAGCTACCGGTGTCTAACTGAAGTCAAAGGCACCCCGACGGAAGTTAGGGTTCCGACGCTCATGTTGAACAGGATCGTGCGGCCGAGCGAGTAGCCCGCTCGGCCGAAGGAATAAAGTAGCAATACTGTGAACAGTCTTCACAGAGCACACTACCGGGAATCTCCTAAGTGGACCCGCACATATGACCGGCCGGACGTAATGGGACTGCTGACCGGTCGGACACTCGGCATGGGGTAAGGAGAAAAGGACAAGGAAACATCTTCTGACAGCTGGTATATCCAACGAGCAGGCCATAAGCAGGGTCTTATGACAGAGGGTTCCGTTGTCCCATCAGAGACGTGCACGGACTGTAGCAGTATGGTGTCAGGTAAGCTTGTCTGACAAGCCCATGCTGAGGTATGGGCTGAGGACACGTACGCGCCTCTATGTGTGTGTGAGCCTCTTCGCAGCTCTATATAAAGGGCCTTACACTTCATTGGAGGTACACATTCTACGATATTTGGAGTCACTTCTTTGTTGACCACTTGCCTGACTTGAGCGTCGGAGGGTCGTCGCCGGGAACCCCTTCCTGGCCCGACTTCTTTGCAGGTTCGCCGGAGCTCCGTGTGACCGGTCGGGGATCTACGTCAGCAACGGGGAGAGCGCCACGTGCCCAGCGTCCGTTGATTCAGCGTTCGGGCAGGATCAATTTGGCGCCGTCTGTGGGAACGCTCCTGCATCCGATCGGAAGCAATGGACGAAGCTGGACGACCGCACTCAGTGATGCTCTCCACAGAGGAGCTCGACGCTCTGATCGAAACCAGAGCAGCCAAGCTAGTGGAACAACAAAGGCAGAAGTCGCAAGCAGAGCGGATGGAGCAACAAGCGACGTCCGCATCGGGAGGCCGAGCGGAAGCACCCGCGGCCACGGTTCCGTTTCCTCGAGCCCTATTCCGCACACCTCCTGAAGCTGCAGCAGTTAATCGGGATCGAGGATCTTCGTCAGATGAAGTGCCAATACGGGACAACAGAAAAGGCAAGGCCCCCCGAGCAGACACCTCCCCCGAGAGGGTCAACCGTCAATTCTCAGAGGCTATCCTGCAGGACCCTCTGCCAAAGCACTATGTGCCCCCGGCGATCGGTGAATACAACGGAACCACCGACCCAGACGATCATTTGGGTAAGTTCGACAACACAGCTACCCTTCATCAATACACAGATGGAGTGAAGTGTCGGGTTTTCCTTACCACACTCTCGGGATCGGCTCAACGGTGGTTTCGGAGGCTGCCGGACGGATCCATCACAAATTTCAAAGACTTCCGCACGGCCTTCCTCCATCATTTTGCAAGCAGTCGACGCTACCAGAAGACTAGCGTCAGCCTATTCGCCATCAAGCAAGAGCCCAGAGAGCCGCTCAGAGCTTATATCCAACGATTCAATCGGGTGGCCATGGACATTCCAACGGCCACCTCCGAAACAATGATGAATGCATTTACGCAAGACCTCATGGACGGGGACTTCTTCCGCTCGCTCATTCGGAAGCCGCCCCAAGACTACGATCATATGCTACACTGGGCCAATGAATACATCAATGTGGAGGAAGCCCAAGCGGGACGAAGGAAGGAAACACCAACCGAGCGGGCGCCCCCCGCCTAGCGGAAGCCGCACACTGCTCATCAGCCGCCTAGAGGACCGCGGGCTGAAGCAGCTCGCCCCCAGCAACATGCAAGATCCCACGCCATTCAAGAAGTGTCTGCCGAGCGGCCCAAGCCTAAACAGAAGGTATGAGCGCTAATGTTTTGCTCATTTCACCGGACAGACACTCATAATACAAGAGACTGCCGGAGCCTTCCCCTGATTGCCCACCCCGTGCTCCGGGGTGGCCACCGTCGATCGTCATCATCTGACAGGCGATAGCGCCCTCGTGAAGCCGATCGGATGATATCCGACAGGCGGCAGAGACAGACTCCCGAGCGGCATCATACTTCGAGGCGTGAGGATAATCCCCGGAGGTCTAGGGAGCAGCCTAGGCCATCTGCTCGGGAAGAAGAAAATAGAAACAACACTTCCCGAGGGGAGATCAACATTATTGCTGGCGGGCCGACCGGAGGCAACTCTAACAGAGCAAGGAAGGCGAGCGTCAGACAGCTTCAAATCCATGCGGTCGGATGTAGCTAAGAACGGGTGAGAGGTCCCGAAATCAGTTTCGGGCCCAGGGACTTGGAGGGAGTCGAAGTGCCACACGACGACGCTCTCCTCATCAAGGCGGTAATAGCCAACTACACTATTCACCGCGTTTTCATTGATACAGGAAGCTCGGTCAATATTATATTCAAAAAGGCCTTCGACCAACTACAAATTGATCGAGCCGAGCTGCTGCCCATGATAACCCCCCTCTATGGGTTTACGGGCAATGAAGTTCTGCCGGTCGGACAAGTCCGACTGGCTATCTCGCTAGGAGAGGAGCCACTCAGAAGGACGCGCACTACAAACTTCGTCGTTGTCGATTCTCCCTCAGCGTACAACGTGATCTTGGGGCGACCGGCGCTCAGCGAGTTCCGAGCAGCCGTCTCCACCTTCCACCAGAAAATCAAGTTCCCGGTGGAAGATAAAGTGGGAGAAGTACGAGGAAACCAGCTGGCTGCTCGGCGATGCTACATCGAGATGGTCCGAGTTAAAGCTAATGCCGCCCGGAAGACGCCACGGATCGAGGTGAACGCTATAACCGAAAAACCTCCCTCTTTGGTTTATGAAGAAAAAGAGGAAGTGCAGATTCACCCGACCCGATCGGGGGCCACCACATTCATTGCGGCCGATTTGGAGGCAAGCCAGAAAGAGGAAGTGATCAAATGCCTCGAGAGAAACTGTGATGTCTTCGTCTGGTCGACTCATGAGCTGCCCGGAATTTCGTCGAGTATAGCGCGACACGAGCTCCATGTCCGACCGGACGCTCGGCCGGTGAAGCAAAGGAAGAGGGACTTCAGTGCCGAATAAAATGTCATCATCCGAGCGGAGGTCGAGACTCGAGAGGCTCCTGGAGGCTGACCACATACACGAGGTCCAGTTCCCCAGCTGGTTGGCGAACGTTGTACTAGTCTCCAAGCCTGGCAACAAGTGGAGGGTGTGCATCGATTTTCGGGATCTCAACAAAGCGTGCCCGAAGGATTTTTATCCTCTGCCCCAGATCGATCAACTGGTGGACTCCACAGCCGGTTGCAAATTGATATGCATGCTCGACGCTTATCAGGGCTACCATCAAGTGCCGCTCGCCCTAGAAGATCAAGAGAATGTCAGCTTCGTTACAGCCGACGACACTTACTGCTATAATGTGATGTCGTTTGGACTGAAGAATGCGGGGGCAACCTATCAGAGACTGATGAACAAAGTGTTCAAGGAGTAGATCGGACGAAATTTGGAAGTGTATGTGGACGATATTCTCATCAAATCCGTCCGATCGGCAGACCTCTTTAAAGACATGGAGGAGACTTTCCGAACGCTGAGGAGGTATGGAGTTAAGCTGAACCCTCAGAAGTGTCTGTTCGGAGCAAAAGGCGGGCGTTTCTTGGGCTACATAGTGACCGAGAGGGGCATCGAGGCAAATCCCAGCAAGGTGAAAGCATTACAAGATATGCCGCCTCCAAGAAATCTGAGGGAAGTACAGCGCTTAACCGGTCGGATAACAGCATTGTCCATATTCATCTCAAAGACAGCCAATCAGAGTCTCCCGTTTTTCAAAATCTTGCTCAAAGCCACTAAGTTTCATTGGGATGAAGAATGCGATCGGGCGTTCGAAGAACTGAAGGCATACCTGAACTCTCTACCTGTGCTAGCCAAGCCAGCTGTGGGTGAGCCGCTCTGTATATACTTATCGTCGACCGAGCAAGCAGTGGGCTCGGCATTAGTAAGGGCGAGCGGAGATGAACCCGTGTATTTCTTAAGCCATATTTTAAAAGACGCTGAATCTCGCTACACTGGGCTTGAGAAACTAGCTTTTGCCTTGGTCCTCGCCGCTCGGAGACTTCGCCCCTATTTCTTGGCGCATACTATCATCGTCCGGATGAATAGCCCTTTGGGAAGAGTGCTGCTGAACCCAGAAGCGTCCGAACGGCTCATCAAATGGACCACAGAGTTGAGTGAATTTGATATTCAATAACAACCATGCTCGGCAATAAAGGCGCAGTCCTTAGCAGATTTCATCACCGAAGTACAAAAACCAGAGCCCGAAGCCATGTGGAAAATATTTGCGGATGGATCATCTACTCGGCGCGGAAGCGGAATTGGGGTATTATTGCTCTCTCCACAAGAAGAACGAATGCATCTGTCCGTTCGGCTGGATTACAGAGCCACAAACAACGAAGCGGAGTATGAGGCCCTTATAGCCGGCTTACAGGCCGCCCGGCATGTGGGGGTCGGACGGGTGACGCTGCATTCAGATTCTCAGTTGGCCGCTCAGCAGCTCTCTGGCACTTTTGAGATTAACAACGCTTGGCTCAAACTCTACGCTAAAGCCTTCGAAAAGCTCAAGGCCAATTTCAGAGAAGTCATTATCCAAAAGATACCCCGAGCGGAAAACCAGGCGGCAGATGAGTTAGCCAAACTCGCAAGTTCAATAACGTCGGTCGTCATCCAACAGCCAATTGAACAAGTATCTTTGGTGGCGCACGTCGATCGGATGGAGGGCCTCGAGTTTCCGAGCGACTGGAGAACAACCATCATGGAGTTTCTTCGATCGAGGGCAACACCATCCGATTGGGAAGCAGCCCAGCAATTAAGGAGGAGAGCCGGTCGGTTCACGCTCATTGGAGACCAACTTTACAAGAAGGCTTTCTCCCGTCCGCTTTTAAAATGTGTGAGCTCGGAAGACGCGGCGTACATCCTCCAAGAAGTGCATCAAGGATCGTGCGGAGGGCATCCGGGTGGACGATCGTTGGCTAAGAAGATCCTGTTGGCCGGATACTTCTGGCCAACCTTGCAAGCAGATGCCGCCCGGACCTTCGCGACGTGTCTTTCCTGCCAGAAGTATCACAACTTCTCCCACCGACCGGCGGAGGAAATGAAAGCAGCTACCGTCTCATGTCCGTTCGACCAGTGGGGGATGGATATTGTGAGTCCATTTCCTATGGCGACCGGTCAGCGGAAGTTTCTACTGGTGGTTGTCGACTATTTTTCCAAATGGGTGGAGGTCGAGCCACTGGCCAGGATCACCGAGCAGATGGTCAAAAAGTTTATATGGCAACACATCATCTGCCGGTTCGGCATCCCCCGTCGACTTGTTTCCGATAACGGGCGGCAGTTCGCGGGAAAGTTGCTCGAAGATTGGTGCAAAAGCTACGGCATCGAGCAACACTTCACGTCCGTGGCGTATCCCCAAAGCAATGGTCAAGCCGAAGTAGCCAACCGGGAAATTCTTCGCATTCTGCGCGCTCGACTCGACCATTTGGGAGGAAGCTGGTGGATGAAGTGTCAGGCGTCTTATGGGTCATCCGCACGACCCCAAAGGAAGGAACGGGCGTCACGCCTTTTCATTTGGTGTATGGCGGCGAAGCGGTTATTACTGTCGAAGTCGGCGTCGAGTCCGTCCGGATCCAGAATTATGATGATGATAACGTCGAGCGGAGGAACATGGAGCTGGATTTGGTCGATGAAGAGCGAGCCAAGGCGTCCGTCCGGCTGATGGCGTACCGGCAACGGATGAAGCAAAACTACAACCGGCGCGTAATCCCCAGAGCATTCCAGGTTGGCGACTTTGTCTAGAAGAAAGTAAAGCCGGTCGGCGACGTGGGCAAGCTGAAGGCTCCTTGGGCGGGCCCCTTCAAAGTCATCGAGAAGCTCCGCTCGTGTGCTTATTATTTGGAGGATGAAGACGGACGGCGGCTGGACCGACCATGGAGCGCGAATCATCTCCAGCCGTACCGAGCTGGATGAGAGGTGCGCTAAATGTAATTTTATATATGTTGTGGGTCGTCCATGTCCTTGTAATGCAGGAAGCAAAATGATAAAAGGATGGCAAATAGCTTCGCCGAATGGTAGTGTCAAAATTAGCCTTAAAGGCTGACAACGAATCTGTCACATTCGTAAATCAAATTAATTCATTTATACTCAACCGAACCCCTTAACCTACACTAAGGTAGTATAGTAGAGGACCGGGTCGTCTCTCACGTGGAAACAGTGATAGGACGTTTGCTCTCAGACGAAATCGAACAATGGGGTTTTGTTTTGGAATTTCTACACCTAATGCAAATAAGGAAATCCTAACTAAACAGCAAATATAAACTCATAATGCAGTGTCACTCTACACTATGAGGATCCAAGAAACATTAATAAAGAAAGCAATACTCAAAGACAATTAACTAAACAAACTTAACGACAATTATATGAAACCTAATTATGCATAAAAGCTAAACTTGTACCATATTATCACGCTATGATACAAGATCAACAATCATACATAATGAACTAAACAAAATACCAAATCTAATTAACATGCATCATAAGAAGATCGAACACGAAATTAAACTAACAACTACACATTAAACAAGCATAAGAACTTAACTATAAAATGAAACAAGAACAGTAAATAAATCCTAATTAACCAATCCACTTCTCCACAATCAAACACGATAAAGTATTCTGTCTATCACTACAGAATCACCGAGGAAGAAGACCGCTGTCACTCGGAAAACTCCTGGATCCGGTGGACGGCTGATGTTACTGGTCGGAAGTACAATTCACAACGGTGGAAGCGTGAAATCCTCGAAGAAACCTCTCCTTGGACAGCTGCTGGAAACGAAGGAAATCTTCCAAGAACCGTCAACCTAGATCTGCCCTCTTCACCGTGTCAAGCAGAGAAGGTTGTGTGTTTCCGAAACTTGGAAGAACTCCTCTGGAATTTCTCTGGCGAAGAGGAAATGGGGCTACTGGAACTCTGAATCACTGCCTTCTTCACCGTTTCCGGCAGAGAAACTCAGGATTCCGATGCTGATGTGAGAAATGGAGTGACGCCGGAGAAGAACCCAGAACTCGCCACCGTCGGTAAGTCTCTGCCCTCTTCACCGTTTCGGGCAGATACTCACTCGAAGGAAATGCGAGGGGATGGAGAACCTCGTCGGAGAAACCTCTCCGGTGATGCTCAGTGACCGTCGCTGCTACAGATCCGCTGGAATCGCCGCCGTCGGCTTCGTTGTCTTCGATTGGGAGAAAGGAACGGGGGCGTCGGGGAGAAGAAATCGCAAGCCCTAGCCGAGTTCCTGTGCTTCCGCGTGAGAGAAGATAAAGGGAAGCTTTTCCCTTTCATCTGATCCGTCCGTTTGTGATGGATGAAGATCCGACCGTCCATTTTGTGAGGAGAAGAGAATATTTCTTAATGGGTTGCCGGATCCGGATTAAGAAAGCAGATCCATTAAAGAGTGAATCCGGATCCATTATGAGAAGTGAAATTGGGCTTTTATAATTGGGCTTGAGGAATGGGTTTGAGATGAGGCTTTACTTCTTTGGATCTCCTTGATGTCTTGATCATGGATCTTGATCAACGGTCCAGATTACTTCCCTACAAAACAAGATGCATATTTTAGATAAAATATCAGAAAAATATAGGAAAAATTAGATCAACGCTCTAAATAAATCTCAACTCATAAAACATGATATAAATACGGAATTAAGCATATGAGAGGATAAAAATATCAAGTCCAAGATCCAAAATAACATATAAAAACGCTAGTTATCAACTCCCCCACACTTATTCTTGCTCGTCTCGAGCAAATCAACAAAAAAAAGAAAATAACTAAAATGTAATCCCCTAGCAATTCTCAACCATATATAAAAAATAGTGAAAAGAGAGTTATCTAAGATTGTCAAATTCAAATAACCTAAGCATTCATGAATTCAATTCATATATTGATTAACAAATATGATAATTTCAATCCATAATAGATAAACTGAAAATGATAATAAAATAACCTCACAAGGTAAATGATGGTGGCTCTCCTCTCATATACATGCAATAGTGGAGCTCACTCAAGCTACTCATGGATTCATGCACTACCATATGCTTGCTTTGCTTCTAATCTCCACCACTATATACATAAGAGTGCACAATAAAATAATGAAGGCATTATTTGAAATATAAGGGAAATATGAATCAAAGCAAATGATAGGATAAGAAAAGAGATGAAGAAGATAAAACAAGTTATTGGTGGAAGACATGGACATAATGGAATGTTACATAGATGAGTACAAGAAAATAATGCCCCAAAAGTATCTCATCCAACTTCCAAGCTAGCTCTAAAAACTCAATAAAAATGTGAACAACTCCTACTCTAGCATTTTATACTAAAAATTTACACATGATATGCAATAATATCTCAATATCGCTAAAGTAAAAATTGTCACTCATAAAAATTTTATCACAAATGAATACAAAATATCACATGTCAAAGTTTTTCCATAAATTCAATAAACATGTAGGCAACCTCTACTATAGCTTTTCAATAAAAATATCACTCACGATATACAATAGAATCGAAATATTGCTACAATAAAGATTGTCTCTCCCAAAAATTCTATCACAAAGGAATATAAAATAGCACAACATATCAAAAGTATTTTTCTTTTTTTTCTATTTTTTTTTCATTTTTTTTTGTTTTTTTTTTCATTTCTGATTTTTTTTCCTTTTTACTTTTTTTATTTCTGATTTTTTTTTCTTTTTGTTTTTTTTTCAAACATGTTGTGCATTACTCTACAATATCATCAATAGCCAATAGCTCAAATAAAAAGATAACTAGCATGGTTCACCTATGGTGATCAAGCATGGTTCACCTATGCTTCCACTAGATTCCACTAAGCTATCTCTCTCCCCCACACTTAAACTTTTGACCGTCTCGGGCAAAACACTCATCATGTACATCCAAAAATATCCACATCCATAAGAAGGTAATAGAGGGAAATAAATGGAAGAGAGAAAAGAATGAAATGACCAAATGATATGAATTTATTCAATAAACATGTGATAACAAAAGGAATGGATAAAAGAAAGTGAGATAGATAGCCTTCATAAAAATCATGCAAACCTATGATAATGTGGTCTTGAAAGAATTAAGCAAGTTCTAGAGTAGCATTAACCACAAGTGCATCACACATCAATAGGAATAATAGGCTCGAAAAATATCCTCACTAGGTATATCAAAAATTATCATCTCAATCTACCAACATGAAATCCATTATCAAGTTGTAATCACATGCAATCCAAGAATCCAATCATGACAATAAATCATCAAATTCGGCAATCAAATTTAACTAACTTTCACAATTTCTAAAATGATAAAAAGAATGCATAAGGAATTTATTATGAAAGATGACTAGACAAGCTAAAAATGAACTACCCAGCAAAAGCAAACAAAGCAAAGAAATAGATACAAGCATAAAGGAATAGAAAAAGTGAGATGGAACCAACTCCCCTGAAATTCTGGAGGTCGAAGTCGATTCAGTTTTAACAGCCAATCTGGAAGTGGTAAGAGATGGTTCACTTGAAATATCCACTCCAGAAGCTTGCTTATTGCATAGAGAGTTAGAGCTTTCTTCAAGTGGTAGAATGCATCCTTGCATGATTGGCTACAATTAAAATATCTGAAGAAATTCTGCACACTAAAAAGAAAAGGATGCATTTCCTGCACGCATGCTGTGTAAGATGTACCAGAAACAATATCAAAATCAACAGAGCATGAATCAAAAGACATGTTACATCCACTACAATCAAAGTGAACTACCTCCATGGTATTCCCTAAAGATTCAGAAGAAATATCATCGTTACCATCCTGAAAGATACCTAGTGTCTCTAGTATAGTGAATGTGACATCATCTTGGTCAGGTAAAAAATTAGGCTCTGGATCAGGTACAATCAATGGAAGTGATTCTTGAGTTTCCCCTACACTTCCATTGCCACTAATATCACCTACAACATCAAGAACATCTGAAACAACAATATCATCAACAAAAATATTATCAGGATCAACTACAACATCACAATGTAAAAAGCTAGAAGAATCATGCAGAGAAGCAGAATTAGGATAAGGCAAATCACAAACTCTACAATTCATCTCCTCCAAAATTGATGCAGTAGGTTGATCTGATTGCAACTGTAACTGTGTTGATGAATGTGTTCTTTCTTGGAATTGTGTTTCTTGATGTTGCACAAGTTGTTGTGACTGCTCCCAAAAATCCTGCTCAAGCTGATGGTGCTGAAAATAAGGCTGAAAAGACTGGGGCCACTCAGAAGTCCCTTGTTGTGTATTCCCACACCTGAATCCTTCAATTAAATTATATCTGTCCTGTTGATGAGTCTCATAATATTGAGGATCAGGCTGGTGATACTGGATCCTGGTCGGGAACACACTAGCAAAGGAATGAACATCTTTAGCAATCACTGGTCTAGTCCCATACTGCTGATAATTCGCAGCCATAATCTCGATAAGTTCCCTAGCCTGAGTAGATGTCTTGTTAACTAGAGCCCCTCCACAAGATGCATCAACCATACTCCTGTCCATGGGAAGCAATCCCTCATAGAAGTATACAATCAGTAGCTGATCGCTTATCTGGTGATGAGGGCAACTAGCAACAAGTCTTTTAAATCTATCCCAATATTCTTGAAACGGTTCTCCTGTGAATTGTTGGATTCCACAAATACTCCTCTGAATAGCTGCAATCCTAGAAGCAGGAAAGAACCTCGCCAGAAATAATCTCTTCATCTCGAACCAGCTGGTAATAGAGTTGGGTGGGAGACAGTACAACCAATCTTTTGCTGACTCCGCCAATGAGAATGGAAATGTTCTAAGTCTGGCATCTTCACCTGATACGCCATGTGGATTCCATGAAGAGCACACCGTATCCAATTCATGTAGATGCCTGTTGGGATCTTCACCAGATAGCCCATGAAACTTCGGTAATAAATGTGCAATATTCCATAACTCGAAGTCTGCGTCCAAATCAGAATGATGAATGCAAAAAGAATCCTCTGACAAATCTGGTGCCCAAAGATCTCTCAGAGTCTTTTTAGTGTTGTTCTCCATATTACTTGACATATCTGAAGTCCTGAACACACTGAAACTGATTACATAAAAGAGATTCCCTGGTCTAACCTGAAACACTCATGCAAATATAATCAAAAGACACAGGAAATTATACAAGATAGCACGCATATATACAGGAAATGAATAATAAAGCCCTAGCAACATTTTTGAATTTTTGCAACCACCAAAGAAATAGAAATAAGAGAGAATAAAGTCGAAAGAAAATGAAATGCAAAATATAGAAAAATTAAAACGGTGGTCTAAATGATGAAATTGACCAAAATAGGTCTTTATTCACGACATACTGTAGTATTACTTCTCTCACTCCTTTCCTTCAACCTTTCAGAGTAATTGACACTCCATTCGAATGCTTAGTTGATGAAATAATAACCACTCATTGAATTCCGAATTTTAATCCATTTAAATCACATTCCAGTGGCTACTTAAAGCTCCCTGTTTCTTCATTGTTTTGTGTCCAGATAAATCCCTGAATTCATCCTTTTCTTATCTTGCAAATGTCATACAAGATAGCATACCATTTATTTCAGCATCTTCCCCAATTCCAACTAAGCTTCCACTCATTTGGATATTGCATTCTACTTTTTGATACAAAACTGATACAAACTTTTCAGCCCTTCCCCACACTTAGACTTTATCATCTTGAAAAATCTAACTCAAAGGATATTGAATTCTTGATGAATTAAGCTGAAAGTCTCTTGAGCACTATACTTCTTTTGAGTTGGAATGCTGAATCTGATTTTTGAAGCTTGCATTATCATTGTTTAGATTGAATCATGACACTTGCTTTTCCAAAACCTCCTTAACTTGATCTGAATCACAACTGGTTCAGTGTTGCAGCACTCTCATCCCACTCCATAGATGCAACAAATGATAGAAAATGGAAGCACAATACCTCCCCTTTCACCTCACTGTTTGAGAATCGATTGCTGCCCTTTTCTTCAATTTTCCAAAGTAATTTATACTTTTCTTCAATTGCTTCATTACTATAAAGATTTGGCACAAACAATTCTCAAAATGGCACACTCAACTGCTGTCCATTAATCAAAAAGCATTTCTAATCATTTCTTTACTTCAACAAGAGCAAGGATAATTTAATTGCATAAAAATTTCAGCTCCACAATTGCACTGAGCAACTCCATCATCAAGTAATTTTGCCAAAATATTTATCATCTCATCATCTCTCCCCCACACTTAAAATCTTGACCATCATCAAACAATCTAACTCATCAAGATAATCAACCAAAACCCTCGATGAAATAATGACAAGCAAGGATAATCAAGGGATTGAATGCTAGACAAGAATATTTTAAGAAAATTGTGGAGAAAGGAATTTGAAATTGTGAGAGAACAAGAATGACAAATATCCTTTATATCCACGCATACATATGCTATTATGGCTTTGAAAAGAAAATAAGCAAGTTCTAGAGTTTCAATAGCTATGAGTGCATGTCTCACAAAGAAAATAATAAGGTATAGGCTTAAAGTGGACCTCACTAGGTAATATTCATGCAAACAAGCTCAATCAATCAAATTGGAATTCCCTACCATTTTAACCAATATCATGTAAGAAAAGCATCCAATCATGTTAAATGACCTAAATTTAATGATCAAATTTAAGAAACTTTTACCATCTTACAATTATTACTTAGAAAATTCCCATGGTGACTTTTATTCAAATGAAATGCTATGTATACTAAACCAAAATGCAATGTATGGAAATAAAATGCAAAATGCAAAATATAAAACTAAAGAAATGCATAAAGAATTTATTAAAGAAAAACTAAACATAAAGCATGAATTTAAATGCAAGAGTAAGCAAAATTGGAACTAACTCCCCTTTAAATTCTCGGTGGTTGAAGAAGATCTAACAAAAGAAGCCACCCCGGAAGTGGAGTAATCATGGTTCTACTCAAATTCTTCTTATTAATCCTTTTTCCTTTGAAAATTCTTTCTGGAGGTCTTAATCGGTTCAGTTTTAGCACCCACTCCGGGAGCTTGTGTTCTCCTACAACATCAATAAAAGAAAATACCTCCCACACGCATGTGGGGTAAAAATAAAATAGGAGAATATTAGTGTGAGTAGAAAATATATCAAAAAATGAATCACATCTAATAAAATCAACAATTTGTACCTCTATACAATTCTCTGAAAAATTACACAAAATACTCACCTTGTCATCTTGAAAGGTACCTGGAGTGGTGATTATTACCTCCTTCTCATCTACTAATGGCTCAGACTCCAGTTCTGGTGTATGTATATCTTCATGTAGTGATTCTTGGGTGCTTGGCTCCATAGCACAAGTCCCTACACTTACATCCTCTATTCTTGGTGATTCTTGAGGTAATGCTTCCAGTAAGCACTCCCCTACACTTATATCATCTTCTGCAACAATACCTGCATCTTCAACAACATCTAAAGCAACACTATCAGTAGAATCAGAAATCTGAATAACTACATCATCATCACAAATAAAATTAGATAAATCTTGTGAATAAATGGGAATAGGGTTAGGTCTGACAAAATCACTACTCTCCATCTCTCCACTGGAGTTCTGTGCTTGTAACTGATTAATGGATGATGCAATCTGATCTAACTGACTCTGAATATTCTGTATCCTTGCAAATTGTTGCTCTTGATGCTCTCTCATTTGTTGCATAACTTCATTGCATTTCCACATTGATTCTTCAATTTGTTCTTGTGCATCATCATACCTATTCCGTTGCTCCATAGGTAGGTAGGACTGATATTCAAGCTGATAAAACTGAGTCTGAGGCTGATAATAATAATTCTCCATCCCATCTCCAAAATACTGATGATATGGATTCATGGTCACATGAATTTCCTGTTCTTACACTGAAACACTAGCAAATAAAATCAGAAGACTCAGGAACAAATAAAATCAACACATGAATATATAATCATGAAAGCAATCAAAACAACAATCCTAAAATTACCAAACATTGCATTTTTTTTCCCCGGCAACGGCGCCAAAATTTGATGTAGCGAATCTGTCACATCCGCTAATCAAATTGTACAAATGTATTTTTCCACTGAACCCCTTAATTTTGCAATAACGTTGTAGTAACGAGCCCAGGATCGATCCCGAGGAACCAACGGTAGAATGTAATTTAGGATTGCCTTTTTATTCCTATTTTTGGGGTTTTAAACATATAAATGGAATTTGGGGGGAATTAAACTTGAATTTAAATCTAACAAATGAAAAGCACAACAAATAAGAAACTAATCTAATGCAAGAGTGAAACCTAACTATGTGCCAATGAACACTTGTGTGCCAACAATCAAACCCAAACGCATTGTCACTCTACGTTTTGATTAAATTATTAACACACACTTAAACTAGAAAAGAAATACAAAAACAGAAATAAAATCTAATCTAAGCAGAATTTAAACCCTAATTTGAAACCTACCACTTAACAATTAAACAAACTCCAAATAAGACTTAAACTAAACTTTGACAAGGTAATAAAATGCTAAACTACTACTAAAAACATAACAACATCAAAATAAATCTGTGCCAAGATACAAAGCAGGAAATAAACGAAATAAAACCCTAACCGATCCATTCTCACAATCAATCTCACCAAACTTCACACTCAAGCCGTCACACAAGAGTGCCAAAGTCGAGACCACCCAACTCTGGACCTCAGTGGAGCATCTCAGTGGCGTATCAGTTCAAGGAATGCTCAAGAACACCGACGGACCACCCCCGGCGAGCTAAGAACAACCCGGAACCCAAAAATGGCCGAAAATGCTGGAAATCTACAAATCTGGTCCTCTGGATCTGGATGGAGTTGCGGATGATAGTTTGATGTCGGATGGAGCTCATGAACACCGGAAGACCACCTCCAAATGCTGCTGATGGAAATCGGAGTCGCCGATTGGAAGACCACCTCCAAATCGGCGCTGGAACAGAGAATCGCAGAAATAGAGATTGCGCCGGAGGGAACACCCTCTGATGGCTCCAAATGATCGGGATGAAGCTGCCGAGAAGCTCTACACCGAGGTTGAAGCTCTAGAGATTGATTGGAGAAAGGAAAGGGGCCGAAATCCGGAAGATTGCAGCGAGGACGAGGCTGCTGCGCGCTGTGGAGTCGACGAAGAATAAAGGGAACTGTAGCTTCTGTTTTAAATCTGATCCAGATTTGAACCGACGGCTGGGATCAATTTGGAGCTAAATCAACGGTGAAAGTTTGCCCAAAATCGGATCTGAAGGTACTGATCTTGATCTAGGGTCTGGATCTACTCTCCCTTAGGTCGGATCGATCAGATCATCACTGGATGGCCCAGATCTGCCGATCTTTAATGAACGGCCCAGATTAATCCGGCTGGATCAATGGCTGGATGAACTCAGATCTGGATCAAAACTTCTGGATCTTCATCAATGGCTTAGATCTGCTCCCCATTAGGTTGGATCGGCCAGATCTTCAACGGATGGTTCAGATCTGTCCTATTCTTGATAAACGGCCCAAATCGACCCAAAGCTTGATCTTGTCTTTTGAACTCCGATTCAAGCCCAATTCCGGTCCAAATAGATCCAAATCTAAGATCCTTTGATGCCTACAAAATAAGAATCAAATATTAGCATCAAATAATACAAAAAATAATATAATTTGCAATTAAGTCCAAAATCTATGCAATGCACAAAAATGTAATGTAACCATGATTTAAACTATGAAACCAACATCAAAACCATGCATAAATGAATCAAAATAATGCAGTAAAATCATGGTTATCAAATCCCCCACACTTAGCCTTGAACGTCCCGTGAAAGTAAAGAAAACTAAAAATCATCTCCATAGAAAATTCCCTAGCAATATCTAAAAGATAGTAACAAGAATTTAACTAAGACCATCTAAAGATCACTAAAAATCATGAATACAATCCAAACAATAATCAGTAGGTATGGTAGTTTCAATCCAAATGAAAAATAAAGCAAGTTGCAATCTCACAAGGGATTTACCTAATCTATCTCTCACACTCAAGCATGTGTATAAGTGGAGCTCACTCAATGCAACTCACAACATTTCACTTCCATAAGCTTGCTTATTTCCTACTTCTCCACCACTATAAAACATAGCATACATGAATCAAAAGGATTTAATCATGAAGAATTGAAATGGAAGCAAAAAGAACAATGGAAGTGAATGAAATAGGCAAAAGAAAAGAATTCAATGAAAAAGTGAAGAGATAAGAGTATTGGAGGAATATACTTGATGAGTTGACCATTTTGATGTGTAAAGAGATGCATACCATTTGTTTTTATCAATTCAAAAGATCAAGCTAACCTCCCATTCAATTTGATGGCAAACAAAGAATCTTGATACTCTATCTGCCACTTGATACTCTCTTGATGTGCCAAATTTTTTTTTTCTCACTATTTTTGCTCTTTTCCCACTTCAATTCCAGCATTTGAAACTCAAATCATCTCAAATCAACTAATGGATAAGAAATCCCTCCCCCACACTTAAAATTTGGCCGTCTCGGACAATAAAATACATCACGCTATCCTTACTTGATACTAATCTTGCCACTGTTTTCTTCATTCTGCAGGTTGCTATTCCCTTTCTGTTTGTTTTATTTCTACAGATTTTATCATCTGTTGTTATGCTGAACAAAGGTTTATAATTCCAATTCATTCCTACTTCTTTACGTCAGTTTCAAAACTCAGCTCTTTTCTAAAAATTCCAGCCCAGCAAATTCAGCAACAAGATTTAGTCATTCAACCTCTTTCTAGTGCTCTAATTTTTTCCTGTGCAGTAATTATATCAGCTGCTAATGAAGTAACAACTCAGCTTCAATCAATTCGAACCCTTAGTTTCAAATTCAGTTTCAAAGGTAATGTCAAGAAATAAATTCAGAAATGAAACTGCCTCAAAATCTTGGGTTTCAGATTTCAATCTCATGCTTGGAATTCCTGATTCCAGAATCAGGTTCAATCCTTCAAGAGTGTTGTTCAGGAACAATCTTCCGCATTGACAATCAACTTAAATGTTATTAAAACTTAAATTCTGGATTCTGATATTGCTTGCTCCTGAGATCACAGCTTCAACAACAGAATTCTTATACCCTGTCTAGCTTCTGTTTACTGCATTTCTGATTTCAATCCCCAAATACTAACAGAGTTTCACAAATACTAACCCTCCACCTCTGAATTCCTGCATTTCTGTAAAATTCCAGCTCCAAAAGCACTATTCAGTTTCAGTTTATGAAATTATTTCACTGCCTCATTTCTAGTAATGTAATGTCCTCCATTTCTGTAGTTTTCCTTTTGCATTTTGCATTTATTCCACAGCAAAACCTAACAATACTCAGCTCAAATTATACCATCAATAATTACAAATTCAGCAAGCTAACCAAATTCCTTGTTTTCAGCAGTTTCACATTGGCTTTAAGGCTGTCTAGTAAGGATTGCACTAACAGGGCAAGCAAAAATAATCAAATAGTGTCCAGAATTAAGAACATTCCCTGCTGTTACCTCCTTTGTTCTATACCCATGAACCTTAACTTCATTGATCACCTACATCAGCCTTGATCACAAAATTCGGCAGCAATCATCACAGCTACAACAAATTCAGACTATGAAATTCAAATCTATTTCTACACTCACAGAGTTCCAGTTCCAGAAAATAATTTTCAGAGAACTTCTAGATAAGACTTGAAGGGTATAGCTTAAGAGAGAATTTCATTTGGCAATGCAACAAATTGAAAATCAACAGAAATCAGAGTAAAGGTTCTGTTTACAGAAAACAGCTTCAAGTTCCAGGAAATGCATCTCGAAAGCAAATTCTCAAGTTCAGCAGATCATTAGTTCAGAGTTCATTGCAACTTAGGATTCACTCCTTACATAAGAATAGATAGTCAAATTCAGCTAACTCACAACTCAGATCTCCTTGACAGCAATAGCAACTCAACCTTCAACAATTTCTGCATTTCCAAGTACAATTTTCAATTTTCAAAACTCATCACATTCAAGATTTCCAATTCATTGGAAACAGGAAAGAATGGCAAATAATTGTGTTCCTTAATGATTTGAGAATTTTATGAGGACATTGGCACACAATTGGCACAATTCAAAAACTGAAATCTATTACTTGATTACTGTTTGTTCTGCTTTTACTGCTTCTTATGCTTTAACAATTATCTCAATTCAACTCAAAGATAGCTCTTGATGTTTAGTATAATGAAGGAACCAACAAATTCGTTCTTCCATTAAAACAACATTTTACACTAAATCCATTTCTGCACTTCACAATTCAGATTCTACAGCTTCAGTTTTACTCCTGCATGAAAATATCAAACAACAAAATTGATTCATTTGCCCAGCAGCCTCTGGGAATCAGTAACCTCAACCTTTTCAATCCAAATCTCATCTTAATGCTAAATTCTGGTTTTCCAGAATTCAGCTCCAGCAATTCAGAAATCTTTTGCCTTCTTGTTACAGCAACTTCCAATTTTGTTTCCCAGCATAATGTGCTCACTGATCAGGAAATCCAGAAGTTTGGAGTTAACTTAATATGAGCTGGACATTATCAGAAATTAATCCCACTAAAACTACATGCCTTGAGCCATGGAAATCTTCATACAAAGAATTTCAGAATGGGTTGGCACACAACACTTGACAGTTCCTTCTTATTTAAACCTCAGTTCGCAACTCTAAGAACCCATCATCAATTCTTGCACGCCAGAGACGTTAGTCATGAATCAACAGATGCTCCAATTCAAAATGTTGGTGGTCATTCACTTCACAAAAATTCCAAAGTGGCGCATTAGATATATGATAGTTTCTTCCTTTCTCTTTTGCTTCATTTACTTTTCTGCTCTCAAGTAAACTATACAGAAATAGGTAGTTTACAGCTATCCTTCTTGAAATAGTTTGTCAAGCTGAATCTGTAAATTCAGATAGTTTCAGCTTGCATCAATGAAAATTCAGCTTTTAAGACAACCATTTCTGAATATAGGCTAATCTCTATAATTGTTGACTCGAGCTTAAGCTTGAGAAGTCAGTATCAGAATTTGATTATCTCAGCACTATGTTCACTGATCCAGCTCTTCAGAATTGTTAGGATGCTATCTTCAGCAGCTACAAGGTCTCGGAAATGGAGTTAATCTTAGGTTTTGAAGCTGGATTTCAAGGAAATCTGGGCTTCAGTCATGAAAAGCTAAGCTTAGGGAAAGGTTTCAATTTCTGCAGTTTGCATATTCTTCATTTCTGCATCTAATATTGTGACACTGAGGTTGAAAAATCAGAATTCTGAATTCTGATTAAAGAACAGTTTGTGTGCAGGATCTTGTATCAATTATGAATCAACAAGGTTTCGGAACACAAATAGCTCCTTGAAACCGAGTTCATAACAAATCACTTGAATTACTGATTTCTTGGACTTAAATCCAGAAACTACTTAGTTCCAAAGTCTGAAATTTAGGGAGATCTTGACTGGATTCAAGACAAGTTAAGCTTGGAAGTAATCATCATCTAATACTGAATAATAGGGAATTGAATTCTCTATATTTCTGACCAGAAAATAAATTGAAAGGTTGGCACCATTCATGGACTGAAGTTCACTTTCATTTCATATGCTAAAGCAGAACTAAATCTGCTGAAACCAAATCTGCAGGAATTTCTTACAGAATTAATAACTGAAGGCTGTCTGAAATAACAGTTAAGCTGATCAGAATTTGATTATTGTTCAATATCTGGAAGGGAGTCATCAAGATAGCATTACATGGCCATTTGTGTACCAAAAACTAGAACTGATACATAATCTGGACAGTAATCAAAGTTCACAAAATAGGAGTTGATTTCTGAATACAATGCTAAACTTAAGATTAAATTCTGGATTCCTGAAAGAGCTAGCTGGTGGCTGTAGATTGCTGAAGCTCGTTTAGAAGCAAGCATTTCAGAAATTCTGGTTTCTTGGTTTGGCAACTCTAGCTTGGTGTAACTAATCTCCGAAGTAAACACAACAAGTTGCAACTTCTACTTGTATTCCAAGTGCATGATTTCAAATGTAACTCATTGAATGTTTCTGCAATTCTTGAAACTGTCAGCACTTCTACAATCTCTAAACCAGCAAGAACTCAGAACAATATAGCATATCATTCAGTTCTTCAAGCTCAAACACATTGAAATTCAGATTGGCACATTGCTCCAAAAGCTAAACAGCCAATAGGCTGATTTCTGCTCAGTGCAGAATTCTGTTTTCAGTATTTTAACCTCACTGTTTTAAGTCCCAAATGCTGCCCTCTCCTTCAACTTTTCAGAGTAATTTATACTTTTCTTCAATTGCTTCATTACTATAAAGATTTGGCACAAACAATTCTCAAAATGGCACACTCAACTGCTGTCCATTAATCAAAAAGCATTTCTAATCATTTCTTTACTTCAACAAGAGCAAGGATAATTTAATTGCATAAAAATTTCAGCTCCACAATTGCACTGAGCAACTCCATCATCAAGTAATTTTGCCAAAATATTTATCATCTCATCATCTCTCCCCCACACTTAAAATCTTGACCATCATCAAACAATCTAACTTATCAAGATAATCAACCAAAACCCTCAATGAAATAATGACAAGCAAGGATAATCAAGGGATTGAATGCTAGACAAGAATATTTTAAGAAAATTGTGGAGAAAGGAATTTGAAATTGTGAGAGAACAAGAATGACAAATATCCTTTATATCCACGCATACATATGCTATTATGGCTTTGAAAAGAAAATAAGCAAGTTCTAGAGTTTCAATAGCTATGAGTGCATGTCTCACAAAGAAAATAATAAGGTATAGGCTTAAAGTGGACCTCACTAGGTAATATTCATGCAAACAAGCTCAATCAATCAAATTGGAATTCCCTACCATTTTAACCAATATCATGTAAGAAAAGCATCCAATCATGTTAAATGACCTAAATTTAATGATCAAATTTAAGAAACTTTTACCATCTTACAATTATTACTTAGAAAATTCCCATGGTGACTTTTATTCAAATGACATGCTATGTATACTAAACCAAAATGCAATGTATGGAAATAAAATGCAAAATGCAAAATATAAAACTAAAGAAATGCATAAAGAATTTATTAAAGAAAAACTAAACATAAAGCATGAATTTAAATGCAAGAGTAAGCAAAATTGGAACTAACTCCCCTTTAAATTCCCGGTGGTTGAAGAAGATCTAACAAAAGAAGCCACCCCGGAAGTGGAGTAATCATGGTTCTACTCAAATTCTTCTTATTAATCCTTTTTCCTTTGAAAATTCTTTCTAGAGGTCTTAATCGGTTCAGTTTTAGCACCCACTCCGGGAGCTTGTGTTCTCCTACAACATCAATAAAAGAAAATACCTCCCACACGCATGTGGGGTAAAAATAAAATAGGAGAATATTAGTGTGAGTAGAAAATGTATCAAAAAATGAATCACATCTAATAAAATCAACAATTGGTACCTCTATACAATTCTCTGAAAAATTACACAAAATACTCACCTTGTCATCTTGAAAGGTACATGGAGTGGTGATTATTACCTCCTTCTCATCTACAAATGGCTCAGACTCCAGTTCTGGTGTATGTACATCTTCATGTAGTGATTCTTGGGTGCTTGGCTCCATAGCACAAGTCCCTACACTTACATCCTCTATTCTTGGTGATTCTTGAGGTAATGCTTCCAGTAAGCACTCCCCTACACTTATATCATCTTCTGCAACAATACCTGCATCTTCAACAACATCTAAAGCAACACTATCAGTAGAATCAGAAATCTGAACAACTACATCATCATCACAAATAAAATTAGATAAATCTTGTGAATAAATGGGAATAGGGTCAGGCCTGACAAAATCACTACTCTCCATCTCTCCACTGGAGTTCTGTGCTTGTAACTGATTAATGGATGATGCAATCTGATCTAACTGACTCTGAATATTCCGTATCCTTGCAAATTGTTGCTCTTGATGCTCTCTCATTTGTTGCATAACTTCATTGCATTTCCACATTGATTCTTCAATTTGTTCTTGTGCATCATCATACCTATTCCGTTGCTCCATAGGTAGGTAGGACTGATATTCAAGCTGATAAAACTGAGTCTGAGGCTGATAATAATAATTCTCCATCTCATCTCCAAAATACTGATGATATGGATCCATGGTCACATGAATTTCCTGTTCTTACACTGAAACACTAGCAAATAAAATCAGAAGACTCAGGAACAAATAAAATCAACACATGAATATATAATCATGAAAGCAATCAAAACAACAATCCTAAAATTACTAAACATTGCATTTTTTTTTCCCCGGCAACGGCGCCAAAATTTGACAACGAATCTGTCACATTCGTAAATCAAATTAATTCATTTATACTCAACCGAACCCCTTAACTTACACTAAGGTAGTATAGTAGAGGACCGGGTCGTCTCTCACGTGGAAACAATGATAGGACGTTTGCTCTCAGACGAAATCGAACAATGGGGTTTTGTTTTGGAATTTCTACACCTAATGCAAATAAGGAAATCCTAACTAAACAGCAAATATAAACTCATAATGCAGTGTTACTCTACACTATGAGGATCCAAGAAACATTAATAAAGAAAGCAATACTTAAAGACAATTAACTAAACAAACTTAACGACAATTATATTAAACCTAATTATGCATAAAAGCTAAACTTGTACCATATTGTCACGCTATGATACAAGATCAACAATCATACATAATGAACTAAACAAAATACCAAATCTAATTAACATGCATCATAAGAAGATCGAACACGAAATTAAACTAACAACTACACATTAAACAAGCATAAGAACTTAACTATAAAATGAAACAAGAACAGTAAATAAATCCTAATTAACCAATCCACTTCTCCACAATCAAACACGATAAAGTATTCTGTCTGTCACTACAGAATCACCGAGGAAGAAGACCGCTGTCACTCGGAAAACTTCTAGATCCGGTGGACGGTTGACGTTACTGGTCGGAAGTACAATTCACAACGGTGGAAGCACGAAATCCTCGAAGAAACCTCTCCTTGGACAGCTGCTGGAAACCAAGGAAATCTTCCAAGAACCGTCAACCTAGATCTGCCCTCTTCACCGTGTCAAGCAGAGAAGGTTGTGCGTTTCCGAAACTTGGAAGAACTCCTCTGGAATTTCTCTGGCGAAGAGGAAATGGGGCTACTGGAACTCTGAATCACAGCAGAGAAACTCAGGATTCCGATGCTGATGTGAGAAATGGAGTGACGCCGGAGAAGAACCCAGAACTCGCCACCGTCGGTAAGTCTCTGCCCTCTTCACCGTTTCGGGCAGATACTCACTCGAAGGAAATGCGAGGGGATGGAGAACCTCGTCGGAGAAACCTCTCCGGTGATGCTCAGTGACCGTCGCTGCTACAGATCCGCTGGAATCGCCGCCGTCGGCTTCGTTGTCTTCGATTGGGAGAAAGGAACGGGGGCATCGGGGAGAAGAAATCGCAAGCCCTAGCCAAGTGCCTGTGCTTCCGCGTGAGAGAAGATAAAGGGAAGCTTTTCCCTTTCATCTGATCCATCCGTTTGTGTTGGATGAAGATCCGACCGTCCATTTTGTGAGGAGAAGAGAATATTTCTTAATGGGTTGCCGGATCCGGATTAAGAAAGCAGATCCATTAAAGAGTGAATCCGGATCCATTATGAGAAGTGAAATTGGGCTTTTATAATTGGGCTTGAGGAATGGGTTTGAGATGAGGCTTTACTTCTTTGGATCTCCTTGATGTCTTGATCATGGATCTTGATCAACGGTCCAGATTACTTCCCTACAAAACAAGATGCATATTTTAGATAAAATATCAGAAAAATATAGGAGAAATTAGATCAACGCTCTAAATAAATCTCAACTCATAAAACATGATATAAATACAGAATTAAGCATATGAGAGGATAAAAATATCAAGTCTAAGATCCAAAATAACATATAAAAACGCTAGTTATCAAAGGTCGTCGAGCTCCGACGTTAAAAATTGAGAGTCAAGCCGGCGACTATAAATCCTCCGAGCGGAAGACCGTCGAGCTCCGACGTTAAAAATCGAGAGTCGAACCGGCGACTATAAATCCTCCGAGCGGAAGACCGTCGAGCTCCGACGTTAAAAATCGAGAGTCGAGCCGGCGACTATAAATCCTCCGAGCGGAAGACCGTCGAGCTCCGACGTTAAAAATCGAGAGTCGAGCCGGCGACTATAAATCATCCGAGCGGAAGACCGTCGAGCTCCGACATTAAAAATCGAGAGTCGAGCCGGCGACTATAAACCCTCCGAGCGGAAGACCGTCGAGCTCTGACGTTAAAAATCGAGTCAAGCCGGCGACTATAAACCCTCCGAGCGGAGGACCGTCGAGCGCCGACGTTAAAAATTGAGAGTCAAGCCGGCGACTATAAATCATCCGATCGGAAGACCGTCGAGATCCGACGTTAAAAATCGAGAGTCGAGCCGGCGACTATAAATCATCCGAGTGGAAGACCGTCGAGCTCCGACGTTAAAAATCGAGAGACGAGCCGGCGTCTATAAACCCTCCGAGCGGAAGACCGTCGAGCTCCGACGTTAAAAATCGAGAGACGAGCCGGCGTCTATAAACCCTCCGAGCGGAAGACCGTCGAGCTCCGACGTTAAAAATCGAGAGACGAGCCGGCGTCTATAAACCCTCCGAGCGGAAGAAGGCAATAAAGAGGACTTGTGAGCAAGTACCTAAAGGTATTTGCTGTAAATATCGTTCGACCGCCTCTACGTTCCGCTCGGCCCAGTACCTAAAGGTATGTCATTAACATCCAGCGAACAACCTCTTCTCTCGAAGCAGGACATATTCGGCCGAGCGGAAATGTTCCGCAAAATACTTCGTTAAAATCCCTTTCGAACACAAGAGAGGTGTGACAAGAGGCGAGCAGACAACACACATATCGACTAACAAAAGGACAAAGCAAGCAAAAGGATGTCATATTAAGGAAACTAAGGACGAGCGGCCAAATTACAAAAAGTGACAATTTAAGCCGAACGGCATAATTACATATAGACTCCTATTTTATATAATCATAAAGCGTCGTCGGGATGTTGTTGAGAAGTGTCGCCTGGTCCTTAGCCGGGATGACGGCGGACTCGGGAAGTTGCCCCTTGGACTTCAAGTATTCCGTCGTGGCATTCATGGCAAGCTCGAAGGCCATGTACATCCGCTCGTAGACCTTCTCCGAAAATTCGGTCGAACGGATGTATTTCTGTTTCAGGGCAGCGACCCGGCTTGGTTCGGCCTCCTGATACTCTTTAAAGGCCGCTTGGGAAGCATCGGCGGCTGCCTTGTGTTCTTGTAAAGCAGCCTCGAGCTTTGTCACCTCGTCCGTTCGGGCAACCTTCTCGTTGGCCAGTTGGTCCATCAACTCTTTAACCTTCTCCTCCAAGCCCCGAGCCTCAACATTCTTCTTCTCCAGGTCGGAGATAGCTGTGTTCTTCCGCTCGGTCGCCAGGCTTATCTTGCGATCCAGAGATTTATTCACGCGCTCAAGCTCAGCCAAAGCGTGGGCCTGATCGGCCGTCTTCTTCCGCTCGGCCTCCAACAGATCTTGGGCCTTTTTGAGCTCCTTCTGAAGATCGGCATATGAAGGGCCTTGGGAAGGAGCGCCGCCCGAACTCCGTAGCCGTTTGAGCTCCTCGTCCACCATGGCAAGCCGATTGGAGACCACAATCTCCTCCACCCATCTCTAACAAAGGAAAAATTATTAGTAGCCGATCGGAAAGAATGTGTAAACGATTTAAAGAAAATGCACTTACCCCCTGTTGCATGTGACTATTAGCCAAGTTGCTGAGTGGAATCATCGCCACCCGCGCCCGAGCGTCGGCCCACATTTCGGCTAAGGGGCCCTTCATCGTGATCATATGCTCGGGCGCGGTGGGTCGATCGACCTCGGGCAGCAATTCTTCAGTCGGGAGGTGAAGTGAGACTCAGACAGTGCGGCGCCGACCGGGGGTCGTCTGGGCGGAAGTCGGAGAAGGAGCGAAAGCCGGCACAGAAAACTGGGACAAAATAGTAGAACGATGAACTTGGCGAGGAGCGGGCGGAAGGATGTTGACTGGAACGACCTCCAGAGGGTCCGCCGACGCGTCGAGTTGGGAGGGAGTCCGATCGGACGAAATCGCCTCGATCTCTGGAGCTTTGCCTCGAGAAGCGGCGGCGACCCGTTCGGATGGATGGATCGCAGAAGTAGCCGAGCGGATGGCGTTTCCGCCCAGCGTCTTTTTTGTTGGAGGGGGCGCTCTTCCTCTTGCGCCGAGCCCTCCTCCCCAGCGGAAGGCTCTCGACTAACAGTTGCGCCAGCCGCTTGCTCTGGAAGAGAAGCCTGAGCGGCCGACTCCCCGGCATGGGTCCCGCTCTCCCCCTCATTAGATCCGACCGGCTGGATGCCTAGCACTTCCATCTCTTTGGCCGCCGCGGCCTCGAGCGCCGCCTTCTTCTTCAGAATACCAGCCATCACCGACTCCATGACAATATTCGCTGCAAAGGAAAAAGAAAAAAATCAGTTAGCAAGCAAGACAAATGTACAAGTAAAATTCTTACCGAAGCCACTCGGGAGGGGTGTTCTGATCGGACTCAAGCCGAATATGTACATAACCCCCTCTGGAAGGAATTTGTTGATGTCAAACCGCAGACCGGCGAGCATGTTGGCGGCGTGGAGATAATCCGGCCGGGTCTTGAACCTTTTGAGTTCTGGGGAGAGAGGTTGACCGACCTGCCATTGTGTTCGGAAGGGAGCCCGCTCGGAAAGGCGAATATAAAAGTAGAATTCTTTCCAATGCTTATTGGAAGAAGAAAGTTTATTGAAGAAAACCAAGTCGGGCCGAGCTTGGAACATGTAAGTGCCCGGCTCAGACTGTTTAGGGTAATAGAAATAATAGAAGACCTCCGGCCGGAGGGGAATGTTATGGATCTTGAATAGGACGACCACGCCGCATAGGAGGCGGAAGGTATTGGGGACTAGGCTTCCGAGCGGAATGCCGAAAAAGTTGCAAACTTCCACAAAGAAGGGATGGATCGAAAATCGCAGACCGACTGTAAACTGGTCGCGGAAAACACAAAAAGCTCCTCGCGGTGGTTTGTGTGGCTGAGCGGAATCTATGGGTAGGATGATTTCAAGGTTGGAGGGGATGCCAAAACTATCTATCAGAATGTCGGCGTCGCGCCGATCGAAGCGCGACTCCATGGTGGTATACCATGGGCCGAGGGCTTGGTCTTGTGGATGGGAAGAGCTAGCCATTGTCCGAGCGGACGTAATCAAAAAAGACGAACGAGGATAAAAAAAAAAAGATGGCGATGAAACAGTACCCCAAGGACGAAAACTTGGGAAAGAAATGCAAAGAAAGCACCAGAACCAAGGAGAGAAAATAGGAGAACCTTATAACGAAGAGGAGGATCGAAGAGGAACACCGAAGGTCGTCGGAGAGCAGAGGGGTTGGGTCGCCGGAGCACTGGAAACGCCGAAGCTTCTAGGCACGCAAGAGAAGGAATGCTGCGAAGGTAAAGAAAGCGAAGGCTTTATAGGGATGAGCCCGAGCGGCCTCCACCGTCGGATCCAAGTCACGAGAATCGGAGCACGCATCACGCCGTTCATTTCGAACCGCCTCGATCCCATCAGAACACCACGCCGCCGCCGTACAATGACGGCAGCACCGCCACGTGGCATTCAGCCACTGGAACGCATTTAATGAGCGCGTGCTCAACCTTAATGATGGAGATTGGCAGAAAATTCGAAGAGATGCTGGGGAATGTGCACGTTGACTGGCGTTTTGGCTGCCCCTTGTTTCCGAGCGGATGGTAATGTCGCTCGGCCCAACTGATGGTCCAGTCAGTCGGACTAATCGCCTCCTTCGACTAGACTTGAAGGGGAGACAAGTGATCCGGTGGTAAGAACAGGGGACCCCCGTTCCAAGAAGTCAACGCCACGTGGAGGTCAAAAGGACTATCGGAGAAGGGTGGCCCGACCGGCCGACCGAAAAAGGTTGGACCGACCGGCTACCGGTGTCTAACTGAAGTCAAAGGCACCCCGGCGGAAGTTAGGGTTCCGACGCTCATGTTGAACAGGATCGTACGGCCGAGCGAGTAGCCCGCTCGGCCGAAGGAATAAAGTAGCAATACTGCGAACAGTCTTCACAGAGCACACTACCGGGAATCTCCTAAGTGGACCCGCACATATGATCGGCCGGACGTAATGGGACTGCTGACCGGTCGGACACTCGGCATGGGGTAAGGAGAAAAGGACAAGGAAACATCTTCTGACAGCGGGTATGTCTAACGAGCAGGCCATAAGCAGGATCTTATGACAGAGGGTTTCGTTGTCCCATCAGAGACATGCACGGACTGTAGCAGTATGGTGTCAGGTAAGCTTGTCTGACAAGCCCATGCTGAGGTATGGGTTGAGGACACGTATGTGCCTCGGTATGTGTGCATGAGCCTCTTCGCAGCTCTATATAAAGGGCCTCACACTTCATTGGAGGTACGCATTCTACGATATTTGGAGCCACTTCTTTGTTGACCACTTGCCTGACTTGAGCGTCGGAGGGTCATCGCCGGGAACCCCTTCCCGGCCCGACTTCTTTGCAGGTTCGCCGGAGCTCCGTGTGACCGGTCGGGGATCTACGTCAACAACGGGGAGAGCGCCACGTGCCCAACGTCCGTTGATTCAGCGTTCAGGCAGGATCACTAGGCTTTCTACTTGTCTATATCTCGAATGGGGTTTTAGTTACTGCCTTATTAGGTACTCTATTGAGTATGTAAATTAAACTGCAGTCTTGAGTGCTTCACCCCACAAAGAGTTTGGTAGAGAAGTGAAAGCCATCATACCTTTTACCATGTCTTTTGGGGTTAGATTGCGACACTCAGTTGCACCATTCTGACTGGGTGTACCGGACATGGTATATTGAGGTACAATCTCACACTCGGCAAGGTAGTTCATAAAAAGTCTTGGACGTTGTTCACCTGATCCATCATATCGACTGTAATATTTACCTCCACGGTCGGATCAGATGACTTTAATTTTTTTACCTAGTTGAAGTTCAACTTCGGCTTTGAAAACTTTAAAAATGTCCAAAGATTGCGATTTCTCATGAATAAGGAACAGATAGCCAAATCTAGAATAGTCGCCTATGAAGCTAATAAAATATGTGTGTCCATTCCAAGATGTCTTAGGGAATGGTCCACAAATGTCCGTATGTATTAGCTTCAAAACGTCATTACAACGGCTAGTCCTCTTGTTCCTTTTGTTAGTAGTCTTCCCCTTAACACACTCTATGCAGATATCAAAGTCTAACATATCAAGGGAATCAAGAATTCCATGTGACATTAACCTTTCTAGGCGTTTTTTAGATATATGTCATAAATGCCTATGTCATAACATAGAAGAATTCTCGTCGATTAATTTGCCTTTCGTACCTATACTATACATTATTACGTTGTCAACCGTAGGAGTAAAGGTGCTTAATTTATAGAGCTTATCAACCAAGGAACCATTGCCAACCAACACTGAATTAAAGAAAATACTGAAAAATCCATTTCTAAATGAACAAGAATAACCTAATTTGTCCAAACAAAAAATTAAAATTAAATTCCATCGAAAAGACGGTATAATAAATATATTTTCTAAATCTAGAAAAATATTGATTCCTAAACAAAGCCTAAAAACACTAATCAGCTTGACTTTAACTTTCTTTCCATTTCTTGTATAGATGTATCTTTTACCATCAAACGGAAGTCGACTCTTAAGACAACCCTGCATAGTGACACTTATGTGAGTAGTAGCATCAGTATCTATCCACCAAGTGTGAGTGAGTACAATAGCTAAATTGACTTCCGAATTAACAAAGTTGAGAAGTTTACCTTTCTTTACATGCCAATTGGCGTACTTGAGGCAGTCTTTCTTCATATGATCTTTTTTCTTGCAAAAGAAACAAGTGAATTCCTTATCCTGCTTCTTGTGCTCCTTATGGCCATTACCTCCAGAATCTGCAGTTTGTTTTTCTTTTTCTTTGTTATTGATCCTCTTTCACTTCTTGCTCGCACTTTAAGAACTAGATGCTAAGTGAGTACTCTCAGATATCTCAATCTTTAGTCTCCCCTCCTCTTACACACATTGAGCAATGAGCTCATTCAATACCTACTTTTCATCTTAAATGAAATGAACCGTGCAGGCAGAGACATCAAGATGAAATACACTAACATACCCTCAGACATGTCGAGTTTTAGTACTTTCAGGCTTATCGCTATATTGGACATCTCCATAATGTGCTCCCTTATGTTTCTTTTACCATTGTATCGCATAGTTACCAACTTCGTAAGAAGTGTGGTAGTCTCAACCTTTTCATTTGATGTGAATCAGTCTACTAATTGGTCCAAGAAACTCCTAGCATCCCCTCCCTCTGTTATTGAGTCCTTTATTGGTACCGATATAGAAAGCATCATGATACTCAGACATATGCGATTTGATTTCTTCCATAGTTGAAATTCATCCCTCTACTCTATAGTGCTAGCACTAGTCAGAGGTGCGGGGCGATCATTCCTTAATGCATAGTCTAAGTTCATACAGCCTAAGACTACTATCACGTATTCTTTCCATTCAGCAAAATTCGAACCAGTTAATATTGGGATGTTATTAATGTTGGCAGTTACAGATTGCACTAAAATTTAAAAGAGAAATTTATTTAAACTAATGATTTAACTAAAGCCAAGAATATATAAGTAACATAAAATTTATGTAAATAAAATAAAATTTTAAATGCACATAAATATGGCTATAAACAAGCCAAGCCGAGCCGAGCTTTGAGGTGTTCAAGCTTGTTTGATAAGGTAACCAAGCCGAGCCGAGTCGAGCTTAAAATGAACCAAGCGTTTGAAATGAGTGTTCAAGTTTGACTTGGTTTATTTTTTATGAGCTTAAGTTTGTTTGAAGCTTGGCTTGAGCTTGGTTCGTTTAGATGTTATCAAGCTCTCAATTCAAGCTTGGCTTAAGCTTGATTCGAGCTTGGCTTGAGCTTGGTTCGAGGTTAGTTCGTTTAGATGTTATCAAACTCTCAATTCAAGCTTGTTTGATTGTTTAAAACTTTTAGTTGTTTGATTGGTTATTGAGTTTGATAATTTAAATTTATTTTATTTTATTATTTATTTAGCATATTGAAAAGAGTTTTATTAATGAATATGGTTCGTGAACATTGTTCATGAACGTTGTTCACGAATATTGTTCACGAACGTTAACGAGCTGAACACATATGTGTTCAAGCTTGTTTGTTTAGTTTAACGAGCTGTTTAAGTTTGTTTGTTTAATTAATCTTATGTATATTAAACAAACATAAACAAGCACTTACCAAGCCGAACACCAAGCTTGTTCATAAACGTTTGGTTCATTTACAGCCCTACACATAAATAGGCTCTTTATGAGATACCAAGTACAACATAATATGTCTTCCTTTGGGCCGACACATTATTTGTTAGCGATACTCTCTGATATAACTCAAATTTTAATTGGTCACACAATGTGCCTTTATTTGGGCTGACCCATTGTGCGCATAATATGACACTTTATGTGAATTATATTTTCACCTACAGCTTACAACAACTTTAATCTGCCACGTAATATGTCTTTCTTTGGGCTGACATATTTTGTGCATGATCTGAACAAAATAAATTTTGTTCTATAGTTGTAAACTATCTTATGCATATATCTGGTATAAAAGTAACCTTCCTTTGGGTTGATTACTTTTAGCATAGATATACGTCTACCAAAATAAAATACATTAAACCTACCTAAGATGTCTTCATTTGGACCGACACATTAGTTCAACTTAGTAGCACGTTGTGTGGATAGACTAAAGAAAATTTTAAGAACTTAATTCGAATAGAAATTACTAAATTAGTTTTAACAATATAAAATTAAACTTATTAATCGATTGATATCTTATATCTTATAGTATACGATTACATAATTATATATATCTAGAACTCCCGTTTAAGTTTCATTTATGTTTTATAATTAAATAGTATTATTTAAGTAATTAATTTTTTTTTCTCTTCAGATGAAACATTCACGTTGAAACCAGGGGCGGATCCAGAGGGGGGGCAGCATCGGCGGTCGCCCCCCCTTGCCGGTAATGGAACCCCTAGTAGTATGGAATTCCACCGGTGGAGACAGAAGATACTACCCTTTGTTCCACGTAAAAATCGCCCCTCCATGCTTGAATTTCTGGATCTAGTTGAAATCGTGTCTAAAAAAAATTATGCATGAAATATGAGTATACTGTTTTTAAAAAAAATTCTTTTTTTTTTGGCACTGTTTCATTTCGAAACAGTATTAAATGTTTTTGTAATGAGATACTGTTTCGTTAAAACCGTTTTTTCTTTAAAAAAAAAAAGATAATTGAAACAATAAGTAATTAATCCATTAAAAATAATTCTAATCAATTGATAATTAATGAATTTAAGGCGGTTAATTACTTAAATTTTAATTATTTCTGTTCAAAATTTTAAACTCAACAATCAATTGTTTAACCAAAGTAATTGATTGAACCATCATAATTTTATCTAAAATTAAGTCAAATAATAACGATTTTCACCGTTCTTCGTGTTCTTTACAGAAACATAAAAAAATTCAAAAAACAAGTCTATCATAGTTTTCTCTTACATGATTTTCGACAATTAAAAATTATATTATACTAGGAAAACTTAATCTAGCATATAAATAATAAATCGACAAAAAATTTAAACTTTATTGCCAATAAAAACGATAAAACAGAAACTAGCTCTGATACCAATTGATAGTTCTTGTAAAAACCTAAGTCAATTGAATTCTAAAATAAAAAGAACACATATATCAAAAATACAAGAATAAGAAGATCTAGTTTCATCAATTAAACATGATATAAGAAAGTAAAGAACTTGATTGAAGAGTCATTTCTTTATCTTTTAACGTCGCCCAAAAGATCTTGAAGAAGAAAAAAGCAGAATCAAATGGGGAAGATCTTTCAAGGGGTTTAGGGGATGACAACGCTGTAAAATTTCTTGTCAATGGGAAGCAAGAAACTAGGTCAAGATAATACGCTAAACCTTTGGTGACTAATCCTATATATAGTGAACATCTATTATCAATCCATAGATAATAATATATGTGGGGCTATAGATCCATGTATATACTAAACATTTATTATCAATATATAGATGATAATAGATACGGGACTGTAGGTTCTATATATACAAAGTCTACATCCAACAATCGAACCTAATAAACCTAAGTTAGATCACTTTAATGGATTCGATTTGTACTCATATGTACAACTTAAAATTAAACCCACCAATTAGAAATAATAACCAACATAAATATCCATAAACCAAGTGAAATAAGGGACGCATCATTTATAATTATGATGGGATCGTGCTCATAATTATAAGTGTTTCTTCTCTGGGTTCATCGTCTTCGTTATAGTTTAGGTTGGGACGGGTGAAGGAAAGCCACTCGGATGTCACCCTCGCTCGGCACTAGGCTGTCAGACCACTTGCCCACTTCCGGCGACCTACGGGTGGCCTCCGACCATCCGTCCCGACCCAAATTATAAATCTATAACCTGAGAGATAATGAACCTAGAGAGGAATTACATTCAATTATAATTGAATCGTAGTTATAATTCGACCGTAATTATAAATCATCTATCTTCTAGTCTATTTTTAAATAAGAGGATTTGCCTGGGTTCAAGGTATTTAAAAAAACATATAAAAATAAAAATGTTTTAAAATTAATTTGATACACCTAAATTAAAGTTTCTGAAATGTTTTTGCTTAAGTTGTTTTTGAATTAAAAATATTTTAGTAATTTTGTAAGATTTCTATTATTGATATCGTGGTTAACGCCGCTGTAGTTGTGCTACCCCGGCACCCGGACCATGTTCGATCCAAGAGCCAAGTCACTACTGTCCGGCTGACTTATTTAGTTTTAAACCGGACTCAGCATGATTGTGCCGGACCTGATCGTGCACGGCTCGATCAAATTTCCGTAAATACAACATTGAATCACTAGGAAACAAACTGTTTTAGTTGCGGAGGACTACCGAACGCGTCGATTTCCTGCTCTGATACCTCCGCTCCTGTCGCCGGGCGACTACTTTCGGCAGCTTACACCCTTCCGTCCTCCTTCCCATGGCTTCCATCTCCACAGCTCTACATCACCCCCTATCGGAGAACTTTCCTGCTCCCACGATCGCCGCTTTGCATTGTGCTCCATGTCCTTTTGGAAGGCGGAGTACTCTCACGCTTAGAGGCGATTGCTTTCGGGTTTTTAAGCTGCAGGCGGGTGAGAAAAGGCGAGGAGCAGTGAGGGTTGTGAGGAGCCCCGATTGTGGTGGTAAGCGTTGACCTTTAGTCCGTTTTGGCATGCAAATCGGTGCCTCTCAAATGATTTGTCTTTTCACTTTGATTCGAATTGGGGAAGGTTGGAAATTCACTGTTTTTTTTACGGGAAAAAAAAGAAGAAAATGAATGGTTTCTTTTGGATAATGCTGCAAATTTGAATTAGCATCATTTGATCTAGTGATTGGGCGAATCCCCAATGTAGCATGGCTACTCAATTTGGAGAGAATGAAAAAGGAGTGACTAGTGAGATCTTGGAGCTAGTAACTCCTCGAAAGGTTGCAAGGATCACCTTCTGTCATTCTCAAAGAAAGTTCTTGCATTTGATCTTTTTTACTTGGTAAGTTGAGTCATGACAGTTTATTTGCTTTGTGATCAGATTCCATCGAGGCTTCTATCGCTAGATCTGATATTCCTGTCTTGTCTGGTTCTGAGGTAACCTATATTCCCTCCTTAAACTGGTTAGCAATTGAGTATACTTGTGGAATGGTTCAGATTTTTTGGCCCATCGTTATTGCTAACGTATACATGAAAGTGACAGGTTATCTGCTTCCATTTCATGCAATATTTAATTAAAGTTATTGCTGGTTTCGAGAGTTAATTTCACAAAGTAATCCTGTCTATCTCTCCTAAGTTTTCCATTTAGAATAATCACAATGCAGGCCAATTGTTTGGTGTCTGATAGCAGCATTCTTCATCATTGAAGAACACTAGGTAAAGCTAATTAAAGAAAATGAAGACTTCATTGTTTTGTAGTCCTTCAACTGAGGATCTCATGTATGCCACGTTTGGCTTATAAAAATTCACATCGATGTCTTTCATCTTCAAGATCAAACTTTCTCTTAAATTCTAATTGAGAAGCTTAGACTATTTGAAGTTATAATTGGATAAAATTTTATTTTGAATGAAGCTAATCAGACTGAATAATTATTCATATTTTATTTCTTTATTATGTTGAATATTGTACTTAAAAAAATAATTATTCCTCCTACAATATATTTTATCCAAAGTTGATTATATAAGAGTAATTTTCTAACTAGTATTTATGTGGCAAATGACTAGGTTGTACAAAGGCTTACAACATTTCTTGGAAACTCAATCAGCAAGCAGAATTATTTGGCCATGTACTCCAGCATTTTTGGTGGAATTACTACAGATCTCGCAGCAATGGTTATTCCAATGGATGATCACATGGTCCATCGAGGACATGGTGTCTTTGATACTGCTGCTATAATGGATGGGTATTCCCTACGAAATTTACCATGCCTATGAAATATTCTAGATGGAACATGTTTACATAAGTTGTTTTTATAAACAAAAAATTTCTTTAATTTGACCACATGTCAAGCCTTTAGAACTTTCTCCCCTCCATAGTGGCTAGTTCCATAAACATGCCAAGTTCCCTAGAATCACAATATATGCGGAAGATAAATTTACTACTAAGAACTCGGCTTGTACTGATGTGGCACTCCTTTCCAACAGTTACAGTCAAAACAGTTGTTTCAAGAGTCCTTATGCCATCTCTAGTAAAACCTATCAATGTGATACTTTCACTTCTAGTATAGCCATCTTTTAGTATCTACCAAATCCTTCCTAACCAATTAGTTAGCAGACTAGGGTATCCTGATTCTAGCTATATCCTTTTTTGAGAACTGAGATTCTAATTATATCTGTTCCTGTTTGAGATTGTGGTCTGATGAGTCAACAAAAGAAAACTACCGAGGGGAAGGTAACAAGGGACACGATGGCGAGGACCCATGAGTTCCCTATAAACGCTTAGCAAGAGGTTAGAATAGGTACCGAGAATGGACTCAGGCGTGACCACTTCGACACTCAAGTCAGCCAAAGGGTTAGGGAGGAGCAAGGGAATAAAGTAGTCGAAAAGGGTCGATGATTGTGTGTGCATACCTATGCCCGTGTGAACAGGCAACCTTTTATAGAGTTTCAACTGTACCTGCACGTTCTCCATGTGTTCCGAGATGAACACTTACATTCTCCACGTCCTTCGAGATAAACGACTACTTTGCCCACGTCCTCTGGGAGGGAAATGACTACGTTGTCTATGTCTTTCGAGAGCAACAACTCAGTGAGTCTGGTAATATGCGAATTCCCATTCAAGAGAATTCGGGTGAGTCAAGTCGGAGGAGTCAGGCGAGTTGAGTCCTTGGTGTTGGGGTAGATTGGACTGGAGGGGTCGGGTGAGTCGAGTCCAAGGTGTCGGGGTAGATTGAACTGAAGGGGTCGGATGAGCCGAATCAAAGGTGTTGAGGTAGACTGAGCAAGAGGAGTCAAGTGAGCCTTATGATGTTTGGAGCACCAAAATCAAACCTAGGTTTTGATGTTGTCAAAGGTTCAAAATTAAGTCTTCTTGTGATCTAATAGGTTTACCAAGTGTGCAGATTGAAGGACTTGACGGGTCAAGAGGACTAGATACTAGGATGAAGTCTAGTTAGGTTAGGATGATCAGAAGCCCAGATAGATCAGAGAGGACTAGATATCTAGCAGGAAGAACCTGACAAATGACTGAAGTCAAGATGGGGCATTTGGCAGGAAGACTCGGTGGGCAGACATCGAGTCAAGTGATTTTGTAAATAGTAAGTTAGGTAAGCAATTGGAGAAGAAGAAAGATCCAGTTAGGAACGAGTCCAGTAGGACCGTAGACGCTGATCCTGTTGGAGCAATCCCAATGGTTCGTGGGACCATGTGTTTTGGTGTTTGGGCAAAGGGTTTAAGTTAGGTTTACCCTTGTTATTTGATATGTGTACTTGAGTTGTGCAGGACTGCAGGTGACACATGTGACTCAGGTTGACGGCTTCGGGTCCGGTGAAGGATGGAGCATCCGAGGGACCATGGACAAGGCAGCAAGGACAATGGTCGAGGGAAGCGACTTCGAGGCATACGCGAAGGATGGCATTGGAGACAAGCCGCGGGCTTGGATGCATCCGAGGGATGAGAGCCAAAGGAAGTAGGCTTGAAGGCAAGAGGTCAAGGCTGCAAAGAAGAGTCAAATGAGTCGTGAAGGTACGAGTGCATGAGAGATTGTACTCGGAGTAAAATCCTAGTTTTAGGGTTTTACTGTAGCAGTACTGTAGCGCTACTGTAGCAGTACTGTAGCAGTCGACTGGATGTTTTAGCAGTCGACTGGTGCAGTCGAGCCTCAGTCAACTGGTGCAAGGACCAGTCGACTGGTAACGGGCAAATCAGCAAGGCTGATTTCCCCAAGCTCTATAAGAAGGAACTTGGTATGGCCGGCCAAGGCGACGAAATTAGACTTGCTTAAAGCCTAATTAGTAGTCACCAAAGTGCTCAAGGTTCCCTTTTGTCCAAGTGTTGTTGGTGAGTGTTGTGGTGAGGTTTCTCCACCCACAAGGAGGTTGAGCTAGCCGGAGTTTGCCGGGGACTAATCCACCGACGGATTGAGGGATCGTCCACCTTACGGACACGCCGTGGAGTAGGAGCAAGTTATCTCCGAACCACGTAAACGAACGTGTTAGCGGTTTGCATTTCCATTCTTGTATTTAGTGTTTAGCTTTCTATTTGTGTTTGTTTGTATTCCGCTGCGCTAACATCATAGGAAGCAACGATTTGGGGGTGACATCTATCCAACCCCCCTTCAAGCCGGCCACCGATCTACCAACAGATCCAACTTAGATCCATTTTGAAAATCTAAGTTGAAGATTAGATCTTGGTTGTGTTAAACAGGATCTAATTCATAATTTTATTATATGTGCTAACTCTGTTTTGATATTTTTGTTATTTTAGACTAACATGTTTTGTAGGATCTTAGAGTAAAAAATCAAGTTTGGATGAACAGTGCTCGAGGCGTCTCAGTTGATTAAAAGCGCCTTGAGTGAAGGGTTGGAGGCGCCCTAGATGGATTGAGACACCCTAGAGGAGATAAACTTTGAGGATGAAGTTTCAACAATTGGAGGCGCCCTGGGTTGATTGGAGGCGCATCAGAGCTGACTAGAGGCACCCTCGGTCGAATGAAGGCACCCCCAAGTGGAAAAAGGCCGCACATCTTGAATCGAATCAACCTATGTTGCATGGATACAAGTACATATATCATATCGGACACGACACGATAAGACACAATACGACTAGGATATGATGATTATTAAAAAGTATAAAAATATTATATATATATATATATATAGTATTAAAAATTAAAAAAAAATCCTAGAATAGAAAATCATATTACATCAACTACAAACAAAAAGTAAACATAGAATACCAAATCCATCTTAAACAAGTAAAAAAAAATCAAACCTAAGTGTCGGTAAAATTTAAAGTGTTGCTTCTTATTTATTATTGTTGTTGCATAAGAAAGTATAGTGTGCTATGCTTTCTTTATTCGTGTATTCGACCTCTCTGGCCGAAGGTTTTTTGAGAGAGAATTTAGTAGATTGTCCAATTGCAACGGTCCAAATGATCGTGGGCCTTGGAGTAGTAATTGCAGGGCTATAAACCAAATAAAAACAAATGAGTCTTTTTCTTTCTGCTTTTCTGCTAATTGTTTTCTTCCACTATGCAATTTGGTTTTTAACAAGCTTTTTAAAGCTGAAAAAGGAAAGTTTTAGAACCCGCCAATCGTTCATTTCGATCCTACAAAACCGAGTCTAAGGTGTTGGGGTAGATTGAGCCGAAGAAGTCGGGTGAGCCGAGGCAAAGGTGTTGGGGTAGATTCAGCCGAAGAAGTCGGGTGAGCCGAGGCAAAGGTGTTAGGGTAGATTGAACCAGAGGAGTCTGGTGTCGGGATCCACTTTGACTCCCACCTTTGCTTGACCTTTGACCGGGCAATAATGGTAGACCTCGCTACGTGTAGGCCTCTGCTGTGCCCCACATCACAAGCCTCCTCGCATAGTCTTGTCGAAGGAGGCTCGAGTCCGATTGACCGGACTGTAGCGTGATTTGGTCTGCCAACTGATTTAACCCTAGGGCTGACGTAGCCGAAGAACCGTACCATTCCACTTGTACTTTCCTTGGGAATCTGCGAATCAGACGTCATTAATGCGAGTGATATACATGACGACGTATCTTGATCACGATTAGCCCGTCCCATTAGCTATCAATGTTGACTCGTCGTCCGAGGTTGACACTTGGCGAGTGGTGATGCCATGCCGAGGATATCAACTTGAGGGACTGTTGGGACTCTATGGATTCAGGAGCTTGATCTAACAGCTCCGTGCAATAGCCCGCTTTTTTGGCTTCTGGATCGGACGATTGAGATTAATGAAGGGAGAATGACATCACTTTTATCGTCGTCTTGTTCGAGTTCCAACGGCGATTTTCTGCGGCCCCACGAACTTCTTTTTTCCGGCAAGTTCCTTCACCTTTCATGAGCTCCGACTTTTGCTTTCTCTTTCGTCTCCATCTTCCTTAGTCTCCCATTACACCCATGGCGATTGAAGGGATTTCTCCTCTCTGGTACACCTCCATGACGTCTAATTTTAATAGACGGGACTTAAACCAACTACGCTTGTAGTATGAAATTCTTGTGGACCATCGTGTAATAATCCCAAATGCTCTTAACCAACCTCAACTCCCCCCTGTTGGTTTCATCACTGTTTTCAAGGGTCAACTGTTAGGTGGCTTTTGATTTCCCATTCCAAGGTTCTTTGTTGAGGTCTCTCAATACTTCTACATTCTCCTTCAACAATTGCCCCCAATGCTTTCGGACTACTCTGCGCAGTAGTCATCATTTTTCGCTTGTACCAAATCCCCCTCACACCCTGATTCTTCCACTACTTTTTCTATCTGAAGAAGATGGATGTTGTGGTCTTCTACTTTACAGTGAAACCTTCCAGTTGTAGTATTGAACTCGACTCTAGAGAAATGAAGCGCAAGTTGGAAATCATGCTGCCTGGAGAGGATTCAACCCTTCAGTGAATAACGTTATGAATTTAATGAGCAGATAATATCAGAAATAATTAAATCAATAGAGCACAATGGAAATAATGCAATGTAAGCATGCAAGCAGTTGATCAACCAAATCAGAAATGTCGACACATGCAACAGCTATAAAAATGCGATTTTTATTTCTAATTTTCCCTTTCCAGAAACCCTTTGGAGGTGGGAAAACCTTAAGAAAAAGAATCTAAAATGTTAAACACAAACAAAAATATAGCAAACACAAAAACTGAATGAAAATATTACTCAAGTGTACAGAAGGCAAGAGAGCACTTAGATCATGAGAATAAGAGTGAATTATGTGTAGATGAGTGATTTTCAAGCTCTACCTCGAAGCTATTTTTATAACCCTTCTCCAATCGCCTAGAAAGGTATTGACGTGGCTGCAATTGTTATCCGTTAGATAATGTTAACAAAGCTCTCTTGTCGCCTGGAAGTCCCCTAGTCGCCTAGAGGGGTCAACCCTGACCCGACTCGCTCGGATTACTGATAACGTTATCTCCCGGTTGCCTGGAAGTTGCTCCGGTCACCCGTATCCTCCAGCCGCATGGACCTTCGAATTCCCTTGTCGAGAGTTATCACCAACCAGTCGCCCCAGACTCCCTCTGGTCGCCTGGAACCGTCGAACATTACTTGCCTTCAATTGTTACTCGCACTTTATAAAAAACGTAATGAGTAGTATAAAAAATTTATAAGTTACTCGCACTTACTTTGGATCTATATATTTAGCCTCCAGACTCATCTAGATTGAGTTGCCAAGCTAAAGTCCTAGTTGATTCCACTTGGATTTGCTTGCCAAGCTTCAACCCCCAGCTTACTCTACTTAGTCTTGTCCGTTAAGCTTCAACTCCTAGCTTCCTCTGTTGAAGCAATCTAGGTGCCCTAGGTTTTGATGTTTGAGCAAAGGTTTAAATTAGGTTTATTGTTGTATTTGATATGCATTGTGAGTGTGCAGGATACAGGTACAACAAGGAAAGTCTAAGTGTGATCTTGGCAAATGAGGAAAGTCCAAGAATGAGTCTTGGCGATGTAAGTCCAAGCATGTAGTCTTGACAACGTAAGTCCAAGTGTGACTTGGCAATGGATGAAGTCCCGGAGGTGAGGAGCCTCTTGGCAAAGGAAGACCCGACAATCTGGACAAGGCCGAAGGAATCTCCAGGAGGCAAGACGTGAAGGATGGGGAGACATCCGAGGGACGCGAGGCTGATGGAGGAGGCTAGAAGGCTAGGTCTAGGTTGGTCGGGTGAGGACGAGTGCTGAGTGATTGTACTCGGGGCGAAATCTTATGGTTTTAGGGTTTACTGTAGCGACACTGTATCAACACTGTTGTAACATTGTAGCAGTCGACTGGTTACTGTAGCAGTCGACTGGTACACTGTAGCAGTCGACTGGTAGTCGACCGTTGGGTAACGGTCAACTTCACTTAAAGGACCAGTCGATTGGTGCATACACCAGTCGACTGATAGCGGGAAAACAGCTTACTGTTTTCCTCTTGAGCTCTATTTAATGGAGCTCGGGGTGCTTGGGCATGGTTGACGAAATAGACTTGGTTAAAGCCTATTAGAGTCTCCCAAGCCTTCGTGTGATCGGTGTGCTTGTATTCAAGTGTTTGTGACGAGGTTTCTCCACCGACAAAGAGCTTGAGCTAGCCGGAGGTCTTCTGGGGAATCATCCATCGACAGATCGGGATCGTCCACCTTACGGACAGCCGTGGAGTAGGAGCTTTTATCTCCGAACCACGTTAAATCAACGTATTAGGTTTGCTTTCTCTTGGTAGTATTTGTTTTTGTATTTCCGCTGTGAACTAACATTATAGGAAGCGATCGATTTGGGTGAGACGCTATTCACCCCCCCTCTAGCGGACGTCAAGGTCCCAACATACTCCACTTGGTCTTTGTTTGCTAAGCCTGTAGCTCCCAGCTAGCTCCACTTGGACTTGATTCACCTAACATCCAGCTAGAACTTTTTTGCTTGGTTCTAACCAAGACTTAGCTCATGTTTGACTCCCAATCAAGTCTTTGGTTGCCTAGTCCCACTAGAACTTAGTCACTGTCTACCCAACCAGGACTTCACCACTTGTAAGTAACCTGCACACTTGACACAAATTGTTAGATTACAACTAACCTAACTTTAATTTTAGTTGTACATCAAAATTCTGGGTTAAAAGTTGTGCTCCCAGTAGCAACACCAACACCAACACCAGTAGTTTTCTAGACAAGATGTCGACTTCACATAAGGGATGGAAATCCCATTATCTGTTTATCCGACCTCCCACTCTGTTCACTTGGTCGACTTGCAGGCAAATAAAGTTGCCCCGACCGCTGAATTTGAATTGGTACAAGTCAGAGCCCACCTATCTCACAACCATAAACATTCTTTCCGGCCTACTCAAGGGTCTTCTCTACCACTCGGAAGCTCGATTGGCGCTGAGCTCCATGCTTCCTTTGGTAAAAAGTTTCCACTTACTGTCATATATGATTGCTAATTGAAGATTTGTCTCTTTGTGTAGCTCGAACGATGTGGAGGGCTTCCCTCAACAAGTCTCTCAAATTGGCTGAGGCTAAGCTAGAGGCACGCGACACTATGCTCCTTGGTTCCTCGGGTGAGGCGACTATACCTGTGAAAGAGTTGTCGCCCCCTGCCCCACAGAGCCGATTACATCTGTCCCCTTCGAGGAATTGGAGGAGCCTTTTAGAGTAACTCGAAAAAGGCACCAATCAATGGATCCTCCGATTGACCACTTTGCCGGTAGCGGTCCTGATACCGGCCCCTTCCCTCGAGATAGAGTCCGTTCAAGCTGACCCGAGTTCTTTGCATTCAACTCATGGCCCCATCTCTTTGGGCGACCTTCTGATGAGGTCGGCTGGAGACCCCAAGTCGACCACTTCACCTCCAAGAGTAGCTGGGGGTTCGCCTGCTATACTGGATATGCCTCAAGGATAAGAGATCGCTCCAAAGTCCAGCCCCGTCGTGATAACATTAACCCACCGATTGACCACGATGTGGCGCGAGACTAAAGAGCAGCGCAAATCCTTCAGTTCCCTGCCGGAGTCGGTGGCGCAAGACTCAACTAGAGTAAGGATTTGTAAAATTCACTGTGTCAAGGCAGGGTTAGACTTTCAATTTTGGTGACCACTACATTCTCTTTATTGCAGTTATGGGCTGTGATAATGGAGTTGTCCACCTGTGCTCCCGCTATCCTCTAATCCTTCCGAGACATGCAAGCTCAGGTGGCCAAATTAGAAAGTTAGCCGACTCCCTCTAGTCGAGAATTGACGACGACTGAGGCTAACATATTGAAGTTTGAAGTCGCCGCCCAAGCAGTGCAGCTGCGTTTGATGTAGGAGATGATAGACTCAGCTTCAGCTAATTTGGCCTCCTTCAAAGGGCAATTGGGCTAAGCTAACAGCCACCTGAAAGAACTGAAATTGTAGGACTCATCAGAGAGGAAATAGCAGAAGAAAGCTATGGTTTCCCAAAGGCGATAAAAGCCAATTTAGAAACTCAGAAGGTAAAGCTGGAGGGGATGAGGTTTGAACCCGAGGCCGGGAGGGCTGAATCAGAGGCTCAGAAAGGTGAGACGGAGGTCCTGAAGATCGCGTGGGAGGCCCAAAGGGGCCAACTAGAGAATATGGAGGCAAAGTTCGAAGGCTATCTTGCTAGAGAAGAGGACCGTTGGGCCGCTAAGAAGGAATAGTTTATGTGGGCATAGGAATTCTATGATTTACTAGGCAGTCACACCCTTAAGATGGTTCGATATGAGATTGGTGGCGCCGTCAAGTAGCTTCACAAGGCCAGACACTTGCCATTTATTTGAGAACATCATAAGCATGCGAAGAGTCTGTAACAACATCCCCGAGGTGGAGCTTGCCAATTAGCATAGTTTGACTATATTCTGCTAATTGTAATCCTTCAGCTGTGTACTTAGACAAAATTTTGAAATGAAATGAAAAAGTAAACCCTTGTGAATGGTCTCTGAATCGTTTTTGGTCAGTCGTGGGTAGCGGGAGTCGCAAAGCTTCGAATCCATGAGAATGCTCGACACATGACATCCTTAGACTCAGTTAAACTCAATGTCAAGGCCCGAGTGTCTTCGATTGCATGGGAACACGTGTTGGGGCCTGAGTGCCTTCGATTGCGTGGGAGCACGCTTGGACTTGGTGTAGGGGCCCGAGTGATAAAGAGTCATTTATTGCGAAAAGCAAGACAACCATTTATTGATGAAGGGAAAAGACAGATACAAAGTAAAGTAAATACTTGCATCAAAATAGAAAATGACAGGTACCTAGAGCCCCTAGACGCAATAAGGTCATAGATGCGCAACCGACCATGGTCGGCCAAGTTCTTTGCCAATCAAATCCTCCAAATAGTATGCTCCCAAGTTCAACTTATGAGTGACCCCGGTATGGTCCTCCTCATTTTGGCTCTAACTTCCTCACATCACCGACTGACTTAACCTTCTTCCATACAAAGTTGACGATTTGGAAGGCATGAGGGCTGACCTGCTTATTGTAGGTTTGGCACATTCGTTGCCAATAGGCTATGAGCTGTGCTGCTGCCTTCTCCCTAGTTTCAGTGATCAAGTCCAGCTTGAGTAGTCACTTGTCGAGATTATTAGAATTATATGCTGGTACTCAAGTAGATTCTACGCCAATCTCGACGGGGATGAGCACCTCTCCTTCATATGCGAGATGAAAAGGAGTCTTCGTCATACTTTCTCGAGGAGTAGTTCTATAAGCCCAAAGGATATTTGACAACTCTTCTACCGAACTATCATCGACATGATCAAGCTTGATCTTAAGGCCTTGGATGATCTCTCGATTGGTTATCTCTGTTTGCTCGTTACTCTAAGGGTAAGTAACAGAGGTGAAGGTCTGCTGAATACTAAAGCCTTCACACCACTCTCTGAGCTTGCTTCGTTGGAAGACCATTAACGACACCAATTTATGAGGGAGATCATATCGACAAATGATATTCTTCTATAGGAATTTTAGTATAACTTCTTCCATTATCCGGGCAAAGGGCTCAGCTTCCACAGAAATAGTCAACCACTATCCAGAGGAACTTCTTTTGGCTAGGTCCCGTTGGGAATGGGCCAATGATGTCCATCCTCTATTATCAAAAGGGTAGGACGTACTAGATGCCTTCAATAATTCGGCCAGGGTTTGGGAGATGTTCTGATGCTTTTGGCAACTAGCACAAGTGTGAACTAGTTGAGATATGTCTGCTTGTAAGGTTAGCCAAAAGTATCCCGCACCTTTATGGCAAGCGTCCGACTGCCCATGTGATTGCCACAATTGCCTTTGTGGATCTCACGTATAACATACTCAACATCTTCGGGGCCAAGGCATCTAAGCAGAGGATGACCTTCTTGTATAAACAATCTCTAACCAGGGTGAACCGAGCGACCCGCCTTTTGAGAAGTCAAGTTTGATCCGGATGGGATCCCCTCCTTTAGAAAGGAAACAAATGGAGTTCTCCAGTCGGTTAACGGTTCTTGCAAAGGTACTTGGTCTATTTGCGAAACTAACTAAACTCGGGCAACCGGGTCGTCCAATGTCTATGTAGCCCAGGCACTTCCATTTTAGCAAGCTCATCGGCCTTTTGATTTTTGCTATGGAGTATCTTCTAGATGATAACTTCATGAAATTCAACTTTTAATTTTCCAAAAGCAGCGGTATAATCCCGAAGTTGCTCATTTTTGGTCTCAAACGCCCATTCGAGCTGTTGTGTCGCCAATTGGGAGTCGGAATGAATGACAACTTGAGAGGCACCCACTTGTTTGGCAGCTCGGAGCTCGGCTAATAGCGCCTCGTATTCGGCCTCATTATTGAAGGCTTAAAAGCTCGTATGATTATTTGCAAGATTTCTTCCCAGGGCAAAATCAGTAACACCCCTATTCCGCTGCCTAGTTTTGTTGATGATCTATCTACAAAGACCCTCCAAATCTCCTTCAATTCTTAACCGGGGGTCTCAATTAAGAAATTGGCTAACGCCTGTATTGATAGTCGTTCTAGGTTGATATTGGATATTATACTGGCTAAGCTCTGTTGTCCATTTGATAAGTCGTCCTAAAGCCTCGGTGTTGGTTAATATCCGTCCTAGAGTGTTGTTGGTGAGCACGATGATGGTATGAGATAGGAAATATGGTTGTAGTTTTCGAGCCATCATTATCGGAGCCAAAGCTAGCTTCTCCAAGGTGGTATATCTAATCTCGGCGTCTTTCAAAAGATGAGTGGTGCAATAAATGAGGTGTTGGATGCCACCCTCTTTCCGAAGTAGAACTGAGCTAGTTGCTCCTTCGGTCAATTCCAAATATAGCTAGAGGGTTTCCCCTTGACAGACTTAGAGAGTAGGGGAGACTAGTCAGGTATGCCTTGAGCTCCATGAAGGCTTGTTCACACTTATTGCCCCACTCAAACCGAGTTGACTTCTAGAGAACTTCGAAGAAGGGCAAGCTCTTGTCGGTTGATCTAGATATGAATCGAGAGAGGTCGGTGATCTGCCTGACTAGCTTCCCTGAGGTTTTAGGGAGGGCATATCCCGCAACGCTTGGACTTTCTCTAGATTGACCTCAATCCTTCACTCGGTTACAATGTAACCAAGGAAACGACCATTTTTTACTCCAAACAAGTACTTGTTCGGATTTAGTTTGAAACCATATCGACATAGCGTGCCGCAATTCTTGATGATGTCCCTAATCAGGCCGTCAGCCCGAGTGCTCTTGATCAGAATGTCGTCCACATAATCCTCGACATTCCTCCCGACTTGCTACTTGAAGATGTGATCCATCAATCGTTTATATGTTGCCCATGCATTTTTTAGTCCAAAGGGCATAACGATGTAACAAAAAATCTAGGTGACGAAGCTAACTTTTTCTTAGTCTTCGACAATCAAGGGGATCTAATGGTAGGCCTGGAATGCGTCCAGCATGCATATGAGCTTACAGCCGGAGGTCGAGTCCACCAATTGGTCGATTCAAGGTAGGGCATAGCAGTCCTTTGGGCATGCTTTATTGAGCTCCCGAAAATCCACGCAGACCCTCCATTTTCCTCTGGCCTTGGGGACTACCACCACGTTAGTGAGCCAAATCAAGAAATGAACCTCCAAAATATGGCCAACCTCCATTATCTTGATGACCTCAGCTTTGATTATTTTGTTCCGTTCGGCCAAAGTGTCGCTTCTTTTGTTGGACCGGTCGAGCTTCTAGGTCGGTATTGGGTCGATGTTACATGATTGAGGGTGATACCTCCGTGACCTCCTTTACCGACCAAGTGAAGACATCCTGGTTACGAGAGAGGCAAGTAATTACCTTTTATTTCAACTCAAGGGAGAGGTCGGTTGCCACCCGAGTAGTTCGATTCGACAGCTCAGGTACTATCGGTACTTCTTTGGTCCCTCGATTGGATGAGTTGGAGGGGCGTCGTGGACGAGTTGGACATTGGCACTTCTTTTGTTCTTCTGAGAGTCGACCTTCACCACCTCAACATAACACGAAACTCGACCTTCACCACCTCAACATAACACTTTCGTATGACTGTCTGATTGCCCTTGACCTTACCCATTTTGTCATCCATCGGGAACTTTATCTTTTGATGATACGTGGACACCACCGCTCGGAATGAGCTCAAGGTGGGATGGCCTAGGTTGACGTTGTAGGCGAACAAAGCATCGACCATTGTGAAGATAGTGGTCCAAGTTCGCTTCCGAGGTTCTTCTCCCATGGACAGTGAGAGACAGATCTATTCGAGCGGCTTGACCTCATGTCCGGTAAAATTGAACAACGCTATAGAAATGGTTTGCAAGTCATGTCGGTCTATCTGCATTTGGTTAAAGGCCTGCTTGAACAATACATTCAACGAGCTCCCGATGTCAACAAAGACCCTTGCCACACAATTGGCCATGACAACCCATATCACTAGTGCATCCTCGTGGGGAGTAGCTACCCCCTCCAAGTCTCGAGGGCTGAAGCTAATCGAGGGACCGGTCCTCGCACGAGATTTGGTGCCGATTCCGTAGCTTTCGAGTCTTTGGCCGTGAGTCTTCCGGGCTTGATTTGAGTCTCCGTCGGTTCAGTCTTTCGAGATCATGTGAATGTCACCGCGGGGTGGGGGATTTTCCTTAGTGTTCTCGGGACGAGTCTGTTGCCGACTCCGATCTGATTCTTGAGACCGAGACCAGGATCGAGATCTCCTTATCGGGGAGCCGTCATTTCGGCGATTGGTTTGGTGCTTCGAATTCTCACCATGAGTGTGTTGGGCAAGTGAGCATCGAGCTGACCTTAGAGGTGATCTTTGAATAGGTTGGCACTCCTCCGCGGCTTGACGAACTTCTCTAGCATACTGCTGACACTCATGGGCGAAGTGGTGAAAGCACAATATCGCTCCGGGCCTCACCATTCGACATGTGGGACTAGAGGTCGGGTGTCAGGACTGCTTCCACGGTTTGTACCATTCTCGCACTCGCCTGGAATGGAGGGTAATGGTGATTGGTGAACGACTCCTTGTGGCGCAAAGGTGAGGGAGGAGCTTTGCGCTCAGGTCGAGCCTCCACATGCATCGGCGCACCAACTTCTTTCTTCCTTGCCGATTGAACCTCTTCGACATTAATGTATTTCGCCGCTCACCCCAAGAGATGATCAAAGTTCGTTGGAGGCTTCTTCACTAGAGATCGGAAGAAGTCTCCTTCCTATAGGCCTTGCAAGAAGGCGTTGATGCACCTCGGAGGTGGTTGAGGGCATATCCAAGGCAATATCATTAAACCGTTGTTTGTACTCTCGCAGAATTTCCTTGGTTGTTTGTTTTAGGTCAAACAAGTTGAGGGACGTCTTGTAGTACTGCTGGCGAAGTGGTGCAGGAACGCTACCTTGAAGTCGGTGAAGGCTCGGATAGAAGAGGGTGACAATCGATTAAACCACCTTGCGGCAGAGCCGGACAAAATCGTTAGGAAGACTATGCACTTGACATCATCTGTATTAACAGAGCGACATTCTCTAACCGACCAAAATGATCCTCTAGGTCGGCTGGCCCGGTGTATTCTCCGAGCTAAGGCATTCAAAAGTTACGTGGCAACTCATCTTCCAAGATAATTTTTGCAAAAGCTGTACTATTTGCCCCTTTCTTATCAATGGGCAGAGGCCTCTTTTTCTTGTTCAAATTCCACGGAGGTCTCTCTCACTTCAGATTCGAGTGAGTGCTCCTCGGGTCGGACCATCGGTTGAGCCTGTGGAGCCACAAATGCGGCGAGGGAAGGACCCATCAGACCCATCGATACATGGAGGGGAATGGGAGGCACCTCCGTTGAAGAGCAAGTACTTCTTTAAGCGCCAGGTTCACTAGCGGTAGTCTTTGAAGAACCCTCCGCACCGTTTGATCGACTGGCCTTTGGAAGTCTGCTCGGGGCATGGTCACAGTTTCCCTATAAGCCATGTCACTTGTGGAATTAGGACCCTTGACCATACTCTCGGATTTGACCATCTCAACATCTCAGTTCAAGTGTCATTCCCACAGACGACGCCAATTGATAGCGAAAGGAAACTGCTGAGGGGAAGGTAGCAGGGGCACGGTGGCGAGGAAGACCCACAAGCTCCCTACAAACACTCAGCAAGAGGTTAGAATGAGTGTTGAGGATGGACTCAGCGTGACCATTCAGACACTCACGTCAGCCAAGGGGCTAGGGAGGAGCAAGGAAATGAAGTAGTCAAAAAGTGTCGCTGGTTGTGTGTGCATATCTGAGCTTGCGTGAGCAGGTAATCTTTTATATAGTTGCGGTTGTATCTACACGTTCTCCACGTGTTCCAAGATGAATGCTTACGTTACCCACGTCCCCTGGGAGGGAAATGACTATGTTGTCCGCATCTTCTAGGAGCAACAGCTCAATGAGCTGCGTAATATGCGAATTCCCATTCAAGGGAATTTGGGTGAGCCGAGTCGAAGGAGTCAAGCGAGCCGAGTCCTTGGTGTTGGGGTAGATTGGACCGAATGGGTCGAGTGAGCCGAGTCCAAGGTGTCAAGGTAGACTGAACCGGAGGAGCCAGGTGAGCCGAGTCCAAGGTGTTGGGGCAAAGTGAGCCAGAGGAGTCAGGCGAGCCGAGTCCAAGGTGTTAAGGTAGACTGAATCGGAGGAGTCTGGTGCCAAGGTCCACTTTAACTTCCAACTCTTCTTGACCTTTGATCAGGCAGTGAGGCCAAATCTTGCCACGTGTAGGCCTCTGCTATCCCCCACATCAGTACTCATGTTCTACATGCAAAGCAAAAGATGAAGGTTTCCTTCCGGCGTAAGACTGACTTATCACTACTTTTACCTCGTGAAGTTGACTCTCTATCTATCAAAGGAGATGCTTCTGGGTGTCCTAAATCTGTTCCTTCTCCTTTTGACTGACAAACTTGCAGATATGCTATTTCCTGATTATTTCTCAATCTGAAATTTTAGCTGAATGCATTTGTCTATGTCGTGCCCATGATCCTGGTGATATCAGCAATGCTTCATTCTATCTTTTTTACTGAATAAAGGTCAAATTGGTCGTGGCTTAGGCAGTTGCAGGTTTTAATCTTTGATTTTCATAAGTAATTTGTATTGTGGGGTGTTTTGGGTTCTTCTTTTGAGCCTTCTCATTACAGGTTGTGTCTGTTAAACTCCCTTGACTACTTGTCAAAAGCTCCTCAGCTGCTCAATCCTCTAGGGTTTTATCTTTGTGGCCTTATTTTGCATTACATTGTCCCATTATCTACTCTCTCTCTCCAACATTTTATCATAATCCTTTGGAAGTTCTTAGATATAGAATGTGAATATTATAAAAATCTATTGAGCCAAACTTGAAGATAGTCATTAGGATAGTTGGATAAAAACCACTTATTTACCTTGTCACCATGATAACATATTTAAAATTTTTTGAAAGTGGCTCATCCCTTTCTTCAATGTTATCAGGCTATTTGCAGCTTGAATTATTCAATTAATGCTAACAGAATAAGCCTTAAAACATTGGTGAGTTCTAAAATAGACATTTTCCTAATGACAACTAGCAAACCATCAGCGTGCTGCCACTCGTAATGTTGTTGGAAAAACTTGGCACATTAGTGCATCATACATTTTTTATAAAAGGGCGTATGGGAATTAAAATCATTGATATTCTCTGACAATCTATACTCTCATCGTAAGTGTCCATTTTTGTGAAAATTCTTTGGGGCATGCTCCTTTTGAATCTCAAAGTGAAGGGTGTTCAAGTCTTTGGACTTCTCATTTTTGTTGCCTTAACTCTTCCCTCCTCTACATTTGTTCCTCCTCAAATTACTTGGTTCTTTCACACCAAGATAATTTTTTCTTTTCCCCTTAGGTGCTTAAATTATTCTTGCTCCACAATGATGCCATACTTCTCCCTCAAATCTTCCATCACTCTAACATCTACCTTTGGCTTTTCCTCTATCATTAGCTCAACAAATATCTTCCTAATCACTCTTTCTTGGATTTTATTTGTGAGTTCATCGTTTCATGTTTCCTTACCTACCACCACTGAGTCCAATGAAAATTTTGAACTTGTGGCCCTAGAATTAAACAATTCTTTCATTTATAATATGGAAATTTACAAGCTCGACCCCTCCTTGGCTAGCTAGAAGTTTGGACATTTGCTTCACTGGTGAATCAGGTGAGTTATGGATTTATATTTTCTCTTTCTTTCCTCTTGTATCCATGTCTAGCAATTTTTTGGAGATAACACTAATTTAATCTGTTGTGGTCAAAACCCAGTATATGTAGAAGTCTACTAGATTTTTGGGATCTCATATGGAGAAGAATAGGCTAGAGGTGGTTAAGGTGAGAAGAGCTCAACTAGGTTCAGTTGAAGCACGGAGTGAGTTGAAATCGATTTAATTTCTTCTAGCTCAGTCGAGGTATTTTGAGTTCGGCATAAATGGATTGTGTCTAACTGAGCTATCAACTTCTTCTGAAGCAAGTTGTGAGAGATTGTTTAGAGAATAGAGAATTGCTCCGGAATTTAGGATGATCATGCGGTTGTACAATTGATGTAGAGTTTAGAGATGAACCTAGGGTTGAAGTGGGGCTTTAGGGTATCATATGGATAGTAACAAATGGCAAGAAATGAAGAAACAACTATGAAATGAACGACATGGCTAGTAGTTTTTGCCCTTTGTCAATTATAGTTGGTCTGCTAATACGACCAACAGGTGTCTCTTTATGTAGAACCTATTAATGATGCTTGACCATGTGGTTAGCCAGTCTCAACAGATTATCAGTTTGTGTGGTAAAATTAAGGCTCAGGTTCCAATCCAATCTATTAATACAATGAAATCATATTTGCATTTGACCTACATAAACACGGTGGAATTGATTTTTTTTATCAAACATAGAGAACCAATAACATACAAGACCAAAATGGTTTTGTTATTCTCCTAAAACCCCTAAAATACTCATTTATTTAGTCTAGTATTATATTGGTAGAGATGCCACTTTACAATATCGAAATAACTATAACCAATAGCATAAAAATCCAAACCCCAAGTCATTCACCTGATTTCCTGGTTTTCTACTGAATATTAGATGGGTAAAGACCTCTTTTTATCAATACTTTTTTTTAAGGTTTTTGTAGACTAGATGTATTTGTATTGATGGCTAATATATAAATATGATTTCTGTAAATAAAAATTTAGGATTATTGATATAATTATGCAATTGGAGCCGATTAGTTAGCTTGTATTTTTAGTTTGATATGCAATTCGATCAATTGACCCACTAGTTTGACTAGTGAACTAGTGATCCCACTTTCGGTTCAATTTCTAGTCCTCTTTTAGAATTATGGTTTCCGCCTGTAGGCTAAGTAAGATATGTCTGTTTACTCATGGTCAAAATGAGAGTGCATGGATCCAAAGCAATCCATATTGTGAACTCTCAAATGACCATGTTGTTCATTGAAAGGCTCTCTGGGCTAGTATACCCACGTCAAATAGTTGTAACAGGAAAAAAGTTGGCACGGCTGAGCACCAATGAGTCTATCAAGAAGAAAATTTGAAAAGCCTCATGTTTTATGTTTTCAACACAAATAAATTGAATTTTCTTTAAGAAGTGAGAAGTACAGTAAATTCTTTCAGTAGGATTGTTCTCACAATCCTTCATATTTAATGTTGTTTCTTTATTTAAGTAAAAATGAGTCTTAAAAATGAATTCTAAACTTTTGGTTCTTATGACTTTGTATGCGTTGAAACTAAAAATATAGTCAATCTTCAGGTCAAATTCCAACCTCACGCCTTTTCTTTTCATCTCTCCTACTTAGGCACCTTTATGAGCTAGATCAACATCTAGATCGTTTCTTGAAATCTGCATCAATGGCAAAAATCCAGCTTCCTTTTGATCAACCTACAATTAAGAATATCCTTACACAAACTGCAGCAGTGTCGAAATGCATGCAAGGGTCATTAAGATATTGGCTCTCTCCAGGACCCGGAGATTTCCAGTTATCTCCATCCGGCTGTTTAAATCCTGCTCTTTATGCTATCGTGATTGAAGCTCCATCCTTACCAGTTTGTAGCGGAGATAAAGTAGTAACATCTACCATCCCTATGAAACCACTTCAGTTCGCTGTGATGAAGAATGTTAATTATCTCCCTAATGCACTCTCAAAAATGCAAGCTGAAGAGAATGGGGCATTTGCAGCAATTTGGCTAGATGATGAAGGCTTTATTGCTGAGGGTCCCAACATGAATGTGGCATTTGTGACAAAAGACAGAGAACTAATCATGCCTCTGTTTGACAAAATTCTCAGTGGATGTACAGCCAAAAGAGTATTAGTTCTTGCAGAAGAACTTCTAGCAGATGGCAGGCTAAGTGCAATTAATACAAGGAATGTCACAGTCCAGGAAGGAAAGGCGGCCAATGAAATGATGCTTATTGGAAGTGGAATACTCGTGAAGCCTGTTCTTCAATGGGATGAACATCCCATTGGTTCTGGTAAGTCTTCTTTTCTTATGTAAGAAGCTTGCATCTTCACACTTATATATCTAAGCAAATATCTGCTTGAAACTTAATATCACTAGTATGGCTTGCAAAGGACTAAGCCCAAGTGATGTCTTTTCTATGCCATCGTGGGCCTTAGTGTCTGCGTCATGCATCAAAGATTATGTGCGCACGAAATTGGTGCTCACTTGCTCTAGAGGGCGTTCACTTTTTATTGCTGATCTAGCAAGTTGGAACCTGCCCAGTTTATTTGACTTCAAGGATCGACAACATTAGAAAATCAATTTTGACCTAAACTTGTTTTGCCTACCTCAAGGTTTAGCAACACATCATACCAGTCTTGGATCAACTTGGCCTACTAGATCCCAAGAGCCAACAACATAGCATACCACTCTAATGCCTCAACTACTTACTAAACTTTTATTGTCGTGTACACTTTGACTCAACCCTTCATAAGGTCAATTGACCATTACGAATCAAAAGGCTGTATATGTTTGAGTTGATATATTAACGACTGCTTCTGTTAATTCCATATGGATTTTTTTTCATTACTGTACTTGATTAATGCCATGCTTAGGGAAGGAGTTTGGACAACTGGTGGTCATTTGTGAATGCAAGCATTGAGGGATTTATATTGAAGCTCATGTTTTCATTTGCTACATTGTAGGAACAACAATGAATCATACTCGAAAGACTTTAACTTATGATAGACTTTTTGATAAGCTCAGAAAATCAAGTTGAAAATTTTCCACTCTTTGCCTTCTTCCTCTGTTTATATTTTGTTTCATTTATTTCAGTCAACTGGATCATGTTCAGTAGCTTTATAATGGTAGCAGGCATCACATTTCTACAGCTCTGGCTCTAAACTGCTTTTGTTGTTGTAGGTAAGGAAGGTCCTGTTGCACAAGCTCTATTTAAACTGATTTTGGATGACATGAAATATGGGCCACCTACAGTAAGGATACCAGTTCCATATTGAAACTATACTAGAAATAAATTCAAGATGCACCAATCAGTGGCTCCTAATAACCTATTTACCATGGCATATAGTTTGCGTAATGCAATGGGAATGGTATATTTGTTTGATGGGACTGCATGATTTGGGAGGGATGATTAAGTGGAACAGCAGAATCAGATAAACTTTAATCATGTAATATCTGCACATATTCATGGTTTGTTTTGTTCGCTTATATAGTTAAGTTGCTGGTTTTGAATTTTTACAGATGAAATTTGATATATTATTATGGCATTTTTGTGTATTCATTAGTAATCCTTCGTATTTGTTCCTTCCTTTCAAGTGTGGCTAGGTAGATAAAGCATTTGAACAAATGATCAAGAGGGAGACTAAATTGGGTAGGTTGAATGCTGATAAGCTAATTGATTCCATGAGCTAAACGAGTTGAGTAAGCTAGGCAAACTAAGCATGATTCAACGAATTGGACAAGCTGTCCTCACGGATTAGCGCAGTTGGTACCGGTATAATTAGACCTATAAATTGACCAATGAAATTAAACCCAATTAATTTTGAATGTATGAACAAATTGATTTTGAACAAGTTTTTTTCTTCTTTTTTTTTCTCTCTCATTGTAGAAAACATGTAATTGCTAGTGTTCAATCTCAAATGAATCAAGCTTCAGACTGCAGACAGATATATTTAGCGAGTGTAACTTGAACCAAAACATGAGAAGTTACAAGCACTAGCAGCCAAATTGGAACCCACTGAGCATCTACCTTTTATATTATCACAATTTCTCAAAGAACTTATGATTTCTTCATTGAAATAATATTAAGGTAATGGAGCCAAATCCTACCTCTCTCTTAGTGAAAGGATCTTAGAAAGCAATGGAGCCAAATCCTTCCTCCACTGAATAATTAAATGTCCCTTGCGCCATCTTTCTTTCTTTCTTTGGTTAATAACTTATCAGATAGAATTTGCCTCATAACCGATACTTTTTTGATGAGACTGCCATTCCGATGGACGAGACAGAAGGTTGTGCTCTTATCTTCCACCAATTTCAGCTAAGTTGTTTTCAGAATCTTCAGATAATTGTGGGCAAGTAAAGCGATTCAGTGGTTTATCTATCTCAGCCTGAATAAATTGTGGCACACTGATGCAGAAGATCTGACCAAGAATGCCAATAAAGGCAAGCGGTGCGAGGTGATCATTCGACGAAAAAGCGACACGAACTCGAATGAATTGTGATGAGAAAGCTGGAATTGGAGGGGGTCATTTCTTCTTTAGCTTTCTTAAATCTGTAAAGTCTTTTGTGGTGAATTGGTCTAAACTGCAATGAATGCAAGCCAATTGAAGCAACAGCATGGAGCCCTGCCACCACTTCCTCGCCCTCCATCTTAAGAATCCATGTGATATGATGGCACTCCACTTCTTGATTCAATCAAACCCTTCCTGTGGTCCTCCTCTTGATGCCCCACCACAACAATGACAAATGCCACACTAGCTATAGGTTGGACCCGACCGAGGACAAATAGATCGGTATGCATCCTTCAGCTCTATGATGGAGCACTTCATTTCATCTTAAACCAACAATTGGTTGTCGATCGAACCGAAAGCTAGCACACCTGACATGATCGAAAAGGCAAGACAGCCGTTCGGTAGGGCGTAAATGTGTTGTTGTATAGAGAAGAACCGGAGACATGAGCTTCCTTCAAGTTTATCGACACATTGGTGGTTGCTGATGCTACTGCTGATCACCCTAAAAGAAGTTGGCCCTTGTCTCATCTCATCAGCCAAGAAGAAGATGTTCCCAAACAGAAGCCATCTCGTTCACTACAAGGGAATAATTGCCAAGTCGATGAGCAACTATTGGAAACAGGGAGGCGAGGGCCCCTTCCACCTACAATTCAGAATCATGTAGCTCAAATCTTTCTCCAGATTCAACTGCTGTCCATTACCAATGTCAATCTTCACTAGATCTTCTTGCTTTCTTTCTTCCTTTATTTTTATTTTTTTATCTTGGCAAATCATAGTCTTGTTGGATTAATCCAAGGCATTGAAGATGGGTGCAATGGAATAGGTTGCCCACCAACTAATAATGCTGATGCATGCATCTGAAACAAGGGAAATAACACTTGAAAAATGGAGTGAAATTATTGGCAGGCAGACAGAACAGACAGACCATTTTGCAACTGTATTTTTGCTAAGATGATCAGTGAAATTAATTATATAGGAGTCCTGGATGGTCAGGAAAATGGCGGTGTGCTTTGAGTGGGACTGCGTTGAGAGTAGGGCTCCATTTGTGTTCACTGAATCCGGTCAGTAGAAGTTTGGCATGTGTCAAAGCAGTGGAAACTTGTGTTTTCGAGGTCGGTAGGTCCGCTAGTAAAGCCTCGACAACACGTGCACATGCACTAGCTTGATGACGGCCGTAGCAGAAGAGAAGTGAAGAGAGGAGGATTTTACCCTGGCTAAGTGACTAGCCTAGAATACTCCTCTTATTTAAGCAAGCACATGAAGACAAAACCTTTTCAAACGCACCTTCACCCCCTTGGTCAAGGTTCCAAGATTACTCTTCCTTTAACCTACCACCAAGAGATGTACTCCAACACCCATCCTCCACGGGTAATCGAATTAAATTAATCAAAATTAAATTTATTTATTTTTTTTGTTATTAACAATAGACTGATATTACACTACTACGTTGATAGTTGACCGCAATAATAACATTTTAAACTTATTACATTTGATTTGATTTATGAATTAAATTGATAATAATGTATAGTTTGATGATAGTTCAATTTAAATTTTAAATTTTATAATCAACTGAGTAAATTAAAATATTCATTTTTTTTTTTTAAAAAATAAAATTTTAAATTAATCAAATTAAATTTTAAAATAAACCAATTTCATTGATTATTTTAATTTAATCTAGATTTTACACGCCTCATCTGCATTCGTGTTAAACTTAGAATGTTAATACTGACGTGAACATTTTTTTATTGTACTGTAGTATTAATGTGTTCAAATATTTGAACACGTTAATATCTACATATTTCAAAAAAAAAAAAAAAAAAAAATATTAACGCGCTCATGCATTAAAGACATTACGAACTGCATTCACCCGCATAAGCACACACTCACATTGGTTTTTCAATCATATTACAAAGAAAAACAAATTTGGATGATTTTATATGATTGTTTGATATATTAAGGTGATAATTTGGTATATAAATTTCATAAATTAATAATTTTTAGATAAAAATTTATAGGCATAAAAGATTAATTATGAATTTAGATAGGATGTGGAGTACATAATTAATTTATTAAAGCTTATTAATTATTTAATTAAAATTTAAAAAAATATTAATAAATTAAAAATATATGAAATACAAAATGAATAAAAAACAAATTTATTCTTTCTAATCTTTATTTATTTATTTATTTCCTCGGCCTTCAGAATGATCCTTCTCACACTCGCACGCACTACTCTCTCCGCTATGCTCGCTTCGTGCTCTCTCGCTCTCTCATTTTCTCTCAAGTTCGCCGCTTGAATCCTCGCCGGCTCTCCTTGCCGGAGGCTGATGTCACCGCCTCTTGAGCATAACTACATAGGCCTTTCGGAACTCCAGCCATCCGCGGCGGTAGCCACCGCGGGGGATGGGGTCCTCAACTTGAAGGAGACGGAGCTGAGGTTGGGTCCGCCCGGGTCCGAGTCCCCCGACCGGAAGGACTTTGTCGGAGGTCTCACCACCCCGGGACTCCTCTCCAAGCCCTTCGTACCCGGCGCCAAGCGAGGGTTCTCCGACGCCATGAACGGGGCCGGGAAGTGGGGACTTATCGCAGGCGGGATCGGATTCGAGGTGGATGCTGGAAAAGGATGCGCCTTCTTCTCCTCCATGGGGGAGAAAGGAGGCGGAAAGCTGCCCGGACTGGGGAATGCGGCCAAGGACACGGTGTCGAAGGCGGTGGCGCTGGAGAAGAAGGACGCCATCCAGGTTGAGAATTCCGCTGGAAGTGAGCGTGGCGTCGCCCCCGCTGCAAAGTAAGTGTCTCAGACTTCTACTGGATCCTTTGATCGAAGAAATTTGAGAAGAATTTTCCAATCTTTTATCATATTTCTTCGGTCCTGTTTGTCGGTTCCACTTCTTGCAAAAACGTTACGTTTATTTTAGGCAGATGTTTTGAGTTTAAGTTGAGAAACGATGATGTTGTTTTTCTCTATTAAATGTATATTATATTTATTCGATTTCCCCAAAGAAGAAGATCTTATAGTACTTTGTAACGAAGTTTTTCACGAATGTATGCTTTGAACTTTCTTTTAGATATTTTCACTAGACGCTTAGGTGAATGTTCTTCGCTACTTTATTTATATTTCATTGGTCTGATTTTTTTCTATAATTTAATTTTTTTTTTCTTTGTTGCACTTATCAAATAATTGGTTGGTCTTGCTGAAGTTTTCATAATTTCTTCGTGTAATGACATTTTGATTACTTGCTTTAGTTTTTGTTTATTTCTCAATAATTCAAAACCCGGTTGAATTACTACTGCTTATAACTTTCCTATGATATAGGGCACTGTTTACACACTTCCTTTTGTTTGCTTCATTGTCCAAAAACATATAAAAAGAAAAACAAAGACACTCTGGAAACATTTTCTACCCTACCTGATTGTGCTTAGAAAGATCACCTGTTTGTGCTTGTAGCCTCTCTCTCAACAAGATTTTTCACTTAGCCACTGTAGTATAAATTTGTCCAGAATGTGAAATGATTAGTATAAGCTGTAACAGGGCACAGGTTGTAGGTTGGCCACCAATACGTAGTTACCGAAAGAACAGTATGGCTACAAATCCATCAAAGAACAAAGAAGATACTGAAGGAAAACAAGGCTTGGGATGCCTTTACGTGAAGGTTAGCATGGATGGAGCACCATACCTTAGGAAAGTTGATCTGAAACTGTATAGCAACTATAAGGAATTTTCATCAGCACTTGAGCAGATGTTTAGTGGCTTCACCATCGGTGAGCTTTGACTTTTTTTTCTTCAATTTCTTCATTTTAACTCACAAAAAAAAAATTAATGCTTTGGTTATCTGCCCATTCTAATTTAATTTGGACATTTCCTAGTTCCATATCTTGATAAACATATTAGTCGAGTCCTTGTTGGAAGAAACACATCTATTTCCTATTGTCTTTGAACTGTATTTGCTTAAATATTAGTTTCTTCATGTCATAACATGTTTTTAGCGCTAATATATTGACACTTTGATATGGGTGTCATTAACTTGAAAATAATCATTTACATCAATTAAAGATCTATTGTTTTTCTGAACACCTTTCGCTTTCTTCATTTTACTTTTACAAACAGTTGATGAAGTCAAAAGTCCATGACAAATTTGTATTTGCCTTATTATTTGACATATTGAATGTGTACATACATGAATTTAGTATCACTGACATATAAGTAGAAGTGATATTTATAGCGATCGTTTAATTTCATTGTTTTCCATGTTGGTTGGGGCTCTCTCTTTCCCTTATCTGGATAAAACTTTAATAAATGGTCAATAATAGTTCTAGCATGAGCTTTGGATAGATCAAACCATCTATTAATGTTCATGAGTATAAACCTTTTTATTTTTTTTTGGTAATTCAGGTATTCAGCCCTTCAAATCAACTAAAAAAATTGAGTATAAACCATTTGTGCGATGGTGAAGAAATTGTATTTTAATTTAACCATGGTAATTAATTAGTAATGTCCAAATCAAATGGAAATTTACACAGTAATTTTGTTACCTTTTTAATGTACTTATTTGAAAGACTAGCAACAATGCTATACTTGGTGAAAAAATGTAAAACATATTTCTTAATGCTGAAGCAAAATTTGTCTGATTTTTTTTGTCAGTTTCTTGAATAGAAAATTCCACTTGTCAAATTCTGTTGCCGTGGGGAGGATCTTACTTTTTTTTTTGTAAAAAAAAAAAAAATTGAGTTTATTTCAGGCCAATATGATTCTCATGCGGTACCAGGACAAGATGGATTAACTGAGAGCAAGTTGACTGATATTTTGAGTGAATCGGAATATGTCCTCACATATGAGGACAAAGATGGTGATTGGATGCTTGTTGGGGATGTGCCATGGGAGTAAGTGCCAAATTTCTTAAATGTGATTTCAGTAGCTATTTTTTCAAAATAATAAAGATTGACATTTTAATGTTGATTATTTTTCATTTATCCATATAGTTTGATCTAAGGTTCCAAGTCACTTTTTCATTTGTATTATTTTCCTATTTTAACTATTGGATGTCTGATTAGAATCATTTTTCCCCTAAACTTGCTCTAAATTATCCTCCTTTCTTTCTACTTTTTCCCTTCTCTGCCCCAGCTTTCATCTTTGACTTATTGTTTGACAAATGTGTCTTTTTACCTTTGATTTGAAATTTTAGGATGTTCTCTGGCTCTTGCAGAAGGTTGAGGATAATGAAGGGTTCAGATGCAATTGGACTTGGTGAGCATAAATTGTTAGTTACATTTAACAATTTTTATCTGTCAAATTGTATAAAATTATATGTGATTGCACATATATGGTCTTAAAGGGTTTAACCTAAGTACTGATAATCTTTCATGAAGTTGATTTTTTTTACCCTCATATGAAATGGAACAATAGACTACTGCAGACTGTAGCAAGAGAACAAACTTCAACAATGATAATTAGGTTCATGTTTTGTACTTTTAATCTATTATACTTATTTCACCATAAAATTTATATACTTATTCACTCACATGAGTATGTTGTGAAGCATGATTATCTTGAACCTTTTAGATCAAATACTATACTGCAAGTTTGATAGTGTAACTCCTGTTCGCCTTTTCCTAATTCACTGCTTAATAAATGTATACTCTTCCAAATTTTTAAATATTTCTCGCAGCTCCAAGGCCATATGAGAAATGCAAGAACTAAGGGCAAATGACAACTTTTTCATGAAAGCAAATGTGAACCAGACGATATCACTAGGCCCTGACTGCGATTGAAAGGTTTAACAAGGTTCTTGGTAAATTGGCTGCATTTCTAGTGAATTATCTACTTTACTCTCTGTTTACATGTATTTAAGACTCGGTTAGCTAAGATTTTCTAGTGACTAAGCTGTCTGTGAATGTGTATTCAGTGTTTGTATGTGTTCTTAGCTTGCTACTGCATCTGTAAACACTAGGCTTGCTGTTTGGAACTGCTATATCATATATGCTCTTGTTTGAGAATGCTGTTCAAAAGTTCATTGTTTTTTTTTTCTAATTTAAATTCTAGCTATCCATTTATAATTTGGACAAGGAGATTACTAGTTCATATCAGTGTTTGACTTCCATAGGGGGTTGTGTACTGCTCGTACTGTTCATGTGAAGCCTATTGCATGCCCTTCCTATACCATGCTCAAGTTTCGACTTGCTTCTTAACAGGGTACAAATGCTCCAAGTGATCGTGGGAAAAGTGTCATGCATGCTTATTTCTTACATCTCAGAACCAGGCATGCATGGTGAAATCTGCAGCTTTTAGAATAAACCATGTTGGGTGTGGGGGACAAGCATTCATTACCTATCTTTTCATGAACCATGATTCTATTGTGGTGGGGGGTTTGTGCTCCATGTTTAGCTGTTACCTATTTCTTCCCCTGGGAATCAGGCTTTCTGATGCATTCCACTTCTTTTCCTCATGATGATCTATCTACTTGTTGGTGGCCATTTAACTTTTTACTCTTTGAGGCTCCTTGCTTGTTGCTTCCATTAGGCTTTCATTTTCTGTGCGCTAATATCATACTGTTGTGTTTTCTAAAGGAGATCTCAGAAAATCCTGTTGGCTGGCTGAATGCTTTAAGAGATGATTGCTTGAGGCCATTGCTAGCTCCTGATAAATGATTGATTATACTGCCAAATTATGGCAACTATTTGTTCATTGAATGCTAAAATTAATTATCCTGGATTCTTCTGTGAACACCCACCCGTTAGATAGTAGAAAAGGTCGTAACTGTGCTGATAATCTTGGAAGAAACTTTTATTTTGCCTTAGTTTTTCCATAAGATTGTAAATTGGTTGCTGATAAGTCCCCTCATCCGTAAGCCAACAGTCATATGCGCTATGTGTTTAAAAACAATTTAAATTTATTGCACTTGGGAAGGGTCTTAAAATTATTAAAGTTTTAGATATAAAATCCATTTTAACTTAAACAAAACGTGAGTGCTTAAGGCTCTCCTAACTATTCTCAAAAAAATAAATATGATAAAGAAAAATTAAGAAAAAACAATGCAGCCACTCTCTCTCCCAAGACTCCGAGCTCTCTTCCAAACTTTCGAAACTCTAGGCCTAAAATTCTTTCCTATAAATTAACCTATAGATCTAAATCACAACTATCTTTCATATGATTATTAGTCACATGCCCTAAGGATAGGATTGTAGGAAATGGGAACGTGAAAACGTATCCACGTTCCTCACTATTTTTAATGGAAAAGTCCATTATACTCATTCAAGAACGAAGGTGTAGAAAGAGACAATGAGAAAGGAAGAAGAATATCCATGACGGTGAGATTTGGTTCATAGAATTGTGGGAAATTTTCAGACTTTATGATCACTCTTCCAATAGCAAGTTTTGTCGTAGCCAATTCCAAATCTATGGGAGATCACTGTAAATATTTAATTGTTTTGTACAATTAATAGATATAATTTGTTCATTGGTAGCAGAGCATTAGGAATTATACCTATTTGTAATTTTTCGTCGCCGTTTGCACGGTTAATGTGTCATAGTAGATAGGCATCGGCGACTATATCACGGTAGTGGAAGACCAACGACAGGGTTGCACCTCTCCGATCGAGTCACCGCCGGCGTTAGCATCGTTGCTGAGCAGCGCACTGCACCAAAATCGCGACAAGGGCACGATTTTCATCAGAGCCGGGCTCGGGCCGGGGGGAATGCCGATGAAGGTATTCTGTGGCTGGCGATGTCGTCCCAGTTGGCCAGCGATGCGCTGGTGGCTTGGATGGGCAAAGTAGACGCCTCCAACCTCGTCGGGTCAAAAGCGACTGGATATCGATGCTGGATAGGACCGGCAACCGCTTTAGAAGGTCGGCATAAGGTTGGCATGGCCAGCGATCGTGAGCGGAGAAAGCAGTGAAACGTGATCACGAAGCACACTGCTTCTTCAGAAAATGTTTGATTCGAGAAAATCAAATAAAAATAACGTTTCATTATAAAAAATTACTACATGCATTGGAAATGAAGAAACATAATATGTTTATGTTTTTTTTCTTAATTAATTAAAACATTTTTTTTGCGAGCTAATGCATACTGTATCATTATTTTTACATGCAATAATTAATTAAAAAATAGATTTAATTAATGGACTAATCAGGTTGGTCTACTTAGACCAGGTTGAAATTAAATCATTAATTAATTTAATTAAATTAATTTGATCTAAATCTGAATCAATTTGGGTTAATTAATTGGACTTGAATCCAATATGATCAAATGATTAGATTTGTTCTAATGAGTCAGATTTAAATCAACGAGCCTTGATTTGATCAAACGGACATGAGTTTATTCAATAAGTCTGAAATTGATTGAAATGAACTTAGATTAAATAATAACAAAACATAGGTACTATCTAATTAGATCAATTTTAATTGTGGATAATGGACCAAGCTTAGGAACTGAATTCTCAATCAGCTGATCCAATGGATCAGTCGATTTAGACTTCTGAAAATCGAGAAGATTTATTTTTCTTGATTTATTATGTTGGTACTATGTCTGTATAAATTGAATTAAGCCGATTTTGTACTAGTTAGTCGGTTTTGTACTAACTTATTTAATTTCAATTTTTCATATGGCACGGACGATTACCACATTGACTCGTCACAAAGTACGATGAAATCATCTCAGGGAGAAAATTCAGGAGATAGAGTATAACTCTACTTATGGAGTCGACGGACACGTTGGACGACTTGATGATCTATTTTGGAAACTTGAGCGAGAAGAGTTTCCAGTCCTGGACAGTTATAGGATCTAGGCTTTGATGTGTTCATTGTCATAGCATCCTAAGTTCATAACAGACTATATATGGGGGCATCATAAAGGACACGTCACATATTTAGAATTATGTGAGGAACTACTTCACCATATGGCTGAAGAGGATCTTAAAGAGGATCCTGAAGAGTTTGAAGAGGACCCGGAAATGATCAAGGAAGATCCAGAAGAGGATCTGATTGTGGATCCGATGGAGAATCCTGAAGCTGTCCCACCTGAGATTACCCAAAATGAGTCCAGCCTGAAAGGGATAATGTTGGTCACTGCACTAGTGTCTGCCCTAGTGGAAGTGGTGGTAGCCTATCTAGTTTATTATAATTATGTTATTGTTATTGTCCTTATGTGTGAACAATATTAGTCTATTTCTTTCATGTTAGTTTGTTATGTATTAAACTAAGGCAGAGATAGGGAAGATACCAAGGTTTAAGGCCAGCCGAGACATCAAACGTGGATTTACATGAATCTCTTGAGACTTGAGTGACACGGCCTAAACCCTCCAATAATACTAGGACAAAAATAAAAAAATATAAATAAATGATGACGTTACTATGAGAAAGTCAAACATGTAGAGAGCCTGGAAGGGGGGGGGGGAATGGTGAATACGTTCATTTGCTTTTTTTGAGGATGATTTATAGTGGAAAACTTAAAGTAATGCTAACACCTTAATTTTACTTATTAATTATCCATCTCCTTGAGATGACTATTCCAAGGGCCCACTCATTCTCACAAATGCACTATGAAACTTCCTTCCTAGAGGTGGAGAAGTCTCGTACAAGGTCAAGTACAAGAAAACAACCAAAAAATGCAAACAATATTACAATGAAAGTCGAAAACAAGTCTACAACATGAATCTTGCTTTGCTTGCTTTTTTTTTTTTTTTTTTTACTTTGGATTGTCTCTTAGTGATAGAAAATGTAGCAGGACTTCTTATCCAAACACACAAGAATAGCTGAAACAATTGTTGTTCAAATGTTCACAAAAATCCCTTTTCTATGGTTACTTCGACGCCTCCTATGGTTATGTCAGCTTGACCATTCAAAACCTGTAGAATGACTCTTTTCACTAGACTAATGATTGATGAGTCATACCAATCGATTCGGCAATTTCTAAGCAATTATTCAATCGATTTAGAAATTTTCTGTTCTTGTGAGAATATCTTAATCAATTCTAGCACCTACTGTGTTCTCTCGAACGAGCTTCAATTGATTGGTGAAGCTTGAATTGATTGTCCCAATTGATTCTAAGCCTTTCTGTTCTCATGCGAAAAGTCCCTTAATCGATTGTCATAATCAATTAACATAAGGCCTAATAGATTAGTCAATCGATTCCAAGCCTTACTATGCTTCGCAAATAGCACCCAATCTATTGGACAATTAGTCTAATCGATTGGAATAGGTCCCAATCAATTAGGAAATCTACTAAATCGATTGGCCTTGAGCTAATCGAGTGAGCTAACCGATTGTCCAATCCTAAACTTTGAACTCAATTTTAGAGTTCCTTTGCCCAACCTTAAACTTATCCGTGACTTGTTGGGACTTTCCGTTATCTAACATTTGGTCACCTTTGACTTGTCAGGGCTTCTTTATCAAGTGTCCGATCAACTTTTAACCCATTTGGACTTTTCATCTCATACTAAGTGTCTGATCCTTCGTGACTCATTTGGACTTACTGTCTCGTGCCAAATAGCCAGTCCTCTGTAACCTACTTGGACTTTTCTCTTGCCAACTTTTTGTTGAATTTTGATCACCAAGTGTCTAGTCAACGTTTGACCCACTTGGACTTTTCCCTTGCCTAACTCTATTAGGACTTCTATTACCTAGTTTCCAACTAGATCTTCCACTATCTAGCTCTGCTAGGACTTCCATTGCTTAGTTTCTAAATAGGTCTTCATTGTCTAGCCTCGCTAGGACTTCCACTTTCTAGTTCTCAACTAGGTCTTCATTGCCTAGCTCCCGCTAGGACTTTTCGTTGTCTAACCTCCAGTTAGAACTTTTCCAATCAAATATTTAATCCTCCCTTGATTTACCTAACTTCTTTCTTATATATTGTCAAATATCGAAATTCAAGCTCGAATCTACTTGATCTTAGTCAAACTAGTTAACTTTGACTCGAGGATGATTGTACTAACAAAACATGACTACTGCCTTTGGATGCTAACAAAGTGCTACAAATACCACCACTCAAATCCAACTCAATTTTAATTTTAAAAATAGGATATTAAAATTAACATGTTGTCAATTAACATGCATGTGCCCCATGCCCATCAAAATTTAGGGATTGTTGACATGATCTCAAGATTCAAACCTCTTCCCCGGAGATGGAGATCTCATTGGCCTTCTCCTCCACCTACAATTGCACCATCTACTGGATCTGCTTGGAGACATCGGATTCGTTTATCTTCCCTCTCTGGCTACCTTCCAATCATCTGGGAACGAGATCAGAGAAGGTCGATTGCCACAAGGAAGGCAGTAGTAGAGAAGACAAGTAGACAGACTAAGTAACGGAGTTGTTGCTTGTTGTTACCTCTAAGTCAGTAGAATTCGGAAGAGGATCCGCTCCAAGTATTGTTGCAAATGAAAACCCAACTTCACATATGAATGATTCATCATCATATTTCAACTCTTCGTCTGTTAGATGGCGACAGAGGTAAATATTTGTATTCCATCCAGCTTCACACCCAAACGGTTCATGATAGGGGCGGATCCGTATAAATCCTCCCCTTAGACAATTAAAAAATAAATGACACTTTTATTTTGAAAAAAAAAAGAAAGCCTTCAAAAATATTAGTAATTACCAACCTTATTAATTTATTACTATAAGTTTTTTTTTCTGTATTGACATGCTCTCTCCTCGATGATCAGATTAAGTGACCAAAATAATTATCATAAAAAATTTACTCACCCTCAAATAACCTTGAGAATTCTTAATTTATAACAAGAATTGAGCCCAAAACATTTTAGAAATCACCGTCCCAAATTATAGATGATAGTGAACAAGTTCACGTGTAGCTCCAATGCGAAACAAGGATTGACAGCTCATTTCAAGGTCACGATATTACTTCGAGATATTGATATCAAATTACCAATAGAAAACTTAAATCGCAAGCTTTTCTGAATATGTAATTAATTTTAAATTCTAGCGATCGATCGGCGGTGAAAGTAATGACAAGAGTTTCAGCTCCTCTAAAGTTCAAATCATGAATTCGTCCTTGCGAGACAATTGTCTTATCTCCCAGCATATTTTATTTCTGGGAATGAATGTATTGAGTAGATTCGACAAATCTAAATCCCATCTGGACTAAATATGTTTCTCTTTTAGTATATATATAAATAAAGTGAGATATGAATTCCGAAATCTAGTTTTGTTAGGCTCCCTCGTGTTATGTTAAAGGCAAGTGAAGCTTCTTGATCTATAATATTAAATAATACACTAGTGCCGAAGACTCCAAGAAAATGGAGGGTCCAACCTTGTGGCTTCTGCTTCACCAATTGAATATCAATTAACACGAAAAGCGTGGGCGTACTTGTATTGTCATTAAGTCCACCATTTCCTTCATCCTAACTGTTTTTTTAAGTATTCTAATGTCAAAGAATCGCCTAGGTTGAACTTAAATCAAAACCTATGAAACCTACTCAAGTAAACTATACAATTATTTGCAACTCCAACACAAACACTTCCAAAATGCTCTTGAGGTACTTGTTCTCTTCCTCCTCCACCTCCTCCTCCTCTCCCTCTCTCTCTTGCTCTATTGCATAAGTGCATTGCATTAGAGTTCAAACTTTGAGTTGATGATGGAAAGAAGAACTAATACTTTCTCAAATCATAATTCTCCAGCAACAACAAGGTGATTTAATTTCATATATATGTTTTATATGCATATATTATTGATGTTTAAGAAATATATTCTTAACAATCTTGTGTATATTTTATGCAGCAATTTTGTAGGTTATGAAGCTAGAAGATCAACAGCAACCTTTCCTCTCTTAAAAGAAATCAGGACTAGAACTAATTGATCTTTTGATGATCCAATAATGCAGATAAATGTGTACAGTGAAGATGAATGGTTCAATTCCACGGGAACAATAATAAGACAGCATTTGCAGCTCTCAAGAACTCGATTTAGAGCTCAAGTTGTGATCATACATGCATCATTAACAGTGTGAAAGTGCTTAAACTCGAGTACTTACACCTCTAAGAATATATGTAAGTATTAATTCACATGAGAATAAAGAGGAAAATTTAATATTCCAAAATGAAATTAGGCCGGCAGCCAACTCAATCTGATCGAGTCAACCCACACAAGCGAATTCATGAGCAGCGACACAACCCGAATCAACCGAGCGAGCCATGTGGTAAAAGTTAATATGGAATAATAACATGGGCCCAATTAGAAAAAATGGTGATATTGGAACTTGGGCCATGGAATAATAACATGGGCCCAATTAGATAGCTACTGAACAACGATGGCTAATTAATTCGATCGAGTACGAGTCAAATGTAGCGAGTAGTGCACTGCCCACCCAGCCGCGAGAAACCCGGTGAGGTGCTACGCCATCAATCACCCCATAATTAAAATGCCACTTTATTTTTTATTTTTATTTTTATTTAAAAGAAGATAATTGGAACTTGGCTTTAAATTAGTACGAAAATAATATTTTTCATTCGATAAACATATGAATTTAGTGTATAGAGTTTTGAGGACCACGAAAGGGCAATCAGCGGGCGTGGTTTAAACTTAGTGACGCTACTTAATTATGTCTGCCATTCCTCATATAATAGTTACAATAGACCCAACTATAAGTACAATCTTATTGCCTTCTCGTTGGGATAAAAGATGACATAAAGATATAGGCATTTGTTAATCTTAATCACGATGATTAAGTGTTTTGATATTATATTATATTATATTATATTATATTATATTATATTGAAAAAATAATTATCCTAATATAAAGTAAATACACACATATCTTATTTAATGAATTGCTTTGAAATTTGTTTAAGTGAATGATTAAAAGGAATCCGGTTAAGGGCTTGCAATTTGTCTAAATGAACGATAAATTAACTTTGTATTTTGGTAAAGGATCAAACCATAAAGGAATTCGGTATTCACACATTAAAAAAAACTAATTACTATCATATGATTCGAAGATATAAGATTTGACCATCTTCACAATTAGTTGTTGAGTATATATATACACACCTAACCTATGTGATATACAACTACAAGCATTCATTTATGAGAAACACATAGATGTATGTATTAATCTTTCTCTACTCCTACTTTGATCTCGCGGCAAGCTCATTGTTAGTGGTCATTCCTCCAACGCCTCGTGGTCCTCTTGTGATTATTCCTTTGAATTTGACATTGATTGATACCGCTATATGCTTATCCTCGTGGTCCTCTTTTGGTATCATATCATCTTCATCTCGCTTTTGTTCTTCAAAAGTCACTCTTCTCCTCAAATTGAAGCCTAAAATAAATGCACCAATTATCTAGGGAGCAAGAGAGACTTGTGATCTAATGACGATAATTTTGAAGTGCTACACTATACTTTTGAAGTGCTACACTAGTATAGTAATTATCTCATACACGATTGAAAATGTATATATCAACAAAAATATTAATTTACAGAAGTTTTAATATCTTATGATTGCATGTTTCAGAGGAAAAATTGTTATAAATATGATTATAATCGAAGATTTGATACTTAAATATTACAATATGAAAACCCTTCCATTGCACCATGACTCTGAAGTAAACAAAAAGTTATTTCTATTTATCTAAATAGATTTTTAATTATTGATTACACAAAGCTTCTATGTCTTCGCTAATTTATCTAAAAAAAAATGATAATATCAGTCCTTTGATTACACCCTTATTTAATGGGCAATCTTAATATTCTATCGTGACACTTTAATCCCGGAGACTACTAATTTTATCTGATCAATATAAAAAAGCTAAATCATTATTAATTATTAGTACAAATGGCAACACGAGGAGGAGGACATACTCGGACTAATTCACGGATTCACCGGAAGTGGAGCAGGAATCATTACAGAGGCCATTCGTGGGGAATTAATTAGAGAATTATTATTAGATTCACCACCAGCTTCGAATTGCAATGCGCGACGTCTTCGCCTTTATTATCACTACTCCATCGGACCAATCTCCTACTCGCATCTCATCTCATGGACTCATGGTGGTGATCTTCCATGGAGAAGCCTTCGCATCATCCTCTTCGCCATCACCGCGCGTCGACGACGCGGCTGGAGGACATCGAGGAAGAGCGCCCGGCGAGCAGCCTCCCCCTGGCGCTGCGGCCGCCGGAGACGCCCACGGAGGCGATGGAGTTCCTCGCGCGCTCCTGGAGCCTCTCTGCTCTTGAGGTCTCCAAAGCGCTGACTCTGTTCGAGTCCAAGAAACCACCTTCGGATTCGTCCGCCGCCAGGAGAGAAGTGGTAGGGCGGGCGGCCGACGATTCGATTTGTCGCGGATCGCTGTGTGTTTGATGAATTGATGGGTTTAATTTTGCTGTGCATGCAGAATCCAGTGGCAGAGATCACAGTTGCCAGTGCCGGTGAGGTGTCCGCGATTAGTCCGCCCATTTCGCCAAGAGACAACATCGAACTCAAGGCAAAGCATATCGATAAACATTGGATTGAAAGATCAAATTTTCCAAAAAGATTTTTTTGTAAATTTTTTTCAACACTAAATCAGTCCCTTTCACCTTGCTTCCAGTTGCACAGAGGCTCGCCGAGAGGGAAGACGATGGGCGCATGGCTCAAGGACCAGAGGGAGAAGCGAAGGGCCGAGGCTCGAACTCGCAAAGCCCAAGCCTACGCCGCCACCTCCGTCGCCGGAGTCGCGGCTGCCGTCGCAGCTGTCGTCGCCACCGCCGTCTTCTCTCAGGAAGGATCCAAAGCCAACGGTGGCAGCCAGATCACCGCTGCCATTGCCTCGGCCGCGGCGCTGGTGGCGTCGCACTGCGTGGAGATGGCGCAGACGATGGGCGCGACTCAGGCGCAGATCATGACGGTCATCCACTCGGCGGTTGGGGCGCAGAGCAGCGGAGACGTGATGGCACTCACAGCCGGAGCTGCGACCGGTAATGATCTAGATATAATAAATAATAATAATAATAATAATAAAACTTTCACAGATCAAGTTTTAATCCGACCCTCTTCGTGTTCTACCGTGTAGCCTTACGAGGAGCAGCAACGTTGAGGGCGAGGCTTTGTACAGAGATTCAAAGTGCAGCAGCAGCAACAGGGGAGAAGGAATTAGACAAGTGCCTCCTTCCCTTGACTTTTGTTGCTAGAGGAGGGCAGCTCGTTAAACGCACTAGAAAAGGTAGTGCCCCTTTTGCTAAGAATTAGTTTACCAAAGAGTAGTTTTGATCGAAACACAGTGCTCAGTAATGCATATGTGGCAGGAATTCTTCACTGGAAGCAAGTTTCAGTATATACAAACTCCAAATGGGAGGTAATATCTTGAACTTAGGAGAACTGCTGTCTAAACTTTCCTTTACCAAAGCTAAGACAGTGCTGCTGATCATGTATCATATTGCAGGTGGTGGTGAAAACAAAGAGTACACACATGGCTGGGACCTTCATCAAGAAGAAGAAGAGTAAGAGTAGCAGATGGGGAATGGAGAAGTTCTAGTTCCAACCAATAGCTAGTTAGTTGACACTGTTTTCTTTCAGGTATTGTGATTGATGTTTGCTCCAACATACCTGCATGGCCTGGAAGAGAAGTGGAAGATGGAAGCAATCAGAGGGCCTATTTTGGGATCAGAACTCCAGATAGGTTAATCGAATTCGAATGCAGAAAATGTGACAAAAAGATCTGGACTGAAGGTATCAGACAGATGCTCGAGTGCCATGCCAGCATGAACATAGTGAAACCAATGTAAAGAAAAGAAAATTTGAAGTTGTATGATAAGAATGGATTTGATATTACTTCTAAAGACGATCTCCAAATCTACATCGCCGAATGGTTGCTGTGTTTTTGCTTGCTTCCATGTAGGCAAAATGACTATGTACATGTCCAGATCGATTTTGCAGGCGTTATGTTCCCCTTGTGATGCACCTTGATCCTGTCCAAAAATAGAGAGGATGGTGACTTAAATGTTGACAAAGCGAAGACTCCTCGTAGTCTTACGACACAAAAGTGTTAGTGCCAAGTCGGGAAGAGGTTCCCGACGTTGGTCATTCGACGCTCAAGTCAGTCTATGGTGATGTAGAAAAATGAAGAACTGTAGTTAAAGCATATAGAAAATGAAATTGCACATACCTCCACATGTATAGAAACCTCCTTTTATAGTATTGTTGTAGTACTCGTGCACACATCTCAAAGCGTAGGCGCATTTTCTTAAACGTCCTAGGAAAAGATAAGTCAAAAAGTGTCTTTGTAAGTAACCATGCAACTCTCTGATGTGACAGTATGGAAGCTTCTAAAGTACGATTTGCCTGCTGGACATACTCTGCTGTCAGCAGCATAAACTCCCAAAAAGATATGACAAGATAGCTAGTGGGTCCACATGCGACCGACCCGCCGCTACTCGGCCAAGTAGTCCCAGCCGGAACGTAATGCACAGAGCTATTGCCAGGCTTTCCGTTCGGACTTATTATTGTCGGAGGGTTGCCCTTTGTCTGACCGGACATGCCTCTCGCTCGAGAGTAGGGGTCCGAGGGAGTTGCTGCTTGGTTATTAGCCTTAATCGCGGGCTTTCTTTGAGCGGTCGTTCGGACACGACTGGACCGACAGAGTTGTCACGCCTGCCCGGACAAACTCTGCCGCCTCTCAGCTTATTTGGTTTGGTTCATGGGTCCGGGCCTTTGACTGCTCTGACACGTCTGATGCTTTTCTTCTACTTTGACCCACTGGTGGGGTTCCCCTTCATCACAACATCACATGTCTTCCCCTTAAGTCTAGTCAAATAAGGTTGCAAGTTCGACTGACTAGACAATTAGTAATTCAGAAGCTCTTTTCTTCCCGACCAAGTGACCTAGGGTTTATAGCCATCGTTCGGCTGCGATGCTCTCTAACTCAAGGGTTTATAGTCGTCGTTCAGCTGCGATACTCTCTGACTCAAGGGTTTATAATCGTCATTTGGTTACGAAGCTCTCTGACTCAAGGGTTTATAGTTATCGTTCGGCTGTGATGTTCTCTGACTCCAAGGTTTATAGCCATTATTTAGGTGTGATGCGCTCTGACTCAAGGGTTTATTGCCGTCGTCCGGCTGCTATGCTCTCTGACTCAAGGATTTATAGTCGTCGTTTGACTCAATTTGCACTACCCTTAGCCAATTTTCCGACTCTTTACCGCTCTCTGCTTTGCCTGTAATGATTTTTAATTGCTGCTGACGTCACCCTAATTTCTCAAAAATCGTTCAGATCTTCACCCATTAATGCCAAGCACACTTGGTCAGACCTTATAATCATGCCCCTGCTTCCTCATTAATACCACCTATAACCGAATGCCACATGTCGCCTTTGCATGCCGCCGCGTGAGTAATGTGACAGACGGCTATTTGGGTTTAATGTGACAACAACCTTTTCAAATTCAACCGTCGCGATGAATCCCCATTTTCCAAAGCCCTTGATCGGATGGCTCAGAGCAGTCGTCCTCCATATTTTTAAGCCCCTAACTTTTTCTTTTACCCTATCGTCTTCCTTGCGTTCACCGTCACCTTCTCCTCTTCCTCCACAGCCTTTGCTGATGATTTCCTTTGCAGTAAGCCCTTCCTCTCTTTGAATCCTTCTTTTTCCCTCCTTTTTTCTGCTTCATGGCTGAATCTTCTCGTCATCCCCGGCCATCCCTGGGCTCTAGTATACCTCCACTGAATCTAAGTTTAATGGTGATGAGGTCGACCAAATACAACAAACATATCGTTTCCTCGAAAGTTATAAGATTGTCATCCTGTCTACCTACGACTGTCCTCATATGCCTTCCAATAGTTTTCTGCCCTTGTTTAATGATCAATCTTTAGCCAACTTGTGCTTTCCCATTCACCCCTTTTTATTCAAAGTTTGTAAATATTTTCATATTTCTTTGTATCAATTAGTGTCCAACTCTTTTAGAGTGTGTGCAGGGTAGTCATACTGTTTCATCTACATGACATTCCTTTGGTACTCAGTGTTTCACTACTTTTGTTACTCTAAGTTTCTGAGTTGAGCACCTATCTGTTTCAAGCCCGAGTGGGCATCGTTTACTTCGATAAAATGTCTTCCTTAAATAAGCACTGGAGGAAGCATTACTTCTACGTTCGTCTTCCCGTCTGGCCCGAATCCCATATCGGCTGCATATAGAGTTGGCGAAGTCCCCTCTGGTCAGTCGGTATCGAAGCCGGTCAGACTACCTTCAAGTAGTCGTGAGCTTGGCTGGTCAGAAATATCACATGCACCGACTGTTATTGGAGGGGGTCCTGTATGTGTTTGGGCTAAGTCATATCTGAATGTGGCTGTAAAATACCGAAAAATAGGCGAATATTAATAAGGGAATTTTCCGAAATTTTTGGAAATTTTTCGGGAATTTTTCGGAGCTCGTACGGACAAGTTAACGGGGATAAAAACGGGGTCGGAAAAACCTGTTTAGGCTACCCAGTTTTAATAAGGAAAAGTTTTATTTTTCTTTTCCTTTTCCCTTTTCTTTTTCTTTACATTTTCTTTATTTTCTTTAAATCCTTCGTTTCTGTCCCTCGCGCACCCGAGCCTTTTCATTTCTTCTTCCCGACGCCGCTCGTTTTCCCTTCTTTGCCCTAACCGCCGGCCACGGCAGTTTCCTCCGCCGCCACATCTTCTTCTCCTCTGCCGTAGCCTCTTGCCGTGGGGTTCCTAGCCCCGGCCACTGGTGCCCTAGCCACAGCCGACGCCGCTTGGAGAAGTGCCGACAGTTATCTTTCCCCTGCTGCCGATCCTCTGCCGCCGGCGACGAGAGCAGCACCGCCGCCTCACGAGACATCGCCACCATTCTCCCTTCTTTCCTCTGTGCCAGCCACTGAGCGCCGACGCCTTTGCCCTAGCCACCTCGCGCCGCCACCAATGCCGACGCCGACCCTCTCCTTGCTGCCACTCTAGGTCACGGATTGATGGGGTTTTTGTGCTTTGAGGGGTGTTTCTAATTTCCGGCAGCCACCTTCTAGCGGTAAACAACCCTATTGAGCAGCAACTCTTGGATTCCAGCAGCGAGGTTGATTTGGATTTCTAGGTTGTGGAACTTGAGGTAAGGCTTAGGGTTTGTTTTTGTTTTCAATTCTGTGATCTGGTTCTTATCCCTGCCGTGAGCAGCACTTGGGTTGTGTGGAAGGTTATGCTAACTAAGGGTGGTAGTCTCTAATTTTAGATTCAATTCGACGGTGGTGTATCTGGTTTCAGCGGCTGCCCTGTCCCGACAGCAACTACTTGTTGTGGAATAATAGAGGAGACTTTGGTGTTGAGGTAAGATATTTAATTAGGTTGGATTAGGTATGAGTTAGATTTTTGTAATTGGTTGTATATGTATAATTGGAATTAGGTTTATGTTATTGTGTTAATTGGGGTTTGACCCTAATTTAGTGCAAGAGATTTTTTATTTAGCTATTTATAGGAATGTAGCTAAATAAAATATATATTTATTGGTGACACAGGACTTTGACGCGAGACGAGTATCTCGGAGTCAGATTGGACCTTTCTATTTTCGGAGGCGGGTACTTTTGACTTATTATCTTTGATATGCTTAGTAATGAAATTAACAATTTTCATTAATTGTGTTTTCCTATTTGTTTCGGTTAATCACTGCCCGATACATGTTGCCTGCTTGATTGATTGTTTGTTTGCATCTCGTATTGATACCTATCTTATTTCACATGCTTATGGGTAGTGATATAACCATGTTTTACCATGTCAGGACCTAGGTTTGATACCTTATTGATCAGTATATCTTGTTTTGATCTATTCACTATGGTGCCCATTATTATATGTCTAGAGGATTGATTTAGCATATTACCTTGCTTAGTGACATGCACCATTCGCATGATTGCATGCTGTGTGAGAGATTGCTCCATTATTGTCGAGCACTTTGCCAGTTTTCATCACTGTTCGGTGCTCCGTTGTGACGCTCATGGGTAGCGTGACACAGCGTGGTAGCACGTCAGTTTGACTCTTCCGGTGCTCCGTTGATCCGCTCATGGGTAGTGTGACGCAGCGTGTAGCACGTTAGAGATTCCTCCCCGTCATAGTGTACCGGGAGATGAGAGCATTGCGCTCCCCCATTTATGATTTGGGGTAGGAGTACGTATGTACTCCGACAGCATCCCGTCCACTCGATCACTCATCAGGAGTAGTGTTGCTGAGTGCACGGTTGTCACAGCCCTACCCACTTGGTCCCACTTTTGTTGTGAGTTGGCTGACTGACGTCAGGGGTGACCATGACATTGGCATCATATGCATGATGCATTTATTGTTTGTGATTGTGTTTGCTGCACTTATATGCTGCATATTGTTTGGATACCTATGTTTGACATGCATACTGGTTTTCTATACCTTTCGGACTGTTTATCCTTATACCGGGTCCTGGTTAGTACAGATTCTCTCCTGTCTACTTCGGTTTGCATTTATCTTTATTTTTATCAGGAGACTGTACACATGATTAGTACTAGGTGTTATTTCTTTACTTTGCATATCAATTGTACCTGCTGAGTGTTGGACTCACCCCGCCTCCATTGTTGTTATTTTCAGATTGATGCTGTTAGGAGGGAGTTCCAGTCGCTAGTCCCCACTGCACGTAGTGCTAGATCCCCTGCAGACCTCGAGGATTGATTGACTTTTGAGTTTTCTTCTCGTTTGTCTATGTTTAGACTTGATTTGTTTGATACTTGGACGTTGTATTTATTTTTGTGATGTCGATGGATTTTATTTGGTCTTATTCTACTACATGCCTGCCGGGTCGGCATAAGAGGTGAGTTTCGTCGGATTTGAGTTTTACGAGTGTAGTTGAGTAGGGTGGTTTTCGAGTCAGAGTATTACTGCTTTGTTTGGTTATATATAACTGCGTGGATGTTTGTGTGGTTGTGTTATATTTATTGTTATTATTCCAGCCGAATGTGGCTGAGGTATGGAGATATGTAGAAAGTTTCAGATTGTCCGCCGTACAGGGGAGATGCTGCCGAAATTTCTTCGGACGGGGACTCCTCTGGGGCGTGACAGTGGCTGCTCCTCCCCTTAGGTATGTCCTTTTTCTTCCTAACGTCTTTGAATCTAATTGATTTCTTATCCTTTTTTGCAGCTCAAATCATGCTGAGGGCATGGATAAACGGAAAGAGCAGGCTTGTCAACGTGGAGATCAAAGCCAAAAGCGTCATCGAGATGGAGAGTCGGGGCTTATTGTTGGTTGCTACTCGGAAAATCTAATGGTTCCACTGTACAAAAATTTTGTACAAAGGTCTGAACCTTTTCCTAGCTACTATGTGTTCTTTTAAATTAAACTTGGATCGTCTGCGGAACTTAACACGTTTGATCCAAAGTTTAATCTATTTGTTCTTTTAGGTTTTGACTTGGATCTCCTGCGGAACTTAACACGTTTGATCCAAATCACCTAAGTTATTAATTCCATTAAATATTAATTTCCATAATTGGTTCCCAGTACTGACGTGGCGAGACACATGACCTTCTTAGATATGGGAGCAACCACCACCGACTAGACAAAACCTTTTAAGGAAAGTTAATATTTAATTTCTTAAAATAACTTTAGGTTAACCGAAAGGAACAATCAAATCACAAGGGAAAAAAAAACAAAGAACACAACATCGAAAATAAATTCGAAATACTAGAATCGCATGCCTCTTGTAATTGGTATTATTTCCAAAAATAACTAGTATAATGCGGAAAGGAAAAATACTAGTTATACCTTTTAGAAAGACATCTTGATCTTCTACCGTATTCCTCTTCTAATCCTGGACGTTGTGTGAGCAATGATCTTCCGAGACGAGAACCACCAAACCACCTTCTTCTTCTTTCCTTCAAGTTTCGGCCAAGCAAGACTTTCAAAGGAAGAAGATCCTTTTCCACCAACCAAGCTCCAAGGGATGCAAGCTTTCTCTCCTTCTTCTCCAAGCTAAGATCCGGCCACCACTTGATCTCCAAGAGAAAAGAAGGTTTCGGCCACAAAGATGGAGAGAAGAGAAAGGGAAGGGCCGGCCACACCAAGGAAGAAAAGAGAGAGAAAAATAATAGAGTTGTTCACCATGAAGCCTTCACTACCCCCTCTTTTATAATCCTTGGTCTTGGCAAATAAGGAAAATTTAATAAAAACTTCCTTAATTCTTTTGCCATTGAAAAGGGAAATTTATTTAATTAAAAATAATTTTTCTATTCAATTTACAATGGCCGGCCACACCATAAAATTTCCAAGCAAATAAAATTTTAAACACAAATTAAAACTTCCTTATTTGCTTCCGGAAATTTATAAAAAATTTCTCCAATAATTTTTCCCTTCATGATTGGTTAATAAAAAGGAAATTTTATAAATTAAAATCTTTCTTTTAACATGTGGATAAAAAGAAAGTAATCTCTAAAAATTAAAATCTCTTTTAATCTACAAATAAGGAAAGATATTAAATCTTTTCTTAATCTTTTGTAGAAACTAATAAAAGAGAATTTTTTAATTTTTAAACTTTCTTTTAAATAATAAACATGATTAATAGGAAAGTTTTTACCAAAATTAAAATCAACCTTTTAATCTACAAATAAAGAAAGAGATTTAGCTCTTCTCTTAATCTTTTGTAGAATCTTATAAAAGGAAAGATTTAAAATTTTAAACTCTATTTTAAATCATGTTATCCACATAAGAAAATTTTAAAAAATAAAAATCCTTTTATTTAAATTTGGGCCGGCCACACCAAGCTTGAACCCAAGCTAGGGTCAGCCACCTTGAAGCACCCATGAACCAAACTTTGGCCGGCCCTAGCTTGGTCTCCAAGCTAGCTTGGCCGGCCCCTATGGGATGGGTAAGAAGGTGAGTATAGGTGGGTATAGTACTCTATAATTAAGAGACTACGATAGGGACCGAGAGGAGGAATTGGTTTTGGTCTCCCGATAAAATTAAGCATCCCGTGTTCGTCCCGAACACACAACTTAATTTTATCAATAATAATTCATTCCACTAGAGAACTATTATTGAACTACCGCACCAATTCCAAATTACATTTTGGGCTCCTTATTATGAGTGTGTTAATCTCCCTGTGTTTAAGATGTCGAATGTCCACTAATTAAGTAAGTTACTGACAACTCACTTAATTAATATCTAGCTCCAAGAGTAGTACCACTCAACTTCATCGTCATGTCGGACTAAGTCCACCTGCAGGGTTTAACATGACAATCCTTATGAGCTCCTCTTGGGGACATTCTCAACCTAGATCACTAGGACACAGTTTCCTTCTATAATCAACAACACACACTATAAGTGATATCATTTCCCAACTTATCGAGCTTATTGATTTATCGAACTAAATCTCACCCATTGATAAATTAAAGAAATAAATATCAAATATATGTGCTTGTTATTATATTAGGATTAAGAGCACACACTTCCATAATAACTGAGGTCTTTGTTCCTTTATAAAGTCAGTATAAAAGAAACGACCTCAAATGGTCCTACTCAATACACTCTAAGTGTACTAGTGTAATTATATAGTTAAGATAAACTAATACCTAATTACACTACGACCTTCCAATGGTTTGTTCCTTTCCATCTTGGTCGTGAGCTACTGTTTATAATTTATAAGGAACCGATAACATGATCTTCTGTGTGTGACACCACACACCATGTTATCTACAATATAAATTAATTGAATAATTACATTTATCATAAATGCAGATATTTGACCAATGTGATTCTTATTTCTAGATAAATGTTTATACCAAAAGCTAGGCTTTTAGTATACATCCTAACAATCTCCCACTTATACTAAAAGACGAAGCTGCTATATCAGCTGCCATACATCTGATTCCCAACTCTTCAACATGCTCATCAAAAGCTCTTGCATTAAAGGCCTTAGTGAAAAGATCTATAGGTCATCATCTAATGTAATCTAGGCAGCAACAACTTCTCCTCGTTTATACGATTTCTCGTTTTGGGTGGTAGTTGCGCTCTATTGTGTTTACTTGTCTTATAGACTTATGGTTTCTTCGAGTTTGCTACTGCACCAATATCATTACAATAAATTGTAATAATCTTTGGACAAACCAGAAATCATATCTAAGTCTATCTTGAGGTTATTGAGTCATTCAGCTTTTATGGCTACCTCAGAGACTTGCCATATACTAAACTTCTATGGTAGAGTCCAAAAAAATACCTATGTTTATCACTCTTCCATAGTTATGACTTTACCTCCTAAAGTAAACACAAAACCCCGAGGTTGACTTACTATTGTCCCTTTCCGATTGGATGTTAAAATCCATGCAACCCACAGGGAACAAATTATATGTCTTATAAGCTAGCATATAATCTCTAGTGCCTCTAAAGTACTTCAATATATGCTTTACCGTAGATCAATGTCCTTGTCCAGAGTTTCTTTGATATCTACTAACTATGCCCACGGCAAAATAGATATCCAGTCTCGTACACAGCATTGCATACATTAGGATTCCCATAGCCGAAGCATAAGGAACTGCTTTCATGTCCTTTATCTCCTTTGATGTCTACGGAGACATTTCTTTAGATAAAGTTACTCCATGCTAAAAAGATAAAAAACCTTTCTTAGAGTTTTGCATGTTTAAAACGAGCAAGGATTTTTTTTTTCGATATATGAAACTTGGGATAATATTCTTTTCTTGCAATCCCTTATTACTTTGATCCCAAGAATATATTCATTCTCCCAAGTCCTTCATATCGAATTGTTTGGACAACCATACCCTTACTTCTGACAACATTTTGATATTGTTTCCAACTACCAAAAATATTATCTACGTATAATACAAGAAATATCACCACGTTTTCATCACACCTTTTGTATACACAAGACTTATCCGGTTACTAAATAAATCCATATGTCTGGATTCCTTTGATAAACCGGATGTTCCAAGACCTTGAAGCTTTGCCTCAGTTCATACACTGATTGAGCTTGCACACAAGATACTCTTAGCCCTTTGCAATGTACCCTTCTGGTACTACAAGAAAAAAGTCAAACAACAACGGTTTTTCACCGTTGTCGTAAGCCATTTTGAACTGTTGTTAAAGGTCGTGTTGTTAAAAGGGGTGGCAAAAGACAACAGTTTTTAACCGTTGTCTTTGAAAGCAAAGACAACATTTTTTACAACGGTGAAAAACTGTTGTCTTTTCCTTCAAAGACAACAGTTTTTCACCGTTGTCTTTGAGCGTCTACCTTTAATAACAGGGTCTTCAACAACAGTTTTAAACTATCTACGACAACGGTGAAAAATCGTTGTCTTTTTTAGAAAAAAAAATATAAAAAAATTAATACACAATTTTCCAATATTATAAATCATTCAAAATACTAAATTTCAAAATAAAATTTAATATACAATTTTCTAACATTCAAAAATAATATTTATAACATTCTGAAGAAATTTCATAAACAACCAACAAAATTTCATAAGTAACCAACAAAATGATAACACTATTAAAACAAAGGTAGAACAATATAACACATGATTTTCTACTTAGATGTCGGTGAAGAGGAGGGATTGCAGCTCCTAGTGCTCCTTAATTTGTTAAAGTCTCTTCATTTTTTTAACTTGTCAGTATTCTTCCCAATACTCTTGAGGACACCTAAAAAGAGTAGAATGAAATTATACAATCCTGTGCACAAGAACTATGTAATTCTAAGTGGTGGATCATGTCTGTCACAAGTTCGCCACTAATTGTTTTGACCATTATGCACAGATTGTAGACAAGCATGAAAATAAGCAGAACCATAAATATAAGCGAATAAAGGATACCTTTCAATCTTCGAAATCTTCTTTTCTGGTTGGCCCGTCTCCTTTTCCTCTCTTCTTTTGTTAACTCTGCCTCTTCTTTGATGTTTCCTTTTCCATGAAAAATCTCCTCAGGGGCATGCATAGCCGCATCTGAGACGGTCAATGAAGCAACCTGCAAAACCATTGTATTTCAGTGACTCGAAACTGTTTTTACCATAAACTAAAAGACAACTCCAAAAGATATTTTTACCTCTTCCATTGCTAGAGCAGGTACATTGACTTGTATAGACATGTCCTCAATAACCTACATCATAACTTATGGTCAATCAAGAAATAAATACTAAAAGAATTAAACACTTGATAAGCTTTATTGCTAACTGGCTTTGTAAACGAAAGTCCAAGAATAAAAGGTTGTAAAGATAATTACTTAACACTTCTGTTAGATAAAAAAATAGAAATTAATTCCATAAGTTTGCCTAAACATAATGCTAGAGCACCGAGAAATGCACTTCCTAAATGTTGTTAAATTGTAAAATGAGTGATTTTAGCAAATAAACCTACTCCTGACAAACTATATGTATTATCACACATTTTCAGTAAAAATCTTACAACAACTAGCACATTTAATTGCTCTACTTACACTATTGTACAGTCACAAAGAATATTCTTCATCAGGCTGAAATCTAACTTTAGAATATCTTAATCATTTTAGTAAGGACTGAAGAGTGAAGAGCATTAGTTGATCATTAGTTGTTTTTGTTGTGTCCAAAAACAATTGGACCAATCACACTGCAAAAATTGTTGTAGAATTTAATATTCATTGGCGTGCTTAGCCATTCTGGCATGATGAAATCAAATGTAAAGCAACAGTATCTTTATGCCCTTCACAAGCCTAAAGCAACAAACAAACAAACATATCATCCTTTGGCGCATACTCCATCTTACATTTTATAAGTATAAAGTTGGCAAATTAAGATATGACATACAACGATTGTACACACCAGAAGCTCTACTGATCTGACTAATCATGTCCACTTTATCAGCATCTCTACATGATGATGCATTTAATTAAATTCCAGATTCCACCCTAGTTCAGTAAATATTCTGAAACTTCCTACGTCCACATTATAAATTTTTCTTTCAACATTATAAGAACACTTTATAAATCTGACAACAGATACTTGGAGTAACTTGCACCAAAATACCACTGATTTTGATCAACAAGAATTCTGACAATAGCAGAAGCTTCAACAAATAAATGTTTATATGAGTTAGAAAATACTAGCGTCCTACTGGATAAAAGTTTCAACAAGGAAAATGGACATGGAAACACTAGACAGTGGATGCTATTATAAACACAATGTTCCAGATTGGGCCAAGATTATAATGAGTAACAACTCTCTGTCCTACGTCTCTTCCAATCCACAAATGAATTTAGAAAATAACAACTCAACATGAGAAATCCTTTGCAATTTCCAAAAAAAATCAATTGTCAAGAAACAGCACTGCATAAGAGAACAAACTTACCCAGGTTTAGAGTCGGTGGAACTTGTAGGAGTATCGGCCTTCGTCTAACCCATGCAAGAGAAGAGACAGAAATGTAAGTAAATAATGAGACATATTGTATCGATTTACAAGGACGAGTAAGAACGAAACAACACTCAACTGCAACGGCATTTGTGATCAAATTCCTTCCACTGAGCCTACCGGAGATCCTTCCATCGGATCTAACAAGTTTAAGAAAATTTCATTCTAAGTTTAAGAAATCTTCCACCAGTCAATAAATCATCTATTAGAGTCAGTGTACTATCTCTTTAACCTTAAGACATGATCAATATTTATAAGGAAAAAATATCCCAACCGAATGTAATTATACATGTACCACCACTTTTCCTATATATTTCAATTAAAAAGACTAACAAAATCATTTGTGCTTTGGTTATCAAATGCACTGGTCCATGGTTAGATGCTCAATCAGAAACAAAAACATCAACCATCAATCGACTACCTCCGTCGTCACACGAAGACCCGGATTTGGAACACCAGTCCCAGTGGACAGCAACACAATGACAGAACCTTTGATTACAACTCTCAACAGCCACACAAAATTAAGAAAGAACAGTGATGTACTGTAAATTGACACACTGAGATGCCACTTGCTTCTGCTGGAATTGTAGACTGAAGTTGCTGGAGTTCCTGCCTTCGGAACACCGTCCGCAGGAAGCCACAACACTGCTCAGTGATGGAAGCAGAAGAAATTCGCCGGAGAAGAAGGGACAGCCGGCTTCCTCTGTTGGAACCCGCTGCTTTCGGAACGTCATCCGCAGGAGATGCTACACTGAGGAAGGGATGAAGAGGGATGCTTGCCGGAGAAGAACGCCTCGCCGAATAGAAACCCTAGTTGAGGTCGTCGCTTCAAAGGAGCCGCCGTCGCCGCTTGGAGCAGATCGCAGAAGAGGAGGTTGGGAAGAGCTGGCCGGCCGGCGGCAAGGGAAGAGAAGAAGCCGCCGGTCGGAGAAAAGGAAGAAGAAGAGAAAGGGGCGCTGTGCCCTAGCAGACGCGAGGAGGAGACGCGAGCAGAGAGGAGACTTCTACTGTGTCGTGCGTGGAGAGAATAAGGAGAAGGGTTTCTTAACGGGTTCGGATTTTGGGTTAAGGAGAGGGATCCGATCCGATTCATTAAGAGTGTGAAATTGAGCTTTTGAAATTGGACTTTAAGAAGTGGGTTGGGTTTAGGTATGGATTTGAGTTAAAACTATTAGAAGATAATCCCCTTCTTGATTGAGCTAGATAAGTCCAACTCTCCATTTGACTTGAGTCAAATATTCTCAAATTGAACCGGGTTTGGATTTATAGCTTTCAATCAATCGGTTTGACTCGACTCGTGTCCATGACTCCTCTTTAATTCCCTACAAAAATCATGAAATAATGTCAAAATTAGGGAATAATTATAATAAGCTCACAAATATATCCTAACTCATGAATTATGATATTAAGCAAGATTTAAGTGAATGAGAGGATAAAAATGCTAAGTATAAGAGCTAAAATATCACATAAAAATGCTACTTATCACTCGTCGCCTGGCGAGGCAGCGCGCGGTGCTGCGGAGAGGGAAGAAATAAGAAATAGGTTACCTTTGAGCTCATCTTGGTTGCTGCGAAGAGGGAAGAAACCTGTCTGCGCTGAAGGAAAGAAGGGGGTGGGAGAGGGAAGAAAACGGGCGGCGCTGCAAGGAGGAAACGAAAGGATCAGGAGGATCGCGTGGGTGGAAAGAGAATTGGAATAGGTCTAATATGATTATAATTATCATGACACTTACAAAATGTGTCATCATACACCATCTAATATGATATTTTTCTAAAAATTTAATTAGTTTTTATAAGTGTCATTATAATTTATGTATATTGACACTTTTTAATAGGTGTCATGAAGAAAGTGTTATAATAAATCATTTTTCTAGTAGTGGAGGAGCGTCTTTCGCGGAGGAGTCGCGAAGGAAGAGTCGCGAAGGAGGAGTCGGAGATAGGTTTTTGTTCGTTGAAGAGTCACAGAGAAGTGGGTTTTTAGGTTTTTTTTTCATGAAGTTAAAAAAATTATTGTGTTTTTAGGATTCAACAACATTCAATAGACAACAGTTTAATAAAACTGTTGTATATTATCACATAAGCAACACCAAAAGACAATAATTTTTTAAAACCGTTGTCTTTGACACACATTAGACAACATTGTTTTGAAAAACTGTTATTTAAAAAACATTATGGTGAACAACAACAGTTTTCAATAAAACTGTTGTTAAATGGAAAAAAGACAACAATTTCTTGAAAAACTGTTGTCTATTAGGTGTGGTTAAATCCAGAAATTCTTGTAGTGTTGCTTTATATGGATGCTTTCTTCAAGACTTCCATTAAGGAATGCTGTCTTGACATCCACTTGAATAGATAAAAGAATCTAGATAGATTTAAGCATGGCTACCAATGAAAAAGTTTCATTTTTCATCAAGCCTTGCTTTGAAAGTTTCTATATTTCCGTCTATCCCTCTTTTCCTATTATAGATCTTTTTATACCCAAAGGCTTTTACACCATTTGGTGGTTCTACAAGCTTCCAGATTTTATTAGAATACATATATTCTAATTCTGTTATTCATTACTCTTTGCCAAGATGCTGCATCTTTATCTTGGAGTGTTTCGTCATATGTCCAGAGATAAGGTTCATGTCCTCCAGGGATCGAGTCCAAAGACTCTCCCAAAACATGAATCTTTTTAGGTTGTCTAACAACACTCCCACTACGACGAGGCACTTTCTGCAATTGTGTATCATTTGTGATACGTGTTGCAGTTTCTTGTGATATTTCATCTTGTACAATTGGTACTATGTTAGACATGCCCTTTATTATTTCCTTAAGAACAAATTTACTTATGGGCATGTGATTTATTACATAGTCCTTTTCTAAAAATCGGTCATTGATGCTAACAATGACCTTATGATTTTTAAGACTATAATCCTACTTTCATTTCTCTAGGATAACCCACAAACAAGTGAATTCCAGTCCAACTTATCATTATCTCTCTTCAACATATGTATTGGACTACCCGAATCCGAATATACTTCAAAATAGGCTTACGCTTATTCAGCAATTCTATATGAATAGAGAGTTCTGACTTTTGAAAAGTACTATATTCACTTCCGTTTCCAGAGTATATCTTTAAAATGAATTTGGTAATAACTCATCATCAATCTACTTATTTCCATAAGAGTCATATACCTTCCTTTTTCTACACCATTCTGTTGGGGTGTACCAGGTGCAGTTAGTTGGGATTGAATCCCTACTTCTGATAAGTGACTCCTAAATTCTCCCAAGAGGTACTTGCCACTATGATTTCACCGTAGTATCTTGATACTTTTACTTTGACGTTTCTCCGCATCAACCTTGTACTCTTTGAACTAATCAAAGCACTTAGTCTTGCGGCACATTAAGTAAATGTATTTGTATCTTGAATAGTTGTCTATAAAATAGATGAAATATTCGATACTACCTCTTGTCTGGATAGTCAACACAAATCAGAATGAAACAATTCCAACATATCTTTGGCTCCATGCCCCTTAGACTTAAAAGCTTCTTGGTTATGTTTCCTTCCAAGTAAGACTTGCAGGTTGGAAAGATTTCCACTACCAATGAACCCAAAAGTTCATCAGCTACTAATGAATCCTACTCAAGTTAATATAACCTAGCCTTAGATGCCAAAGATATAATTGGTTCATTTCCGAAGGTTGTTTTCTCTTAAAGTTAGAAGATGTGTTATAATTTTCATTTATTGCATTGTGAGAGTTATTGGATTATAAATTGTCAACCAACATACAAGAATAGATAAATTCTCTATTTTTCTTGATAACAGCTTTGTTATCAAAATAGACACAATATCTATTCTATAATAGTTTAGAAACTGAAATCAGGTTCTTTCTAAACTTAGTACGTAAAGATAATTTCTAATAATCCATATTTTATTCATATTAAAGGATAAACATCTCCCACTGCAACAGCTGCCACTTTTACAGCAGTGCCCATGTGGACGGTGTTTTTATTTTCATTTAGTTGTCGGGTTTCTTGGAACCCTGCAATGAATTGCGAACATGATTAATGGCATCTGTATCTACACTTCAGGTTCTGGTAGATAACACCACTAAACATGTTCCAACTAATGAATGCACCTATATTGTTCTTTAGTTTTAAAAAGACAGACTACCTTAATGTCCAAGTCCTATTTCCAATTTTTACAATCGGGACTACTAAGTCTTTTCTATAGTATAACAGCTAGGGAATTGACAAACATTTTAAATCCTAAGAATCACAAAAATATTTGGTCAAGATCAATTCCTTAAAATCCCTATGAATTTTGTATGCCACGGTAGTGTGGACGTATGCAAAATCAAAGAAGAGATTTTATCCATTAATTTTATTATCTCGTCAACTTTACTTTATGACGAATAAAATTAATAGTTGATCTTTCTTTGATCAAATATTTGGTCAAAACTTTTGAATTTAAAATAACATTGATTCCTCAAACAATATTATTTAAATTCTCCAACACCTCAAACACCGTGAATTTTACATGCCACGATAGTGTGGACGTATACAAAATTAAACATTTGTAAGAGGAGGGGTTTACCCATTAATTATCTTATCAATAAATCTTTATGACAAATAAAATTACCTCAAACACCATGAATTTTGTATGCCACGATAGTGTGGACGTATACAAAATCAACCATTTGTAAGAGGGGTTTTTAATTTTATTATCTTGTCAACTTATTTATTTGACAAATCAATAGTTGGTTTTCTTCGATCACATAAATAATAGCAGTAACTCCGATGGGGAGGATACTATTAGACGTGCCTAAGTGTATACCATTATTTGACACTAAGTCCATTAATAAGATTGTGTCCCTTCCGATGGGGAAGATCACACGCTCTTAATTAACTTTCTATAGTCATCCAAAATGGAAGTTTAAGCTAGTGATCCGCAAACAAGCTCATCCGATATGGAGGAAGACACTCAGAGCCAACGCGCAAGCTTGTTGCATCACTTATAAACTAGTAATGGAGACCGTGGAATTTATTTAAAAATAAATCTCTCTCCCACTTAGTTATTTAAAGTGAAGAATTTTGACTATGCTAGCATACTTAGCATGCATACTAACAAACACACACAACACAGCATAAAAAGCAATAAATAGAAAAACTAATTTTCAACTATTATGGCTTTTATCTATTGCTGTCCTCCGTGTGTCGCCAACCCTAGCTGCTGCCATCTTTGGCCACCGCCACCGGCTCTAGTTGTCGCATCCATCTTGCTCCTCGTTCCGCTGCGCCTCTGGTTCTCAAAAGGTTCCACGCCTTGCAAGATTCGATCAGCGACATAAATAGAATTTTATATTTTTCGATCCTATATTCCTCGAAGGAATGTACATGTAAACTAGATCGAACATAAAATAAAATTTACATCCATCGATCCTATATTCCATAAAAGGAATGTACATATAACTAGATCAAAAAATAAAATCCAAATAAAACTAAATACAGCTCCTGCTATATTTTATAATACAATCATGCACACAGAATAAAATGCCCTTGACATGTCCAAGGGTCCAATCACACACATAATAACTACAAGTCATAATAGTTGGATCCTGCATCCACAAAGTTAGCACATCCTACTATTATCCTGCCTAAATTATGTATGACATGTGCATAATTAAACTAATATCAAATACACAGAGGCAAAACCCTAGCTCTGATACCAATTGTTGGTTGCTACTCAGAAAACCTAATGGTTCCACTGTACAAAAATTTTGTACAAAGGTATGAACCTTTTCCTAGCTACCATGTGTTCTTTTAAATTAAACTTGGATCGCCTGCGGAACTTAACACGTTTGATCCAAAGTTTAATCAATTTGTTCTTTTAGGTTTTGACTTGGATCTCCTGCAGAACTTAACACGTTCGATCCAAATCACCTAAGTTATTAATTCCATTAAATATTAATTTCCATAATTGGTTCCCAGTACTAACGTGGCGAGGCACATGACCTTCTTAGATATGGGAGCAACCACCACCGACTAGACAAAACCTTTTAAGGAAAGCTAATATTTAATTTCCTAAAATAACTTTAGGTTAACCGAAAGGAACAATCAAATCACAAGGGAAAAAAAACAAAGAACACAACATCGAAAATAAATTCGAAATACTAGAATCGCATACCTCTTGTATTTGATATTATTTCCAAAAATAACTAGTATGATGCGGAAAAGAAAATTACTAGTTATACATTTTAGAAAGACCTCTTGATCTTCTACCGTATTCCTCTTCTAATCCCGGACGTTGTGTGGGCAACGATCTTCCGAGACGAGAACCACCAAACCACCTTTTTCTTCTTTCCTTCAAGTTTCGGCCAAGCAAGACTTTCAAAGGAAGAAGATCCTTTTCCACTAACCAAGCTCCAAGGGATGCAAGCTTTCTCTCCTTCTTCTCCAAGCTAAGATCCGGTCACCACTTGATCTCCAAGAGAAAAGAAGGTTTCAGCCACAAAGATGGAGAGAAGAGAAAGGGAAGGGCCGGCCACACCAAGGAAGAAAAGAGGGAGAAAAATAATAGAGTTCTTCACCATGAAGCCTTCTCTACCCCCTCTTTTATAATCCTTGGTCTTGGCAAATAAGGAAAATTTAATAAAAACTTCCTTAATTCTTTTTCCATTTTAAAGGAAAATTTATTTAATTAAAAACAAATTTTCTTTTCAATTTACAATGGTCGGTCACACCATAAAATTTCCAAGCAAATAAAATTTTAAACACAAATTAAAACTTCCTTATTTGCTTCCAGAAATTTATAAAAAAAATTTCCAATAATTTTTCCCTTCATGATTGGTTAATAAAAAAGAAATTTTATAAAATAAAATCTTTCTTTTAACATGTGGATAAAAAGAAAGTTATCTCTAAAAATTAAAATCTCTTTTAATCTACAAATAAGGAAAGATATTAAATCTTTTCTTAATCTTTTGTAGAAACTAATAAAAGAGAATTTTTTAATTTTTAAACTTTCTTTTAAATAATAAACATGATTAATAGGAAAGTTTTTACCAAAATTAAAATCAACCTTTTAATCTACAAATAAAGAAAGAGATTTAGCTCTTCTCTTAATCTTTTGTAGAATCTTATAAAAGGAAAGATTTAAAATTTTAAACTCTCTTTTAAATCATGTTATCCACATAAAAAAAAATTTTAAAATAAAAATCCTTTTATTTAAATTTAGGCCGGCCACACCAAGCTTGAACCCAAGCTAGGGTCGGCCACCTTGAAGCACCCATGAACCAAACTTTGGCCGGCCCTAGCTTGGTCTCCAAGCTAGCTTGGCCGGCCCCTATGGGATGGGTAAGAAGGTGGGTATAGGTGGATATAGTACTCTATAATTAAGAGGCTACGATAGGGACCGAGAGGAGGAATTGGTTTTGGTCTCCCGATAAAATTAAGCATCCCGTGTTCACCCCGAACACACAACTTAATTTTATCAATAATAATTCATTTCACTAGAGAACTATTATTGAACTACCGTACCAATCCCAAATTACATTTTGGGCTCCTTCTTATTATGAGTGTGTTAATCTCCCTGTGTTTAAGATGTCGAATGTCCACTAATTAAGTAAGTTACTGACAACTCACTTAATTAATATCTAGCTCCAAGAGTAGTGTCACTCAACTTCATCGTCATGTCGGACTAAGTCCACCTGCAGGGTTTAACATGACAATCCTTATGAGCTCCTCTTGGGGGCATTCTCAACCTAGATCACTAGGACACAGTTTCCTTCTATAATCAACAACACACACTATAAATGATATCATTTCCCAACTTATCGGGCTTATTGATTTATCGAACTAAATCTCACCCATTGATAAATTAAAGAAATAAATATCAAATATATGTGCTTGTTATTATATTAGGATTAAGAGCACACACTTCCATAATAACTGAGGTATTTGTTCCTTTATAAAGTCAGTATAAAAGAAACGACATCAAATGGTCCTACTCAATATACTCTAAGTGTACTAGTGTAATTATATAGTTAAGATAAACTAATATCTAATTACACTACGACCTTCCAATGGTTTGTTCCTTTCCATCTTGGTCGTGAGCTACTGTTTATAATTTATAAAGAACCGATAACATGATCTTCTGTGTGTGACACCACACACCATGTTATCTACAATATAAATTAATTGAACAATTACATTTATCATAAATGCAAACATTTGACCAATGTGATTCTTATTTCTAGATAAATGTTTATACCAAAAGCTAGGCTTTTAGTATACATCCTAACAATCTCCCACTTATACTAAAAGATTAAGCTGCTATATCTGCTGCCATACATCTGATTCCCAACTCTTCAACATGTTCATCAAAAGCTCTTGCCTTAAAGGCCTTAGTGAAAAGATCTATAGGTCATCATCTAATGTAATCTAGGCAACAACAATTTCTCCTCGTTTATACGATTTCTCGTATTGGGTGGTACTTGCGCTCTATTGTGTTTACTTGCCTTATAGACTTATGGTTTCTTCGAGTTTGCTACTGCACCAATATCATTACAATAAATTGTAATAATCTTTGGACAAACCAGAAATCATATCTAAGTCTATCTTGAGGTTATTAAGTCATTCAGCTTTTATGGCTACCTCAGAGACTTGCCATATACTAAACTTCTATGGTAGAGTCCAGAAAAACACCTATGCTTATCACTCTTCCATAGTTATGACTTTACCTCCTAAAGTAAACACAAAACCCCGAGGTTGACTTACTATTGTCCATTTCCGATTGGATGTTAAAATCCATGCAACCCACAGGGAACAAATTATATGTCTTATAAGCTAGCATATAATCTCTAGTGCCTCTAAAGTACTTCAATATATGCTTTACCGCAGATCAATGTCCTTGTCCAGAGTTTCTTTGATATCTACTAACTATGCCCACGGCAAAATAGATATCCAGTCTCGTACACAGCATTGCATACATTAGGATTCTCATAGCCGAAGCATAAGGAACTGCCTTCATGTCCTTTATCTGCTTTGATGTCTACGGAGACATTTCTTTAGATAAAGTTACTCCATGCTAAAAAGGTAAGAAACATTTCTTGGAGTTTTGCATGCTTAAAACGAGCAAAGATTTTTTTTTTTCGATATATGAAGCTTGGGATAATATTCTTTTCTTGCAATCCCTTATTACTTTGATCTCAAGAATATATTCATTCTCCCAAGTCCTTCATATCGAATTGTTTAGACAACTATACTCTTACTTCTGAAAACATTTTGATATTGTTTCCAACTATCAAAAATGTTATCTACGTATAATACAAGAAATATTACCACGTTTCCATCACACCTTTTGTATACACAAGACTTATCCAGTTACTAAATAAATCCATAGGTCTGGATTCCTTTGATAAACCGGATGTTCCAAGACCTTGAAGCTTTGCCTCAGTCCATAGACTGATTGAGCTTTCACACAAGATGCTCTTAGCCCTTTGCAATGAACCCTTCTGGTTGCTTTATATGGATGCTTTCTTCAAGACTTCTATTAAGGAATGCTGTCTTAACATCCACTTGAATAGATAAAAGAATTCAGATAGATTTAAACATGGCTACCGATGAAAAAGTTTCCTTTTTCATCAAGCCTTGCTTTGAAAGTTTCTACATTCCTGTCTATCCCTCTTTTCCTATTATAGACCTTTTTATACCCAAAGGCTTTTACACCATTTGGTGGTTCTACAAGCTTCCAGATTTTATTAGAATACATATATTCTAATTCTGTTATTCATTACTCTTTGCCAAGATGCTGCATCTTTATCTTGGAGTGTTTCGTCATATGTCCAGAGATCAGGTTCATGTCCTCCAGGGATCGAGTCCAAAAACTCTCCCAAAACATGAATCTTTTTAGGTTGCCTAACAACACTCCCACTATGACGAGGCACTTTCTGTAATTGTGTATCATTTGTGATACGTGTTACAGTTTCTTGTAATATTTCATCTTGTACAGTTGGTTCTAGGTTAGACATGTCCTTTATTATTTCCTTAAGAACTAATTTACTTATGGGCACGTGATTTATTACATATTCCTTTTCTAAAAATCGGTCATTGATGCTAACAATGACCTTCTGATTTTTAAGACTATAATCCTACTTTCATTTCTCTAGGATAACCCACAAACAAGTGAATTCCTGTCCAACTTATCATTATCTCTCTTCAGCATATGTGCTGGACTACCCGAATCCGAATATGCTTCAAAATAGGTTTACGCTTATTCAGCAATTCTATATGAATAGAGAGTTCTGACTTTTGAAAAGTACTATATTCACTTCCGTTTCCAGAGTATATCCTTAAAATGAATTTGATAATAACTCATCATCAATCTACTTATTTCCATAAGAGTCTTATACCTTCCTTTTTCTACACCATTCTGTTGGGGTGTACCAGGTGCAGTTAGTTGAGATTGAATCCCTACTTCTGATAAGTGACTCCTAAATTCTCCCAAGAGGTACTTGTCACTATGATTTCACCGTACTATCTTGATACTTTTACTTTGACGTTTCTCCGCATCAGCCTTGCACTCTTTGAACTAATCAAAGCACTTAGTCTTGCGGCACATTAAGTAAATGTATTTGTATCTTGAATAGTTGTCTATAAAATAGATGAAATATTCGATACTACCTCTTGTCTGGATAGTCATAGGATCACATAAATCAGAATGAAACAATTCCAACATATCTTTGGCTCCATACCCCTTAGACTTAAAAGCTTCTTGGTTATTTTTCCTTCCAAGTAAGACTTGCAGGTTGGAAAGATTTCCACTACCAATGAACCCAAAAGTTCATCTGCTACCAATGAATCCTACTCAAGTTAATATAACCTAGCCTTAGATGTCAAAGATATAATTGGTTCATTTCCGAAGGTTGCTTTCTCTTAGAGTTAGAAGATGTGTTATAATTTTCATTTATTGCATTGTGAGAGTTATTGGATTATAAATTGTCAACCAACATACCAGAATAGATAACTTCTCTATTTTTCTTGATAACAGCTTTGTTATCAAAATAGACACAATATCTATTCTATAATAGTTTAGAAACTGAAATCAGGTTCTTTCTAAACTTAGTACGTAAAGATAATTTCTAATAATCCATATTTTATTCCTATTAAAGGATAAACATCTCCCACTGCAACAGCTGTAACTTTTACAGCAGTGCTCATGTGGACGGTGTTTTTATTTTCATTTAGTTGTCGGGTTTCCTGGAACCCTGCAATGAATTGCGAACATGATTAATGACATCTGTATCTACACTCCAGGTTCTGGTAGATAACACCACTAAACATGTTTCAACTAATGAATACACCTATATTGTTCTTTAGTTTTAAAAAGACAGACTACCTTAATGTCCAAGTCCTATTTCCAATGTTTACAATCGGGACTACTAAGTCTTTTCTATAGTATAACAGCTAGGGAATTGACAAACATTTTAAATCCTAAGAATCACAAAAATATTTGGTCAAGATCAATTCCTTAAAATTCCCATGAATTTTGTATGCCACGATAGTGTGGATGTATACAAAATCAAAGAAGAGATTTTATCCATTAATTTTATTATCTCGTCAACTTTACTTTATGACGAATAAAATTAATAGTTGATCTTTCTTTGATCAAATATTTGGTCAAAATTTTTGAATTTAAAATAACATTGATTCCTCAAACAATATTATTTAAATTTTCCAACACCTCAAACACCGTGAATTTTACATGCCATGATAGTGTGGACGTATACAAAATTAAACATTTGTAAGAGGAGGGGTTTACCCATTAATTATCTTATCAATAAATCTTTATGACAAATAAAATTACCTTAAACACCGTGAATTTTGTATGCCACGATAGTGTGGACATATACAAAATCAAACATTTGTAAGAGGGGTTTTTAATTTTATTATCTTGTCAACTTATTTATTTGACAAATCAATAGTTGGTTTTCTTCGGTCACACAAATAATAGCAGTGACTCCGATGGGGAGGATACTATTAGACGTGCGTAAGTGTATATCATTACTTGACACTAAGTCCATTAATAAGATTGTGTCCCTTCCGATGGGGAAGATCACACGCTCTTAATTAACTTTCTATAGTCATCCAAAATGGAAGTTTAAGCTAGTGATCCGCAAACAAACTCATCCGATATGGAGGAAGGCACTCAGAGCCAACGCGCAAGCTTGTTGTATCACTTATAAACCAGTAATGGAGACCGTGGAATTTATTTAAAAATAAATCCCTCTCCCACTTAGTTATTTAAAGTGAGAAATTTTGACTATGCTAGCATACTTAGCATGCATACTAACAAACACACACAACACAGCATAAAAAGCAATAAATAGAAAAATTAATTTTCAACTATTTGTTGGTGCGGGAAGCATCCGACGATCGAACTCGTGTTTTGATAACGGCAAAGAATTCAAAGTTAAGATGTCTGTTAGTCTAACAAGTCTACTTGAGGATTTCAGGAAAGTCCTAGTTGCGGTTAGGCAAAGGGAAAACCCTAGGGGGCGGTAACCCTAGGTCATAGGGGGTGGTAACCCTATGCGGAAAATCTTGGCAGGTCGAGGGCTTCAGGCAAAAGTCCTAGGGGGTGGTAACCCTAGGTGAAAAGTCCTGGTGTCGCGAACCAGGTGAAAGACTGGACTAGCCGGGGAAGCGGATGTCCAGCAGAAAGTCCGGAAGCATCGGGTGCTAAGCAAAAGTCCAGTCGATCTGGAGGATCAGCTGGCAACAGGTAAATCTCCTGAGTGGAGTAGGTGAGGACGCGTTCCCCGCAGAGAGAACAGTAGGCGTCGGGTCGACCTAGGGTTTCCGGCTGGAAATCCAAAGTCAGACTCGGACAGTCCGAAGACTGTCGTTTATTCCTTACTATATTTTATCATATTCTAACACTGTCTTGCAGGGTATTTTGCTCGGACTAACCTTTGTTTGCAGGTGAGGACCGGGCGCCCGGGACCAAAGTTTATCCCTTGCGCGACTTCGCCACGTGGAGCATCCAGGTTGGTTGGCCACGTCACACTCCAGGCGCCTGGAAGGGATCCAGGCGCCCGGAACCGCATATAAAAGGAGGGTTGAGGTGCAGCTTCAAGATACAACTTGGAAAAGCGATCTTCTGCAACGTGCTGCGAATACGACCATCCTGAAGTGCTGCAAGTACACCCCGACGACCCGGAACTCAGTCTTTTCGATTCTACATTGTTGTTGGTATATTTTATTATTGTACTTGCAATCTGTAACTATTTAACGGATTTATAGTTGTTGCCCACCGAAAGCGATCAAGGATCGCGGGCCTTCGAGTAGGAGTCGCCTTAGGCTCCGAACGAAGTAACTCCTTCGTGTCTGTGTCTCTTAATTTAATTTCCGCTGCATTAACTCTTACGTTTTACGATTCCGATAATCGAACGATTTTAGCCACGAGCGCTATTCACCCCCCCTCTAGCGCGGTCTCGATCCAACAATTGGTATCAGAGCGGGGTCGTTTTGAATTGGTGCAACCACCTTTCAAAACAAATTTTTTCCGTGGTATTTAAAAAAAAAAAAGAAAAAAGGTGTCAATTAAAATTTAGCTTTATAGCTATATTTTAATTCTTTTATCGAATCGTTTTTGCTCAAAGTTGGTCAATACCATTTGAGCTCGTTTTTCTGCCTCCAGCACTACTAATCCAAGACTCAGTCTTGGAATAGATCTTCGTGTTTTTGCACTTTTTCAGATCAAAATGTCTCAACAAGAGGGGTTCAGTACTGTTCGTCCCCCACTATTCTCCGGAGATGATTTCGGTTACTGGAAAGGAAGAATGGAGACGTATCTGAAGATTCAGTTCGAAACATGGATGATCATTAAGACGGGACTTCAGCTACCATCCGATGACGACGGCAAACCGACTCCCTGCGAGAAGTGGGACGCCTCTCTAATCAAAAAGGTGGAAGCCGACGCCAAAGCTACCTGCACCCTCCAGTGCGGCCTTACCAAGGAAGAGCTCAACAGGGTCGGCCCATTCACCTCCGCAAAGGAGCTCTGGGAAAAGCTAATCGAACTCCACGAAGGCACTGACGACACCAAGGTAAGTAAAAGATGTTGGAACCCCAAGGTTGTTTTGGTGTGATCAACATGTTAAGTTAGGTCCTGTGTGTTTCTAACCTTGTGTCTAAGTGTCCAGGAGCTTAGAAACACAGGTAGTCGAGCTGAAGACGCAGCTAGCGAGAAGTACGGCAGTCCGAGAGACGAGGTGCTGCGGAAGAGTACACCGGCGGACGAGAATGAAGTGTGCGGTGGTTCCGAGGGACGAAAGCCGGAGCGGAAAATTGCTCGGAGAGCAAGAGACGCAGCTAGCGAGAAGGTCGACGACCGAGGGACGAAGACTGCGGATGAGTACGCTGGCGGACGAGAAGGAAACACGCGGCAATTCCGAGGGACGAGAAGCCGGAGGGAAGCCCGCTCGAGAAGACCGGAAGTTGGGTTCGGGTGAGCCCTTTTCCGGATGGCAGAGATCACCCAAGTGAGCGGATCCGGAGGAGAAGAACCGGATCGAGGCGGGACTGAACCAGAGAAGAGGTCCTGGACGAAAAAGTCAACGACTGTTGGCTTTGGGCTCCGGGGCGCCCGGAACTCTTCCGGGCGCCCGGACCCAGTATTTTCGCCAGATCGAGTCAAAACTCGATCTGAACGTTGGGGGATAAGATTTATCCCCCCTAGGGCGCCCGGAACCCTTCCAGGCGCCCCGACCAAGGCTATAAATATAGCCTTGGTCCAGAAGTTTTTCATCAATTCAGAACTCACGCTTTTCTTTCAAACACTTGTACGCTTTCTGTAGTTAGCTTCTATTGTGCGCTTCAATTTTGTAAGAGGCTTCTCCGCCTGAAGGAGAAATTCTAGTGCGATCATCTTTCTTGGATTAACAACCTTCCCGGTTGTAACCAAGTCAAAACCTGGTGCCTCGTTTTCTGTTCTGATCTTAGTTTATTGCTTTGATTATTTTTACAAGTGTCAGTTTAAGAGTTCGAGAAGGGTTGGTTTGTGTTTTGATTTCTGCAGGGCTATTCAACCCCCCTTCTAGCCGGCCCAACGGTCCTACAAGTGGTATCAGAGCCGAGGCGCTTCAGGAGGACTAACCGCCGAATGAAGCAACGAAATGGCCGGACCAAGCATCCACCCGCCGAAATACGAAGGGGATTTCACCACATGGAAAAAACTGATGCAGGTATTTCTTACAACCGATATTGAACTATTTTTAACAATGAAATTTGACTTTGAAGCTCCAGAGGACAAGGAAATAGATAAATGGACAAAAAAGGAGCAGGCTGACTTCGTGGCGAACGGTACCACTCGCTAAGCGTGCTTCCGCCTCAAGAAGTCAACAGGATCGATAAATACAACTCAAAGGAACTTTGGGAAAAGTTCCTCGAGCTGCACGAAAGTCCGAGCCAAGCTCGCGGAAGAGATCTGCCTTGAATCAGCTCACAAACTGCGACTTGGGAAGATGAGACATCGACATCGCACTCCAGAATTAAAGAAATAATCACCGGACTCACGAATCTCGGAGAAGAGGTAAGTAACTGAGATTCGCTCAGGTACGCGTTAAATTCATTTTCAAGAAATTCAAAATGGGCATCACTAGTAGATGCTTTTTACATTTCTAAGGACTTAAAAAAAATTTCATTAGAAGAATTTTTTTCAACATTTGAAGTCCATGAGTCAAGATGTGCAGGAATGAAGGAGCCCAAGAACAACGTCGCCCTCAAAGCTTCGAGAGACGAACCTGAGTCGGAATCCTCTCTCGACGACGAGGAAATGGTAATGATGGTAAGAAGATTCAAGAAACTTTGTAAATCTAGATCTACAAACCATCCGCAAGGGAAAAAAAAAAGGATGATCCGCTGCTACCACTGCGACGAAGAAGGGCACATCAAGGACAACTGCCCCAAGCTGAAGAACAAAGACAAGGAGAAGGGAAAGAAGCCTATCCAGAAACGAAAGGCCCTGAAAGCGACGTGGGACGATACGTCGTCCGAATCGGAAGTCGAAGCATTCTCCGGACTCGCACTAATGGCGAGCCATCAAGACGACGACTGCGATTCAAGCTCTTCCGAAATGAGCATCGAGAGCATCGATGAAGGGGGAGACACGTCGGAAGAAAGCAGCAGCTCAGGGGGAGAAACGGATAACGAGATCGACAAGGTAAGTCAGGTACGATCTCTTCCTCCCGATAAAATGTTTAAATTCGTTAAACTTTTAACAAAAGATTGCTGCAAGTTAGAAAGTGAAAATAAAAATTTAAAAGTAATTCTAACTAAATCTTGTCCCTTAGAAGAATTAGATAAATTAAAACTAGCAAATGAACAATTGAACCTTGAAAATGATGATTTGAAAATTCAAGTAGATAACTTGAAAAACTATGCATGTTCATCTAAAACTAAAAGATTTAATAATTTAAATTGGTACTTTAAATATTACCCGGGACAAATTAAGAATATTTCAAGAAAATATGTCCCTAAAAATTTTTTGGTTAATCCAGTAGGTTGGAACCTATATTGGGTTCCGAAGTCATGCTTAAATTAATTTTAAAATTAAAATTAGCGCTTTAAGTGAGAAAATTAAACAAAGAATTTTTTTATGAAGCTTTGTCAAGGAAGTGGTTGTTGCTCCAATAACCAAGAAGGCCTAGTGCCTCGCCACGACCTGGAAGCCAAAATATTGAAATAAATGTTTAATTAACTTACTAATAAAGCATTAATACAAGAATTTATTAGTGCTTTAAAAAGGGTTTTTCAAAACATTTTATTTCAATTTAGAAATTTTTAATTGACTTAGTCATTTGTTTTAAAAAATAAAAATGTGCTTAAATATTCTCAAAAATCATTCTTTCTTAAGTTAAAAGATTTTCTGAAATTAGAAATTTATGCTCAAATTACTTAGAAATTTTTTTCCTAAATCAGAAACTTAGAAATTTTTTTTTAAAGTTAGAAATATTTCTCAAAATAATTCTTGCAAAAAGCTTAAAATTATTTTTATGAATTTATTTTAAATATTTTTTAAAAAATTTCCTAAATCTTTAATCCTTAGATTGTTTTTCTTAGAATCCCATTTTTTTTGTGATCAAAGGGGGAGAAGGGAAAGTATAAGTCTAGAGGGAGGTAGATAGATTTAATTTTTTTCTATCTTTTTGTACTTAAATTGCATATTAAGTTAAGTTACTTAATTTTATTTAAAGTCTATTTTACCCTATCTTAACTTGGGTTGATCACACCAAAAAGGGGGAGATTGTTGGAACCCCAAGGTTGTTTTGGTGTGATCAACATGTTAAGTTAGGTCCTGTGTGTTTCTAACCTTGTGTCTAAGTGTGCAGGAGCTTAGGAACACAGGTAGTCGAGCGGAAGACGCAGCTAGCAAGAAGGACGGTACGGGACGAGGTGCTGCGGAAGAGTACACCGGACGAGAAGGAAGTGCGCGGTGGTTCCGAGGGCCGGGGCGGAAGATTGCTCGGAGAGCAAGAGGCAGCTAGCGAGAAGGTCGGCACGGGCGAAGAGCTGCGGATGAGTATGTTGGCGGACGAGAAGGAAACACGCGGCAAGGGACGAGAAGCCGGAGCGGAAGGCTGCTCGAGAAGACCGGAAGTTGGGTTCGGGTTAGCCCTTTTTCGGATGGCAGAGATCACCCAAGTGAGCGGATCCGAAGGAGAAGAACCGGACCGAGGCGGGACTGAACCAGAGAAGAGGTCCCGGACCAAAAAGTCAACACCTGTAGACTTTGGGCTCCGGGGCGCCGGGAGCAGGCCGGATCGAGTCAAAACTCGATCTGAACGTTGGGGGATAAAATTTATCCCCCCCAGGGCGCCCGGACCCTTCCAGGCGCCCCGACCAAGGCTATAAATATAGCCTTGGTCCAGAAGCTTTTCATCAATTCAGAACTCACGCTTTTCTTTCAAACACTTGTACGCTTTCTGTAGTTAGCTTCTATTGTGCGCTTCAACTTTGTAAGAGGCTTCTCCGCCTGAAGGAGAAATTCTAGTGCGATCATCTTTCTTGGATTAACAACCTTCCCGGTTGTAACCAAGTCAAAACCTGGTGCCTCGTTTTCTGTTCTGATCTTAGTTTATTGCTTTGATTATTTTTACAAGTGTCAGTTTAAGAGTTCGAGAAGGGTTGGTTTGTGTTTTGATTTCTGCAGGGCTATTCAACCCCCCCCTTCTAGCCGGCCCAACGGTCCTACAAAAGAGATCTTCTACTTAATAAGTTATATAATCTAAAAATGCAGGAAGGCGAGACGGCGAGTTCTGTACATGCGAGAATCCAAGACATCCTCAACTCTCTTCACGGAATTAGGCAGAAGATAGAGAATCGGGACGTCATAAGGTATGCTTTAAACTCATTTCCAAGGAATACATTGTGGGCATCAATGGTAGATGCCTACAAAGTCTCTAAGGATTTGTCCTCCTTAAAATTAGACGAATTATTTAGTGAGTTTGAACTCCATGAACAAACTAATGCACAGCCATCCGAGAAAGGGATTGCTTTGGTTGCAGGAACGAGTCGAACACGGGAATCAAGAGGACGGCGAAAAGTTGAATCGGAATCAGAAGACGAACCCGATTCAGAAGATTTAGAAGATGAACTGGCCAGCGAATTTGTGAATCTTGTAAAGAAACTCTACAAGAAGAAGAAGGGCTTCAACAAGAAAGATCTAAAGAAGGCAGTTCAATCCAAGGAGGCTCAACAGAACTCAAAGACAAAGTTCGAAGTCACTTGCTACGAGTGCAACCAAAAGGGGCATATAAAAGCCAACTGCCCCAATCAAAAGGAAGCCAAGAAGCAAAGAAGAAGGAAAGTCCTAAAGGCAACCTGGGACGAATCTTCTTCGGAGGACGAAGATGACGAACTCAACCAAACGAGTTTACTCGCATTGATGGCCCGGGACCAGATCAGCGAATCCGAGAGCGAGTCAGAAGCAGACTCCGAACAAAGCCACGGATCCGCATCCGTTTCCGAAGGGCCAGACTCCACTGTAAGTATTCCTAGGCTTAATAATTTAGTCAATTATTTACTTCGCAAATTAGCCAAGTCAAATTTGAAAATTAAGTCAGTTTTAAAAGAGGTAATCATTCTTAAAGAAGGAACTAAATCAAAACCTCTAACTGAAGATTCAACTCAAGTACAACAACTTGAGAAAGAAAATTTAAATCTGAAAAATCAGTTAAAAGATTTAAAAATTACTTTAGAAAAATTCTCTCTGGGCTCCAAGAATTTGGATCTAATTCTTGGGACACAAAGAGCCGTATACAATAGAACTGGGCTAGGATATAAAAAGAAATATAAATCATATTTATCCTTAATAAACAAACAAAGTAGTAAATCAGTCCAAGCATGGGTCCCCAAGTCCAAATTGATCAATCAAATTGGACTTGGCCAATACTGGGTTCCGAAGGATCAAATATACTACCTCGACAGACCATATCGAGGCCGTGATCCAGGGAAAGCTAAAATGAAAACGATCTTAATTTAAAAAATTCGAAATTAAATTCATAATTTAAAAAATTCGAAAAATCAAATTCATAATTTAAAAATTCGAAATTAAATTAAAAATCTAAAATTAAAAACCAAATTCAAAATTCAAAATACGAAATTAAAAATCAAATTCATAATTTAAAAATTCGAAATTAAATTAAAAATCTAAAATTAAAAACCAAATTCAAAATTCAAAATTCGAAACCAAATTCAAAATTCAAAATTAAATTAAAAAATCAAATTCAAAATTCAAAATTTGAAATTAAAAAACTAAAATTCAAATTTCAAAATTCAACAAATCGAAATTGTGAAAAGTAGATGGAGGATCCAAACTAGCTGGCACCTCCAACTGAACTGCCCGACAGGGTAACTGAACCTAATTTACCCGGAATGGGTAAAACAAGAATAGACTACCCGGTAGGATAATTAAGGATAGATTAAAAAGGGTTAGATTTAACTTGAAAGACAGTACTGGTGAAATTTTTGGATGATAGTACGTTAGGGAAACTTGGGCATCGCATGTCTAGGACGATATGGCTTCGACCTGGTGCATTTGGCCAAGTGGAACTGACCGAAGCTACCCTTAAATGGATCCTAACTAGTTAGACCAAGGGTTAGTATTAAGTTCAGTGGGTAGGACTATTTGGGAAACCTCGAAGGCATGGTTACTTTAATGAGTTCCTTGTGACTCACCATAGCCCAGAAGTTTATCCAAAGAATGCCTACTTGTTAAACCCAAAGCTAAACATAAATCTAACACAAAGTTAAACTAAACCTGTAAATTGAACCTCAATTCATCTCACATCAATTATAGGATTCCCTGATTGACAATGTAGATCGAGTGAGATGACTAAGGAATAAAATTGTCTTTTCAAACAAATTAATTATTTAAAACTTTTCCAAAATTAATTTCAAAATTATTTAAATTTTTTTTCAAAATTATTTAAAAATCTTTTCAAAATTAATTTCAAAATTATTTAAAATTTTTTTCAAAATTAATTTCAAAATTATTTAAAAATCTTTTCAAAATTAATTTCAAAAATTATTTAAAAAACTTTTCCAAAATTAATTTCAAAATTATTTAAAATTTTTTCAAAATTAATTTCAAAATTATTTAAAAATCTTTTCAAAATTATTTTAAAATCTTTTCCAAAATTAATTTCAAAATTATTTAAAAATCTTTTCCAAAATTAATTTCAAATCTTTTTCAAAATTAATTTCAAAATTATTTAAAAATCTTTCCAAAATTAATTTCAAAATTATTTAAAAATCTTTTCAAAAACCATTTCAAAATTATTTGAAGACCTTAAATCTCAATCAATAAACATAGTGTCTGCTTCAATCACGCTATCTCCATTAAAGAAACCAATTCAACTACTTCATGTGTAGGAATTGGATCAATGAATGTTGGATAGTGGATGCTCCAGACATATGACTGGAGATAAATTGAAGTTTACCAAACTAAAGTACAAGAGTCTAGGATCAGTTGCATTCGACAACAACGGTAAACTTAAAGTAATCGGAAAAGGTAATATTGAACTTAGTTCCGATTTCATTATTCGAAATGTTTTATTGGTTGAAAATTTTAACTTTAATTTACTAAGTATAAGTCAATTGTGTGACAGCGGATACCTAGTTAATTTTGATAAATCTGGATGTCTAGTTAAAAATATTGAACACCCAGAAATTAAACTTAAGGGACTTAGAAAAAATAACATCTACACAATTGATTTATCAATTTCCTCAATAAAGTGTCTCCTGACACAGCAAGAGGAAACCCAATTGTGGCACAGAAGGCTGGGTCACACACACAAAAGACTTATTTCAAAAATGAGTCAAAATGGTCTAGTTAGAGGTTTGCCCAAATTAAAATTTATTGAAAATTCAATCTGTGATGCATGTCAAAAAGGAAAACAAACTAAGTCAACTCACAAGTCAACTAACCTAGAAAGATCCAACACCATACTTGAGCTTCTTCACCTTGATCTATTTGATTCACATGGAGCCAAATCACTAAACAAGAACCAATATTGCTTAGTGATAATTGATGACTACTCTAGGTACACTTGGGTGAAATTTCTAAAAACAAAAGATGAAACCTATGAAATATTTAGTAATTTTTGCAACTTAACGGAAAATGAAAAAGATACTAAAATTAAAAGAATAAGAAGTGATCACGGAGGGGAATTTGAAAATCATAAGTTCACCCAATTTTGTAAAATAAATGGATACCAACATGAATTTTTATGTCCTAGAACCCCCTAACAAAATGGACTAGTGGAACGTAAAAATAGAACTTTACAAGAAGCAGCTAGAACTATGTTAAATGAATATCACTTAAATCATCAATTTTGGGCTGAAGCAATAAATACTGCATATTACATTCAAAACAAAATTTTAATTAATAAATTTCATAATAAAACAGCATATGAACTCTACTATAATAAAATTCCCAATCTAAACTATCTAAAAGTATTTGGGTGTAAAGTTCACATTTTAAATACTAAAGATTACCTAGGAAAATTTACACCCAAATCTAACCAAGGAATATTCTTAGGATACTCCTCAACCAGTAGAGCCTTTAGAGTATTTAATCAAAATGCCTTGAAAGTTGAAGAAACAACTAATGTAATATTTGATGAAGAAAACAATTTACCTAATATAAATGAAAATATTGACACTAATCCTAGAGCAGCAGACGATGATGAAATCCAATCTAACCATAATGAGTCAGAAGAACCAGTTTCTGACTCACAAATAAGACCAACTAGAATAAGCTCCTCTCACCCACCTGACCAAATTTTGGGTGACCCAAACCTAGGAGTCAGAACTAGATCGTCCTATAGAAACCTTAGTCAGATTGCTCTAATTTCTAAAATTGAACCTAAAACTATAGAAGAAGCCCTGCCTGATCCAGACTGGGTCATTGCGATGCAGGAAGAATTAGCCCAATTTGAGAGAAACCAGGTCTGGGACCTTGTACCTAAACCCATAAATAAATCAACAATAGACACTAAATGGGTTTTTAGGAACAAGTTGGATGATCACGGTGATATAGTAAGAAACAAAGCAAGGTTAGTAGCCAAAGGGTTTAGTCAAGTCGAAGGCTTAGACTATGATGAACGTATGCTCCAGTAGCTAGACTCGAGTCCATTAGGATGTTATTAGCCTATGCAGCCAATAAAGGATTCAAATTGTACCAAATGGACGTTAAGTCAGCCTTTTTAAATGGTTTTATCAAGGAAGAGGTCTACGTAAGCCAACCTCCAGGGTTTGAAGACATGGACTACCCTAATCACGTATTTAAATTAAAAAAGGCACTATATGGACTAAAACAAGCCCCTAGAGCATGGTATGAAAGATTATCTAATTACTTAATATCCAAAGAATTTAACCAAGGACAAATCGATCCTACTTTGTTCGTGAAAACCATAGGAAAAGACATCTTTATAGCCCAAATTTATGTTGACGACATAATCTTTGGTTCAACCAATTCAAAATTCTTAAAAGAATTCGTCAAATTAATGGAAAATGAATTTGAAATGAGTATGGTTGGAGAACTTAATTTCTTCTTAGGTTTACAAATTAAACAAACTAAAGATAGAATCTACATTTATCAAACTAAATATGCTAAAGAGTTAATTAAAAAATTCTGTATGGAAAATTCAAAAATAATAACTACTCCAATGGCAACCAACATAAACATTGACTCTGACCCTGAAGGAAAACCAGTTGACTTAAAATACTATAGAAGTGCCATAGGTAGCTTACTCTATCTAACTGCAAGTCGACCCGACATATTATTTGCAGTAGGTATGTGTGCAAGATACCAATCCTGTGCAAAAGAGTCACACCTAACATATGTTAAAAGAATACTGAGGTATATTAAAGGAACTCTAAATGTAGGACTTTGGTATCCAAGAACTTGCACTTTTGACCTTTATGGCTATTCTGATTCAGACTATGCCGGGTGCAAGCTAGACAGAAAAAGTACAAGTGGTGGCTGCCAGATTCTAGGTCAGTGCCTAGTAAGTTGGTCAAGCAGAAAGCAACATTGTGTTGCTCTATCCACTACAAAAGCTGAATACATAGCTTTAGGAGAATGTGCATCTCAATTGTTATGGATGATGCATACACTAAAAGACTATCAACTAGACTATAAAAATACTAAAATCTTTATTGATAATATCAGCTCAATAAATCTGATCAAAAATCCTATACACCACTCTAGGACCAAACACATAGAGGTAAAACACCACTTTGTAAGGGATCATGTAGCTAAAGGTGAAATTGCACTCAACCACGTTGAGTCCAAATCAAACCTAGCTGACATTTTTACAAAACCCTTACCTGAACTTGAGTTCAGTGGACTTAGAAGGCAAATAGGAATGTGTTGGGTAGAATAGATATCTTACTATTATTATTTTGTTTTTAAATTCTAGGAAAAACAGTTTTCAAAACTCCAATTTTACTAGACTTTCAAAAGTTGGGTTTAGTCTAGGATTTCCCCTAGATATCATGTTCCCCTAGAATTAAGCCAGAGCATCTCACAAAACACCTAGGTTTACCTTGATTGTGATTGAAAAACATAGAATGGTGTGAGATGCATAGGGTATAGCCTGGACTCAAGAATGCTTATATCTGTGCATCAATATGAGTCTGGGCATTAAATATGTAATAAACATTAATCAAGTTAAAGTTCTCCAGCTCTAGTCAAGTCTATCTGGACCTAAATAACTTAAACTTGACTAACCTAGTAAAAGCTATTGTCCTATAGACAATCAGCAAGTAACTAAAGGTTAAACAGTTGGCAAAAGATACTCAATTTCTTTCTCAAGAATGTTTTGTTCTCTATGGCTCTGATACCTAATATATAAACATGATTTGTGCTTGGACTTAAGGACCAACTGAACTTAAATGAATAATCTGGTCCTAAAAACTTAAATTCCAATTGACCTTAACTTCCAAACTCTGTTGAATATTGCTAACTTTAATCATGTACAACCCCTTACACATTGCCCATTTTTTGAGTTATGGCAAAGGGGGAGAGTAGCAAAAATATAGTAAATATAAAATTCAAATTAAAAATTAAGGGGGAGCAAAAGTTAAGGGGGAGCCAAAACTTAAGGGGGAGTATATAGGGCAAAATTTACTTTAGTTACCTTGTTCATCCATACTTAGCAAATTTTGTCTATGTTTAAAATGACTATCTATTCTCTTGTTTACTTAACTTTGAATTTGTGTTGCCATAATCAAAAAGGGGGAGATTGTTGGTGCGGGAAGCATCCGACGATCGAACTCGTGTTTTGATAACGGCAAAGAATTCAAAGTTAAGATGTATGTTAGTCTAACAAGTCTACTTGAGGATTTCAGGAAAGTCCTAGCTGCGGTTAGGCAAAGGGAAAACCCTAGGGGGCGGTAACCCTAGGTCATAGGAGGTGGTAACCCTATGCGGAAAGTCTTGGCAGGTCGAGGGCTTCAGGCAAAAGTCCTAGGGGGTGGTAACCCTAGGTGAAAAGTCCTGGTGTCGCGAACCAGGTGAAAGACTGGACTAGCCGGGGAAGCAGATATCCAGCAGAAAGTCCGGAAGCATCGGGTGCTAAGCAAAAGTCCAGTCAATCTGGAGGATCGGCTGGCAACAGGTAAATCTCCTGAGTGGAGTAGGTGAGGACGCGTTCCCCGCAGAGGGAACAGTAGGCGTCGGGTCGACCTAGGGTTTCCGGCTGGAAATCCAAAGTCAGACTCGGACAGTCCGAAGACTGTCGTTTATTCCTTACTATATTTTATCATATTCTAACACTGTCTTGCAGGGTATTTTGCTCGGACTAACCTTTGTTTGCAGGTGAGGAACCTGCTGGAAAAAAGTGGTCCGGGCGCAGGCGCCCGGGACCAAAGGTTATCCCTCGCGACTTCGCCACGTGGAGCATCCAGGTTGGTTGGCCACGTCACACTCCGAGGATCCAGGCGCCCGGAACCGCATATAAAAGGAGGGTTGAGGTGCAGCTTCAAGATACAACTTGGAAAAGCGATCTTCTGCAACGTGCTGCGAATACGACCATCCTGAAGTGCTGCAAGTATACCCCGACGACCCGGAGCTCAGTCTTTTCGATTCTACATTGTTGTTGGTATATTTTATTATTGTACTTGCAATCTGTAACTATTTAACGGATTTATAGTTGTTGCCCACCGAAAGTGATCAAGGATCGCGGGCCTTCGAGTAGAAGTCGCCTTAGGCTCCGAACGAAGTAACTCCTTCGTGTCTGTGTCTCTTAATTTAATTTCCGCTGCATTAACTCTTACGTTTTACGATTCCGATAATCGAACGATTTTAGCCACGAGCGCTATTCACCCCCCCTCTAGCGCGGTTTCGATCCAACACTATTATGACTTTTATCTATTGCTGTCCTCCGTGTGTCGCCAACCCTAGCTGCTGCCATCTTTGGCCACCGCCACCAGGTCTAGTTGTCGCATCCATCTTGCTCCTCGTTCCGCTGCGCCTCTGGCCAACCCCAGCTGCTACCTTCGTTGTCCGCGCTGTCGGCTGGGATGATATGTGCATCATCGGTCGTCTTCTTGCCACCTCGCTGGCCAACTCGATCGGTCAAGCATCCATAATTCGCTCCTCCTCCGTGTCTAAGTCCAAGGGCCCGACCACTTCGAAGTCATCAACCCTAAGCGGCTGACGAAGGATCAAGGCCATTCTTTGCTTGCCTACTGATGAGTGGCATCACCCGGACGGTGTCGAGCACTGCTCTCCTCGACACCAAATAACCATCTAAGGTCCCTTTGCACAAACATGGGCAAATGCCAGGGCCAGAGCAACGACCCTTCCGCACGGAGAGCAAGCTGGTGGCTTTATTCATAAATCCACCTGGTTAAATTTTAACTAAGTCTTTTTTTGCATTCCCCGATCGGAATTAATTAGTTTGTCCGTCTTGTTTTTTTGGGTGGAGAGTTTGGATATCTGCCAGTGGCTAGCATTTTTAGAGTACGAAAATAAACAACTGCGAGCCCCGTCCAGTCAAGCATACACCTCGCAGGTTCAGGTTGAGTAGTTCACTACGGAGGTTGCCCAACTGAAGAAAGATTTGGAGCAGAGCTCCGACCGAACGAATGCTCAACATGGAGAAAAACCAAAATCACGAACGGACCCTCCAACTTGATCAACTAACCAAGTAAGCTCATAACTTTGAGTCTAAGATAAATTTCGTCAATGCCAGAATACTCCTATTTAATGACATTCTAGAAAATAATTAACTGCATTTCATTCAAGTATTAAGGTTGAATAGAAAGTAATAGTCAATTCAATATTCATTCAAATCTGTTTAGCATTAATTTTTTTCTTTATAATTTTATTTTCACTAATACTTACCTAAAATCTAAAATCTAGTCCAGTTATTCAAATAATATATTAGGAGTTTGGCAAACAAATTGAATGCCTACAAGTTCAAGTTGAGTTTACAAGGATGATAACATTAAAAAATAATGGCACAAGACAGTAATAACAAGTTAATTTAATCAATTAGGACTGCTAATTTTTATACTCAGGCTATAACTCAAATTACTTTTATAATTATCATATTTGTCATGTTATAATTCAAATTATTTTTATAATTACAATAATTGTATATTATATTTGTCATATCCTATAAATTGTTTATATAATTTATATAAATATTTCTATTATAAACGATGAAATTAAGTCATTATTATTTGATGCGGTGATTAGGCGAGACCCCATCCTACTATTACAGTGAAGGTCAAAGTCAAAATGGTCAACGGGTGGATGTTGTTGGCTGGTCGGGAGAGTTATGCGCTGACCAGGGGTTGAGCACCGGGCCATCGTCTTGGGCACAGTGAGTAATCAAATCGATGTTCAAGAGACGCGCAGAAGCCGAGCCGAGTGACTTCCCGCTCAACCTAACAGCAGACTCGACATCAGCTGGGCACGTAGACAGTGAGCTACTCGCCGAGCATGTGGACAGTGGACTTCAGGCCGAGCGGCTATCCCGCTCGGCCCGACAGCAGGCGACACTGGGACAGTGGATTTTCAACCGAGCGACTCTCCCGCTCGACGTAATAGTGGACTTTCAAACGAGTGACTATCCCACTCAACGTGATAGCAGACACTGCAGGGATTTGATAAAACAGTTTGATGGATTAAAAAAACTACCTATTTAACATTTTTGACTCTATTTTGATCCCTTGTTAACTTCGACAGGGTATTTAGTGTTGTAACATACGAAAGGACAGCTGGATAGCAGATTTTAAATAAATAGATGAAACTCAAAATCCTTGATTAGTAGAATTTGTACTGTTTAAACAATAACAGCTACCCAAAACGACCAGCTGGGTGACACAAAGGATTACTGACATAAACAGATTCCAAACATGAAACATATAGTATCTTTGGCTACCAAATAAACTTCATTTCCTGCTAGACAATAGCTTTCAGAGGTATTATACTATACATGATTTCAGAGGCTATCAATAAAGGATCGTGTTGGCGATGAAGAAACTACTAAAATCTATATGCCAAAGGCTTGCAAAAAGAATGAACTCTAGGGATGACTGTCAAAACCTGACGTCCACATGATTGAAGACAGTGGGTCGTGATCATAAAAAACTTGTGTTCAGTTTATCAGCTCTGTTCCAGCTGCAAAAATAAAAGACAACAGCAGGAGTTAACACATAACAATAACTATGACAAAGAAATCTAAAACCAAGGGGGGAAAAAAGATGAATACACTTGCAAACCAATACTTTATAGAACTCCAATGAATAGGATGGAAGGTTTTGCTTAATTGCTAGATTAGATTGGACAACAAAGGATGCCATTGAGGAACAATTCGAAGTCCCAATACCTGGAGTTTTCTAGAAGTGCCTAATTAACAAGACAGTCCTAGTTCATTTGCAACATCATATACAACCTAAAAACAAGGTTTCAAATGGCGTGAGTAGACATTATGCAGTCCACCCACAGCATAGCATGTGTATGCTGGAGTATATACAATCAGCACTAATACTAATTACTAAACAATATTTTATTACAATATTTATATTGATATTTAAAAAATTTATCACTCGAAATAGTACGACATGCAAACTGACAAAATAGGATAAGTTGGACATGATCTGAGACATGATCTGTTTCTATCCGATCGAGAATTATGTGGCTGATGATGTCAAGCGGTTTAACTCCTTTCCCCTCCTAACTACTGACTGTCAAGTCCTTTGACTTATGACCGTCACGTCTCCTTGACTTTGGACTGTCTTTGACTGTTATCCCCTTAATTTCTAACTGTCTGGTCTTATCGGACCCATCTTTATACACGGTATCAAATGTGTAAAATTAGTGATAACTTATTAATAGTCAAAATGATAATATGGGTATATTCTTACTGAGTAAATGATTAACATAAAAGTGTTCTATGGTTAGCATAAATTTTGAAGACAGCATTAAATGGCTGATATATTTTTGGCACAATTTCTAATTAATGAGAATTTTAAGCGGTTTGCCTCTACAATAGGCTATCTTCGACTTTCTGGACTTTACGATATTTACTATTTTCTGATTGTTTTTCATGCTTTCCGATGTTTCCTCCGCGACTTCATATGAATTACCTGGAATCACCAGTTTTGTCGTCCTCGTCCATTGCGCTGCCACCATTTCAACCAATTTGCCCTCGAGAAAACAGAGAAAATAGTAAATAAAACAATGCAGCTTAGATAGGAAGAATCCGTAATCCAGAGGGAGAAGGGGAAGAGAATTGTACGTACCATGCCATCATCGCCGACCAAGAAGACGCCCGTCAAGTTCGCGCGCCGCACGTCGAGCGGCCACGTCGTCAGCCTGTCACGCGACGAGGACGTTGATGTCGCCGGCGAGTTCATCTCCTCCGGTGGCCCCAATGACTACGCCAACTACACTGTCCACATGCCTCCCACACCAGACAATCAGCCTTATAACGCCGCCGCCGCCGGAGTCAGCGGCGGCCCTTCCTGTAAGCCCGACGACCTCCCAGCTCCGCCATACAGGAAGCGAGCGACCCGACTGAGCAAGGACGAGGGGGACTTCGTCGGAGGCGGCGGAGGAGGTGATGCGTCCGGGAAGTTGGACCGCCGGGTTTCGGTCATGAAGTCGCCGAACAATAAGTCGATGTTGCTAAGGAGTCAGACGTCGGATTTCGACCACAATCGGTGGCTGTTCGAGACCAAGGGCACTTACGGGATCGGAAACGCCTTCTGGTCCAAAGACGAGGTAGAGTACGACGAGGAGGGCGAGCCGATGAGGATGACGGACTTCTTGGAGAAGCCATGGAAGCCTCTCACCAGGAAGGTGCAAGTCTCGCCGGGCATTCTCAGTCCCTACAGGTAACAAAAGCCCAACACGCATGCGATCAATTGGTGATATATCAATGAAGAATCGAATCAGAGTCGATTTGGCAATGGCATTGCAGGCTTCTAGTGGTGGTACGATTTGTGTTCTTGATTCTTTTCCTCTCGTGGCGGGTTCGAAACCCAAACCCGGACGCGATGTGGCTGTGGGGTTTGTCCATTGTGTGCGAGATCTGGTTCGCCTTCTCATGGTTGCTGGACCAATTGCCGAAGCTCAATCCCATCAACCGTGTGGCCGACCTCGCCGCCCTCCGCGAGAAGTTTGACATGCCGTCGCCGACGAACCCCCTCGGCCGATCCGACCTTCCTGGCCTCGACGTCTTCATATCCACCGCCGACCCGGAAAAGGAGCCACCGCTGGTCACTGGAAACACGATCCTTTCAATTCTCGCCACCGAGTACCCTGTCGAGAAGCTCTCTGTTTACGTTTCCGATGACGGCGGGGCGCTGCTCACCTTCGAGGCCATGTCGGAGGCTGCATCCTTCGCCCAAGTTTGGGTCCCCTTCTGCCGCAAGCACAACATCGAGCCGCGCAACCCGGATAGCTACTTCGGCATCAAGCGCGACCCGACCAAGAACAAGAAGCTGCCGGACTTCGTCAAGGATCGCCGTTGGATCAAGCGGGAGTACGATGAGTTCAAGGTCCGCATCAATGGCCTTCCCGACGCCATCCGGCGCCGCTCCGAGGTCCTAAATGCCCGCGAGCGGAAGCTTGCTCGCCAGCGCAGCGGTGGCAGCGAGGAGGGTTCTACGGCCGCTGCAGTCGATTCCAAGTCTCCTCCCGCGGCCACTTGGATGGCCGACTCTACGCACTGGCCGGGCACTTGGGCGGCTCCTTCGCCAGATCATTCCAAGGGCGACCATGCTGGCATCCTCCAGGTGATGATCAACACTCCCCATCACGAGCCAGTCTACGGTTTTCCGGGCGAGCACCCGTACCTCGACTTCACGGGCATCGACACCCGCCTACCGATGTTTGGGTACGTCTCCCGCGAGAAGCGCCCAGGATACGACCATAACAAGAAGGCCGGCGCCATGAATGCCATGGTGCGCGCCTCAGCCATCCTCTCCAACGGCCCCTTCATCCTCAACTTCGACTGCGACCATTACATCTACAACTCGTTTGCCATCAGGGAGGGCATGTGCTACATGATGGACCGTGGCGGCGACCGCGTCTGCTACGTCCAGTTCCCGCAGCGCTTCGAGGGCATCGACCCCTCCGATCGCTACGCCAACCACAACACCGTCTTCTTCGACGGCAACATGCGCGCCCTAGACGGTCTCCAAGGCCCCATGTACGTCGGCACCGGCTGCCTTTTCCGCCGCTACGCGCTCTACGGATTCAACCCCCCGCGCGCCAATGAGTACACGGGACTCTACGGCCAGAACAAGCGTCCAGCGCCGCCGCCGCCTGAACCGCCCAATTCGGGGAGCTTGGGCGAGGAGGCACAGTCGATGGCCACGCACCCGGACCTCATCACGCCGATTAAATTTGGCAACTCCAAAATGTTCATCGATTCCATTGCAGTGGCTGAGTTTCAAGGCCGCCCCTTGGCCGACCACCCAGGTATCAAGAACGGTCGCCCGCCCGGTGCCTTGCTGGAGCCACGCCCAACCCTCGACGCGGCCACCCTCGCGGAGGCTGTTTCCGTCATCTCCTGCTGGTTGGTGCGCCTATCGATGCAATTTCATCGTCTACTTTCTACCGAAAGTTTCATCGAACAACTTGCGTGCAGGTACGAGGATAAATCAGAGTGGGGGGAGAGGATTGGGTGGATCTACGGATCCGTGACAGAGGACGTGGTGACGGGCTACAGGATGCATAATCGCGGTTGGCGGTCGATCTACTGCATCACCAAGCGCGACGCCTTCCGAGGAACAGCGCCGATCAACCTCACCGACCGGCTACACCAAGTGCTGCGATGGGCGACTGGCTCCGTGGAGATCTTCTTCTCGCGCAACAACGCCTTCCTCGCCTCGTCGCGCCTCAAATTTCTGCAGCGCATCTCCTACCTCAACGTCGGCATCTACCCCTTCACCTCCATCTTCCTCCTCACCTACTGCTTCCTCCCGGCGCTCTCCCTCTTCAGCGGCACCTTCATCGTGCAGACCCTAAACATGACCTTCCTCATCTACCTCCTCCTCATCACCACCACGCTCATCCTGCTATCCTTGCTGGAGGTGAAGTGGTCCGGGATCGCATTAGAAGAGTGGTGGAGGAACGAGCAATTCTGGGCCATCGGCGGCACGAGCGCGCATCTAGCGGCGGTGTTGCAGGGACTGCTCAAGGTGATCGCCGGCATCGAGATCTCCTTCACGCTAACCTCCAAGTCGGCGAACGAGGACGAAGACGACATCTACGCCGACTTGTACGTGGTCAAGTGGACAAGCCTCTTCATCCCGCCGCTCACCATCATCGTGGTGAACCTGGTGGCCATGGTGATCGGCGTGTCGAGGACGGTGTACAGCGAGATCCCGCAGTGGAGCAAACTGCTTGGTGGGCTCTTCTTCAGCTTCTGGGTGTTGGCCCATATGTATCCCTTCGCGAAGGGCCTTATGGGCCGAAGAGGGAGGACCCCCACCATCATCTGGGTTTGGGCCGGAATCGTCTCCATCACGGTGTCGCTCTTGTGGATCTCGATCAACCCGCCAGATGGCAGCCCGACCGGTGAGATCGACGTGTGAAATTCGCAATTGGAACACGCACACAAGTTGAATGACATAATTTCTGCGCCACTCAAGTGAATAGATAGCTGTAAATTTCTTACATGTAATGTTTCAAATTTGTTCATTTAAATATAAAACATACCTATACAGCATCTACTCATTAGATTGTGACAATTAGATGTGGATTAATGGCCTTTCAAATTATGAGTCGAGGTAACAGATATTAATTAGAATATAACTAATGAGGACTGAATTTGGTTCCTGTGTTTTTAATTTAATTCTCGTGCTCGTGAACTGATCTCAAGAATCACTTTCCTGAGATGGCATGCTGGGACCTAGACATCATTAATATGGCCTCTTTCATCATTCAATTGCATGCATTGTTTGAAATGTAGTCAGTGCTGCCGCAAGTTCTTTGTTTGGGATCATCCATTAGCAACACTAGGCAAGGACGTGGCTAAGTTGTGTTGAAGCTTTTCTTTTCAGTCCATAGCTGGTCTTTTCGTTGCATTCAAACACGAACAAGGAAAACAACCTCCGTCTGGAAGATTCCTTTGTCATTTTAGTGACATAAACACACTAATTCAAGTATTGATTGCAATTGTAGGGTTTAGGAAGCAAGAAAGGAAGTATCATTCATGTTATGAACTCTTAAGGACTTCTTGTGTATTATCCTCCCATGCCATAAGTAACCACTTAACTCTCAACACTCAGTCTCCTCATGACAGTACGATGATTAAAATATGGAATATTATCATATGAGATCTTAGGATCAAAATTCGGCACGTCCGAGCAAGTCTTCCCCTATGCCTTGGCTACTTCTGCTAATAGCTTGTAACCACCTGTGATTATCTCCTCTGTATTAGCCTAGGGACGGATTGACGGTGGTGTTAGGGACGAGCAAATCATCTTTTATCATATGTAACTCTCTCTCTCTATATATATTTTTTTATTTAATAATTTTTTTTTATAATCCAGGTATCCAGCTCTTTAAACTAACTAATACTGAAAAAAAAAATCAGCTCAATCTCATGGAAGTTTCTCACCGACCACTAGGATAAATCGGAAAGTACCCACGGTTATCTGTTTGGAGCAGCCAATATTTTTAGTTTTGTCATCCCACTAGAGGAAATACCCTGCAGTGCGTCGTAGCTAAAATTTAAACCTTAGATGTTTTATTATCCACTAGAGTACATAACTGTTATACCATTGCCCCCGGCCATGATGGATTACTCTTTGTGACAAAATCTGACTCACCCATCCCAAGCGCCCCTCACCTTCAAGTTTACAACTAGATGAAGGGAGCAAATCACTGTAACCAAGCAGTCTCTCTAGATGGACGAGATTTTATTCTCCAAGAGATTATTCCCTATCTCATGTGCTAATCTACCATCCAAATAACGACTCGACTATGCCTATGGAGACGTATGATGGATAACTCTTGTTGGACAAAAGGTAGCTTGCTCACCGCAAGAACCCTCACCATTAGTCTTATATCGAGATAAAGAAAGTAAATCATAGCGACCGAATGACTTCTTTAGGTGAGAGGAATTTTATTCCCAAGAGATTGTTCTCCAATGATTCGATTTTTGTTCCAAGTGGTAATCTACAATTCAAGTACCAACTTGACTATACTCATGGGGGCGGATGGTGAACAACTCTTATGTGGTAAAAGATGACTCACTCACTCCAAGTGCTCGTTACCATAAAAAAAAAATCATGATAATCAAATAATTTTTTTTAGGTAGGAGAAATTTTATTTATAAGAGATGGTTCCTCCTAGATGCAATCCTGAGTAAATAATATAATATTTAATAAAAAATATTATTAAGGGGTGTTCGAGAAATTAATTATTTGAATGCATTCTAAAGGAAAGGATATGTGCTAGGACATTTGACCTACCATATATATCATATGTAGTCGGCTGCTAATGGGTTGTTTGATTGCGGAATCTGAATTTTAGAAAATATATGTCATTCTTTTCTTCTCTAATAATTATAACCAGAGAACAAATGAAATACAACAATGAAATTTGCGTCGTCTATGGTTTTACATTTATTTTTTTCCATCAGATATTTAATTTACATGGATTAATTCTAGATAGAATGGTCGATCTCGTATTCCGCCCATCTAATAAATTCTGGATGTGTAATGGTCCACAGACCGATAGCTCTCACTAGTAATTCGAACACCATATGCATATGAGAATATGCAGAATCAAATCCTCGCCATTTTAGTGACATAAACACTAGGCAATACTTGAATTTGGTGGTTGAAATGTTAAGTCTTTTATGATTTATGTGTCATTGAATTTGATTTTTTTTTCCCCTCGAGTATAACTATTTTTGCTTGCATTGTCATTTTTAATATCAAATTTCTTGGACAGTAGCTAAAAATCAAACTAACAACTACAACGTTCTCTGATCATTTCCAGTGGAAGCTAGCATCACTTGTTTTTCTCACAAAACAATAATGAAGTTACTTTGTGATGTTGAGTGATCACTTTCGTTGCTCATGTAGCTTGTGTTCACATGAATTTGTAGGACTAGAAATTATACTTAATCATGCTTCCTTTATTATTTGTAGTAGTATGTTCATTAGTTGATAAATCTGTATTAACCTTTGTAATATGGTAGTGCATGCTGCTCACACATTTCCAAAGATAAGGGAGAAAAGAAAGTGAGAATCATACCTTCTTAAGGAGTTCGGATCTTCGAAGAACACGTCTAAGGAAGAAAACTAATCTTTCAGGCGTGCTCCCACAAAAGTGTCGTGAGACCGAGCGCCTAGACCAACACCTACCATCACAATTACTCCGTGAGGAGAGAAATTGAAAATGAGGGAGGGAAACATGTGCCAACCAATAAACACGAAAAATAGTTCGAAAAAGAGCTCCAATAAGACTGCCGCGAGAGCACAGAACTGCTCATCCTTCGAACGTACGTACTCTAGCAAAAATGCTGCAAGACTGTGTAGTGAGGGGTGAAATTGAAAAGAGGGAGGGACAATTAAGTATTAGGACACAAACTTGAGAGAAGTAACTTTCTTCTTATCTTGATTCGGAAGGCGATATTATGGAGGCCTCTGAGCTATGAAAGTAGCATTTGCAAAGTTGAGGGAATGATGATGGATTTTCATGGGAGCACTACAAGAAAAATCCTCATAGACATCGGTGGAACAACAACTGTTTTAAGTAAAAACCGATGTCTTTAAGTATTTTACACCGATTTTTCCAAAAACCGGTGTCTATAAGCGCAGATTTTCGCTCATAGACATTGGTTTTTTAAGCCGATGTCTATGAGCGCCTTTTTTTCGTTAATAGACATCGATTTTAATAACGGTTTTTAAAACCCGGTGTCTATGATAAAATAAAATAATTTAATTTTCCCACCAATACTTAACCGAAATTTACAACACTTCACTCTTCCCTCCAAACCTAAACCTATATCGCGCCGTGCACCGTATACAACCATCTCTCTCATCTTCATCTCCTTCTTCCCCTTCTTAGATCGACGCCTCTTCCTCTCCCGATCAGGAATAACTCACGACGCATCTCCTCCACCTCCTCCCTTTGGGTAAGAAGAGGAACCCTTCTTCACATTTTGAGAAAGGAGAGGTGACGAGTTGGTCTTGTTTTCTAGGGTTTCAGAGTAGTAGTGCGGAGGGAGGCAAGATGAAGATGACTAGGGCGTTTGTCAAGTCTCGCTATTCCGCGTCGGTGTCGAGATCTGGAGATAGAGGGAAAGCGCGCTGAGGATAGGGAAAAAAAACATGGCGGAAGAGAAGGAATCCACCTCCATTCCGCTAAGCTAGGCGGCGGACCCTGAAGACCCAGCCAAAGCGCCCCCAATTTCTCCCAGTTCCTCCACTAGGAAGGTGCGTGCCTGCCAGATCTGATAGTGTCTGGGGTTATGGCCTCTTTGTTAGCCTTGATGCAGTCAGTTAGGGTTCCAATTTGGATCGGGAGAAAAGTTGGGCAAGATTATAGCGGGACATTTTTGTAGTTGTCTTTAGGTGCTTCTCGTATCGAATTTGTGCTCTTTCAGTTGGATAAGTCGAGTTTGGTAAAATTTTGCTTAGAATCATTGTTTGTTTCCATCAATTAGTTTCTAGTTAGCTGGATGGCAGAGAAAGTTAACTACTTTTGAGCAAAGTAAATGAACCTCTAATATTAACCGATTCAGAGTACATGAAATAGAGTGATCATCTACGGAAGGGATTATAGCCATGTCGATACAGAAGGTCATAGTTTTCATTACTAGTTGGTATGTTGGTATGAAATTTAATAGCTTTCGGGGTTCAGGTAGGCTTAGACATGCATTCTATAGCTACACCTCCATCACAGGATACAGAGAGCAGAGCCATGGGTGTATATAATTTGTGTGTTACAACTCAATTTGCACGTTAACCATTTATGACCGTCTTCTGCGAAGATAAGTTGTGTAAAACAAAGTTAAAATATTAATAAATGTGTAACAAAAATCGGAATTTGACACCGCCCATTTAACTCACTGCAAAAATACTCACCTATTTTCATCTGTACAATGATGACTATTCTTTTAATTTTATTTTTTAAATAGAAGAAGAAACTTGTATTAAGTACTGAGAATGCTATTAACGTTTGGACATAACGAAGTGAAAATATCATAAATAATTATGTGAACCTTGAACTGCCCCATGACTTGTATTCGAGAATACATCCTTTTAAATTATTTTTTCTACCCTCTTTCTTTCCTTGGCTCTGTAACTCCATAAACAGGAACAATAACTAACAATTCTAACTTTTTCATTGTCTAAATTATCCTGATGTAACTTTTAGCCTTGTTATTTACAGGCCTGTGGTGCTGTTCTTCAGAGTTGGGTGTCAAAGAAATTTATGACTGGATGGTACAGTTATATCATATTCATTCTTCTGATTTCTTGCATTTAAATTTTTCTGACACTTGTCTCTCTTCTTTTTTTTTTTCAGTGTAGTTCTCTTCCCTGTTGCAGTCACTTTTTACATTACATGGTGGTTTATTCAGTTCGTTGATGGTTTACTATTAACACTGTTTTACATTTTGGATGTTTCAGGAAGGATGTCTGTAGGCTCCAGGTAGGTGGATTTTTGTTTGCTTTCATTAGATCAAACTTTTTTGACTTAGTTTTTTGTTATCAGTATCTTATCATTCATTCATGCTATCATACTTCAAGCTTAGATTCTTGCAAGTTTGTCGCTCGAACCACACATTGGGCTTCGTGATATTAGTCGGATATCAGAGACAAATTTTGTAACGAAACTATTGATGCCTACTTGTGTGATTCTTTTCTCTCATTTAGTAAGTCAATAGATGATCACTGAATTTGAATTATGTTCTTTTGGAGTTGTTTTTGGTTATGTTTTTTTTTGGGATTGGCTAGTCGAAGGATAAAAGTGTTTCTTTTTGTTGTGGAGTTTTACTGGAAGATAGTTTTGAATATGATACAGAAGTAAAAGCTGGAGTCTTTTGAAGAAATGTCTAGTTAGTCACAATTTGCAAACAGTTTGTTTATGCTTTCTTCTTAATTATCTATGAAACTACTTCGTTATTAAAAAATATTATATTTTTTTTATTGCTCTTTTCAGAGCCATTGTAGCAGAAGTTTTAACATGTGGATTGACATCATTAGTTCAAAAGTAATAACTCCTTTCGGAGACAAACAAAAAATGAGAAGAAAAAACTTCTCATCCCTTCGTTCCCTTCTCATTCTTCTTCTTCACTTGTTTACCTTCAATCCTTATGTTATGCTTTCTTTTGGTTGCAAAGGTTTATACTTGATATGGTTATGAGGTGGAGAAACTGCCTGCATTCTATAAACCATCGAGCATTCAAATTGATCCTTATAAATACCTTTGTGATTTATACTAAATGTGTGCTTTCTCTCAAAATCTCAAATTAATAGTATCCATTATGTTAGGCTGCACATGGTGCTGGCAGTGGACGTCTACAGTGACAAGATCAAGCACCTATTCGATGCGACGGAGGGGCAAGAAGCCGCGCGCCGCCCTTGGGGTGGCCGGATCTAGTTCCACCGCCTCAATATCAAGCACGACTCCAGGCTCGAAGGCCTCATCAAGATGTCAGATTTGGTTAGTTCCCTTGTCCTATGGAACAGATCTAACCCTGGATCTCTTCTTGCGTTTGTTTTCAGTGTGATCTGTGCGGTTTTGTATTTTTTTACTGTAGCTTTACTTCTCAGCATTTTTTCCTTGGTCGTGATCGTTTGAGCGAATCTTTTTTTTCGTCATCGTCGCAAGGGATCCTAATGTATATGCAATACAACTTTTTGTTTTCTTTGTAGACGATTAATCTGGCGGCAATCTGCACTCCTGCTGATTATCACACCCGCCCACTAGACACCATCTCAGTAATTTCATTGATGCTCTCCCAGTTGTTAGTTTTGAGACCCCTGGGCTTGTTCATTTCCAGTTGGATTTTTTTTGTACTCTTCTTTGGTATTGATTTAGTTTATTGTGGCATGTGCAAGTTAGGTATTGCTCAGAAAACAACAAGCGCGTCATTCACTTCTCAACATGTGAAGTGTATGGGAAAACGATAGGAAGCTTCCTACCCAATGATCATCCTCTTAGAAAGGTATCATTGGCATTTCTACATTTGAGATGCTATAAATTAATGAAACAATTTTCTTGATGATACTTTTAATTCTCCATTTCTTAATAATATTGCTTCTCGATGGTAATGACCTTCTTTTGACCTGAAAATGAGTCTTTATTGTGGGTACTATTCAAGTTGTGTCAATAGTCATGTAATGAGTTGAGGTTTACCTAGAAATAAGAGAAATATCATAAAAGATTCTAGAAAGAAAAACTAAAAAAAATATGATGATATATTTTTATTTATTATTTTAAGTACTAGTTTTTTGTTGTGACATTAAACCGCCACAAATAATAATATTGGTTATTTCTCATCATGTATAATTAATATTATAACATTATCAGATGAGTTTAATATCTTGTCGTACATTGTTATTCCTACTTAGTATGCATGTAGATTTATATGTACATATCTATATATGTGATTTCTCTGTGGTTGAGTCCTCTCTCGACTTTGTCATTTTGTTTCATTTGACTTTATAGCAGTGTGGACTATGATAAACAGTCATCTTTTAAATCCTATGATTGTATTTATTATTCTAACCTTAACATATTTTCTATGATAGAACAAGAAAGAAAGGAAGAAGGTCCGTGAGGTTGGCATCTTGAAAAAGGATCCTGAGGCTATTTGAGAGCAAATTGAGAAGATGGAAAGAATGAGTAAGTAATTTGGCCAAGATCCCCTTAAAATTCTTTTTTCACTGATATTGAATGTGGTCTTTTAATCTCATTGGTTTTCAATGTAATCGTTTTTTTACTTTTTTTTCTAGGCATTCTTATAGTCCTCTTCTTTCTAGATTGAAATTTGATGCTTCTAGAATGATACATCAATAGAGGATCATTATGTTGTTTTCCTTGTCGCCATCTAGTACAATATATATAAATCCAATCAGTACAATACATATAAACCCAATCAAATTTAATAAAAAAACCCAAAATTCGAGCCAAGCTGAACTACACAATAAGAAATATTTGTCCAACTCAAACTTAATAAAAGACATCCAAATCATCAAAACATAAAAAAACCATTCAATCATTCTATAATAACTATAATCGGTGACACATGGGAGCAACCCTCCATGAGAAAATCATTTGCAAGCAACTACAATCTCTAGTCACTTACTGATTATGTGATTTGACATTCAACATCTCCTTTTTTGACATCAGTATTCTCTTCAAGCAATTGGTGCCTAAGTTCTAGTAAAGATGCCTTTGGAACAAGAGTGCAACTGTAGCCTAAAGTTGTTTGAGTGCCTGGCCATCTGCTTTATTTATCAACTCTTATATATAGGCTTGCATGCAATTTAAACAAAATGCATCCTTGTTTATTTGATCTCATCTCAACCTTCAAGAAATCAGAATAAAAATTTCATCCAAGATTGTGATGGATTGATTCTGGATTTAAATTTTAATATGATTATTACTACACTATGCTTCTCTTAGATTTCTCTCTCTTTCTTTACATAGTGAGCAACAGTGTAATACCTGCATTAAGATATGATGCTTTTCTTATTATATACAAATTTAGTGTAATACTTGTAATATCATTTCGATCTAGTTAACTATTTTGAGGCAGATCACTTCTTAGATTTGGATATTCAACAGTTCTTTATGTAAAGAAGTCTTGTGAATTGATGAATATCTTTTATATGGTAATGCTGTTGTGTTTTATCTGGCTCGATATTTATGTAGTTGCTCACGTTTGTTGAGGTATCCTATTAGTGTAGGGAGAATTTTATTTTGCTTTCAATGACAAACATAGAGCTTTATTGTTGCATTCTTAAAATTTTCAGGAATGATAGATCTATCACTATATGATGTGGTTGAGATAAATGATGAATGTGTCTCTTTTTAAGCATTCAAATTAGTCATCTTGTTACCTGGTGCTCTTACTACTTTTTCAACTATGATTTTTGATTTTGGTTTACTAATATATTATTTATGTGTTTTTACAGTTTACAAATCTCAAGTACTCCAGAGTTGAAATTGATGAAGTGCGGTTCGAGTGGGTTGAATGCATGCTAGATTACATTTGAGTAGGAAAGGTATTTGATTTTTGAAAACTTTGGATGATGCATGCATTTGCATGGAATGTAAATTGTGTATATTGTCCCATGTCAATTTCTTTCTAATGGTGATATTCTAGGACTTCTGCAGCATGTATAATTCTTCTGTTTTTGTTCTTTGTTGTAGTTAAGTAGACCAAATGGTACTTTTGTTTGACAGATTAGAACAATGGATGTTTTAACTCAGAAAACTAGGCATTTGAAGGTGAAAAGTGGTGAGATTAGGGAAATGAAAGGCGCAAGAAGAATGGAGCAGTATAGCAAGTTGAATAGATTTTGATTCTCATAATTTAATGTAGCCTCAGCTTGATTTTTGACTCACGATGTTCTACCTTGATGTGTACAATATCTATTAGCTTTTGATGTAAAAAGAATGTTTGTGTATTTTATGGATACTGTTGTAAGAAGAATATTTATGTAATTTGTGAATATTTTTGTATTTTATGGATACTGATGAATGAAGAATATTTGTGTAATTTGTGAATATTTGTGTATTTTCTTGGATACTGTCGGTTTTTCACTGTTTCGAAAATCGAATTTGTGTCATTAAAAAATACTGATATTACATCGGTTTTCCATCGTTGCAAAACCGGTGTCATTAATTAATATTACATCGGTCGTATACCGCTGCCAAAACTGGTGTTATTAACTATAATATTATATCGGTTTTACACCGTTGATGAAACAGTGTCATTAAGTGATACTACACCGGTTAATAACCGATTCAAAAATCGGTGTCGTTAAGTGATACTACACCGGTTTTAACCCGATGTCTAAAATGGCAGACCTTTTACATCGCCTTCATAGACATCGGTCGAAAATGTAATAGACATCGGTGGAAAACCGATGTCTATGAGGGTTTTTGTTGTAGTGGAGGTTCGGGCATGAAGTCGAGGGAGGAGAGAAAGACGAATGTTGCAGAAAAGGAGAAAGGAAAGGTCGATGCTCAGCTTCGGAGGTGATGCGTGCAGAAAAGGGGAGAATTTCGTGCGACAATGTGTGAGGAAAGAGGAGAAGGAGAAGAAGAAGATAAAGATAAGTAATTGTGTTTAACTAATTATATAATTTTTTTTATTAATAGATTAATACTGACATTTATTGAATGTCAGGATAAAGGATGATATTTATTTTATTTTAAAAAATATTTTTGATAGGTGTCCTTATAAGTGTATATCATGAGACTATAAAATAAGTGTTGTTAAGAAAATATCATAATAAAATAATTATCTTGTAGTAGGAAAAAGGGATTAAATGTAGGGAAGCTTAGGATTAGCTCATTATTTTGCCCAATGGTTTAATTTGATTCACTTGATTATTTTAGTTTTAATCCCTAATTTTTGTTTAGTTTGACGAATATCAAAAGGAGAAATTTGTTGGATCCAAGTGGTGAGCTATAATTGTTTTTCATGTGTTGTCAAATAAGTCAAAATTAGGACTTTTTATATCTCTAAGTTGTGTATCTAAGTATGCTCTGGATTAAATAGAGTATGGTGAATAGTGGAATGGGACATTTGAGGGACCATAAAGGATGAGGAGCATCGGAAATGGCGAGCTTTGGTAAAAGATACGAGTGAGAAGGATGAAAAGAAAAGGGAGCCGGCGAACTTGGTGCATTTGAGGAATGAGAAGCTACAGAATAATACTTCAGAATGAGAAGGAGGAATTTGCTCAAGGAGCTAGATCTAGTCGGCTGAACTAGCACGATCAATTGACCAAATGCAAGGATCGGTTGACCGAACCTATAGATCAGTTGATCGAATGCCACATCAACAGAGAGAAACAATTGTTGAGTGGATAAGAACCTTGGCCATGTCAACAAATGATCATCTGCCACGTTAGTAAATGGGCAAGAAGTTGGTCGTTACAGCGGATAATGCTAATCCACCATGTCAGAAAATGGTCGAGCAAGTGGTCGTTGCATGGATAAAAGCTAATTTGCCATGTCAACTTTTTTGATGGACCAAACAACTTAATTGGTCGACCAAACAACTCGATTGGTTGATCAAGCGTGCGTTAACAACACTTTGAACTGTGTCTATAAATAGACATGAGTAACTCAGTTGTAATAAACACACACTCGAATTAATTTCTTGTTTAACTGTTTTCAAATTGTATTCCCGTGCTCTATAAGAGGTTTCTCCCCCTCTGGGATATTTTTGAAGAGGAGAAGATAGTGGATCTTTAATAGTTCTTGGACTAGCAACCGGTTGGTTGTAAACCAAGTAAAAGTACTTAGCCTCTTTATTTTTATATATTTAATTTTGTTTACTTAATACGTATGTGTCCTTGCTAAATCATATATATATAGTATATATCTCGTATTATTTTATTAAGAATCTATCCTCTTTATTAACTAATTTTGGTGAAGCTCAAAATAAAATTATATTAATGTCTTTTTTTTCACATCGAAAATAATTTCAAGGTTTATTAGTAATTTCAACAAACGTATCAATCAAAGATATAAAATTTAAGACTCAGTTGCGGTGTATTAATTTTTCTTATTAATGAATTAATGATCTAGAGTTCAAGACTCAGTTGCAGTGTATTAATTTTTTCCATTAATCAATTAGAAATCTAGAATTTTCTTTATTCCCACATCTTAGAATTGGCAACAATACAAACAGAGAAACTTTTATAAATACCTTGGGCCAACTATGTTAGAAAACATACTTTTATAGACATTTTAGCTAAGATCAAATATGATATTAAATTAATTTTTTATAAGGGGGAGTCCATTATAATAGCTTGTTACTGGGATTCTTGAGCGTCACCCAAGTACTATTGCACTATTACATAGGTCTAGCGCACCCTTATCCAATTTATGGGTCACCTTTTGTCTAAGATTAAGCGTAATATTTGTTCTTATCAATTTAATATATAATATAAAGAATTAAATTAATTTTTTAGGAAGGAGAGTCCATTACCCACATTGTTCATGTATTATAGTACACACACAACTAGGGGTAGAACTACTTATAGCTTTGGTGGGGCAGTTGCCCCACTTCAATTTTTTGTAACTACCCTTAGAGGTGCATAAAATTATAAAAATACTAGCGTCTTGCCCTACTAAAAATAAATAAAAGTAGGGGCAATACTTAAAAATTAAAACTATTTTCTTCTTTCCTCATATCTCTCCTTGTATTGCCCCACCTAGTATAAGGGGTCTAGCCTATGCAACATGTGTGCACGATCTTACTATTTTATTAAAAATCTGAACCATTTAGTAACTCTCAATTAATTTGGTGAAGTCCAAAATTAAATTACGTTATTGTCCTTTTTTCACACTAAAAATAATTTTAAGGTTTATTAGTAATTTTCACAGACACATCAATAAGGGATCTAGAGTTCAAGACTCGGTTGCGATGTGTTATTGAAAATTTTTCTCATTAATCAATGAGGGATCTAAAGTTTGAGACTTAGCTGCGCTATATTATTAAAATTTTTTCACATTAGTCAATCAAGGATCTAGAGTTCGAGACTTAGCTTTGGCTTATTATTGAGAATTTTTCTTATTCAGGAATCTAGAGTCTCTTTAGTCTAGTCTAGAGTCTCTTTAATCTTATGTCCTAGGATTGACAATATTGCGAACAAAGAAGCTTTCATAAATACATTGGGCCTGCGATATTAGAAAGCATGCTTTATTTGACTTTTGAATTAAGATAAAGTATGATTTTAAATTAATTTTTTTATAATGGGGAGTCCGTTACAGTATTTTAATTTGCTACTGGGATTCTCGAGCGTCATCCTTGCATTGGACTATTACATGTCGTGTGCATGATCGCTAGCGTCACTGTTAGGCAGGACCTTTTAATGCTTGACGAGGCTCTTCCACTTGCTATTGCAATGGTCCAACATTGGGAGGTAGCCGTGATCGTTCATCCTGGCCGCCACCACGTCCCACATTGTCCGGTTCCGTCGTGTCACCTAGGAGTCGCGCTCCAGGTCAGCCTTGATAGCAATGAGGTCGCTTGTCTCCTGTTGTCCCCACTGAGGCAACCACTCCACCTTCCCCTTTGCAGCAACGATGCCCCTACGCCTTCGCTCGTGACCACCATCTCCTCCCCTGATGCAGGGCTCAGTTGGATCGGGATTCCGACTAGCATCGCCATCTGTTCATCGAGGGTCTTCCCACTCCTGCTGTTGAACATCATCGCCTTCGTGTGTTTGCTAATACCCTAATTGCTCAGTTCGCCTGAGTCATGACTCCTTGTGCATCGGAAAGATCGAAGAAGAGTTAGAAGATTTTTAAAATCATATGTAAGGAAGTAGTTTTTTTCCAGCAAATTTCTAATAAAAGATTAGTTTTTATTGCATAGGTTTGTAAATACCTCTAATTTTATGCGGACATACCAGTAAAGATTTTTAAACAATCTTCTGACTTTTGGCTCTTTTGTTTGCTTTTAGTTAGGGATGTAAATGAATCAAATTGTTCGTGAGTTATTCGAGCTCGATTTGGTAAAAAACTCGTTCGAGTTCGTTCGTTTAGCTTATCGAGCTGAGCTCGATTTCGAGCTCGACAGTTTTATCGAGCTGAACTCGAGCTTAAGAATATTTAGCTCGTGAGCTCACGAACATATTCGTTTATAGGCTTGCGAGCTCGGGCTCGAGCTCGGCTCAGTTAAAAGGCTTAAGAACATGTTCGTTTATAGGCTCATGAACTTGGACTCGAGGTTGGCTCGTTTAAAGGGCTCGAGAATATGTTCGTTTATAAGCTCATGAACTCGGGCTCAAGCTCGGCTTGATTAAAGGGCTCGCGATCATGTTCAATGGTGCGTTGAGTTTGAAAGTTTAATGTAGTAATTTGGGATGTTCAATGATGTGTTGAGTTTATATTATTTTAGTTGTTAAGTTTGTTGAATATTTATTCAAATGAGTTTTCGGGCTCACTTAAGAAGCCTGCAAAATGAGCCTTAAAAAAAACCCAAAAACGAGCTCTAAAATGAGCCCGAAAATGAGCTCGAGCTCATTTAACGAGTTAGACTCGTTAATTATGATAATCGAGCTAATAACTATTCAAGCTTGAATTGTTCGCCAGCTTAGTAATTCCAAAATGAGCCGAGCTCGAGCATTATGATAAAAGTTCAATTCGAGCTCGAGCCAAGCTTGAGCTTAATACTGTTTGGTTCGATTTGGATCGTTTACATCCTTACTTTTAGTTATATTATCCCTTGTTTACCTACGTTCCTTAAACACTTCATTAGTTTCCAGTCTTTATTACGGTTCGTGCACAATCCAAGTGTTGTAATTGTTGTTGTGTGAGAGCACTAACACAGTAATATATTTGCACCAAAATAGCAAGCATGCAATAAACAGATAAATAAAAGAGTAAGGTCCAGAAATTGTTATCCTCCGGTTGAAGTTGGCGTGCCGACTGTCTTTAAAGAATATATTGCGTCGTTCGTAGGTGCACTCCAAGACGAACGTTGCACTCCGGATCCAACCTCAGATCGCGGAACACCAAGCCTCAGGACAAGGAAAACTCTCGGAAAAGAAGGCAGCGCACGTTGAGTACACGAACCACGAATGGAGGCGCAACATTTATTCACTCTGAAGCACTGCTTCGCACGGGACAAAACCGCCCGATTTATGGATTTCCAGCTCAAATCCCCGAAACCACCTGATTTGGGCTTGGCCCGCGCATGCATGTAGGTCCCCGTAACTTTGCTAAGCAAGAATGGAAGGACTCCATATATAAGGTCTTCCAACCTTCTTAACTTAGCAATGTGAGACTAAATACATACATATATACATTACCAGAATAACAACAAAAATAAGAAAAATAATTTGAATTAAAACACAGAACTCAACACCAAGTTTAAACAAGTATTTGAAATCTTTACTAGCTTTCAATAAGCTAAAGTTGCAAGTAATTGATCTAGGGTTAATTTTGCCATTCGGACGTTATTTCTTTAGTTTAATTTCCGTTTTTTTTTTGCAACATCCTTAATTTTGTTTACCTTTCTTAGTTTCCAGTAGATTATTCTGGAGATGATGGTACAAGTTGGCTTCTCTTGATCACAAAACATCACTGTTCCACTTATGTTCCATCACCATTGGCAGATGATGACTTAATGTTTCTAAATCATCAGCACATCAGCCAGTAAATATAAATTTTTTAGAAAGCAAGAAAGCTCAGTTCTTGATTTTTTTTTTTTTTAGCTCAACTTGTTTAGCTTCTTTACTACATTGTATTTTAACCTGGGGTATGGTACTTGCTGACTATTTCTTGTTTGAACAAGAATCATACACTATGATCCCCTCACGGCGGACAGTTGGTGGTTAACTCATGGTGATGTTGCCACCATGAGGTATGAGTATCAAATCTTGATTAATAGCAGGGTGTCTGTCCTCCCCTATGCATTATTCAATTGTTTAAAGCTAATAGTTATCCGTAATTTATCATTTCGGTGTTGGTTTGAGGACATACAGGCTGACAAAAATGTTAGGGCGAATGAATCGTCTTTTACCACCAAAAATACACTGAAACTGATCTCATAGGTAAAGACAGATCACTTTATGGTTTCCCTCCAAACTAGATATTGTTATTTTGTGGGCTTGTATCATTTGTGCGCCCAGAATTATGATCGGTGGCCAAATTAATGAAATTCATTCAATTTCCTCTCCTATAATGATCATCGGTCATCCTCTATATTAAGTTCAAATCTGTCCAACTCTAATTCCATCCATGTATGCAATGAATCTATTTATACTATTCCATCCATTCTCGTTTCAGAATATTGATAGCCCCTTAACATGGAGGAGTTTATTGTCAGTCGTACCATGTATATATAGCATAAGAAGACACTAGCTAGAAGTAAAATACGACACAACATTTCCCAAAATGGTGGAACGGTACGCGTATATACATCGTTAAGTTATAGTCGTTCTCCAACGTTACAAAAGCATCACTCGATCACTCGACAGAAGGATTATTTAATAAGTAGACCATCAGAGAAAAAAGAGTATAGCGCTAGCTAGTAGCTAGGAAAAGTTCATATCGACGAGTTTTGAAATTGTTCTCTCCCTCACGTACGTGCTGTGCTCCAACTGACGAGACGAAGAAAATGAATCACCACCTGGCCCGTCATCGATCGTCATGCATGCGATGCACGTAAACTATATGTACATATAGACGATACATCCGACGGATCAGGCACGAGGTGGGACTTTCGAGACTCCGTGCTTCTGCAGCTCTACTAGCACACTGTCCACTGCAGGGGGCTTCAACCCAAGCGGCAACGGCAACCATGGCTTTGCTAACACATCTCCAATAGCCGCATCTATGCTTTCGACCGACTGAAACAATCATAATGAACACCCACACACGGACACAAGGGACAGTAATATTGAAAGAGAAAGAACACTTACAGGGTGCGCATCAAGCTGTAGTTCTGAGTTGGAAAGCTTGCTCAGAACAGGAAGAGGTGGGGGAGGAGGAATAGCGCTGTAGATAGGATGATGAGGAACTATTCCTGGCACCGCGGCCCCAGCGAATCTCTGCGTGGAGGTGAGTTTAGATAGATCGTCGAAATTTATGTGAAGTAGTAGATGAATTAATCTGAGTTACCGCCGCCGGCAATGGTTGAGGAAAGCAAGGCGTTCCCTGAGTCATGGCTTGTGGAACTATTCCCTGTAATTGAATTAATAATACAAATGAAAGAAATATGAATTTATTTATTTAAAAAACGAAAAAAATGAAGGGCAAAAATATATATATGAATTTGTATGTGTACTCTTGGGTAGTGGTGGTGCCAGTAGGAGGGATCCACAGGCGGCTGAGCAGCCGCCCAGGGTTGCGTCGGCGTCGGAGACCGCGGGGCGAGGTGACGGAGCCAGACGTGGGGAGCGGGCATCGGCGCGCCGTCGCCGACCGTGGGGTGGCCCCAGACATGGAGCGGGCGAAAGGGCTGGAGTTGCGTCGGCGGCGGGGGCGGGGGATGATGCCGAGGAGGGAATCCGATCGTCGGAGCCAGCCACGGGTTGATGTCTGGCCTCTTAACCGTGGAGCCGGCGCCGCCGCCTGAGTAGATCTGCCGCCGCTGGCTCCAGCTCGCTGCCTCCGCCTCTCGGGCCAGCAAATGCTTTCGGTGAGATCGGTACTTCTGCACCCATCAATTAGTCGCAAGATCTTGTAGTTGTTAATAAATGCTGATGGGGTTCGAGTGCATTAATTAATGAAATCAGCTAATTTTCATTTCGAAATTGATTGATGTTCGTAGTTCGGTCTGACAAAAACAGGGGATGGCGACAAAACCTTAAATTGAAGTGCGAACGTGTTACGCAGAACAACTAATCATGAATGCAAAGTATGCGCGAAAAGAGGGCGAAATCTACAGTACTTTCTCTGCTTTGCGCTGTTCATTTCTTTGAACTTAGAAGGGGGAAAAAAGGGCATATCATTTGGGCGAATCCAGATTGGGGAAGAAAAGGGCTAAAAGTAAAAGGAAAAAATCGAGTTAGCTAGGGAGAAGCTAATTAAGGTACGTACTTGAAGGTGGCTCGCGATGTTGTGGCGAGTGAGGCAGTCGATCCCCATGAGTTCTAAAATTCTCGAGGGCACGGCCTTGTCGATCCCCAGCTGCTCCACAGCCTGAACGAACCTCCGGTGAAGCTCCGGCGTCCAGTCCACCTGCCGTAGAAGTAATTACAATCAGATCTGTTTTCTAAAAGATCGTTTTTTAAAAAAAAAAAAATTAGGGCTCTTCGCTTTATGAGTGGATGCATTTAAAAGGTGGAAAATTTATGATCTATTTATTTTGATTTTTTTTTCTTTTGTAGTTTGAAAGGAAGACAAGGAATATTTGTTTAAGCAAAATCTAAATCGTCTCTCTTCTTCGTGGTGGTGCACCCGTGAAGAGAGAGAGAGTGTGTGTGTGTGTGAGTGTGATGAGACAAGGGCTTTACCTTCGCTTTGCGCTTCCCCTGCGACTGCGAACTCTTCGCCGCCGGCGATGGCTTACGGCTCTTGTTGCTCTCTTCTGTCAGCGCCAGCGCGGCGGCCGCTTCCTCCTTTCCTACAGCGCTCACCGCCCCCTCCCCGGCCTCCGTCTCCACCTCCACCGCTAGGCCTTCCGCCGCCGAGTCGACTGGCCAGGCCGTCGCGCTCGTCGCCGAATCCTCAGCCTCCGCGCTCCCCACCGAGAACTCCGCGAAAATATCAGCTGGATCCAGCTCGAGGTCCGGCAGCACGTCCCCGTCGACGTCGATCCCCATGAAGAGGTCCCCGAAGCTGACGTCGTCAAGGAACGCCTCGTCCCCGAACGTCTCGTCCCCGCCGATGGAGAAGCTCCCCAGAGCCCCTTCCTCGCCATTGGACCCTCGCAGCTGTTCCACCGCGAGCATATCCACCCTCAAACAGGTACGCACGCTGGGTGTTTGCGCTTTTTCCCAGCTAGCAGAAAATCAAATTAACCTAACCTCACTAGTTTTTCCTAAAACGAACTCAATTCGAGGCGCATGAACAACAATCTCCTGCGTGCGAGAGGGCAGAGAGAAGGAGAGGAAATTGTGAATTTAGATAGGTCATTCCCTTACTCAGCCAGTTTGTATTCTAGCTAGGAGGTTGCATGGCCACCACAAGTTCACGCAGATTTCTCTCGCTGAGGCTCTTTCTTTGGACACGTCACTCTCTCTGTTCAATTTGCAAGTCTAGTGGACGAGCAAAATTGAATGGTTTTAGAAATTGAAGAGCTCCAAGCGAGCGAGGAGAGTTGAGCCAAAGTGGGAGGGGTCAGAGAAGACGTTGGCTGCATGCATCTCGCACAGTGCCCGTCTGCTCTCTACTCTACTGATTCAAGGAAAAACCAAAGAGGGCTGGCGCAGGACTGGATATTGTTCATCGCCTCAGCCCTTGTCTGTTCTTATAATAATGGCACAATTGGTCACTCTCTTTCCTCTGTTTACAGTTTTAATTTGTACGGTGGCCAATTTTTGTGGGGGGCGCGCGGTTTAAATTACAGAAAATCAAAATGTTAAAAAAAAGAAGAAGATATATATACAGTTGGAACAATTTGCTAGTTGACACCTATTTGTTTTAAAATTTGAGAAAATAAGCTGATTTTAATATCAATTCTGTCCATGTATGACAGTATGACTGAATTTATTCGGTAGAGTCGGAAAAGGTTGTCCACTCCTAAAATTAATCAGGAGAAGTATATATATAACAGGTAATTTGGGAAAGGAATTAAAACAGTTCGTAAATAAAGGGTAAAAGTCAAAAAGCACCTGGATTTTTCAGAATCATACAAAAGGCATTTCAGTTGATTTTTTTTTATTAAAAGGTAGTCGACCCACTAATTCTTCCCGTAAAATGACACAAATATTATCCGATATACTATTCGCCTTTGGCACACGTATTAAATCTTGACACAATTGGTAAGCTGCATAAATTAGATAAAAATAATAGTTATAATTTGATAGTTGCTATAACTATAACAGTTATAATAGTTAAAATTTCATGATTACTATATTAGTGAGTTGAATCACATTTTAATATTAATGTAATCATAGTTGTAGTGGTGTAATCAGGACTTTTAATTAGGGGGTGAATTCAAGCCGACTCATTGCTGTGGTCGCGGTAGGTCTTGCGATCTCATTGTGAGGTCGCGACCAAGGCTAGACCTCGTTGCGAGACCGCGGCCAAATTGTGACCTCCCTTCGAGGCTACTACCAAGCTGTTGCTAACAGAGGAAAGAGAAAGGGAGAGGAACAAGTATACTGATGAGATACATATCGATGCCGATGATAAGAGAGGAGAATATCATGCTGGAGATCGAAGAGGAAGTCGATCAGAGAGAATTAGAAGATTTTAGAATGTCAGAAAAAAATCGAGAATGAAAACCCTAATTTGAAAGTTAGTTAGCAACGAAAACTTAATTCCATCGTTATTTTAGTGACGAAATAAGTTTTTAACGCTACTTAAATAGGCTAAATAAGTATAGAGATGAAATTGACGACGTAATTTAATTTTCGTCGTTAAATTAGCGATCATAATTTATTTTGGTCGTTAATTAGTGATAATAATTAAATTCCGTCGCTAATTATGAGTTTTCTTATAGTGAATTATATGATGAATCTATTGATGCAATAAATGATGTGATTCAATTGAACAAACTTTTGTCAATGAAATTGATCACCTTAACATAACAAATCAAAATCAAATTCACAAAATACCTCAATATCCGTAAACACTAAGGTGGTGTTTGGTTTAGAGGTTTGAGAATGAGGGAATTAATTCTGATATGATGATAAAGAGGTGCCCTACCAAAGATAGGCCAAAGCAAGGAAGATCGGCTGACAGAAAGGTCAAAGTCAAGTAGTCAAAGTCGACTGAGTGAGCTAGTTACGACCGAGTAGGTCAGCTATGGCCGAGCGAGCCAGTTACGACCGACCATGCCCGAGCGGATGAACAAGGCCAAACGGGTAACTCGAGGTCAAGAGACAAATAGGCAGTACATCCCTCTGCCGTCGTCCTCGCCGAGCGGGAGGAGGGTCACTCTAGATGAGAGACAACTCTCCGACAATGGGAAAACTAAGTAAAAGGAGATTGCTCGGTGCAGCATAGCCGAGCGGGCGTGTACTGGTCGAGCGGCCACCACTCGACCTACAGCGCGACCCACCCGTATATCTACTCATACTCTTTTAAAGATTTGTGCCACTGACAACAGAGCATGTTCCGCAGACAAATCATACGGCAGAAGCTTCCAGACTGTTACATCAGAAATATGCATGTTCGCTTAAGGAAAGATGTTAGTGACACTTTTGACTTATCTTTTTATAGGACACTTGGAAAAATGTGCCACGCTTTGAAATGCGTACACAGACACTATAGTGATATTATAAAAGAGGGATTCCCATTTACAGGAAAAGGTATGCATAACTTTATCATTCTACACACTCTTTTGCTACAGTATTCCTATTATTTTCTACATCACTGGAGACTGATTTGAACGTCAAAGGGCCAACGTCGGGAACCCCTTCTTGACTCGACATTGATGTTTTTGTGTTGTAGGAGCACGTGGAGTCTTCGTCGCGTTAAACTTCTAGCAACATCCCCAGCTTTCCGTCATCTCCGCTTTCGGACAGGAACAGATTCATTCCCAAACCTTGTGTTTGGTTGATGGGAATGTAATTAAAATTTTAGAATGAAATCCAAAAACTTGGGTACTGATGAAACTCATCTTCTCCCGTGGGTTTTGATGGGAATGAGAATTAAGTTTTGAACGAAAATACCTTTAATATATTTGTTCAAATTTTCTTTTATATCACTTTCTCTCTTCTTGTTCTTTTTCATCATATTTTCTCACTCCTCATTCTATCATCACACTTTCTCTATCATCATGAGCTTAACTGAGTTAATCGCCTTTTGTCACATGAGCTTAGCTGAGTTGATAAGTGATAAGTTGATTGTCACATAAAGTCTTGGGGTCGAATCTCAGGGTTGGCGGAGCATAAATCCTTGCAACCCATGTAAACTCACCCCATTTGTCACTTGTCTTCTCAGTTACCGTAATTTACCTTCTCCGTGTTGGTCCTAGGGTGGGCTAGTGGGGGCGCTGGGGGAGCGTAGTTGCCTTTTTGTCACTTTCAATATCATCATACTTTTTCTTTACTCAATCTCTCTCATCGTACACTCTCTCTCCTCATATTATATCATCACACTTTCTCTATTTTTTTTTGCCCCCACAGGCTGGATCAGCTGGAAGGGTGCTTGACGCTTGCAACGGAGGTTCATGGGTCGAGGGTCGCCAGTTGCACACGGGCGTAAGACCTCGGTCTGCTGAGCTTTAAATTCCACTCGACCCCCAGTCAACCCTCCTGCCCAGCTTAGCCGTGATTTACTCCCTCTGGATATCTGTGGGGTCGGACCCAGGGGGGCGCTAAGGTGGCGGTTCCACCTTTTTGCAATGCAACACTTTCTCTGTTTTTGTTCTCTCCCATCACACTTTCTCTCTACTCATCTTCTCTCATCATGCATGCTTTTTTCTCTCTTCACACTCTCTTCCTTATTTTTTTTCATCACACTTTCTCTCTCATTATACTCTCTTATCATACTTTCTCTATTTTCAATATCTCCATTGCACACTCCCTCCTCATTTTTTTTTCAAATCACATTTTCTCTTTCTTCATTATTTCCAATTATATTTTATCTCTCATCATAATTTCTCTCTCCTCATTCTCTTATCATGCTCTTTCCTATCACAATCTCTTTTCTCATTTTCTCTCATCACACTTTTCCTCTTTTTATTCTTTCCCATCACATTTTCTCTCTTATCATTCTCTCTCTATTTTTCTTTCACATTCAACTTTCTCTCACATCTAATTTTTTCTCTTTCTCTAAGGGTAAAAAAGAAAATTTTAATTTATTCCGATAGAAAATATTCATCTAACCAAATATTATCTTTAAAAGTGATATCCATGTTTATACCCATTTTCATTTCACAATACTATGATTCTCATTCCCATTCTGATTCCTAAAAAAGAATTAAACACTACCTAATAATTAACTAAAATATTTGATTAGAAAATAAAAACATGAATATTTAAAAATTTAATACTTAAATCCGTAATCTAAAGAGATTAAGTAAGAAAACTTTATCTCAATCAAAAGACATTTGTTATAGAGCGTCGGCGAAGCAACGATGCCGACGAAGCGACGATTGTGGCATTGGTAGTAAACGATTGTGGCGTTGGTAGCAATAGTGTGTGACAACAACGACGTGCAGTGATTGCGACGTGGCCGACAATGGCATTAACGTGCGGCGGAGGATTTTGAGGGTTAGATTAGAGTTAGTGATAAAACAAGAAGGGAATCAAAAGAGAGGAAGAAGAAAATACGGACAAGAGAAAAGAGAAAGTTTGACTCAGAAAAGAGAAAAAACTGTGGTGGATTTTAAATGGACTTTTGTGAAAAATTCTAGAAAGTTTTAGAATGTATAATTAGGCTCTTTTTAATTTTTTTCCGATGTATTTTTTTTTTTTTCAAATTTTAAGGATGGTTGTACCCCAGTCCCTAAGTAGCTATGCCCTTGATAGTTGCTGTACATATACCGAAGTTATAAAATTATAATTACTATAATGTGAATATCATTGAACTGATCAAATCTATTTGACATTGTATTTATAGGGATATTGGGGCAACTCTATCATTTTACGGGCAGACGAGTGGAATTTCCTTTCATTAAAAAATTAAAATGGGAGCTCTTTGCTTTTTAACATTTACCCTTTAATAAATTTGGAAAACTTAAACCCATCCCTTCAAGTTGGTCAATTACCCAAGTAGTTACTGAAAAGTAATAATACACAGTGACCATTTTTTTTTTTTTTTGAGAAAGTAATAATACACGGTGACGCTTTTTTGATAAAGACATGGATGTTATCAGAACAGTAGGTAGTTTGGTGGGTGTTAATATTTATGGTTGGCACGAAAAATTCAAAGGACATCTCTTAAATTATTTCTACAAACAGTATAAAACTCAATGATTTCTGAATGGAACTTTGAACTACCATGAACTCAGAAAAATTACAAGGAAATTTTTAAAGAAACGTGAAAACTTTAGGTGATAATTTCCTTTAAATACGCCGATACATAATTGACAAGGTATAATTAGAAGGTCACCTCCAAAATCTAGCAAAGTATCCAAAGTGTGCCCAGTTTGCTTTACAACCTTGCAAAGCAACCAGGACCACGTTCTTTCTAGTATAGATTTTTTTTTTTTAAAAAAAATTATATTCCGTTTCCTGTCAATTTATGATTTTCCCCCATGTTATATAATTTCAATCTTACAGAAATGTGAAAATTATTACTTGGAGGAGGACCACCTGGTCCACCTCAAAGCCTAATGACCTCCAATCGATATTTATATGCATATTCAATATTTATAAGGTCATTTTCGAAAATGACCATACATACTTATAACCGTGAGCACAAAAAATAATAATAATAATAGGAGTATTATTTTATTTTTTATGATAAATATTTTGTTTTGGATAATTAACACTAAAAAGGAAGTTATATAACTAAATATTGTGGATGAAATTTTTCTAAATTTTGATTATAACTAAGTTTCTTTTTTATTTATGAAATGTAAATTTTGATTTTAGTATGTTTTATGTTTTAAAATATTTATTTTTTACTATGAGAAAATAATATGTAAGAATTAAATTACGCGAATTAGATTAAGAAAAATAAAATTTTAAAATGTAGAAAAAATAATAATCAGGACTAGCAAGTGATATAAATCTTTTTATAGGGTACTATAATAATTAATTAAAGTGTCATAATCAATTGTACCTTATATAAAGTCAGCTAGTCGCTATCGTTGTGGTTTGTCCCAATCTATTGAGAAGGTGGATGATGTTGCAATCTCTCCAGCATCAATTGAAAATAGAGTTTTGACATTATCCTATCATAGTAAAATTGTGAAATATGAAAATATAAAAAATGTATTTACATCAATTACACAAATGGAAAAAATAGGGATACAGAAAATTATGTGCTTGAGAGTATGATTAAATATGATACCATTAGAGCTAAAACTAATGTAGGCATAAATTTGTAAATGTAGTTTTATGTTTTTTTTTGTAGGCTTGTGTATTCAATCAAATCTACTCTATGATTTTTTTTTTATTATTAGAAGAAATTCATTGTTATTTTAAGGTTTTGTATATTTGTTTTTTAATGTTAATTATGAGGGACATAATTAAATTTGTTTATTTAAAAATATTCATGGGAAATAATTATTAGAAGTAATTAAATTTGTCACCTCAGCGGTAATTTCCACCCAGAGCCAATATGCAACACTAATATTGATCGATAAATTTGAAAGAATAATTTGTAAAGCCATATGATGATTAAAGGGAAGTAAGTTAGTACAGCTTTGTGCTATTGCATCTCCTAGAAGCTCAAAATGGATGGTGGCATCATCTCCTTCAAAGTTCCAAATAGAGGAAGAATTTAAAGACATTAGGACAAGGTCCAATGAAATTATTTAAGTCGACTACAAGTCAATTGTCGGGTCCATTGATTTATATTTTAAATTTGAAATCGATCAAAAATCAGTTGGCTCTAATATTTCATTTTGATCAGCGGTTACAATAAATGACTCGTTGAACAAGTTATAGGTCATGAGGTAGATACCCCTAGAAGTTCTGAACCATGTAAAATATCGGGCTTAGCATTGTGTTGGTTGTATATCATGGTCTTTTATTTGCAATAGCAAGAAAAGAAGAATTTAAATTTATTGATTGTGTCAGTTCCTTCCCTCTGGACTTGCGATGATCTTAACAAACGTAAGTCAAGGTGTTGGTGCAATCCACCTCTAATTAAGATTGACCAAGTTGATCAAATTTGAGTTGACTCAAGTTGAGTTTCGATGTTTGATCAATATGTTAGTTGATTGAGTGAGACATCAAGTAGATCAAGGTTGACTGGATACTTGACAGTCGATCAATATATTTGTTAACTAGAGTGAAGAGTCAAGTAAAGTAGTTCAAGATTAACCAGATACTCGACGGTAGAGAAGTCCAAGTGAGTTATTGTTGACCAGACATTTGGTAGTCGAAAATCCAACAGAGAGTTAACAAGAAGTGTGAAGTCCAAGTGGGTCAAGATTGATCAAACACTTAGCAATAAAGAAAAGTCTTGACATATCAAGGGTGATCGAATGTTAAGTAATGATAAAATCCTGACAAGTTAAGGTTGACTGGGTGTCAAACAACAGTGAAGTCTCGATAGATCAAGGTTGATTGGATGTCAGGCAACAGTAAAGTCTCGACGGATCAAGGTTGACGAGATGCTAGGCAATGAAAAAGTCACAGTAAATCAAGGTTAACCGAATGTTGGACAAACAAAGTCCTAGTAGATAGAACCAAATAATGGGAAAGGATGAGGTCTTAATAAGTTAGGGTTCACTTGTACTAATCATACGAGGAAGTTCTGATGACATAAGGGTTAGTATTCGGTGTGAAGAGCATTTTCAGCATCGTGTACAATATTTAGGATTTCTGCTATAGTGTTTAGGATTGCTTTTAGAATTTGCTATACTAATGAGGTCGCAATAGTATTCGATATTTAGGTTTTTTGTAATTGTATTTAGGGTTGCTGTAATATTTTAGGGTTGCTACAATGTTAAGGTTTGGGATTTCTGCTATAGTACAGTCAAATGATAACATTATAATAGCAAAAAAAAAAAGGTTGGAACTCGACTGTGAACATTCTTTTGCTACAGTAACAATTGATTGATGAGTTGATTAGTCGACTATAGACGTTGTTGTAGTGAATAGAAAGTTTAAAACTTGACTAGGACTCAATTTGTTGCTCATTCAATTGATGAGTTTGAGTAATCGATTGATGACACTGTAGTAGTAAATAGAATATTTTTGAGTCGGCTATGATATTTGATTATTTGGATATCAATCAATTTATGAATAGTAACAATCAACTGTTCATGGTTAAAAAAAGTCGTTAGTATTGTTTTGTAGATATAATAGTTGAATTTAGTAGAGCAATTGACTGATAGTGATGATTAATCGATTGATAGGTGAAAATCAACTGAACAATAACCCAATAAAAGAGGGTTTCAAGAAAGATTGAAGAACCTAATTCTTGGGAGTTTTGGAGGAGAATGTTGTTGCATTTTTAGACCTTCAAGAGACATTCTAAAACAATTACAAAGCGAGATTTATTTATGTAAATTGTTGTTTACGTTGTATTGCACGTTTATTATTGTCTTCTTTAATGCTATCAAAAGAGTAAACCCGTGGCAGAGCAGGTTAGCCCGCTAAAACCCATCATATGGTGGGGGCAGGTTGGAAAATTCTGAATCCAACCTATGATGGGTTGCAGGTTAGGCAGGCCAGTCCACGAACCCTCCAAAAGTTTGGATTGTCAACTAGCCAAGTCAAGCCCATGAGCATATTGAATTTTGTACTTTAGTTTTAGATTTTAGAAGGTTTTTCTTTCTCAACCCGTAGGCCAATCCGAGCCCACAATTAGTTGACCCATGGTGGGTTGGTGATGTTGCGTTGCAATTGTCAATTGTACAAATTAAATTAACAATTTATACTCAACTGAACCCCTTAACCTACACTAAGGTAGTATAGTAGAGGACCAGGTTATCTCTCACATGGAATTAATGACAGGATGTTTGTTTTTAGAAAAAATTGAACCAAGAGGTTTGCTTTGGGGTGGTTGTTTTCTAAACTTAATGCAATAAATGAAATCCTAACTAACCAACAAAGATGAACTCATAGTGCAATGTCACTCTACACTACAAATAACATCATCAACAGAAATAATATGCGAGAAATGAAACTAAAATCCTATCTAACTATTGAAGATAAACTTGCACCGTATTGTCATCCTACGACACAAGAATCATCATCATCATAACATAAACTAAACTCAATTAACACAAATATGTATAAGGAAAGCAACAGTTAAACAAAGACAATTGACTAAACAACTTAACAACAATTAAACAAAACCTAATTATATGCAATTAATAAACCTGCACCATATTGTCACACTATGAGACAAGATTAACAATCATGCATAAATGAACTAACAAAGTACAAAGCTAAACAATCAAACATAGATAAGAAAATAACTCCCAAGTTAAACAAGAACGTAAACTAAATTAACCAATCATAAAATAATCAAATAAGAAAGTAGCTAAACCATCAAAACCACTCCCCACGATCAAACCAAATGACTATCCCCTCCATCACAAGGGGGTTCGAAGATGGAACCACCAACTCCGCTGGACAGCGACTAAGATTCTGGTAACTCAAGCTTCGACAATGACAATGATACGAGTCTTCCATTGAAGAACAACTCCAATGGAAGTTGAATGGAGATGAGGAGATATTGTCCAATCCCGTCAACGATGCTCTCACCAGCACAAACCACACTGTTTTGAATAGGTTGGATGAAATAGGAAAAGAAACATTATACAAAGAGCTTGTTGCTAGTGAAGAGTGTTGAACAGTCGCTGAAGTCCACTGGGGAGACTCCTACCTTCGTAAACCATGTCCATATGGCTCCTCAGTGGTGCTCGATGTTGGATCTAAGAAGGTGGCTTCGACGGAGAAGAATAATGAACTGCCGCTGCTCTTCGTCCTCTACCCGTCCGAACCACAGGAGACAGGGGTGTCGGAAGAACACTGGAAGATGAAGTACACACGGAGAACCACACCGTTGAGGTGCAAAAGATTTGAGCTCGCCGCTGCCCTCGCTTGCCTTGAAACCCCACCTTTGCAACCACTCCGGCAAGGTCAACAAGAAGCCATGGGAGAATGGGATAATGCCGGAGAACCACCTCGGTGAGTCAAGCACGAACAGAGGTGTAGTCGCCATTGCTCGCAGCTACCGTCAAATCGTCGCCATTGCTCGCAGCTAGCGTCAGGTCGTCGCTGTTGCTCGCAGCTACCGTCAGGCCGTCACCACCCTCACCATCAGAGAAATCGTAGAATTGGGGGGGGGGGGGGGGGATAGGATGTGTTTGATGCGCATAGGAACAAAAGAAAATCCCCCCTCAATCATGTAACCCTTGAATTGGTTGCCCTTTAAAGCTCCAATTAAACCAGTTCGATTGAATCAAATTGAACAAAACCGGCCTGAACCCAAATTGAATCGATTCAATTGTAATTTCTTCTTGGGATTGAAATTGGGCTTTGGAATGAGGCTTGATATTGGATTTCTAGATTGGACATTTTTCTCCTTTTATTCAACAATTTAAATGAACTATAGTTTGTGTTGGTGTAATATCCCTTAGGTCAAGGTTGACTGAGTTGACCAAGCTTGAGTCTTAGTCATAGTTTCGATGTTTGACAATACATGTAGACACATGGACGTGCAGTTGTTCATGTGGGGAAATTCTGATCAGGGACTGATCAGTGTGGATGAAGAAGAGTCAAGTAGGTCAAGGGTGACCGGATACCTGATTGGGAATTCCTAATTGGAAGGTTAGGCAGATGAAAAGTCCTAGTGAGTGAAGCTAGGCAGATAGAAAGTCCTGGTGAGTGAAGCCAGGTAGAAAGAAAGTCCTGGTGAGTGAAGCCAGGCAGAAGGAAAGTCCTGGTGAGTGAAGCCAGGCAGAAGAGAAGTCCTAGTGAGTGAAGCTAGGTAGATTGGAAGTCCTGGTGAGTGAATCCAGGTACGAGGGAAAATCCAGATGGGTCAAGGTTGACCAGACACCAGGAAAAGTCCAAGTAGGTCAAAGGAATTGACCGGATACTTAGCAAGAGGAGAAAAGTCCAAGTAGGTCAAAGGGATTGATCGGACACTTGGTGGGGAGTCCTGGCAGGTCAAGGGAGTGACCAGATGCTAGGCAGGATGTACCAACAGGTCAAGGTTTGGGACTTGGTTTTGGGCAAAAACCAAGATCTGGATCGATCAGTGTATCGATCCAGGAGCTGGATCGATCAGTGGATCGATCCAGGCTTTTCCCAGCGCACAGAAAGCCTCTGGATCGATCAGTAGATCGATCCAGAGGTCCCAATCAATCAGTGGATCGATTGGGATGCTGCTGCTTCGTGCGATAAGCGCTGGATCGATGCGTGGATCGATCCAGGCGTTTTTCCAAAGCACAGAGGCGCTCTGGATCGATCCGTGGATCGATCCAAAGCCTCCCCGATCGATTGGGAGTTTTCGAATCGATCGGGATCCGACAGTTGCGTCGTATTTGAGCTGCAGGCGGGCGTCTCCTTCGGCAGTTCTCCACTGTTTCATCTTAGATCTCTTGCCAGCTCCTCCACAGTGCTCTCAAAGCTCAGATCGCCAGTTCTTGAAGGATCTTGGAGGTTTTCCAAGTCAAGTGGTGGATCAAAGTCAAGAAGAGAAGCTAGGGTTAGGGTTTTCTGTACTCATTGTAAGCTTTGCGCTTGTATTTTGTTCCCCTTTCCTTTCTTCTTGTATTGAGAGTCTTGTAGGGCTTCTCCGCCTTCGGTAGTTACCGAAAAGGAGTGTTTCATAGTGGAGGTGTGTGTGTGCGTGGATCCTTGGACTAGTCACCTCTTGTGAGGTGGATACCAAGTAAAATCCCAAGTGTTAGCGTTGTATGTTTTTGTTTCTTGTATTTCCGCTGCACATCTTCGAAGAAACAAGCAACATCAACCACGAAGCACGCGACGAGCTATTCACCCCCCCTCTAGCTACTTTTCGGTCCCAACAGTTTGAACCATTTTGGACCGAACCGATGTTCTTCTCCTCAATTATTATCTCCCTCAATTCCTACACAATAAAACATAATCAAATAATATCTAAAATATCTATAAAATGTACATGAATTGAAATGAAGACTAACAAATATCCAAACTTATAAAATACGCTAAAAGTATAGATTTGGATACAAAAGAGAAGGAAAATAAGGATAAATAACACTAAAATAAAATGTCCAAATGTTGATTATCAGTCGGCCCGTCTAGACCCATCTTTGTAGGGTCAGCAGATTATCGATATAATTTACACTAATGATCTAACTCATGTTTTGATGAATGACAAATAGATTAAAGTTAAAGTGTTTGTGGTCTAATTACTTTACCAAGTGTGTAGGAGTTAACAGATCTGGAAGACTTGACACCAGGCTGAAATTCAGCTAAGTCCGCAGGACCCGATAGCTGGTGCAAAGTCCAAATAGGTCTGCGAGATCTGATATCTGGCAGAAAGTCTGGTTGGGTCCGCGGGACCTGACAATCAATCAAAGTTCAGTTGGGTCCGTGAGACCTAACAACTGGCGGGAAGACCTGGTGGGTCAAAGACAAAGTCAAGCGACTGTAGTTGGTAAGTGGAGATAAGCAACTGGAGGAGAGATCTAGTGAGGACGCGTTACCAGTTGAGGGAATTGTAGGCGTCGATCCAGCTTAGGTTCATTTGGGAAACCTAAGTTGAGAGCTTGATTAGATCCTGGTCTCGAGAAGATAGGATCTAATTACTACTCCTATTTTATCATGTTGTGCTAACTTTGTTTTGTAGGATAAATATATTTTTATTTGCTTGGACTAAATTTTTTTTTGCAGGAAGGAGAAGTACAACAAAGGGGGGTCCGAGCTCCCAGACTAGCTCCGAGCGTCCAGACCAGCTCACTCAGACGGGTGCCTGGCCAGATACTCGGGTGGTTTGAGCCCCTGGAGTTGGTCCAGGTACCCGGACTAGAAAAATCATCCCGAAGCTGAGTTGGAGCGTGACAATTGGCCGAACTCATGTCAACGATCCAGCAGCCTGGAAGGTGTCCGGGCGCCCGAAAGTGGATAACTTTACGGATCAAGTTTCGACGAGAGATTGTCACGTCAGTAGCGGTTCAAGCGCTCGGAGGGGTTTTAGGCGCTCGGAATGAGCCTATATAAGGGCCTTCAACCAGCAGCTTCAAAATCGTTAATTGCTACAACTTTCGTACTCACGCGCTGCTCTGAAAAGATCTTCGGGATACCTAAAAATTGCACCGACAACTTGCAGCAAGTTTTTAAAATTGTATTGTCGGTATAATTTAATTCTTACAATTGTATTTAAATTCTGTAATTGTTTCATGATTATAGTGATTGCCTAACGAAAGCACTTAGCGAGTGCGGACCTTAGAGTAGGAGTCGTCGAAAACTCTGGACCAAGTAAAGCCACCTATGTTAGCATTCATTTTTCGTCGCTGTTCTTTTCCACTACGTACTCTTGATTTCTGAAAAAAGTGAAAAACATTATTCACTCCCTCCTTTAGCGTATTTACGGTCCTACAGGAAGGTGTAATAGAAGGGGAATGAATATCACGTCTCTTTTTTTGTACTTTCTTTTCTCTTAGATTAGAATAGCAACTAAATAATAATAAAAGAAGTAAAGTTAGGAAGACAATGGATTTACTTGGTTCCTAACCTCTTAGGATTAGTACTCCAAGGTTGGGTACTTGCATGAGTCCACTATCTCTTTCTCTTTTCTAGAAATATTCTAGAGTTAGAGAAAATGCTTACAGATTAATAGATTCAATCACACATAAAAGAACATATGTGCATAAATAATAATACAAACTATTGGTGCCCCACGTGGAGCAAGTCACAGTTTTGATGTGAAAGTTAACTATGTTGAGTTAGGCCCTGCAGATTTGATGTCTTGTGTCTAAGCATGTATGAACTTAGGGAAACATGAGTCGAGCAGAATACGTAACAAGTAAGAAGGATTGCACGGGAAGCGAGTCAACAGACACAATGCATCTAAGGGACGGTTGCGAAAGAGTATTCTGGTAGAGCGAGAAGGACGCACAAGGCATATTCGATGGACAAGAAGCCGTGAGAAATCATGCTCAAGGAGAAGGTCAAAGTTGAGTTCAGGTGAACTCAACTCTGGACGACTGGAGCATCCACCATGCGAGTGGAATGGAGAATGGTCAACTTCCGAGAATGGTCAACTTCCGAGGTTGACCATTTGAGGCACCTCGGATGACTCGAGATGTCCTGATGACTCAAGGCACCTCGGATGACATAAGGCACCTTGAATGACCAAAATAGTCGTTGTGTACCGGATAAGCAGAGGAGTCCACGTCAGCCGAACCAAGGCATCTCAGATGATCTGAGGTGCCTCCAATCCGCCAAATCAACTAGAAAGACATTGTGATGTGGATCATAGTCAGCCGAATAAAGGTGCCTCCGATCAAGTGAGGCATCTCAGATGTGCCATGTCAGCAAACAATTATTTTGACCAGGAGGCTATAAAAAGAGTTCTTGAGATAGAAATACAATAACACACTCTGTATTTTCATTTCCATATCTTGGACTTTCAATGCTTGCTTTCAAACTTTGTAAGGGGCTACTCCGCCTCCAACCTTACTCGAAGAAGGAGATCTTAGTGCATTTCTATTACTTTGGATTAATAACTATCTAGCTGCAAACCAAGTAGTTTTTTTGTCTCATATTTAATTTATGTTATTTTATTCTAACTTCTAATGTGTGTCCTTACTAAGTTAGTTAGTAAGAGAAAAGTCAATTTTTAATTGCAAGGCTATTCACCCCCATCTAGCTGTTCTACTCGATCTATTAATTGGTATCAGAGCTCAACTGCCTTAGAAAAACTAACTGTCATCTAAAGCAACAAGGAGAATGGCCAGATCAAACATTCATCCACCGAAGTTCAAGAAGGAATTCACCGCCTGGAACTTAAAATGGAAGTATTTTTCAAAACTAATTGATATTATGATTTGTATTAAATTTGATTTTGCAGTGCCCAAACATGAAGATAGAGAAGAACTCGAAGAGCTTCACTGGAACAATAAGCGAAGAGAATAATTTATAAAAGGTGGAATGATTGCATGCTAGAGTGAAAGAGATAATCACCGGACTCAACAATCTTGAAGAAGTGGTCTCAAACCAAGATTTGCTTCGAAATGCACTAGACGCCTTCCCAAAAACCCAAGAGTGGACATCGATAGTAGATTCTTATTATATTTCAAAAAAATTGGATGTCAGTAGTTTAGAATAGTTTTTTTCTATATTAGAATTACACGAATCTAGATGTCTAGGATTAAAAGAAAATGAGAAGTCAAACAACAACATGACATTGTAAGCCAAAAGGAACGAGCCAGATTCAGAAACTTCAGTCATCAAAGACGAAGAAGCGTATATAGTAAGAAAAATGAGTAAAATTTTAAAGGCTAATAATTTTGATAAGAAACAGGCAATGTAATTACTATGAAGGAGGCAGAAAAGAAAAATAAGGTGCTACAAGTGTAATGAAGAATGTCATATCAAAGACAACTACTTTAAATTAAAGCATAAAAGAAAAGAAAAGAACAAAGGGTCAAACCACAAGAATCTTAAAGCAACATGGACTAACTCATCGTCTGATGAGTCTAAGTCTGAGCAGATAGCCGGATTAGCATTGACGACCAACTACCAGATAATTGATGACGAAAGCTCGTCCGAGGAGAGCATTGAAGAAGGAGGAGTCTCAAACTTCAAGTTAGAAACGGTAAGTGAGGTACAACTTCTTCCCTGAGCAGTTATATGATACTATTAAAATGCTGTCAAGATCTATGTGTAAATTAAGAACCAAGTATATTGAATTAAAGAAGCTTAATAATGATCTAGAAATGAAATTGAAAAATGCATGTTCAAAAGAAGAACTTGATAAAATTAAAAATGAAAATACAAAGTTAAAAGAAAAGGTTTCAAATTTAAATTTGCTTCAAGTTCCTAATTTTAGATATCATGAAGGATTAAATTGGTATTTTAAAAATCATAGGAGTCAAATTAAAATTTTCAAAATATGATATTTTTAGAAAATATTTGATTAATCCAAGAGGAAGAAATTTATTTTGAATTCCAAAATCACTATTATCATGTTGGAGTGTTACCATTCCTAGAAATCTTTGTTTAATAAATGCAATACTCATTATGTTTGATTTTATTTATATAGAACAACATGATTTATGTTAGAAATCCTAAACTTTTGATGTGATCAAAGGTAGAGAAAAATAAGGGTTAAGTTTAGGGGGAGATTATAAAATTCCTTTGCTTATACTAATTAATTACAAAATTTTATGCTTCATGTAAAATTTGTTTTATTTATATTTAAAATTTAAATTTGGTTAGATTCTAACTTAACTTAGGTTGATTTACATAAAAAAGGAGGAGATTGTTAGTATCACACGTTGAACAAGCCACAGTTTTGATGTGAAAGTCAACTATGTTAAGTTATACCTTACGGATTTGATGTCTTGTATCTATATGTATAGAGACTTAGGAAAATACAAGGAGTCAAGCAGAAGACGTACCGAGCGAGAAGGATTGTATAGGAAGCGAGTCAATGGGCTCGGTGTATCTGAGGATGAGGAGCTGCGGAAGAGTACTCCGGTAGAGCAAGAATGATGCATGGATGCATCTGAGGGACGAGAAGCCGTGAGAAGGCCTGCTCAAGGGGAAGGTCGAAGTTGGGTTTTAGTGAGCTCAACTCTAGATGACCAGAGCATCACCCATGTGAGCAGAACGGAGAATGATCAACTTCTAAGCTTGACTATTCGAGGCACCTCGGATGACTCAAGGCGCTCTAAAGATTCAAGGCGTCTCGGATGACCAGAAGAGTTGTTGCAGAGCGGATAAGCAGCGGCCAAGGCGCTTGAGGCACCTCCAATCTGCTAGATTAACAAAAAAGACGTTGCGATGTGGATCACATGCAGCCAAACTAAAGCACCTCCGATCAACTGAGGCACCTCAGGTGTGTCACGTCAACAAATGACTATTTCGATTAGGAGACTATAAAAAGAGCTCTTGATCTTGAAATTCAATAACACATTTTGTATTTTCATTTTCATATTCTGTACTTTCAACGTATTTTCAAACGCTGTAGAAGGCTACTCTGCCTCCAACCTTGCTTTAAGGAGATCTTAGTAACTATCTAGTTACAAACCAAGTAATTTCTTTGTCTCTTATTTTATGTTATTTTATTCTAACTTCTAATGTGTCCTTACGAAGTTAGTTAGCAAAAGAAAAGCCAACTTTCAATTGCAGGGATATTCACCCCTCTAGCCGTTCTACCCGATCTACCACAAACAACGTTTGTTGATTTGGTTTGTAAGTACTAAGTGTGGAAACACTTCTCATGGCGCTTCCTCGGTCGCACACACATAACGTCGAAGACTTTTTCTGAGCACAGAGTAGGAGGATTGAATGAGAATTTTGTACAGAGCCTCTGCCGTCAAGTCTTCTTTTATAGAACTTGATCGGTCGACTGATCCAGATCTAATCTTGCCAAGTCATTCTTGATATCTGATTTTTCGGTCAACTGATCCTCAAGATCAGTTGATTGAATCCTAATCTTTGCTTGCTTGCCTGATCTGATCAGATCAAACCCTGCACAATTTGTTTGATTGGTCGATCGATCGTCGCGATCGATCGACTGAACCATAAGGTTTCCTTTGCTGTCTAGATCTCATCACATCCGATCCTTCGTTTACTTATAGGTTCGATCGACTAATCTATGCTATCGATCGATCAATCCTTTGTTTCCTTTCTGAACATGGATCAAACTCAAGTTGTGCTTATCTCTTGTGTTTGATTGGCCGAATGCCCCTGTTTAATCGACTGAACTGTTTGGTCGATTGGAAGACTCTATTTCCTGCCAAATTGATTTGGGACAATAGATAATAAATATAGTAATGCAAAATAGTATTAGCAACACTGTTCTCAATCAACTAAATATGTTGGTCTAGTCAATCGTACACATTTGATCGGAAACCTTGCTTTGGTCTCTTGAACCTCCTCTAGCAGTCACACTTACTTGGAGTTAACTCGTCCAAGACTTTTCATTACTTAGGGTTTACTCTAGAAATTTTCCTTTGCTAAGCATCTAATCACATCTAATCACCCTTGATTTGCTTGGGTTTTTGCTTTGTTAGACATGTGGTCATCCTTGACCTGCTTTCCCTTTGCTTGATATCCAGTCAACCTTAACTTGCCCTGACTTTTTTCTTGCTAAACATCTAGTCACTCTTAACTTACTTGAACTTTACCTTTGTTAGACATCCGGTCAACCTTGATCTGTCTGTACTTTTCCCTTGCCTAAGCCAGTCTTGACCTATCAAGACTTTACATTTGTTAGATATCCAGTCAATCTTAATTTACTTGGACTTTTCTTTTACCTAAGTATTAGGACTTCTTAATAACTTGGTCAACTTTGACCAACTTACTTAGCCAACTTTGACCAACTTACTTAGCCAACTTTGACCTGATCTCATTAAATATATTGTCAAATAAACGTTAAAATTTTAAAGGTCGATTGCACCAATAATCTTAAATTAGGTTGATAAAATTTCAATCCAATTCGCTTAAATTATTTGATGGGGCTAGCCAATCCGATGGACCCAATCCAAAATGGTGGCTCTTGTTTTCTTATTTGTGTTGCTTGTAAAGAACATATGTTGTAAGAGGTTTTTCTATTTCCGGAAGATATTCGATAAGGAGAGAATTAGTAGTGATTTCGCTAAGATAGGAGATGGTGGAATAAAAATCGAGGGTTCCAAACCATGTTAGATCAGTTTGAGCTGTGTTTGTGTTTTATTATTATGTGTTTATTTGTGTTTTTGCTATTAAACGAACACGATTGAATCAACGAAATAGTGAATTACTTACTAATCATCCCCAGAGTCATACCTATATTCAACAAGGCATGAAGCAAATAATAAAAAGTTGCCTTTTTGTTGCCGTAAATAACTATAAAGTTCAATTTGCAAATAATCAAAGAGCTTAGCCAACAAAATTTCACTTGAATTCAGTTTTTACAGTAGGCGCAAACATCTCTGTCCATGGATTTCGTAACTTTGTGTAACTATGTTATCATATTTAGATTCAGGTTCAAAACTTTTCCTTGGGTATTATGCTGGTGGCTCCTCACTTTATGTTAAAATTCAATGCTATGTTTTTTTTACAGTTCATGCTGGTTGGTACTTATGTTAACAGAAATTACCAGTCAAACAATTACAAACTACCAGAGATCAACACTTAAAAGGCATTCCTTATTTTTTTGGTATTTTTATTGGTAAAGAAAAGCTAAACATTTTTTATTCCTAAAATTCAAGATGTGACAGTTACAAATACAATTTCAAACATAGGCATTCGTAGTAGCAATCATTGCATCCAAAGTACATCCCTACTTTGAATCCATGAAACTCAAACAACGGTATTAAACTAGCAATGCCCTTAAACTAATTACAACATCAAATGTCTTGATACAGAGTATACACTAATAATCAACACTCAGATAATAATTGATAATCACCTGAAGCTTATAACCAGAACGATATTGATAGTTCACAAGATTCCAATTTAGGCACATATGCATTGATCACCATAAACAACTTCAAAAATCCTAATCTTGCAATCTAAACAAGACAATACTCATCCACTTAAAAGAGAGACTTGTTCGTCTCCTCGATCACGGCTTCACTGAAATTAATACGAGTATGAAAAATCAAACGGCAGCTAACCAAGAACAAGAAGAGGGGGAAGAAGCAGAAAAAGAGCACTTGCAATCCTTGCCAAGAACTCAACCCACCAATTGCCGCTTCTTTGGATTCTAGCCACCGCCACGCTCTTTTTTGAGCCCTCTCACCTCGGTGGAATTAAAGAATGCCGGAGAAGAACTTGCGTGCAAAAAAAAAACCAAGAAAGCCATGTGTTGCAAACTCGTAGCGTTGGTGCATGTGTTGCGATTTTTTATTTATTTTTGATATAATTAAAAAAATTGGGCCTTTCTTGGACTAGGCCCTGAGACGGTCACCTCTTTAGCCTCATGGAAGGTCCGACCTTGTTCATCCCCACTCCCAACATCCCCCCTCAACTTTATCTCCACCTCGATTTGGACATACCTTGAAATCCTATGCAATTGAGTTGAGACATATTAGATATGTCAATTTTGCTTTTCAATTGGGGAGAGATTTACTAACTTGAATCTCAAATTTCTCTCTCTTTATCAGGCATCAAAACAACACTAATATGTGATAGCTCTTATAATTGTATTAAGTTCATTTATCACATATTAGTAATTGTTGAACCATGATTTATAAACTTGGTTGTGAAAACATCTCATTTAATTTAGATCCTTCCTATTACAGTATGAAAGGATACACCAAGAGCCTTTGGAAATAATGGGAAGATTTTATTCTTTGATTTTCAAGCTCTCTGGGTACCATTCTTTTCATCCCTTCATCGGTTCATCCTACTCATTTTCTAACGGTGGAGTTTGAGAAAATGAAAGCAACATGCAAGAAAAGAGACGATTAAATAGAGTGAGGATTCCCCCCTTCCTTCCAATTCTTCCAATTCTGGTCTCACCTTTTATTGGACTTGAATTTGGGATAGGAAGGTGGTTAGGCCCATGAGGCCTAGGTTAGTGTAAACTATTGTAGCAAAGATTGAGTTTTGATTAAGACTCATCTAGGTCATTCAAATGGGACGGGCAATTAAAACATATTGGGCAGGACATCTAGATTATCATCCAAGTATTTATGATTTGATCCTTATCTATGACGAATTTATAAGATTTTTTTTTCAAATGTGGCACGCAATTAAAAGATGCTGAACTTTTGAACCGTCCGCTACGAGCACTTTTCGATTTACCGCGGTAACCAATGGAAAAATTTCATAGAACTGGACTAATCACTCCAAAATCAGCTGAGTTTATCATTACCTTGGCATACCTTATTTCTGTTAGGGTCATACTGACAGTGGATTAAGGTCCAAGTCCTTTGGAGGAATTAGACTTGTCATATAGGGGTGAGATAGAGATCCATATCATCAGAAGGTGATCTAATGGGATGAGCTTGGACGTAGCTAGGGTCGAGCAAGCTGCCACTTGAAGGTTTCGAGTTGAGACACTGACATGCGGAGGCAATGTCAAGTTAGGATACTCAGATTACCTAGTCGAGGTGTCGACCCATGGTAATCGAGTGATTGATCGAACTCCTATAAAGCTAGGTCAAGCATTTTGGAAGCTGAAGGGATGCTAACAATGCTGAGCTCTTTGGAAGTCGAAGGGGCTTTTAGGAGGCCGAGCACTCTGGAAGTCGAAGAGGTGCTTAGAAGGCCGAACTATATATATATATCGAAGTCTTTCCATATCCTCCTATATTTGAATTAGATATCAGATTCTCTATCGGATTCGGATGAAATTATCATCCCTAGTTGATAAATCTTATAGGGATTTAGCCCATGCATTAACTATCAAATAGTCTTGCTAGAGTTAGTTATCATATATTATATTTATAGAATTGGGCAATGACAAATTCTGATAAAGACTAAGGATTTATTAAGGTTAATTTTGATTTTTTTATTTATTTTCTCTAATAATGTGCGATAATTGTGGGGACGATCTGATCGACGGATTTCATATCTTTTCTACATAATTATGTGGAATAAAAAACCTAAATACCTTGGGTCAACGTCGCGCTGTAATTGACATCTCCCTCCCATCCACTCACTCTTGCACGACTAGTCAAAGTCAATCTGGGTGACCCAATGCCGAACTCCATGCTTTCTCAGGTCAACAAAACCAACCCATCCAAAATCTTCATGTTTCCATCTTTGCCCTCTTCTTTAGTTTTTTTTTTTTAAATTTTTGTTTTGATATGTATATAGATTGATTATTAATCGACTGAGAAAAAAATTTATGTTTCAATAAGTCAACCAATTTAATTGAATCAAACATCTATTTTCTAACAAAATTCAATTATATATATACAAAAACTTTTTATCTTTTATTTGAGTTTCTTTAAGATTAATTATAATATGGGTTTGTGATTCCAAAATATCAAGAAGGTTGAATTTATGAGGCGCAAGCAAATATAATTTATAAAATAATTTGTACCTTTGGAGATAATGAACGTTGATGGCCAAAGGTAGGGAGGGAGTGGATGGTGATATGTGAAATAATGATTTTAATACTCTAGGGGCATTTCGTAAATACTGAAAACTAGAAGGGGCAAAACCAAATAAAAATTCTTTCTAATCTGAATCCCTGATCTAGACGTAGGAGGGGTATTGTTGTCAATTTAAAATTTTTAATATTCAAATTCGAAATCGTGGACGGCGAATTACTTAACTGCTTCTTCCTTTCAAAGCGCGTGTTTGTGTATAAATAAATAGGAGGTTGAGACGAATATATCAAAGAAGAAGAAATTAAGAAAGAAGCCATGGACGATTGCAGGCCGCTAGGGTTCCTGATCGGGCTCCCTTTCGCCGTCCTTGCCCTCGCCCTCTCCCTCCTCGGCGCCGTCATCTGGATCATCGGGTCAGTCCTCACTCTCTAATTATGAATCTTCAACAAATCAATTTGTGTTTCCTGTCTTTCCCTTTGCTTTTTTTGTTCTCTCTCTTCAGCGATTGATTTCGATCTAGTAATTGAAATTTCAGGAGCATCCTGAGTTGCCTCTGCCCTTGCTGCATCTGCTTCTCCGGCCTCGCCAACCTCGCTGTCTCCCTCATCAAGATGCCCGTCAAAGTGCTCCGGTGGTTCATCGGCCAAATCCCCTGTTGAGGATCGACCGATGTTTCTCTCCCTTCAAAATTATTCTTTTTTGCTTATTCAGAAATTAGATGATTGATCATCGATCGAACGTATTGGTTGTGAACACAAAAGAGATCTATGTTGGAATTGTTTGATTTTGTCTTTTTTTTTTCCTTTATTCTTTATCGATCATCCCCAAAGTTTATTCTGTTTAACTTCGTATTATCATCTGTTTATCCTGTTGAAGTTGTCAAAACCAGTATTCGAGTCATTAGCTTTGAGTGATAATGGAGCAAAACTTGGAAATGCAAACTATGGATATATTCTTGATGAATGAGTCAATAAGGCACTACCAATCCAACTGCTCACCAAATCATTACACGCTTTTCTTTTTCCGAACAAGTCATTTCAATTTTTTATTTTGTCATTTGAAATTCTGTAGTCGCCCTGTCCAACAATATCTTGACTGTGAAGTGACTGCAACTACCTTGGTCGCAAAAATCAGTATTCATGGAGTGCTTATGGAGCTTCAGCTTTCAGTCATAACATCTTGAATACCATAATCTGTTTAACTGAACACGTCGTTTTTCCATGTTCTTACCAAGACAAGAGCATTGCTACCAGCAAAACCTAATTAACACACTGGTAAGTAGTTAGGATTTGCAAACAAACAAAGGGCTACCATTTGTTAGAATCCTAGGAGAGCTTTAGATTTAGAAGATCACTGGTTTACTGAGCTTGAAATCTTCATAAAACGTCAACCAGAGGAAAAGGTCTGTGTTTTTCTTTCTTTCACTGCTTATCCTGGAGCAATATGCTCCAGCTTGCAGATTCTTTCATGTATTTTGGAATATGCTTATAAAACAGATATTTATTATTAATTGCTGAGTTAAATAAAAAATTATTTATGTTATTGTTTGATTGTTTTATGTTTATTTATGTAAAAATGAATATCTATATAAAATTCATAATATATTGTTGTAAGTATGATTTTAATATATAAGATTGTTATATACAAGAGTGTTAAAATTATAAATAATATATTTAAAATGTCAATAATTGATCAAAGTATGGATGTTTAATTGATAATTATTAATGTCGTTTGCTGACATTATAAATATGATAGTTTTATCCGGGCAGTCAGTTTAGTGACATTAAGCAGAGGTATTTTATATAATATGATTATATAGGACAAGGACTGATTTAAGTGTCTATGTTTAAAGTGTCATTACAAAGACTCGAATCAACATCGCTAAGATGATCATATGTAGATCAATCTAAATTCTGAGTGGTAATAGACTCCTTGTTTGTATTAACAGGTCTCTTGATTTGTTTGTTAAAACCTGCTTTAATAATAGACATAACACTTATATTTTGGAGACACGGTTATACATTCAACTAAAAATATGATTTATAGATTCAGAATCTGTAACTTCCAAAAGGATGTTAAAATAGTTCTTTTGAGTGTTGATTCTAGCACTAAACAGTTTAAGCACTCTAATTCATAATTAGATTATGAATTAATTGTTCATTAGTGAATCAATGATACTTAAGGTTTTAGATACAAATAGAGAGGTAAAAAGATAATTTCACCCACTCTATTTGTGAACCATGAACGGAGGGTTGATCGACATATAGTGATTATATCAATAGACTGTTCAAATCTTTTGAGTAAACACGTTCTATAATTCTCAAGAATACAATTATGGGTTTTATTGAAATAATCTTAGAGTTAATAAATTAGATAACTAATTAACGAGTTTTAATTAATTTTATCTAAATTTATTAGAGTTTAAAATTGTAGGTCCATGGTCTCTAAACCATCTTTGTATAATCATGATGGATACTCCTAAATAATTAATTTGATTAATTATTTATTCTCACAAAATTTATTAAATAATAAGATTGTTTGTCATTTAAACTAGAGGGAATATTTTATTTATAATTTGATTACAAATAAAATATAAAAGGGAGAAACCAAATATTTAACAATATTATAAATATTCTCACAAAATTTATAATACACATTCCCCTTTTTTCTCTCCAACTTTATAATACATGTTTCTCTCTTTTTCTCCCACTTTATAATACACAATCCTCTTGCTCTCTTATGCCATATAATACATGCCCTCCTCTCTCTATCTCAAAGAGAATTTTTGTGAAAAGTTCTATAGTTGATTTGTGAAAAGATAGGAGAGTTAGCCTACATTTTTGTCCATCGGTTGATTCAAAGAATTGGTGAGGAAGATTATGGTGTTGAAAGAATTCAGGCGACCTGCGAATCTTTGACATGAACTCAAGATCCAAAAGATATTCAATAATAACTTTAATCTTTTTTGAAGAATTGTAAATAAACTATTATAATGTTTGCATGTTAAACTATAAGAGAATTTGTAAAAAAATTTATAATTAAATAAGATCATTTGTCTGATCTAAACAAAGTTGTTTTGTTGTGAAAATTTTTAAAAGTCATTGATACGGTGATAAAGAGGGGCCCACCCAAGAGCGGGTCAAAGTAGCGAGGATTGGCTGACATAGAGGTCAAAATCAAACAGTAAAAGTCGTAGGGTTAGATGGACCACGAGACTGCGGATTGTGGACCAGGCAAGGTTGGCCGAGTGGACCCTTAGAGCCGGTTGAACATGAAAGGTCGACTAGATCGTTTGAACGACCGTCCTCCACAACTTGTACATGAGGTTAAGAGCCAAATGCTAAGTTACCCGATCCACTGTCCTTGCCGATCAAACCTAAGGGATGATTGGGCACAATGCGCCTCTCTGACAACCTGAAGACGAGTGAAGAATAGGTCAATAGCTGTATTCTGTACGGCTGAGCTGGTGATATGCCGGTCGAGTGGCTACCGGTCAGCCTATGGCTAAACTTAGATATATGTCATATTGTACTCTTTTGCAAGTTTGTACCGAAAAGAGCAACTCGTTGGCAAATCATCCTTTAGAAGCTTCCAACCTGTCAAATCATAGCGATTTATGGGCTCATTTAACGAAAGGTGTTAGGGGCACTTTATGACTTATCTTTTCTTAGGAAAGCTTGGGAAACGTGTTAATGCTTTGAGATGTGTGCATAACGCAATAGTGACACTATAAAAGGGGTCTCTATCTATAGGCGGAGACATGCAATGCTTTTTAATTGGACACACCATTTTACTACAGTTCATTGCTTTCATATTTAAAATCGAGCACTGACTTGAGCGTCAGAAGGCCAACACCGGGGACCCCTTCCCTTGTTATTTAGAGCCCTAGAGCCAATCATTTGATGATTGTATTATGGACTTGTTGTATCATATTCTTATATAAATAAAGGCATTTGTTTTTGGTTATTATACTTACTTGTATTTGTGCCAAATAAAATAAGTATAATAGCATTCTTGAGTAGAAGGTTCTCACCTATATCAATCGGTTAGTTGAACCGATAGTGAGATGATATAGGGAACACTACTCTTAATCATTCCTAGTCGAGTATTAACATTCAGGGACAATGTTAATGCAATAAGACTAGCATGTAGGTCAACTCGATGACTTGATCTCACAAGTCATGGATATAGAGATATCAAGTTGACACATGTGTATGCATTGGAGAATGTATACTGAATGACCCGCCATGAGAAAGTATCATGGATCGTTATATGAATGTCATATACTTTCTCATGTGGCTATTAGTATTACTACTAGTCCTTGGACCTGAAGTCACCATGGATCCCTACATAAGGAGTTATGTACTTTGGTTTCGTCAAACGTCACCCGTAACTGGGTGGACTATAAATGCGATTATTGGGTATGTAACGAATTATGCAGAGGGATGTGAGTGATGTAGATGAGATCTATCCCTCCTATATGACGGGAGCGACATCGATATTCCTGATAGAGTGAGACCATGAAGTGCATGGTCATGCCCAAATGAGTCAATATGAGATATTGAGCTCATTTGATTTAGTGAGTCTACTTAGAGATCAAGATTTAGATTGGTCAGAGGATGACACGATCTATGCCTCACATTGATCAATCTAGATGTCTAGGATAGAAGGACACTTATCATATATTGTGAGAAGTCACAATTAATAGTCACAAGGTGATGTTGGATCTCAACATTCTTGTAACTTGGGTAGTAATGATGTGTTGCTAGATACCGCTCATTACTTATGCTCTTAAATGGGTTTAGGGGCATTGCCAACGTTATAAGAACCTATAGGGTCACACACTAAGGATAATTAGATGGAGATTAGGTTCATATGATGAACCAAGAGGATTAGATTCATGTGATGAATCAAATTGGATTAAGAGTAATCCTAATTGAGCTAATTGAGTTGGACTCAAGTTAATTCATGTGTTCAATGAGTCTAATTTAGATTATGACTCATTGAATCAATTTAATTAAATGAATTAGATTCATTATATTAAATTAGCTTGAATTAAATGGTTGGATTAGATCAACCATGAGAGAGATTAAGTCAAGTTTGACTTGACTTGCGAGGAAGATGAAGAGTCAAGTTTGACTTGACTTTATGCCACCTCATTGGTGAGTTGGCATTGATTGGGCCAATGATGATGCTCCACATCATCATGGTTGCTTAAGTAGGATGTCATCTCATGGGAGTTACCAAGAGTTGTGACTCTTGACATTCCATGGAGGTTACAACACCTCTTAATGTGGCCGGCCACATCAATTGCATGGAGAGTTTCATTTTGTGATTAATTCTCATTCATTCCATCATCTTCTTCCTCAAGCTCTCCTCTTGCTCTCCCTCTCCTCATCTTACCGAACCCTACTAAGGTGCTAGCACACTTTAGTTTGGTGATCTCCTTCTTGTGTTCGTGTGGATACTTCTAGAGGGTTGTCTACTTTGACAATCTTGAGATCCGGCAAACCGTTGGACTAGCGGGATAGCGAAGGGCATCGCATCGAGGGTAACGCTCTTATATAGTGTACATCTAGACTTTAGAAACTCATACTCGTATTTTGTTTTATTTTTCTTCGTACGGATCAGGTGGCGGGGGGGGGTTTCGGGGTTTTCACGACGCGAAAAAGCGGTTTTCGCGGCCCGGAAAACCCAACAGTGGTATCAGAGCCACGTGCGAAGACTTGTATGAGTTTATTTTGATTTTTATGAAAAATATAGATTCTGTGATTTTCTGTAAATTTAAGTTTTTATGAATTTTTATGAGTAATTTTCTCGTAGAAGCGAAGCACAAGTGTTTATACGCTTATAGGTTTCGACTACCGAGAAGATTTTTTTCGAAATGGCGAGGTTTCGCCCTAAAACTTTTTGGGACAGAGGACTAAGGCGCTGTAGGATCGCTTAGGGACACTCGCGATGGTTAGATCGCGGGTAGGGGCGCTGCCCCTGGCCCCGTAAGGGGATTCGCTCCGCGATTACGCCCGAAAACCGCTAAACGAGACCTCCAGGAAATTTTACTCGTAAAAATTGTAAAAATTAGTATTAAAATTACAGAAAATTATGGAAATTACATAATTTAGAATTATGTATAATTTGTGATAGTCATGGCCCCAAAAGACTCAATCTGATTGGATTTGTGTTGTAATTCATATTACGGCCTGCGCGCCATTATTTGTGTTATGCGTGTTGTGCGTGTTGTACATTTGATTCGCGACCTGCGCGTCGTGCCTTTCTCTATTTTGTATTCTTGTTGTAAATTAGTTTAGACTCGAATGTAACTCGAGTTTCAAAATTGTAATGTACAAAATTGGAGCGGTGGAAGGTCCACTCGAGACGGAGTTACGAGGAGGGCGCGAGCAACACAAGGTGGTCAAAGATTGGAGCTTGAGAAGTTGTTGACCCTAGGTTGACCATCCGATCTTCTCATTGGCTTGAGAAGATTGTAGTAGGGACATGACTAATCATAAATTAATTTAATTAATTGCTTGTGTGTATGTGATGCATGATTAGTAATTAATTAGTGCCTAACGATTAGATTAGATCTAAATCGTGTACAAGATGTACCCTTTCGATTATATTAGATCTATCGCGTATTTGATACACATCGACGATTAGATTAGATCTAAATCACGTCAACTCTAATGCCTACCGTGTCGTGATACCTATCACTACCTCGATCACATGTGTTGTTGAATCTGCCAAAGCAGAGCAACACATATTATCTTGGTAGGGTACGGAGGGACAATCTTGATCCCGCTTATCAACGCATGGGCGAATACAAACTCAATTAGATTGAGTATTCCTAGTTAACTCGGTTGGATCGAGTACAACTATAGACATTCTTCCAATGGTTGGAAAGATAGGACATAAATCACATTTATATTAATTCTTGGGCGTATTAGTCAAAGCTAACTCAAGTTTTAATATAACTGCGGATAATGATCCTATAAACGAGAGTTGCATAGAGATGTAATTGGTAAATCGTTACCTACCGATCATACTAAATCTTGGGCGTATTAGTCAAAGCTAACTCAAGAGTTAGTATGATGTGGATCTTGTCCCACATGAATTATAGAATTCAGTGGGAGCATCATTTAGTTAAAGGCCTAATTAAATGATTTAAAAGAATATGATATTTATTTTCTGCATTTTTCTGTTGTATATAACCATGACGTCGAATACGAACTCTTTCTCCCTGCGTTCTGTCCTTGAGAAGGACAAGCTCAACGGAGCAAATTTCCTGGACTGATACAGGAACCTGAGAATAGTTCTCACCTAAAAACGTAAACTGTACGTTCTGGAGCAGCTCATTCCGAAGGCTCCTCCTGCCACTGCCACGCGAGTTGACCGAGATGCTTACAAGAAGCATCAAGATGATGCATTAGATGTGTCCTGTCTTATGCTCGCGACCATGAACTCTGAGCTTCAGAAGCAACACGAGTTAATGGGCGCTTATGATATGGTTGAACATCTTCGTCAATTGTATCAAGGACAAGCAGGGCACTGGAAGAGGAACTGCATAGGATACCTGGAAGATCTTAAGATTTCTACTTCAGGTATAAATGTTATAGAAGTCAACCTCTCTATTTCTTCATCGTGGGTATTAGATACCGGATGTGCTTCTCATATTTGTACTAATGTACAAGCGCTGAGAAATAGCATAGCATTGACGAAGGGCGAGATAGACCTACGAGTAGGCAATGGAGCACGGGTTGCTGCTGTTGCTGTAGGAACTTACTATCTATCTCTACCCTTTGGGCTTGTACTAGAATTAGATGAATGTTGTTATGTGCCTACTTTGACTAAAAACATTATATCAGTTTCTTGTTTGAACAAAAAGAGTTTTCATTTATTATAAAGAACAAATGTTGTTCAGTTTATTTAAATAAAATGTTCTATTGTAGTGCACCTCTGATAAACGAACTCTACATTCTAGACCTTTAAAGCCCTATCTATAACATAAATACCAAAAGATTCAAGTCAAATGACATGAACCAAACCTATCTCTAGCACTGTTGCTTAGGTCATATAAATGACAAGCGCTTATCCCAGCTCCATAAGGATGGTTTGCTGGACTATTTGATTTTGAATCTTATGAGACGTGCGAGTCATGCCTTCTAGGCAAGATGACCAAGACTCCCTTTGTGGGCACAGTGAGAGAGCGACTGACTTGTTAGGTCTTATACATAGTGATGTATGTGGCCCTTTCAATGTCGTTGCTAGAGGCAGTTATAGATACTTCATTACATTTACTGATGACTTCAGTAGATATAATTATGTGTACTTGATGACACATAAGTCTGAATCCTTTGAAAAGTTCAAAGAATTCAAGAATGAAGTACAGAACCAGCTTGGCAAGAGTATTAAGATACTTCGATCAGATCGAGGTGGAGAATACCTTAGCCATGAGTTTCGTGACTATCTAGCTGAGTGTGGGATTCTATCCCAACTCACTCCTCCTGGAACACCACAGTGGAATGGTGTATCCGAAAGGAGAAACCGTACTCTATTAGATATGGTACGATCTATGATGAGTCACACAGATCTTCCGACATTCCTTTGAGGCTATGCTCTAGACACGGCAGCTTTTATACTCAATCGAGTTCCATCCAAGGCCGTGATAAAGACACTATATAGGATATGGACTGGGAGAGATGCCGAGGTGTCTTTCATGAGGTTTTGGGGTTGTGAGGCTTACGTTCGACGTCAAGTCTCAGATAAGTTAGGACCCAAATCCGACAAGTGCTACTTTATTGGATATCCAAAGGAAACTAAGGGATATTACTTCTACATTCCCAGTCCGCACAAGGTAGTTGTGGTAAAGACTAGGGTCTTTCTAGAAAGGGACTTTGTTTCTAGAAAGACTAGTGGGAGTACGTTCGATCTTGAAGAAGTTCAAGATGCGGACCATAGCACTGAAGCCTCGATGGAAGTTGAACTGGAACCACAAAGTGTTGTGGATGATGTTGTTCCACAAAGAGTTGAGGAGCAACAACCAGTTCAAGTAGACATACCTCTTCGCAGGTCTGATAAGGTACGTCGTCAGCCTGAGAGATACTCATTTCTCTTGTCTGACCATGATGACGTTGTGCTCATAGATGATGAGCCTACTACCTATCAGGAAGCTGTGATGAGACCAGATTCCGAGAAATGGCTAGAGGCCATGAGATCCGAAATGGAATCCATGTACACCAACCAAGTATGGACTTTGGTTGATCCACCTGAAGGGGTAAAACCCATTGGGTGTAAGTGGGTCTTTAAGAGAAAGACTGACATGGATGGACTTATCTATAAGGGTCGTTTGGTAGCTAAAGGGTTCAAGCAGATTCATGGTATTGACTATGATGAAACCTTTTCTCCAGTAGCGATGTTTAAGTCCATTCGGATCATGCTTGCTATTGCAGCATACCATGACTATGAGATATGACAGATGGATGTCAAAACCGCGTTTCTGAATGGAAACCTGCTCGAGGATGTGTACATGACACAACCTGAGGATTTTGTAGATCCACAGCATACTAGCAGAGTATGTAAGCTGCAAAGGTCCATTTATGGACTAAAGCAAGCTTCTCGGAGCTGGAATCTTCGATTCGATGATGCAATCAAACAGTTTGGTTTCATCAAGAACGAAGATGAGCCTTGTGTCTATAAGAAGGTTGTAGGGGATATAGTTGTCTTCCTCATATTGTATGTGGATGACATACTACTCATTGGGAAGGGCATCCCTTTGCTTCAGTCTGTCAAGACCTGGCTAGGGAGTTTCTTCTCAATGAAGGATTTAGGTGAGGCATCCCGCATTGTAGGGATACAGATATATAGAGATAGATCTAGGAGATTGCTTGGCCTAAGTCAGAGTACATACATTGACAAGGTACTCCTTCGGTTTGCCATGCAGAACTCCAAGAAGGGATTTCTACCGATGTCACATGGCGTGAGTCTTTCGAAGACTCAAGGTCCCTCTTCTAGAGAGGAGAGAGACCGCATGGATCATATCCCTTATGCCTCAGCCATAGGATCTATCATGTACGCCATGCTATGTACTCGACCTGATGTCTCGTATGCTTTGAGCATAACGAGCAGATACCAGTCAGATCCAGGTGAAAGTCACTAGATAGCGGTCAAGAATATTCTTAAGTAATTAAGAATGACTAAAGAATATTTCTTGATATATGGAGGCAATGATGAGCTAGCTGTAAAGGGTTACAGTGATGCTAGCTTCCAGACCGACCAGGATGATGATCGATCGCAGTCAGGGTTCATATTTTGCATTAATGGTGGTGCTGTGAGCTGGAAGAGTTCGAAGCAGGACACAGTCACTGATTCTACGACAGAGGACGAGTACATTGCTGCATCAGAGGCAGCAAAGGAGGCAGTTTGGATCCGCAAGTTCATCACTAAACTTGGGGTGGTTCCCAGTATCGCTGACCCTATTGAGCTCTATTATGACAACAATGGAGCTATAGCACAGGCGAAGGAACCTCGCTCACACCAGCGGACCAAATACATACTACGACGCTTCCATCTCATTCGAGAGATTATCGAAAGAGGAGATGTGAGGATTTGCAGAGTACCTACAGAGGCTAACATCGCAGATCCCTTGACCAAGACTTTGGCACAGAGGAAGCATGATGGTCACACTAGGTCATTGGGGCTTAGAGCCTACACTAATTGGCACTAGTGCTAGTGCGAGATTGTTAGTTATAGCCCTAAAGCCAATCATTTGATGATTGTATTATGGACTTGTTGTATTATATTCTTATATAAATAAAGGCATTTGTTTTTGGTTATTATACTTACTTGTATTGGTGCCAAATAAACTAATTAAGTATAATAGCGTCCGTGAGTAGAAGGTTCTCACCTATATCAATCGGTTAGTTGAACCGATAGTGAGATGACATAGGGAACGCTACTCTTAATCATTCCTAGTCGAGTATTAACATTCAGGGACAATGTTAATGCAATAAGACTAGCATGTAGGTCAACTCGATGACTTAATCTTACAAGTCATGGATATAGAGATATCAAGTTGACACATGGGTATGCATTGGAGAATGTATACTGAATGATCCGCCATGAGAAAGTATCATGGGTCATTATATAAGTGTCATATACTTTCTCATGTGGCTATTAATATGACTACTAGTCCTTGGACATGAAGTCACCATGGATCCCTACATAAGGAGTTATTGTAGGACCGTTAGATTCGATAGAGGGGGGGTGAATATCGATTCGAAAAACAAGAGTTTAAACGCAGCGGAAAAGTAAAATAGACACAATGGTTTTACTTCGTTCGGAGCCTGTGACGACTCCTACTCGAAGGCCCGTGGTCCTTGACCACTTTCGTTGGGCAATCACTAGCAATTCAGAATAATGATTACAAAAGAACCGTACAGGGAATGCTAATGAAAACTGAAAAATAAATACCGACAAAAAGGGAAAAGAACGGAGCGTAGTGTCGGAGCTTTGTTGGCGTTGCACTGAGCGTCGAGCAGCAAGACCAGCAGTAGAAGAGTTCTCAGCTTGATTATTCTGAAGCTCCTGCCTGCGGCTTCTTTTATATGCTGTTCCGGGCGCCTGGATTCCTTCCGGGCGCCTGGAATGTGACGAAACTGCTCAAATCGAGATGCTCCACGTGGCGACAACTTGGCTGGATAGAATTTGCCTTCCGGGCGCCCGGACCTCCGGGCGCTCGGATCCCCTCCGGGCGCCCGGACCACCTTGTTCCAGAAAACTCCCTTTTCCTGCAAAACAAAGTTAGTCCGAGGCAAATATACATCCTGAAAAACAGATTGTTAGCACAGTTAAAGTTCAACAGATGGAAAAAAGAGTATGACTTAGATTCCGTCTTTCCGAGACCGGAATCTAGTCACGATCTCGACTTAGACATCCGAAATGGATCTAAGCCGGATCGACGCCTAATGTCCCCTTCCCGGGAACGCGTCCTCACAGTCACTCCCCTCCAGTGACTTACCTCACTTACCTGCCAGACGTCCGGTCAGCCCGTCGACCCGTCTGGACTTCTCGCCAAGCGTCCGGTCAGCCCGTCGACCCGCTTGGACTTCTCGCCAGCTATCCGGTTAGCCCGTCGACCTAGCTGGACTTCTCGCCAGCTATCCGGTCAGCCCGTCGACCTAGCTGGACTTCGTGCCAGACATCCGGTCAGCCCGTCGACCTATCTGGACTTCTCCTGCACACTCGATCAAAGTGTCAGACAACAACAAGACTAACTTAACCTATTTGTCATTCATCAAAACCTGGGTTAAATCGTTAGTGCTAACCGCACCAACAGTTATGTACTTTAGTTTCGTCAAACGTCACCCGTAACTGGGTGGACTATAAAGGCGATTACTGAGTATGTAACGAATTATGCAGAGGGATGTGAGTGATGTAGATGGGATCTATCCCTCCTATATGACGGGAGCAACATCGATATTCCTGGTAGAGTGAGACCATGAAGTGCATGGTCATGCCCAAATGAGTCAATATGAGATATTGAGCTCATTTGATTTAGTGAGTCTACTTGGAGATCAAGATTTAGATTGGTCAGAGGATGACACGGTCTATGCCTCACATTGATCAATCTAGATGTCTAGGATAGAAGGACACTTGTCATATATTGTGAGGAGTCACAATTAGTAGTCACAAGGTGATGTTGGATCTCAACATTCTTGTAACTTGGGTAGTAATGATGTGTTGCTAGATACCGCTCATTACTTATGCTCTTAAATGGGTTTAGGGGCATTGCCAACGTTATAAGAACCTATAGGGTCACACACTAAGGACAATTAGATGGAGATTAGGTTCATATGATGAACCAAGAGGATTAGATTCATGTGATGAATCAAATTGGATTAAGAGTAATCCTAATTGAGCTAATTGAGTTGGACTCAAGTTAATTCATGTGTTCAATGAGTCTAATTTAGATTATGACTCATTGAATCAATTTAATTAAATGAATTAGATTCATTATATTAAATTGACTTGAATTAAATGGTTGGATTAGATCAACTATGAGAGAGATTAAGTCAAGTTTGACTTGACTTGAGAGGAAGATGAAGAGTCAAGTTTGACTTGACTTTATGCCACCTCATTGGTGAGTTGGCATTGATTGGGCCAATGATGATGCTCCACATCATCATGATTGCTTAAGTAGGATGCCACCTCATGGGAGTTACCAAGAGTTGTGACTCTTGGCATTCCATAGAGGTTACAACACCTCTTAATGTGGCCGGCCACATCAATTGCATGGAGAGTTTCATTTTGTGAGTAATTCTCATTCATTCCATCATCTTCTTCCTCAAGCTCTCCTCTTGCTCTCCCTCTCCTCATCTTGCCGAACCCTACTAAGGTGCTAGCACACTTTAGTTTGGTGATCTCCTTCTTGTGTTCGTGTGGATACTTCTAGAGGGTTGTCTACTTTGACAATCTTGAGATTCGGCAAACCATTGGACTAGCGGGATAGCGAAGGGCATCGCATCGAGGGTAACGCTCTTATATAGTGTAGATCTAGACTTTAGAAACTCATACTCGTATTTTGTTTTATTTTTCTTCACACGGATCCGGTGGCAGGGAGGTTTCGGGGTTTCCGCAACACGAAAAAGCAATTTTTGTGGTCCAAAAAACCCAACATCCCTAACCCAGTACTAACACTCCTTGTGTTGCAGGACAACGCGGAGTATTTATCGAGTCAACAACAGAGTCATATCCTAGCTCACTTCCTTCACCGATTTCAGATAAGATTATATTTGGCGTCGTATGTGGGAACTTCACCTGCATCCGAGACATGAAGATGGAGGATGTTAAATGGGCTCACTACAGTGACATTAACCCCAGAAGAGTGGAGATACTAATAAACTCCCAAGCTGTAAAGATAGTGCAGTAGCAACCAAAAATAGCAGCCGAGTGCCAAATGATGAACAACCCGGCCGTGTCCGCTATTGGCCAGCATGTTGAATGTGGGGCCTGAGTGAAGGGTCACACTAGGCACCAGCTGAACCACCAGCCGACGGACGCTTTCCATTAGGCACTCGCTCCGCAGACCAACCTACCACCAACGCCTAATGCGCTGATCCCATAACACAGGGCGTTGTTTAGAATGCCTTCAGAAGAGCACGACCAAGATGAGAGGACATAAGGATCATCCTTTGAGAATGCGCCCGATCAGGATGCTCGTAAAGGAAAAGCACCTCGAATAGACGACCCCCTTGAGCGGATAAATCTATAGTTTTCCCAAGAAATCTTGGATGACCAGCTATTCGCTCACTTTTGACCCTTAACGATTGGAGAGTATGGAGAATCGACTGACCCAGAGGATCATTTACTTAAGTACAACAACATGACCACACTCTACCAGTATATTGATGGAGTCAAATGTCGAGTGTTCCTCACTACATTATCTGTCTCGGGTCAAAGTTGGTTCAAACGACTACTGACCAGATCTATCCGCAACTTCAAGGATTTCTGAGTGGCATTCCTTCAACGTTTCGCCAGTAGCCGTCGATATCAGAAGACGTATATAAATCTATTTTCACTCAAGCAAGGACCCAAGGAGACATTGTGGGCCTTCATCAAAAGATCCAATCAAGTGACTGTGGACCACTCGTCAGGCACTCACGAAATTTTGGTAAGTGCCTTTTCGCAAGGATTTACGGATAACAATTTCTTCTGATCCCTCATCAGGAAGCCTCCAAGGGACTTCAATCATATGCTCAGATGAGTTACAAAATATATCAACGTGGAGGAAACCTAGTCAGCTCGGAAGAAAGAAGTAATCCCCAAGTTGTTGCTATGCACGAACGCCGACTGACCAACAGTAATGTGCCTCCAAAAGGGTCCCAAGCGGTCCCTCAAAAATAGAATCAGGAGTCTCAACCGCATGCAATCCAGCATGTGGAAGTTGAACGGACGAGATCCATTGAGCCTCGACTGTAGACCATAATGTTCTGTTCCTACCATCGCTCGGTGACTCACAACACCAAGGACCGTTACCACTTTAGTCCAAGTCCACGCCGACCGGCCCCCCCAGGGATATCATCAACGATCTCCCTCTCCAACCCATCAACATCACCGCTGACCAAGAGCCCAAGATCAAAATAATACCCCGGCCGAGTGAAATCAGTGACAACCCCAACAGAGAGACAACCAAAGGTCCACCCGGGCATCGACCGAGCTGCCAACGCACCTGTCGGATCACGAAGAAGAAAATCGGGGTAATGCAACTCGGGGTGACATCAGTATGATAGCAGGTGGCCCGACTGATGGTGACTCCAACTGCGCTAGGAAATCACACGCACGGAGGTTGGAGATCTATGTAGTTAGGGGCAGCGTGGAAAAGGCACAAGGACCAGAAATCAATTTCGATCTTGAGATTTGGAGGGAGTCAAAGTCCCTCATGATGACGCCCTGATCATTAAAGGGTAATCACTAACTATAATATCCATCGAACGTTTGTTGGCACAAGTAGCTTGGTCAACATCATATTCAAAAAAGCGTTTGACCAGTTGTAAATAGAAAAAGGCAAGCTCTGGCCCATGACGACTTCATTATAATTTTTTTTTTATGAAAGGTAAATTATATATCATAAAAAAAATATACAATCATACATGCCCAAGGATAGCCAGTCGTTTCTGATGAAGTATCAGATCCACGTGGCTGTCTGAGGTATGAACTCGAAGGTGAGCCCATCTATATGCAACGTACTTTCACTGTACCATCCATAAAAAATACAACCAGTGTCACAAGCTAGTGTCACAAACCTCACCCAATCCTCACCAATACAGCTTATCAAATATTCAATCAAGCACATCCCTGTAGCCGCAATCTGAGGTCCCTACTAGACCACCCAAGTGACTCTAGGATCCATCCCACAAATGTGCTAATCTCTTTCCATGTGTCATCCACTATCCTATCCGCAGGCACCATCTTGTATGTCCATTGATGGTTGTATCCACCTCAATGTCCGGTCTTGCCATGTCATGGTGGCAATGGATCGATCGAGGTAACCTCCACTATGCTAGGCCGACCCTCCCTAGCTACTGTCACCAAGCTACAGCCGTGCACCATCAAAACACAGTAAGCTCCCCATGGGTCGTCGATCTCACTTTTAGCAAGTGGTCAACTATAAACGGATTTGGCTTATCTTTACCGCGAGTTGTTTGCTACAGACTAGATAGATCGTTATGTGGATCTATGCACCCTCATGGGCTTTTATGTCAAAGCCCCAACCATCAATGGATTTAGTGTTGTCCTTACTGTGAGCCGTTTGCTGCGGACTAGATAGATCATTATGGTGGATCTATGAACCCTCTTGGATTTTTTTTGGCAAAGCCCCAGCTATCAACGAATTTGGTGCTGTCCTTACCGATAGCCGTTTTCTGTGGACTAGATAGATCATCATGGTGGATCTATGCACCCTCTTGGGCTTTTTGGCAAAGCCCCAGCAGTCAATCGATTTAGTGTTGTCCTTACCGCGACCAGTTTACTATGGACTAGATAGATTGTTATGATAGATCTATGCACCATGATGTCCTATGCCTCCTCACCCTAGCCAACAGTGGAACCATCCTCACTACCTCTCCTCTCCCGGTGGTTCTCCCCACTACCATCTCTTATACAATCATACTATGCACATTCAGTATCCCTCCTCACTCTTATATATATGTGGCCACACCTTAAAGGCACTATATGTGTGGCCCTCTCAGAATGATATCTCATGATGGTGCAACTCTCATGGCAGCTGAAAGACAATGGCACACCTCCAGGAGAGAGGTTGCAGCGCAACTACCAGGAGGAGGGGAGGGGGGGGGGGGGGGGGAGGCTCCCCATAGTGACTTGGCTCCAAGGAGGCTGCAACAAATATCACCGCTCTGAAAAGCTACACCAACTCCTAAGTATGCTTTGCCCAAAATAGCGCTGCTCCATGGAAGCTCCACGAAGGTGATCCTCCCCCCTAGCCAGTCTGAGGTAGTGCCGAGTTAGAGAAAATATCAAGGGAGCGATAGACATGGGTTTGAAATTTCTTGAGTATATCATCTCCCTGAAATGCCTCCCCCTCAAATCTCAAGCGATTGTAGGCTTGCCAAACATAGTGCACGAAAGCAGCCATAGCAACGTGATGCGCCCACATCAATATCCCTATGCCTCGGTAGTCTCACATAAATATCCACAACATCCTCCTATATGTAGTCATCGCATGTCTCATGTGTAGCCAGTGTTTGATGCGGTCCCATAACTATCGTATCTGTCGACATCCAAAGAAAATGTGTTCCTGTGTCTCCTCCTCCACCTCATAGAAAGGGGAGGCTCTATTAGAATCCTCTAGGTATTCTAACTGATTCCTGGTAGATAACCTACAATGTGCAAGTAACCACAAAGTGAACCTGTGACTAAGCTAAATATATTTATGCAAGAAATCATATGCCTGACTGATGCCCCAATGACTCAAGCTGCTCAACCTATGTTGTGCCGACACTATGGAGTGATCAGATGCAACCAATTGATCTCATATTTGTGCCAACCGCTTAAGAAGTGGGGAATTAGTGTGCTTGGCATAGCATCGCCATATGTCCACCCTGTTAGGTTTGATTTGTAGTTAGAGGGGGGGAGGTGAATAGCTCGTCGCGTTCGTTGTCTTGCTTCATGATGATGATATGCAGCGGAAATACACACAAAACACGCTCACAATGCTAATACTAGGATTTACTTGGTATCCATCTCAAGAAGAGGTGACTAGTCCAAAGATCCACACACGACGCTCACTCCACTATCACAAACACTCATTCTCGGTGACTACCAGAGATGGAGAAACCTCGTACAAAAACTCACACAAGAATACAACTCGAAATAAGAAGTAAATATAAGATAATACAAATGAAAAATCTTCTTGCTTGCAGCCTTGTAGCTTGTAGGTACCTCTGGACCCTTTGGAAAGTGCAACAACACTTCTCTTCCAAGCTCTTAGTCCAGCGGTGAGTAGTGGTGAAGGATTGTGTAAGCACTGCTGAGAAGAAAGCTCGCCACGGGCTTTATATTGTGCGCTCCTAGGGCTCCCAATCAATTGCCACGTTAGATCGCAACAATCTCAACCGTCCAAAACTTGTATCCAACACAACGGTCGTTTCCCAATCGATAGGCTGATCGATTGGAGAGGCTGAATCGATCGGCTGATCGATTCAACCTTCTTCTGTGCTTCTCGAGACCGCACGAGAAAACTGGCCCCAATCGATCGGTTGATCGGTTGGGGACCATTTGTTTGTGCGATAAACACTCACAATCGATCGACCGATCGATTGGGCTGCTGTTTATCTCAGCATTCTCCCAATCAATTGACTGATCGATTGAGCTTCGGTCCAATCGATCGAATGATCGATTGACCACTCTTGACTTGCTCAAACCAAGCTCAAGGTCCCCAAATCCAACCTCTGGTCAACCATGACCTGTTGGAACTCTTTCATGCCTAGCATCCGGCCAATCCTTTGACCTACTTGGACTTCTCAATACCAAGTGTCCGGTCAACCTTGATCCACTTGGACTTACCGTCTCGTGCCAAGTATTTGGTCCTCCATGACACACTTGGACTTCCTTCCACCAAATGTCTAGTCTGTTGGTTGCTACTCGGAAAACCTAGAGGTTCCACTGTACAAAAATTTTGTACAAAGGTCTGAACCTTTTCCTAGCTACCATGTGTTCTTTTAAATTAAATTTTGGATCGCCTGCGGAACTTAACACGTTTGATCCAAAACTTAATCTATTTGTTCTTTAAGGTTTAGACTTGGATCTCCTGCGGAACTTAACACGTTTGATCCAAATCACCTAAGTTATTAATTCCATTAAATATTAATTTCCATAATTGGTTCCCAGTACTGACGTGGCGAGGCACATGACCTTCTTGGATATGGGAACAACCACCACCGACTAGACAAAATCTTTTATGGAAAGCTAATATTTAATTTCCTAAAATAACTTTAGGTCAACCAAAAAGAACAATCAAATCACAAGGAAAAGAAAAATAAAAGAACACAACTTCGAAAAATATTCGAAATACTAGAATTGTAAGCCTCTTGTATTTGGTATTATTTCCATAAATAACTAGCATGATGCGGAAAGGAAAATTACTAGTTATACCTTCTAAAAAGACCTCTTGATCTTCTACCGTATTCCTCTTCTAACCTCGGACGTTGTGTGGGCAACGATCTTCCGAGATGAGAACCACCAAGCACCTTCTTCTTCCTTGCAAGTTTCGCCACCACAATTCTCCAAGAGAAGTAGAGGTCCGCCACCACCACCAAGCTCCAAGGGATGCAAGAAACAAAACCACCTTTCTCCTTCTTCTCCTAGCTAGAACCGCCACCATCAAGAGCTCCAAGAGAGGTTGCCGCCATAAGAAGAAGAAGCTAGGGCCACCAAGGAGGAAAAGAGGAGAAGAATAATAGAGTTGATCACCCGTGAAGGCACCTCTACCCCTCTTTTATAATCCTTTGTCTTGACAAATAAGGAAATTTTAATAAAAATTCCTTAATTCTTTTGTCATAAAAAGAAAAATTATTTTAATTAAAAATAATTTTCTTCTTTTAATAATAATGGCCGGCCTTCTAATTCCCCAAAACAAGGAAAATTTAATTCACACAAGAATTAAAACTTCCTAATTTGTTTCTAGAAATTTATAAAATTTCTCCAATAATTTTATCCCTTCATGATTGGTTAATAAAAGGAAATTTTATAAATTAAAATTCTTCTTCTAAACATGTGGATAATTTCCAAAGGAAAGTTATCTCTAAAATTAAAATCTCTTTTCAATCTACAAATAAGGAAAGATATCAAATCTTTTCTTAATCTTTTGTAGAAACTAATAAAAGAGAATATTTAATTTTTAAACTTCTCTTTTAAATTATTATCATGGTCAAAAAGGAAAGTTTTTCTTAAAAATAAAATCTCCTTTCAATCTACAAATAAGGAAAGATTTCAAATCTTTTCTTAATCTTTTGTAGAAAGCTTTAAAAGGAAAGATTTAATTTTTAAACTCTCTTTTAAAACTATGATATCCACATAAGAAATAATTTTAATAAAAAATCCTTTTTAATATGATGTGGCCGGCCACCTAAACTTGGGCTCCAAGCTATTGGCCGGCCACCTTAAGGCCAACCTTTAGGCTTGGCCGGCCCTAAGCTTGAGCTTTAAGCTTAGCTTGGCCGGCCCCTATTGGTTGGGTAAGAAGGTGGGTATGTGGTGGGTATAAATCTCTATATACAAGAGGCTACGATAGGGACCGAGAGGAGGAATTGGTTTTGGTCTCCCGATGAAATTAAGCTTCCCGTGTTCACCCCGAACACACAACTTAATTACATCAATAATAATTCATTCAACTAAAGAACTATTATTGAACTACCGCACCAATCCCAAATTACATTTTGGGCTCCTTCTTATTATGAGTGTGTTAGTCTCCTGTGTTTAAGATGTCAAATGTCCACTAATTGAGTTATCGACAACTCATTTAATTAATATCTTAGTCCAAGAGTAGTACCACTCAACCTTATCGTCATGTCGGACTAAGTCCACCTGCAGGGTTTAACATGACAATCCTTATGAGCTCCTCTTGAGGACATTCTCAACCTAGATCACTAGGACACAGTTTCCTTCTATAATCAACAATACACACTATAAGTGATATCATTTCCCAACTTATCGGGCTTATTGATTCATCGAAATAAATCTCACCCATTGATAAATTAAAGAAATAAATATCAAATATATGTGCTTGTTATTATATTAGGATTAAGAGCACACACTTCCATAATAACTGAGGTCTTTGTTTCTTTATAAAGTCAGTATAAAAGAAACGACCTCTAATGGTCCTACTCAATACACTCTAAGTGTACTAGTGTAATTATATAGTTAAGATAAACTAATACCTAATTACACTACGACCTTCCAATGGTTTGTTCCTTTCCATTATGGTCGTGAGTTACTGTTTATAATTTATAAGGTACTGATAACATGATCCTCTGTGTGTGACACCACACACCATGTTATCTACAATATAAATTAATTGAACAACTACATTTATCATAAATGTAGACATTTGACCAATGTGATTCTTATTTCTAGATAAATGTTTATACCAAAAGCTAGGCTTTTAGTATACACTCTAACAATCTCCCACTTATACTAAAAGACTAAGCTGCCATATCTGCTGCCATACATCTGATTCCCAACCCTTCAACGTGTCCATCAAAAGCTCTCGTCTTAAGGACCTTAGTGAAAAGATCTATAGGTCATCATCTGATGCATTCTAGGCGGCAACAACTTCTCCTCGTTTATACGATTTCTCGTATTGGGTAGTACTTGTGCTTTATTTGCCTTATAGACTCATGGTTTCTTCGAGTTTGTTACTGCACCATTATTATTACAATAAATTGTAATAATCTTTGGACAAACTAGAAATCATATCTAAGTCTATCTTGAGGTAATTAAGTCATTCAGCTTTTATGGTTTCCTCAGAGGCTTGCCATATACTAAGCTTCTATGGTGGAGTCCAGAAAAACACCTATGCTTATCACTCTTCCATAGTTATGACTTTACCTAACACAAAACCCCGAGGTTGACTTATTATTGTCCCTATCCGATTGGAAGTCAAAATCCATGCAACCCACAGGGACTAAATTAACTGCCTTGTAAGCTAGCATATAATCTCTAGTTCCTCTAAGGTACTTTAATATATGCTTTACTGCAGTCCAATGTCCTTGTCTAGGGTTACTTTGATATCTGCTAACTATGCCCTTGACAAAACAGATTTTTGATCTCGTGCATAGCATACATTAGGTTGTCTAACTGCCGAAGCATAAAGAACTGCCTACATGTCCTCAATCTCCTTTGATGTCATCGGAGACATCTCTTTAGATAAAGACACTCCATGCTTAAAAGGTAAGAAACCTTTCTAGGAGTTTTGCATGCTTAAAACGAGCAAGGATTTTTCTGATGTATCAAGCTTAGGATAAGTATATTTTTCTTGCGATCCTTTGATCTCAAAAATATATATATTCTCCCAAGTCCTTTATATCGAATTATTTGGACTACCATACCCTTACTTCTAACAACATTTTGATATTGTTTCCAACTACCAAAAATGTTATCTACGTATAGTACAAGAAATACCACCACGTTTCCATCACACCTTTTGTATACACAAGTCTTATCCGTTTACTCAATAAATCCATAGGTCTGGATTACTTTGATAAACTGGATGTTCCAAGACCTTGAAGCTTTGCATCAGTCCATAGACTGATTGAGCTTGCACACAAGATACTCTTAGCCCTTTGCAATGAACCCTTTTGGTTGCTTTATATGGATGCTTTCTTCAAGACTTCCATTAAGGAATGTTGTCTTGACATCCACTTACCAAATAGATAAAAGTATCCGGATAGACTTAAGCATGACTACCAGTGAAAAAGTTTCCTTTTTCATCTAGCCTTGCTTTGAAAGTTTCTACCTTCCTGTCTATCCCTCTTTTCCTATTATAGACCTTTTTATACCCAAAGACTTTTACACCATTTGGTGGTTCTACAAGCTTCCAGATTTTATTAGAATACATATATTCTAATTCTGTTATTCATTACTCTTTGCCAAGATATTGCATCTTTATCTTGGAGTGCTTAATCATATGTCCAGGTTCATGTCCTCCAGGGATCGAGTCCAAAAACTCTCCCAAAACATGAATCTTTTTAGGTTGCCTAACAACCCTCCCACTACGACAAGGCACTTTCTGCAATTGTGTATCATTTGTGATACGTGTTGCAGTTTCCTTGTGGTATCTCATCTTGTACAATTGGTACTAGATTAGACATGTCTTTTATTATTTCCTTAAGAACAAATTTTCTTATGGGCACGTGGTTTATTACATAATCATTTTTCTAAAAATCGGTCATTGATGCTAACAATGACCTTATGATTTTTAAGACTATAAACCTACTTTCATTTCTCTAGGATAACCCACAAACAAGTGAATTCCTGTCCAACTTATCATTGTCTCTCTTCAGCATATGTGCTGGACTACCCGAATCCGAATATGCTTCGAAATAGGCTTACGCCTATTCAGCAATTCTATATGAGTAGAGAGTTCTGACTTTGGAAGGAACTATATTCACTTCCGTTTCCAGAGTATATCCTAAAAATGATTTTGGTAATATTCTAAATAACTCATCAATCTACTTATTTCCATAAGAGTCCTATACCTTCCTTTTTCTACACCATTCTGTTGGGGTGTACCAGATGCAGTTAGTTGGAATTGAATCCCTACTTCTGATAAGTGACTCCTAAATTCTCCCAAGAGGTACTTGCCACTATGTTCTAACCATAGTGATTTTTACTTTAACATTTCTCCGCATCAGCTTTGTACTATTTGAACTAATCAAAGTACTTAGTCTTGCGGTACATTAAGTAAATTTATTTGTATCTTGAATAGTTGTCTATAAAATAGACGAAATATTCAATACTACCTCTTGTCCGGATAGTCATAGGATCACATAATCAGAATGAACCAATTTCAATATATCTTTGACTCCATACCCCTTAAACTTAAAAGCTTCTTGGTTCCTTTTACTTCCCAGTAAGAATCACAGGTAGGCAAGATTTACACTAACAATGACCCCAAAAGTTCATCAGATACCCATGAATCCTACTCACGTTAATATACCATAGCCTTAGATGCCAAAGATATTAATGGTTCATTTCAAGGTTGCTTTCTCTTAAAATTAGAAGATGTGTTACTAATTTCCATTTGTTGCATCGTGGGAGTTATTGGATTTATAAATTACCAACCAACGTACAGAACAGATAACTTCCTCTTTTCTTTAACAACTTTGTTATTAAAAGAGGCGAATATCAAGTTCTTTGAATAGTTTAGAAACTGAAAACTAGTTCTTTCTAAACTTGGTGCGTAAAGACAATTACTCAAAAATCCATGTTTTATTCTTATCAAAAGATAAACATCTCCCACTGCAACAGCTACCATTTTTACAGTAGTGCCCATGTGGACGGTGTTTTAATTTTCATTTAGTTGCCGAATTTCCTGGAACCCTGCAATGAATTGCGGACATGATTGATGGCATCTGTATCTATACTCCAGGTTCTGGTAGATAACACCACTAAACATGTTTCAACTAATGAATTAAATACACCTATATTGTTCTTAGTTCTAAGAAGACAGTCTACCTTAATGTCCAAGTCCTATTTCCAATCATTACAATTGGGACTCTTAAGTCTTTTCTATAGTATAACAAATAGGGGATTGACAAACATTTTAAATCCTAAGAATCACAAAAATATTTGGTCAAGATCAATTCTTTAAAATCCCCATGAATTTTTTATGCCACGATAGTGTGGACGTATACAAAATCAAAGAGGAGATTTTATCCATTAATTTTATTATCTCGTCAACTTTACTTTATGACGAATAAAATTAATAGTTGATCTGTCTTTGATCAAATATTTGGTCAAAACTTTTTGAATTTAAAATAAAATATTGATTCCTCAAACAATATTATTTAAATTCACCAACACCTCAAACACCGTGAATTTTGCATGCCACGTTAGTGTGGACGTATACAAATTCAACATTTGTAAAAGGAGGGTTTTACCCATTAACTATCTTGTCAACGTATCTTTATGACAAATAAAATTATCTCAAACACCGTTAATTTTGTATGCCACGTTAGTGTGGACGTATACAAAATCAATCATTTGTAAGAGGGGTTTTAACCCTTTAATTTTATTATCTTGTCAACCTAGTTTTATAACAAATTAATAGTTGGTTTCATTTGGTCACACAAATAATAGCAGTGACTCCGATGGGGAGGATACTATTAGATGTGTCTAAGTGTATACCATTACTTGACACTAAGTCCATTAATAAGATTATGCCCCTTCCGTTGGGGAAGATCACACGCTCTTAATTAACTTCCTATAGTCATCCAAAATGGAAGTTCATCCAGTGATCCACAAACAAGCTCATCCGTTATGGAGGAAGGCACTCAGAGCCAACGCGCAAGCTTGTTTGCATCACTTACAAACCAATAATGGAGACCATGGGATTTATTTAAAAATCCCTCTCCCACTTAGTTATTTATAAACGAGGAATTTTAACTATGCTAGCCTACTAGTCATGTATACTAACATGCACACACAGCACAATATAAAAGCAATAAATAGAAAATCTAATTTTCAACTATTATGACTTTTATCTCTAGTTGTCCTCCGTGTGTTGTCATCCCAAGCTGCTGCCATATTTGGCCACCGCCACCGGGTCTAGCTGTCGCATCCATCTTGCTCCTAGTTCCGCTGCGCCTCTGGTCCTTAGAAGGTTCCACGCTTTGCAAGATTCGATCCGCGACATAAATAGAATTTTACATTTTGATCCTATATTCCATAAAAGGAATGTACATGTATCTAGATCAAAAATAAAATCCTAATAAAACTAAATACAGCTCCTGCTGTATTTTAATACAATCATGCACACACAGATAAATACCCTTGACATGTCCAAGGGTCCAATCACACACATAATAACTAAAAGCCATAATAGTTGGATCCTGCATCCACAAATTTAGCACATCCTACTATTAATCTGCCTAAATTATGTATGACATGTGCATAATTAAACTAATACCAAATACACAGAGGCAAAACCCTAGCTCTGATATAAATTGTTGGTTGCTATTCAGAAAACCTAGAGGTTCCACTGTACAAAAATTTTGTACAAAGGTCCGAACCTTTTCCTAGCTACCATGTGTTCTTTTAAATTAAATTTTGGATCGCCTGCGGAACTTAACACGTTTGATCCAAAACTTAATCTATTTGTTCTTTTAGGTTTTGACTTGGATCTCCTGCGGAACTTAACACGTTCGACCCAAGTCACCTTAAGTTATTAATTCCATTAAATATTAATTTCCATAATTGGTTCCCAATCTTGACGTGGCGAGGCACATGACCTTCTTGGATATGGAACAACCACCACCGACTAGACAAAACCTTTTATGGAAAGCTAATATTTAATTTCCTAAAATAACTTTAGGTCAACCAAAAAGAACAATCAAATCACAAGGAAAAGAAAAATAAAAGAACACAACTTCGAAAAACATATTCGAAATACTAGAATTGTAAGCCTCTTGTATTTGGTATTATTTCCATAAATAACTAGCATGATGCGGAAAGGAAAAATTACTAGTTATACCTTCTAAAAAGACCTCTTGATCTTCTACCGTATTCCTCTTCTAACCTCGGACGTTGTGTGGGCAACGATCTTCCGAGATGAGAACCACCAAGCACCTTCTTCTTCCTTGCAAGTTTCGGCCACCACAATTCTCCAAGAGAAGTAGAGGTCCGGCCACCACCACCAAGCTCCAAGGGATGCAAGAAACAAAACCACCTTTCTCTCCTTCTTCTCCTAGCTAGAACCGGCCACCATCAAGAGCTCCAAGAGAGGTTGCCGCCGGCCATAAGAAGAAGAAGCTAGGGCCGGCCACCAAGGAGGAAAAGAGAGGAGAAGAATAATAGAGTTGATCACCCGTGAAGGCACCTCTACCCCCTCTTTTATAATCCTTTGTCTTGACAAATAAGGAAATTTTAATAAAAAATTCCTTAATTCTTTTGTCATAAAAAAGAAAAATTATTTTAATTAAAAAACAATTTTCTTCTTTTAATAATAATGGCCGGCCACTTCTAATTCCCCAAAACAAGGAAAATTTAATTCACACAAGAATTAAAACTTCCTAATTTGTTTCTAGAAATTTATAAAAATTTCTCCAATAATTTTTATCCCTTCATGATTGGTTAATAAAAAGGAAATTTTATAAATTAAAATTCTTCTTCTAAACATGTGGATAATTTCCAAAAGGAAAGTTATCTCTAAAAATTAAAATCTCTTTTCAATCTACAAATAAGGAAAGATATCAAATCTTTTCTTAATCTTTTGTAGAAACTAATAAAAGAGAATATTTAATTTTTAAACTTCTCTTTTAAATTATTATCATGGTCAAAAAGGAAAGTTTTTCTTAAAAATAAAATCTCCTTTCAATCTACAAATAAGGAAAGATTTCAAATCTTTTCTTAATCTTTTGTAGAAAGCTTTAAAAGGAAAGATTTAATTTTTAAACTCTCTTTTAAAACTATGATATCCACATAAGAAATAATTTTAATAAAAAATCATTTTTAATATGATGTGGCCGGCCACCTAAACTTGGGCTCCAAGCTATTGGCCGGCCACCTTAAGGCCAACCTTTAGGCTTGGCCGGCCCTAAGCTTGAGCTTTAAGCTTAGCTTGGGCGGCCCCTATTGGTTGGGTAAGAAGGTGGGTATGTGGTGGGTATAAATCTCTATATACAAGAGGCTACGATAGGGACCGAGAGGAGGAATTGGTTTTGGTCTCCCGATGAAATTAAGCTTCCCGTGTTCACCCCGAACACACAACTTAATTCCATCAATAATAATTCATTCTACTAAAGAACTATTATTGAACTACCGCACCAATCCCAAATTACATTTTGGGCTCCTTCTTATTATGAGTGTGTTAGTCTCCCTGTGTTTAAGATGTCAAATGTCCACTAATTAAGCGAGTTACTGACAACTCATTTAATTAATATCTTAGTCCAAGAGTAGTACCACTCAACCTTATCGTCATGTCGGACTAAGTCCACCTGCAGGGTTTAACATGACAATCCTTATGAGCTCCTCTTGAGGACATTCTCAACCTAGATCACTAGGACACAGTTTCCTTCTATAATCAACAATACACACTATAAGTGATATCATTTCCCAACTTATCGGGCTTATTGATTCATCGAAATAAATCTCACCCATTGATAAATTAAAGAAATAAATATCAAATATATGTGCTTGTTATTATATTAGGATTAAGAGCACACACTTCCATAATAACTGAGGTCTTTGTTTCTTTATAAAGTCAGTATAAAAGAAACGACCTCTAATGGTCCTACTCAATACACTCTAAGTGTACTAGTGTAATTATATAGTTAAGATAAACTAATACCTAATTACACTACGACCTTCCAATGGTTTGTTCCTTTCCATTATGGTCGTGAGTTATTGTTTATAATTTATAAGGTACTGATAACATGATCCTCTGTGTGTGACACCACACACCATGTTATCTACAATATAAATTAATTGAACAACTACATTTATCATAAATGTAGACATTTGACCAATGTGATTCTTATTTCTAGATAAATGTTTATACCAAAAGCTAGGCTTTTAGTATACACTCTAACAATCTCCCACTTATACTAAAAGACTAAGCTGCCATATCTGCTGCCATACATCTGATTCCCAACCCTTCAACGTGTCCATCAAAAGCTCTCGTCTTAAGGACCTTAGTGAAAAGATCTATAGGTCATCATCTGATGCATTCTAGGCGGCAACAACTTCTCCTCGTTTATACGATTTCTCGTATTGGGTAGTACTTGCGCTCTATTGTGTTTACTTGCCTTATAGACTCATGGTTTCTTCGAGTTTGTTACTGCACCATTATTATTACAATAAATTGTAATAATCTTTGGACAAACTAGAAATCATATCTAAGTCTATCTTGAGGTAATTAAGTCATTCAGCTTTTATGGTTTCCTCAGAGGCTTGCCATATACTAAGCTTCTATGGTGGAGTCCAGAAAAACACCTATGCTTATCACTCTTCCATAGTTATGACTTTACCTAACACAAAACCCCGAGGTTGACTTATTATTGTCCCTATCCGATTGGAAGTCAAAATCCATGCAACCCACAGGGACTAAATTAACTGCCTTGTAAGCTAGCATATAATCTCTAGTTCCTCTAAGGTACTTTAATATATGCTTTACTGCAGTCCAATGTCCTTGTCTAGGGTTACTTTGATATCTGCTAACTATGCCCTTGACAAAACAGATTTCTGATCTCGTGCATAGCATACATTAGGTTGTCTAACTGCCGAAGCATAAAGCGCCTTCAATCTCCTTTGATGTCATCGGAGACATCTCTTTAGATAAAGACACTCCATGCTTAAAAGGTAAGAAACCTTTCTAGGAGTTTTGCATGCTTAAAACGAGCAAGGATTTTTCTGATGTATCAAGCTTAGGATAAGTATATTTTTCTTGCGATCCTTTGATCTCAAAAATATATATATTCTCCCAAGTCCTTTATATCGAATTATTTGGACTACCATACCCTTACTTCTAACAACATTTTGATATTGTTTCCAACTACCAAAAATGTTATCTACGTATAGTACAAGAAATACCACCACGTTTCCATCACACCTTTTGTATACACAAGTCTTATCCGTTTACTCAATAAATCCATAGGTCTGGATTACTTTGATAAACTGGATGTTCCAAGACCTTGAAGCTTTGCATCAGTCCATAGACTGATTGAGCTTGCACACAAGATACTCTTAGCCCTTTGCAATGAACCCTTTTGGTTGCTTTATATGGATGCTTTCTTCAAGACTTCCATTAAGGAATGTTGTCTTGACATCCACTTACCAAATAGATAAAAGTATCCGGATAGACTTAAGCAAGGCTACCAGTGAAAAAGTTTCCTTTTTCATCTAGCCTTGCTTTGAAAGTTTCTACCTTCCTGTCTATCCCTCTTTTCCTATTATAGACCTTTTTATACCCAAAGACTTTTACACCATTTGGTGGTTCTACAAGCTTCCAGATTTTATTAGAATACATATATTCTAATTCTGTTATTCATTACTCTTTGCCAAGATATTGCATCTTTATCTTGGAGTGCTTCGTCATATGTCCGGAGATCAGGTTCATGTCCTCCAGGGATCGAGTCCAAAAACTCTCCCAAAACATGAATCTTTTTAGGTTGCCTAACAACCCTCCCACTACGACAAGGCACTTTCTGCAATTGTGTATCATTTGTGATACGTGTTGCAGTTTCCTTGTGGTATCTCATCTTGTACAATTGGTACTAGATTAGACATGTCTTTTATTATTTCCTTAAGAACAAATTTTCTTATGGGCACGTGGTTTATTACATAATCATTTTTCTAAAAATCGGTCATTGATGCTAACAATGACCTTATGATTTTTAAGACTATAAACCTACTTTCATTTCTCTAGGATAACCCACAAACAAGTGAATTCCTGTCCAACTTATCATTGTCTCTCTTCAGCATATGTGCTGGACTACCCGAATCCGAATATGCTTCGAAATAGGCTTACGCCTATTCAGCAATTCTATATGAGTAGAGAGTTCTGACTTTGGAAGGTACTATATTCACTTCCGTTTCCAGAGTATATCCTAAAAATGATTTTGGTAATATTCTAAATAACTCATCAATCTACTTATTTCCATAAGAGTCCTATACCTTCCTTTTTCTACACCATTCTGTTGGGGTGTACCAGATGCAGTTAGTTGGAATTGAATCCCTACTTCTGATAAGTGACTCCTAAATTCTCCCAAGAGGTACTTGCCACTATGTTCTAACCATAGTGATTTTTACTTTAACATTTCTCCGCATCAGCTTTGTACTATTTGAACTAATCAAAGTACTTAGTCTTGCGGTACATTAAGTAAATTTATTTGTATCTTGAATAGTTGTCTATAAAATAGACGAAATATTCAATACTACCTCTTGTCTGGATAGTCATAGGATCACACAAATCAGAATGAACCAATTTCAATATATCTTTGACTCCATACCCCTTAAACTTAAAAGCTTCTTGGTTATTTTTTCTTCCAAGTAAGACTCACAGGTTGGAAAGATTTCCACTACCAATGAACCCAAAAGTTCATCAGCTACCAATGAATCCTACTCAAGTTAATATAACATAGCCTTAGATGCCAAAGATATTAATGGTTCATTTCCGAAGGTTGCTTTCTCTTAAAATTAGAAGATGTGTTACTAATTTCCATTTGTTGCATCGTGGGAGTTATTGGATTTATAAATTACCAACCAACGTACCAGAACAGATAACTTCCCTCTTTTTCTTAATAACAACTTTGTTATTAAAAGAGGCAGAATATCAAGTTCTTTGAATAGTTTAGAAACTGAAAACTAGTTCTTTCTAAACTTGGTGCGTAAAGACAATTACTCAAAAATCCATGTTTTATTCTTATCAAAAGATAAACATCTCCAACAGCTACCATTTTTACAGTAGTGCCCATGTGGACGGTGTTTTAATTTTCATTTAGTTGCCGGATTTCCTGGAACCCTGCAATGAATTGCGGACATGATTGATGGCATCTGTATCTACACTCCAGGTTCTGGTAGATAACACCACTAAACATGTTTCAACTAATAAATTAAATACACCTATATTGTTCTTAGTTCTAAGAAGACAGTCTACCTTAATGTCCAAGTCCTATTTCCAATCATTACAATTGGGACTCCTAAGTCTTTTCTATAGTATAACAACTAGGGGATTGACAAACATTTTAAATCCTAAGAATCACAAAAATATTTGGTCAAGATCAATTCTTTAAAATCCCCATGAATTTTGTATGCCACGATAGTGTGGACGTATACAAAATCAAAGAGGAGATTTTATCCATTAATTTTATTATCTCGTCAACTTTACTTTATGACGAATAAAATTAATAGTTGATCTGTCTTTGATCAAATATTTGGTCAAAACTTTTTGAATTTAAAATAAAATATTGATTCCTCAAACAATATTATTTAAATTCACCAACACCTCAAACACCGTGAATTTTGCATGCCACGTTAGTGTGGACGTATACAAATTCAACATTTGTAAAAGGAGGGTTTTACCATTAACTATCTTGTCAACGTATCTTTATGACAAATAAAATTATCTCAAACACCGTTAATTTTGTATGCCACGTTAGTGTGGACGTATACAAAATCAATCATTTGTAAGAGGGGTTTTAACCCTTTAATTTTATTATCTTGTCAACCTAGTTTTATAACAAATTAATAGTTGGTTTCATTTGGTCACACAAATAATAGCAGTGACTCCGATGGGGAGGATACTATTAGATGTGTCTAAGTGTATACCATTACTTGACACTAAGTCCATTAATAAGATTATGCCCCTTCCGTTGGGGAAGATCACACGCTCTTAAATAACTTCCTATAGTCATCCAAAAATGGAAGTCTGTTCTAGTGATCCACAAACAAGCTCATCCGTTATGGAGGAAGGCACTCAGAGCCAACGCGCAAGCTTGTTTGCATCACTTACAAACCAGTAATGGAGACCATGGGATTTATTTAAAAATCTCTCTCCCACTTAGTTATTTATAAACGAGGAATTTTAACTATGCTAGCCTACTAGTCATGTATACTAACATGCACACATAGCACAATATAAAAGCAATAAATAGAAAATCTAATTTTCAACTATTATGACTTTTATCTCTAGTTGTCCTCCGTGTGTTGTCATCCTAAGCTGCTGCCATATTTGGCCACCGCCACCGGGTCTAGCTGTCGCATCCATCTTGCTCCTAGTTCCGCTGCGCCTCTGGTCCTTAGAAGCTTCCACGCTTTGCAAGATTCGATCCGCGACATAAATAGAATTTTACATTTTGATCCTATATTCCATAAAAGGAATGTACATGTATCTAGATCAAAAATAAAATCCTAATAAAACTAAATACAGCTCCTGCTGTATTTTAATACAATCATGCACACACAGATAAATGCCCTTGACATGTCCAAGGGTCCAATCACACACATAATAACTAAAAGCCATAATAGTTGGATCCTGCATCCACAAAGTTAGCACATCCTACTATTAACCTGCCTAAATTATGTATGACATGTGCATAATTAAACTAATACCAAATACACAGAGGCAAAACCCTAGCTCTGATACCAATTGTTGGTTGCTACTCGGAAAACCTAGAGGTTCCACTGTACAAAAATTTTGTACAAAGGTCTGAACCTTTTCCTAGCTACCATGTGTTCTTTTAAATTAAATTTTGGATCGCCTACGGAACTTAACACGTTTGATCCAAAACTTAATCTATTTGTTCTTTAAGGTTTAGACTTGGATCTCCTGCGGAACTTAACACGTTTGATCCAAATCACCTAAGTTATTAATTCCATTAAATATTAATTTCCATAATTGGTTCCCAGTACTGACGTGGCGAGGCACATGACCTTCTTGGATATGGGAACAACCACCACCGACTAGACAAAATCTTTTATGGAAAGCTAATATTTAATTTCCTAAAATAACTTTAGGTCAACCAAAAAGAACAATCAAATCACAAGGAAAAGAAAAATAAAAGAACACAACTTCGAAAAACATATTCGAAATACTAGAATTGTAAGCCTCTTGTATTTGGTATTATTTCCATAAATAACTAGCATGATGCGGAAAGGAAAAATTACTAGTTATACCTTCTAAAAAGACCTCTTGATCTTCTACCGTATTCCTCTTCTAACCTCGGACGTTGTGTGGGCAACGATCTTCCGAGATGAGAACCACCAAGCACCTTCTTCTTCCTTGCAAGTTTCGCCACCACAATTCTCCAAGAGAAGTAGGTTCCGCCACCACCACCAAGCTCCAAGGGATGCAAGAAACAAACCACCTTTCTCCTTCTTCTCCTAGCTAGAACCGCCACCATCAAGAGCTCCAAGAGGTTTTGCGCCGGCCATAAGAAGAAGAAGCTAGGGCCGCCACCAAGGAGGAAAAGAGAGGAGAAGAATAATAGAGTTGATCACCCAAGGCACCTCTACCCCTCTTTTATAATCCTTTGTCTTGACAAATAAGGAAATTTTAATAAAAATTCCTTAATTCTTTTGTCATAAAAAGAAAAATTATTTTAATTAAAAACAATTTTCTTCTTTTAATAATAATGGCCGGCCATCTAATTCCCAAAACAAGGAAAATTTAATTCACACAAGAATTAAAACTTCCTAATTTGTTTCTAGAAATTTATAAAATTTCTCCAATAATTTTATCCCTTCATGATTGGTTAATAAAAAGGAAATTTTATAAATTAAAATTCTTCTTCTAAACATGTGGATAATTTCCAAAGGAAAGTTATCTCTAAAAATTAAAATCTCTTTTCAATCTACAAATAAGGAAAGATATCAAATCTTTTCTTAATCTTTTGAGAAACTAATAAAAGAGAATATTTAATTTTAAACTTCTCTTTAAATTATTATCATGGTCAAAAAGGAAAGTTTTTCTTAAAAATAAAATCTCCTTTCAATCTACAAATAAGGAAAGATTTCAAATCTTTTCTTAATCTTTGTAGAAAGCTTTAAAAGGAAAGATTTAATTTTAAACTCTCTTTTAAAACTATGATATCCACATAAGAAATAATTTTAATAAAAATCCTTTTTAATATGATGTGGCTGCCACCTAAACTTGGGCTCCAAGCTATTGGCCAACCTTTAAGCTTGGCCGGCCCTAAGCTTGAGCTTCAAGCTTAGCTTGGGCGACCCCTCTTGGTTGGGTAAGAAGGTGGGTATGTGATGGGTATAAATCTCTATATACAAGAGGCTACGATAGGGACCGAGAGGATGAATTGGTTTTGGTCTCCCGATGAAATTAAGCTTCCCGTGTTTGCCCCGAACACACAACTTAATTCCATCAATAATAATTCATTCCACTAAAGAACTATTATTGAACTACCGCACCAATCCCAAATTACATTTTGGGCTCCTTCTTATTATGAGTGTGTTAGTCTCCCTGTGTTTAAGATGTCAAATGTCCACTAATTAAGCGAGTTACTGACAACTCATTTAATTAATATCTTAGTCCAAGAGTAGTACCACTCAACCTTATCGTCATGTCGGACTAAGTCCACCTGCAGGGTTTAACATGACAATCCTTATGAGCTCCTCTTGAGGACATTCTCAACCTAGATCACTAGGACACGGTTTCCTTCTATAATCAACAATACACACTATAAGTGATATCATTTCCCAACTTATCGGGCTTATTGATTCATCGAAATAAATCTCACCCATTGATAAATTAAAGAAATAAATATCAAATATATGTGCTTGTTATTATATTAGGATTAAGAGCACACACTTCCATAATAACTGAGGTCTTTGTTTCTTTATAAAGTCAGTATAAAAGAAACGACCTCTAATGGTCCTACTCAATACACTCTAAGTGTACTAGTGTAATTATATAGTTAAGATAAACTAATACCTAATTACACTACGACCTTCCAATGGTTTGTTCCTTTCCATTATGGTCGTGAGTTACTGTTTATAATTTATAAGGTACTGATAACATGATCCTCTGTGTGTGACACCACACACCATGTTATATACAATATAAATTAATTGAACAACTACATTTATCATAAATGTAGACATTTGACCAATGTGATTCTTATTTCTAGATAAATGTTTATACCAAAAGCTAGAATTTTAGTATACACTCTAACATAGTCATCCTTGACCCATCTGGATTTTTTTGTGCCAAGCATCCAGTCAATCCTTTGACTTACTTGGACTTCTCAATACCAGGTGTCCGGTCAACCTTGCCCCACCTGGATTTTCACGTGCCTGGCTTCACTCACCAGGTCTTTCCATCTGTCTAGCTTTACTCACTAGGACTTTTCATCTGCTTGACTTCACTCACCAAGACTTTCCATCTGCCTGGCTTCACTCACCAGGACTTTCACCTGACTTCACTCACTAGGGTTTTCACCTAGCTTCACTCACCAGGATTTTTTCACTGCATGACTTCACTTACCAGGACTTTCACCTGCCTAGCTTCACTCACTAGGTCTTTCACCTAGCTTCACTCACTAGGATATCCCTTTGCCTAACTTTCAATTAGGACTTTCTCAGTCAAGTATCCAGTCAACCTTGACCTACTTGACTCTTCTTCACATCTAACCGGTCAGTCCTTGACCGGAGGAGAATTGTATCAATAATCTCTCCAATCAGATGATTGCATCTGCAATCTCCATGTATTGTCAAATATTGAAACTCAAACATCAAGACTCAAGGTTAGTCAACTAGGTCAACCTTGACCTAGGGATATCGCACTAACATACCCCCTGTAAGTAAGTATGGTGGACCCATCGGACCCAAAGGGCATCTTGCTTGTCATGTATGCGTCATAGCACCCTGAATAGCAAAGCAGTGTTCCATGCGGTCAACTCTCTGAAGCCTAGTCCACCCTCCTCCTTAGTCTTACATATCTCGGACCATGCTTTGGGGGGGGGGGGGGTGGAGTTGGGGTTGGTGCTTGGTTGTCCATAGGAAACTCCCCTTACAAAACTGACTGCACCAACTGTACTTTCCTAGCATAAAGAGTGATCTTGGGCCATGCATTTATCTTCCTACTCAGTGTATAAATCAATGACTCATAGTCTGTAATTTTTAACTTTTCAAATGCTAAGTGAATCCCTAGGTATCTATAAGGCATGTATCCTTTCTGGAACCCTGTGATGGTGAGCAACTCTTATCATGTGTCCTCCTGTATGCCAGCCATATATAAGCAAGACTTGCTTAGATTCGACCTTAGGTCTGCCATCATCCCAAAGGTTTCCAAGTAATCTATGAGTATCTACATAGAGGGTAGATCTCCCCTAGAGAACAACCAAAGATCATCTGCATATGCTAGGTGGGCAACTCTGAGGTCATGGCATTTGGGGTGGAAATGGAAATCTGCTCTTTGTGTCTGCTGGTTTAGTAATCACGCTAAGTATTTCATGCATATCCCAAAGAGGTATGGAGAAAGTTGATCACCCTGCTGTAGTTCTCTAGCACCTTTGAAGTGATCATACATGTTGCCATTGATGGAGAGGCTCCTGAAGCTATTAGGCTCTGATACCACTTGTTGGTCCGGGTATGTCGGCTAGAGAGGGTTGAGTTGCCTGAAACACTAAAACAAAACACATTTCTTGAATTTCAACTCAGATTAATAAAGTAATTAAAATAGAATTAATAACTTAAAAGAAATGAGTAAAAGACTATTATTTACTTGGTTAAAACCTAGATGGTTGTTAATCCAAGGCAGATGAAATCTCACTAAGAATCTCCTTCGATGAAGGGAGAGAAGCCTTTTACACACAGTGAAAGTTTAAAAATGACTAGGAAACTGAATACAGAAGTTATTACCTTTTTCCTAAGTCCAGGGGTCTTTTTATAGACCCTGGAAAAACTTATCCGTAGGCTGAAGGCGCCTCTAGCGAGGCCAAAGGATAAACCTTTATCCTTTCCGCAAACGACCAAATTGCCTGGTCGAAGGCGCCTTCCATGGCTAGTTGAAGGTACCTTCAGCCATTAAAGGCGTCTTTTACCATAAGGTCACGAAGACGCCTTCAACTCCTGTTGAAGGCGCCTCTAGCAGCTCCATTGCTCCACTTTAGCTCTTCCGCTGCTCCGATCCTAGGTGATTGCGGCCAACCAAAATAGGACTCACCCGAATTCAATTTTCGATCTTCCCCTCGAGCAAACTTTCCTCCGATTTCTCATCCCTCGAACATCGCGCATGTCCTTCTCGTCCATCGGTATACTCTTCTCTCGGACGCACGGAGCTCGTCGACTCTCTCCCGTGTCGTCCTTCTTGTTACCCACATCTTCCACTCAACTTCCTGTACTCCTAAACTCCTGCACACTTAAACACATGGATCAAAATATAACAGAATCTAATCTAACTTGGTTGATCACATCAAAAATAACCTTGGGGTTCCAACAGAAGGAGCCTTCAACCCCATTGAAGGCGCCTCTAGCTTGGATCCTTATCTTCGAATCCGTGGAGACGATAACTCCCGCATTTTGCGAACTTTATCCCTTCGAAGGCGCCTTCAAGTTCATGGAAGGTGCCTTCATCCGGTATCCAAGGCGCCTCCACTCCTCTTCCGTGCAGACCTTTGGCCAAGCCACACGAGGCACCTCCAATAGCACTGGAGGCACCTTAAACACTATTTATCTGAGCCTTTTGTGTACTTTTCACTTCCTGTAAAATACGTTAGTCTAAAATACCAAATATATCCTTCAAAATAAAGTTAGCACGATAAAATATGATTAATAGAACTGTTTGACAATCTCTGGACTGTCCTATTCTAACTTTCAAAATTTTCAGAAACTCTAGGTCGAATCGGCGTCCACTGTTCCATCAACGAGGAAGGCATCCTCATCTACTTCTCTTAGGAGAAATTACCTTTTTTTCAAACCGGTCCTCCAAACTGACTGAACTTTTGCTCAGCGTCCGAGACGTCAAGACTTCATGCTGAACATCTGATACTTGACTCGCCCAGTCTTCCACCCGGTGTCCGTGACCCCCAAGATTTTCACCTATTATCCTCGACATTAGGATTTCACCCAACGTCCTGACCTACTAAGGCTTTGCCCAGTCCTTCGGACCAGGACTTCATCGCCTAACCGTAGCTAAAACTTTTCACCTACCTAGTCTCAACTAGGACTTTCCCTTATCTAAGATCATTTAGGACTTTCTTGCACACTCAGTTCAACTTGTTACATGATAAGAAACCTTAAATTTGAGCTCTTTACCATAATCAAAATTTAGATTTGATCATTTGGTGCTCCCTGTACCAATAGAATCTTCCTCCTAGTCTCTCCCGATGGCTCCTTAATGCGTGGATGGCTCTGGAACACTTCGAATACTCCTTCTCCGTCTCCTTGGGGTCCTTTGACGACCCCAGATTGAGATCCCCAATATGATTAGGTGAATCCCCCCTTTTATAGCCACTGAAATCAATTGTCTGACACAGTCCGTATAGCTAGGCACGACCGCTCGTGGCTGTTGGAGTATATACTTAAAAGTTTAGCTTTTGTACACATTTATTTTGAAATAAAGAATCACATTGGTCAAATGTTTACATTTAAATGTAATTGTTCAATTAATTTATATAGTAGATAACATGGAGTGTGGAGTCACACTTAGAAGATCATGTTGTCAGTTCTCTATAAATTATAAACAGTTGCTCACGACTAAGATGGAAAGGAACAAACCATCAGAATAGATGTAGTGTAATTAAGTATTAGTTTATCTTGACTAATAAATTACACTGATACACTTTAAGTGTATTGAGTAGGATCATTTAGGTAAGTTCTTTTTGTACTGACTTAGTAAAAGAACTAGACCTTAGTTATTATGGAAGTGTATGCTCTTAATCCTAATATAATAACAAGCATGTATATTTAATATTTATTTCTTTGACTTATCAAAGGGTGAGGTTTAGCTCGATAAATCAATATGCCCGATCAGTTGGGAAATGATATTACTTATAGTATGTGTTGTTGATTATAGAAGGAATCTGTGTCATAGTTATCTAGGTTGAGAATGTCGCCAAGAGGAGCTCATAAGGATTGCCATGTTGAACCCTACAGTGGACCTAGTCCAACATGACAATAAAGTTGAGTGGTACTACTCTTGGAGCTAGATATTAATTAAATGAGTTGTTAGTAACTCACTTAATTAGTGGACATTCGTAATCTTAAACACAGGGAGACTAACACACTCATGATAAGAAGGAGCCCATAATGTAATTTGGGATTGGTGCGGTAATACAGTAATAACTCTCTAGTGGAATGAGTTATTATCGATGAACTTGAGTTGTGTGTTCGGGGCGAGCACGGGATACTCAAGCTCATCGGAAGGCCAAAGCTAATTTCTCCTCTAGGTCCCTGTTGTAGCCTCAATAAAGCCTCAAGTCCATCCAAAGAAAAGCCTATCTTGGTGTCCAAGAAGGGGCCGGTTCATTGCTTGGTGACCAAGCAATGGCCGGCCACATATTCTCTAGAAGTGGCCGACCCTTGCCTTGGGCAAGGGGGCTGGCCGCAATATTTAAATTAGGAAGGTTGTTTTTGAATTTTTAAATTTCCTCATATATTTACAATTTGTAAAAAGAGAGATTTTAAAAATTTATAAAATTTTCCTAATTTAAATTTGGCGACAAGGTTTTAAAAGAGAGTTGTAAAATTTATAAAACTTTCTTTTAAAAAGAAATATTATTAGAGATGTTTTAAATTTTAAAACTTAGTTTTAAATTTTAAAACTTTCCTTTTAATATCCACATTAGAAAAAAAAAAGTTTGTAAAATTTTATTAGAAGTTTTCTTCTTTTAAAATTTTATAAAAAATTTTTCTTTCTTTCCCTTTTAATAAGTGGTCGACCACCTTGCTTGGTGCCCAAGCAAGGGGCCGGTCAAATAATTAAACATCAACAAATAGTTATTTAATTAATAAATCAATCTATGATTGATTAATTAAAAGGAAAGAAAAAAGAAAAAATTAAAAGGAAATAGGAATGAGTCTAATTTTTTATAAAACTCTTTCCATAATTTTCCGTTAGGAAACTAATATAAAAAGGGGGGAAGGGGAGACCTTGAAATACATAACAATTGATATTGTGTTGTTGGAGATCATCAAGTGGCCGTCCCCCTCTCCCTCTCTTCCCTTTGCTCTCTTTTGCTCCTTTGTGGTGGTGGTGGCCGAATTCTAGAGAAGGAGGAGAAGCTCTCCGGGTGGTGTTCATCTTGGAGGATCGTCGCCCACACGACGTCCAAGAGGAGGCAAGGGATACGGGTGAAGATCTCGAGGTTTTTAGCATACAAGGAAGAGGTATAACTAGTATTTAATTTCCGCATCATACTAGTTAATTTTTCTTTGTATAAATACCAAATACAAGAGGCATTTGATTCTTGTTTTTCGAATTTAATTTCTATGTTGTGTTCTTTTTTTTTCCTTGTGATTTAATTGTTCCTTTTGGTTAACCTAGAGTTATATAAGAAAATTAAATATTAACTTTCCTTAAAAGGCTTTGTCTAGTCGGTGGTGGTTGCTCCCATATCCAAGAAGGTCAAGTGCCTCGCCATGCAGTACTGAAAACCAATTTTGGAAACTAATATTTAATTGAATTTATAACCTAGGTGATTTGGATCAAACGTGTTAAGTTCTGCAGGAGATCCAAATCTAAACCTAAAGGAACATATACGTTAAACTTGGAATCAAACGTGTTAAGTTCCGCAGGAGATACAAGTTTAACTTAAAAGAACACATGGTAGCTAGGAAAGGTTCAGATCACGTACAAAATTTTTGTACAGTGGAGCCATTGGGTTTTCCAAGTAGCAACCAACAGTGGCGAGGCATTGAGAGTAAATCTCGCAGACCACAACTTGTGCTACTAGGCATAGGCACCCGTGATGTGGGGGTTGAACCTACCACTGCCCGTGCAGCTGGGCACGAGCAGGTCATGGCCCCAGAGGCAAGGAAGCAGTGCTTGCCACGGGGTGTGCCACTAGGCATGACCGCTCATAGCAAGGCAGCTAAACCTTCCACAAGTCGTGTCATTGGGCACAACCATCCGTGGCAGGGCAGAGCTTCTTTGGCTTGGTCTTTTTACTCCTCGTTTCACTCCAATATTCACTCCTGTCATTCAAAATACACGAGCAGTATCTAGGAATAGTAAGATAAAAAAATGAAGCATATAATTAGGTTGTCTCAAATCATGAATGTAAAAGTGGATTGAATGTAGTGTGAAAATATGATGAAAACTCTATATACTAGAGAAATTGGTGTATCATTAGATTTTGATGTTTAGATAAAGAATTTAAGTTAGGGTTTGCATCTGTATTTGATATCTGCTATTGAGTGTGCAGGTAATAGGTGCAAAGGAAAGTCCAAGTGTGATCTTGGCAAAGATGATGTCCAAGCATGGTAGTTTTGGGGGTATAAATCCAAGCTTGAGGCTTGCCCATGTAAGTCCAAGTGTCACTTGGTAAAGGAAGATTTGACAAAAAGGACATGGCTGAAAGAAGCTCTTGAAGGCAAGGTGTGAAGGATGGGGAAGCATCTGAGGGACGCAAGGCTGATAGAGAAGGTTAGAAGGCAAGGTCAAAATTGTGCTGGCAAAGGAAGATCTGATAATAAGGATAAGGTCGAAGGAAGCTCTTGAAGGTAAGACATAAAGGATAGGAAAGCGTCCAAGGGGCGCAAGGATGATGGAGGATACTAGAAGATAAGGTCAAGGTTGTACGAGCGAGGATGAGTGCGTGAGTGATTATACTTGGGGATAAAACCTTAAGTTAGGGTTTACAAGTCGACTGGTATATGTCACAGTTGACTGGTGGTTGAAAACCAGCAAACCCAAAATGAAATTCCAGGATTTGTAGTTCTAGGGTTACCAGTCGACTGGACAGTTGACTAAGAGCGAATAGAATATTTTTGTTCACTCAGTCTATGAAGACTAGTCGATTGATCCATGGTGAGTAGTCGATTGGAATCGAGTTGTTAGGTCGTAAAGGTCGAATTCAACAGAGGTCAATCAACTGGTAAGTATGGCAGTCGACTGGTGGTGGAATCATAACTTGGGTGTTTCCTCCCAAGATCTATATAATGGAACTCAGATAGGATGGATTTGGTGATAAAATTAAAGGTGGTTAACCCCTAATAGAGTCTCCAAAGCTCAAAACAATCCAAGAGTTCTTGATCGAGTTTATGGTGAGGTTTCTCCACTGACAAAGAGGATTGAGCTAGCTGGAGTTCCGGGGACTAATCTATTAATGGATTGAGGTATCGTCCATTTTACGGACAATCGTGGAGTAGGAGCATCATCTCCAAACCACATAAATAAACATCTTAGGGTTTGTTTTATTTCTTCTTATTTCTAGGGTTAGTTTTTATATTTGGTTGTGTATTTCCACTGGGCTAACAAGTACACGAAAGCGAATAAAGTGGATGACCATCTATTCATCCCCTTCTAGCCAGTGATCAAGGTCTCAACACTATATACTTCACACTTATCAACCATGAGGTATAGTGATAAAGGAAATAAAAGGGAGTATATTATGGATATGTCCAATATAGCGACAAGTCTGAAAGTACTAAAACTCAATATATATGAGAATATGTTATTGTAATTCATCTTGATGTCTCTATCTATATGATTTACTCCTTTTAAGATATCGTTTAATATTTAAAAATAAAAGTAAACATTAAATGAGCTCATTGATCAATGCGTGCAAGAGGAGGAGAGACTGAAGATTAAGACATCTAAGAGTGTTCACTTAGTATCTGGTTCTCAAAGTGTTACAAAGAAGTGAAAGAGGATTAATAACAAAGAAAAAGGAAAATAAACTGCATATTTTGAAGACAATGGTCATAAGGAGCAAAAGATGCAGAATAAGGTTACTTGTTTCTTTTGTAAGAAGAAAGATCATATAAAAAAAGACTACCTCAAATAAGCCAACTATGTATAAAGAAGGGTAAACCTCTAAACTTTGTTAGTTCATAAGTTAATTTGGCCATTATACTCATTGACACTTGGTGGATAGATACCGGTGCTACTACTCATATAAGTGTCATTGTGTAAAGTTGTCTTAGGAACCGAGTTTTACTTGTTGGTGAAAGATACATCTATACAGTGAATTGAAATAAGGTTAAAGTGGAGTCTATTAGAGTTTTTAGGCTTCATTTATGAACTAATTGTAGGATCAAAAAGAGCTAGAGGGGGGTGAATAGTGTGGTCACTTTTTCACTTTTTTGGAAAACGCAGGAGTAAGACTCCGGAAGTAAAGAAAGAAACAATTCTAACACTTTTCTTTTACTTGGTTCGAAGCCTTCAACAACTTCTACTCCAAGGCCTGCACTCGCTGAGTGTTTTCTTTAGGGAATCCACTATCAGTTTAAATGATTACAAAACTATGAAATTTGAAATAAAATTAAAACAAGTATACCAACAACCGAAAGTAGAATCTTAAACGTTGGTTGTCACGGCAGCTTCTGAGCATTGTAGAGGGTGTTTTGGTGTGGAACGTAAGTAGAAATTATAAGTCGTAGCAATTAATCTCTTAAAATCCTTGGTTGAAGCTTCTTTTATAGGCTCATCCAGGCACCTCCACTGAAGTCTATCTGATCCTACTTCGACACTGAGTGATCCTACTTCGGACGCCTAGACGACCCCCGGGTGCTTGGATTGTTGACATGGCTGTAGCTTAGTGAAGCTCTATCTAAGTCGCCTCTATCCCTTATCTGGCGCCTGAACCATTCTCGAGTGCTTGGATGATGATGTAGGCTAACCAACCAACGTCTGCTAACCCATTTGCTCAAGAAGTTGGATTCAGGACAATATAAGCGTCTGGACCCACTCGAGAGTGCCCGAACCTCTGGGCGCCTAGAATGCCCTAACTCCAATTTTGATTTCCTACATCACAGAGTTAGCATAATAGACAATAGTATGAAATATAATAATATTTATGAGTTAGATCCTGTCTTACTAAGACCAGAATCTAGTTTTAGTCTCAATTTAGACTTCTAAATTGGATCTAAGTTGGACCAACACTATAGCCCTAATGAGACTCATCCTCACTAGATCTCTCCTTCAGTTATTTACTTCAATTTACCACTTATAGTCTTTTTTGACCCACCAGGTCTTTCTGCCAGATGTATCATTTGGACCTCAGCTAGTCGTTTGGTCCTCCCTAACCCAAGTGGAATTTCTGCTAGTTTTCTGGTCCTCTTTGACCCAACTAGACTTCCTACCAGTTGTGTAGTCCTCCCTAACCCGATTAGACTTTAGTATAGTATCTGATTCTTTAGATCCATTAAGTTTGTCAGTCATGCACATTTGGTAAATAAATTAGAATACATAACATCTAATTTTAACCTTTTGTCATTCATCAAAATCTGAGTTTGATTATTAGTGCTAACTGCACCAACACTAATCTCTTTCTCGATTTGGAAAATACATTTATTGTGTCATCTTTTCGACAAAATTTAATTTTAATTTCTTGGACAAATCAAGTTATGTTTATTCATTTTAAAATAGAATTTTTAGTATTTTCTTTAATTAGTGTTGGTTGGCAATGGTTCCTTAGTTGATAAGCTTTATAAATTAAACACCATGGCTCCTACGGTTAACAATGTTATTATGCATAGTATAAGTACAAAATGTAAATTGACTAATAAGAATTCATTCATATTGTGACATAGATGTTTCGGACATATATCTAGATAATGTTTAGAAAAGTTAATGTCACATGGAATTCTCGATTCCCTGACATGTCAAACTTTAATCTCTGCATAGAGTGTGTTAAAGAAAAAAACAACTAACAAAAGAAATAAGGGAGCAAATTGATATAGTGACATATTGAAACTAATACATATTGACATTTATGGATCATTCTCTAAGGCATCTTGGAATGGTCAAACATATTTTATTAGTTTCATAAATGATTACTCTCAATTTTGCTATCTATACCTTATTCATGAAAAGTCGCAATCATTGGATATATTTAAATTTTCAAACTAAAGTTGAAAATTAACTAGGTAAAAAAAATAAAGTTGTCTAATTTGACCATAAAGATGAATATTACAGTCAATATGATGGATAATGTGAACAATGTCTAGAACCTTTTACGAACTACCTTGTTGAGTGTGAGATTGTGCCTCAATATACTATGTCAGATATACCTAGCTAGAATGGTGTAGCTAGGGGTGAGCAGTCAACCCGCCAAATCGACTAACCCGCTTATACCGACCCAAACCGAACCGAAAAATAATAATTCGCCGGATATAGGGCCGGATGTAGGGTCCTGATATTACATTATCTGATCTAGTAGGGCCAGATAGTTTTTTATCCCAATAACTGAACCAACCCGATCCGCGATCACCCGTACTTGTAGCAACTACTGTTGATAAGTTGTTACACGTTGTAGTAGCTACTACCGATAAGCTGCTACATGTTATAGTAGCTATTTCTGATTAGCTGCTACAATGTATAATGAGTAATGTCTATTATCATTTTAAAATATTTTATTGTTTTGTTGTACTTATATTTATATTTTATATTTCATTGGATATAGGGTCGGATATCCAAATAACTGACAACCCGTTGGATATCTGATACATAAAAATCGCCGGATATAGGGTCGGATGTAGGTCCTGATATTGCATTATCTGATCTAGTAGAGCCGGATAGTTTTTTACCCCAATAATCGAACCAACCCGATCCGTGATCACCCCTAGGTGTAGCTAAGTATTACAATCGAACCCTAAAAGACATGGTGAGAAGTATGATGACATTCACTTCTCTACCAGAGTAGTGGGGAGAGACACTAAAGACTACAATTTACCTACTCAATAGAGTATCTAATAAGACAGTGACTAAAACTTCATTTGAGATGTGGACTGGTAGACAACCTAGTATTAGACATTAATTTATTCGTCTGAGGTTATCAAGTTAAAGCTAAGTCTTATAAGTCTAACGAAAAAACTGGACTCAAGAACATTAGTTATAATTTTGTAAGTTACTTTAAGAAATTTAGGAGTATACATTTTATGATTTCTCTACAAGATCTTCTTCGAAATGGAAAACTCCAAATTCATTGAGTATAGTAGGAGTGATAAAACTAGGAAAATATCTTTTGAAGAAAACTTTGACAAATCTCTTGTGGTCAATACTATTACGATCGGTAGTTGTATGGTTATCATATTGCACATTATGGATATTGTATATCTAGTGAACATAGTAAACTAAAATATTCCTATTACATCTCCAATCTAATATAATTAGAAGAACTTACTACTAAAATTGAGATATGATATTGTCTCTTATTGACACTTTGCTCAACGGGATCTTGGCGGAGTCCTTGGAAACAGTTGCATAAGTCTTTCTCTTGAGATGGAAGTGGGTTACAATGGCAGGGAACGCTGGATTGGGGTTTGGGATTAGGAATGCGGCGTAGTTGAGAATCGGCAGAGGAGGGAGGAGGGAGGAGGGAGAAGATAGGAGATTCGGAGAAGGGATGGAATGGATTAGTGGGGATGGAAACGGAATGCCTTGCGGTCTTGCCGACGGAGAAGATGATGGGTATGTGGCAGAGATGGTGATGGTGGCCTCGTTGTAGGTATGGTTGGGCCGCTTCCGTGAAGTCCTTGCCCTCTCGACGGATATTGTGAGCGAGAGCGAATTGGTCGACTCAGAGAGGGCGGAAGAAGGGGAGGAGGACGACGAAGATTCCAAGGAGCAACTCCACGACGAAGACGTCGACTTGACTATGTCAAATCCACAGCTTCGGCCTCCACCGTCACTGCAAAGGCATGACGTCATGGTAGAGTGGAATTAACTCCCGAACAATTCTACTGTAGCAAAATCCAATCTTTTTGAAGGAAGACAACGTCAATCAGGCAAAATTTCATAAAAAAAGGGTTAAAATTCTTAAACTTAAATCGTGAGCTTCGAAATACAACTGGCGACAACCATCCCAACATCGCAGAAGAATAGAAAACACGGGATAATCCAGACTGGATTGTAGAAAAAACCCCAAAGTTTACGCCTTTGCTTCATAATTCTTCTCGAACTCAATTAACAGTTAAATAAAAGAGAATCAAAAGGGTGAGAGAGGTAGGGGTGTAATCGAGTCGAGTTGAGTCGAATATTTGAATGTTTGAGCTTGACTCGTTTATAATCGAGCCGAATTCGAGTTTTATTTAACGAATATATTCATGGCTCACGAGCTTATTCGAACTTTTATCGAGTTTAAACGAACTTAATAAATATAAATTATAAATTTAAATATTCATTAAAAATTAAATTATATATTTAAAAAATTTATAATATTCTTATTAAAATTTATAATTTTATTCTAATAAATAAATTTAATATATTTGTCTATATTTTTCATAAATAGAGTGTAAAATCTATAAATTCAATATATATCAAAACTATTATTTTTTTATTTAAAAGTTTATTCATGAGTTTGGTTTGTTTATCTTAACGAGCCTCATTAAAAGAACTCAAACGACCTTTTATTGAATCGAGGTTCGAATAACTCACGAGTAGGTTGGTTTATTTACACCCCTAGAGAGAGGAAAAAAATTGAAATAATGAAACTGGAAGAAAAAACAATAGCAGCGGCATAGGCATGTGAAAAAGAGAAAGAGGAAACGGTGGAGACCAAGAGGAACTAGCGATGATAATGGATCCAATTAGGATACTCATCGGATATAGGATATTCGATGAGTATATTCATAATCATTAAATGATCAAATATCTTTTATACTTATAATTTTTTCTTTTACTATCCAATTATTATCATTCAAATAAATATATTAAAATTATATATATATATATATATATAAAATTTAATCAGGTAATCGGTTCGAATATTAAATATTGATAATCCCTCTATATCCCTTTTATTCGAATTGGATATCGAATCCTTCATCTTATTTGAATGAAATTGTCAACCCTAACAGGAACTCCAGTAACTCAACTTAAGAACGTGATTTAGAGGGTGTTTGGCTGAGCTTATAAGCTGTTTTGGAGCTTATAAGCTCTTTAAATTTGTTTGGTAAAATTTTTTTCAAACAACTTATAAGTTGTCAAAATAAACTATTTTGGAGCTTATAAGTTATTTTTAAAAAAGTATGGAAGACCCTAATTTTTAAAAACAATATCTTATTTTAATAATTTTTTTTTCTAAAATATCCTTATATAATTTCATAAATCCTCATCTTATCCTCCATAACTTTTTATAAACCTAATATCTTTCTATCTCCGTCGACTTCTCTTCCAGCGTCGTGTCATCTTCTCCGCCAACACCTCTTTCCAATTTTCTCTCCCCCAGTACAGAAATTCGTCCAAAATCTTTTATTAATAAAAAACCCAAAATCCTCTATTAATAGTATTATACCCTTTTTGGTAATTTTATTAATAAAAAGATCTTATAATACCAAACACATCAATACCTTTAAGTTGATTGTAATAAGTTCACCCAAACACTTTAACAACTTATTTTTAAAATAAGACCTAACAACTTATAAGCTGTACAAGCTTATAAATTGTTTTTAATAAGTTTAGTCAAACATCCTCTTTGAAAGAAACCCAAAAAAACGAGGGAAGTGATCTTGATAAAAGGTTGTGTACAAAATTTCTAATTAAAATGTATATTAATAATATTATAGTAATTTATTTCGGTCTTAGTTGTTTGTATTTTTAATATTTTATTAATAAAATTGAATTTTATTTATTTAATTAAAAATATTAATTAGATAAATATATTATTTTTAATAAATTATACTTGAAAAATTAATAAAAAATTATTTTAAAAATTTATTTATAAAAAAAATGAGGCTTACCACAACAGTAAATTTATTACTATGATCTAGTCACTACAAAAAAAAAAAACAGTTTTACCGACGGAATTATCCGTCGGCCTTCCGTCGGTATAATAGGTTACCGACGGATTACCGATGGAAATGTGGTTGTCGGTAACCGATTTGTCGGAAAGGTCATTACTGACGGAAGGTCATATTTCCGTCAGTAATAATATACCGACGGATCATAATTCCGTCGGAAACATTGCCGGAACAGTGATTTTGGCCAGGGAATAAACTACCGACGGAAGACCTCTTCCGTCGGTAATTACCGACAGAAACACCTCTTCCGTCGGTAATTACCGACGGAAAAAGGTTTTTCCGTCGGTAGATTTTTTCGATATTTACCGACGGATTATGATTTCTGTCGGTATTCCGTCGGTAAATTAAAAAAAAAATCCAGGTTCTATCTGTTTTGGCAATTTCCATATATACAAATTCCAAATATACAAATCATCACAAATATAATTCATTACAATCAATCCACACAAACATATATAATCCACACAAACATATATAATCAACACATAAATTAAAACATCACATTTATACAATCCACAGTTAAACAATCATAACATTCTAACACTTCATTGATACAACTGCATACAAACATATAATCCACACTTACTGACTTACATCATATATATATATATATATAACAATCACATATAAACAATCACTTTTACACAATCGACACTTAAACAATCACAATATCATAACAATTCATTCATATTATTAGAAACAACTATAATCATCTAAAACAAACTAAACTGAACAATATATCATAGTGCATATATAAATCCTGTCAAAATGATACATACCATAGTGCAAAGTTACAGAATACATACCATAGTGCAGAGTACGCAAAATAATACAAGAATGAAAGATAATGCTAGAAATTCTGTCAAAAGACAAATATCAAATGATCATGTTGATATATAAATAAACATTTTTGCATATATGTATATCGAATTTTATTTATAATAAAACGATACTTGAACAAAAAATGAGCATATGATCATATGAAGAGCCAGTATGTAAATAGAACCGAACGTGACTCCTGAAACATATATTAATAAAACATTTAGAAATTAAATGAACATATTATACCAAATATAAAAATGGAATAAATATATTACCACGGTCTATCTATGATAAATAAAAAACTAATAAAGTCTAATTAAGCATACCTCAGTGATCCTGTCCGAAAGCTGAATCAGCGGACGCTGGGCACGTGGCGCTCTCCGAGTCGCTGATGTAGATCTCCGTCTGGTTGCACGAACTTCCGGTGAACCTGCACAGAAGTCGGGCCGGGAAGGGGTTCCCGGCGGCGACCCTCCGACGCTCAAGTCAGGCAAGCTAACAATGAAGAAGTGGCTCCCAAAAATTGTAGAACGCGTACCTCCGGCGAAGTATAAGGCTCTTTATATAGAGCGGTGAAAGAGCTCACGCACACCTACCGAGGGAAATACGTGTCCTTAGCCCATACCTCGGTATGTGTTTGTCAGAAAGCTTACCTGACACCATACTGCTACAGTCCAGACACGTCTTCGATGGGACAGCAGAACACCTTGCCGCCAGATTTGGAGTATGGCCTAGTCATAGGACTTGACAGCTATCATAAGACGTTCCTTGTCCTTCTCTCCTTAGTCCATGCCGGGACGTCCGGCCGGCACTCATCTCCCGTCCGGCCAGTCGGCACTCATCTCACGTCCAGCCGGTCGGGCCGGCCGGCATTCACCTCACGTCCGTCCCTCCGTATGCGTCGGTATGCTGGGGCGATCCTTGGTAAGGTGCTATGTGGGGACTGTTGGTGCAACCTTAGGTCAAGGTTGACCTGGTTGACCAGACTCGAGTTGACTTGACTCGAGTTGTGTTTTGATGTTTGACGAGTTATGTTTGACAATGTTTGACGTGAACAGAAAAGTTGTATCTTGATGTTTTACAAGGATACAAGCTTGGGAGATTGTGGGTGCAACCCGTGGTCAAGGTTGACCTGGTTGACCCTAGGTGAGTTGACCTGACTCGGAAAAGTCCAAGCAGGGAGCTTGGCACGGGAAAAGTCCAAGCAGGGAGCTTGGCATGGGAAAAGTCCAAGCAGGGAGTTTGGCATGGTGAAAAGTCCAAGCAGGGAGCTTGGCACGGGAAAAGTCCAAGTATGGAGACTTGGCACGGAGAAGTCCAAGTATGGAAGCTTGGCACATGGGAAGTCGGAGAGGGCTCGGTAGCTCGTTCTCCGGACTGTGGTCAGAGAGGGCTCGGGAGCTCGTTCTCTGGACCGGATGGAAGTCGGAGAGGGCTCGGTAGCTCGTTCTCCGAACTGTGGTCAGAGAGGGCTCGGTAGCTCGTTCTCTGGACCGGATGTGGGAAAGTCCTGGTGAGTGAAGCCAGGCAGTGGGAAAGTCCTGGTGAGTGAAGCTAGGCAGTTGTGAAAACCCTAGTGAGTGAAGCTAGGTGAAAGTCCTGGTGAGTGAAGCCAGACAGTGGGAAAGTCCTGGTGAGTGAAGCCAGGCAGTTGGAAAGTCCTGGTGAGTGAAGCCGGGCAGATTGGAAATCCTGGTGAGTGAAGCCAGGTGAAAACCCTAGTGAGTGAAGCTAGGTGAAAGTCCTGGTGAGTGAAGCCGGGCAAGGGAAAATTCAGATGGATTAAGGGTGATCAGACATCTGGTGTTGAGAAGGTCAAGTATGTCAAGGGAGTGACCGGATACTTGACACGAAGAGAAAAGTCCAAGTGGGTCAAAGGGATTGACCGGACACTTGGTGGGGAGTCTTAGCAGGTCAAGGGAGTGACCGGATGCTAAGCATGATGTACCAAGAGGTCAAGGTTGACCGGATATTGGTTTGGACTTGGTTTGGGCAAAAACCAAGACCTGGATCGTTCTGGAGACCGATCAGAAAGCGATCAGTGTGCCTCTGTGAGCTTACTGATCGATCTGGGGACCGATCGGCAGGAAGCCTGATCGGTCCCCGGGACCGATCAGGGTACGCACAGAGAGTTGGGCAACTCTCTGTGAAAGCATTCTGATCGGTCTGGGGACCGATCAGCATAGAGCCTAATCGGTCCCCACGACCGATCAGATCAGCCCCAGACCGATCAGATCAGCCCCAGACCGATCAGGGTGATGCCTGATCGGTCTGGCCCTAGCCGTTGAGAGACAACGGCTAGATTCTTCTACTGTCTTTGGCCTCTGTTCTTCTCGCAGGTGGATGCAGGCTATAAAAGGGCTGAGGGCTTCTACAGTGCAGTCTCTCTCTTACACTACTTCTTCCTCTTCTTCCTACTGACTGCTGAAGTATTTTCTGCTTGAGCTTTGTTGAGCTCTTCTTCGCTGAAGCTTCGCGTGAGGTTCCCTCGGCTGGGACTTCAACTGGATAGTTGGTGCTGTGGTTGGATTCCCGTGAAGTTGCTGCTTCATCCAGTCGACAAGAAGGCAAGCTAGGGTTACTACATTTTTGTATTGTACTTAGTTTCCTGCTGTATTCTTGTACTCCTGTTTATCTTGCTGTTGCAAGACATTGTGGCGAGGTTTCTCCACCCAGAAGGAGTGATTATTAGCCGGGTTTCCGGGGTCTCATCCACCGACGGATTGATAGGCTTCGTCCACCTTACGGACACGCCGAGGCGTAGGAGTATATCTCCGAACCTCGTTACATCGACGCGTGTTGAGGTTTGATTTCTCCGCTTTCGTTTCTATTATTTTTATTTCCGCTGCGCTAACCTTGATTTGTAGAAAGAAACGCGAATTTGGGGGCGGCTATTCACACCCCTCCCTCTCTAGCCGCAATCCATCGATCCTAACAGGGACTGCTAGCAGTATGTTACCTTATGTCTACGGCCGAGCATGACTTCCGCTCGGCCCTTCGTTACTGTTCAATCGAGCGCTGGAAATCCGACCCCTGTCGGGGCGCCTTTTGCCCTCGGTTATTCACCGGTCGACCGGCCTGGAGGTCGGCCCATCCTTCTCCGGTTGGCCGACCGGCCTTCCCTTACCCGGTTAGCTACCTGGCCCTTTGACTTCCACGTGGCGTTGACCCCTCCAAATGGGGGTCCCCTGTTCTAACCGCCGGATCACTTGCCTCCCCCTCAAGTCTAGTCGAAGGAGGCGAAGTCCGACTGACTGGACTGCCGATCTGACTGAGTAACGTCCGCTGCATTAGTCCGCTCGGCCAGGCTTAGGGATGCTCATCCGTTCGGCGATGTCTTGCCCGTGCCTTGTATTCCCTTGGAATCCATGCCGAATCTTTTCCCCTACTACCAATCACGTGCGCTGCGCGCGGTAAGGGGCGCTCATTAAATGTGACCCGTGCCCTGCTGACACGTGGCGATCCCACTGTTGTCAGCGTATGGCGGTGGCATTACCTCCGATGGGACAGCCGACATTTGAAATGATCGGCTGGATGATGGCCTCGTTCTTCACGACCTGAATCGGACGGTGGAAGCTGCTCGCGACCGTCATTATAAAGCTCGCGACTTCTCCTCTTCGCCGCATTTCGACTTCATCGATCCTCGACGCCTCACCGCTCTTTTCTTCTCCGGCAACCTCGCTTCTCCAACGACCCGAAGCCCCTTGCTACCATCCTTTTGCTTGTAAGCCTTTATTTTCATCGCTTTCCCCCCCCCCCCCCCCCCCCTTTTCTTCCTGTTAGTCGTCTCTACCATTCTGCCCTCTTCTTTCCTTGCTTTATTTCCTTTTCCTTTCATTCCGCGTTCGTTCCCTGCCCTACACCATGACTAGTACCTCACATTCGACCGGCGGCGCTCCTGGTCTCTGGTACACGACCATGGAGAGCCGTTTTGACGAGGAGGACGCGCTGCGCCTCGCTCGGACGTATGACATCCCTTCCGACCACCACATAGTATTAGCCACACCGGGCGACCGGCCACACGAACCGCCGCCCGAAACCGTTCTTTTCTTCCGAGACCAATTTTTGGCAGGGCTACGCTTTCCACCCCCTAAGATTTTCTTGCAAGTTTGCAACTACTTTCGCATTCCGCTCAGCCAGCTAGTTCCGAATTCCATCAGGCTGCTGAGTGGGATGGTAGTTCTGTTTAAACTGAGCAACATTCCCCTAGACCCCAAAATTTTCCACTACTTTTACTACCCTAAGCAAGCCGAATGGGGTACTTTTATTTTCCAATCTAGGATAGGTTTCGTCCTTTTTGATAACATGCCGAGCTCCAACAAACATTGGAAGGAGCACTTTTTCTACGTGCGTTTCCCCAAGCCACCGGCTTTTCGCATCAAATGGAAAACGGCGATGCCAGCGCAACCGGAGCTCGGCAAGTTCAGGGGCGATCAGGCCTACCTCCACGCAGCCGACCGGCTGGTTGGCCAGCGATATCACATCGACAAGCTGCTCCTTCCGGGAGTACTGCATCTGTTCGGCTTGTCTTCTATCCCAGCCGATCTGCCTTGCAGCATGAGTAAGTTCTCTTATCTTCCCGTTTCTTTTGTTCTAACTGATTTATTCTTTGCTTCTGCAGCTGAAGTCATGTGGCGCGCCAAGGCCACCGAGCGGCTGAAACTGAGAGCCGCTGAGATAGAGGCGGCCAAGAATAAGGAGGTCGCCGAACGGAACTTGGCCTCAGCTGATCCGGCCGGCGGAGAAGATGAGGGGACTCAGGGTGCCTTCGAAGCCTTAGACGCTTCTGCCTCTCTCGATGAGGCTGCAGGCGATGTAGAGCCTTCTACTCAAGTCGGGGTAGAGGGTCGTTCGGCCGACGACGTTCCCCTGGCCACTCGGAAGCGTAGACGGCCAGAGCCAGCATCTCAACCAACTCCATTTGAGGAACCCACTCCATCTGATGAACCGCAGCCCGAGCGGGGTGAAGAAGCTCCAGTGCTATCCGGGACGGTCTCTATAGAGAGTACCCCCACACCGCGTGGCTCTCCAAGGGCTACCTCTGAAATGCCGCCCTCCAGTCCTCCCCGAACCATGCGGCGTCTCAGGCGATTGGGCGACCGTCCTTCCTCCACCAGTGAGCCGTCCGGTAAGGCCGTTGTGTCGCAGGGTGATCCGAGCGGCCCGAGATTGATAAAGGCTGTCCTGCGTCTTCCGTCGGAGGAATACATGGCGGCTGCTGATCGGCCAGTGGTCCCCGAGCAGCAGATTACCCTTACGGGTCCTCTTGCCAAAGCCTGGGAGGATGCTCGGCTCCGAATTGCCATGATGACTCCTGGTCAGCTCGGCGACAGTAATTTACAACAGGCGACCGGGGTATGTTCTTTTGCTTTGTTGGTTGTTTTGGATCGAGTTTCTAACTTGTTCATATCCGTTCGCAGAACTGGGTGGAGCAGATTGCCATCAGCAATCGACTGGCTGAGCTGGAGGATGAGCTGAAAAAGCTCAAAGCCGCGGGAGAAAGCAGACAATCGACGGTCGCACTGGAGAAGGCCAAAAAGTTGCTGGAAGCCGATCGGGGTAAGTCTTCCGGCTTGACGAGCGAAGTGGCCCGCCTCGAAGCCTTGGTCAAACAGCGGGACAAGGAAATAAAAACCGCGACCACCCGGAAACTTAAAGCCATCGAAGACATGGATATCATGAAGGTAGAGAACCGGGGGCTAGAGCAGAGAGTGAAGGAATTAGACGCCTTGCTCCAGACTGAACGGGAGGGCCGTTCGGCCGATCAGGCTAAAGCGGAAGGGGCTCGGAAAGATCTTCAAGCTGCCCTCGACGCTTCTAAAGCTACTTTTAAAGAATATCAGGGCGGGGAGCCGGTCGGTCGGCGGAGGTGCGTAAAGCATACGTCCGCTCGGATGAATTTGGCGAAAGGTTTGGCGACAAGCTATCCTTAACTTTTGAAGAGGCGATCAAAGTGGCAGTGGAATATCTGAAGCCCAAAGGCCACATACCTGCCGAGTCCCGAAGATTTGGCGACCATGATGGGCTCCATCCCCGACTCTCTCTTTAACTTTGATGATAGTGAATGAGGGATTTATGTAATTTCTCTAAGTGTGCAATCTTTTGTATGCCTGCCATTCGGGGCGAATATTATAAATTTTGTCGGTTCTCTGTTCTGCGCAAACGAATCCTCTTCTTTTGTTTTTTGTTTGTTCGACCAGCATCAAATTTTCAACTTTTGCCTCGGTCCTAATTTTCTTGCGCCAAGTATATTTTATAAGGGAGCCGCTCGGCCCCACGTTTTCCTTATTCTTATCTCATCGGCAGGCCCGAACAAAGGTCGACCTTTACAACCGAGCAGGACCTTGCAGAAAGTTATCCGTCCGGAGGATTTATAGGCTCCGGCTGCTTGCCTTTTAACGTCGAATTTTTGCGTCCGCGCCTGATGACCTTCCGCTCGGCGGGTTTATAGACGCCAGCTCATCTCTCGATATTTAACGTCGGAGCTCGACGGCCTTCCGCTCGGCGGGTTTATAGACGCCGGCTCGTCTCTCGATTTTTAACGTCGGAGCTCGACGGTCTTCCGCTCGGCGGGTTTATAGACGCCGGCTCGTCTCTCGATATTTAATGTCGGAGCTCGACGGTCTTCCGCTCAGCGGGTTTATAGACGCCGGCTCGTCTCTCGATATTTAACGTCGGAGCTCAACGGTCTTTTGCTCGGCGGGTTTATAGACGCCGGCTCGTCTCTCGATATTTAACGTCGGAGCTCGACGTTCTTCCGCTCGGCGGGTTTATAGACGCCGGCTCATCTCTCGATATTTAACGTCGGAGCTCGACGATCTTCCGCTCAACGGGTTTATAGACGCCGGCTCGTCTCTCGATATTTAACATCGGAGCTCGACGGTCTTCCGCTCGGCGGGTTTATAGACGCCGGCTCGTCTCTCGATATTTAACGTCGGAGCTCGACGGTCTTCCGCTCGGCGGGTTTATAGACGCCGGCTCGTCTCTCGATATTTAATGTCGGAACTCGACGGTCTTCCGCTCGGCGGGTTTATAGACGCCGGCTCGTCTCTCGATATTTAACGTCGGAGCTCGACGGCCTTAAAGGCTAACTTTGACACAGCCGCCCGGCGGACACATTAACCATCCTTTAAATCTTTTTTGCTTCCTGCATTACAAGGACGTGGGCAACTAAAATATACACAAAAATGAGTTACATCAGTGCACCTTTCACCCAGCTCAATAAGGCTGGAGATGATTCGTGCTCCAAGGTCGGTCCAGCTGCCGTCCGTGTTCATCCTCCAAATAATAAGCGCCCGAGCGGAGCTTTTCGATGATTTTGAAGGGGTCCTCCCAAGGAGCTTCTAGCTTGCCGACGTCGCCGACCGGCTTCACTTTCTTCCAGACAAGGTCGTCGACCTGGAATGATCTGGGGATGACACGCCGGTTGTAGTTTTGCTTCATCCGTTGCCGGTACGCCATCAACCGAACGGACGCCTTGGCTCGCTCCTCGTCAACCAAATCTAGCTCCATGTTCCTTCGCTCGGCGTTGCCATCATCATAATTCTAGATCCGGGTGGACTCGACGCCGACTTCAACAGGAATCACCGCTTCGCCGCCGTACACAAGATGGAAAGGCGTGACACCCGTTCCTTCCTTTGGGGTCGTCCGGATGGCCCACAGAATGTCCGACACTTCATCCACCCAACTTCCTCCCAGATTGTCGAGCCGAGCGCGTAAAATGCGAAGAATTTCCCGATTGGCTACTTCGGCTTGACCATTGCTTTGGGGGTACGCCACGGAGGTGAAGTGTTGTTCAATGCCGAAGCTTTTGCACCAATCTTCGAGCAATTTTCCTGTGAACTACCGCCCGTTGTCGGAAATAAGTCGACGAGGGATGCAGAATCGACAGATGATGTTCTGCCAGATAAACTTCTTGACCATCTGCTTGGTGATCTTGGCTAGCGGCTCGGCCTCCACCCATTTGGAAAAATAATCGACTGCCACTAGTAAAAATTTCCGCTGCTCGGTCGCCATAGGGAATAGACCCACAATATCCATTCCCCATTGGTCGAAGGGACAGGACACAGTGGCTGCTTTCATTTTTTCTGCCGGTCGGTGTGAGAAATTATGATACTTCTGACAAGAGAGGCACGTCGAGACGGTCCGAGCGGTGTCTGTTTGCAGGGTTGGCCAGAAGTATCCGGCCAGCAGTATCTTTTTAGCCAGCGATCGCCCGCCCGGATGTCCTCCGCATGATCCTTGGTGCACTTCTTGGAGGATGTACGCCGCGTCTTTCGAGCTCACGCATTTCAACAACGGGCGGGAAAAAGCCTTCTTGTAGAGTTGATCTCCAATAAGTGTGAACTGACCGGCCCTTCTCCTAAGAAGTTGGGCTTCATTGTGCTTGGATGGCGTAACTCCCGAGCGGAGAAACTCCATGATGGGTGTCCTCCAATCACTTGGGAATGTGAGAGCTTCCATCCGGTCGACGTGCGCCACCAAAGATACTTGTTCGATTGGCGACTGGGTGCCGAACGGCGTTATTGCACTTGCAAGTTTGGCTAATTCATCGGCCGCTTGATTTTTCGCTTGGGGTATCTTTTGGATGATGACCTCTCTGAAATTGGCTCTGAGCTTCTCAAAGGCTTCAGCATAGAGTTTGAGCCGAGCGTTGTTAATCTCAAAAGTACCAGAGAGCTGCTGAGCGGCCAACTGAGAATCTGAATGTATTGTCACTCGTCCGGCTCCCACATGCTGAGCTGCCTGCAAGCCAGCTATGAGGGCTTCATACTCAACTTCATTGTTTGTAGCTCTATAATCCAGCCGGACGGATAAGTGCATCTTCTCTTCTTGTGGAGACAGCAATAACACACCAATACCACTCTCGAGCCGAGTGGATGATCCGTCAACAAATATCTCCCACATGGCTTCGGGCTCTGGCCTTTGTACTTCGGTGACAAAATCCGCCAAGGACTGCGCTTTTATCGCCGACCGGGGCTGGTATTGAATGTCGTACTCGCTCAACTCCGTTGTCCATTTGATGAGCCGTCCGGACGCTTCTGGATTCAGCAATATTCGTCTGAGCGAGCTATTAGTTTTGACAATGATGGTATGCGCCAGGAAGTATAGGCGAAGGCGCCGAGCGGCGAGGACCAGAGCAAAGGCCAACTTCTCGAGCCCCGTGTAGCGAGATTCAGCGTCTTTTAAAATATGGCTCAGAAAATATACAGGCTCTTCTCCGCTCGCCCTCACTAATGCCGAGCCGATTGCTTGCTCATTTGAAGATAAATAGATACACAGAGGCTCACCTACGGCTGGCTTGGCTAGTACCGGGAGAGAGTTCAAATATGTCTTCAAATCTTTGAACACCCGATCGCATTCTTCGTCCTAGTGAAACTTGGTGGCTTTGCGCAAGATTTTGAAAAATGGGAGACTCCGATCGGCGGTCTTCGAGATAAATCTGGATAATGCTGTTATCCGACCGGTCAAGCGCTGCACTTCCCTCAGATTTCTTGGAGGCGGCATATCTTGTAAGGCTTTCACCTTGCTGGGATTTACTTCGATTCCCTGCTCGGTCACTATATAACCCAGAAAACGCCCTCCTTTTGCTCCGAACAGACACTTCTGTGGATTTAGTTTAACGCCGTACCTCCTCAGCATTCGGAAAGTCTCATCCATGTCTTCAAATAGATCGGCCGCTCGGACGGACTTGATGAGAATGTCGTCCACGTATACTTCCAGATTTCGCCCGATCTGCTCCTTGAACACTTTGTTCATCAGACGCTGATATTTGGCTCCCGCGTTCTTCAGCCCGAACGACATCACATTATAGCAATATGTGCCGTCGGCGGTGACGAAGATAACCTTTTCTTGATCTTCACGGGTGAGCAGCACTTGATGATAGCCTTGGTAAGCGTCGAGCATACATATCAGCTCGCAGCCAGCTGTGGAGTCCACCAATTGATCGATTCGAGGCAGAGGATAAAAGTCTTTCGGGCAAGCTTTGTTGAGATCCCGAAAATCTATACACACTCTCCACTTGTTGCCCGGCTTGGATATTAATACTACGTTCGCCAGCCAGCTCGGGAACTGTGCCTCGCGTATATGGTCGGCCTCCAGCAGCTTCTCAACCTCCGCCCGGATGATGGCATTCTGCTCGGCACTGAAATCCCTTTTTCTCTGCTTCACGGGCCGAGCGTTCGGTCGGACATGTAGCTCGTGCTGCACTATGCTCGGCGAAATTCCAGGCAGCTCGTGCGTCGACCAGTTGAAGACATCACAGTTTCTCTGGAGGCATTTGATCACTTCCTGTTTACGGCTTTCCTCCAGATCGACCGTAACGAACGTTGTGGCCTCCGATCGGGTCGGGTGAATCTGCACTTCCTCTTTTTCTTCATAAACTAAAGAGGGAGGCTTTTCTGTTATAGCGTTCACCTCGATCCGTGGCGCCTTCCGAGCGGAATTGGCTTCTGCTCGGACCATCTCGATGTAGCATCGCCGAGCTGCCAGTTGATCCCCTCGTACTTCTCCCACTTTGTCCTCGACGAGGAACTTGATCTTCTGGTGGAAGGTGGAAACGGCCGCTCGGAATTCGCTGAGAGCTGGTCACCCCAATATGACGTTGTATGCCGACGGAGAGTCCACCACGACGAAGTTTGCAGTACGCGTCCTTCTGAGCGGCTCCTCTCCCAGCGATATGGCCAGACGGATCTGTTCGACCGGCTGAACTTCATTGCCCGTAAACCCGTAAAGGGGGGTTGTCATGGGCAGCAGCTCGGCTCGATCAATTTGCAGTTGATCGAATGCCTTCTTGAATATGATATTGACCGAGCTTCCTGTGTCAACAAAAACGCGGTGAATAGTGTAATTGACTATTACCGCTTTGATGAGAAGGGCGTCGTCGTGAGGAACTTCCACCCCTTCCAAGTCCCTGGGCCCGAAACTAACTTCGGGTCCGCTCGCCCGTTCCTGGCTGCAGCCGACCGCATGGATCTGGAGCTGCCGGACGCTCGCCTTCCTTGCTCGGTTGGAATCTCCTCCGGTCGGACCACCAGCTAAGATGTTGATCTCACCTCGGGAAGTATTACTTCTATTTTCTTATTCCTGAGCGGACGGTCGGGATCGTTCTCTAGACATTCGACGATTCTCTCGCCTCAGAGAGCGATGCCGATCGGGAGTCTGTTGTTGTCGCCTATTAGCTTGCGTCCGATCGGCTTCATGAGTTCTCTGTCGCCTATCGGATGAGGGCAATCGTCAACCGCCACTCTGGGGAACGGGGTGGGCGATTAGAGGAAGACTCCGGCAATCCCTGGTGTTATGTGTGTCCGTCCGATGGAAGGAGCAGAACATTGGGGTCCATTTCTTCTTTGGCTTGGGCCGCGCGGCAGCTACCTCTTGCACGTGGGACCTAGCATGGGGGGAGCGGATTGCTTCGGCCCTCGGTCCTCTGGGTGGTTGAGCAGTGTGCGGCTTCCGCTCGGCAGGAGGAGCCCGTTCGGTCGGAGCTTCTTTTTTTCGAGCTGCTTGGCCTTCCTCCACGTTGATGTATTCGTTGGTCCGGTGTAGCATGTGGTCGTAGTCTCGAGGCGGCTTCCTAATGAGTGATCGGAAGAAATCCCCATCCACTAGGCCTTGTGTGAAGGCATTCATCATGGTCTCCGAGGTGGCCGTTGGAATATCCATGACCACTCTGTTGAACCGCTGGATGTAGGCTCGGAGCGATTCATGGGCTTCCTGTTTGATGGCAAACAGGCTGACACTAGTCTTCTGATAGCGCCGACTGCTTACGAAGTGATGGAGGAAAGCCGTTCGGAAGTCTTTGAAGCTAGAGATAGATCCGTCCGACAATCTCCGAAACCACCATTGAGCCGATCCAGAGAGGGTGGAGAGGAAAACCCGACACTTCACCCCATCCGTGTATTGATGCAGAGTTGCCGTGTTATCAAACTTGCCCAAATGATCATCCGGATCAGTGGTTCCATTGTATTCGCCGATCGTCGGAGGCACATAGTGCTTGGGCAGAGGGTCTCGTAGAATAGCCTCTGAAAATTGGCGATTAATTCGCTCGGGCGATGCGTCTGTTCGGGGGGCTTTCCCTTTTCTGTTGTCTCATCTAGGTATTTCATCCGAAGAAGATCCTCGATCTCGATTAGTTGCTGCGGCTTCAGGGGTGCGGAATAGGGCCCGATGGAATGCAACGGTGGCCTGTGGTGCTTCCGTTCGGCCACCTGATGCTGGCGTTGCTTGCTGCTCAGGCCGCTCGACTGGTGCTTTCTGTTTTTGCTCCACAAGCTTAGCGACCCTCGACTCGATTAGAGCATCGAGTTCTTCCATGGAAAGCGTCACCGTGTGCTGTCGTCCAGCTTCGTCCATTGCTTCCGATCGGATGCAGGAGCGTTCCCACAAACGGCGCCAAATTGATCCTGTCTGAAAGCTGAATCAGCGGACGCTGGGCACGTGGCGCTCTCCGAGTCGCTGATGTAGATCTCCGTCGGGTTGCACGAACTTCCGGTGAACCTGCACAGAAGTCGGGCCGGGAAGGGGTTCCCGGCGGCGACCCTCCGACGCTCAAGTCAGGCAAGCTAACAATGAAGAAGTGGCTCCCAAAAATTATAGAACGCGTATCTCCGGCGAAGTATAAGGCTCTTTATATAGAGCGGTGAAAGAGCTCACGCACACCTACCGAGGCAAATACGTGTCCTTAGCCCATACCTCGGTATGTGTTTGTCAGAAAGCTTACCTGACACCATACTGCTACAGTCCAGACACGTCTTCGATGGGACAGCAGAACACCTTGCCGCCAGATTTGGAGTATGACCTAGTCATAGGACTTGACAGCTATCATAAGACGTTCCTTGTCCTTCTCTCCTTAGTCCATGCCGGGGCGTCCGGCCGGCACTCATCTCCCGTCCGGCCGGTCGGCACTCATCTCACGTCCAGCCGGCCGGGCCGGCCGACATTCACCTCACGTCCGTCCCTCCGTATGCGTCGGTATGCTGGGGCGATCCTCGGTAAGGTGCTATGTGGGGACTGCTAGCAATATGTTACCTTATGTCTACGACCGAGCATGACTTCCGCTCGGCCCTTCGTTACTGTTCAATCGAGCGCCGGAAACCCGACCCCTGTCGGGGCACCTTTTGCCCTCGGTTATTCACCGGTCGACCGGCCGGGAGGTCGGCCCATCCTTCTCCGGTTGGCCGACCGGCCTTCCCTTACCCGGTCGGCTACATGGCCCTTTGACTTTCACGTGGCGTTGACCCCTCCAAATGGGGGTCCCCTGTTCTAACCGCCGGATCAGGGTGAAATTAGCCACGATCTGGCGCATCTGGGCCATGAGATCATCATTACTCTTGTCACGTTCGGCTCTCCTCTTCTCCTCATCAGCTCTCCACTGATCCATATCAGCCATCCTCTTATCCATTGATTTCAATTAAGTGTGCAGTTCTTGATTTTCACGTCTTAAGGACTGCATCTCACTAGATGAAGAGGAACTAGCACGGCCGACCAGATTTCTTAGACAATCAAATGTAACTTTTGCTTGAGAGCCCAGGCCGTAGAGGGTAGAGTTTTTTGTCCTTCCACCGACAACATCATAATAAATCTCATTTAGAGCATCGGTGGATAGAGACTGTGAATCTCCCCCCTCTACTAATGGTTGAGATGCCTGAGCCACCCTTTCTGTCATTTGTTGCTGTAAACAAATAAATAATATCCAATTTAATCAGTATTGTTGACTACTAATTAAGATAGAAATGAAAAAATGTAATAAAGTTAATAATCTTACATGGAGAGTCTAAGATCGAGAATCAACAAATGATTCATCCTTCTTCTTATGGGTCTTGAGAAAGACCTCCATACATGTGGGCTGTCAGGCAAGCTCGCGTTCCTACATACAAAAAATTTTTGGATAAAATTATACAAGTTTGCTAATAAATACATAATTTGTTACAATGCATAACTTTAAATTTTACTCACCAGATCCATGGTATGCTCTACAATAGATCTGGATCCTGACGTATGCTGCCACCTGGTTCTGTATTTCTATTTGCTTTTGCCTTTTCAGCATTTGCCTGCCATCTTTCTGCAGCCCAGGTGGCCGTCCATGCACTCCATATCGCCTCGGAAACATACGCAGGTCTAACACCCTTCTTTCTCATGTAATACATATGGTCTCTGTATAGTTTGACACAGTATGTATTCCATGTAGATTTAAATTCTTCTTCATGCCCGTCCTCCCATGTATACATTTTTTGCAATTATAAGTTAAGCATTTAAGTTAAGTGATAACTATATTAACTATAATACCAAATATATTAAATTTACTTACCACAAATTCATTATAGTAAAATAGCTTCATCTCCTAGTCTACATGCCTCCATGTAGTACCAGATGCGCTAACTCATTCTTTGAATTTTCCCGTGATATATGTGGCAACTCGGTGGCCATCTGGAGTGAACCTGCACAAAATAATATTAAGTTAAGAGAAATCAATTTAAGGACCTTGTAGCCACGTGGTGCTACAGGCTGCTGCTCTGCCATAATGATATCTGTAAAACAACATTGGAACACATAATAATAAGGTGATGAAAACATGATAATAAAATTACAATTTAATTCGAAAGCATAACTTACTTGATGATTACTAATTATAATACTTAATCATCGATACCATCTGGCTAATCAACTCTGTACAGTTTCTATGTCCTCTTCGCTAGATGAGTTTAGTTCAACTTCATACTCACTGTTTGACATCTCTCCATCATCAATCTCTTCGTAAGTGACATTAACATCTACAAGTAATTGAGAAGTAGATTGGAGTTGTAAATCAACTAAATGTCTCTCCACTTCATCATTCTGAAATGCATCATGATTTTGAGGAGTGACTGTGTTCGGCATCTCTATAGTTGAGCGAGACTTGATTCGACAAACAGACAACCATTCACTAGATCTTCTTCTCTTCGTAGGGTATTCAAGATAGAAAACCTGACCCGCTTGTATCCCAAAAATGAAAGGCTCAAATTTGTTGAATCTTTTGTTTGCATTAACCTTAACTAAATTATAATTTGGATGAATTCTAGTACCTATTCTTGGTGTCGGATCATACCATGAACACTTGAACAACACACACCTCTTTATTGGTAATGCAGGATATTCAATCTCTATGATCTCCTCAAGTCTACCATAGTAATCAAACTCAGTATTGTTGTTGTCCATAGATCCTTTGACGCAAACACCAGAATTATAAGTTAATCTCTGTGAATCTCTTTGTGCCATGTGAAATTTAAGGCCATTAACATAGTAACCAGAGTACACCTTAATTTTACAAAGCAGGCTTGATGCAATATTCATTATCCTATCATCTTGCATATTTGATATTCTACGGTCTTTCACCTATAAAATATAGTCCACATATAAATTAGGACACCTATTAATAGGATTGAAGGAAAATTTTTTATAAATTTTGTAACTTACATATATTTGAAACCATAGTGCAAATTCGGTCTCTAACTTTTCAGCTACCTCACTTGCAACAATTGATGGATTTTGTATATATAGTTGTTGTTCGTATAAGCTGGGAAAGAATGTAATTATATAAATATTGGGATATCAAGAAAGATATTTAAGAATGAATAATTATTTACTTAGAGTAGTTAACTTACTTTATGTATGGCTTGACCTCTTCACAGTTTAATAGTATGTATGTTCTTGCAGCATGGTATTCATCTTCGGTTAACCATCTAGAACGTGATGCACCCATTGATTTACCAGGAAATTTGAAAATAGAAAGCATCAATGGGTCTATCGGCTAAACATCATCAGAATTTCTAGGACATTTGCGGTGTCTTGTTTGCACACTATCAGCAAAATAATATGAACAGAAAGAAGATGCTTCTTCAACCAGATAAGCATTACAGATTGAACCCTCAACTCTTGCTTTGTTACGAACATTATTTTTAATTTCCTCAAAAACCGTTCAAATGGATACATCCATCTGTACTGCACAGGCCCTCCTATTTGTGCCTCGTATGGTAAATGCACTGGTAGATGTTCCATTGAATCAAAAAAAACTAGGTGGAAATATGCGCTCCAGCTTACATAATATAAGAGGAATGTCTGTTTCTAGCCGAAGCATATCATCCATCATAATACATCTCGCTGTCAAATCTCTAAAAAATAGACTCAATTCAGTGAGTGCTTGCCAAACATGTTGAGGAAGTAAGTCATGGAAGGCTACTGGAATAAGTCTTTGCATGAATACATGACAGTCATGACTTTTCATTCCAAACATCTTTAATCTATTCACATCCACGCATCTAGCCATATTTGAGGCATACCCATCTGGAAATTTGATTTCTTTCAACCAATTGCATAAAGCTTGCTTACCATCTTTGTCTAATGTATAACAAGCTTTGGGAAATCTGTTGGTTGTTTCATCCTGATGCAACTATGGTCTATTAACTAGTTCCTTTAATTCTTCACGTGATTTTGCAGTGTCTTTAGTTCTTCCAGGCACGTTCATCACAGTGTTGAAAATATTATCGAAGAAATTTTTCTCAATATGCATGACATCCAAATTATGTCTAATAAGTAGATGCTTCCAATATGGTAGCTCCCAAAAAATACTTCTTTTCTTCCAACCACACTTGCACATCCTAACAATGTATTTATTTAACTCATCGGAACCAGGTTGAGATACTGGTAGAAATCCATAACTATCTATTTGCTCAATGATTTCTTCACCTGAAACATGGGCTGGAGGAGATTTTCTCACTACAACATTTTTTAAAAAGAATTTCTTATTTCGCCTAAAAGAGTGATCAATTGGTAAAAATTTACGGTGATTATCAAACCAAGATTCTTTCCCACTGTAAGGTAATGAAAATGCATCAGAATCTGTCATACAGTGTGGACAAGCTAATTTACCAGCCGTGCTCCATCCCGACAACATTGAGAATGCTGGAAAATCACTGATTGTCCATAATAATGCAGCATGCAATCTAAAATTAGTTTTACTTGCAACATCGTAAGTCACTGACCCTACATTCCATAATTCATTCAACTCGACAATCAGAGGTTGTAAGAAAACATCTATCTTCTCTTTTGGATTTGTTGGACCAGGAATAAGTACTGTAAGGAACATAAATTCATCCTTCATACACATCCATGGCGGTAAATTATACGGTGTTAATATAACTGGCCAAGATGAATATTGTTGCCCTGACTGACCAAATGGATGAAATCCATCGGCGGAAAGTCCCAATCTCACATTACGTGGTTCAATTGCAAATAAGGGAAATAAAGCATCAAGATGTTTCCATGCAGGGGAATCACAAGGATGACACATCAGCACTCCATCGTGCTCATGTTCATGATGTCATATCATGTGGCAAGCTGTAGTAGTAGATGCATATAAACGTTGAAGTCTAGCGGTTAACGGAAAATAATACATGACTTTCCAAGCAATTTTTTTTCTCTTCTGCCCTGGTATACGAGTACCATGCTTATAACGAGGGTGTGTACAGATTTTGCATTCACGTAGATCATTGTCTTCATTCCAAAATATCATGCGGTTGTTTATATAACAATCAATTTTCTCTACAGGCAAGCCTAAACCTCTGACCAATTTCTTTGTATTGTAAAAACTATCAGTCATTATGTTATCAGCAGGAAGCAATTCTGACATCAATTGACATATGTCATCATAGCATCTTTCTGAAAAATGATGTTCTGCTTTCATATTCAATAACCTAGCAATAGCTGATAACTGAAAATGACCAGAGGGAATTCCTTCCCACACTTCTCTTTCACTAGCTTTTAACATTTCATATAGTTGCTAATATTCAGGTGTTGGTGTTTCATCTATATTGGAATAATCAACTGCAGCATTCATCGCATCGTGAACCATTGACTGCATTGCAATATCATTAGTTGAGATATCAAGAGCAGTATAAGTTGTGGCAGATGACGTCCCATCAGAAGGTCCAATTGATTCATAAACATAAGGCTCCCCGTGACAATACCAATTATAGTAATTTGGTACAAAACCATTTCTACATATGTGAACCTTCACGGTATCCTCATCACGAAAAGCTCTATTCCTACATTTCTTAAGATTACACGGATACTGTAACTCATCACCATTCATACATTCTGGATGACTCTTAGCAAAGTTCACAAATTTTTCAACTTCAGCAATAAAATCATCTCTAATAAACGCATTTTCCAAACGATTATACATCCAAGCTTTGTTCATAGACATTTTGACCTTAAACTAATAAATTGAAAATTAGCAAATATTAACGTACAAACACATTACAAATGAAATAACTATATTATGTTACAGAATAATATACGAATATATCTAAATTAAACCATGCTAAATAATATCAAGTACAATTTATTAAAATATACCTGAAGATGTGTAGGTCAACCGGAGAAGAGCAGCAAATGCTATCTGTTTACAAAAAAAAACACCTTAGTACAAAATTTTACTAAAAATTAACAAGTACAAAGCATAAACTATTACTACGGACCAACACAGCAGTGTTCAACGCAGCAACGATCACCAAGGCAGCGTCTCGAACAGCCGGCTCACAAGCAACCGGCACAACGGCCGGCACATGCAGCGGCTCGTTGCCAGCCGGCACAGTGGCGGCCGCCACAGTGGCCAGCGCCCCGCTAGCGGCTGCCACAAGGGCCAGCGGGTCGTTGGCGGCCGCCACAGTGGGCCAGCAGGCCGCTGGCGGCCGCCACAAAGGGCAGCAGGGAGAGGGAAAAAAACGATGGAGAGGAGTTCTTACCGGCGAAATCGGGGAGGAAGAAGCTGCCGCCGCGCGCGCGTGGAAAGAAAGGAAAGGCTAGGGTTCGTGTTTTAGGCGGAGTTATCGACGGAAACTATTTTCCGTCGGTGGAGTAAATTTTTTTTTTAAAAAAAATACATTTCCGACAGAATTAAAAATTCCTTCAGTGATTACGAATATTACCGACAGAAATTGTTTTCCGTCGGTATGACCGTCGGTAAAACTGTATTTTTTTTAGTGAGTTGTCACAGTTTTACTAAAATAATCATTTATAACGTATTAAATTGTCCTTTAAAATAGTATTAATAAAACTAAATATTTTTAATAAATTATTTTTAAAAAAAATATTAAGATTCTAAATATTTTTTTCATGACTGGGCTACAGAATGGCTGAGACTCCCCCGATTCTCTTCAAATCCAAATCCAAATCCAAAAAAAAAAACTTTAAAGACCTTTATATTAATCATTATTTCTAGATTCTTTATTTCTTCCGGTTCAGAGAGCACTGATGCAAGTGTTATAATACCTAAATGATATTATAATAAATACAAATAAGTCTTTTAACACCAGCGAATTGTCTTAAAATTTATGTATGCAAACTAAACTTTCTCCTTTACAGAAGAAAAAAAAATTATTCCTACTTTATATATGTAATTTTTTTAACTTAAACTCCCTAATACAACTCCGTCCATGACGACCGATTATGATCGGTCCCAAGTTCGAATAAAGAAGGAGGATTGCGTTAGGTTGTCAGCCAGCGTTAAACTATGACAAATATTCAATTAATGAATTCATTAAACTATTGTGCTGATGTTAGGATGTTCACTGGAAGGAACGCGTTGCAGGGTCCGACTGTAACGTCTCGGCAAGGACCATTATATCTCCAGAACTCGGATGTAGTGACAAATATGTAAGAGTTTACATTACAAGGTCCGACTGTAACATCTCAGTAAGGACCGCTACATCTCCATGAGAACTTGTGTGTAGTATTAAATAGGCAAGAGTTCTCACACCATAGGTTGGATAAGAACAAATATGATAGGAAAACTAATAATCTAAGATTTGAAACATGGAACATAAGTACTCTCACTGGTAAATCAATGGAGGTAGTAGATATGATGATTAGAAGAAAAATTAGTATTTTGTGTGTACAAGAAACAAAATAGACAGCGAGAAGGCAAAGATGATAAAGAACTCGGGTTTTAAGTTACGGTACACTAGAAAGAGTAAAGTAAGAAATTGAGGGGGTATTATTGTAGATAGTTTGTTAAAGGATGAAGTTGTAGGAGTAGTTAGAAAAGGGGATAGAATTATAGCCCTTAAGATAGTAGTGGCGAAAGAAACTATGAACATAATTAGCGTAAATGCACCATAAGTAAGATTAGATGAAGCTACCAAATCAAGGTTTTGGGAGGACTTAGATGAAATATTACAAAATATTCCACCAAATGAAATGATTTTAATATGAGGTGATCTAAATGAGCATGTCGAAATGAAAAATGAGGAATATGAGAGAGTACATGGGAGTTATGGGTTTGGAACGAGGAATGAGGAAGGAAAACTATATTAGATTTTGCGATAGCACATGACCTTATATGAGCTAATACGTTTTTTAAGAAAAGAGAAGAACACTTAGTCACATTCAAAAGTGGGAATAATAAATCCCAAATTGACTTTCTTATGGTTAGGAAGAAGGATAGAAAGATTTGTAAAGATTGCAAAGTCATCCCTGGAGAAAACTTAACTACCCAACATAGGGTAGTAGTGTTGGATATACACCTCAAACATAGTATCAATAGAAAGAAAATATATACAATTCCTAGAATTAAGTGGTGGAAGTCAAAGGATGGGAAGCAAAATATATTTAAGGAGAAGGTAGAAGTACAAGCATTAGGTGAAATATACGATGACTCTAATACAACATGGGATAAGATGGTATCAAAGTTGAAAATAGTAGCTAAGAGTGTACTCGGTGAGTCAAAGGGACATGCACCACTAAGTAAAGAATCTTGGTGGTGGAATGAGAAAGTACAAGAGAAAGTGAAGAAAAAACGAATAGCTTGTAAGGAATTATATATTTGTAAGAACGAGGAAAACTTAAAAAAGTATACAATAGCCAAAAAAGAAGCTAAGAAAGTAGTGAGTGAAGCAAAAAATGAAACTTTTGAACGGTTATATCAAAAATTGGATACAAAAGAAGAGGAAAGAAACATTTATAGATAGCTAAAGTGAGAGAAAGGAAAACAAGAGATTTTAGCCAAATAAAATGTATTAAAGATGAATGTAATAGGGTATTAGTAAATGATGGAGAAATAAAAGAGCGGTGGAAGAGGTATTTTCATCAACTTTTTAATGAAGGTTTAGGTGATCAACTTAACTTAGGTAATTTAATTAGGTCAAATGAGCATAGAAATTTTAATTTTTATCGTATAATTCAAACTTCAGAAGTAAAACAAACTCTAAATGAGATGCACAATGGAAAAGCCGTTGGACCAGATGATATTCCGATAGAGGTATGGAAGTGCTTAGGGAAACAAGTGTTGAACCCCGTGGTTATTTTGATGTGATCAACCAAGTTGGTTAGGTCCTGCTTTGTGTTTGACCCCTGTGTCTGAGTGTGCAGAAGCTTAGGAGCGCAAGAAGTCAAGCGGAAGACGCAGCTAGCGAGAAGGACGACACGGGAAGGGAGCCGACGGGTTCGGTGCGTCCGAAGGACGAGAGAGCTGCGGAAGAGTACACCGGTGGGTGAGAAGAACGTGCACGGCGTTCGAGGAACGTTAAGCCAGGAGGAAGGCTGCTCGAGGAGAAGACCAAAAATTGGGTTTGGATGAGCCCTATTTCGGTTGGCCGGAATCACCCAAAAGAACGGGACTTCGGAAGACGAAGCAAAGAAGCAAGCAAGCTGGAAAAAGCTATCAGCCAGCTTGGAGGCGCCTCCATCAGGCTTGGAGGCGCCTCCAGCTTGAAGGCGCCTTCAATGCCTGTTGGAGGCGTCTCGGACCTGGCAGAAGTGAACGTTGGACTTTTGGATAAAGTTTTATCTACTCTCTCGATGGAGGCGCCTTGGACCCTTATTAGAGGTGCCTCGGACATCCGAGATAGGATTTCCAGAGGCTATATAAAGGCCTCTGGAACTAGGAATTAGATATCAACTGTTCCATCAACTCTGTAATCAATTCCTAGCAATAGTTCTGTGCTGTAAGAGTGTAAAAGGTTTCTCCGCCTTCAGAGAAGGAGATTTTTCTACTGCGCGCTTTTCATCGCCCTGGATTAATAACCTTCTTGGTTGTAACCAGGTTAACTCCCGAGTCTCTAGCTTTATTGTTTTAATTTTATTATTATTATTGCTATTACGCTTTCGAGTTAAAAGATCCGAGGAGGGTAGTTTTAATTTGTGCAGGCAATTCACCCCCCTCTTGCCGACCTCCACTGCACCTACAACAAGGTATTGAATGACTTACAAAATTATTTAACATGATATTGAAAATGAAAAAAAATGTCTGATCAATGGAGGATAAGTACTCTAGTTCCCTTATATAAGAACAAGGGAGACGTACAAAATTGTGCAAACTATAGGAGTATTAAACTAATGAGTCATAATATGAAACTTTGGGAAAATGTAATAGAAAAAAGATTAAGGAAGGAGACAACAGTGATAGAAAATCAATTTGGGTTCATGCCTGGAAGGTCGACAATAGAAGCTATACATCTTCTTAGACAATTAATTGAAAAATATCAGGAGCAAAAACAAGATCTACACATGGTATTCATTGACTTAGAAAAATCTTATGATAGAATCCCAAGAAAAATTATATGAAGAATTTTAGAAAAGAGAGGTGTTAGGGTAACATATATTGAACTAATTAAGGATATGTATGAGGATGTAACGATCAGAGTAAAGACTTCAGGCGGAGTAACTGAAGCATTTCCAATAAAGATAGGGTTACATCAAAGATCAACTCTAAGTCCCTATCTTTTTACACTAATTATGGACGAACTCTCTGCGTACATTCAAGACACAGTACCGTGGTGCATGTTGTTTGCAGATGATATTATTTTGGTAGATGAGACACGTGAAGAAGTAAATGCTAAACTAGAATCTTGAAGGGAAACACTAGAAGGGAAAGGTTTTAAGCTTAGTATATTAAAGACAGAATATATGGAATTTAAGTTTAGCAATATTAAAAGTAATGAAACAATTGTTAAAATAAGAGAGGACGAGTTGCCCAGAACCGAGAGATTTAAATATTTTGGATCATTTTTACAAAATGATGGAGGGATTAAGAGAGATGTCTTACATAGAAAACAAGCAGGATGGGTGAAATGGAGGGGAGCGTCCAGTGTTTTATGTGACTATAAAGTACCTCTTAAACTTAAAGGTAAGTTCTATAAAACCGCAGTTAGACCTGCTATGTTATATGAGCTGAATGTTGGGCTATGACTTGAGCACATGAGCAGAAGATGAGAATTGCAGAGATGAAGATGTTAAGGTGTATGTGTGGACATACGAAGATGGACAAAATAAGAAATGAGAGCATTAGAGAGAAAATCGGAGTTGTCTCTATTGAGTAAAAACTCCGAGAGACACGTTTAAGATGGTACGAGCATGTACTTAGACGACCAATAAATGCTCCAGTTAGGCGATGTGAAACTATGATAAACATGCATATTAAACGAGGAAGAGGAAGACTAAAAAAGACTTGGTTAATAGTAATAAAACAAGATAAAAATTATTTAAATATAAATGATGATATAATAAGAGATAAAGCTCAATGACGTAAAAGGATTCATACAGCCGACCTCACCTAGTGGGAAAATGATTGATTGTTGTTGTTGTTGTAAACTCCTAATACACATGGATAAACTTAATTATTCTTATTTTTTTTAATAAAATAAGATACAATTCTCTTAAATTGAGTATCATTTAACTATAATCTAATATATTTTTTAAACGGCTCCAATTAATTAAGAATTGATCGACAATCAATCGATTTATCATAAGGGAACAAGAACTCTTATTATTTTTTTGTATGTATAAAAAATGAAAAATATTTTTTTTCTAAATTCAATATCATTTAATTAGAATCGAATATATTTTCTATCCAATTGAATACAACTCTTTTTACACAAATAAATTAATTGAGAGTCATACCAATCAATTAATTTAGATTGAATTGACGTGGAACTTAATTCAATTAATTGATCAGATAGAAACAAGCGTCATTATTAATTTGATAAAAAATATATTAATTTTATTTAAATAAAAAAATATATTAATTCTATTTAAAATGTAAAATTTAGGATGAATTATATATTATTTTAGATTTTTTATATTAAAAAATAAAAATAAATTTAAAAATTATTATATAATAAGAAGTTGAAATAAATTTTATATATATATATAAAACATAAAAATTAATTTTTCATGCCAAGGAGGAAGTTGAATTTATATTATACCCTTATAATATTCACGGTTTATAGTGACTAACACATGAGATGTTTCATCATAAAATTTAAGATTCGAATTTGACAACATTTAAGGTTTGAATTTTGATAAAATCGAAATAAATATCTTTTTTATGTCATGATTTATCTCTTTGTACTGATGAGGCAGATTAATGGGAATACTTAATGGAAATATTGGGAACGAAGGTATTCCCACCATTAATATAATTTATGACTAAAATTAAAAAATGTAATTTATTCACGTGCGTGTGCATCGGTTTGGATTAGGATCCGCAAACAATATTAAAATGAATATGTTAAAAGAAAAAAGAAATGTTCATATAATAAATACGTGACACGTCGATCTTATGCGTCTTAAATAAGTGGTCTATAATAACGTTTAAATATATGAAGAAAGAAATTACATAAAATACTTTTTTTTAATTCGGTCAAAAGAATATATACAAAAAACGTTTTCTAAGAAAAGAACTGATAGATTTTCTGAGTAGCATCGTCAGCTCTCTCAATCACAGATTGCGTCACTGCATCTGTCACGCGCTGAAAAAATCATCTACTAATTAATTCTAAATCATAGCCACAAGGCCCCGGCCTGCTTCAGGATCGGGACCAGCTCGCCGGCGATGTGGACGGCCATGAGCCGGTCGAGTCCCCCGACCAGCCTCCCTCCCACGAACACGGCCGGCATCACCTCCGGCGCTGAGGCACCGGAAAGGCCGGCTAAGAGTGCGGACTCGTCGGCGTCGTCGCCCACCTCGCACACCACCGGGTTCACGCCCTGCCCCTGCAGCAACCGCCGCACCACGTGCACCATGCAACAGCCGCGCCTCCCCACCACCACCACTGGGTTCTCCTCCACCACCTTCCTGATCTGCCCGCCGCCTCGCTCGGTCGTCTCTTCTAACCCCTCCGGCGACGACGACGACCTCTCCGGCTCCGGAGGACACGGAACGGCCTGCCTCATCATAGCACACGCGTAGGATTTTGAACGACTTACGGATCGGGGAAGAAAACAAATTGAAATGCGATCCGAGCCGTGAAGATGAGGAGACGCATTATTTATACTGAACAAGAACCGATGACGTCATGACCCGCCGAACTTGAGGCCCTCATCGGTGCGACGTGTCATGACGTGGACAAGGCAACCCCCGGCGACACGAGGCGCCATTCTGCGATGCGACGCCAACGTGTTTCCAAATCCGCTGCACGCACCGATACAAAACGTGTTTTAAACGAGCCACGTGTCAGTATGCCTTCTATTATTTAACTTTGGCTCGTTATTCGACCCATCAGGCCATTCCCTCCGAACATTGATCAAGCTGAATCGTGTCTGGACTGAGACAGTAGAGCACGCCATCAATTCAAGGGTCGGTCGATAAAAACAACTATTAATGTTGGAGATTGACGATTACAAATAATTAAACAAATTCATTATTTGGAATATCTTGGTTTAATAATATTCTTTTGTATTCTATTTCACAAGTAACTTATGGTTATCATTACTTTTCTAGTATAGTATATAGCTTTGACCATAATTCAATAGTTGGACAATCGATAGTTGGGCAAGATTGATCATCATTTTGCAGTCGAGTTTGACCATGGAATCATTGTAGTTTGGTAAGATTTCAACTAACTCAATTATGAAATAAGGCCACATCTCCTTCTAGCTATTTGAGTAATGACCTATTAAAAAAAGAAAATATGAAATAGATACCGGGACGATCGATTCGATGGACCGCCAAATAATGGCATGTTAGATAAAAGGGAAAGAAGATAGATGAATTAGTAATTTTAAATAATTCAGTTAGTAATTTTAAAAGTAGAATATGTAATTTAAGTATTGAAAACATAGATAAATAGTTGAGTAAATTGCTGCATTTGTGGCCATTAGTTTTGCCAGAACATTAGACAACCCACGTGACACACATGGTGTCACAAATCTAATGTGCAAGTTGCGTGTATTTTATGTTGCATAAAAATACTAAATCCATTTGTTTTCTTTCCTAAATTAGAAACGTGGCTGTTTGGCTAAATTTCCCAAGGAACAACGACTAATGTGCGGCTTGCGTGTATTGTACGTAGGGCCGTAAACATGCCGAATTAAATTTTGCCGTGTTTAAATTTATTTAATAAAATAATCGAGTTCAAAATAAATTAAATTTATTAATATAATTATTTAAATTTGATTTAATTTTTCCCAATGAATTTAAATTTGATTGGAGTTTACATTTTAAATGTATTTAATTATTTATTGAACTTAATAATATAAATTTTTTTATTTATTTTAAATTTTTTTATTTATTTAATAAATTGATAAGAGAATTTTTAATAAACATAACTCATTCGTTATTCACGAATATTAACAGTTTATTACTTTGATTTATCATCGTATATGAACGAATGTAAATAAACTTTCATCACTAAATTTATTGACGATTCATTCATTGTCTGAGATTTGAATCTTGGTAAAATCGAGGTAATTATCTTTCTTATTTGTTAATCATGATTCCAAATATTAATAATAATTTAATTATTTTATGTTAATTTTATAATGAATTGATAAAAATATTGAAGATGAATGTATTCATCTTTTATAATCATAAATGTGATGTTAGATAAATAAAATACTAAATTCGCTCGTTTCATTCCCCAAATTAGAAACGTAGCTGTTTGACTACATTGCCCACCGACCAAAAACTATGACGTCATCTGTGACCTCAGCTATTGATTTATTTATTGGATTCATTTGTTTGTGCTTATCCACGTGACTAGTTGTATATTTATGACAGGAGATAAACAAGCGATAAAAGAATAATAAATTAGAGAAAAATCCTTAATTATAATATTAATTTTGTATATAATTCTTATGTTCAAAAAATTTTGTTTCCACTTTTTGTATATAAAGTATTACTTGTTTCAACTCCCTCATGAAAATATTGATACCTAAATTGCCCTTAGATTTTTTAGATATAAAAATTCTAAAATTGAATACAAAAAGTCCAAAAATGAATATAATTCTTCTTAAAGTAAGTACTTTATATTAAAAATCGAGTATATTTTCTATCAAAATTGTCCCTCTTATTTTTTAGGTATAAAAAGTCTAAAAATAAGTATAATTCATGTTAAATTCAGCACTTTACACTATAATCTAGTACTCTATACTAGGATCGAGTATATTTTCTATCGAAATTAACCCTCATATTTTTCGGTACAAATAGTCTAAAAATGAGTATAGTTCTTATTAAATTCAGCACATTAAACTAAAATCGAGTATATTTTGAGGTAAAAAAAGAATCGTATTCAATTTAATAAAAAATATACTAGATTCTAAGTTAATATACTCAATTTAAGAGGATTTATACTGATTTTTAAACTTTTTGTACCTAAAAATATCATGGGCAATTAGGTAAAGATGTTTGACTGGGGAGTGAAAACAAATATTTTCATTGATGGGGACTACATGTAAAAATTTGTTTGTCAATAGGGACTACATGCAAAATTACCCATAAAAGAAGCTATACATAAACAATGAAGCTTTTTATATGTATGTATATATTATTTAAGTAGGGAATAATTATATGTTAGACCGATACGAGTTAGAGGTTGAATAGAATCGATGATAGTGTGCAGTGAAAAGCTTGAAATAGTGAAGTCATGACGTAATAAATACAGCGTTAGCACGCTTGATTTTATTTAGTTCATCATTAATCCTGTCTGAAAATTAAAAAAATCGTATGTTGGATAGGTGATTATACTATTTAACTATATGAAGACTTTGATTAGAAAAAAAATTTCTTCTTCCTTTTTGCACACATCAAAAAGAATAGACTGAACGTCAAGGCTAAAAAGTAGGGGAGGAGTCTTTTGTTAGAGTGTATACTAAAAGCCTAGCTTTTGGTATAAACATTTATCTAGAAATAAGAATCACATTGGTCAAATGTTTACATTTATGATAAATGTAGTTGTTCAATTAATTTATATTGTAGATGACATGGTGTGTGGTGTCACACACAGAAGATTATGTTATCAGTACCTTATAAATTATAAACAGTAGCTCACGACCATGATGGAAAGGAACAAACCATTGGAAGGTCGTAGTGTAATTAGGTATTAGTTAATCTTGACTATATAATTACACTAGTACACTCAGAGTGTATTGAGTAGGACCATTTGAGGTCGTTTCTTTTATACTGGCTTTATAAAGAAACAAAGACCTCGGTTATTATGGAAGTGTGTGCTCTTAATCCTAATATAATAACAAGCACATATATTTGATATTTATTTCTTTAATTTATCAATGGGTGAGATTTAGTTCGATAAATCAATAAGCCCGATAAGTTGGGAAATGGTATCACTTATAGTGTGTGTTGTTGATTATAGAAGGAAACTGTGTCCTAGAGATACTAGGTTGATAATGTCCTCAAGAGGAGCTCATAAGGATTGTCATGTTAAACCCTGCAGGTGGACTTAGTCCGACATGATAATAAGGTTGAGTGGTACTACTCTTGGACTTAGATATTAATTAAATGAGTTGTCAGTAACTCACTTAATTAGTGGACATTCGATATCTTAAACACAGGGAGACTAACACACTCATAATAAGAAGGAGCCCAAAAATGTAATTTGGGATTGGTGCGGTAGTTCAATAATAGTTCTATAGTGGAATGAATTATTATTGATAAAATTAAGTTGTGTGTTCGGGGCGAACACGGGATGCTTAATTTTATCGGGAGACCAAAACCAATTCCTCCTCTCGGTCCCTATCGTAGCCTCTTATTTATAGAGTACTATACCCACCTATACCCACCTTCATACCCATGTTATAGGGGCCGGCCAAGCTAGCTTGAGGATCAAGCTAGGGCCGGCCAAACCTTGGTTCATGGGTGGTCGGCCCTAGCTTGAACCCAAGCTTAGGTGGCGGCCCTATTTAATTTAAAAAGAATTTTAATTTTAAAATTTTCTTATGTGAAAGATATAATTTATTGAAGAGATTAAAAATTAAAATACCTCTTTTATAAGTCTCTACAAAAGATTAAAGAAAGAGATTAAATCTCTTTCCTTATTTGTAGATTAGAAAGGATATTTTATTTCTCTTCTTTATAAATTATTTACATGTTGAAAAATTAAAATTATAGAAATTTCTTTTTATAAACCAATCATAAAAGGGATAAAAATTATTGGAGAAATTTTTTATAAAATTTCTGGAGACAAATTAGGAAGTTTTAATTAATTAAAACTCTCCTTGTTTTGTTTTTTTAAAGTGGCCGGCCATTGTTTTTAAAAGAAGAAAATTGTTTTAATTAAAATAATTTTTCTTTACATGGCAAAAGAATTAAGGAAATTTTGTAATTAAATTTCCTAATTTGCCTAGGCCAAGGAATATAAAAGAAGAGGTGAGGGTGCCTTCTTGGGAACAACCTCTATTAATTTTTCTTCCTCTTTTCCTTGGTGTGGTGGCCGGCCCTTCCCTTTCTCTCTTCTCCTCTTGTTGGCCGAAACCTATCTTCTTGGTGGAGCTTTTGTTTGTGGCCGGATCAAGGAAGGAGAAGAAGGAGAGAAAGCAAGTCTCGTCTCTAGCATCCCTTGGAGCATTGGTGGTGGCCGAAATTCTTCATCCTTGAAGAAAATTATTGTGGCCGGCCATCCTATTCCTTTCTTCCTCTTTTGTGGTGGCCGAAACCTATCTCTTGCTTGGAGTTCTTGTGGTGTCCGGATACTACTTGGAGAAGAAGAAGAAGAAGAAAGAGAGAAAGCTTGTATCCCTTGGAGCTTGGTTGGTGTTTTATTCTTCGTCCTTGGTGAAGCTTCTTTCTTTGTGGCCGAACCTAGCTAGGAGGAGAAGAAGGTGGTTGGTGGTTTTTCATCTCGGAAGATCGTTGCCCACACAACGTCCGAGGTTAGAAGAGGAATACGGTAGAAGATCAAGAGGTTTTTCTACAAGGTATAACTAGTAATTTTTCTTTCCGCATCATGCTAGTTATTTATGGAAATAATATCAAATACAAGAGGCTTACGTTCTAGAATTTCGAATATGTTTTTCGATGTTGTGTTCTTTTATTTTTTCTTTTCCTTGTGATTTGATTGTTCTTTTTGGTTAACCTAAAGTTATTTTAGGAAATTAAATATTAGATTTCTATAAAAGGTTTTGTCTAGTCGGTGGTGGTTGCTCCCATATCCAAGAAGGCCGTGTGCCTCGCCACGTCAGTACTGGGAACCAATTATGAAAATTAATATTTAATGAAATTAATAACTTAAGGTGATTTGGGTCGAACGTGTTAAGTTCCGTAGGAGATCCAAGTCAAAACCTAAAAGAACAAATAGATTAAGTTTTGGATCAAACGTGTTAAGTTCCGCAGGCGATCCAAAATTTAATTTAAAAGAACACATGGTAGCTAGGAAAATGTTCAGACCTTTGTACAAAATTTTTGTACAGTGGAACCTCTAGGTTTTCCGAGTAGCAACCAACATCTTTAGCATAAATTCTTCGACACTCAAGTCAATGTTATGATCGAGAAAAATAAGACCAGTAGATGAGGGTTAGTCGCAGAGCATAATTGAGCATAACTTAATATAATATCATGTACCTCGTCAATGGAGAAGACCCCCACCTTTATATATCATCTCTCATAATCACCACAATATAATCATGAGGCGGCAAAAAATATCGGGTGTCAAAAACTGTCGAGTAAGGAAATACACAACCTAGGAGGCATATAGTCACCGTTATAGAAATCTTTCGTTACTTGTGCGCACCTTTTTTTATAATTTACGCCATTAATAAGGCAGTTGAAGGAATATGTTATTATAATGTGTCGATTGATGGAGAGCTAAAGTCACATTCGAAGAAGGTTTCATTGAATGCTCATATTACAATAGAGGAATATTCTCTGATAAATAGTTGTTACTCTGACATATTATTGTGATTCTCTGACCATGTTGTCTGTTGAGTGTATCTTGACGAGATCTTTAACCGACTGACTGTAGGGAAACCACTCAGCTATACACTAAATAATGCTGAGGATATGCTCTTGAAGTAATTAATATGAAGCTAAGTCTCCTAGGTCCGGTCGGTTCTATGGCTGACCGGCTATATACCAGGATATTTGCCTATGAGAAATGGGAAACTGAGTTCTGAGATATTTGATCGGTATTTTAGGTCGATCTTCCATATGATATGAGAATTGTCTTTGAAGCGAGAACTTGAGATCTGGAATTATAAGTGATGGGCATGCTAAGCTATGTAAATCTAACCAGAGTTATTATCAACCGGCTATATGCAGGAAGACTCGCATATGAGAAAACTCATAGGGTCAATCGACACTGAGGTCGATCAGTCATATGCTGAAAGACTTGTACTGAGAGTGGGAAGCTAGATCCCCATACTTCAGTCGAACTTAAGTACGATTGGCTCTGTGATAGGTCAGACATCCCTTAAACTCGGTCGTTTATAGAACGATCGGATATATAATAGATGCCTTAATACATGAATGGAGCACTAGGTCTCCTAGGTCCGACCGACTCATTGGTCGGTCGTCCTCGTACTGAAGGCCTTAGCGCTAGGCAAAGAACAAAGTCCTGTGGAAAGTGACACGTTGGCTGCCACCTCCCATTGACTTTGACTGTCACGTGTTGGATCAAAAGTGCTAGAGAGGGGAGTGGGTGAATACTGCTCATATCTTTTTCATGTTTTCGTAAATCAATCGAGAGTAAACGCAGCGGAAAGTAAAGTAAAGAAAGAGAAATCGCTAACACTTTTCTTTTACTTGGTTTGAAGCCTATGATGACTCCTACTCCAAGGTCAGTTATCAACGATTGCTTTTATTAGATAATTCACTATCAATTCGAAGTACTACAAAAATCTATTTTGATTACAATGGCAATGTGAATGTATAAAAGTTATTGACAATCAAGATTTAGAGGCTTGAGCTTTCGGTCGTTGAAGCAGTGTTTTGGTGTCATAGAGTCGTTTCACAACGCGTAAGAGAAAAGATTGTTGGAATTGATGTATTCAAGGTGCTGATCGAATTCTCCTTTTATAGCCCCATCCAGGTGCTTCGACTCCTCCCCGGGCACCCCCACAGGGCTAATGTGGCGTGCTCTCTTCAAAACTTCATCAAGCAAGTTTTATCCATCTCTGGATGCCCGGACCAGTTTGGGTGCTTTGACCGCTGATGTAAGTCGGCTAGTCAAAGCGTACCACTGTAGCCTACGGATGAAGTTTGCCCGATCCGGGCGCTTGGACCAATCCGAGCGCCCAGACCTCCGGGTGCCCTTGGTGACGAAGGATGGCCACCCGACGCCACTAACTCAGGCGCCTGGAGCAACTCCAGATGTTTGGACCTAGTCTAGGTGCCTAGATTCCTTATTTTCTAACTTTCAATCACTTGCACCAAGGAGTTAGAAATAAACAATAATATGTAAAGTAAAGTAATATTTGACAATCTCCTGACTGTCTGATTTTGACTTTCTGTTTCACTGAAACTCTAGGTTGGACTGATGTCTATTGTTCCCTCAATGAGAAATGTGCCCTCACCTACTCCTCTCAGGAGAGTTTACCTTTTGCCAAACTGGTCCTCCAAAAGGTTTGAACTTTTGCTCAGCACCTGAGACCTCAAGACTTTTCGCTAGATGTTCGAACCCCGACCAGTTCAGTCTTTCGCCTAATGTCCACGACCTCTAGGACTTCTACCTAGTGTTCTCGACCCTAATATTTTTGTCTGACATCCTCAACCTGCCAAGATTTCACCCAATTCCACGAACTAGGACTTCCTTACCTAACCATAACTAGAACTTTCTACCTGCCTAGTGTCCACCAGAACCTCTTTTGCTTAGTCTCAACTAGGACTTTCACTTTGCTTAAGATTATTTAGGACTTTCTTGCATACTCAGTCAAAATTATCAAATCAACAACACACCTTAATTTTGAACTCTTTGTCATTGTCAAAACTTAGGTTCAATTATCTGGTGCTTCTTACACTAACAATCTCTCCCTTTTTATTATGGCTATAAAATACAACACCCAAATAATAATTAAATAATAAGGTTATTTGAGAAATAATTTTATTAGATTTTCTAGAATTTTTAGAAATTTGTTGGGATTTAATTAGAGTTTGTATGCTAAATTTAAGGGGATAGAGGTCTTGGGATTGGATAAAGTCTGTTTAGATATCCCAATTAAGTTGGGAGTTGATTAATTAAATTAACCTAAAGTTGGTTAATTAAATCATAAGTATAAAATATCTAACTAGGTTTCTTCCTCCCAAATCTCGCCGAATTCCCTTCCTCCCTAAGCGGATTCGCCAACTACCCCACCCCTTTTATCTTCTCGTAATCTTGATCCGTCGTCGATCGTCGGGCATCGCCACCGACTACTCTCTTCTCAAGCCGATTGTTGGAGCTGTTTCCACAAAGTCCTCAGCCACCACTCCTGCACGATCGCGACGAGAGTTGCTTTATTATCGGGTGTTGCCATCACCGGGAGGGTGAAATCGAAAAAGGGAGCTAGGGCAACCTCTCCCTCTCTCTTGCAGATCTGAGTAAAGCAATGGTGGTTCAATCAGGGAGGTCCATCGCTGTCACCTTGACATCATATTCCGGTTATGTTCCCTCATCGGCACGTATCTTCTTCCTGATCTCACTAGCATGTCACCTCCCGATCATTAATGTCGCGATTTCTTCACCGGAGCAGTCCCGCAGTCGGCACCACCAGCAGCAGTAACATCACAGCTACTGTTGGACCCCGTGGTAGTTTTGATGTGATCAACCAAGTTGGTTAGGTCCTGCTTTGGATCACCGGTGTTTTGAAGGAGAGATTACCGTCTACATGGGCAATGCTACTAAGGTGGCGGTTGTTGCAGTGGGAGACGTCTACTTATCTTTTAATAGAAATAGAAATTTGGTTTTAAGAAATTGTCTTTATGTACCCAGTTTTAGAAAGAATTTAATTTCAGTTTCTAAACTGTTTTTGGATGGATATTCAGTTTCTTTTAGTAATGATGTAATTATTAAGAGAAATAAAGTGATTATCTGTTCTGGTACATTAGTTGGCAATTTGTATACTTTAAATCTAATTTCTCCCACAAAGCAAAATAAGGAAATTTATAACTCATCTTCTAACTCTAATAAGAGAAAAGAACCTTCGGAAATGAACCAAGCATATCTTTGGCATCTAAGGCTTGGTCATATTAACTTAAGTAGGATTCAGAGGCTTATAGCCGATGGACTTTTGGGTTCATTAGAGTTGGAAAATTTTTCAACTTGTGAATCTTGCTTGGAAGGTAAAATGACCAAGAGGCCTTTTAAGGCAAAGGGGTATAGAGCCAAAGAAGTGTTAGAATTGGTTCATTCTAATTTGTGTGGTCCTATGTCTGTCCAGGCAATAGGAGGTTTTGAATATTTTGTCTCTTTTATAGATGATTATTCAAGATACGGATACATTTACCTAATGCGCCGCAAGTCCGAGTGCTTTGATAAGTTCAAATAATACAAGGCTGATGTGGAGAAACGACTAGGTAAAAGTATCAAGACACTACGGTCTGATCGTGGTGGCGAATACCTCTTAGGAGAGTTTAGGAATTACTTATCAGAGGCCGGGATTCAATCCCAACTATCCGCACCTGGTACACCCCAACAGAATGGTATGACAGAACGAAGGAATAGGACTCTTATGTAAATGGTTAGATCGATGATGAGTTATTCAGAATTACCAAATTCGTTTTGGGGATACGCTCTGGAAACAGCAGTGTACATTCTGAACTTAGTACCTTCTAAATCAGTTTTTTCTACTTCCACAGAATTGTGGAATGGGCGAAAGCCCAGTCTAAGACATATTCAGATTTGGGGAAGTCCAGCACATGTGCTGAAACCATATGCTGATAAGTTAGAATCCCGTACAGAAGTTCACGTGTTTGTGGGGTATCCCAGAGGAACGAAAGGTGGTTTATATTATAGTCCTAAAGACCAGAAGGTCATTGTTAGCACCAATGCCCAGTTTTTAGAAGAGGACTATATAATGGATCACAAGCCCAGTAGCAAAGTTGTTTTAGAAGAACTAAGAGAGGGCACGTCTGCCTTAGTATCAACAGTACAAGATGAAGTACCACAAGAGACTGCAACACGTGTCACACATGATACACAACCACAGACTGTGCCTCGTCGTAGTGGGAGGGTTGTTAGGCAGCCTGATAGATTTATGTTTTTGGGGGAGTCTTCGGACTTGATCCCGGGTAACATGAACCTGATACCCGAACATATGACGAAGCACTCCAAGATATAGATGCAGCATCTTGGCAAAAGACAATGAATTCGGAAATAGAGTCTATGTACTCTAATAAGGTCTGGGAGCTCGTAGAACCACCTGATGGTGTAAAAGCTATTGGATGCAAGTGGATCTACAAAAGGAAAAGAGGGACAGACGGGAAGGTAGAAACCTTCAAAGCTAAGCTTGTTGCGAAAGGGTACACTCAGAAAGAGGGAATCGATTATGAGGAGACCTTTTCACCGGTAGCCATGCTTAAGTCTATCCGGATACTCTTATCCATTACTGCTCATATGGATTATGAGATTTGGCAAATGGATGTCAAGACAGCTTTCCTTAATGGAAGTCTTGAAGAGAACATCCATATGAAGCAACCAGAAGGGTTTATTGAAAAAGGCAAAGAGCATCTGGTGTGCAAGCTCAATCTGTTGGTGCAGGAAGCATCCGACGATCGAACCTAAGTTTTGATAATGGCAAAGGGATTCAAAGTTAAGATTCTCTGTTATCTAATATGTTGAATGAGTGTTTCAGGAAAGTCCTAACTGCGGTTAGGCAGGTGAAAACCCTAGGGGGTGGTAACCCTAGGTGGAGAAAAGTCCTAGCTGCGGTTAGGCAAAGGGAAAACCCTAGGGGGTGGTAACCCTAGGTCATAGGGGGTGGTAACCCTATGCGGAAAGTCTTGGCAGATCGATGGCTTCAGACAAAAGTCCTAGGGGGTGATAACCCTAGGTGGAAAGTCCTGGTGTCGCGAACCAGGTGAAAGACTGGACTAGCCGGGGAAGCGGATGTCCAGCAGAAAGTCCGGAAGCATCGAGTGCTGAGCTAAAGTCCAGTCGATCTGGAGGATCGACTGGCAACAGGTAAATCTCCTGAGTGGAGTAGGTGAGGACGCGTTCCCCGTAAAGGGAACAGTAGGCATCGGGTCGACCTAGGGTTTCCGGTCGGAAACCCGAAGTCAGACTCGGACAGTCCGGAGACTGTCTATACTTCTTTTATAATATTTATTGTGCTAACTTTGTATTGCAGGATAGGGTTTGGGACTAACACATCTTGCAGGAGCAAAGGAGCAACCTAAAGCCTCGGATGAACAGTGCCCGAGGCGCCTACATGGAGCTTGGAGGCGCCTCGGGTACAAAAGCTGACCTGGCCGCGAAACAGGGTTGAAGGCGCCTCAACTGGCTCTGGAGGCGCCTTGGAAGGCGCCTTGAAGGCCCTTGAAGGCGCCCTCAAAGGTGATAAGCGCAAACTGGTCAGCGCTCATCTGCACGGTGGACTCGGAGCCTTGAAGGCGCCTTCAGAGGCCTTCAAGGCGCCTTGGATGCCCTTTATAAGGGGACTTCGAGCAGCATTGAAGAAAAACGAACTCCAAGCAATCCTTACGTTACAAGCTGCTCTAGAAACACCCAGAAGTGCTGTTACAAGTCCCCGACAACCCGGAGCTTCAGATTCTGCTACTTTATTGTTGTCGGTATAATTTGTTTTAGTTCTTTCAATTGTAATATCTTATTGTACATTTTACGAGCTTATAGTTGTTGCCCACGGAAAGCGATCAAGGATCGCGGGCCTTCGAGTAGGAGTCGCCTTAGGCTCCGAACGAAGTAAAATCTCTCGTGTCTCTCTGTGTGTTTGTTTACTTTCCGCTGCGTTACTTCTCCGATAGTTTTTACAATTCCGATACGAACGAAATAGCCACGAGCGCTATTCACCCCCCCCTCTAGCGCGTCTCGATCCAACACAATCGGTCTATTTATGGACTGAAGCAAGCTTCAAGGTCTTGGAATATCCGGTTTAATGAAGTAATCCAGTCATATGGATTTATTCAGTGTCCGGATGAGTCTTGTGTATACAAGAAGTGTAACAGAAATGTGGTGGTATTTCTTGTACTATACGTAGATGATATTTTGTTAATTGGCAACAATGTCAAGGTATTATCGGACGTAAAGGTATGGTTGTCCAAACAATTTGATATGAAGGACTTAGGAGATTGTGCACACATTCTTGGGATCAAAGTTATAAGGGATCGCAAGAAAAAAATGTTGTGTCTATCCCAAGCTTCATATATAGATACAATCCTTGCTCGTTTTAGCATGTAGGATTCCAAGAAAGGTTTCTTACCTTTTAGGCATGGAGTAGCTCTATCTAAAGAGATGTCTCTGAAGACATCAAAGGAGATAGAGGACATGAAAGCAATTCCTTATGCTTCGGCTGTAGGAAGCCTAATGTATGCAATGCTATGTACGAGACCTGATATCTGTTTTGTCATGGGCATGGTTAGCAGATATCAGAGTAACCCTGGACAAGGACATTAGACTGCGGTAAAGCATATATTAAAGTACCTGAGAAGGACTAGAGATTATATACTAGTTTACCAAGCAGACGATTTGCTCCCTGTGGGTTACACGGATTCAGATTTCCAATCAGATAGGGACAACAGTAAGTCTACATCAGGCTATGTGTTTACTTTAGGAGGTGGAGCCATTGCATGGAGGAGTGTTAAGCAGAAATGGGAAGAAGAGTATGTAGCAGCCTCTAAGGCGGCTAAAGAAGCAGTATGGCTCAGGAACTTTCTAATGGACTTAGATGTGATTCCTGGTTTGCCCAAAATCATCACAATTTATTGTGATAATAGCGGTGCAGTTGCAAACTCGAAGGAACCACGAGCCCATAAGGCAAGTAAACATATAGAGAGCAAGTACCACCTGATACGAGATATTGTGAAGCGAGGAGAAGTTGTCATCGCCAAGATTACATCAGCAGATAACCTGGCAGATCCTTTCACTAAGGCCCTTCCGGCAAAAGCTTTCGATCGGCATGTGGAGGGAATGAGAATCAGATGTATGGCAGAAGATGTGGCAGCTTAGTCATTAGTATAAGTGGAAGATTGTTGGAGTGTATACTAAAAGCCTAAGCTTTTGTAAACATTTATTTTGAATAAAGAATCACATTTGGTCAAATTGTCTACATCCATTTGTAGTTGTTCGATTAATTTATATTGTAGATAACATAGTATGTGGTGTCACATACAGAAGATGATGTTATCAGTACCTTATAAATTATAAACAGTGACTCACGACCAAAATGGAAAAGAACAAACCATTGGAAGGCCGTAGTGTAATTAGGTATTAGTTTATCTTAACTATATAATTACACTAGTACACTTAGAGTGTATTGAGTAGGACCACCATAGGTACTATTCTTTTATACTGACTTTATAAAGGAGCAAAAACCTCAGTTATTATGGAAGTGTGTGCTCTTAATCCTAATATAATAACAAGCACATATATTTGATATTTATTTCTTTAATTTATCAATGGGTGAGATTTAGTTCGATGAATCAATAAGCCCGATAAGTTGGGAAATGATATCACTTATAGTGTGTGTTGTTGATTATAGAAGGAAATTGTGTCCTAGTAATCTAGATTGATAATGTCCTCAAGATGAGCTCATAAAGATTGTCATGTTAAACCCTGCAGGTGGACTTAGTCCGACATGACTATAAGGTTGAGTGGTACTATTCTTGGATGAAGATATTAATTAAATGAGTTGTCAGTAACTCAATTAATTAGTGGACATTTGACATCTTAAACACAGGGAGACTAACTCACTCATAATAAGAAGGAGCCTAAAAATATAATTTGGGATTAGTGCGGTAGTTCAATAATAGTTCTCTAGTGGAATGAATTATTATTGATAAAATTAAGTTGTGTGTTCGGGGCGAACACGGGATGCTTAATTTTATCGGGAGACCAAAACCAATTCCTCCTCTCGGTCCCTATCGTAGTCTCTTATTTATAGAGTACTATACCCACCTATACCCACCTTCATACCCATGATAAGGGGGCCGGCCAAGCTAGCTTGTGGATCAAGCTAGGGTCGGCCAAGCCTTGATTCATGGGTGGCCGGCCCTAGCTTGAACCCAAGCTTAGGTGGCCGGCCCCCATTAAATTAAAAAAAATTTTAATTTTAAATATTTCTTATGTGAAAGATATAATTTATTGGAGAGATTAAAAATTAAAATATCTCTTTTAAAAAGGATCTACAAAAGATTAAAGAAAGAGATTAGATCTCTTTTCTTATTTGTAGATTGGAAAGATATTTTATTTTTCTTCTTTATAAATTATTCACATGTAGAATAATTAAAATTATAGAAATTTCTTTTTATCAACCATGAAGGGAATTTAAAGGGAAATTTTATTTTTTAAAATTTCCGAAGACAAATAAGGAATTTTTAATTATTGATTAAAAATTGTCTTGTTTGCTCTCCATGAGGTGGCCGGCCATTACAAGGTTAATTGGGAAATTTTATTTTATTTTATTTTTCTCAATTAATTCATGTCAAGGAAAGTTAAGGAAATTTTATTATAATTAAATTTCCTTATTTGCCAAAGCTAAGGAATATAAAAGAGGGGGTTGGGGTGCCTTCATGAAATACAACCTCTATTATTCTCTCCCTCTTTTCCTTGGTGTTGTGGCCGGCCATCATCTCTCCTTCTCTTCCTCTTTGTGGTGGCCGAAACCCTTCTTTGCTTGGAGCTCTTGTGGTGGCCGGAAACTACTTGGAGAAGAAGAAGAAGAAGGAGAGAAAGCTTGCATCCCTTGGAGCTTGGTTGGTGGAAAAAGTTCTTCATCCTTGGATTTTGGTGCTTGGCCGAAACTTGAAGGAAGAAGAAGAAGGTGCTAGGTGGTCCTCATCTCAGAAGATCATTGTCCACACAACGTCCGAGGTTAGAAGAGGAATACGGTAGAAGATCAAGAGGTTTTTCTAAAAGGTATAACTAGTATTTTTCTTTTCCGCATCATACTAGTTATTTTAGGAAATAATACCAAATACAAGAGGCATGCGATTCTAGTATTTCGAATTTGTTTTCGATGTTGTGTTCTTTTGTTTTTTCTTTTCCTTGTGATTTGATTGTTCTTTTCGGTTGACCTAAAGTTATTTAAGGAAATTAAGTATTAACTTTCCTTAAAAGGCTTTGTCTAGTCAGTGGTGGTTGTTCCCATATTCAAGAAGGTCATGTGCCTCGTCACGTCAGTACTGGGAGCTAATTTTGGAAACTAATATTTAATGAAATTAATAACCTAGGTGATTTGGATCGAACGTGTTAAGTTCCGCAGGAGATCCGAGTCTAAACCTAAAAGAACAAATAGATTAAACTTGGATCAAACGTGTTAAGTTCCGCAGGCGATCTAAGTTTAATTTAAAAGAACACATGATAGCTAGGAAAAGGTTCAGACCTTTGTACAAAATTTTTATACAGTGGAACCATTAGGTTTTCCGAGTAGCAACCAACAAGGGGATTAGCCATCCTCCCTTCTCCTTTCATCGCCGGGTAGATTCGACGTTGTCGTGCCCTAGCCCTGGCTGTTATCTCCTACAGCAGCTACCTTGCTTCTTACTGCCATCTTAGAGGTAATCATTTAACCCTACCAGATGTTTGAGTGATTGATCTATGATCAATGTTGATTTAGGGTTATTTGATATGGAGGGCATCACCTTTTACCTTGCTTTGGTCGGCACTGTATGTGGGTGATCCATAGCTCCAGCCATAAATTTCCAGTAGCAAGATCTCTGGCAAATTAAGGTAAGTTGGCCTTGGATACCAGATTTACATAGTGTGGATTTCATGTCTACATTGGATTGATTAATAGATATGAGTTAATGGAGGTCTTATCTGGAGATTAACTTGATTAATTTGTTATCTATGTTAGTTGATTAGTTCCGTTACATGATTAGTTGTGAGTGATCATTTAGATGATTATGGAATTGGGTAGTAATGTGATGATTTTGGTGAGTTATGGAGATATGCATGTATAAACCTAGTCTAATTAGGTTGTGGAATGGTTATGGTTAATTAAAGAGACTAAACCTAATTTAAGGTGGAGGATGGATTAATTTGGATTAAGCCGACTTAACTCTAGTTATGTGGTTAATCAATAATCATATTCGATTGTGGTTACCCTAAATAGGTTTGGGGATTTTATTTAACTATTTAATTCATATGCAATTAGCTAAACCTCCTGTATATTATGTGATTTTTAGGATTTTGATTCAAGACGAGCCTCTTGATGTGAGATTGTTTAACACGATTGACAAATAAAAGGCGAGTATTGTTGTATCGAGATGCGCTAGGGGGGTGAATAGCGCTCGTGGCTTTCACGCATTTCAGATTCGTAAAACTCGACGAGTAACGTAGCGGAATAATAAAATAAAACAATCACACACAAGAAGACCCAAGTATTTACTTGGTTTGGAGGCTTGGGCGACTCCTATTTCAAGGCCCACGTTCGTTGAACGTTTACTACGGGCAACAATTATAATATCACGAAAAGTGTTACAAGTTAAAGTACAATTAGTAGCTATTAAGTTTACCAATGACAAGAGAAATAGCAGATTCAGAGCTCCGTGTCGTCGGCGTCAAGTTGCAGCTTTGTCAAAATGTCTTGTTAGCAGCTTGTTGCAGAAAGGTTGCTTAGAAGGTGATGTTCTAAAGTGCTGGTCGAGACAGCCTTTTATTGATCATTGAGGGCGCCTCCATTGCCTCATGGAGGCGCCTTAAAGGCTAAGATCTATCCCGCTTCCTGCGCTGTGATGAATCTTTGTTGCCTGCCTCTTATCCGCCTGGAGGCGCCTCCATCAACACTCCAAGGCGCCTTCAAGCAAGCATCCAGGGCGCCTCCAAGTCCTATGGAGGCGCCTCCAACTCCTCTGCGCAACCAACTTTGCCTTGCACCCGAGGCGCCTCCAAGCTCCATGGAGGGCGCCTCGGGTACTGTTCATCCGAGGCAAGATGTGCACTTTAGTCCCTGCAAAATATGTTAGTCCACAAAATAACAACATACCCTACAAGACAAAAGTTAATACCATATAAACATAATAAATTAAGTAATCGACAGTCATCGGACTGTCCAGTTTTGACTTCGAATTTCCGACCGGAAACCCTAGGTCGAACCGACATCTACTGTTCCCTCCGCGGGGAACGCGTCCTCACCTACTCCACTCAGTAGAGCATATCTGATGTCAGCCCGGTCCTCCAGACCGATTAGAATTTCCTCCTAGGGTTACCATCCCCAAGGATTTTTCTCCGCCTAGGGTTACCATCCTCTATGACCTAAGGTTACCACCCCTTAGGATTTTCACCACCTAAGGTTACCACCCCCTAGGACCTAAGGTTGCCGCCCCTTAGGGTTTTGTCTCCACCTAGGGTTACCACCCCCTATGACCTAAGGTTGCCCCCCCCCCCTTAGGGTTTTCACCTGCCTAACCGCAGTTAGGACTTTCCTGTAAACTCATTCAGCATATCAGATAACAAATAACCTTAACTTTGAATCCCTTTGTCATTATCAAAACTAGGGTTCGATCGTCGGAGGCTTCCCGCACCAACACCATATACCCAGCAATTGGAGAATCTTTCGATTGTCTACTAAACATGATGTCATAATCAGTTGCATTTCTCAAGTATATGAAAATTCACTTCACTTCATCCCAATGTGGTCGGCCAGGATTTGAGAGAAACTTGCTCACCATACTAACTGCTTACGCCAAATTTGGTCTCATGCAAACCATGACATACATTAGACAACCAACTACATTGGCACAATGAACCTTTGACATCTCTTAGATCTCCTATTCATTATTGGGCACTGTGTATTGGATAACTTAAAGTGATGCACCAGGGGTGTGCTCACCGACTTTGTATTCTTCATGTTGAACTTATCCAACACCTTCTCCACATAGCTACTTTAAGACAACTATAATCTCCCTACAACTCTATCCCTGTAAACCTCCATCCCAAGAATTTTCTTGACCTCGTCCAAATCTTTCATGTCAAATTCCTTGCTTAACAGCCTCTTTAATTTGTCAACTTCTTTTATCTTCTTCGTAACAACTCACTTGCAATATATAGCTCATTTTCCCTTAGGAAATTCTATTAGATCCCATGTTTGGTTCTCATGCAGCAACTCTATCTTCTTTGTCATAGCACTCATCCATTTGTCCTTCTTAGAGATGTATACCTCCTCCTAAAAAGATTTAGGGTCTCTAGTATTGGTGATAAGCGTATAAGATACCAAGTCTTGGAATCTATATCTGGTGCATGGCTTTACAACTCGTCTCATCCTGCCACCAGCTATAGTGTGATGCTCTGTGTGCTCTAAGCTAGAATCATCGGAGTCATGATTCTCTAGATCCACATGCACAATATCTTTCTCTTTGTTGCTCTATGGTATTTCCTTTCCTTCTTCCTAAGTGCGCTATAAAATGGTCTTCTCGTCAAACACCATATCTTTACTGATCACTATCTTGTTTGTCTTAAGATCCTAAACTTTGAAGCCTTTAACTGCTTTCTGATACCCTAGAAAAATGCACTACTTTGACTTCACATCTAACTTTGATCTTTCCTCACTATATATATATATATATATATATATAGGTTGAATATTCAAAAACTCGAAGATGAGAATAATCTACTAAATGTCTTATCCATACTTCCTCTGATACTTTGCCTTCTAGTATTGACCTTGGTAATTTATTAATGAGATAACATACCATGTTAACAGCTTCAGTCCAGAAATTTTTTGCTAGCCCTACATTTAATTTGAGACATCTTATCTTCTCAATGATTGTCATGTTCAACCTTTCTATCACACCATTCTGTTGTGATGTCTTGCTAATTGAGAAATATCTAATAATTCCATATTGCTTACAAAATTTGAGAAACTTTGAATCTGTGTACTCATCTCATTCTCTAACCTAAGACATTTGATCTTCCTTCTAGTATAGTTCTCCACTTTATTTTTTCACAATTTAAACTTTGCAAAAGTTTCCAACTCGTGACGCATAAAGTATACTCAAATCTTTCGTGAATAATCATCAATAAAACTCACAAAATACAAGTACCCTCCTCGTAATACTACACTAGGCGGTCCTCAGAGATCAGTATGTATATAGTTTAGAATTTCTTCTATCTTGTGTATTGTCATCTTGAATTGCACTTTACTATATTTTCCAAGAATACAAAATTTACGTAATTCAAGCTTGCATATCTTGACGTCTTTCAACAAATCTTTCTTATGAAGTTCCAACATCCCACATTCACTCATATGCCCTAGCCGCATATGCCACAAGATTATACTATCTTATTTAGACTACACCGAGGTGACTCCCCCTACAACAGTAGTCCCTATCAACTTATAGATGTTCCTTATTAACTTTTGTCTTTTCATTACCATCAGAGCTCTCTTGCTAATCTTCATCATCCCGCTCACTGATTTATAATTGCAACCAATACCATCTAGTGTGCCTAGTGAGATCAAATTCTTTCTTAGATATGGTATGTGACTAACATCACATAAAGTTCTAATCACACCATCAAATATCTTGATTCTGATGTTCCCTATGTCAATGACTCTATAAGATGCATCATTTTCTATCAAAACTGAACGAGAATCCACTACTCTATTGGAGTTAAACTACTCCTTATTTAGAGTCATCTGACATAAACATGTAGATTCTAAGATCAATGCATCCGTCAACTGTTCCAAACTCGATATAACTGATGGTATATCTCCATCACCACTTTCTGAATTTTTTGGTTCAACTATGTTTGCAGACTTTGTCAAACTACTTTTATTCTCTGTAACATGTTTCTTTATCTTGGGATAATCACTCTTCATAGAACCTTTACCTCTACACTTATACCAAGTGATTACCTTCTTCCTTCTTGACATAGAATGAGTCTTGTTGTCAATGCCCGATCCAGACTGAGTTTTGTTCCTATCACGCTCTTAGTTACTATTCACCACAAGTCCTCCTGACTGAGAAACTTCATCTCTTGTTTTCTTTCTTTGATGAAAAATTTGCTGTGGGAAATTGTAAGTGCACGATTCTATCATCAAGTAATAAAATATCGAATCCGCAGAGACTGCGAATCAAGTACTAGTCAGAGTGGCAAACCAAGAGAGAGCACAAAAGATTTAGTGGTGAAGGTAATTCTAGGACTTCAGTTTCACCCAAATGATTATAAACACTTAATCTATGTTTTGTTTCTAATTCTCAATATGTATTTATGTAGGTAGACCATCCAATGGTATCCGATATGAACTTTTACTTCTATAATGGTGTATCAACCCTAATCATTGTTTACAATGAATTACGTTTGATCCATTAAGCTCTATAATGGCCTAGGACTCCTCGCAGCATACCAAGTTACACTTTCATATCTGACTTTATGCGTCTCAGTTTCCTATGGATCTGAGGGTCGTGTACTCCTTTTGGTTCATCCCCACTTATGGAATACGGATCTCATGATTTTGGCATCAAGATCATATTAATATGGTAGATCCAGACCATAAATGTAGAATTGTTGCACTAGAGGGGAGGTAAATTGCGCTCATGGATTTTATGCTTTTTGAAAAATGCTTTGAGAGTATGCAACGAAAAATATAAATAAGAACACAAACACCAAAGATTTACTTGATTCGGAGCCTATGACAACTCCTACTTCAAGGCCTGCGCTCATTGATTGCTTTTGTTGGGAAATCACTATAGTTTTGGAAAATCTTTACAAATAGAGTACAAAGATGAAGTACAAGAACAATACAATTAAAGTACTCTAATCAAAATTATACCAACAACTTTGGAATTCGGAGAGGCGTGCTTTTGGCTGTCAGAGCAGCGTTACGACTTCATCGGATCGTCTTTGGAGCAGCGCGCAAGAGAAGGATCTCAAAGATGAGTTGTGTTGAAGCTCTTGCATGAAGACTTCTTTTATAGAGTACTAAAGGCGCCTTTAACCCTATGGAAGGTGCCTCTAGTTGTGAAACTTATCCCCACAACATTGGAGTCAATAACTTTCATAATCTATAAAATTCATCCACCCGAAGGTGCCTTCAGCCACATGGAAGGCACCTCAAATACTGTTCATCAGAGGTGCCTTCAACCATATGGAAGGTGCCTTCCAACACTATTCATCTGAGGCTTTTTGTGCATTTAACTTCTTGCAAGACATGTTAGTCCAAAACATCAAACATACCCTACAAAATAAAGTTAGCACAATAAAATATATGGAAATAAAAATATTTGACAGTCTCCGGACTGTTTGGTTCTGAGTTTTTGATTTTTCATGAAATCCTAGGTTAATCTGACGCCTACTGTTCACTCAACGGTGAACATGTTATCACTTATTCCTCTTAGGAGAAATTACCTTTTACTAAACCAGTCCTCCAAACCATCTAGACTTTTTCTCAGTTTTTGAGACATCAAAACTTCATGCTGGAGTCCAATCCCTAACCCATCTAGTCTTCCACTTGGTGTCCGCGACCGCCAGGATTTTCACCTAGTGTTCTCCACTCTAGTATTTTGACCAACATTTTTGACTCGTCAAGACTTTGTCCAGTCCCCCAGACCAGGACTTCATTGCCTAACAGCGGCTAGGACTTTCCACTTGCCTAACCACAGCTAGGACTTTCCATCTGCCTAGCCTCAATTAGGACTTTCCTTTGCCTAACATCACTTATGACTTTCTTGCACACTCAGTTTAACTTATTAGACATAAGAAACCTTAACTTTCAATCATTTTCCATAATTAAAACTTAGGTTTGATCATCTGGTGATTCCTGCACCAATAATAAATACATATTTCATCAAACAAGAAGTATACAAATATATAGATTAACCGAAAAGATGTTCACATAATAAAAAGCTACGCCTACATCCTAAAATCATGAGAACTATTCCATAATAAAGAAATTACAATCCAAAGACACAAGTGAAAGCATTCATATAGATGAAAACAATGAATAGAGATAGAGAGATGTTTAGGGAAAAGATTTTCGATGTCTTCGAAGTAATTACTTACACAGGAGATGGACGGATTATCAGAGTCAATGAAGAAGATGGCTCTAGGGATTCCCCAAATGGGAGAACCCTTCTCCAAGGAAGGGGGTGGACCCCCCAGCCGAAGATCCCTTTCCAAGTGAGGAGAGCTCCTTTATATAGGCTGGAAAATGGTTGCTCACCACGGGTCATGCCGCTGGGAACGGGCGCCAGTGGTGAAGCGTTGAGACATATCTGAAGGTCATAGCCCATGGTGTTGGGCACGAGAAGGTCTTGGCAAGGAAGTCGAGCCAGCCATGGGTCGTGCCATTGGGCACGACCGCCCATGGTAGGGAGGTCGAGCCAGCCACGAGTTGTACCACCGGGCACAGCCGTCTGTAGCGAGGCAGCCGAATCTAGCATGACCCATGCCACTGGGCACGGGTCATAGTGTCACAAAAGCAGAGCCGACATGGCCCGTGTCATGTGACATGACTCATGTCATGCGGCATGGGTGCCCATGCATGTTTGTTTGTGGGGTCTTCTTTGTTGGACCCCGTAGTAGTTTTGATGTGATCAACCAAGTTGGTTAAGTCCTGCTTTGTGTTTGATCCCTGTGTCTAAGTGTGCAGGAGCTTAGGAGCGCAGGAAGTCGAGCGGAAGACGCAGCTAGCGAGAAGGACGGCACGGGAAGGGAGCCGACGGGCTCGGTGCGTCCGAAGGACGAGAGAACTGCGGAAGAGTACTCCGGTGGAGCGAGAAGAACATGCACGACGTTCGAGGGACGAGAAGCCGGACGAAAACTTGCTCGAGGAGAAGGCCGGGAATTGGGTTCGGGTGAGCTCTATTCCGATTGGCCGCAATCACCCAAAAGATCGGAGCGTCGGAAGTCAAAACAAAGGAAGAATCAGGCTGGAAACCGAGCTCAAGGCGCCCTCAACAAGTAATGGAGGCGCCTCCAACTTGGAGGCGCCTTAAAGCTTGTTGAAGGCGCCTCCACCTTGGAGGCGCCTTCAACAAGGTTTAAGGCGCCTTAAGCCTGGTCAAAACGACCGTTGAGCTGTGGTTAGAGTTCTATCCGACCACTTACCTGGAGGCGCCTTGGACCCTTGTTGGAGGTGCCCTGGACCCTCGAGATCAGATTTCCAGAGGCTATTTAAAGGCCCCTGAAGCTAGGAATTCAATAACAACTCCAGCAATCAATTGTGTAGTCATTCCTAGCAATAGTTCTAAGCTTCCAAAGTGTAAAAGGCTTCTCCGCATTCAGTAAAGGAGATTCTCTTTAGTGCGATTCTCATTGCCCTGGATTAACAACCTCCTTGATTGTAACCAGGTTAAATTTCTGTTTCTTTTCTGTTAACTGCTTTATTACTTTACTTCTTTATTTACTATTGCACTAATTGAGTTGAAAGCACGAGAGGGTATAGTTTATTTTTATTTTCAGCAATTCACCCCCCCTCTTGTCGGCCTCCGCTGCACCTACATTCTCCTCTTACTCTTTAACTCCCCATTTTTCTATGATTCGCAGTCGTGTCAATCAAAATAAGCAAAGAATAGTTCTCTGAATAAAAATAACAAAAAGAAGTACACAAAGATAAAAAAAAAATATGAAAATGAGATAGGATATGTTCCAAACTACGATAAAAAAATCTATATAAAATGCACACATCAAAATCCCTCAGACTTGAACCTTTACTTGTCCTTAAGCAAATATCAATATCAAGAATACATGTGAATTCATATTTTCCAAATTTCAATAAGTTCATCTAATCCTATCAAGTGGTATCATCTTTCAGCGAAGGTATTCAATTAGTTTCACCAAGCATAACAAGCTAGCTTAAGTGCATGGTACCTAATTTGTTTCTAAGGTTTCAAGTTCCTTCCTAGTCAATACATTATTCCATTGTGTTCTCATAGTTTTCAGTGTTAGGTACTTACTTTCCATACGTCAGGTTCGTCCCCTCTTTCCAGCACAATGTCTCAAAGATATGTCCGGTGTTGAGAGAAATAGATAAATGTTTTATCAATAACTTAACTCAGTCTCAAAGGGCATCCTCTCCACCCATGACAACTTTTTTCTATCTCATTATTGTCATTTTTTTTATTTTTTTCTTTTCACTCAAATATTTTATTGCATCTCAAATATTTTCTTTTCCTCTCACTTGGGATTTCGATGTTTCTAAATAGACTATCACAAATCGAGCATTATATAGTAACTAAAATATTTGAAAAAAGTCACCTATAGTCACCATGGTATTGGTCCAATAAAATTAATCATGACTATGTTGTATTAAATTAACCTTTCAGAAATAAATCAAAAGTGAAGTGTAATGGTCAAACTATCAAGTAGGCATATGGTAAAATAAAATCAACTCAACATTTTTTCTATAAAATTTTACTACTGGCTAGGAAAAATGAATTACCAAAAATGAGAGAATGCATTCACATGATAACACTAATACTAAACACATCAACATATTACTTAATGGATAAGGCATGCGTTGGTGCTTCTATTTGATATGATGCAAACTAGAAGAAAATTTTTTTTTATGCAATGAGAAACATGATAAAACTAACAACTCAAAGTATGTACATTCCCTAGACTTAAATTTTTTAATGTCTCAAAGATAATTATAACTCTAGTTCAAAGGATGTTTAGAGTGAGAGGAGTTATCAAGTGACACGTGCCAAATGTTTACGCCATTCATATGTTAAAGGAACCCCTCTATCCGTTATTTATATTACTCCTCAACTTTAAATCCTAAAAGAGAAAATTAGATAAGAAAAACCAAGTAGGGGTTAGGATTAGGAGAAAAGAAAGAAGTAAAATCAAGGTAGGCATGACCCATGCTTGTTCTTAGCAAAATTTGGCACTAAAGAGATCAAGTGCTCCTTCTCTCATTTTTTTTTTTGGGTGCCCGACAAGGCCCGTGCCGACAGGCATAGCCCATCTTAGGCAATGTGAATTCCACTGGTGCCCGCCACAACCCATGCTGGCTGGTACGAGTGCCCGTGGTGGGCGCTGGAACCTGGGCACGACCCGTGCTCAATGGCACGAGCGCCCATGGCAAGGCACCTGAACAAAGCATGACACATGCTTCTAGGCATGGGCGGTCGTGGCAGCTCCAGATTTTGTCCTTGAACACCATTTTCACTCTCTTCGTTACTCATTAAGGAAAATAACAAGAGTCACCCTCTAAAATCATTCTCCATGCCCTAAAATTAAGCAAAATAAAAAGTTAAAACTATGAAACAAGAGAAAAGCATACACGAAAATAATAAATAAACTTGGGTGGCCTCCCAAGAAGCGCTTTTACAGTCATAACCTCGACCCATTATTTGGCTCATCTAAATCTCTCCATTTGAGAAGTGAGATATTTTAGAACCCTCCTTCTAAGGGTTCTTGGCCTTGCATCTGTCTCAAACCTTGCTCATGGAGGAGCAAGGTGCTTGCTTGCTCCAAGTCTTAGGTCATCATTGAATATGTCCATCTTCAAATGGTTACCATGAAATCGACCATATGGTTGCTATGAAAAATATGTCCTACCATAAACATACTTGAGAAAATATTGATTAGTAGCTTCAGATATATCAAATAAAATTTTACATATATCAATCATCAAAGTGAGTAAATCATTGAACATGGTTTCATATGTGATTAGGCTTGGTTCTAGCTTCGATGGGTAAGTGACTAAAAGAGGTGATTCTTGGGGCTTGGTCTCCACTATGTAAGTCACGACACTTTGATCATTAAAAAATTATAATCCTATAACATCCATAGTGTCTAGTAGTTATGCGACCAAAAGAAGTGATTCTTGGGGCATTTCTTCCACAGTTCAAGTCTCTACACTTTCATCCACAACATCATCATAGGCACAATAGAATATATCAAGACTAACATTAACAAAAGGAGTAACAACAATATCGGTAGACACAACTACATTTTTTTTTATCTTCAGGTGTTATCTTCATGGCTTCATTTGCTTTGTTTTGATTTGCAATAAAATTTTCAAACTTGATTTGTAAGTTGCGAGACCTGCTATAATTATCAGTTATATGTCCTGTTATTTCACACACCTCACAATATTATTTTGTATTTGCATACTCAAACCCTGAATAACCCATCCATCCATAATTTGATGTATTTGAAATTATTTTGTTCATAACTTGTTGTCGATGGAATTTCTCATTCGCTTTAGATTCGACTACTATAATTCTCCATCATCTTCTCCAAATTAGATTTTTGTAGTTATTGTGGCCTTTGAAAGTAATCAAGTAGGATTCCCTATTTTTGCTTATACACCCCATGTGCAGGATCAAAAATCATTGGGCAATAATTTGTATCATGCCAATCTACACCACAAAGCTGATAATAGAAACTCAAAAAAATCATAGCATTAAATTGATTAAACCATTGATTATGAGAATCCATTTTTCTTTTTCTTTATGAGAGAGAGAGAGTTGTGCATAAGAGAATTTGTAAGATCGAAAAGAATTTAGATATCTCCACAATAGTATGATATTGTCTACTTTGGGTTTAAGTCCTCATGATTTTACTCTTGGGTTGTACCCAAAAGGTCTCATACTAATGGAAATATCTTTTTCTTATAAATCCATGATCTTTTCTATGTATTTTCAATGTGGGACTATGTTTGCAACCTTGCAACCCCAACAATCCTCCCCCCTCCCCCCTCTAACAAAGGACCACAGGATCCCCCTTAAGTATCGAGTCACTCTTGACCTACTCAGGGCTTCCCCTCGAGCATCGAGTTACTCTTGACCTACTCAAGGTCTCTCCTATTTCATTCAAGGTTTCACCCACATGATTCGATCTTGGATCATGACTCTGGCTCGTGCTTCTTCCGGCGGTTAGTCCGGTGAAGAGAGACCTCTCTATGATACCAATTGTAGGATCGAAAAGAATTTCGATATCTCCACAATAGTATGATATTGCCCACTTTGGACCTAAGCCCTCATGGTTTTGCTCTTGAGCTATGTATCCAAAAGACCTCATACCAATGAAGATATCTTTTTCTTATAAACTCATGATCTTTCCCATGTATTTTTAATGTGGGACTATATTTGCAATCTTGCAACCCCAACAGAATTGAGGGAGAGGCAGAGAGATCAAAGCAAGTGGGCAGAGAGATCACAGAAGGTTCAATGGTGAAGGTAATTTTAGGACTTTAGTTTCACCCAAATGATTGTAAACACCTAATCTATACTTGGTTTCCAATCCTCAATGTGTATTTATATAGATAGACCATCCTATGGTATCCGATGTGAACTTTTACTTCTACAATAGTGTATCAATCCTTATCATTGTCTATAATTAATTAGGTTTGATCTATTAAGCTCTATGGCGACCTAGGGATCCTCATAGCATACCAAGTTACACTTTTGTATCTGACTCACCGCGTCTTAATTTCTTACGGGTCAGAGGGTCGGGTTCTCCTTTCGGTTCATCCCCAAACCCTCATGGAATATGAATCTCATGCTTTTGGCATTGAGATTATATTAATACGGTAGATCCAAACCATAAACACATATTTTATCAAATAAGAAATATGCAAACATATAAATTAACTGAAAAATGTTCACATAACAAAAGGCTACTCTCTACATCCTAGAATCATCAGAACTACTCTATAATAAAGGAATTGCAATCCAAACATACAAATGAAAGCATTCATATGATGAAAATAATCAATAGATATAGAGAAATACTTACGGAGAAGATTTCTAGTGTCTTCTGAGTAATTCCTTACGCCAGAGATGGACAGATCGTCAGAGTCAATAAAGATGATGTCTCTAAGATTTTCCTAAAAGGGGAGAACCCTTCTCCAAGGAAGGGGGCGAAGCCCCAGTTGAAGATCCCTTTCCAAGTGAGGAGAGCTCATTTATATATAGGTTGGAAAATGGTTGCTTGCCACGGGTTATGTCATTGGACAAGGGAGCCCGTGGCGAAGTGTTGAGGCATAGATCTGGAGGCCACAGCCCGTGCCGCTGGGCACATGTGGGTCGTGGCAAGGAAGCCGAGCCTGCCACGAGTCATGCCATCGGGCACGGCCGCCCGTGGCAGGGAGGCTGAGCCCGCCACGGGCCGTACCACGGGGCATGGCTGCCCATGGCGAGGCAGCCGAATCTAGCACAATTTGTGCCACTAGGCACGAGCCGCCATGTTACGGAAGTAGAGCCGAGCACGGGCCACTGGGCAAGGGCCACCATGTCAATGAAGTAGAGTCAAGCATGGTCCATGTCGTGTGGCACGGGCAACCGTATCCATTTGTAGGGTCTTCTCCTCTTACTCTTTAACTCCCCATTTCACTCTGATTTGCGTCCCTGTTAATCAAAACAAGCAAAGAGTATTTCTCCGAACTAAAGTAACAAAAAGAAGCACACAAAGATGAAAATATGAAATATATGCATATAAAATGGGATAGCATGTGTGTCAAACTGCGATAAAAAACCTATATGAAATGCACACATCACAACACATCTGTGATCTCTTCCAATTTAAGAGTTTTTTTACCCCGCATCAAAGTAGTAATCAAATTCTCATATGTAGAAGATAAAGGTAGAAAATTCAGCAACATTAACATCTTGTCTTTGTCCTGATTCTTCACATTAACTTGATTCGCTCATGATTTGATTGAATAAATTGATGTGTTGGTTAAAGAAAAAAAATCTTTATTTTTATTATAAATAGATGAATAGATTACTGTAACGCCCGAAAATTCTCAAAACTATTTTAGAATTATTCTATGATTTTTCTGGAATTTTTAGATATTTTTCCGGAAAAATCGGAGTATCGGAAGTAGCAAAAATAAGTAGAACCGTAAAATAGCTTAGGCGGGAATCGAACCCGAGACCTATGGTTTACGGATAAGATTAGTAACCGGTGAACCCAGCAGGGCCGTGCTGAAAGAAAGGAGAACCGAATATATTTATATTAGAGTTGGGTTCATTAAACCACTTAATATAAATAATAAACTTAAGTTGGAGTTGGGTTATTTTATTTTGATTCGGCACCTTCTCCTCTCAAACCCTCACGCCGGCGCCCCTCTTCTTCTCCTCTTCCTCACGCACGGCACACCAAGCCCAAGGTCCATCGGTTCACCTTCCGGCGACGACTCCAACACGAAAGAGGTTCTTCTCCGGGAGAGGAACGCGAAGACGTGATCGGATCGTCGAGAGGATCACCTCCACCGGAACTCTAGCGAATAGAATCGTAAGAAATTACGATCAAGAGGTAAGAAACCCCTCACCTGCAGTATAATAGCTCCGTTTGTATTTTCTATGCATTAGATTAGTAATATGCAGATTTTGTTGACATGTAGGGTGTTCTAACCCTCCTCTTAGATTTAGGGATTTTAGTTGAGCACCTTTAGATGGGCCGGACACGCTTACCCTCTTCAGTTGGGGTTGTAGACGTTGTCGGGTGCCTAAAGGTGATCTCCCTAATAAAGAGGAGAGTTGGGGCACACTAAGTGCTCGACAAAATAACTAGATCAGTAAAAATGCAACTTAGGCATTTTAATAGTACAGTTAAATGCATTAGAAGCGTTTAAAATAGTAAATCAGTTTATTTTAGCTATATGGGACTACGGTCCAATGGGTGGGCTCCCACAGTCGCCTCTAGGTTCAGATAACCTAGCCCTAGGTTCAGATAACCTAGCATGTTATATCAGTTAGCTATAGATATCAGTATTTTATTTTCAGTGGCACTGTACTGGATTAGATATCCATTGGGTTGGACTCCCACAGTCGTCCCTAGGTTCAGATAGCCTAGACAACCCTGCTAAATTCGGGACTTGCAACCCCGGGTCTAGTAGGGATGCGCGCACAGCAAGTACAGTTGTCGGGCCCAAATAGCATGATTATGTATTTTCACTTATTATGTATTAGATTTCAAAACTCAAAATCCATTATGCTAGTTGAGTTTGTTTCCAGTTACAGATTTAGTTTCAGTTAGCTTAGCCTATATTCAGTTCGGTGTTTATTTGGTTGCTTTGCCATGATTCAGTGCTTATGCCATGCTTATATGTTATGCCTTACGATTTCAGTATGCCATGTCTTAGCAAGTTCAGCGCATATTTTCAAATAGCATGATTTAAAAACATATTGCATCGAATGCATGATTTTGTGAGGTAGATGGTTTCTTACTAAGCTTTAAGCTTACAGATTCTACTTTTCCTTATACTGCAGATAAAGGTAAAGGAAAGATGGACTAACAGAGGAAGCTGGAGGGCAATGCAAAGATGGTGTGTGTGGCAGGAACTGGAATCAAAGGTCCTTAGGGGACGTAGCAAATTGAGCATTAGACTCTTTAGCATTTACTTTAGCATTTTATTTATTGGTTTTGGTTTCCATGTTCTAGGCACTTTTAGTTATGTGTTGCCATGAATTCCTAAACTATGCCTATATTAAGTGAGATTACTAGTTTATGTCGTTGGAATGTTATTATATGTTGTTAGAATAGTTGTGATGCATTAGTTAGGTGTTAAGTGGGGTTTTGGCACGCCAAAGTGCTGAAATCCGAGTCCCCGGGTGAAATCAGGCTCTGATCGGTCTCCCGACCGATCAGGGCCTGGCCGTGTCACTGGATCGGTCAGTCGACCGATCCAGACAGATACAGTAGGCTACTGTATCCTCCTGGATCGGTCAGCCGACCGATCCCGCGCGATACAGTAGCGATCCCAGCGTCTCCAGGTGCCTGGATCGGTCTGCAGACCGATCCAGACCCACCTGGATCGGTATTGCCGACCGATCCAGCCTCTGCTGGACCGGTCAGCCGACCGATCCAGTTGGGAGCAAGAGCTTCCCCAGCTTTGATCGATCCGTAGATCGATCAGCAGGCCGGCAGGTAGTTGGGAAGTTAGTTTCTAGCCCCTAGCTCAGTTGGGGCATTCAGGTTCCACTCTGTAGCATATGTGCACCAGCAGAGAAGGTCTGTGGACCTTTCTTATCAGTGGTATCGGTCATTAGTAGAGTAAAATTTTAATTAGCCCAGCTTTCCGCACAGTATGGTTTAGCATTATTGTGACGATTCGCCTTACAGCCTAGTAGTAGAAGGTGGGTCGTTACAATTACCACCAACTTTGTCTCTCTTTTACTACTACTACTACTACTACTACTTCCAATTATTAATACAAGTGGACAAATTTACACGTGGATTTGAGGGCAATCCAGTCCCCAACTAAGGGCATCTATAATCTTTAAAGCTCTAAATGAATTTTTTTTATGATCCTAAGATTACATTAATAATATAAAAACTTGTTGAAACATCTTTCAATTGTTAAAGCTCTGGATGAATGTCATAGCATATAGTTTCATAACTCCATGCATACTATCTCAAATTTGAAACAAAATAGTACATTTAAATTTTTACTATTCTTAAACTATAAATTTCAAACCTTAGTTCTCTAATAGTTCAAAATTTTTTATTTATCTTTTTAAATTTTATAAACTTCCTAACAAAGTTTACATTGAAGATACCCTAAATCCGTTCTTGGGCAGCTTCGACGGCAAGGGGAAAAAGTATTTTGGGTTTTCGTTTGATGAGGGAATATAAAATCACAGGAGAAGAGAAAAGAAAAGGAGGGATTGAATTATTAAATTTCACTTTTGCAACAAGGTCCAAACCTTTATAAAAAAATCTAAATGTGTCCTTTGAATTTTTCAATAATATAGCCGGTTTTCTTCCCGTGTACAAATCCGTTCTTCATGTTGAACTTATCTAACACCTTCTCCACATAGCTACTTTAAGACAACCATAATCTCTCTACAACTCTATCCCTGTAAACCTCCATCCCAAGAATCTTCTTGGTCTCATCCAAATCTTTCATGTCAAATTCCTTACTTAACAGCCTCTTTAATTTGTCAACTTCTTTTATCTTCTTCACAACAACTCACTTGCACTCTATAGCTCATTTTCCCTTAGGAAGTTCTATTAGATCCCATGTTTGGTTCTCATGCAGCAACTCTATCTTCTTTGTCATAACACTCATCCATTTGTCCTTCTTAGAGATGTATACCTCCTCCTAAAAAGATTTAGGGTCTCTGGTATTGGTGATAAGTGTATAAGATACCAAGTCTTGGAATCTATATATGGTTCATGGCTTTACAACTGGTCTCATCCTGCCACCACCTATAGTGTGATGCTCTGTGTGCTCTAAGCTAGAATCATCGGAGTCATGATTCTCTAGATCCACATGCACAATATCTTTCTCTTTGTTGCTCTATGGTATTTCCTTTCCTTCTTCCTAAGTGCACTATAAAATGGTTTTCTCGTCAAACACCATATCTTTACTGATCACTATCTTGTTTGTCTTAAGATCATAAACTTTGAAGCCTTTAACTTTTTTCTGATACCCCAGAAAAATGCACTACTTTGACTTCACATCTAACTTTGATCTTTCCTCACTAGATATATATATATAGGTTGGATATTCAAAAACTCAAAGATGAGAATAATCTACTAAATGTCTTATCCATACTTCCTCTGATACTTTACCTTCTAGTATTGTCCTTGGTAATTTATTAATAAGAAACATACCATGTTAACTGCTTCAGTTCAGAAATTCTTTGCTAGCCCTATATTTAATTTGAGACATCTTATCTTCTCAATGATTATCCTGTTCAACCTTTCTATCACACCATTCTGCTATGATGTCTTGCTAATTGAGAAATATCTAATAATTCCATATTGCTCACAAAATTTCAGAAACTTTGAATCTGTGTACTCAATCTCATTCTCTAACCTAAGACATTTGATCTTCCTTCTAGTATAGTTCTCCACTTTATTTTTTCACAATTTAAACTTTGCAAAAGTTTCCAACTTGTGACGCATAAAGGATACTCAAATCTTTCGTGAGTAATCATCAATAAAACTCACAAAATACAAGTACCCTCCTTATAACACTACACTAGGCGGTCCTCAGAGATTAATATGTACATAGTTTAGAATTTCTTCTGTCTTGTGTATTGCCATCTTGAATTACACTTTACTATATTTCCCAAGAATATAAAATTTACATAATTCAAGCTTGCACATCTTGACGTCTTTCAACAAATTTTTCTTATGAAGTTCCAACATCCCACGTTCACCCATATGCCCTAGCCGCATATGCCACAAGATTATACTATCTTATTCAAACTCCACCGAGGTGACTCTACCAACAACAGTAGTCTCTATCAACTTATAGATGTTTCTTGTTAACTTTTGTCCTTTTATTACCATCAGAGCTCTCTTGCTAACCTTCATCATCCCGCTCACTAATTTGTAATTGCAACCAATACCATCTAGTATGCCTAGTGAGATCAAATTCTTTCTTAGATCTCGTATGTGACTGACATCACATAATGTTCTAATTACACCATCAAATATCTTGATTCTGATGTTCTTTATGTCAATAACTCTACAAGATGCATCATTTTCTATCAAAACTGAACGAGAATCCACTACTCTATTAGTGTTAAACTACTCCTTATTTAGAGTCATCTGACATAAATATGTAGATTCTAAGATCAATGCATCCGTCAACTGTTCCAAACTCGATATAACTGATGATATATCTCCATCACCACTTTCTGAATTTTTTGGTTCAACTATGTTTGAAGACTTTGTCAAACTACTTTTATTCTCTGTAACATGTTTTTTTATCTCGGGATAATCACTCTTCATAGAACCTTTACCTTTACACTTGTACCAAGTGATTACCTTCTTCCTCCTTGACATAGAATGAGTCTTGTTGTCATTGCCCGATTCAGACTGAGTTTTGCTCATATCACGCTCTTAGTTACTATTCACCACAAGTCCTTCTGACTGAGAAACTTCATCGCTTGTTTTCTTTCTTTGATGAAAAACTCAATGTGGGAAATTGTAAGTGCACGATTCTATCATCAAGTAACAAAATATCGAATCCGTAGGGACTGTGAATCAAGTACTAGTCAGAGTGGCAAACCAGGAGAGATCACAAAAGATTCAGTGGAGAAGGTAATTCTAGGACTTCAGTTTCACCCAAATGATTGTAAACACTTAATCTATGTTTTGTTTCTAATCCTCAATGTGCATTTATGTAGGTAGATCATCCTATGGTATCTGATATGAACTTTTACTTCTATAATGGCGTATCAACCCTAATCATTGTTTACAATGAATTACGTTTGATCCATTAAGCTCTATAATGGCCTAGGACTCCTCACAGCATACCAAGTTACACTTTCATATCTGACCTTATGTGTCTCAGTTTCCTATGGATCTGAGGGGCGTGTTCTCCTTTTGGTTCATCCCCACTTGTGGAATACGAATCTCATGATTTTGGCATCAATATCATATTAATATGGTAGATCCAGACCATAAATGTAGAATCGTTGCACAAGAGGGGAGGTGAATTGTGCTCATGGATTTTATGCTTTTTGAAAAATGCTTTGAGAGTATGCAATGGAAAATATAAATAAGAACACAAACACCAAATATTTACTTGGTTCGGAGCCTATGACAACTCCTACTCCAAGGCCTGCGCTCATTGATTGCTTTCGTTGGAAAATCACTATAGTTTTGGAAAATCTTTACAAATAGAGTACAAAGATGAAGTACAAGAATAATAGAATTAAAGTATTCTAATCAAAATTATACCAACGACTTTGGAATTCGAAGAGGCGTGCTTTTGGTTGTCATAGCAGCGTTACGGCTTCATCGGATCATCTTTGGAGCAGCGCGCAAGAGAAGGATCTCAAAGATGAGTTGTGTTAAAGCTCTTGCCTGAAGACTTCTTTTATAGAGTGATAAAGGTGCCTTTAACCCTATGGAAGGTGCCTCCAGTTGTGAAACTTATCCCCACAACATTGGAGTCGATAACTTTCATGATCTACAAAATTCATCCACCCGAAGGTGCCTTCAGCCACATGGAAGGCACCTCCAGTACTGTTCATCAGAGGTGCCTTCAACCATATGAAAGGTGCCTTCCAACACTATTCATCTGAGGCTTTTTGTGCATTTAACTTCTTGCAAGACATGTTAGTCCAAAACATCAAACGTACCCTACAAAATAAAGTTAGCACAATAAAATATATGGAAATAAAAATATTTAACAGTCTCCGGACTGTCTGGTTCTGATTTTTTGATTTTTCATGAAATCCTAAGTTAAACTGACGTCTACTGTTCCCTTAACGGTGAATGGGTTATCACCTATTCCTCTCAAGAGAAATTACCTTTTACCAAACCAGTCCTCCAAACCATCTAGACTTTTTCTCAGCTTCTGAGACATCAAAACTTCATGTTGGAGTCCAATCCCTAACCCGTCCAGTGTTTCACTTGGTATCCGCGATCCCCAGGATTTTCACCTAGTGTCCTCCACTCTAGTATTTTGACTAACGTTCTTTACTCGTCAAGACTTTGTCCAGTCCCCCAGACCAGGACTTCATTGCCTAACAGCGACTAGGACTTTCCACTTGCCTAACCACAGCTAGGACTTTCCATCTGCCTAGCCTCAATTAGGACTTTCCTTTGCCTAAGATCACTTAGGACTTTCTTGCACACTTAGTTTAACTTATTAGAAATAAGAAACCTTAACTTTAAATCTTTTTCCATAATTAAAACTTAGGTTTGATCATCTGGTGATTCCTGTACCAATAATAAATACATATTTCATCAAACAAGAAGCATACAAATATATAGATTAACCGAAAAGATGTTCACATAATAAAAAGCTACACCCTACATCCTAAAATCTTGAGAACTATTCCATAATAAAGAAATTACAATCCAAAGACACAAGTGAAAGCATTCATATAGATGAAAACAATGAATAGAGATAGAGAGATGTTTAGGAAAAAGATTTTCGGTGTCTTCGAAGTAGTTACTTACACAGGAGATGGACGGATTATCAGAGTCAATGAAGAAGATGGCTCTAGGGATTCCCCAAATGGGAGAACCCTTCTCCAAGGAAGGGGGTGGAGCCCCCAGCCGAAGATCCCTTTCCAAGTGAGGAGAGCTCCTTTATATAGGTTGGAAAATGGTTGCTCACCACGGGTCATGCCGCTGGGCACGGGCGCCAGTGGTGAAGCGTTGAGACATATCTGAAGGTCATAGCCCATGGTGTTGGGCACGATAAGGTCATGGCAAGGAAGCCGAGCCAGCCACGGGTCGTGCCACCGAGCACGACCGCCCATGGTAGGGAGGTCTAGCCTGCCACGAGTTGTACCACCGGGCACAGCCGCCTGTAGCGAGGCAGCCGAATCTAGCATGACCCATGCCACTGGGCATGGGTCATAGTGTCGCAAAAGCAGATCCGACATGGCCCGTGTCATGTGACACAACTCATGTCATGCGGCATGGGTGCCCGTGCATGTTTATTTGTGGGGTCTTCTCCTCTTACTCTTTAACTCCCCATTTTTCTATGATTTGCAGTTCTGTCAATCAAAATAAGCAAAGAGTAGTTCTCTGAATAAAAATAACAAAAAGAAGTACACAAAGATAAAAAATATGAAAATGAGATAGGATGTGTGCCAAACAACGATAAAAAAAACTATATAAAATGCACACATCAAAATCCCTCAGACTTGAACCTTTACTTGTCCTTAAGCAAATATCAATATCAAGAATACATGTGAATTCATATTTTCCAAATTTCAATAAGTTCATCTAATCCTATCAAGTGGTATCATCTTTCAGCGAAGGTATTCAATTAGTTTCACCAAGCATAACAAGCTAGCTTAAGTGCATGGTACCTAATTTGTTTCTAAGGTTTCAAGTTCCTTCCTAGTCAATACATTATTCCATTGTGTTCTCATAGTTTTCAGCGTTAGGTACTTACATTCCATACGCCAAGTTCGTCCCCTCTTTCCAGCACAAAGTCTCAAAGATATGCCCGGTGTTGAGAGAAATAGATAAATATTTTATCAATAACTTAACTCAGTCTCAAAGGGCATCCTCTCCACCCATGACAACTATTTTCTATCTCATTATTGTCATTATTGTCATTTTTTTTTTCTTTTCATTCAAATATTTTATTGCATCTCAAATATTTTCTTTTCCTCTCACTTGGGATTTCGATGTTTCTAAATGGACTATCACAAATCGAGCATTATATAGTAACTAAAATATTTGAAAAAAAGTCACCTATGGTCACCATGGTACTGGTCCAACAAAATGAATCATGACTATGTTGTATTAAATTAACCTTTCAGAAATAAATCAAAAGTGAAGTGTAATGGTCAAACTATCAAGTAGGCATATGGTAAAATAAAATCAACTCAACATTGCTTCTACAAAATTTTACTACTGGCTAGGAAAAATGAATTACCAAAAATAAGAGAATGCATTCACATGATAACACTAATACTAAACACATCAACATATTACTTAATGGATAAGGCATGTTGGTGCTTCTATTTGATATGATGCAAACTAGAAGAAAATTTTTTTTTATGCAATGAGAAACATGACAAAACTAACAACTCAAAGTATGTACATTCCCTAGACTTAAATTTTTTAATGTCTCAAAGATAATTATAACTCTAGTTCAGAGGATGTTTAGAGTGAGAGGAGTTATCAAGTGGCACGTGCCAAATGTTTACGTCATTCATATGTTAAAGGAACCCCTCTATCCATTATTTATATTACTCCTCAACTTTAAATCCTAAAAGAGAAAATTAGTTAAGAAAAACCAAGTAGGGGTTAGGATTAGGAGAAAAGAAAGAAGTAAAATCAAGGTAGGCATGACCCATGCTTGTTCTTATCAAAATTTGGCACTAAAGAGATCAAGTGCTCCTTCTCTTTTTTTTTTTTTTGGGTGTTCGACAAGGCCCGTGCCGGCAGGCATAGCCCGTCTTAGGCAATGTGAATTCCACTGGTGCTCGCCATGACCCATGCCGGCTAGTACGAGTGCCCGTGGTGGGCTCTGGAACCTGGGCACAACCCGTGCTCAATGGCAAGGCACCCAAACAAAGCATGACACATGCTTCTAGGCATGGGCGGTCGTGGCAGCTCCAGATTTTGTCCTTGAACTCCATTTTCACTCTCTTCGTTACTCATTAAGGAAAATAACAAGAGTCACCCTCTGAAATCATTCTCCTTGCCCTAAAATTAAGCAAACTAAAAAGTTAAAACTATGAAACAAGAGAAAAGCATATGCGAAAATAATAAATAAACTTGGGTGGCCTCCCAAGAAGCGCTTTTACTATCATAACCTCCACCCATTATTTGGCTCATCTAAATCTCTCCATTTGAGAAGTGAGATATTTTAGAACCCTCCTGTTAAGGGTTCTTGGCCTTGCATCTGTCTCAAACCTTGCTCATAGAGGAGCAAGGTATTTGCTTGCTCCAAGTCTTAGGCCATCATTGAATATGTCCATCTTCAAATGGTTACCATGAAATCGACCATATGGTTGCTATGAAAAATATGTCCTACCATAAACATACTTGAGAAAATATTGATTAGTAGCTTCAGATATATCAAATAAAATTTTACCTATATCAATCATCAAAGTGAGTAAATCATTGAACATGGTTTCATATGTGATTAGGCTTGGTTCTAGCTCCAATGGATAAGTGACTAAAAGAGGTGATTCTTGGGGCTTGGTCTCCACTATGTAAGTCACTACACTTTGATCATTAAAAAATTCTAATCCTATAACATCCATAGTGTCTAGTAGTTGTTCGACCAAAAGAAGTGATTCTTGGGGCATTTCTTCCACAGTGCAAGTCTCTACACTTCCATCCACAACATCATCATAGGCACAATAGAATATATCAAGACTAACATTAACAAAAGGAGTAACAACAATATCGATAGACACAACTACATTTTTTTATCTTCAGGTGTTATCTTCATGGCTTCATTTGCTTTGTTTTGATTTGCAATAAAATTTTCAAACTTGATTTTTAAGTTGCGAGACCTGCTATAATTATCAGTTATATGTCCTGTTGTTTCACACACCTCACAATATTATTTTGTATTTGCATATTATTTTGTTCATAACTTGTTGTTAATGGAATTTCTCATTCACTTCATATTCGACTACTATAATTCTCCATCATCTTCTCCAAATTAGTTTTTTGTAGTTATTGTGGCCTTTGAAAGTAATCAAGTAGGATTCTCTATTTTTGCTTGTACACCCCATGTGCAGGATCAAAAATCATCGAGCAATAATCTGTATCATGCCAATCTACACCACAAAGCTGATAATAGAAACTCGAAAAATTCATAGCATTAAATTGATTAAACCATTGATTATGAGAATCCATTTTTCTTTATCAGAGAAAGATAAGAAAATGCAACAAAATATAATAAAGAAAAGAAATTTAAATTAACCACGATGTTATCCAACTAATATTGTTTGGCACAATCCTCGGTAATGGCGTCAAAAACTTGATGTGAAAAATCGTAAGTGCACGATTCTGTCATCAAGTAATAAAATATCGAATCTATAGGGACTGTGAATCAAGTACTAGTCAAAGTGGCAAACTAGATTATCTAGAGAATCAAGGGTAGTTGAAGTCATGATCAAGCTTAAAAGAATTGTGAGAGAGAGAGAGAGAGAGTTGTGCATAAGAGAATTTGTAGGATCGAAAAGAATTTAGATATCTCCACAATAGTATGATATTGTCTACTTTGGGCTTAAGTCCTCATGATTTTGCTCTTAGGTTGTACCCAAAAGGTCTTATACTAATGAAAATATCTTTTTCTTATAAACTCATGATCTTTCCCATGTATTTCAATGTGGGACTATGTTTACAACCTTGCAACCCCAACAATCCTCCCCCCACCCCCTCAAACAAAGGATCACAGGATCCCCCTTAAGTATCGAGTCACTCTTGACTTACTCAGGGCTTCCCCTCGAGCATCGGGTCACTCTTGACCTACTCAAGGTCTCTCCTACTTCATTCAAGGTTTCACCCACATGGTTCGATCTTGGATCATGACTCTAGCTCGTGCTTCTTCTGGCGGTTAGTCTGGTGAAGAGCAATCTCTCTATGATACCAATTGTAGGATCGAACAGAATTTAAATATCTCCACAATAGTATGATATTGTCCACTTTGGGCCTAAGCCCTCATGGTTTTGCTCTTGGGCTATGTACCCAAAAGACCTCATGCCAATGGAGATATCTCTTTCTTATAAACTCATGATCTTTCCCATGTGTTTTTAATGTGAGACTATATTTGCAATCTTGCAATCCCAATAGAATTGAGGGAGAGGTAGAGAGATCAAAGCAAGTGGACAGAGAGATCACAGAAGGTTCAATGGTGAAGGTAATTTTAGGACTTTAGTTTCACCCAAATGATTGTAAACACCTAATCTATACTTGGTTTCCAATCGTCAATGTGTATTTATATAGGTAGACCATCCTATGATATCCGATGTGAACTTTTACTTCTACAATAGTGTATCAACCCTTATCATTGTCTACAATTAATTAGGTTTGATCCATAAAGCTCTATGACGACCTAGGGCTCCTCGTAGCATACCAAGTTACACTTTTGTATCTGACTCTCCGCGTCTTAATTTCTTACGGGTCAGAGGGTCGGGTTCTCCTTTCGGTTCATCCCCAAACCCTCATGGAATATGAATCTCATGCTTTTGACATTGAGATCATATTAATACGGTAGATCCAAACTATAAACACATATTTTATCAAACAAGAAATATGCAAACATATAAATTAATTGAAAAATGTTCACATAACAAAAGGCTACTCTCTACATCCTAGAATCATAAGAACTACTCTATAATAAAGGAATTACAATCCAAACACACAAATGAAAGCATTCATATGATGAAAATAATCGATAGAGATAGAGAAATACTTACAGAGAAGATTCCTAGTGTCTTCGGAGTAATTCCTTACGCCAGAGATGGGCAGATCGTCAGAGTCAATAAAGATGATGGCTCTAGGGTTTTCCTAAAAGGGGAGAACCCTTCTCCAAGGAAGGGGGTGAAGCCCCAGCTGAAGATCCCTTTCCAAGTGAGGAGAGCTCATTTATATATAGGTTGGAAAATGGTTGCTTGCCACGGGTCATGTCATTGGACAGGGAGCCCATGGCGAAGTGTTGAGGCATAGATCTGGAGGCCACAGCCCGTGCCGTTGGGCACATGTGGGTCGTGGCAAGGAAGCCGAGCCTGCCACGAGTCATGCCATCTGGCACGGCCGCCCATGGTAGGGAGGCTGACCCCACCACGGGTCGTACCATCGGGCATGGCCACCCATGGTGAGGCAGCCGAATCTAGCACAACTCGTGCCACTAGGCACGAGCCACCATGTTATGAAAGTAGAGCCAAGCACGGGCCACTGGACACGGGCCACCATGTCAATGAAGTAGAGTCGGGCATGGCTCGTGTCATGCGGCACGGGCACCCGTATCCATTTGTAGGCTCTTCTCCTCTTACTCTTTAACTCCCCATTTCACTCTGATTTGCGTCCCTGTTAATCAAAACAAGTAAAGAGCATTTCTCCGAACTAAAATAACAAAAAGAAGCACACAAAGATGAAAATATGAAATATATGCATATAAAATGGGATAGCATGTGTGTCAAACTGCGATAAAAAACCTATATAAAATGCACACATCACAACGCATATGTGATCTCCTCCAATTTAAGAATTTTTTTACCCTGCATCAAAGTAGTAATCAAATTCTCGTATGTAGAAGATGAAGGTAGAAAATTCAGCAACATTAGCATCTTGTCTTTGTCCTCGATTTTCACATTAACTCGATTCGCTTATGATCTGGTTAAATAAGTTGATGTGTTGGTTAAAGAAACAAATATTTTTTTTCTTTATTTTTATTATAGATAGATGAATAGATTACCACCAACTTTGTCTCTCTTTTACTACTACTACTACTACTACTTCCAATGCCCACTATTAATACAAGTGGACAAATTTACACGTGGATTTGAGGGCAATCCAGTCCCCAACTAAGGGCATCTATAATCTTTAAAGCTCTAAATGAATGTTTTTATGATCCTAATATGTACATTAATAATATAAAAACTTGTTAGAAACATCTTTCAATTGTTAAAGCTCTAGATGAATGTCATAGCATATAGTTTCATAACTCCATGCATACTATATCAAATTTGAAACAAAATAGTACATTTAAATTTTTACTATTCTTAAACTATAAATCTCAAACCTTAGTTCTCTAATAGTTCAAATTTTTTTATTTATCTTTTTAAATTTTATAAACTTCCTAAAAAAGTTTACATTGAAGATACCCTAAATCCGTTCTTGGACAGCTTCGACGGCAAGGAGAAAAAGTATTTTGGGTTTTCGTTTGATGAGGGAATATAAAATCACAGGAGAAGAGAAAAGAAAAGGAGGGATTGAATTATTAACTTTCACTTTTGCAACAAGGTCCAAACCTTTATAAAAAAATCTAAAGGTGTCCTTTGAATTTTTCAATAATATAGCCGGTTTTCTTCCCGTGTACAAATTGTCGAGGAGGATCTCCCAACGAAACAAAAAGATCTTATTACCATTATTTATTTATTTTCTTTTATAATTTTATCGTTATAATTACTTTAATTTTATCTTTGCAACTTAATTGTAAGTTTAACCGCTGTTATTGTTACAAGTTTCTTATTTTATTTTTCGGCTAAAATTTATTTATATTGTGTTTTCCATTCGTGAGTTTTATAAAAAAAACTTAATAAACCGTTTATTCACCTTTCCTAGTTTGATCTTCACTCAGAGAGATTTTTTTTTTTATATAAACACAGAATATAATTATTAATCATTGAAATGATAGCAAACCAAACATGAGCAAGTTGGTGCTACGAAAAACACTCCAGTAATTGTTTGGAGGAACTGATAAATGGTTTAATAATGATTGTATGATTCAAGTGTGGATCCCAAGAATCTAAGGGTTGAGATTTAGCTAAAAAAAAAAAAATCAATGGGCAGCAAGCCTAGAAAGCGGACCACTTGATAAATTACCTCGTGTCTCTCGATTTACTTAGATTAAAAATTTCTGTGAGATCGACTAGATTAAAAAAACAACCATTGGTGATGAAAAGATTAATTTGAAATCTTCAATAGCTGGAATTATCATAATGATCAGCTGTTAGCAATTAGCATCATCATCTCGCTTGGCAGAGTTATTTAATTGTCTGCCGGAAACCTGATAGAGGACGAAGCCATCTATCTGTTCGTCACCGGAATTAATGAAGAAAATGCAAGTCTCAGTTTTTGATAATTGATGACAGTTACACGATGGTATATATGAAGTCATTAGATAGAGTGAGGTATATATATATATATATACTCGTTGTCGTTAATTCTCCGGCGGTACGCCGCCGGACTCGGCAGCCGAGAGGATGTCGGTGAGGTCTCGCAGAGCCTTCGCCTGCATTTCCAGCGCCGCTAGGTAGTCCGCCGCCTCCTCCAGCAAGGTCAGTGCTGGAAGCTTCCGGCACCCGGGCACGAGCCGGCCGAGCGCCCGCAGACGATGCCCGAGCTTGTTTCCCTTCTTAGTCGGGGGAGGAGGCGCCGAGGTCAGCCGGCAGCGTGTACCGCCTGCCTTGGCGAGGAGCTTGCGGCTGCTGCTGCCGCCGCCGCGGCAGCGGCGGGCGAAAAGAATGGCGCGACTCCAGCGGGAGCGACCGTGGGCGGTCGTGGCGAGAGCGGAATCGGCCGCCTCCTTGATGGAGCAGGGACCCGACGACCTCGAATTGGCGGCAGCGGAGCAGAGGACCTCGACGAGGCGGCGGCGGTAGGCGCGTTCCTTGGAGGAGCTGCGCCACCTGTTCACCGGCGTTGACGATTTTGGAGCCGTCCTTAGTTTCCCCGACGCACCTAATGCAGCGTCAGCGGCGTCGGCGGTGTCGGCGGCGGCGTGGCTCATGGTGATGATGTGGGTAATGAATGGGAAAGATGGTAATGGAGTGGATTAAGAAGGTGGGTTTGGAGTAAAATATATGTAATTAAGGAGGAGTATATATAAATTCAACATGTCCTTTTTTTCACAAAACAACAAAAATCATTTGCATAGTATTATATGATCCTGATATTTAATCAGGACACAAAATATTTCAAAGAGAAGACCAAAACAAAGACACGGAGAGTAAATAAAATAAAGCTAAGATTTTGTAGGAATGATGTTTAACATTTAAATGAGAACAAATATGTATTCACTGGCTACTTTAATTACAAACTAATTGAGCAGTGTGGCTTGTAAATGAGAGGAGAAGGCAAGGAAAGAGACAAAGCCTGAGCTTTTTCAGGCTTTGGTCCCTCTCAGCAACAGCCATTAGTGACGAACGTGGAGTTATCATGCATGTTGATGCATGCATCAACTTTTGCCATGGAAATTACAAGAGAGTAGGGCCATCATGTCGTATACTATAATTCATTATTTGACTCCTATAAACCATAACCCGGATGTGAAATTTGCATGGAGATGGAGGAGATAGTTTATAAATGTTACATACCATTTCATCATCGATCCTTTATAGTTCGATCGATTGTATCATTTAATGTTATCTTTTTTTGTGGCCATCAAATCACATTTATATGCATTAATTGATTGATTCTTTTATTTAGTTGGATTTAGACATCGAATAGAGTTTAGGGGACAATTTTATAGCTTCTATTCCCATCCAACAGTTGCTTCTATTTCCATATTTCCGTTTGCTTCTGTCGGCAAACTTAAATTAATCGAGATGAAACCAAGAAGTCGAACTTCTCGACCTTATCAACAGTTCGTCCATATCATGAACTATGTTTATACAGATCATACAATGATCCCTGCAGAGGCTTGTGTCGCTGTTCAACTGTTTGGGTTGAATTAGGACATGAACCACCAGAAACAATGATCCCTGCATGCAGAGGCTAGGGAACATATCGAAGACCTAATTATCATGAAACAATTTGGCACAGTTTGTTCATAAACCGTTTTTTATCTCCTCATTTATCACCTCTTTGCTTGGCTTCCGCAGAAAGATAGTGTAAGCTACAACTAGTATACTTAAACATGGCATTATTGATGGATCAGGCTCATGGTATTGGAAAACTAGTTACTGTAAACAGCTTTTTTCAATTCTTTGTCAATTAAGATTCAGAATTGGCTAGTTTGAACCTGTGGATAACACTTATAGCACAATTGAAAATTTTAATTGAATGAATAATCCTATGGCATATAGTATGCATAACAAAGCTATACCTCTCTGCAAAAGGAATTCTCAATGTATCCATGATAACATGTCCAATTAATTTTGAGATGAAAGAATCCTCTAACAGGGCTTGGATTGAGTGCACCCTTGCAATGATGGTAGCAACTGCAAAAGCAAGAATAAGTCATGATCGACGAAGAACTAGAACTGTATCATAGTTGGAAACTCAAATGACTAAATCAAATCAAGCAAAAAATGTATTATGTTGATGTGCAATATATTGATTTCTATTTAAACCTTTTGTAAATGAATATATCAAGTTATCTTTCGATTTGACATAATCAATAGAAACAATTCTATTAGAGATCAGCTACCTAATTGTATTATGTTGTTAACGAATATATCGTGACTTACCATTGTACATGCTATTTTGTTCCCTTGTAATTACCGATTAATTATCACAATGTATCATCATGGCAAGCACTGACTTTGCCCCACATGAGATATCCTCTAAGAAGTTACGAAGCCACTCAACTTCTTCGGCGATTTTATCTAAGGCTATAAACCCAGATTCCATAGTTGATCGAATTCTGCAAGTTTGTTTCATGGATTTCCATGACACCGCTCCACCACCAATAGTATATGCATATCCACTCGTTGATTTAGAATATTTTGTATTAGATATCCAATTTACATCATAATAACCTTCTAGTAATGTTAGATATCTTGTATAATGTAATTCATATTCTAAGATGTATCTTAAATATTTAAGAACCCTTATTAATATCTTCCAACATTGTTGACTTTAGTGGTCCGGGTGCCCGGAACTCAACTTTTATCAAGTTCGACATGTACGTTTACCAACGCGTTGGGGATAGAATTCTATCCCACTCCAGACGCCCGAAACCCTTCCAGACGCCCGGAACAGTGCTATAAATATAGCTTTGATTTCAATAAATATAGCTCTGATTTCAGTAGATCAGACAACAACTAGTAATTCTTTTTTTCTCTTCTACTATTGATTGTGAGCTGTTAACGTTGTAAGAGGCTACTCTGTCCGAAGGGGATCTTCATAAAGTGCGCTTCATTTTTCTTGGATTAGCAATCTTCTGATTGCAAACCAAGTAATTCTCCTTGTGTCTCAGTCTTTTTAATTAGTCTCTTAATTGTCATTTACAAGTATTCATAATTAAGTTATAAGTCGAGAAAGGGTTGAGTTTATTTTTGCAGGGCAATTGACCCCTCCCCTCTTGCCAGTCACCGAGGGACCAACAAGTGGTATCAGAGCAAGGACGCTTCAAAAGGACTAACCACCGACCGAAGCAAAGAAACCAATGGTCGGACCAAGCATCGTTCCATTAAAATTCGAGGGAGAATTCGCACACTGGAAACGCCGAATGGAGGTATTTCTAAAAACTGACTTTGAGATTCATTTAATAATCAAGTATGGTTTTGTAGTTCTTATAAATCAAAATGGAGAGGAGAAGGAGGAGAGTCTTTGGATGAAGAAAGAACAAAATGATTCCGTAGCAAATAACAGAGCGGAATATCACTTGCTGAGTGTGTTGTCACCTCAAGAAGTCAACCACATCGAGAGCTACTCATCGGCCAAAGAACTTTGGAAAAAATTCCTGGAACTCCACGAAGGCACATCCGAATCCAAGCTCACGAGACGAAACATACTTCGGAACAAACTGACGAGTATACGTCTGGACAGAGGTGAGAAGGTAGCCGATCTACACACGAAGGTTAAAGAACTAATCACCGGATTCGAAAACCTCGGTGAAACAGTAACTAATCGGGACTCGATACGCTACGCACTCAATGTCTTTCCCAGGACCCCAGAATGGATCTCAATAATCGACGCCTACTACATCTCAAAGGACTTGGAGGTAAGTACCCTAGAGGAACTCTTTTCTACTTTAGAATTACATGAATCAGATGTACAGATACAATAAAAGAGTCAAGCCAAATTATAGCACTAAATACAACCAAGAAGGATGAACGCGAGTTAGACTCAGAAGAAGAACAAGAAGCTTACGTGGTAAGGAAATTCAAAAAATTCTTTAGATTTAACAAATTTAAAGAAATGCAGAACAGGAAAAATCCAAGAAATAGAAGAAGGGTTTGGTGCTACCAGTGTCAAAAGGAAGGACACATAAAAGAGGACTGCCCAAAACTCAAAAAGGAAAAAAGGCAAGATCCCCAAGCAAAACAAGTACAAGACTCTAAAGGTCGACGACAGCTCATCATCTGAGTTAGAAATAGAAGAATATGTTGGACTAGCACTGATGGCGAGCCATGAAGAGCAAAGCACCTCAGAAGCCAGCATCGATGAAGGGGGAGCAACTTCAGATGAATGCAGCGAAACAGGGGGAGAGTCAGGCTTCAAGTCTGATATAATAAGTGAGGTATGCCTCTTACCTCCTGATCAACTCTATTTTGGTATTAAATCTATGGCAAAATCAATGTGTAAGTTAAAAAGTAAAAATGATAAATTAAAAATTTAAAACTTAGAAATAAAAAGAATTTTAATAAAATCATGCCTAATAGAAGATTTTGAAAAGGTAAAACTTGAAAATGCTGAATTAAAGGAAGAAATAGAAAACTTAAAAAATTCTTCATGTTCAAATATTTCTGATTTAAAGATTAGAAACTATAGAGGATTAAACTGGTACTATAGATTTCACAAAAGTCATATCAGAAAAGTAATAAAATCTTATATCCTTAGAAAATACCTAATTAATCCTGTAGGAAGGAACCTATATTGGGTTCCAAAAACTTATTTAAATTAAAAGTAAAATTAGACTTGGGGCTTTCAGATAGAAGATTAAATATTTGAATTCATTAAAAGGCTTTGTTTAGAAGTGGTTAATGATCCAATAACCAAAAAAGCCTAGTGCATCGCCACAACTTGGAAGCCAATTTCTAAATTGAATATTTAATTGATAAACTGATAAGCATGAAATAGTTAATTAAATTAAATGCTTTCAATATTTGTCAATGGTTTAACATTTGTTAAAAAAAAAAAATTTACTTGCAAACTTCACTTAGAAATTTTTTTCAAATCTCACTTAGAATTTTTTTTTTAATTGCAAGCTTTATTTAAATTGTTTATATTAAAAAAAAATTTCCCTTAAGATTTTATTTAGTACCCCTCTTTTGAATGTGATCAAAGGGGTAGAATTAGAAATTAAGTTTAAGGGGGAGGTATATTTGTCAATCTTCAAACTATTACATAATATTTCATGTCTTTAATTTCATTTTTTTTTACCCTAACTTAACTTGGATTGATTCACATCAAAAAGGGGGAGATTCTTGAACCCCATGATTGTTTTGATGTGACCAACTAGGTTAGGTTAGGTCCTGCTTGGTTTAATCCCTGTGTCTAAGTGTCCAGGTGCTTAGGAGCACAGGAAGTCGAGCGAAAGACGTGGCTAGTGAGAAGGATGGCACGGGAGAGAGCCGACGGGCTCAGTGCTTCCGAGAGATGCGGTGCCATGGAAGAGTACACCGGTGGACGAGAAGAACGTACGCGACGTTCGAGGGACGAGAAGCCGGGGAGGAAGGCTGCTCGAGGAGAAGGTGGGAAATTGGGTTCGACTGAGCCCTATTCCGGATGGCTGAAATCACCCAAGCGAGCGGAGCTGGAGCGAAAGACCTGGACCGAGGCGAGCAGAACCAGAGCAGAGGGCCCGGACCAAAAAAGTCAACATTGTTGACTTTAGTGGTCCGGGTGCTCGGAACTCAACTTTTATCAAGTTCGACATGTACGTTGACCAACGCGTTGGGGATAGAATTCTATCCCACTCTAGACACCCGAAACCCTCTAGGCACCCGAAACAGTGTTATAAATATAGCTCTGATTTCAGTAGATCAGACAACAACTAGTAATTCTTTTTTTTCTGTTCTACTATTGATTGTGAGTTGTTAACATTATAAGAGGCTACTCCACCTGAAGGAGATCTTCATAAGTGCACTTCATTTTTCTTGGATTAGCAATCTTCTGATTGCAAACCAAGTAATTCTCCTTGTGTCTCAATCTTTTTAATTAGTCTCTTAATTGTTATTTACAAGTATTCATAATTAAGTTATAAGTCGAGAAAGTGTTGAGTTTAATTTTGCAGGGCAATTCACCCCTCCCCTCTTGCCAGCCACCGAGGAGCCAACAACATGTACATAAAGAACTGCTCATTTGTGTACCAAAAATTGAATGCACTACTATTATGGGCATATCTAATAAAACTGCAATTGATTGTTATTGGTGGCAACATCATCATGTGTTAGCCAACTGTCCGTCCCGAGGGGACTAAATCGATTGTCTTTGGTCCTATTTTGATTTACTTTGGCTTAGACACTTCTACCTTAGTGAAACACCCTCACACTTTCAGATATTTATAAGAAGACTTATAATCCTTCCATAATTCACAAGGAGTTTATTTAGAATACTGTTTGCTGATAAAATAATTACCCCCCCCCCCCCCCACAAATTTTGGGGTAAGTCTAAATTTATCAACATAGCATTCATCATTTCTTTAAGAGTTTGGTTCTTATACTCGGCAACCCTATTTGATTGAGAAGAGTAAGGAGATGTTGTTTGATGAATAATGTCCAAGTATAACATATCATAAATTAAAACACTCAATCAGATAAGTAGAATTTATAATTTTATTGTTAATAAAGCCACAGTGTATAATCATTACATTCATTTTGAATAGATCGTTCTTTATAAACTCTCTACCTATAAATTGACCATTTTTTATCAATACAGATTTATTTGATTCAAACACTAACCTGAAACTAGTTTTGACAAGAGATGATCCTGACACTAAATTCTTCTGGATATTAAGAACATAAAACACATCAATTAATGTTACTTCTTTGCTTGATGTCATTTCCAGACCTTATCAAAACCAACAATGTTGGAAGTTACAGAATTACCCATGATTAGTTTTCTCCCATTAACAGGGATATAAGTTAAAAATTATATGATCTCATCTGGAAGCTGAGAAGGTGGACCACCGATATGATGTGGCTAGAATGTAGACCAAGTCATCATGTACCGGAGGGGGGGGTGTGATGAGCTATCTTTTATGTTGACTGAGTCATCTGAAAGCCTCTGGTCAATGCTACCTGCAAATGATAATCGGGTTGCCCCGGTCCCTGATACCCCAATGCTTGAGACATGTCCCAAAAATATATAAGGATCCAAATAAATAGTAGAATAATAAAATGCATGAAGAATAAAGAGTGAGTACGATAACGTACCCTGACCCAAGGGGTACCCTTTGGTAGACCGGTGAGCTGGTCATGACGCTGATCAAGTCGTCGTAGCCCTGAAGGGTGGATGAATGTGAGCTGGATGAGGAGCTGGGTCCAGAGGCGATGGCACAGAGCTAAATGTGGCATAGCTGGAACATCGCAGCGACACACAAGCCAAAATATGACACATAAGCTAGATGGCATGAAGACCGGAACATAGCCTCAACCAGAAGGCCAAAACACAATATCGGCTAGAAGGTCATAACACAATATCGACTCAAAGGCCAGAGACAAATCATATCAAAGCAAAATGGTAGCAGGGGCCCGGAGTCCTAAACAACATCAGAGGTAGACATCAATGGGGAATCGCCGGCAATGGTCGGATCTACATCAAAGACAACCTGCAATGAGGTAGCAAGTGAAGCGACGAGCGTGGTGGCGGTGAGAAGTTGTCGACGTCCTTGTGAGAACTCGGTTGTTGTGCTGGGGCCACGCTGAGGCTGCAACGAGGCCGTCGACAAGGCCGCTCCGGAGGGGGCGGTGCAGCATGATCAGGAGAAGAATACGGGGTATCTATGTTGGTGTCGGTGTGGAGAGGGAGGGGGAGCTGCTGGAGACAACGCCAAAGGCGACGGTCGTTGGTGGCGGCGGCTCGCGGAGGCACTGCTCACGTCTTCACGTGAGTCACGTGAAGGAGATGCAACCGACGAAGGCGCGGTTGGAGAAAGGAGTAGTGTCATTTGTGCTAGGAATAAAAGGGGTGGCTAGTGAGGGCGGCTACTCGCATGAGGGGAGCCAACGACAAGGCCTCTGGTGAGGTGGCGACGGATGGTGGGGCGACGTCAGAGGGAGGCGGCCCGCAGGAGGACTGGGTGTCCTTCTCAAGAGGCGGCGTAAGAACCCAGCCAAAAGCCCCCCTCATTCGCGTGAACAGTGTCCCCGCAAATGTGACTATGGTACCAGTCTCGACCCACCATTACCTTGGATTGTCTACCAAGTTAGCTTCAAATATAATGACTGTCAGGTCTAATTCTGACATGTATATTGGCACTGACTTATTTTCAGTCATGTGCACTTGAGTGACTTTCTTTGAACGTCGACGGTCTTTGACCTTATGATTTAGTTTGCCACAGTTGTGGCATGTTCCTTAGAACTTCTTGGCTCTACCCTTTGCCAAAATACTTTCTTTTCTTGCCAGTGTTTGGTTATATCATATTTATCTTTGCAAAGATATACATTTTTATTGATTTTGATTATTTGCAATTATCTTCTTCGATCTACAATCTTATAATTAGATCCTTAAGTTTCATCTCCTTTCATTTGCTTTAGATAATTTTTGAATTCCCTCTATGAAAGTGAGAGTTTCTCAATTATTCTGGCAACTTGAAAAGACTCCTTCATTGTCATACCCTTAGCATGCAAATTATATAGAATCAACTGTAACTCTTGGACTTGGGTTGTCACGATTTTGGAATCAATTATTTTGAAGTCTAAGAATTTGCCGACGATAAATTTCTTCAGTCCAACATCTTCTATTTTGTACTTCATTTTAAGATATTCTCATAACTCCTTTGTAGTTGACATTAGACTATACATGTTATATAACGTGTTGTTTAAACCATTGAGAATATAATTTTGACATAAGAAGTCATTATGTCTGTAAAATACCGGAAAATAGGCGAATATTAATAAGGGAATTTTCCGGAATTTTTAGAAATTTTTTGGGAATTTTTCGGAGCTCGTATGGACGAATTAACGGGGATAAAAAAAATGGAGCCGGGAAAAGCATGTTTAGGCTACCTATTTAAGCGAGGAAAAATTTAATTTATTTATTTCCTTGCTTTTCCTTTTCTTTTTATTTATTTTCTTTTCCTCCTCGTTACTGTGCCGTTCCCTTCTTCCTTCCCCCGCGCGCCCGACGCCCTCCTCCTTGCCCTAACCGCCGGCCGCGGCGATTTCTCCTCTCCTCCTACTTCATCTCCTTCTCCTTCTCCACACCAGCGTCGTCGTTTGTGCCCTAGCCAGCCGACGCCACTGCCGGCACCGATTCCCCAGCGCCGGCCGCTATCCCTCTGTGGCCTAGCATCTCCACCGCCGCCGACGCCCTTTTTGCTCTAGCACTGGCCGTGATTTCCTCTGCCCGACGCTGACCCTCATCTCCTTTGCTCGGTGTCGTCGGCGCAGAGCCGATCTCTTTCGTTCCGTCGGCAGCAACCTTTCTCCTTGCCCTAGATCGCCGGAATCTGGAAGCTTGGGTAGGTCTTCGGTTAGGAGCAGCAACCCAAGCCTTGGTGTCCCCTTCCATGCCCTAATTTCACTGTGGGGTCTTCGTTTGGTTTCGGCAGCACTCCAGTCAGTAGCTCCCCTTGTTCCAGCATCAAGAGGGGCTGTGAATTGAGGTAAGGTTCGAGTATCAGAAGTTTACTTGCTGTAATTCAGTTGTTTGGACTGATTCTAAGAGTAATGTATGTTTTGTTGTTCTTTAGGTAGTTGTCGACGGAAGCTTTAGGGCGGTGAGGTGGATTTCCAGCAGCCCACATTGTTATAGCTGTGAATCTAGGTAAGGAACATGATTATGATACATGTTGATTTAGGAAGGAATTAGTACATACATAATTGTTTATGTATTTGAATTAGGTGTGATGTAGTTTTCATGATGTGTATAAATGGAATTAGGTGATTGATTATATAGATGATTAATCATGTGTAAATGGAATTAAGTTTGGATTCTTGATCTAATGGTGGATTAGGGATTAGGTAACTAACCCTAATTTATCGTTAGACTTTGTTTAGGTAGGTTGAGGTTTATAGTTTAGGGTTTTGTCCTAAATTGTTATTAAGGATTTTATTTAGCTATTCATTTAAATTTTTAGCTAAATAAAAATGTATACATTGGTGACACAGGACTTTGACGCGAGACGAGTATCTCGGAGTCAGATTTGGACCATTTCGATTGGAGGCGAGTACTTTTGACTTATGTCATTTGATATGCTTAGTAATTAAATTAACATGTTGCATTAATTGTGTTTCTTATCTGTTTCGGTTAATCACTACCCAAATCTTACATGCTTGATTGATTGATTGGTTTTGCATCTCAGGTATATTTTTACCTGTTTATACATGCTTATAGGGGTAGTGATATGTCATGCTTGACCATGTTCAGGACCTAGGTTTTTATACCTTCTGTGTACCTTTGATTCGATATGATTCGTTGACCTAGGGTGCACTTTTCTATATATATGGATTAGGTCAGGATGTTTATATGGTTATTGCCATGCATCATTTGCATGATTGCACGCTGTGCGATAGTCCGCTCCATTATTGTTGAGCACATCGCCAGTTACATGGATCTGCACACACCACCACTCATGGGTTAGTGGTCGATTCAGGCTGAGTGTGTTGCAGCAGGGACTCTGTTAGGCACCGTTGGTCCGCTCATGGGTAGTGTGACACAACGTGTTATCCGGCAGGGATTCCTCCCCGTCTTTGAGTACCGGAGTTGAGAGCATTGCGCTCCCCATCTATGATTTGGGGTAGGAGGATAGGTGTACTCGACAGTCCGTCCACTCGGTCACTCATCGGGAGTAGTGACGATAGAGTGCAGTCATAACCCTACCCACTCGGCCTCACTATGTGTGTGAGATGATCGATGGCGTCGGGGGTGAGGACGGATCATTGGCATCATATGCATGATGCATTTATTGCTTGTGTTTGTGTTTTGCATTTATATCCTGCATATTGTTTGGATACCTATGTTTGACATGCATACAGGATTTCCTTATCCCTCGGACTGTTTGACCTTATACTCAGGACCTGGTTAGTACAGTATTCTCCTGTTTATTTCAGATGCATTCTTATCTTTCTTATCAGGAGACTGTACGCATGATTAGTGCTAGGTGTTGTTTCTTTACTTTGCATATCAACTGTACCTGCTGAGTGTTGGACTCACCCCGCCTCCATTGTTGTTATTTTCAGGTTGATGCTGTCAGGAGGGAGTTCCAGTCGCTAGTCCCCACTGCACGTAGTGCTACTCCGCTGCTGGTTTTTGAGTTGTTTCATTTTAGCTTTTCGCTATCAGACTTTATTTTAGTTTTGTTTTGGACTTACATATGGATATTGTATGGAATCTTTCCGTTGGATGAACTTTTCGTATGATTTGGATTTACTCTACTACATGCCTGCCTGAACGGCAGAAGAGGTAAGAAAAAAATCGGATTTGGGCTTTACGAGTGTAGTTGAGTAGGGTTGATTTCGAGTCAGAGTATTATTACTGCGTGGTGATTGATTTTCATTACTGTTATTATTCCAGCCGCCTGTGGCTGAGTATTTAGTGCTTGTAGAAAATTTTGATTGTCCGCCGTACAGGGGAGATGCTGTCGAAATTTTCTCGGACAGGGACTCTTCTGGGGGCGTGACAATTTAGTGGTATCAGAGCCAAGTTACGATACTTGCTGTGTGTTCTGGATTTTTACGATCTTTGTTTTCGTATTTTGCATAGTTGGTATAACCTGATACCAATTGATATGGTATCAGAGCGCCAAAGTTTGGCGATACTTGTTGGATTTTTGTATTTTGGATTTTTGAGATTTATCTGATACCAATTTATTGGTATCAGAGTAGGTTATGGATACCTGCTTTTGGTGTTCTGGATTTTTGGATGTCTATTTCGGTTTGTACGGATTTCTTCATTATGTATATGTTATGGACGTCCGTTTTGGATTTATATGGATTTCCAGTGTTTGTTTTTCTCGTACGGAATTCTGAGGTCATTTTGGGGACTGGACAGCGATGGAACATCTCCAGACGGCATATAGGTATGATGTTTAATTTTATAGTTTATGACAGGTATTAGCATTCTTTATTTAGTACCTGTATGGTTGCTGTAGCACATATTACTTGTGATGGGTTAGCCATTGAGGATGGTTGACCTTAATAGAGATAAAGGATTATAATCTCTGGTGATATTTCTTATCATACCATCAGTAGTGTTAGCTTCTGTTACTACTCGTAGGAGATGGAGGCACATACTAGCCTCTGCTATTGTTAGCTGGGTAGTGGATGATACCTACATATTTCTGTTGACTTAGCCAGGAGAGTTTTATATTCATATCTTTTGGATATTAGGGTACCAGGTACGATGGAAATTGATCATTGGGGGTTACCATGTTTGATCATTGTTGAGAATGATTTGAGGTTGAGGGATATTGTGAGATCAGATATTATGATATGTTGATTTCTAATGATTTATGAGAGTAAATGTTATGTGGTTGTCTGATGATCAATTACTAGATATTTGTTTTGATGATCTATTAGTGGATAACTATTTTGATGATATATATTTGGGTTGTCATTGATGGTGACATAGTGAGTGTCATTTATGATATTCACAGGTTTGATGATTATGGTTGGTGATCAGATTATAAATTGGGTGCTGGAGAGTTTACGGTTGAATGTGCCTATGAGATTTTAATAAATCTGGTTAATTGTGGTTAGTTAACAGGATGATAAAATTGATATTTGTTTCATCTGATATTGAACTATGTGGATAAATAATGATTTGATGTTTTGAATGCTAACTTACCCTCATGGAGAGTAGAGACTTATTCATCTGATATTAGTGGGCTGATATTTTTGAGGATAAAAAAAAAATGAGGATGTCTCGATGATATTGAATTCTAGTTTTTTTTCTTTTGGGTCGTACATATTTATTCATATGATATTATGTGGATTGACATTCTCTAGTTTGAGATGATGTATTAGTGTTGAATTGACCCATGAACTGATTTAGTTATTTGATAATGTAGTATACCATTTGATCGTGGTTTGATATACCTTAGTTGCTTGTGGAGGATTAAGGTATTCTTGATTAGTTAGTAGATGAATGATTTAGTTTTGTTGGTTGATCAGTAGAGGATTATCATACTCTATTTTTAGAGGTTTGAACTTTTAGGTTGTTTGTGCTTAGTTATGTATCTAGAGCACATTTGAGTACATGCTTTGTACTGACGTGGAAAGGACAGATTCAGCCGTATATCATTGTCGGCTTGGATAGTTTATAGCGGATCGATGTATCCTATTCCATGAAGACTTTGACCATGGACTGTATATATCTGGTGGGATAACTTAGAGGGTGCATTGGGGTATATGGCCCCGCTGATGTAAGGAAGTGTAGAGCTAATTGCTTAACACTTATGGGATACACTCGTTACTAGTGTATACTGGAAGAGTACATTTGGATTTATGATGATAAAATCTTCCCATTAGATATAGTCTTAGTAGCATATGGCATTGACTTGCAATGTTATACCAGGGTGTGTATACCTTTCTTGTCCGATACTAGTTCCTTTGAACTTAGAGCAGGGTTGTTACTGGATGATTAGGCTACTTTATTTTGGGTTACTTTTGAGTGATGTATTCATGCTTGATACATATGCATGAATCTTGTTTAGATGTACCCGTAATCCATGAGTGTTGGTAGCATAAGGTTGGTCTCTTTGATTGAGCTGGTATGCTCATTTTACATGTCTATGTTGCATGTAATTTTGATTGTTGTGTGTTGTAAGAGTCTTGTGGAAGACTGTCGATTTGCAAATAGTATATGTATCCATGTTCTGATATGGTTTGTAGGTTTCTTATGGATCATAGCTATGTAGTTCGGTGTATGTATCGGGAGGTATTATTGAAGATGTCTTGTTGATTAAATCCGAGATGTAGTATAAGTACATCGGTGGTGTTTTGATGGAGGCATTTTGTCGATTTAATCTGAGTTGTGATATGTACATATGTGTTTGGTGTGGTATCTGAGGTATCTTTTTGATTAGGTTTGATTTGTGAGTGCACCTGGGTTTAATATGTTTTATTGGAAGCATATGTCGGTTATACGATATGTTATGTGAGTGTTGTTTGAGGTGTATTGTTGATTTTACCTATGTTGATTTTGCACACGTGTTCGGTATGTATTGTTGGATGTATCATACTGAATATACCTGAGTTGTGAGTATGTTTGGTGTATAATAATTGGAGGATTTTGTTGATCATACATATGTTGTGTGAGCATGCGTGCTAGGTGTATACATTGGTAGCAGTATGATGATTTTACTTATACTGAATGCAGAATGTGGAGTAACTGCATTATGTCATTTGTTGAATTAACCCATCAACTAATTTTCCTATCAGTGGATGACCCACTAGGATGTTGATAGAGTTGATGGATTTGATTAGTTACTAGGTTGTTATATCCTAGGCTAACCACAGCGAATTGTGGTAGAGAGATCTTGTACAGTCTCTAGCGGGATAGTTAGGTGCCTTGGGGTACTTAGGTATTGTTTTGTGGTGGAGCGTTGCTCCCACATATCATGGATTGCTGGTAGCGGAGCATTGCTCCTATATTTATTACAGATACATATTTCAGATTATTTGTGGTGGAGTGTTGCTCCCACATATTGAGGATTTCCTGTGGTAGAGCGTTGCTCCCACATATGTGGTGTTTCCTGTGATGGAGCATTGCTCTCACCCTGGAGGATTTATTCTTTGGTGATTTATGTTATTGATGATCAGATTTTTCGATTTATTATCGGAGATCTTATGGATAGGAATGTCTGTGATACGGACATTATGTGTCTTGGTTTTTGCCATATAGGCTTACAGTGCCTTAGATGTTTTCAGGGACTCGATGATCCTGGTATGTCGAGGATGTTTGGATAGGTTTACATTATCTTTGTGGACGATGTTGTGATCTATTACGGATCCGAGGTGAGTCACGTACACTACCTTTGCATAGATCTAGAGATGATTCGACGAGAACATCTATATGTGATTATCAGTAGTGCTGGTTTGGATTGTCTTTTGTTATGATGTTTGGGACACACGGTCACCAGTAGAAGTGTACCGTGGTTCCACAGGAGATAGAGGTTGTTACCGTTTGGAGCAGCCGAAATCAGTGTAGGAGATCCGCAGTCTTTTGTGACTCGCAGGATATTACAGACCTTTCGTCGAGGGTTTCTTCCGCATAGCTATGCTACTTTCACGCGTGACCATGAAAGGCGTGAAGTTTACTTGGACTGAGGATTGCAAGACCAGCTTCTAGGAGCTGAAGCGGAGACTAGTGTCGGCTTTGATTTTTGGTTTTTTACCTTCGGAAGAGGACGAATTTGTCCTCTACACCGACGCGTCTCTACAGGGTATGGGTGCTGTTCTTATGTAGCACGGTAGAGTATTCTTATATGCTTATCGATAGTTGATGGGGCATAAGAAGAAATACCCAGTTCATGATATGGAGTTGGCCGTTATTATTTTTGCCCTGAAGATTTGGCGGTAATACCTGTATGATATTACATTGAGATTCTCACTGACCATCGGAGTCTCAAATATCTGTTTCACTCAGAAGGAACTTAATCTTCGACCGAGGAGATAAATGGAGTTCCTGCAGGATTATGATTGTACCATTAGCTATCACCTGGGAAAAGCTAATGTGGTTGTCGATGCACTTAGCCAGAAGTCCAGAGGGACTTTAGCTTGCCACCGAGTTGTGGTCACAGATTTGATTCAGGATTTCTCTGAGTTAGACATTGAGGAGCAGGGACAGACAGAGCATGGTATTCTTGTTACGATGGTTGCTCAGTCGTCGATCAGGAAGAGAATCCGAGAGACCCAGTTGTTGGGACCTCATAGGGCTCAACGTGAGGCAGAGTTGGTCCGTATTATCAGACGGAGGATGTCAAAAGCATAAGACTGCCAGAAGAGTTATGCTGACCCGAGTCGGAGACACCTTGAGTTCTCTATTTGCGGCTATATATTTCTGCGAGTTTCGCTCACGAAAGGGGTGAAGAGATTTGACCTCAGAGGTAAGCTAGCTCCACGATACATTGGACCTTTCTAGATCTAGGAAAGGATTGGAGTGGTAGCTTACCGATTGGCACTACTACCGTCCTTGGCAGGAGTGCACGATGTATTCCACGTATCTATGCTGAGGAGATACGTACCCGAACTAACACATGTGCTGACAGATATCTCAGTTTCAGTACAGTCTGGCGTCACTATTGAGGAGATTCCGATACGGATTTTAGACCGGAAGGAGAGTCAGTTGTGGAACAAGACTATTCGACTTGTTAAGGTCGGATGGTAGTATCTTTCGGATGAGGAGGCTACTTGGGAGCTCGAGGATACTATCCGAGCTCGATATCCCCATCTTTTCACTTGAGGTATGTGATTTGTTTACCGTTCAGCATTTATGCTTTATATCTGTTGTTGGTACTTGCTGATGGTAGAAACGAAATTTGGGGACCAAATTTTTATTAGTGGGGGAGAATGTAAAATACCGGAAAATAGGCGAATATTAATAAGGGAATTTTCTGAAATTTTTAGAAATTTTTCGGGAATTTTTCGGAGCTCGTATGGACGAATTAACGGGGATAAAAAAAATGGAGCCGGGAAAAGCCTGTTTAGGCTACCTATTTAAGCGAGGAAAAATTTAATTTATTTATTTCCTTGCTTTTCCTTTTCTTTTTATTTATTTTCTTTTCCTCCTCGTTACTGTGCCGTTCCCTTCTTCCTTCCCCCGCGCGCCCGACGCCCTCCTCCTTGCCCTAACCGCCGGCCGCGGCGATTTCTCCTCTCCTCCTACTTCATCTCCTTCTCCTTCTCCACACCCGCGCCGCCGTTTGTGCCCTAGCCAGCCGACGCCACTGCCGGCACCGATTCCCCAGCGCCGGCCGCCATCCCTCTGTGGCCTAGCATCTCCACCGCCGCCGACGCCCTTTTTGCTCTAGCACTGGCCGTGATTTCCTCTGCCGACGCTGACCCTCATCTCCTTTGCTCGGTGTCGTCGGCGCAGAGCCGATCTCTTTCGTTCCGTCGGCAGCAACCTTTCTCCTTGCCCTAGATCGCCGGAATCTGGAAGCTTGGGTAGGTCTTCGGTTAGGAGCAGCAACCCAAGCCTTGGTGTCCCCTTCCATGCCCTAATTTCACTGTGGGGTCTTCGTTTGGTTTCGGCAGCACTCCAGTCAGTAGCTCCCCTTGTTCCAGCATCAAGAGGGGCTGTGAATTGAGGTAAGGTTCGAGTATCAGAAGTTTACTTGCTGTAATTCAGTTGTTTGGACTGATTCTAAGAGTAATGTATGTTTTGTTGTTCTTTAGGTAGTTGTCGACGGAAGCTTTAGGGCGGTGAGGTGGATTTCCAACAACCCACATTGTTATAGCTGTGAATCTAGGTAAGGAACATGATTATGATACATGTTGATTTAGGAAGGAATTAGTACATACATAATTGTTTATGTATTTGAATTAGGTGTGATGTAGTTTTCATGATGTGTATAAATGGAATTAGGTGATTGATTATATAGATGATTAATCATGTGTAAATGGAATTAAGTTTGGATTCTTGATCTAATGGTGGATTAGGGATTAGGTAACTAACCCTAATTTATCGTTAGACTTTGTTTAGGTAGGTTGAGGTTTATAGTTTAGGGTTTTTCCCTAAATTGTTATTAAGGATTTTATTTAGCTATTCATTTAAATTTTTAGCTAAATAAAAATGTATACATTGGTGACACAGGACTTTGACGCGAGACGAGTATCTCGGAGTCAGATTTGGACCATTTCGATTGGAGGCGGGTACTTTTGACTTATGTCATTTGATATGCTTAGTAATTAAATTAACATGCTGCATTAATTGTGTTTCTTATCTGTTTTCGGTTAATCACTACCCAAATCTTACATGCTTGATTGATTGATTGGTTTTGCATCTCAGGTATATTTTACCTGTTTATATATGCTTATAGGGGTAGTGATATGCCATGCTTGACCATGTTCAGGACCTAGGTTTTTATACCTTCTGTGTACCTTTGATTCGATATGATTCGTTGACCTAGGGTGCACTTTTCTATATATATGGATTAGGTCAGGATGTTTATATGGTTATTGCCATGCATCATTTGCATGATTGCATGCTGTGCGATAGTCCGCTCCATTATTGCTGAGCACATCGCCAGTTACATGGATCTGCACACACCACCACTCATGGGTTAGTGGTCGATTCAGGCTGAGTGTGTTGCAGCAGGGACTCTGTTAGGCACCGTTGGTCCGCTCATGGGTAGTGTGACACAACGTGTTATCCGGCAGGGATTCCTCCCCGTCTTTGAGTACCGGGAGTTGAGAGCATTGCGCTCCCCCATCTATGATTTGGGGTAGGAGGATAGGTGTACTCCGACAGCATCCCGTCCACTCGGTCACTCATCAGGAGTAGTGACGACAGAGTGCACGGTTGTCACAGCCCTACCCACTCGGCCTCACTATTGTGTGAGATGATCGACTGGCGTCAGGGGTGACCAGGACGCATCATTGGCATCATATGCATGATGCATTTTGCATGATGCATTTATTGCTTGTGTTTGTGTTTGCTGCATTTATATGCTGCATATTGTTTGGATACCTATGTTTGACCTTATACTCAGGACCTGGTTAGTACAGTATTCTCCTGTTTATTTCAGATGCATTCTTATCTTTCTTATCAGGAGACTGTACGCATGATTAGTGCTAGGTGTTGTTTCTTTACTTTGCATATCAACTGTACCTGCTGAGTGTTGGACTCACCCCGCCTCCATTGTTGTTATTTTCAGGTTGATGCTGTCAGGAGGGAGTTCCAGTCGCTAGTCCCCACTGCACGTAGTGCTACTCCGCTGCTGGTTTTTGAGTTGTTTCATTTTAGCTTTTCGCTATCAGACTTTATTTTAGTTTTGTTTTGGACTTACATATGGATATTGTATGGAATCTTTCCGTTGGATGAACTTTTCGTATGATTTGGATTTACTCTACTACATGCCTGCCTGAACGGCAGAAGAGGTAAGAAAAAAATCGGATTTGGGCTTTACGAGTGTAGTTGAGTAGGGTTGATTTCGAGTCAGAGTATTATTACTGCGTGGTGATTGATTTTCATTACTGTTATTATTCCAGCCGCCTGTGGCTGAGTATTTAGTGCTTGTAGAAAATTTTGATTGTCCGCCGTACAGGGGAGATGCTGTCGAAATTTTCTCGGACAGGGACTCTTCTGGGGGCGTGACAATGTCCTCAAGTATAATATGTCACCTTCTTTCCTTTATTAGTCTTGCATTGAGATATGGAAGGGGCATCTTCATGTAAAAACCTTGCAAGATTCAACGTAATTAGGTAAAACAATATTTTTTGCTACCACCTCTGAAATAGGTACCTATAAACTTCTCCGATTTTTCATCATGCGATGATGAAATAAAAGTTGCCAATGAAGAATCCATCAAGATTGCATGGAAAATATTCATCTTAAATTGTTGGATATGGTGGTGGTGCAATCTGAGCGCGAGCAGAATAACGGTATAACACAACTTTGACAAAGTCGAGATTAGAGTTGTACTCTATCTCTTTAAGACAAATTTGTCTAGCACACGGTGCTCACAGAATATGACAATCGTTTCCCAAGATACAATGATTTTATCTTATGATAGCATCCCTACAAATCGCAAGACTTAAAAGAAATTTCTCGAATTCTCCAAATATAAATATGGAATGTAATGTTTACTTTGCTTTGAATTGGAATGAATCAAATGAAAATGTGAGAGATCTTATTTATATCAAATGAAGGGGTAAAAGAACTTCTTGATTCAATTAGATCTCATCCATCCAACTTTAATTAGATGATCTTGATCGCATCCCTTTCCAAAGCGCACGATGTCTCTTCATTTGAATGTTTTCTTTTTAAAATCAATGATTATGATGAAGTCATCTGAAAGGACACTTATGTCTTTTCATATGAATGAATTAGATTTATTAATCTTAATTCAACTATCTAAATTAATTTTTTCATTCATATTAAATTTTTTAAAAATTTGAATCATGATGTTTCTATTTGTCACCAAAGTATTTTACCGCTGCATCGCGCCGAGGGCACACATTCTGTTGCTCTTAGGTCTGTGATTACTTAGCTACTGCATTTAAGTTTTATTTTTCTTTGGACATTAGGCGCTGCTAAAGCTTCATTTATTTTCTTGGAAAATAGTTTGTTTGTAGTTCTTTTTTGTAAAAATAGAAACGTATTATTTTGTTTATGGGATATGATTGTTTGGGGGGTAGGGAGAGGAAATATTTCTTTTTGCCTTTTTTTTTTTTAGTCGGATCAATAGGAGGAGTTAGGTAAGTAGGCTAGTTGGATCAATCAAGTAGGGAAAATAGACACCTGACCCAAGTTGCCCAACCTGTTATATAGAATCATTTAGAAATTACTAAACCACGTAATAAAAATGGGTGATTAACCAAATCTCATAGATAATTTTGAAAATTACCACCCATACCCAATATTTTACCTTTCTTATTGTTTGCAATTGTTAGGAACTTAATGTTCAGTAAAAACTTAAAGTAAAACAAGCATGACACTAATTCCTTCAATTTTGTATTCATATTCTTAAGATAACTAATCTAAAAGTTCACTTTTCACATGTACAACTCCACTATGAATACCTCTTTAGAAATTTTTTGAAAGTGAAGAAGCCTCGTATAAGCTAGAGAATGAAAATACAATAAGAAGAGCAAAAGTATATACAAAGAAAATCGAAAACAACTTTACAATAATAAAATCTTGCTTAGCTTACTATCTCGTTGCTTAGAAATGTCTCTTGATCTGTTGAAAATGAAATAGCACTTTGCTTCAAACTTCTCAAGAACCGGCGGCTCTAAAACATATATTGTTAAATCCTCTTTTTCAGAGTTTCTCTTAGGTAGGAAAATATCTCTCAATCAATTGGTCTTACCTTCAATCGATTGTCAAGTAGGATCCGACTATTCAAACTTGTAGAACGATTCTTTTTTGCTCGACCAATTAATTGGTAAGTCATATCAATTGAATCATAGCTTCCCAATCGAGTGAATGAATTGATTCCGAAACCTTCTGTTTTCGCGAGAAAACATTCTCAATCAATTAACCCAATCGATTGATCATGTTAAATCGATTAGCCCAATCGATTCAGCAACATTTTGTTCCGCATGAAAAATCTTTGTTGATTGATTGCCCCAATTGATTCAAACACTTTATGTCCGCTTGGTAAACTCCTACAATCGATTGGGTCTACTGAATCGATTAATCTAATAGATTTAGCAACCTTTTGTGCTCTTCACGAAAACACAGCCAATAGTTTGGATCGATTGCCCCAAATCGATTCAACAAGCTTTTGTTCGCTCTTGAGAAACCTTCAATTGATTGCACTAGTCGATTATAACTTGCTCAATTGATTGCTTCAATTGATTCAAGCAACAAACCTGAATTTCAGGTTTAGGGTTTGCTAATCAATCACAATCGATTGCTAACCCTAATTTCAACCTTATCATGACTGAAATTATGTCTTGTCTAATATCTGATTGACCTCAATCTACCAAGACTTCCTCTGCCTAACATTCAGTCATCTATGACCTATTGAGACTTCTCGTTGTCTAGCATCTGATCACCCTTGACTTACCAAGGCTTTTTCACCAAGTGTTCAGTCTTTCTTAACTCATTTGGACTTTTCTTTACCAACTTTTCGTTGGACTTCCGACACCAAATGTCTAGTCAACTTTTAATTCACTTGGACTTTGCCCTTGCCAACTTTCCCATTGGACTTTCGATCACCAAGTAGGGCTGCAAATGAGCCGAGCCGAGCTCGAGCCTGGGTCGGCTCGAGCTCGAGCTCGAGAAAATTGAAGAGGCTCGGCTCGAGCTCGAGCTCGAGCGAGTTTCAGAATTTAAGCTCGAGCTCGGCTCGACCATTTAATGATCGGCTCGAGCTCGGCTCGAGCTCGACTCGAAAATGGATTGTAATGTAAAAATAAGTTGCGGAAGCTGGGATTTGAACCTTCAACCTCTAACAACCCAATAAAACACTCTAACCACCAGCACCCCTCAACTTATTAGATTATTTGAAAGTAATAATTGTTTTAAACATTAGAATATTGAATTTTAGCCTGGCTCGAATAGGCTCGACGAGCCCTCGAGCCTATGTTAAATAAGCTCAAGCTCGGCTCGAACGTTAAACGAGCCGGCTCGAGCTCGGCTCGAGCTCAGTCAAATTCGAGCTCGAGTCGAGCTTTGACCGAGCCGCTCGCGAGCGGCTCACGAGCGGCTCGGCTCATTTGCACCCCTATCACCAAGTATCCAGTCACCCTTTGATCCACTTGGAGTTTTTTTCCTTGCCAACCTTCTCATTGGACTTTCCCTTACCTAACTTCAATTAAAACTAGTCACTCGTTAGACTTCTCACCTGCTTAACCTCCAGTTAGGACTTTCCCTTGTCTAAATTTTAGTTAAGACTAATCGCTCGGTAGACTTCTTACCTGTCTAACCTCGAGTTAGGACTTTTTGTTGTCTAACTGTTGGGTTTTTCGGACCGCGAAAACCGCTTTTTCGCGTCGCGGAAACCCCGAAACTCCCTAGCCAACGGATCCGTGCGAAGAGTATAGAACAAAAAATTTACATGTACGAGTTTCTTACCTAGATCTACTCTTAGATCTATATGTTTAGAAAATTACCCTTGATGCGTGCCCTTTTTGAATCCCGCTCATCCAAGGAAGTGCCGGATCTCAAGATTGTCAACGTAGACAATCCTCTAGAAGTATCCACACGAACAAGATGTGTTCTCTAATACACAAGGATGGAGAAGAGAACACATCAAGTGTGCTAGCACTTCTTGATGCTCTCGGATGGGATTGGAAGAAGAAGAAAGGAAAAGAAGAGAACACACTCCTCTAAAAAATTTCTATGTGACTTTCACTAACCTTTCTTCTTGGATTAGACTCACTCTCCTTTCTTCTCCCTTGCTTGAAACCCACGATCAAGAGAAGAGAAGGAGCAAAAAGAGAGCTTGAGGAAGAAGATGATGTGAATGTGAGTGAATAAAAAATTCATTCTCATTCAAAACCAAAAAGGTAACCCTCATTCTCATTAAATGTGGCCATTAAAGAAAATAGATTTGTAACCCCCATGAGGTGGCATACTTTGATGATGTGGCACATCATCATTAGTCCTCCTAATGCCAAATCACTAATGATGTGGCAAATAGTCAAGTCAAACTTGACTCTTCCTCTTCCTCTCAAGTCAAGTCAAACTTGACTTAATCTCTCTCATGGTTGATCTAATCCAACCATTTAATTCAAGCCAATTTAATATAATGAATCTAATTCATTTAATTAAATTGATTCAATGAGTCATAATCTAAATTAGACTCATTGAACACATGAATCAACTTGAGTCCAACTCAATTAGCCCAATTAGGATTACTCTTAATCAAATTTGATTTATCACATGAATCTAATCCTCTTGGTTCATCATATGAACCTAATCTCCATCCACTTGTTCTTTGTGTGTGACCCAATAGGTTCTTGTAACGTTGGCAATGCCCCTAAACCCATTTAGGATCATAAGTAATGAGCGGTATCTAGCAATACATCATTACTACCCAAGTTACAAGAATGTTGAGATCCAACATCACCTTGTGACTACTAATTGTGACTCCTCACAATATATGACAAGTGTCCTTCTATCCTAGACATCTAGATTGATCAATGTGAGGCATAGACTGTGTCATCCTCTGACCAATCTAAATCTTGAACTCCAAGTAGACTCACTAAATCAAATGAGCTCAATATCTCATATTGACTCATTTGGGCATGGCCATGCACTTCGTGGTCTTACTCTATCAAGAATACCGATGTCTCTCCCGTCATATAAGAGGGATAGATCCCATCTACATCACTCACATCCCTCCGCATAATTTATTACATACCCAGTAATCGCCTTTATAGTCCACCCAATTACGGGTGACGTTTGACGAAACCAAAGTACATAACTCCTTATGTAGGGAACCATGGTGACTTCAGGTCTAAGGACTAGTAGTCATACTAATAGCCACATGAGAAAGTATATGACACTCATATAACGATCCATGATACTTTCTTATAGCGGGTCATTCAGTATACATTCTCTAATGCATACCCATGTGTCAACTTGATATCTCTATATCCATGACTTGTGAGATCAAGTCATCGAGTTGACCTACATGCTAGTCTTATTGTATTAACATTGTCCATGAATGTTAATACTCGACTAGGAATGATTAAGAGTAGTGTTCCCTATATCATCTCACTATCGATTCAACCAATCGATTGATATAGGTAAGAACCTTCTACTCAAGGACGTTATTATACTTAGTTTATTTGGCACCAATACAAGTAAATATAATAACCAAAAACCAAATACCTTTATTTATATAAAATATGATACAACAAGTCCATAATACAATCATCAAATGATTAGCTCTAGGGCTCTAGCTAACAATCTCCCACTAGCACTAGTGTCAATCAGTGTAGGCTCTAAGCCCCAATGACCTAGTGTGGCCATCATGCTTCCTCTGTGCCAAAGCCTTGGTCAAGGGATCTGCGAAGTTAGCCTCTGTGGGTACTCTGCATATCTTCACATCTCCTCTCTCGATAATCTCTCGAATGAGATGGAAGCGCTATAATATGTGTTTGGTCCACTGGTATGAGCGAGGTTCCTTCGCCTGTGCTATAGCTCCATTGTTGTCACAACATAGCTCAATAGGGTCAGCGATACTAGGAACCACCCCAAGTTCAGTGATAAACTTGTGAATCCAAACTGCCTCCTTTGCTGCCTCTGATGCAGCAATGTACTCGGCCTCTGTCGTAGAATCAGCTACTGTGTCTTGCTTCGAACTCTTCCATCTCATAGCACCACCATTTATGCAAAATACGAACCCTGACTGCGATCGATAATCATCCTGATCGGTCTGGAAGCTAGCATCACTGTAACCCTTTACAGCTAGCTTGTCATCACCTCCATATATCAAGAAATATTCTTTAGTCCTTCTTAAGTACTTAAGAATATTCTTGACCGCTATTCAGTGACTTTCACCTGGATCTAACTGGTATCTGCTCGTCATGCTCAAAGCATACGAGACATCAGGTAGAGTACATAGCATGGCGTACATGATAGATCCTATGGCTGAGGCATAAGAGATCTGATCCATGCGGTCTCTCTCCTCTCTAGAAGAGGGACCCTGAGTCTTCGAAAGACTCATGTCATGTGAAATCGGCAGAAATCCCTTCTTAGAGTTCTGCATGGCAAACCGAAGGAGTACCTTGTCAATATATGTACTCTGACTTAGGCCAAGCAACCTCTTAGATCTATCTCTATAGATCTATATCCCTAGAATGTGGGATGCCTCACCTAAGTCCTTCATTGAGAAACATGTCCCGAGCCAAGTCTTGACAGACTGTAGCAAAGGGATGTCTTTCCCAATGAGTAGTATGTCATCCACATACAATATGAGGAAGACAACTATGTCCCCTACAACCTTCTTGTAGACACAAGGTTCATCTTCGTTCTTGATGAAACCAAACTATTTGATTGCATCATCGAATCGAAGATTCTAGTTCCGAGAAGCTTGCTTTAGTACATAAATGGACCTATGCAGCTTGCATACTCTGCTAGTATGATTTGGATCTATAAAACCCTCAGGTTGTGTCATGTACACATCCTCGAGTAGGTTTCCATTCAGAAACACGGTTTTGACATCCATTTGCCAGATCTCGTAATTGTGGTAAGCTGCAATAGCAAGCATGATCCGAATGGACTTAAACATCGCTACTGGAGAAAAGGTTTCATCATAGTCAATGCCATGAATCTGCTTGAAACATTTAGCTACCAAGCGACCCTTATAGATAAGTCCATCCATGTCAGTCTTTCTCTTAAAGACCCACTTACACCCAATGGGTTTTACCCCTTCAGGTGGATCAACCAAAGTCCATACTTGGTTGGTGTACATGGATTCCATTTCAGATCTCATGGCCTCTAGTCATTTCTCGAAATCTGGTCTCATCACATCTTCCTGATAGGTGATAGGCTCATCCTCTATGAGCACAACATCATCATGGTCAGACAAGAGAAATGAGTATCGCTTAGGCTGACGACATACCCTATCATACCTGCGAAGAGGTAGGTCTACTTGAATTGGTTGTTGTTCCTCAACTCTTTGTGGAACAACATCATCCACAACACTTTGTGGTTCCAGTTCAACTTCCATCGAGGCTTCAGTGCTAAGATCCGCATCTTGAACTTCTTCAAGATCGAATGTACTCCCACTAGTCTTTCTAGAAACAAAGTCTCTTTCTAGAAAGACTCCAGTCTTTGCCACAACTATCTTGTGCTGACTGGGAATGTAGAAGTAATATCCTTTAGTTTCCTTGGTATCTTCTATAAAGTAGCACCTGTCGGATTTGGGTCCTAATTTATCTGAGACTTGACGTCTAACGTAAGTCTCACAACCCCAAATCCTCATGAAAGATACCTGGGCATCTCTCCCAGTCCATATCCTATATGGTGTCTTTATCACGGTCTTAGATGGAACTCGGTTGAGTATAAAAGCTGTCGTGTCTAGAGCATAGCCCCAAAGGAATGTCGGAAGATCTGTGTGACTCATCATAGACCGTACCATATCTAATAAGGTACGATTCCTCCTTTCGGATACACCATTCCACTGTGGTGTTCTAGGAGGAGTGAGTTGGGATAGGATCCCACACTCAGCTAGATAGTCACAAAACTCATGGCTAAGGTATTCTCCACCTCGATCTGATCAAAGTATCTTAATACTCTTGTCAAGCTGGTTCTGTACTTCATTCTTGAATTCTTTGAACTTTTCAAAGGATTCAGACTTATGTGTCATCAAGTACACATAACCATATCTACTGAAGTCATCAGTAAATGTGATGAAGTACCTATAACCACCTCTAGCAGCGACATTGAAAGGGCCACATACATCATTATGTATAAGTCCTAACAAATCAGTCGCTCTTTCGCTGTGCCCACTAAAAGGTGTCTTGGTCATCTTGCTTAGTAGGCATGACTCACACGTCTTATAAGATTCAAAATCAAATGAGTCCAGCAAATCATCCTTATGGAGCTGGGATAAGCGCTTGGCATTTATATAACCTAAGCGACAGTGCCAGAGATAGATTTGGTTCAGGTCATTTGACTTGAACCTCTTGGTATTTATAAATGACCTGAACCTCTTGGTATTTATGTTATAAATAGGGCTTTCAAGATCTAGAAAATAGAGTCCGTTTATCAGAGGTGCACTACAATAGAACATATCATTTAAATAGACGGAACAACATTTGTTCTTTATTGTAAACGAGAAACCTTTCTTGTCCAAACAAGAAACTGATATAATGTTCTTAGTTAATGTAGGCACATAACAACAATCATCTAATTCTAGTACAAGCCCAGAGGGCAGAGATAGATGATAAGTTCCTACAGCAACAGTAGCAACCCGTGCTCTATTGCCTACTCGTAGGTCTATCTCACCCTTCGTCAATACCCTGCTATTTCTCAGCGCTTGTACATTAGTACAAATGTGCGAAGCACATCCGGTATCTAATACCCACGATGAAGAAATAGAGAGGTTGACTTCTATAACATGTATACCTGAAGTAGAAATCTTATTTATCTTCTTCTTAAGATCTTCCAGGTATTCTTTGGAGTTCCTATTCCAGTGTCTTATTTGTCCTTGATATAGGCGACAAAGATGTTCAACCATATCATAAGCACCCATCAACTCATGTTGCTTCTGAAGCTCAGAGTTCATGGTCGCGAGCATAAGACAAGACACATCTAATGCATCATCTTGATGCTTCTTGTAAGCATCTCGGTCTGCTCGCGTGGCAGTGGCAGGAGGAGCCTCCGGAATGGGCTGCTCCAGAACGTGCAGTTTATGTTCTTGAGTGAGAACTATTCTCAAGTTCATATACCAGTCCAGGAAATTTGCTCCGTTGAGCTTGTCCTTCTTAAGGACAGATCGCAGGGAGAAGGTGTTCGTATTCGACGTCATGGTAATTCTACAACAGAAATAAATATCATATTCCTTTTAAATCATTTAATTAGGCCTTTAACTAAATGATGCTCCCACTGAATTCTATAATTCATGTGGGACAAGATCCACATCATACTAACCCTTGAGTTAGCTTTGGCTAATACGCCCAAGTTTTAGTATGATCGGTAGGTAACGATTACCAATTACATCTCTATGCAACTCTTGTTTATAGGATCAAGATCCGCATTGATATTAAAACTCGAGTTAGCTTTGGCTAATACGCCCGAGAATTAATATAAACGTGATTTTGTCCTACCTTTCCAACCGTTGGAAGAATGTCTATAGTTGTACTCGATCCAACCGAGTAAACTAGGAATACTCAATCTAATTGAGTTTGTACTCGCCCATGCTTTGATAAGCGGGACCAAGATTGTCCCTCCGTACCCTACCAAGATAATATGTGTTGCTCTGCTTTGGCAGATTCAACAACACATGTGATCGAGGTAGTGATAGGTATCACGGCACGGTAGGCATTAGAGTTGACGTGATTTAGATCTAATCTAAACGTCGATGTTGTATCATATACTCGATATAGATCTAATCTAATCGATATGGTGCATCTTGTACACGATGTAGATCTAATCTAATCGTAAGGGTGCATCTTGTGCATGATTTAAATCTAATCTTAATCGTTAGGCACTAATTAATTACTTAATTAAACATGTATCACATACACAAGTAATTAACTAAATTTTGTGATTATGTCATGGCCCTACTACGATCTTCTCAAGCCAATGAGAAGATCGGATGGTCAACCTAAGGTCAACAGCTTCTCAAGCTCCTTCCTTTGACCACCTCGTGTTGCACGCGCCCTCCTCGTAACTCCGTCTCGAGTGGACCTTCCACCGCTTCAAAATTTACATTACAATTTTGAAACTCAAGTTACATTCGAGTCTAAATCTAATTTACAACCAGAATATAAATAGGGAGGCATGACGCGCAGGTCGCGTATCAAATACAGCACACACAAACACATGACGGCACGCAGGCCGTATTATAAATTACAACACAAATCCAATCATATTGGGTCTTTTTGGGCCATGACTATCACAAAAATAATATATAATTCAAAATTATATAATTTCATAATTTTCTGTAATTTTTTTCATAATTTTTACAATTTTTTATGAGTAAAATTTTTCCGGCGGTCCCGATTAGTGATTTCGGGCGCAATCGCGGAGCAAATCCCCTTGCGGGGTTAGGGGCAGTACCCCTATCCGCGATCTAAATATCGCGAGTTGCTCCTAAGTGATCCTACAGTGCCTTAGCCCGCTGTCCCAAAATGTTTTGGGTCGAAACATTGCCGTTACGGAAAAATCTTCTCGGTAGTCGAAGCCTACAAGTGTCTAAACACTTGTGCTTCGCTTCTACGAGAAAAATACCCTTTAAAACTATAAAAATCATGAAATTACAGAAATTCACAGAATGATTATTTTTCATAAAAACCAAAATAAACTCGTACACGCATTCGCACGTGGCTCTGATACCACTGTTGGGTTTTTCGGGTCGCGAAAATCACTTTTTCGCGTCGCGGAAACCCCGAAACTCCCTAGCCAACGGATCCGTGCGAAGAGTATAGAACAAAAATTTTACATGTACGAGTTTCTTACCTAGATCTACTCTTAGATCTATATGTTTAGAAAATTACCCTTGATGCATGCCCTTTTCGAATCCCGCTCGTCCAAGGAAGTGCTGGATCTCAAGATTGTCAACGTAGACAATCCTCTAGAAGTATCCACACGAACAAGATGTGTTCTCTAACACACAAGGATGGAGAAGAGAACACCACAGTGTGCTAGCACTTCTTGATGCTCTCGGATGGGATTGGAAGAAGTAGAAAGGAAAAGAAGAGAACACACTCCTCTACAAAATCTCTATGTGACTTTCACTAACCTTTCTTCTTGGATTAGACTCACTCTCCTTTCTTCTCCCTTGCTTGAAACCCACGACCAAGAGAAGAGAAGGAGCAAAAAGAGAGCTTGAGGAAGAAGATGATGTGAATGTGAGTGAATAAAAAATTCATTCTCATTCAAAACCAAAAAGGTAACCCCCATTCTCATTAAAAGTGGCCATTAAAGAGAATAGATTTGTAACCCCCATGAGGTGACACACTTTGATGATGTGGCACATCATCATTAGTCCTCCTAATGCCAAATCACTAATGATGTGGCAAATAGTCAAGTCAAACTTGACTCTTCCTCTTCCTCTCAAGTCAAGTCAAACTTGACTTAATCTCTCTCATGGTTGATCTAATTCAACCATTTAATTCAAGCCAATTTAATATAATGAATCTAATTCATTTAATTAAATTGATTCAATGAGTCATAATCTAAATTAGACTCATTGAACACATGAATCAACTTGAGTCCAACTCAATTAGCCCAATTAGGATTACTCTTAATCAAATTTGATTCATCACATGAATCTAATCCTCTTGGTTCATCATATGAACCTAATCTCCATCCACTTGTTCTTTGTGTGTGACCCAATAGGTTCTTGTAACGTTGGCAATGCCCCTAAACCCATTTAGGACCATAAGTAATGAGCGGTATCTAGCAATACATCATTACTACCCAAGTTACAAGAATGCTGAGATCCAACATCACCTTGTGACTACTAATTGTGACTCCTCACAATATATGACAAGTGTCCTTCTATCCTAGACATCTAGATTGATCAATGTGAGGCATAGACCGTGTCATCCTCTGACCAATCTAAATCTTGAACTCCAAGTAGACTCACTAAATCAAATGAGCTCAATATCTCATATCGACTCATTTGGGCATGGTCATGCACTTTGTGGTCTCACTCTATCAAGAATACCGATGTCTCTCCCGTCATATAGGAGGGATAGATCCCATCTACATCACTCACATCCCTCCGCATAATTTGTTACATACCCAGTAATCGCCTTTATAGTCCACCCAGTTACGGGTGACGTAAGTACATAACTCCTTATATAGGGAACCATGGTGACTTCAGGTCTAAGGACTAGTAGTCATACTAATAGCCACATGAGAAAGTATATGACACTCATATAACAATCCATGATACTTTCTTATGGCGGGTCATTCAGTATACATTCTCTAATACATACTCATGTGTCAACTTGATATCTCTATATCCATGACTTGTGAGATCAAGTTATCGAGTTGACCTACATGCTAGTCTTATTGCATTAACATTGTCTATGAATGTTAATACTCGACTAGGAATGATTAAGAGTAGTGTTCCCTATATCATCTCACTATCGATTCAACCAATCGATTGATATAGGTAAGAACCTTCTACTTAAGGACGTTATTATACTTAGTTTATTTGGCACAAATACAAGTAAGTATAATAACCAAAAACCAAATGTCTTTATTTATATAGAATATGATACAACAAGTCCATAATACAATCATCAAATGATTAGCTTTAGGGCTCTAGCTAACACTAACCTCTAGTTAGGACTTTCTATTATCTAATCTCAGTTAGGACTTTCTGTTACTTAACCTCCAGTTACGATTTTTCATTGTCTAGCCTTAGTTAAGTTAACATTATCGGTTGCCTAACCTCAAGTTAAGGTTTTCGTAGTCAAGCATTTGGTCCCCTCTTGATCTACTTGACTTTTCTCTAATATATTGTCAAATATTGAAACTCAAGCTCAGACCAACCTGAGCTTAGTCAAACTAATCAACCTTAATCTAAGGACGATTGCACCAACACCAATTGATTGATAGATTATAGTAATTGATTGGTAAATATGTCAATGATTGTGAATGATTTTATGATCGTATAACATTTCACTAATCAATTGCTATAGAAATAGATTAGTGGAATGTAACGCGATCGAAAATAAGTGTTGTCAGATATCAATTTATCATGTTATATTGAAAGTAAATAGTGATGATGTTGATAGTGGTGGTGGAAACAAAACTACTACGAGTAATATAAATTTGGAATAAAATTGTCATAATACGTAATAGTGTTAAATAAAATTATTACATATTATAAAGTGCTGGAATAAAATATTTTTGAGATTTAAAATAAGATAGAGAGTTATTTTGATATTTTTAAAATTTTAGTTTTTTTCTTTTGACAAAAATGATAATAATGGATGCAATTCTTATGATGGATTTGAGTGAGTTTAAAGTTTATTTAGGGCTTTCAATAATTATGGAGTGTTCATGACAAACACACTGACAAGCAAACAAATAAAAAAACCGCCCTGTGATGTTTTGAAAATGAAGAGAGATCTACTTTAATTTGGTGGGAATGAAGTGGGCCCTCAAAGGTTAAATTCGCTGATCAGATTCCTGATTTTGGTCAATTTCTTTTTGGGACAATCCTACGGCGTTCAGATTTGTAGGAATGATGATGAAGCAAGCATGCGTACGATCGCTGCCAATCTTTCTCTTTATCATCCAACAGATAAACAAATTAAAACTTTCAAAAAATAAATAAATAAATAAAGCAACTGCCATTCTCATGCTTCAGCAGTGAGATTGAGATTCCACTAATAATATATTTTTTAAATAATTATTTTTTTGGCAATTTGCAGTCCAATTAATAACGTAGCAAGTCACTGTGAAACAAAATTAATTTGGAGAGACATTTCTAATATCATAATCCATTAGATTCTGGGACCGTTGTCCACATGGGGAGAGTGGGGCCCGGCAAAGCAACGCGTCGTGTTTGGTTGGCTGTCGCGCCTTGAGAGTTACCACGTGAACGATGCTACGGAGGCTGGGTATTCACCCTCACACTGCTGCTGTCTTTAAAATAATTAATATATTGAAAAAAAAATATTTAATTAATTTTATTTTTTTTCATATCAAGTGGTGAATAATTTTATAATGTGAAGATGAAATACAATAAAATAAAATAATTAATAATTATATCTCCAAAAAATTTAGTTGAGGGAGGGCACGGATAGTGAGTGCTATTGTGAGGGTGTGCGCAACGAGTCTGATCCATCTGCCGACAATTTGATCGCAAAATCCAACAGCCGCTAGTCAACTCCAAATTTCACGTGGCGACGCCGGCCGTGATGCCACTGCCTTATAAACAACAAAACGAAGAAAAAAAGTTGGACGGTCCGGTAGATTATACATCGGATCCTCTGTCCTTAATTGTCCCTGTTCTTGTGTTTTATTCGTCACTCTTAGTTCACCGTTGGCTTGTCTCTATTCTTGTGTTTCACTCGTCGCCTCTAGTCCATTGTTAGTTGATCAAAATTATATCCTAAAGAAAAGGTAAACCTAGGAGGATCGTCGTTGGCATAAACAACGCCGAAATCTGGTTGGATCTGAGCAAGAGCTTTGATCGATGGTGGAGGAAATTTTGTCAAAATCCGGCTGGATTCCGATACCGAACGTGCTTGCAGTGATTTTCATGGATTTATCTTCCTCAGGGAATAGTTCTAGTTAGGTTGGCGGTCGGAAGCCGTCGATGATGAATTGGGACGATGAGTAAAATACAAAAATAGAAAATTTTAGGGACAAGGATCCTATTAGGGGTGATCATGGATCGGGTTGGTTCGGTTATTGGGGTAAAAAACTACCCGACCCTATTAGATCAAATAATGCAAAATCGGGACCTACATCCGGCCCTATATCCGGCGGTTCTTATGTTTCAGATATCCGACGAGTTGTCAGTTATTTGGATATCCGATCCTATATCCGATGAAATATAAAATATAAATATAAATATAAATATAACAAAAAAATAAAATTTTTTAAAATGATAATAGACATTACTTATTACACGTTATAGCAGCTAATCGGAAATAACTATTACAACGTGTAGCAGTTTATCGGCAGTAGTTACTACAACGTGTAACAGCTTATCAACATTAGTTGCTACAAGTAGGGGTGATCGGATCAGGTTGGTTTGGTTATTGGGATAAAAAATTATCCGACCATACTAGATCAGATAATGCAATATTATGACCCTATATCCGGCCCTATATCCGACGGATTATTTTTTTTTAATTCAATTTAGATCGAAATAAACGGATTGATTGATTTAACGGATTGACTGCTCACCCCTAGATCCTATGCCGCCAAACAAATTCGACAAGTACGAGTGAGTCTTAGCATGACACTCCAATATCATGTAAATTTGTATCCAATCATATTTATTTTTTTACCATCGTGTCGTGTGGAACGATGCCCTGGTAAATTAAGGACAATCTTTATCCCGCACTGTTTTTTTTCCAAGCTAATCTTATTAATTAAAATATTTATTTTAAAAAGCTTTCAAAAAACAGAGTAGTTTTTATTTAAAACGTCAAAAATAATGTCATTCCTATTCTTATATAAATATTAACAATTTTGGTTGAAAATAAAATTTATATAAAAATTGTTTTTTTAACCAAATATTACTATGTCTTACATCAAATTGTTTACTAGAACTTGCATAAGTCAACTATGACAAATCCCTTCTAGCCATTTAAAATTAAAAAGTAGCATCAAGCAACTATCGGTGATAATATGTGTATCGTTATACCTAGTAAGAAGCGACTGGATTTTCATCGTCGATCAGTTCAGATTTTCTATTCCCATTTTTTTTTGTTCTCGTGTTCTACTGTTGATCGGACGGATCATATTATATCTCAATATATCATGACATCTTTAAGATGTGTACAGTATTCTGATGATATGCAAGATATCCTTGAGATGTAATCTGACTTGTCCGATCGACAGTGGAACACGGAGACAGAGAAAAATAGGGACAGAGAATCTGAACTAATTGTCGACATACTATCTAGACCCAATTCCCTCTTCGGATAATTTACCGTTTGAACTGTCTGAAAAGAGTCGGTATAAATACAAACATTATAGGATCAGATTAGTCATTTCTAAAATTAATTGGATCCTAAAAATTAAATACCTGTATTAAAAAAATAGATTGTATACCAAAATGATTGAAAAAAAGGATTTATTCAATTAACTGATAATAATTTTAAAATAATCATATATGATTAATTGTAAATTGTTAGATGGCTTTAAAATATAAATTGATCGAAAGTATATTTAGTTATATAAATTAAAAAACACAAAATGTTATCTAGTTATAATTTTTAAACACTATAAATTTATATCGTAGATATTAAATTATATTATTATTTTATTAAAAATATGGACTTTTTATTGAATAATTTTGGTGAAGCTAAAATAAAATCATGTTAATATTATTTTTTTTAGCGCTGAAAACTAATTTTAAACTTATTAATAATTTTTTTTATTATTTTTTATATAAAAGTATGTGTCATAGTTCTTTTTATTTCTATATCTTAGAATTGTTAATAAGATGAGCAGAAATTTTTTTTATAAATATCTTAAATAGATGATATTAAGAAGTATATCTAATCTGTTGGCTAAGATCCAATATGTATATGTTCTTATATAATATATAATATATAATATTTAATATTTAAGATTAAATTAAATTTTTACGAGCAACATCACTAATATTAGATATTAATGTATAACCATGAAACGTGCTGAATTACATTATAATATTACTTAAAATATAATTAGATACTATCGGTCGTTGCTTTTGTAAGGACATTGACGTGGCTTTTTTTCTCCATTTTACCAAATTCAAATTTTATTTTACGGTAGTAATACTATTCCGTACTAATCAACTTAATAGCATCCGAGGCTAATTACTAAACGATTCTATAAGCCTATATACACTAACTTATAAAATCAATGATACGAATTATGATAAATAGATCCAGAAGATGATGTGACAGTAAAAATTAAGATAGCATGACAGTTATAATTAAGAAGGGACAATATCCCTTCATCTAATTTTGATTAATCGCTTGACACTAGAGTTCTCGGAGCCAATCCGATCGAGTTATAATTAAGTCGGCCGATTGGACTAGCCTTTAAGTTGATCGGACCTGAGGAGTTCGGTGCCTTAAGGATGACCAAACCTTAAGGTGATCAAGATTAAGGATGATCAGCCTTACATATCAACCAGAGTGACTGACTCACTTCCCAATAGATCAGTCATATATATGGTCAAGAGAAAAACTAAACTCCTTACTTTGTATGAGTCTCTCTGTATGTGCTAAGGCGACCCTGATTGTCATCACCCCTAATGGGTTTCCATGTGATAGTATACCTGTGTATCCAGCCGATTATGAAGTCGAGCAAGTTCATATGCCCCAGCTTCACAAATATCCGGCCGGGGAAACACAACCCAGCTTAACATCGACAGAACCCCTCAGAGCATAGCGACGTTTCTCTGGGTAGCTCATTATATGCCCAATCGGGTAAAAGAACGACTAAGCTCACAACATTTATCCTTATATTACTACCTGGATGGAATTCCAGCAAAGCATAAATTATCAGAGGGATTTTCAGGAAGCATAAGGCATTGTATTATTTCTCTAACGGATTTCCAACATGACTGAGATACTATATCATTCTCTGAATGAATGTCTCAAGGCTGTGCAGAATATAGCCGAGCGACTTAATGCTAAGATAGATATAAAGACATTTGGCCTCACTGACCGGCTAGGACACATGCAATATGATACACTACAGAGTAGAATATACAAAATACAACCGAACATTCTCTAAATGAATGTCTCAAGGCTGTGCAGAATATAGCCGAGCGACTTAATGCTGAGACAGATATAAAGACATTCGGCCTCACTGACCGGCCAGGATACATGCAATATGAAACACTATAAAGTAGAATATACAAAATAGAATTGAACAACCCAATAGAAGCAGTCGACTTAAAGACCAATCGAGATATACTCAGCAGGCAAATATCCTAACAAGGTGGTCTGACTTAGAGACTGGTCGGGATATATTCATCAGACAACATCCTAACAACCTGTCATAATAACAACTTTCGTGTCAAAGAATATTCTTCTGAAAACTTCTTCAGGGACCACCGTGTCTCCCATCAGCAGACCAATTATAACAACATATTCCTTCGGTAACTTTGACAACAACAGAAGCTATAAACAACAAAAGAGATATGCATGTGGGTAAAAGAAAGATTCTTCAGACAATTATTATGTGTTGCCTAACAAACTCTGATATACTTTGTCACCTCATGATTGCGAAAGTTATAAGGTGGTATATAAAGGGAGAGTCCTCTCTATGACGAAGATACGCTCTCTGAACATTTATAACTCATCCTCGTGCACGCATCTGCTACTGTTCTTCATCCACCCGTTCGGGCTTGTACTGACTTGAGTGTTGGAGGTCCTTCGCAAGGGATTCCTCCAGGTTTCTAGGCACTAACACTTTGTTGAATCATTTCTGTATGCGCAAGCTCTGAGAGAATCCTCTTCTTAGAGGAAAAGGTCTTCTGCCAGTCAACCCTTGATCTGTCATGCCCAGCACGTCATCATCTCTGTAGTTTTCAAACATGATCAAATTTGGTGTTAGGTTAGAGGACAAGGTGAAGGGGTTGGAAGATGAAGAAAGAAATACTTATCTCTCCATTCGCTCTGGGATGGAATCATATCAAATAAAGATGTCTTAGGGTGGGCACGAAAACGGAATAGGCTATCCGTCACTTGCTAAGGGCAGTAGTAGTGATGAAATAGACATGGAGACAAAGGGAGGCCAAAGAAACGGAAAACCATAGTAGCGCCATTCAAAATGCAAAGGGAGTTGGGGAAACAGAGTCCTACTACAATTTGTTCTCTAAAGACTGCAATGCTTTTTGATGGAGGAAGATAGGTACGATCTTCACTACGTAAGAGGGTAACCCATAGTTGATGCTGAGGTCGTAGGCATCCATAAAGTGAAGTTGGAGGAGCATTGTGTATACCATATGCCATCCTTTGCCATTTTTGCAAAGAAAAGAAGGGGAGATGAGTATTAGAAATAAGGGGACAGCAAAGAAAAGACAGCAAAGAAGAAGAAGGAGAAATGAAAAAGTTAAGTTTCTCAAAGTCTTTCTCCTGAGAATCCCTAAAAGTCACTTTTTCAAGCAAAGTCATCATTTTATAACAATAAATAAGCGGGCTAAATTTTGAACCATTGGATAGGAAAGCGAAACAACGGGTACAATAAAATATGTGCATTTATAATAAACGCACACACACATGTCACCTGTAGAAAGCATGTAATAGTCCTCTCGAAGCACTAGTGCCTTTATCGAAGCAAGCTTTGTTTTTTGTGCCATTCCTGCAAAGGCTCGACCGGTCAGGGGTCGAATGAACTTTAGGGTTCACTAGGGAAAAGTTGAACAAGCTTTAGAGCTCACTCGAGAAGAAAATAAGTGAAATGATAAGGAAGAGGTTAGGTTGGATGCATGCTGAACTAGTTCTTAAAGCCGAGTGAGGATTAGATTGAACGAATTTGACCCCGATCAGTTCTAAATATCCTTACTCTAAAGAAATCTTTAGTCATTATGGTTTGTTCAACCTTTGAGTTTGGATGGATGATCACATAAATTATAGTCGAACGGACTTTGATTCAGACAGACTTGCATTATCCTTAGTATATCATGCACATTCAAGGAAAAACACAAGTTATCGAGACCTAAGTTATTGGACAGAGTGAACACTAGAGTAATGACACGAGACAAATTTAACAGAAAGTTGATCACACAAGTTGATTATATATTTCACAACTACAAATATATTGACACGCAACAAAGTGATTATATATTGGACATTTAAGAAAAAACATAAGTTATCGGGGCCTAAATTATTGGGCAGAGTGAACACTAGAGTAATGACACGCGACAAATTTAACAGAAAGTTGATCACACAAGTTGATTATATATTTCACAACTACAAACATAGCGTCATGATGCTTGACCAAAGGAAAAGAAGATTACATATTGAGCCATAACAAATCAAAGCAGTTGTGAAAACAGGTCAAGCGGAGCCTTATAATTTATCCTCTTACGATGAAGGAAGCAGGCAGGAGGATCGAAAGCTAAGTAACCACCTTCCTTTAATTGCTCCACCGCACCCTCCACTCCAAGAAGGAGTGCTTTGCTGATGGAGCGGGCAATGGGCACATTAAAGGCAGGTGTTTGGAAGAGAGCTTTTTTCCTCATCTCGAAGTGTTCATCCTCTCCTACTCGGTATGCTTCTAATTCTGCCCGGGCAGCTATTAGCTCAGCTGAGATACTTGCCAGTCATGTTTGTAAAATCGCAACCCTAGATTGTAGGATCGTACGATCCTATGATCCAGAAGCACAAATCGATCTAGGATTGTGCAAAATCAATTTTTACAGTAGGATCGCAGCATGATCAGTAGGATTAGAACATAATCGGTAGGATCGTAATAGGATCGAAGCAGAATTGGAGCAGATCGGTGGAAGCTTTGAGTGGTCATAACTTTTGATTCGGATTGAACCACATGACCTATAATATATCAAATCAAAGCTCATTTAGTGATCTTTAATACATTTTAAAATTTATCCTTAACCACCCTATTTCAAACCCAAAAATATCATTTAAATCATTTTCAGAGACTCAGAAGATTTTATCTTTTTTTTCATCTTGTTAGGGGTTTTAAATTATTTAAACATATATTTAATAATTTTTTAGTTAGTTTTTGATAAAAATATTCTGTTATTTCTTTTCCTCAAAATGATGAGTTTTTGGATATCTATTGTCTAGTACTATGTGGCATCAACCAGTTTTTAGAAGATTATTTCCAGCATTCATATTTGAATCAAAGGATTTAATAGCTTCTGTTATGTACGTTAGGTGATTTGTTAGCCTTTAAATTGGATCATCTTATAAACTAAGAAAATATTTTTAGTTTGAATGTGATTATTATTATATTAATAGAACTTTTATATTCTTTCATTTTATAATATAAAAATATAAATATTATTATTGTGTGAAAATAGTAGTTAAATTACTAGTTAATTTAAATTTGTACATGTAGTATGTCATATGAGGTGCTGAGTATAAATGATTGTATATATATATATATATATATATATATATATATATATATATATATATATATATATATATATATATATATATATATATATATATGTAAAATTAGTTATCTATTTATATGTAAATGAGTTTTTCAGATATTTTTTCTAATTATTAATCATGTATGATAAGATTTTAAGGATTTTTGGTAGGATCATACGATTCTACGATCTGATCTCGACCGATTCGATCTTGACCTTAAATCGATTCTGCGTAGGATCGCGATTCTACAAACTATGCATGCCAGCTCAAATTCCTTGGAAGATAGGGAATTTTAGGCAGTCGCCAAGTCTGAGTGGAGAGCATTTCGCTCGGCATCTCGAGAAGACAGCTCGGAAACCTTGGTAGCAAGTTCGGCTTCATGTGTAGCCTTTTGCTCTTTCAGCTGTACAAAAAAGCGATCGGTTTCAACCTTTAGCTGGGTGGATAGGCGATCAGATTCTATAGTTTTTCATCCAACTCCATTTTCATACTCACCCGGAGGGTTATCTCTGATTGAAGTTTAGCTTCAGCAGCCTCCAAGGCAGTATTAAAGTTGATCGTCTTCTCAAACTCAGATTTAGACAGTCGTTAAGCCTCTTAAAGTTGGGTTTCTAGTCCATTAATCCATTCGGAGGAAGGTGCAAAATTAAAATAGCTTCAGAAATTTTCTATTTTAATATTTTGTTTTCCTGTGACAAGGAGTACAATTATTGGGCGACACTCATCTCAATCGCCTAGCTCTGAAGAAAAGGACAAGTAGCATTAGAAATAGTCAATGTATGAGGGGGTAGGTCAAAATACTTCACCTTGGTTCGTATATAGGCATATTCGTTTGCTAACTTCCCAGGAGTTAGCAAACCCCTTAAAAGTATCTGGCCAGTCGGGGCAGTCGAAGGGGAAGTTGTGGCCTATATGGATGACACATCGAAGGTAGTTGAAAATTGATGAGGTTTTCTCAGCTTGGTAAAGACTGAAGGAGCCTTTGCACGAGGAGATAGGATGAAGGTGGGATCTATCGCCTCGTCCAATAGGGAGATCACCTCCTGAATCCGGGCAGGCTCGAACGTTGGGCTAGCAGAAGGAGGAGTGGACAAGGTCCGCTCAAACGATTGTTCCTATGCTTCCTCCTGGACAGGCTTTGCTTGGATGGGAGATAGGTGAACAGAAGGCACCTCACTTGTGGGTGCTTCGATTGACATCGTTGACTCTTCAGAGACTTCGGCGTGAACAAATTTATGCCTTTTCAAAGGAACATCCTCCCCCTCTAGGGGAGAACTTTCAGGCATAAGAATGGGAGCGAATGGTAATTCCACTAAAGCAACATCCACACTGGGCTCGACCGCGAGGCTATCGAACATCCCATCAGTAGGGGCAGCTGGCTGTAAGCCTCGCTCGGCTTGCAGTTCTCACTCTTTAGCCTCACTTTGTTAGTGATAATGCAATGATTAAGTTATCGAAACTTACTGAAAGAGATAGGAATCTTCTTTTGTATGGGGCTCAAGCCAAACAAGTGTAGGAGGCCTTCTTGTAGCCATCGATGAATCTTAAATTATTGGCTGCTTAGCTTGGGAATGTTAATGTAATATCCCTAGGTCAAGGTTGACTTGGTTGACTAAGTTTGAGTTGGCTCAAGCTTGAGTCTTGATGTTTGAGTTTCGATGTTTGACAATACATGGAGATTGAAGATGCAATCGTTCGATTGGGGAGATTGTTGATACAATTCCCCTCTGGTCAAGGACTGACCAGTTAGATGTGAAGAATAGTCAAGTAGGTCAAAGAGTTGACCGGATACTTGACTGCGAAAGTCATAACTGGAGGTTAGGCAAGGAGAAATCCTGGTGAGTGAAGCTAGGTGAAAGACCTAGTGAGTGAAGCTAGACAGTTGGAAAACTCTGGTGAGTGAAGCCAGGTGAAAGAACAAGTGAGTGAAGCTAGGCAGTGTGAAAGTCCCGGTGAGTGAAGCCGAACAGTGTGAAAGTCCTAGTGAGTAAAGCCAGACAGATGGAAAGTCCTAGTGAGTGAAGCTAGGCAGATGGAAAGTCGTAGTGAGTGAAGCTAGGCAGATGAAAAGTCCTAGTGAGTGAAGCTAGGCAGGTGATAACCCTAGTGAGTGAAGATAGGTAAAAGTCCTAATGAGTGAAACCATACACTTGGAAATCTAGGTGGGTTAAGATTGATCGGACACCTGGTGTTAGGAAGTCCAAGTAAGTCAAAGGAGTGACTAGATACTTGGCACAAGGAAATCCAGATGGGTCACAGTTGACCGGACATCTAGTGGAAGTCCAAGTGGATCATGAAGGACTGGACACTTGGCACGAGGAGAGAAGTCCAAGTGGGTCAAAGGGTTGACCAGACACTTGGCGAAGAAGTCCCGGCAAGTCAAGAGAGAGATTACCGAGGACGTGCGGAGAGGTGCATGGTCATAGGAATGATTTGGTTGTCATCTCCATCGTAAATGTCTATTTATGAATTACCACTATATGACTCCCTCTTCTTTTTTTGAAACGGCTTCTAACGCACAACTCCTCATACAACTAAATGATTTCTCTCTTTTGAAACGACTTCTAACGCACAAGCAACCTTTGAAAAAAAAAATTGTTAGGTCCTCAAGGCGTAAAGGGGAGTGTGAATTGATCAACGATCGTAATGAAAGGGACAAATGGGTGAAAGTGGGACTTTGATCCAATTAGTCGGTTATAGTTCCTTTGACTAGACTTGAAGGGGAGGCTAGAAATATAGATTATGACGAGTGGACCCAGGAGGTGACATGGCAATCAAAGTCAAGATGGTATGACAGTCACAGTTGATAAAGGATAACATCCCCTTATCTAGCTTTGCTTAATCGCCTGACACTAGGGTTCTCAGATCTAATCTGATCGAGTTATAAGTCGGTTGACTAGACTAGACCTTAAGTTGATCGGACTTTAGGAGTTCGATGCCTTAAAGATGACCAAACCTTAAGGCGACTAAGATTAAGGACAATCAACCTTACATATCGGCCAAAGTGATTGACTCATTTCTCAATAGATCAATCATAAGTATTGTCACGCCCCGGGGGAGTCATTGCCAGAAAAAATTTCGGCAACATCTCCCCTGTACAGGTAATAATATGAAACTTCCTACAATGCCCTCAGGGCCACATATACCTCGGTCAACACGGCCGGAACAATAACAATAAAATATAATAACATACCACGCAGTTTAGTATCACAATCCACTAAAACAACGATAAGGAAAATCATCTCAAAAATCCTACTCAACTACACCCATAAAACTTAAAACTTATATCCTACTCAACTACACCCATAAAACACAAATCATAATGACGCAAATAAAATCAACTCACCTCTTCTACCGTCCAGGCAGGTATGTAGCAGAACATATTCAAATAAATATAAAAAAGAAAACCCATCGACAAATAAAAGACCATATAGTAATCCATAGAACAAAACTAGTACAAGTCTAAAACGTAGTCTATATAGCATCATAAGAAAAACAAAATGACCAAATAAATATCCTTGCAATCTGCAGGGGGACTAGCGATTGGAACTCTTCGGACAATCTCAACCTGAAAATAGTAATAACAACGGAGTGAGTCAACTCCTCAGCGGGTAACTACTGACATGCATGTAAGAAAATAACCAATAGAAATAATTATGCGTACAGTCTCCTGATCTAGGAATGATAAATACAAACTGAAATATATAGAAGAAAAACTGTACTAACCAGGACCTGGTGTATGGATAATAAATCAAGAGGTATAGAAATCCTGTATGCATGTCAAATATATGCATCCACCAAATATGCAGCATATAAGTGTAGCAAACGCAAGCAATAAATGCATCAATGCGTACGATGCCAATGACATGTTCTGGTCACCCCTACTGCCAGTCAGCCTTCTCACACACGATGGTGAGACCGAGTGGGTAGGGATGTGACAACCATGCACTCTGCCATCACTGTTCCTCAGTGACCAAGTGGACGGGATGCTGTCGGAGTGCACCTATCCTCCTTACCCCAAATCATAAGTGTGAGAGCTCAATGCTCCCATCTCCCTGAGCAAGTCTAGCGAGGGATCCCTGCCGGCTACCACGCTACGTCACACTACCCATGAGTGGACCAATGGAGCCAAACAGAGCAAAACTATCTGCCGGCTACCACGCTGCGTCACCAGACCAGCGGAGTCTAACAGAGCAGAATTGTCTGCCGGCTACCACGCAGAGTCACCGGAGCAACAGAGCGTAACAACAGAACTGCCACACACCCTGCCTGACATACTACTAATCCGTGAGTGGTGGTGTGTGCAAATCTATGTAACTGGCGACGTGCTCAACAAGGAGCCGGCTATCGCACAACATGCAATCATGCGAGATGGTGCATGACACTAAGCATGGAAATATCATGATCCTGTCCATCTCTACATAATGTGTACCATAGGATAAATAGATCTAATCAATGGTCTAGGTACACATGGCAGATATGGTATAAAAACCTAGGTCCTGAACATAATAAGACATGGTTATGTCACTACCCCTATAAGCATATATATAATCAGGTTGGTACTAACATGAAATGCAAAATATGTAAGCAAAAACAACACATGTAACAAGTATCCGGTAGTGACAAACCGATGCAGATATGAAACATAATCATTACTATTTGTTAAAAACTACTATGCATATCAAATGACGTATCAAAATAGATAAGTCAAGGTACCCGCCAATAGAAAGGTTCAATCCGGTCCAAATCAGACGTCGAGATGCTCATCTCGCGTCAAAGTCCTGTGTCACCAATATATATACATTTTTATTTAGCTACAACTCAAACGAATAGCTAAATAAAAATCCTTAAGAACAATTTAGGGAAAAATCCTAAACTATAAATCTCAACCTACCTAAATTAAATCCAACGGTTAATTAGGGTTAGTTACATAATCCCCAATTAACCCATTAGATTAATAATTCAAACCTAAATCAATTATACTAATCATGAAGTCTACCTTATACCTAATTCAAACACATAAACAATATTTATTTCATTACCCTACTCCTTACCTCAATTCCAAACCTATCCGATTGATCACAGCCAGACAGGTCAATCGCTGAAAACTGCTAGATGTACTCGTTGTCGGAGATCTGTTGTCGGAACTATGAATAGCTGCTGCGGAGAACACATAGTGACTGTACCATAGCGATCAGCCCATCAATTCAATACAGGATAAGAAAAATCCAAATACCCAATATGCCTTACCTACTTGATACCCCCTTGTTTCCTCTCTGCCAGCAACTGGTGGACGATATAAACGTTAGGAGGATTTGCCGAAAGACTAACCTGGCCAGAGGTGGCGGCGAGGGATCTGATCTAGTGGACAAGGGGAAATCGGTCACTGGTCATGCAGCAAGATGCGTGAAATCAACAAATCAGAGAGGGCAACAACCAGACGGAACCTGATGATCGAAGGAGAAGATGATAGCCCGACCGAAGGTGGTGAACCGGAAGCTAGGGCACTACTCCAATGAACCTAGGGGTGCTCGGCTTTAGGCTAGGGCAAAAAGGAAGACTAGGGCTCAGAGAAGGACGACGTTGTCGCGTGCCTAAGGAGGAGGAAGTTGGTCGGCTGTGAACCCAACCTAGGGCACGAAAAGATTGGCTGAATCGGGCGGTGGTGGCTTGGTGTCGCACGAGATGGGCGGCTCCAATAGATGTCGGGCGGTGCTCGAGTGCCGGCGAGGAAAAGACATTGGCGACGCGCGGCTCGGAATGGATGAGGAGGAAGAATCGGGAGAAGGGCTCGGTGAGGAAAGGGGAGGAGACGAAGATGTAAACCCTCGGGCACAACTTTGTATGCGAGGGGAGGAGAAACCGTCGTGTGCGGTTTGGGGAGAAACGGTAAGGATCGGGCGGGAGAGGAGAAGGAGGGAATCGGTGCAAGTAGGCGTCGGGTGAGGGCTCGGGCATGTGGGGGAGGAAACGAAGGAAAAGAATAAAAGAAAAAGAAAAAATCCAACCTTTCCTCGTTAAAATGGGGTAGCCTAAACAGGTTTTGCGTGGTTCAATCTTTATCCCCGTAACTTACATCATATGATTCCCGAAAAATTTCTATAAAATTTTTAAAAATTCTAAAAAAATTTCTTATGGTTATTTGTCCTTTTTCGATATTTTACAAATATGATCAAGAGAAAAGCTAAACTCCTTATTTTGTATAAGACTTTCGGAGTGACGCTGATGGTCAGCCGTCCCCTAATAAATTTCCATGCGGCAGCGGACAGTCCATTCTCAGGAAAAACTTCTTCGTGGATTATAAACTCACCTTACAAAGAGCGAATAGACTGTCCGCTTTCGGAACAGTCGATTATGCCTGAGTCTGAAACCTGAAACTCAAAAAAAAAAAACAAAAAAAAAACAAAAAAATTCCTAAACTCAGCAAGGAGGAGAAAGTCGACGCAGAAATCCCAGTCGCCTGACGAGTAGGATTTTCTCGATGCACGTTCAAATGAGAATAAAAAACTAATGCTTTTAAATTTGCACACCAATTTTATTTATTTATTTATGTAAAAAAAAAAAAGATTTGTGCGCTAACCGAGGGATACCGATGCAGTCATTTGCATAGAAAATGCCAGTTCCACTCCCCAGAATCCTCTCCTTGTTTCAAATATTTACTACTTTATTACTCCAAAGTATGCGAGGCATGCAGCTGCAGCAGCAATACTGCCATTTTACAGCTAGGGCATCGGCCCGCCTGCCTCCTGCCTCCTGCCTCCTGCCTCCTGCCTCCGCCTCATTTTTTATCCGAAAGAGGGGGAAAAAAAAAGCAGCAGCAGAACCTGCACAATGCCCGAACAAAGAGAACGTCTTTGCGAGTTCGAGCTCCATGTCGCAGTATAACTGAAACGGTCGGTTTGGTTAACAGCGCGCTCGTACATGGCCTCGCTGCTGTCGCTCCGCCTCGTCGCCGTTGCGCTCCTCCTCTTCCTTCCGTCCGGGAGGCCTGATCTGGCCTCCGACACTGCGGCGCTCGTCGCCCTGCGCGATGCCGTCGGCCGGTCCGCGCTGCGCACCTGGAACTCCTCCGTCCCAGCTTGCAACTGGCCGGGTGTTTCCTGCGTGTCCGGGCGCGTCCGCGAGCTCCGCATCCCCGGCGCTGGTCTCATTGGCCAGATCCCCTCTGCCGTCGGTAGCCTCACCGCCCTCCGTACGCTCAGCCTCCGTTTCAATGCCCTCGCTGGCCCTCTCCCTCCCGAGCTCGCGGGCCTCACCGAGCTCCGTAACCTCTACCTCCAGGATAACCGCCTCACTGGCGAGATCCCCGCCTTCTTTGCCTCCCTGAAGAACCTCGTCCGCCTCGACCTCGCCGACAACCGATTCACCGGCGGGATCCCGCCCGAGCTCAACAACCTCACTCGCCTTAGCACGCTCTACCTGCAAGTCAACCAGCTCCGTGGCGAGATCCCTGCCCTCCCCAACCTTGCACAGTTCAACGTGTCGTACAACGAGCTCAACGGATCCATCCCGGCCAGCCTCCGCTTATTTCCCAGGAGCGCGTTCCTGAACACAAGTCTCTGCGGTGCCCCCCTTGGACCCTGTCCTAGCGAGATCGTGCCTGCTCCGCCAACAGAAGGAGCGTTTGCGGTCAATGCCAGCGGCGGCGTGGTAGACAGCGGCAAGAAGAAGAAGCTCTCGGGAGGGGCAATTGCCGGGATCGCGATCGGTGGCGCCTCCCTTGTGTTTGTCCTGGTCGTCGTGCTTCTCCTTCTCTGCAGTGAAAGAAGGTCGCAGTCATCGGGAGCAGCATCTGCTAACGAGAAGCCGAAGGAGATGAGAGCGATTACAGAGCAAAGGGATAATGAGGGTTTGACCGGCGGAGGGAACGGGAACGGGAACGGCCCGGCGGTGATTTCGGCTACTGCGGCCTCCGCAAAAGCTTCCTCCAACACCAACAACCTGGTGTTCTTCGGCAGCGCACGAACGACGACGAGGCCGTTCGATCTGGAGGATCTGCTGCGGGCGTCGGCAGAGGTGCTGGGGAAGGGCACTTTTGGAACGACGTACAAGGCGGTGCTTGAATCAGGGATGACGTTCAGCGTGAAGCGTCTGAAAGAGGTGAACTTGCAGGAGATGGAGTTGAAGGAGAAAATCGAAGATATCGGCGTCATGGACCACGCCAACCTGGTGCCCCTCATGGCCTACTACTTCAGCAAGGATGAGAAGCTTCTGGTCTACGAGTACGTGCCCATGGGAAGCCTCTCTGCCCTTCTACATGGTTTGCCCCCGCCCCCATTCTTCCCTTTTCAAATGCTCAATTCAGTCAAATTTTCTAGTATTATCTTCGCGTTCTTGATCTACATAAATGATTAAATCTATGTTCATGCGGTTTGCATTCATCTGCGATGCATGCATTTTTCTGATTTAGGTTTTTTAGCCTCTCTGTCCCTCATTGTTTAAAATCCTTATTCTCTTCCTCGAGTTACCAATTCCTTGGGTTATGTTCTTGATGATTGAGTCATGTCCATACTTTCTGTAGATAGATTTATGTTGGGCAAAAATCAAATGAGCACCTCAAATTATGCAAACCGTCGGAAGAACTCTTTTTCAAAAAATAAAATAGGGCGTCTCATTTTTGGAGAATACTTTTACTTTCAGCGTTATTATAGTGACTACAACTAGTAACTACTTAGTAATGACATGTAATAATTAATACAATACTATTAGTATTGTAGTATTGTAACAACTACTTAGTAGTTTCTACAATTGTGTAGTAGCTACTTGGTAACTTTTACAACCGTTTTAAAATAATTTTGATTAATTTAAAGTGATTTTGATGAAGTTTAAATAATGGTAAAGAGTATTTTGATATAATAGTATTCAGTATTTAAAATTTATGGGTTAGAATTTTAGGATTTAGACTTTATAATTTACAAAACTGTATAATTTATGGATTAGAATTTTAGGGTTTAGACTTTATAATTTACAAAACGGTATAGCAACTACTTAGTATATTCTATAACTGTGTAGCAGTTATCTAATAACTTCTACAATTGTTTTAAAGTGATTTTGATGAAGTTTAAAATTTTTTGGACTAAGTTGTTAAAAAATATTTTGATATAATAATATTCTAGATTTAAGGTTCAAAATTTTAAGGTTTTAGATTTGGGATTTAAAATTAAGCTATAATTGCGTAGCACCTACCTTAATAGCTTCTACAATTGTGTAATAGCTACTTAATAGCTTTTTCGACTGTTTTAAAGTGATTTTGACCAATTTAAAGTGATTTTGATGAAATTTAGATAATTATGATCAAATTGATAAAGAGTATTTTTTTATAATAATTTTGATTAAAATGAAACGATGTTACAACAACACTCGAATTAAGAATATTCTTCGAAAGTGTGGGGTGTCATTCTGATTTAAAAAAAATAGATGTTCATTCACATAATTTGATATACCTTTTTGATTTTTGTCCATTTATATAATAGGATTTAGATATAGATTTTGTCTCTGGGTCTGTGTTTGTGAAATTGACGCACCAACAACCATGATTGAAGAGATTGTATTACCTGGTTGATTGTTTGCACCTATTAAGCATTCAGTGTATACACTAATTTTGATGATCATCCAGGTGAGTTTGGTTTGGATATGAAGCACTTATATCATGGTCATTGTTTTCTGTTAATAGTTCATTTGATTCGAATGCAGTGACAAGGCAATTACTTTCTTGTTTGGTTTTTCCATTTTCCTAGCATTTAGCCGATCTATGGTAGAACAGTGAAGTGATTTCTTTTTATGTCTTTGTCCGATCAACTGCACAGGCAACAGAGGATCTGGTCAAACTCTCCTCAACTGGGAAACAAGAACTGGGATTATACTCGCAGCTGCACGAGGCCTAGAATACATTCACTCCACAAGCCCTTCAGCCTCTCATGGCAATATAAAGTCTTCCAACATCCTCCTCACCAAGTCGTATGAAGCCCGAGTTTCTGATCATTGCCTGGCTCTTCTTGTGGGGTCAACATCATCGACATCTGGTCGCGTTGCAGGCTACCGAGCTCCAGAGGTCACCGATACCCAAAAGGTTTCGCAGAAGGCTGATGTGTACAGCTTCGGGGTCCTGCTTCTTGAGCTACTTACTGGCAAAGCCCCAGCACAGGTCCTCATGAACGAGGAAGGAGTTGACCTCCCGAGATGGGTGCAATCGGTCATCAAAGAGGAGTGGACGTCCAAGGTGTTCGATGAGGAGCTACTGAGGTACCAGAATGTGGAGGAGAACATGGTGCAGCTCCTGCAACTTGCTATAGATTGTGTGGCACAGTACCCAGACAAGCGGCCATCCATGTCTGATGTGGTGCTCCGTATCGATGAGATTCGGAAATCAAGCCTCGCATCCTCCTACCAAGATCACCAGAGTGCTCCACAAAGCATCGAAGGTGGCAATTAACAGTAGCTCACAGGAGCTAGGCCTGCTTTACCTTGAGTTACTCAACAATGTATTGGTCCACGTCCTAGTTAGTTTCTTCATTCCTTGTGATTAAGTAGTTTGCTATATGATCTTTTATTTCTAAAAGCACACGCTGTTGTTCCTCTTCTAATCAGGTGGAATCGGTTTTTAGGATAGACAAGTTGTGTCTTATGCAGGTAGTACGTTCATGGATGAAAGTAGGCTCCTTGTGATTAACTAATTGTTGAGTTTGTTGGGAATTAGTTGACAATGACAGAATCTTGTGTTAGATTTCAATTTCCTTTTTACTGGTTCTTAGACTTGTCTCGACCTACATAGGTGGTATTTACATTTCATTCTCACCTCATTCACATAACTTAGATATCTAATTTTTACGATTTGATTAATTTTTAAGATGGACGGCCTAGTTCCACATACCAGTCACTGGTAAATTTGAAAAGCACGGATGGATCTTGACAGACAGTTCGGCATCACAAATATGCCCTATGAGAGAATTGAACTTTTCTCATATGGGTATATCATCCTACCGCTTAACATTGCACCGTGGCATTCTACTTACTAAGTTAAATGTCACTAAAATAAGTCTAAGAAGTTCCTTATATTCTAACTATAATTTGTTTATCATGTATGATAAGTACCTCAATTCTCTATGTTAGGATATATGCCTTTTGTAGCATGATATACTAAAGTAAGTGGCAAAAATTAAAGAGTTGCTAAATATGTATTAGTAAAATTAACAACGATCTAAGCAAGCATTTATATGAGAAATTCTAAGCATCGTAAACCATTTTAATATGTTATAATAACTGGACATATTAAGATCTAAAATAAATAAGATACCACTAAAAGAAGAAAAACATGGTCAAAAGGAAGGCTTATTCAAGTTGGGGGTTCAATCTAAACCTTCCTATCATATTCTTAGTAAGCTCATTGAGCATGTTATAAGTTTGCGTAGCATAAGATCTGACAACTATTAATACCATGTCATCTATTTTGATGACACTAAACAATGGACAATTCACCACAATTTCACAAGCACATCATCATAGTTTTACGAATAGCGTATGTTTTACCTTGATCGAGTTTTTGCGACAAAAAGAGCTTACCAACATACTATGGTTTATTTTAAAGCCATGATCCCATAATGATCTCACTATAGGACAAGTCAAACACAAGATATGAATCTTACACAAGTGTGCACCTTATAACCTAGTATAAAACTTGCCCAATCCAAGTTTCTAGTCCTTGCAAAATACAAGATACACAAATATGACCTACTAGAACACTGATTGTTACTTGAGAAATCAATGTGGTTTATTTTTCCACATTGATTGTTACTTCAACAATGGTATACTGATGAAAGAAATCTTTGACCAAATAGTGCATTTTAACTTTAATTAAAAAAAAAAATCCATTAGGCATCCTTGTAAATCACAAGATAAGAGACCTAGTTGATCACCTTCAAGCTTAATTCCGACATCCTTGCTTCTGACAGTTAAATCTAAAGGTTCTGGAAAAAGAGAAGAACAAAAAAAGGCAGAATGAATCATTTATGGTATAGTACCTGTAAAAAATAACACCAATTTAGCTGTTGATCAACCACGTCTTTAGAAACTTATTCTAATGTTGCCCTCAGCAAATTGCTGCAGGCTTAGATCAAGTTGATCAAGAGAGTTTATTCAGGGCTTGGACATTTTGTAAGAGCCTGTGACCCTTGCTAACAAGGAGTTATATTTGAACTTAAGCTGAATCAGTGTTAAAATAGAAAACACAAGCATATATATCTATATATTATACCAGCAAAAGGACCATACACACCATATTTAGAAACAACAGAGGACGTTTATTACCACACTCACAAAGACTACCCTAAAAACAAGAACAAGTTAGGATAGTACCCACTGCAGCTCCCTAAACCATAATGTTCTGAATTTATGCATCTCCATCAGGTCTACTGGCCAAGCACAGCTCATGTAACTCGTTCAGAATCCATTCTTCACCTGTGCGTCCGCCAAGAACAAGAACCCTCGTCCCTCCAACTACACAAGTGCTATGCCCCCATGCAAACTTTGGTGGCTGACCAGGGACATTGAGGATCCTCCATGTCGATTCTTCTTCCAGGGGATCCAGGAGGAAGAGCTGAGATGGGGAGTGAAGTCCTGCAATTGATCCACCAAAGATGATGATCCTTCCACAGGGTAAACTCACTGCTACATGGTCCAATCTAGGTGGAGGCCCTGCACCTGGGAAACCATTAGTCCCAAGCTGCCTCCATTGTGGCTCCTCTTCTTCTAAATCAATACTGTAAGTGTCACATGACCGCAGCCTTAGTGTACCACTCTTTGCCATACCCCCAAACATTAAAATCTTAGTTTTGTCATATACTGAAAGTGTGTGGCCGAGTCTTGGGGGAGGAACCCATGAAGAAGGTATCTCCCTCCATGTTGGCTTCTCTCTTGTCAAATCCAGCAGATAGGTGTCACTCAGAAGCACACCAGCATCTGTACACCCACCTGATACAACCAGTTTCGATCCATCAACAGTGCAAGAGCTGTGCCAGGATCTGGGCAAAGGGGGAGCTTCACCAAATACTTCTTTCCATCCTGGCTGCTTGGCATCCAAATCCAACACAAATACATCGTTGAGTAATCCTTGCCTTCCATAGCCCCCGAAGACAACTAGCCATGATCCATTTAGACATGAAAGAGTATGTCCCCAACGTCCTGGAGGAGAAGAAGTGACCTTCACACGGTGCCATTCTGGATTTGTTGACTCAAGATTAAGGACAAAAGTATCATCCATTGGTTGCATGTTGATGCCTTCTCCTCCAAAGAGAACCAACCGGTTACCAACAGCACATGCACTGAAATTGCAACGGGAAGGTTCTACTCTACCACCAACAGTGAACTTCTTCCATGAAGCTGCCTCCAGTGTGGTTAGCTCCCTAGCAAGTCTGCCCCAGCCTAATTTTTTGGTGCTCAGTTCCAATCTTATGGTCACTTCTCTTCCCCATGCATTTTGGCAAACCACCTTCCTCAAGTGCTCATTCTTTGTTAGCTGACGCATCCTTGTGCATACTGATCCAATAGATGCTACATCCCTAGGTGTTAGTCGTGACAGAATGTTGTGAGCAAGGACTTCATCCGAGAGCTGGAGAATCCCACAATAGTCTTGGTATCTGATAATACAGTCAGTTTCAGAAATAGAAGAATTTGCATCCTGATTAGAGGACTTAATGCAGGAGTTGTGTTTGAAGACAGGGTAGGATAAACGGTTGAGATCAATGTTTGCTTCAGAGAATAACTGAATCCCTATGATGTGGGTCACAAAACCATCATCACCATATATGGGCATGAGCCTCAATCTGTTTACCAATGGAGTTCCATCCTTCCGAAAGTTGAGAATCTCTCCATGAAACTCTATGCCTTCCTCTAGACATCTATGAATTTCAGCAACAACCATAGGATCCACCAGGGGATGCCTTCTTTGTGCTCGTGGATCACGAAACTGCAAGAATCGGCTGAAATAGAGTTCTAAAATGAATAAGATCGGATATTAAATCTTTATTTCTTAAATGAAAAGATTGAAAAAAAAAAGTATAAGAATTGGAAGAGAAGTGGAGAAAATAATGTCTGATTATATCAAAATAATATAGCACCCAAGATAACAGATGGGATCATGTATACCATGATATAGACTCAGATATCTGAGCAATGTGGCACAAGAAATAGTGACTTCTTTTTGACAAACAGAACATCAACATGTAAGCGTCAATAAATTCCAAACATAAAACTGGAACAGATAATAACATGATTGTGTTCTATCAAAACATTTCCAACATCACTAGGTCTACAAAAACTGGAATTAATATGTCCTAATTGTAATTCTCAAGTAGCAAAATGAACCGAGGCAAAAAAGCTGAACAAATAATAACAGGACAATAGAAGCCTCTTGAATTCTCATATGTGCTAAAGCGAACTGTTTGACCAGAATGATTCAAATGTATGCAACTTCCATTCTTATTGAAAAATTCTCTACCCGTATAGATTTGAGGTAATCTTGTACCTTGTACAACTTCAATTGTATAGGTCACTAGAACTCCAATGGCCCCCAACTATTCATTTTTCACAATTCCTAACGTTCTAAACAGTAACTAGCCAAATTCCATCCCATTGCTCCATCGGTCATATATTTTTATATAAAATGAATAATTTGTGTACATCCATGATGTCTCAAGGAAATTAAAATTATTCATACGAGTTTAATCGGACTAACACTGAAACAAGCTAAACACGAAAGACTATCAGCCTAATCATTAATCACATATAATTCATGGAATTCCTTCTTTGAGAAATTAGTTCAACTGACAGAAGTAGGGGAGAAGATCAGGCATTTAAATAAGAACAAAGGAAACATATCAAGGTGATCATACACACAACCTTTTTTTTTCTTTTTCTTTTTTGCCTGGGTCACAATAAAAATAAAAAGGATTTTAATGCCAATTGTGTCATCGAATCTCCACCTCAATGATTTTGCTAAGACATCGAATCTCCACCTCTAGTCAAAACAATGATTTTGCTAAGACTTCATACTCGGAAACAAGACGATCGAACTACCAACACTTGATCAGTCGGGGGGGAAAAAAAAAATTACGTATGAATCAGTCAAAACCACTCAAACCGATTCAAGAAGAAAAGAGAACTTTTTTCTTAGCAAAACTGCATCCACCACAAAAGAAGTATATTTTCACAGGAGGAATAAAACCCCACCAGTTCCTTCCGAGGACCTCGTCGGCGCGGTACCCGGTGGCGTTCTCAAAAACGGAGTTGACGTAAATGATCGGGAAGTCAGGTTGGGCGGCATCGGAGACGACGAAGGCGGAGGGGGTGAGGGGGTAGTAGAACCGCCCGAGGTCCACCATCTCCTCCTCCGCCACCACTTCAAACTCTTCCTCCACCTCCATTTCGTCGTCCGGCGACCACTTCATCCGCTTCAGCGGCTTCTGCTCCCCTCCTCCCGCCGTTTCCGCTCCCGCCGCCATCCTCCACAACTGTCAACAGATGACGAATTCGCTAAAAGAGAAAGATCAACACTCGTACAAGATCGGAGAGGGCTTCTGAATTAGGGTTTAATAGGTGATTGGGATAGGGATCGGGATTGGGGAAGGAGGAAGTGGCGGTGGACGAGAAGCTGCAAAATATCTTCGCATGTCAGAGCAAATAAGATTCCTGAAAATTCTACATTTAAATGTTCACGATGCTTTTTTAATAAGTTAAAAGGAGACGCAACATTATTGGTGAATTTGGATTGGCCCACCACGGGCCCACATAGACAAGATTTTATTAACAACTTGTCCACACACTAAGATATTTTAATTTCTTTTTTTTTAAAAAAAAAAAAAATTCCTGCTGCTGCTGCTAATAATAATAATTATAAAATTTCATTTATGATGTTGTGGGAGGATCTAAATGATAATTTTTTAATTAAAAAAAAAAGGAAATGCTTTGCTGGTCTCCTATTGGTTGCTTCCATTTTTGTGATGTGTGAGTCATTTGTAAGATATTTCCTAGTGGTATCGGTCAACTCTTTAAATATCCTAGATCACTAGTTTGACAATAATCTAAAAAAATAAAAGTTGACCAACGAAATTCTTATTTCTGTTTTCTAAAGTTCTTGTTAATTTTAGATTTTGATTTGTTGTGATAAAGATACTTTATTGATTCTTATTTTAGTTTTTGTTTTTTGAAAATTGACTATAAAATCTATATTGGAATAATTACTTATAAATTATAGCAATCCGTGAGACTGATAATTATGTAATTAATTAATAAGACAAGTGGATGGTTCTTGTGATAATTAAAAGGTCAACTCAGTGAAAACTGATTATTGCTATAAGAATGGTCCTTAAGCAAGATCCAGTTGCATTTCCAAAATATCTTATCAAAAAAGGTCGACACAATTGTGCGAATGTCAAAATCTTCAAGTGGGATGATCTTTTGAATATGCGTGTCATATCTTCTCTACCACCCCCACAAAGTCGAATATAAACTTTTTTTTTTGTAATTTTTTTTAATGATTATAGGAATATTCGTGTCATATCTTCGACAAGACTGTTTTTTTAGTTATGGGAATACCTACTTTATTTTCGTGTAATTATTTTAAATTTATATAAAAAAATAGTTTTACTCCATTTTGAAAGTAAATGATTATTCTAAATCTATCAGTGATTCATTTGATTAGTCCCATTGAGTGGAAGAGCAATTGAACAAACTAGGCTAGATGAGTTAGTAAATCCAAATAGGCGGAGCAAGTCATAGCGGTTCAATTGGGTCGAGTGGAGGGATGATCGTGTCTGATTGAATTAAACAATATGATTAATCGAGTTAAGTTATATATAATTAATCGACATAATTTACATTGTTGACAATGTCACAAGTTAGTCAAATACTAACAAATTTATTGAAATGGTCACGATGGTGGCCGAATGAACCAATCAAATAGACTAGAATGGTTAGTCTAAGTCAAATAATATTAACCGCAAAGCTCATTAAATGAGTCGACGGTTACGTTTTAAAAGATAAAAAGGTAAAAATTAAAATGACATCCTTAATTATTAGAAACGTAAAAAAAATATTTAAAAACCGAAGTCGGAATAATACTTAATATATTATTTATTTTGAAAATATATTTATTCAACTACTATGACAATTATTGAGTACTTACTATAACCTATTAAAATAAATCGATTAAACCTATAAAAAAAATTATATATATAATACTTTTATATTAATTTTTATCAACTTATTTAAAAATTTATTGATAGCAATTACAATAATTTTATTTTTTTTAAGTGATATTTACCAAATTGGTAAAGAGTTTCTTTAACAAAAATATTATATATAATATTTTTGTTAAGTTGAATTAAAAATAATAATTTATTTTAACACATTGTGACGACCATATAGCTCTATAATAGTATTGAATAAGGTTTTTTTATATGAAAAATATGATGAGATGGATTGGCTTATTCTTATTATGCTAGCCTGTTAGGTCAAGCTTGGCCTAATTCATCATAATGATTCCGAGATCTTTGAATCGTTTATTCTTAAATAAATAATAATAATATATATATATATTATCATTTTGAACACCCTTATTCTAATTTAAAAATTATTCTAATATCAAATTTAGCACGGCGTCGGTTTGTGATCGGACGATGCGTAGCCCGACCTGCAGGCCAAGCTCCCCCGCCATCCCAACGCGACTCGCAACACGGACCGGGTTGAACTCGACGTAACACAATTATTGTCTGCCATCATGATTTTCTCGATGGCGGCAAAAAGCACCATGACCAATAATGATTTTCCACGTGTTCAGACGGTCCCGATGCACCACTTGGGCCCCTGCCGCGTGCGTATGGCTGGCCGCAGGAGGCGGCGACGCGCCCCTCGAGACTCACGTGGGACCCTACGCCGCCGCCCATCGCACGGCTACCGTTCACCGCGTCGTCAAGATGGACGAACGAGATCCATCACCTCCCGCCCCTTCGTGCGTATCATCTCACATTAAATGAGACAACTCCTGCTTCTTTCTATTTCTAGCCTCTTAAATTCCAAACAATTACCCAAATGCTACCCGCTGGCTTACTCGCTTTACGATTCGATGCCAGTCTGGATGCCACCGGGCCCCAAGCACGGTCAATGGAAACGAAGACGAAAATCTCCAAGACTTAAAATTCTCGGTGAATAAGAAAAATTGGAGAAGCAAATTAATAACCTTCCAATTCAAATCCACCTCCCATTCTATCTGTCGTTATAAAACAATTGGCAATCTTCTCAATTATTATTATTATTATTATTATTCTTATTATCATTTTTTCAAAAAATCTATCGAATTAGAAGTATTTACGAGTCGTTGGTCACAGACCAGTTTCTACCGCAGTGAAAGCGACATGGTAAGAGATCACCACCTCTCAATTAGGTTATCGAACCTTGTTCGTTCAATTGCGTCGTCGAATTTTTCAATCTGATGAATCTGTTCATTGCAAATTCACTCGAGTTGTTGATTGTTTAAACCCTAGCTTAGGTTTCATCAACGAGCAATTTTTATTTTTTATTTTTGTTTCCGGATGAATTGTGGTTAATTAATTGATATATATTCTTCAATCTTATTTCCTGTTTCTTTCTTTCATCTGGATTGGTTGGTTGGAATCCTACTGCAAATTGATTCGTACTCGATTTCATTTTGGGTATTCGACAATTGTCTCAGTTTATAATTTGGTGGAGATTTTTGAACTGATCGAGCGTAGAAGCGATTCCATCGATCGATCGATCGATATCCAATCGCTGTTGTTTAACTAATTGACGGCGATTCGAATTCGTACTTAGGTTGGTAATTGTGCATTCCAATTAGAGAACAAGAGCATCATCAGAGCAGATGAAGAAGTGGAGCAGGAGGAGGGAGAGGAGGAGGGGGAGGAGGAGTCGTCCGAAATCGAACTCGGCAAGAGGATCGAGAAATTACGGTGGGTGGAGCTGCTTCTGGTCGGCGAGTTCTTCGGGTCGTGCGAGCAGCACAAAGAGGACAGGAAGAGCGAGGAGAACATCTTCTGCGTGGACTGCGGCAGCCGGATGTGCCCGCACTGCCTCGCCGGCAGACACAGTGACCACCGCCTCCTCCAGATCCGCCGCTACGTCTACCAGGACGTCGTTCGCGTCCACGACATGGCAAATCTGCTGGATTGCTCCAAAGTCCAGGTTAGTTATAATTCTTCAAATCTCATAAGAAAATATCCTCAATCTTGCAAATTACATGTCCATTTTTTGCTTTGGGAGATCCAATTCCTCTCTTCTTTGAATGGTTCCATGTCTAGCAAAAATCCTTCCTTCCTTCCTTCCTGTTTTTTCCTTTTATTCTTTTTTACGTCTATTTATTCAGTTTCTACTTTTATTGATTTCCTAAACTTAATTTTTTTTTCAATATTTAAATCATTGTTTAACATTTTCCTGTAATCGATTCCTTTGGCCAGGACTCTCTCTACGTTCATATTCTAACTCCTTTATTATTGGAAAAAGAGCATCGCTTATAGTACACAATGCTTTAGATATATATTTAAATTCACGTACAAAAGACGGTAATTTACTGGCTAAATTGCTCGAAATTTTTGTTAATGATTCTTAAGAATATAAAATTATATTCATTATTATCAATTATTTACATCGTGATTACTCTTTTTTTCTAGCCTTACGTTGTGAACAGTGCGAAAGTTGTGCTGCTAAAGCCGAGGAGGCAATCCAAGCCATTGAAAACGAACACCAGTGGCCCCGCATGCAAAATCTGCCGTCGGTCCATCTCCGATTCCCACTGCTACTGCTCCATCACTTGCTTGGTTATTCTATTCCCAAAATACGCCTGGTTTGTCAGGGGTTCTTTTGTCATTTCAAGAAATTTTTTTTGCTGACGCGTGATTTCACGCAGGTTTCCGACGTGGACAGCCCTGTACTGACGGTCAAGGAGCCCACCGTCTGTTGCCAATCCGAGCCGCTGCTTGCAGATCGGCCGGCCAGTAGTGAGGATCAGCCGTCCCCATCTCCCGCTGCGTCGCCTCCGCCGTTCGATGAAGGCCAGGAGGACGCTGGCCGTTCGATTCCAGAACCCTCGGTTCGCAAAGTTCACAGGAGGAAAGGATTCCCTCGCAGAGCTCCCTTTTGAAATCGAAGAATGGTGGAATATTTCTTGTATTTATTTTCCCTACTAAATAAAACAATGAACAATCGTATATTCGTATATTGGATGGATAGTAAATATACAAGCAACTCTTTAAGAAAAATACATGCATATTGCTTCATTTCTTTTTATCACATTATAACTGTTTTAACCATAAAGCAGAAATAGTGGCATTAAGATCCACATAAATCAAGAAATGAATATTAATTATTGATTAGATTACAAACGAATGCACCCTATCCAATATTTTAGCTACCCTTTTATTTAGATCACATTGCATTTTAATTGATAGGTATATATTCACAAGTGACTTTTATTATATTAGTGGTTTTCCTTTGAATTACATTTTTAAAAGATAAGAAAAGCACTGTGTTAACTAAGTACAATTATACATTATACATAAGCTCGTGGCATTTTAGTAGTAGTATGGATGAATTGAGACTTGAGAGAATCCTAAACTCATTCGGTCTACACGAAATAAAGAGTTGTTTGGATGAGCTTAAAGAAGATTTTACAAAATTAAAGAATTTCCCTTACAGTTGGTTTATCCCACTTAAGAAACATCCTTAAATTTCATGTGGATTTACTATCTTTGATGGAATTTATGGCTCTTAAACTCTTCCTTAATTATATATATCTTAATAGCGATTTATAATTTTTTAAGCTCCCTACTTACAACCTAACTCTATCTTTCATTTCAGTAGGAACTTATAGCAGATTTCCTCTTTTATTGCATGAAATTTATAGGTTAGTTTGGTAAGAACCTCTGGCAATTTCTCAACATACCATAACCATTTATGACTAATAACTCGCTTGTCTGATTCAATGAAGTTTAATACTATACCTTAGTTTGTCATTAGGACTTATGCCTAACCTTTCAGATTTGACAAGGACTCAAAAGTTGTTCCATGGCTCGCCTTTTACAATCAACAACTCACCTTTTGTGTTTGGTGACTTGTTTTATAGCTTAAAGCTCCACCTCTTCAGTTTTGTAATAACTTAATGCCATTCCTTAGTCAATCTTTTACTAGCTCACCTCTTCAGTTAAATGTGGCTTAATGTCGTCCTTCAAATTTTTCTTCAGTTCATTAAGGATCGATGTAAGGTTGTTCTGTACGTAGCTTATCATTATAGCTCATTTCTTTAGTTCAGAAAGAACTCAAGATTCAAAGATCCTTCCTGATCAGTGTCTTTAGTGACTTACAACTCACCTCTTCAGTTTGTTGAGGATTTAAAATTTTGCTTCTCAGCTTGTTCTTTACCGCTTATAGCTTTCCTTCTTGAGTTTAGCAAGAACTTAAGGTGTTCTCTTCACCTTTTCACCTCAACAATTATAGCAAAAGATAATTATGCTCATTCCAAATTTTCATCACAGTCTGTTCCCAAATTATACGAAAGGAGGTAAATCACGGGGTCAACTTATAATCGACTGCTAAATTAGTTAAGAGACTGGAAGGTTTTTTTTTTTCTGAGAGTATACATCTATCGAAAATTGATCTCTTGTCTCATTATAATAAATCTATCATTCTCTGACCAACTGGGCATCCCATGGAGACACGTTTTCATCTCAACAAGGACTTAATTAAGGTTGTCCCTTAGCATGCATCTTTTGTACTCAAACAAGAACTTATGGAGTTAATTAATCTTTTTGCTACTAAGGCAGATGTAATGGATGTCTCTGTTGATGTGGGATATCTCCTGCAATCCAATAACTAATAGCCTTTAGTTGTTGATGTTTATGTTGGATATCTGGCCATCTTTGGATGCAGTCCAAACTGTAGAGGCCTTATTTAGTGTGTGTAATTTAAGCTTCTTGTAGTTAATTTACAAAGGTCTCAATAATGAACCAAGGCACTGGTCTAAGAATCTTAGGAGAAGGCCTGGACACCTTCTTCAATGAACAGGCCAAGTTAAGTCGACCCCTTCCAGCACTGATTGGAATCTTGGACCACCTGCCTTTCCCTTGTCACACATCTGTCATCGAGGTCACTCCTTTGGCCCCAACCTGATACTTCCCATCAAAGCTCGTTTATCATGAGAAAGAAAGAAAGAAACGATGGAGGTCCAAACGCAATAGTTCAGCCACTCACATGATGATCAAAGTACAACATTAAAAATCTTCTCATGTGTCCTCCAACTTCCTTTGACAAAGAGAGAAGATCCACTCTCTTTGAATACAATACTGAAAGGATAAAATCCCTATCTGTTTATTTACGAGTGCTTTTGCTCGTAGTTATCTCTAACTACCTCTCTTAATTATATTTAAGTGTTCCACTCTCTTAAACTAATATGGTGGGAGAGTAGGACAATAGACAACTGGCAACCTGAATCATCTTAAAGGGAAGAGAGTTAGATTTGCTGATTATCTTTAGATTGATCTTTATCACGAGTGATAGCAATGTTGATTGCCTGGCGCCACTGAGATTAAGAAACAAAAACCATGGTCAAAGTCCGTAGTTTCAACGAGTGAATCATTAAAATACATTTCACCAGAGTATGACACCACTAATCAAATGCATGGTGGAAGGAAGGCACTGCCACTGACTAAATAAAGTTAATGCCATCTAATTTAATTCGTTAAATCGTGCTACTTAAGGTTAAATTATGAACTATCAACATCAGTTTATCAAACCGAGGGAAAATCTTACTTATTAAACCAGAGGAGTTCACATGATCCTTATTGAAGCAGGGTCAGTGAGTAAACTTAATTGCTGGATTATTGAAATGATGGATTTTGAAAGGGCTGGCAAAAGAGTCTAAATTATGGAAAAAATTTGATTGATTCGAAGGTAGAAGAACTGGATCGAGAAAGTGCTCGGAGTAATTAGGGCAAAGAGTTTAAATTGATGAAGATCTTGATGGAGCAGGATGCCTGCATCAAGGAGACACTCAGGTGACTTTTAAGGAACTCAAATTAAGGAGGAAATGCAAGCTTCAAGATTATGAATCATATATTATGATTACATTCTAGAATAGCACGAGTTATGAGGTTAATTAAATATAAGATACATTCAACTTTGTATCAAGATCTTTTTTATGTGTGTGAGACATTAAGATTAAGATGAACATATTCTCTCACTCTATATATTATAATTTTTCTTATAATTTTTTTTAATAAGTTTATGAAATTTAGCTTAGATGACATATGAAAATTTAGTCAATTGTAGCATATAAGATTGAGTGTGTAATTGATTGGCATAACTATTTCACTAGATTGATTTGACTAAAATCAAGTGTTTAATATATTTAATGAATATTTTATATCTTATATAGCATTATGGCAAATCTAATCTCTTTTATCTCTTATCTACATATAATAATCTTTCTCCTTTGATTGCATACAATAATCATTATGGTACTGATTTTTAAAAACAAGCACTACGACTTAATTACACCAACCACTGCTGTGGAGGTGGTGTTGGTCGTTAAAAACCAGTACCAAAGTTGTTGTTGATTTTTAAAGACTAGCGCCAAGGTTAGTGCAAGACCAATACTAAGGTGGTGCTAGTTTTTAAAAAATAATACCACCTTGGTGCTGTTTTTATCAACAACACCTTGCTGCTTGTCTTTAAAGACCAACAATAAAAACAACACCATCTTAGTTATATTTTTTTAAGATCAATACCACCTTGGTATTGGTCTTGCACCAATCTTGGTGTTGGTTTTTAAAGACTAGTATCACCTACACAGCGGTGATTGGTGTAATTAAGTTGTGATGCTGGTTTTAAAAAAATCAATGTCACAGTGATTATTGCATCTAATCAAAAAGAAAATTTTATTTAAATTTAAGAGGAAAGAGAGAAAGGTTGTTGCATACAAATGAGAGAGAAAAGAGATGATATTTTTCACAACACCGCGTCAGATTACTCACGTTGGATATCACCCACGGTCACTCACCTAAGAGTGTGTAGGATATCATCTCTTTCTTTATATATATATCTATTAATTTTTTTATTTAGTATTTAGGATTTAATGTTTAAGCTAAATGAAATAAAAAATTAACATTAGGTATGAGTATCAAAAATGAATCTGATCCACCAACCCGATCTGTGTTGACTTGAAAAAATTTAGTTCAGGTTAGGGATTTTTGGATTCTGGTTAGGGGTTTTTGGAGTTGATTTAGTTTTGGGTCAAGTTTGGGTTGACCTAGATTGACCTAAATTTAGGATTTAGGGGTTTTGAGGGTTTAAATCAAATTTTATATTCAAAATTATGATGTTTTATGTACAAAATAATATAATGTAGTATAATAATAATGAAATATTGAAATAAAAGTGAGAAATTATAGTGAAATAATAAAAAAAAGGTTTTTTCGTGTTGGGCAAATTATTTGGGTTATCCAAGTTTAGGTTTAAGATTTTTTGTTTGAGTTTAGGTTTGGGTCAGATTCGGATTTGGATTTTTTTTTTGGTAACTTATCTTCAACTTGATCTGAACTCATCCAATCTGTTAGGACCAAAAGAATTTAGATATCTCCACAATTCATCTAAATTAGCACCCCTAACACTAGGTGCTCACAGGTTGCCCATAGAAAGATGTGTAGGGTAACAAAACTCTCTCTCTATATATTTTATAATGGCCACAAAGTGCTTTTTAATATATTTTTTGGTAATTTATATTGGGAATACAATTAAAATCGCATATTGAAAAAATATATAAAAGATCATGTATTTAAAAGATAAAAGATACTTTTATTGGTATGATGTATGTTTAGCAGAATCCAAAAATAAATCCATGAGAGTTTAGGCTCAAAGTGAATAATATCATACTATTATAAAGATATATGAATTCTTTTAATCCCAACAAATAGTATCAGAGTCATGGTCCATATTGAGTCATGTTAGTGAAATAGTGACTTGAGGGGAGGTCCAGAAGAGTGACTAGAGATACTTAACGGGATGCTCATATCATGAAAATTATGATGATTTTTCATATCATGAAAATTATGATGATTTTTTATTTGAAGGGAGGATGATATGTAAATTCTTTTTATCTAATAATCTAAGTATTCATGCTTAAGTTATTAGATAAGTTAGGAGCAGAACTTATGCCTAGTAGTCAATGTTTCAGATTTTCCATTTGACTGGAGAAAAATACATGGAGATTCTAAACATGAATGATTGGGAGTCTAAATTTATCAAGATAACTAATATATTAAAATGTTTGTAAAATGTCAAAAATCCTAATTAAATCTAATTATATAATAATAATAATAATAATAATAATAATAATAATAATAAAGCTTGCAACGTTTAAATTAATTGTCTTGTCTAAACCTTATTAAGAATAAGAATCACCGAGCGTTCCAACAAAAGCTTAAATAGTACCCTTAAAGCATTACTTAGTGTCATCTTTGTTTTTTTCCCTTCTATTTTAATAAGTATTCAACTTGATGAGTACTCAATTTAGTCTATAAAAAAAATTAGTAACGCCTCGTCAACTAGTATGCCGGAATTATCTTTATCCACCGAAAGAAATTAATTATACAGTGCACCCCAATTAAGAATTGATCCGTACACATCTGATGAACTGTGAAACACCAGAGCCCGGGGCACTCTATTTTTCTAGAGCACGAAGACCTTGATTTAGTAAAATTTTTCTTCATCAACACATTTCTAGAGTCCTCTTAGACTACCCACTAAAAATTTGAGAGCATGTTGCAGGACAATAAACTTGATTCCATCCCCCTCTACCTTAGTTTTTTATTATTATTGGATCACCACTGAAGCTTCTACTTTTCATCATCTTTGTTAAGCCCGTAAGAATACAGACAGCGAAAGGATATCAAGTTATCATTCAGTCATCCACGACTCAATTCCTAACTACAACATATTTATAAGAATTTGGACGACCCTTTTCAATATTTTTTTATTTATTCTGATGATTGATAATTTCTTTTTTATAGAATCAAATTAATCATCCTAAATTTAATATTTATTCATTTTTGTTTTCATGGTCTGTTTTTATTTCTGATGAAATTTGCTTCTTCATCCCTTACAATTGTGTTTTCCACCGTCAAATTGAAGCCTTAATATGATTCTCGTCAAATGTCTTATTTGAGTCGAAGGAGCTTCCTGCCGTTGTGAATTAGAAAAGAACTCCTTAGTGAGACCTTCAAAAGGCTCAAGAAGTTAGGAATATGTTGTTTCTGTGTTTAGCATTCTCCTCGTAGTTTATACTCGTGCTAAAACACATGTAATCTTTGGGTATGTATTAACATCATGCAATTAAAAAAAATAAATGATTATTTTAGTTAATCTTATTGACTATCTTTGAATAACCGGTTCAGTCCTATAAAATTTTTTCACTAGTCATCAGAGTAAATCGAAAAGCACACACAACGACTAGCCCAGAAACTCAACATTATGCTATTGAAGTCCCTAGTATTGGGAGATTATAAGTGTAATCATCCTCGAATCAATGTTGATAAGTTTGACTAAGCTTGAGTGGATTTGAGCTTGAGTTTTCATATTTAGACAATATGTTTAGACAATATATGAGAAGAGGCCAAATAAACCAAGATTGATCGGACATTTGACAATATGTGAGACGAGAGTCAAGTAGGTCATGGAGGATTGAATACTTGATTGCAAAGTTCTAACTCGAGGGTTAGACAAAGAAAAATCTAAGTAAATCAAAGAGAACCACACATTGTAAAAGAAAGTTTAAGTGGGTCAAGAAAGATCGTACGTTGGTAAAGAAAAAGACCTAACTAAGGTTAGGCAAAAGAAAGTCCAAGTGAATCAAGAAGGAACACATATTGGCAAGAGAAAAGACCTAACTGTGGTTAGGCAAGAAGAAATCCAAGTGGATCAAAAAGTACAACACTTAGTGATTGGAAGTCTAATGAGAAGTTGGTGTTGAGAATCCTTGGGCTGGCTAGAAGGGAGGTTGAATAGACATTTACCTCAATCGTTCGCTTCCTATATATTCGTTAGTGGACAGCAGAAAACAAACAAACAAATATGAATACGAAAGATAAACTACAAAGACAAGAAGAGCAAACCACTATACGTTTATTTATGTGGTTAGGAGATTAGGACTCCTACTTCATGGCTGACCGTAAGGTGGACAATCGCTATCCGTCGGTGGATTAGTCCCCAGAACCTCTCGCTAGCTCAAGCCTCCTTGTTAGTAGAGAAACCTCATTACAACAGGATCAAGACGCTTAGATCACATGGGAACTTGGATACTCTAATTAGGCTTTCCAAGTCTAATTTCATCACCCAAACCAGCCACCCCAAGCTCCATTATATAAAGCTTGGGGAAAACATGTAAGCTGATTTTTCTGTTAACAGTCGATTTGTGTCTCTATCAGTCGACTAGTGTTATCGTTGGACAGACCTAACGACACTCTGTAGAATTCGTAATTCTACCAATGGTTTTTTACCAGTTAATTACTATAATGTACCAGTCGACTGACTACAATGTCAATTAGTTGGCTACAGTACTAGTAGACTGGTTTCTACAGCTGTCGAGCACAGAAACATTTTGTGTCCTACCCCAGTTGATTGGTCCAGACACTAGTCAATTGGTAAAACCTAAACATAAGGTTTCCCTTCCTGAGTACATTTCTCTCGCACTCGGACCCTTATGATTCACTTGACTCTTCTTCGTAGCCTTAGCCTCTTGCCTTCAAGCCTCCTTCCTTTGGCTCTCGCCCCTCGGATGCATTCAAGCCCGCAGCTTGTCCCAATGCAATCCTTCGTGTATGCCTCGAAGTGCACTTCCCTCGGCTTATCCTTATTACCTTATCCACGATCCCTCAGATGCTCCATCTTTCACCGGACCTGAAGTCATCAAGCTAAGTCATATATGTATACTGTAAACCTACACAACTTAAATACACATATCAAATACAAGGGTAAATTTAACTTAAACCCTTTGCCTAAACATCAAAATTTATGATTACATTGAACCCTCAAATTGCTTCTAACAATCTTTCCTATTTTGATGTTTGACAATATGTTAAGTTAGGGAAAACATAATAGAAATCAATCATGCTAATGAAATATGTAACATATATTGAAACCTATCACAAGGCTTTCCCTACACCTAAGCTCCCCATTGAGCTAAGAATTTCTCACCGCAAAGGTATTTACGGTTTTCCACTTAAACCTTACTTTTTCCCCTTTGCCTAATATCAAAAAGCTTCTAATAATATCACAATTGTCATAATTTATCATCTAAACTAACCCTAAATTCATGTATTTGTCCGCCAAGGATCTCATACACCTATACGAGTTGTCTCGGTCAAATCCAATGTTGAAAAACAATTTCAGACTTGTACCAGTCGACTGTCCTCGTTGAAATAACCTCATAGAATCATTCTGTGCTAAATTAACATTGTTACTAGTTGACTGATAACTGAGTCAGTCAACTAACACATGTTTTCAGCCAAAAAGAGCATTTCTAACATAACTTCAAAAATGTACTAAAACTTTTACATACCTCCAAAATTTTTTAAATTTTATGGAGAGGTCTATTTTACCCTTACCTACTTGGGGAAAATATATTTATCATAAATCTCAAGATTGACACAAAATCTAAAACTATTTAAATGATTTAATTGAACTTTGACATAAAGTCTTAGTTTTAGTTTACTCTTAATGTATCTATCATACTAAACTATAATGCATCCCTAGCAATAGTTTATTTGACATCTATATACCCAAAATAAATTTTCATGCAATATGAAACTAATTTCATATTTCTATACATGAAATATATCTCATATGTCTCAATTCCTTAAGTTTGAGACTCAAGTCTTCTCCAAACCACTTTAGCATATTTAATGACCCATCTACAATCTCAAACAATGTCTACTTGAAATTCATTGGCCATGGATCTTAAATTGACTCCTTAAGCTCTCTCTAGAGCTATTAACCTTAGTCATCTTCTTAGATGCTTTCTTCACTATAGCTAAACCACAATGGTGCACCTTGAACACCTCATCCTTGCTATAATCATATGCAACCCTTGCATATTTCTTCTCATTAGCCTTGGATGACTCTCCCTTATCCTTGGTTGCTCCTCCCTTATCATTATTATATGCCACCCTAGCATATAATCTCCTTTTGGCCTTGGAGGGATTAGATCGGTATCCCAAACCTGATCTATCATTGTTGGGTCTTTGGCTACCCAACAATATACCTAATCCCTTAGATCCAACATTGAATCTTTCCAGGATTTTCTCCAAATTATCAAGCTTTGTCTTCAAAACTTGATTCTCCTTTTCTAGATTTCTAATTCTAGATTCTTGTTGTCCACCTTGGACATTTCTAGATCTACCCATCTTTCTAGGCATGTGCCTCCCTTTCTTGAGATTTTTGCCTAAATTCTCCATTACCTTCTTCTCCTTGGTAATGAGAATCTAACTTATCTAGATTTATCATGCATAGGTACCTTAGGGTTAATTCTAAAATTTACCCAACTTCTATTATGATATTTAAAGCTAAAATTCTTCATTGCTACATGATGATAATTATTATCAATTTTAGCATGCATGGAAAAATAACAATTTGAATTACAGTTCAAATTAGAGTATACCTCCCTTACCCTTGAAGCTACCCCTTGACTTGAGTTTTTCTTCTTCTCCCATTTCTTCAAATGTGCTAGCTTCTTGATTTCCCTCTTCCTTTCGGCTTCTTCATTTCTACAACCCACATTAGCATCTAAAATAACTTAAATGAGTTTAGGATTTACCTTCTTCTTGCCCATTGGATACCTATTCTTGTAGTGTCTCTTCTCATGACACTTGAAGTCGTTGGATCCCGTGGTTGTTTTGATGTGATCAATCAAGTTTAGGTTAGGTCCTGTTTATCTGATCCCTGTGTCTAAGTGTGCAGGAACTTAGGAGCGCAGGAAGTCGAGCGGAAGACGCAGCTAGCGAGAAGGACGGTACGGGAAGAGAGCCGACGGGCTCGGTGCGTCCAAAGGAAGAGAGAGCTGCGGAAGAGTACACCGGTGGGCGTGAAGAACATGCGCGACGTTCGAGGGACGTAAATGTTGGTTGCTACTCGGAAAGCCTAGAGGTTCCACTGTACAAAAATTTTGTACAAAGGTCTGAACCTTTTCCTAGCTACCATGTGTTCTTTTAAATTAAATTTTGGATCGCCTGCGGAACTTAACACGTTTGATCCAAAACTTAATCTATTTGTTCTTTTAGGTTTTGACTTGGATCTCCTATGGAACTTAACACGTTCAACCCAAATCACCTTAAGTTATTAATTCCATTAAATATTAATTTCCATAATCGGTTCCCAGTACTGACGTGGCGAGGCACATGACCTTCTTGGATATGGGAGCAACCACCACCGACTAGACAAAACCTTTTATAGAAAGCTAATATTTAATTTCCTAAAATAACTTTAGGTTAACTGAAAAGAATAATCAAATCACAAGGAAAAGAAAAAACAAAAGAACACAACATCGAAAAACATATTCGAAATTCTAGAATCGCAAGCCTCTTGTATTTGGTATTATTTCCAAAAATAACTAGTATGATGCGGAAAGAAAAATTACTAGTTATATCTTTTAGAAAGACCTCTTGATCTTCTACCGTATTCCTCTTCTAACCTCGGACGTTGTGTGGGCAACGATCTTCCGAGATGAGAAACCACCAACCACCTTCTTCTCCTCCTAGATAGGTTCGGCCACAAAAAGCTTAACCAAGGATGAAGAACAAAACACCAACCAAGCTCCAAGAGATGCTAGCTTTCTCTCCTTCTCCTTCTTCTTCTTCTCCAAGTAATATCCGGCCGCCACAAGAGTTCCAAGCCTTTGAGAGTTTCGGCCACCACAAAGAGGGAGAGAGGAAGAGGATGGCCGGCCACTCCAAGGAATAAAAGAGGGAGAGAAATAATAGAGGTTGTATCTTATGAAGGCACCCTCACCCCTTCTTTTATATTCCTTGGCCTAGGAAAATTAGGAAATTTAATTACAATAAAATTTTCTTAATTCCCTTAACATGATTTAATTGAGAAAAATAAAATAAAATTTCCCCAATTAATCTCTAATGGCCGGCCATATTAAAAGAGATAAATTAGACAAGTTTTAATCAACAATTAAAACTTCCTAATTTGTTTCTGGAAATTTTAAAATTATAATTTTTCTTTAAAAATCTCTTCATGGTTGATAAAAAGAAATTTCTATAATTTTAATTTTATCAACATGTGGATAATTTTAAAGAGAAAATAAAATATCTCACCAATCTACAAATAAGGAAAGAGATCTAATCTCTTTCTTTAATCTTTTATAGATCTTTTACAAGAGAGATATTTTAATTTTAATTCTCTTTAATAAATTATTTCTTCCACATAATAAAAATTAAAATTAAAATTCTTTTTTAATTTAATTTGGCCGGCCCCCACTAGCTTGGGTTCAAGCTAGGGCCGGCCACCCCAATTTATACCTAGGTCAACCCTAGCTTGGTTCCCAAGCTAGCTTGGTCGGCCCCCTATTGGTGGATATAGAATGTGGGTATAGGTGGGTATAGTACTCTATAAATAAGAGGCTACGATAGGGACCGAGAGGAAGAATTGGTTTTGGTCTCCCGATAAAATTAAGCATCCCGTGTTCGCCCCGAACACACAACTTAATTTTATCAATAATAATTCATTCCACTAGAGAACTATTATTGAACTACCGCATCAATCCCAAATTATATTTTTGGGCTCCTTCTTATTATGAGTGTGTTAGTCTCCCCGTGTTTAAGATATCGAATGTCCACTAATTAAGTGAGTTACTGACAACTCATTTAATTAATATCTTAGTCCAAGAGTAGTACCACTCAACCTTATCATCATGTCGGACTAAGTCCACCTGCAGGGTTTAACATGACAATCCTTATGAGCTCCTCTTGAGGACATTATCAACCTAGTATCTCTAGGATACAGTTTTCTTCTATAATCAACAACACACACTATAAGTGATATCATTTCCCAACTTATCGGGTTTATTGATTCATCGAACTAAATCTCACCCATTGATAAATTAAAGAAATAAATATCAAATATATGTGCTTGTTATTATATTAGAATTAAGAGTACACACTTCCATAATAACTGAGGTCTTTGTTCCTTTATAAAGTCAGTATAAAAGAAACGACCTCAAATGGTCCTACTCAATACACTCTGAGTGTACTAGTGTAATTATATAGTCAAGATAAACTAATACCTAATTACACTACGACCTTCTAATGGTTTGTTCCTTTCCATTTTGGTCATGAGCTACTGTTTATAATTTATAAGGTACTGATAACATTATCTTCTGCATGTGACACCACATACTATGTTATCTACAATATAAATTAATTGAACAACTACAACTAAATGTAGACAATTTGACCAAATGTGATTCTTTATTCATAATGAATGTTTACAAAGCTTAGGCTTTCAGTATACACTCCAACAGTAAACCCGGGACGGAAGTCTGCTCGAGGAGAAGGCCGGGAACTGGGTTCGGGTGAGCCCTATTCCCGATGGTCGAAATCACCCAAGCAAGCCGAACCAGAGCAAGTCAACCGGGAAATTGACTTGACAAGTGTTCGGTCGATCGAACCCTTTGATCGGTCGACCGAACCCCTTTCAATAGAAGCCAGCCATTGGAGACACTTCAGCAGCCACGTCAGCAACCGATGGCTGATCGGTCGACTGAACATTCTGATCGGTCGACCAAACCGAAGATAAAATAGAAGACTTTGTCGAACGTACTGATCGGGCCAGCTCAGAGAGACCGTTGGCTGATCGGTCGACCGAACACAAGGATCGGTCGACCGAACCTAAGCTCAATCCAGAGAGACTACACCTGGACGGAAGGCTGGGCAGGTACAGCAGGTTCGGTCAATCGAACCTGGGGATCGGTCGACCGATCCCTCTCGAGTTAAAACCTGATCCCGAAAATCAGGTTATCTGATAAGTGTTGGAACCCCTATATAAAGGGGTCTCAAATAGCTGTTCAGAACAACGAAAGTATCAACTCTGTAATTTCTTTTTAAGCAATCTCTGTGCTCTTAAAGTGTAAAAGGCTTCTCCGCCTTCAAAGAAGGAGACTCTTTTAGTGCGTCTTTCCACCGCCTTGGATTAACAATCGTCTCGGTTGTAACCAAGTCAAATAGCTGAGTCATCTCTCTTTTCTTTTTTGTTAACTACTTAAATTGTTAGTGTTGCTTTTATTTTAGAGTTAAAAGTTTGAGGAGGATATAATTTGTGATTGCAGGCAATTCACCCCCTCTTGTCGGTCCCCGCTGCACCAACAAAAGTAAACAATGTGGTCCTTTTACTTCACTTCGGTGAAGGTGCTAGCTAGATTGATAACTTCTAAGACCTCTTCTTCATCTGTTTTAGCTTCTTCTTCAACCTTAGATGACATTTCCTCATCCACATTTGTGAATGACATTTCCTCATCCATCTCCTCCTGAGATGTTGAACATGAGTCAACTTCTGGTTACTCCACATCCACTTGAGCCACTACGTACCTTTTCTCGGACTTCTCCTCTTCATGTGTAGACATAGGTTCTTCACTTAGAACTTTCTTCACTTTCCTCTACAAATCATGGGTGTTCTTATACTCACCTACATCACTCATCACATAATTAAGCAAAATATCAATCAAAATTGATATTACCTTCTCATTTATCTTTGATCGTGAGGTTTGCTCCTTGGTCCAATAACGTGATCAGAGTCTCTTCCTTTTCTTATCTTTTGGAACTTCAAATGACTCCTCAACGACTATCATGGTGTCTTAATCCAACTTGAAGAAAGCCTTCATTTTCACTATCCAAAAGGTGATATCCTAGACTTCCCCCTTCATACTTCGGTGGAACAATCAAGTCGTCCATCCTTGACTTCCTCGACGGTTAGTCCGACGGAAAACGTCCTCGCTCTGCTACCACTTGTTAAGGATCTTTGGGCCAACTAGAAGGGGGTTGAATAGACATTTATCTCAATCGTTCACTTCTTACGTATTCGTTAGTGCACATTGAAAAATAAACAAACAAATATGAATACGAAAGCTAAATTACAAAGACAAGAAGAGCAAACCACTACACGTTCATTTACGTGGTTTGGAGATTAGGGTTCCAACTCCATGGTTGTTCATAAGGTGGACGATCCCTATCCGTTGATGGATTAGTCCTCGGAACCTCCGGCTAGCTCAAGCCTCCTTGTAAGGGGAGAAACCTCACCACAACTCGATAAAGACGTTTGGATCACACGAGAACTTGGAGACTCTAATTAGGCTTTAACCAAATCTAATTTCGACACCCAAACAATCCACCTCAAGCTCCATTATATAGAGTTGGGGAAAGTACATAGGCTGATTTTTCCATTGACAGTCGACTGATATCTCCATCAGTCGATTGGTGTTACCATTAGACAAACCCAACGACACTTCATAATCCATGATTCTACCAATGACTTTTTACTAGTTGACTACTATAGTGTACCAGTCGACTGTTACAATGTACCAATCAGTTAGCTACAGTGTTAGTCAGCTAGCTACAGTACTAGTAGACTGATTTTTATAGACGTCGGGCACAGAAACATTTTGTCCCCTACCCTAGTCGATTGGTCCAAACACTAGTCGACTGGTAAAATCCTAAATCTAGAGGTTCCCTTCTCTAGTACATTTCTCTCGCACTCAGATTCATATGACTCACTTGACTCTTTCTCACAACCTTGACCTCTTGCTTTCAAGTATCCTTGCTTTAGTTCTCATCCCTCGAATACATCCAAACCCGTAGCTTGTCCCAATGTCATCCTTCGCATATCCTTGAAGTGTGCTTCCCTTGACTTATCCTTGCTACCTTGTCCATGGTCCCTTGGATGCTTCATCCTTCACTAGACTTGAAACCATCAAGCTAAGTCATATGTGTATGTTGTAAACCCGCACAACTCAAATATATATATCAAATATAAGGGTAAACCTAATTTAAACCCTTTGCCCAAATATGAAAACTCATGGTCACACCGAACCCTCAAGATTGTTTCTAATAGTTGGCATAAGAGAAAGTCTAAGTGGGTTAAAAGGTTGATCAGACATTTGGTGAAGAAGTCCCAACATGTCATGGTTGACTGAATATTCGGCAAGGGAACCTAGACTTGGTGATAGATCGATCGCACGTGAGGGGGAGGGGGGGGGGGTGAATCACGCAATTTTCAAAAACTCATCTTTTCTATTTTAAAATCAAAATATGAATGCAGTGGAAAATAAAGAAGAACGAGAACACAAGAAGGCATGAACGATTTATTTGGTTTAGAGCCTTTGGTGACTCCTATTCCAAGACCTAAGTCCCGCGGACTTATCGACGGGTAGTCCACTAAAGCCCTCTTCCGGTACCTTTCGGAAGAGAAAATCGAATACAAAGATAGTTGAACAAGTGCAACACACTGCACTTATCCTTTTGTAGTAATTAATTAAAAAGAAAATTATCGACACTTAGAGATTAAAGTGGGAGCGCTCATGTCGATGTTGGTCTATCGGCCATGATCGGAAGTCCTCGAAGTAGTCTTTGGGTGCAGCAGCTTTACAACAGAGTCGTAGCAGGAGTCCAGAGCAATCAGAACTTCAAATGAACGCGTAGTAGCTTGTATAAGTGTTATTATCCAATGCCTTCTCGAGACAGTCTTATAAAAGGCATGGAAGGCGCCTTTCATAGCCATGGAAGGCGACTCCAATGAGGCAGATTCTATCCCGAATAGCTCGGTGCTTATCCACGACTACGGCCAAAATTTATCCTGCGGAAGGTGTCTTCCATAGCCATGGAATGTACATTCTATGAACAGTACGAAGGTGCTTTCTATCAACCTTGAAGGGGCCTTCGGACATTGTTCATCCGAAGGCAAATGCGCTCCTTTGTTTTGCAAAACAACGTTAGTCCAATAAACAAAATAATAACCTGCAAAACAAATGTTAATATACTAATGAGCAGTATTAATTAGTTCATGTCCTCCCAGGACCAGGAATTAGTCAAAGTCTCAGCTTAGGGATCCCAAATGGACCTAAATTGGACCGACGCCTATTGTCCCTTCAACTGGGACGTGTTCTCACTTGGTCACTCTCCTCCAGTGACTTACCTTAACTTACCAGTTTGCCAGACATCCGGTCAGCCTGTCGACCTGTTTGGACTTCATGCTAGCTATCCCGTCGGCCCGTTGACCTAGCTGGACTTCTTGCCAGATATCTAATCAGCATGTCGACCTATCTGGACTTCGTACCAGCTATCCGATCGGCCCGTCGACCTAGTTGGATTCCGTATCAGCTATCTGGTCGGCCCGTTAACCTAGCTGGATTTCGTACTTGCTATTCGATCGACCCATTGACCTAGCTGGATTTCCTACACACTTAATCAAGTGGTTAGACTACAACAAAGCCTAACTTAACTTACTTGTCATTCATCAAAATTCGAGTTAGACTGTTAGTACAAACCGCACTAACAATCTCTCCTTTTTTAATGCAATGACAATCTGGGTTAAGTTAGGGAAAAAAAACAAAAATAGACAAATAATATGGTTTAAGTTATTTGGATTTTGATTTGTTTCAAAGTTTGCTAACTTTCAAACTTTCCTAACTTAATCAACTTAACCTCTTAACCCTCCCCATTTGGCATTCATCAAAAAATATGAATAGATATTTTTTTTGTAAAAAATGTCCTAAGGAAAGTAAATAGAGAAAAGTTTGTTACAATAAAATAATTCTCAGGATTACTTGAGGGAGGAAAAATGTTATAACCATAAACCCTTTTCAAAATAAAAAATGTTTTACCACATATGTTAAAGTATGTTCAAAGATGATTTTGAAACCACTTAGCATTTTAGAATGATAAAAAAAAAACTTATTAACAAAAAAAATTAGTTTTAAAACAACCTTCAAAAATTTTTTCAAAGTATTTTCAAGACATTTTGTAAAGTAGATTTCAAAAACTTTTAAAAATTTTTTAAAGACATCTTTCAAAATAAATTTGAAAACACTGTATATTAACATTTTCACAAATAAAGTTGAAAATACTTTAAAATCTATTAACTTTAGAAACTTTCAAGTTTTCCAAAAAAAAAAAACTAAAAATGCTAAGTTCTAAAAAAAACTTAAAGGATTTAAAGTTAAAGTTCTCCAAAGCAAAAATTAAAATACTAAGTGCTGTAAAATTGTTTTAAAGTAGTTTGGAAAAATTGAAACAGTTTTTAAAATAATTTTTCAAAACATGTGATAATCTATTGTTGAAAAAATAAGATGAATGTTTTGACTTATTAATCCTCCCCTGAACCTAAACTTATTTCAAAATAATCTAGTCAACTATAAATTATTCTTAACTGTCTAACCGTTAGTTACTAACCATTTATCAGAAGATAGCAATGTTCACTTGGTTAGTCAGGTTAGGTCTTTGTATCCAGTTAGTGTGCGACTAACTTGAATTACTTAACCTGATTACTATAAATTTACTATTTAACGCTCAGACTTATGTTGATGTACTGATATAAGCATCTTAAGTTCAGACAATCTGCCTATGCATCTCACTCCTTTCTAAGTTTGGCAATCACAAATAAGGTAACCCTAATGTGTTGGTGAGATGCTCAAGTCCTAGATCTATAAGAATATGCTTTCTATGGATTTGACCTAGACTAAGGCTAAAAGTGATTTTGAAAAGTCTAAAAATAAGGGAATTTTGAGAAAAGTATAAGTAAAGAATTTTATCCTAGAATTAAAAAAATTTTGAAAATAATTTTGAAAAATATTGGTCCTAGTCTATTAAACACATTCCTAACTGACGTCGTAAGTTGCTAAATTCACTTTCAAGGAGGAGTTTGGTGAATATGTCAGCTAAATTTGACTTAGACTCAATATAATTGAGTTCAACGTCACCTTTAGTGACATAATCCCTGATAAAGTGATATCTAATTTCAATGTGTTTGATTCTTAAATGATGTACAGGATTTTTTGTTAAATTAATTGAGCTAACATTGTCAACTAGTACTTTCATTTTTGTAAAATTTAAATTAAAATCTTTTAGGCTCTACATCATCCATAACAATTGTGCAACGCATTCTCCTATTGATATATATTTTGCCTCAGTAGTAGATAAGTCACCACAGTGTTGCTTCCTACTAAACCAGTTGACAAGTGATGGACCAAGTAACTAACATCCACCACTTGTACTTTTACGGTCTAATTTACAACCAGCATAGTCTGAGTCATAGTAACCTATGAGTTCAAAGTTAGGTGTTCTAGGATACCAAATTCCTATATTTGAGGTTCCTTTTAGATATCTGAAAATTATTTTTATGTTAGTTAAGTGAGATTCTTTAGCACATGTTTGGTATCTAGCACACATACTAACTATAAATAAAATGTTAGATCGACTTGCAGTCAAGTATAGAAGGCTACCTATGATACTTTTATAGTATTTTAGGTCAACTGGTTTAGGCTACCTATAATTTCTTCACTTTCACTTAGTTTATTTCTGAACACCCACTTTGTTTCTATGACCTTTTTATTCTTGGGTGGTGGCACTAATTCCCATACTTTGTTTCTTTCAAATTAGGCTAGTTCTTCCTGCATGGTTATAATCCAATCTGGGTCAAGTAAGGATTTTTCTATCGTTTTGGGTTCAATTTTTGAGATCAAAGATATTTGACTTAAATTTCTAAATAATGATCTAGTCTGAACTCTTATGTATGAGTCACCAATTATTTGATCAATTGGATGGTTTGGGTTGACTCTTACAGTTCTAGTAGGTTCCTTTACTTGAGGTTGATCTTTTTCTTCGTATTCATGACTTAGGTTTTCACTGGCTTCTCCTTTACTATTGTTACTTTGAGTTTGAACCTGGGCCTGTTCTAAGTTTTGGTTGGTCTATTCAAATCTTACATTAGAGGTTTCTTCAATTCTTAGTGTTACTTTATTATATACTCTGTATCCTCTATTGTTTAATGAGTAACCTATAAAGATTTTATTTTCTATTTTTGAGGTAAATTTTCCTAAGTATTCTCTTGTGTTTAGTATGTAGGCTGGGCATCCAAATACTTTAAAGTATTTTATATTAGGTTATTTATTATAATAAAGTTCAAATGAAGTTTGATTTATTATGGTTCTGTTTTGTACATAGAAAGTTGTGCTAGCAGCTTCTGCTCAAAAATATTTTGGTAGATTATACTGATTTAACATCATCCTAGAGGTTTCAATTAGAGTTTTATTTTATTTTTCTACTATTTCATTTTGTTGGGGTGTCCTAGGATAAGATCATGATAATATCCATTTTCAAGGCAGAATTGATTTGTAACGACCACCCTCCTTACTACTACTCTCTAAGGGTGGACGCTACTTAACTACTCATTCTACTTAACTGATATTGCTTACTCTAAAGATAGTAACACTTAACCCCCTTTAACTGCTCCGGAAAATAAGAACAGAACATGTAACTTACAGCAACTAATGCATGCAATTCAAGTGTAATGACTATATCATATTAAAATTTTCAAGCAACCTTAGCTAACAATAAGGAAAATAGTTAACCCATCAATGAATCCCCTAGCAGCACGAAATAGAAAGTCTGATTCCAAAATTTTCTTATCAACTTAAATAAGGAATTAATCTTAATAAATTCTTTAGCAAGGTCCCAAGGCTTCCATAGTCCATACATCACACATTCATCCCACACCTCCTTGTCGCCTTCCTTCACTGTAGCTTTCCTTTTCCTTTATCTGCAGTAAGAGGAAATGCAACTATAAGCGGATGTTTAGTAAGCGCTATCTAACTCGTAAAACTCGGATATGCATGTGTACAAAAAGGAATCTAGAAACTGAATGCTTTAAAAGAAAAGCTGCTCATGCTCATCTAATAGCAAAGGAACCGAAATCAAAGAAATCAATACTGCAAAGCTAAAGGGTCGGCTGGTCATACCTGTCAAGCTAACAGAGGAATCAAAACAGACTGAAATGCTAAACATGTAAGGCTGTTCATGCTTGCAAATAGCAGTAAGAAAGTCTAAACAGCATGCTAGAATAAAAGAGATAAACTTGCTGGTTTTTAAACCTATGTGAAGCTTATTTCATTTATTCCCAAACTTATACTCTTATACTTCAAAATAATAATCTCTTGGACCCAGGCTTAGTACTATTGCGCGCTCCCTAATAGAAACTGAGGTAGCGAGCCACCGGTCCTACGAGGGTAAAGACCTTGGTCTTACCAGGGCCAAGACCTCGGAATTGGTCACCTGAATTTATTTAACGACAACCTTGGAAGTCGGGTACTAGCTTTTTCAAATAAAATACATATTATCTTTAAATACTCCTAAAATGAAGTGCCTCGGCATTTCTCCAAACACTTGGTGTATGTTTGATCTCAAATTCTGAAATTTGGGATTAAATTAAATCCTTGGTCTTTTCTTACTTATAACTACTCAAATATGTGATCTGTTCATGCTCAATAACTCAACACGAACTAAAAACAAGTAAACTGGGATGCTAAAGGAACATCTAAAACTACATGTCGGAGCGTAGGTAAGGCCGTCCGTGCTAATTGGAAAGCAGAAAAGGTCTAAACGACATGGTTCAAATAAAGATGTTCTTATTCATTGCAGTAACAGAGCAAACCAACATGGTATACTTAAAACACAGGCTGTTCATGCTCCCTAAATCAGTAACAAAACTAAAAACTGAAATACTAACATGCACAATCAAGAAGCAAGAAAACTCAACTAACGTGCTAAGGGTAAGGGGTTGTTCATACCCCATAAATAGCAAAAGAAAATCTAAACTTGCTGGAATTAGACTTCTATTAATTGTCTATTGAAAAACTCAAACTAAAGAAGGAAATAAAGATCCGAAAACTACTCCTACTGCAGGCGAGAGCACTTACCTATGTGTTCTTGAACTTACAGCCGAGAAGAGAAGCTTCTAGGGTTTCAGAGGGCTTGAAATCTCGGCCTCTTCTTCGTGCCTACGGGTTCTCCTCGACGAGAGGGTCTCGAATCTGTGAAGAGCTCACGGAATTACCCCTTGGCCGGTCACCGAAGACGAAGCCCTAGCTTCGGATTCGTTTTCGCCCGAGCAGCGCCGTCGCACGCGAGAGAGGAGAGGATGAGAGGGTTTTGGTCGTGAGGAAATAACCCGATTCCTTTTATACCAATGGGTATTCTCGGTTTCAGTTATTACTTAAATTTATTTCGCCATCACTTTGATCACGAAACACCTGCTTGAGCGCTTGGCTATCGCGCTTCGCTTAAGTCTTGGATCGTGTCGGAGGTCGCGGGTTTGAACCTTTTTATTTTTTACAACTTCTTTCTTTTGGTAAAAATACCAAACGAACTCCGAAAATTTCATAAAAATACTATAAAAATTCTTTAAAATCTCTAGAATATTCCTAAAGCATTTCTAAATATTTATAAGCACTTTTAGAACTCCAAACAATTGAAATTTGGGGTGTTACATGATTGAAGTTGTGATTTTTAAATTCACTTCCATTATCACTTCTGATTCTTTTAATTTTTCTGTCCTTTTCATTTTCAATTTGTTTGTAAAAATTACTAAACACTTCAAATGTTTCATCCTTACTTTAAGAATTTTACCCAGGTAAATTTAGAGTGATCATCTATTATTACTAGGCAATAAAGGTTCCCACTTATTGATTTTATTCCATGGGAGTTAAATAGGTCTAAGTGCAACAGTTCTAGTATATAATTTGTTTGAAGTTGATTAGTTGACTTGTGAGTTGACTTTGTTTGTTTTCCTTGTTGATAGACATTACAAGTTGTTGAGTCTAAGTTAGGTAACTTTGGTAAGCCTCTAACTATTCCATTTAATTTACTTTGATTTCTAAAATTTATGTGTGACATTCTTCTATACCATAACTAGGTTTCTTCTTTTTGTGTTAAGTGACACTTAAGTGAGGAACCAGTCAGGTCTCCCCCTGAATTATTGAACATTTTGAGTTTAACTTTTGGATTTATGTCGATTACTTTTATAGTTATAGCTTACTTGATGGTAATTTGATCCATTTGTTATGAATTTATTTCGTACGTTTGATTTTATTTTATCTTTTAGATTTAGGTTTGATTTTGTTTCTTTTTTAAGTTTAGACTTTGATTTTAGGAATTCATTTTGGTTTTAATTTAAGAGTTTAGTTGGATTTCATTTTTTGGTACATAATATTGATTAATTCCTACTTGCGTGGTTAGACGCAACAACCCAAGCTTTAGCTTGATTCTTATTTTGGTTAACTAATGATATAAAAGATTTGTTGGTTGAGTTGGACTTGTATCCGAGTCCGGACTTATTGTATACAACTCTTTGTGATCCAAGTATCATATCAAGCTCTTTATCGCGAGCTTAGAGAGGTGCTAAATCGATTGGCTAATCAATTCAAACCTCTACAATCGATTGGGTAATCGATTGAAGTGAAATTTCGTAAAGCACAACATTTTCTATGCTAAATCGATTAAGAAAGTCTTCAATCGATTGAGAGAAGTTTGCGACGAACAGTAAACTTTTGAATCGATTGGGTGATCGATTGAAGCCATATAATCGATTGGGAGAAGAAGAAAAGAGCCGTTGTGAAGTATGGATGACTAGATTTGCTAGGATCTAATGTAGCAATCGATTGGGGGTAAGGTCAATCGATTGGGAACCCTAATTTATGCAATATAAAGGTTTTTCCAAAGATTCAAATTATCTCTTCATCGCTGGTGCTTAAGTTGTGGAAGAGAAGTGTTGCTGTACTTTCCAAGTTTCAAGAGGCATTTATAAGCAACAAGAGATCAATAAAATAATATTTTCATTTGTATTGTGTATTTATATCTTATTTTCATTGAATTCTTACATGTAGGCTTGTACAAGATTTCTCCACTATCGGATTGTTTCTGAGAAGGAGTGTTCTTTATAGTGAAGTGTGCGCACTATGAGAATCCTTAGATTAGTCACCTCATGGATACCAAGTAAATCTCAATGTTAATATTATTTTAAATTTTCTGTTGAAATAAATCATCAACGAAGTAATTGAAGCTAATAATCCTTTAACTCCTGAAGTGTCATAATTACTAGCACCCTATTAAAACTTTGGGAGGAGATGAAGATATGAAATCTTTGTTGAGTTGTCGATATCATGCCACAAAGATCCCTCTCTAGCTAGCTCAATCATCATAAAAAGATAGCCCCCACGGGCGGGATCAACCGGTTATGACATGGTATTCTTGCAACATGGGTCGGGAGGTCGAAGGTCTGCGGCAGCAATTGCGATAACATCAATATCTGTCCGTGCTAAACACCTTCGACCGCCATGTCATCGCCGGGCCCGTATTCACCGTGATTTACTCCCTCTCATACTCGTGGGGCAGGGGTGAGGGGGCCGCTGGGCGGCGGGACCCGCCTTTTGCAACATCATCATAAAAAGATAGATTGAAAAATTTTGAAGGAGTTATTTTTACATAAATTGCTACGATCAATTTGCCTTCTTAATAAAGTCATAAAAAGCTTAACTTGAAAATATCACTAAATCTAGAATCACTATAAGCAAACATAATCACTTAATTTTAAATTATGTCACCAAGGTGTCCTATTTTAATAATCAACCAATTAATTACACAACAACTCATACAATCTACTATCGAGTCACTTTTTTAAGCAAGAAGACTTATGATGGATTAGTTAGCATGTATAATACAAATGCCCATAGCCAAAGACAACTTTAATTATTTGCTATCAAATAATAAAAAATATCAATCATGGTCCTAACTTTAAATGCTTTACACTATTCAACTTGATGACATTTCCTGCAGGTATTATAATGTTATATTACACCAGTAGTACAAATTTAAAACCTGATACAAATCAAATACAATGGCATAAATAAATAAATAAATATATAAATATATAATAATTAGATGAGAAGCAGGAGGACCATCTTCCATCATCAAGTATATATTATTTCAAATTATTAAGGTAAAAGGTTGTGTTCGTGAAGAAGTACTGAAGGATTGATTTGGTAGGTGGGGCCAGTGTGTCCCCCGAATGCTTTGACTGATGACATGGCTGTCATAATTTAAGATTTGAATAAATAAATCAAATCCTACTTTTATAATTTTAGATTTTGCCTCTATATAGTCAAATCTTTGACACTGTTTTGCCGACAATACACAGCATGATGAGTACTGGTTTTGAGGCACTCAAGTTTAGTGGGACAAATGCGCAGATCACTTTTCATATCTTTTAATGATTGTGCTATGAAAATCAAGCCAGCTAGATCTCTTCAAAATAAATAAATTATATTAATAATAATTCTTAGTTATTTCAACCTCCACGAATGGTCTTTTTTAAATATAATTTATTAACGAGCCATTTATCAAATATTTTATTTTAAAAATATCTCATATTTAATTTTATTGTAATAATTACTGATCGCTAATAGTAGAGTATTTTTAAGCGGATAGAAATTGATCATTAACCATTTTATATAAATTTATCATATGATGATTAACACGGAATTTTAAGAATTAGGATTTAATCATACTATGTATAAGTATAACTACTCTGTAATTACTATAACATGTACAAGCATTTGATGGCTATTACAATTTTAAAAATCAACTATTTCAATATTAGGATTGAAAATTTTAAGATTTAGGGTTTAATCTCAATGTGTAAAATTTATTCAGTAATTATTATAATGTGTAGAAGCTATTATATGTATAACCTACTTGTTAGCGGTTATAATGTAAAAAATCAATTATTTTCATTAAAATTTTAAATTTTAAATTTTAAATTCTAAATTCTAAATTAGAAATACTATTATATCAAAATACTCTCTTACTTAAAATTGTTTAAATTTTATTAAAATTATTTAAATTGATTAAAATTATTTGAAAATGATTATAACAACTGAGCATTCACATCAAATACCCTATTAAAAAATTTTACCTTAAATTTTGGATAGGGTAACTAAAAAATCTTTACATTAGCTACCCTATCGATTCCTTAAATTATGCATTTATGAACAGTACTTCTCTAAATTTAGGGAATGAATTCTATTCCCTAAACATTATAGAGGAGAAAGAAGAAATAGGGAATCTGATATATGATGTATTAAAAAGTGGATATCCAAATTTAATAAAGTAATTTTTTTATCCTAAATTATACATTTTAGATAGAAAAACTGATGTGGATGGTCTAATAGGTGTTATAATTGATAGTAGTTATTATAATTATATTAAGTGTTATTTGTTGTAATAACTATCTAAGTAATTTCTATCCAATTTAGGAGCTAGTTGTATAGATATTTTTGAGATAAAATATGTAACGGGAGTCCTTTTGAATTTCCTTAATGAAAAATAACGCTTTTTTATATTTACTTAATTCGGGACTTTTGATTTTTACTCATTAATCAAACCATATATTTTAAAACACATATAGTAGGACATGTCATAATTCCAATAGCACAAAATCACAGTGAAAGCCTATCACTGCCACCAGTCTCCTTCAATATTTCTATAAAGTGGGCATATCCATCATGATAACTTAGTCGATGGATTAAAAATCTTATCTTTTCATCAGATTTTATGCCATCACTAGGATTTTTTTTCCTTTTCCCTATTCACATAAAATAAAGAAAGAAAGATAATGAAATAATAATAATAATATCTGTCCTAGCTATAAAGCATTAGTGAGAGGCCCAAATCAATTGAAATTAATAAAAAAAAGTGAGTCTGATACAATTCAAAAAGTCTGATGTATCGCATCATGAAATAAAGGAATCACTTTTGCTGCAGCATCTGCGTGCAGAGTGGCTCATGAGCTGAAACTTCCATTGCTGCCCCAGTCTTCATATTCATTCTTTTATGCCATATATTTTCATGCACTGTATCGTTTTTGCCAAAAAAATTTAAAAAAAAAAAGAAAAATATTTATTTTTTTGACGTCACGTCAGTTTCAATATACTGTAAATTATTATTATTATAATTATAACCCAAAGAGAGCCATGTGATCGCTCTCTGGGTGCGATGGACCACGGTCCGTGCCTTTCGCTATTCACCACCGAGTCACCACAACCGTGACGTCATTAGACAAATCTGTCCCTTTTTTGACGCGGAATTACTGACAACTCCTGTCATATTCTCATCCCATATGGGGACATAACCGTCCTTACGGAGCGCGATTGGCTGCCGCTGAATAGAAGCCGACAGAGAATGGTACAGAACCATTGGTCAGGATGGGGTCCAAACAGGTGGGGCCATGTATCTGGCCAATAGGGGAATCGGTGGTGATGCAAATCCGGAGCAGGAGAGCCCACGGAGTTGCGGGTGGTTTAGTCATTTCAGGCCGCTTCGAGGAAACAAATAACTGCCACTGTGTCGAGGCATCCGGAGAACAAACCGGTCTTATAAAAAAAAAAGGTTCTTCAGAATATCCTGTCGGTGCGCATTCACCGTTCAGGAAACTGACGCTGTTTACTTGGGTTGCAAGAAGGCGGCCACGCGATTTTGAGTTTGGACTTGAACAGTTGCTGGTTGGTGATTTGTCCCCCGCAGGCGAATTCCAGACCGGCAGAGTCCACTACCACACTAGAAAAGGAAACCGTATACTTAAATGACCATATTACCCAAAACAGCAAGCACTGTATTTCAAAGGAGGCGAGTTAGATGAGGGGCATTTTAGTAGTTTCACGGCTCTTCGATCTTGTTAAGTGAGGTGCCCGTCCTTCGAAATCTTTCGGACAGCGATTTTTTTGGTTTTTTCTCCATATTTTTTTCCGCCTTTTATTTTGTCCTCTTTCACGTGGCCGGAAGACGTTAAACCCTAATGGCTGAAACAGAAATAAACCTGAGCAATCCCTGATCCCTCAATGTAGATCTGACGTCGAGAGATTGATTACCTCTCCCTCCGCGTCATCCATGGCTGAAGGTGGGTGAACGCTCTTCCCGGTGCTGTATACCATGCCCCACTTGCTCACGCTGGATTCCGCAGTAATTGGTAATTCGAGTTCACTCGTCCCCTATACAAGGTGTGGTTGAAAACGGGAAGCAAAACAACTTGGTATTGCCATGGAGCTGTTGCTGGATGTGAACGAGCTTGACAGTCCCGCTTTCGAGCTGAATCGTAGCTGGGTATAATGTTTTCTGATACCTATTCGACTCCAGATTTCCACGGACTAGGGGAACAAAATAATTTGGATCTTGAATTAGAATTGGCGAGAAAGAAGAACCTTTTCTGATCAATGTAAAGGCGAAGCAGAAGAGTTATTATTATTTCGGTTCCTCGATTCTTCCCCCAATCTGTTGACTAGAGATCAAGGAGGAGGAGGAGGAGGAGGAGGAGGAGGAGGAGAGGGAAGAAGGGGGGTTGAAGGCGGCCAGCAATTGGTAAAGAAATCGGTGGGCCAAGTGGATGAGATTTAGGGAATAAAATAGTGAGATAATCCAGAAAGGAAATAATTAGTTTAATCGCCGCATATCTCGTGAAAATCCAGAAATTCGATTCAGTTGTTGCTTCGAGAGGAGAGTTGTCTTCAATATCTTCTCGCCTTCATTGCATTGCACTCCACCAAAGAGTTCACTTTCTTTTTTGCTTCGCTGTTATCCTCGCCAGCTCTCTTGTTTGTTTAATATCTAAGAATAGGTGTGCTGCCTCTGGCTTTGTCCGTAATCCCCAGCCAAAGGCCCAGAGATTTGAACAGAAAGGTGCGACTTTTTTTTTAATAGCTGTGTTCCCCCTCTCTTTCACTCATCTCCCCTGTCCGGGATCTGTGAGCTTTTCTTTTGCCCAAGTGCCTGGTGGTGACCAATTTGTTGAGGGAGGAGTTTGAGAATGGAGGCACCAAACTCACTCTTTCATCCTTAAAAGGGAAAGAGCGAAGAATAACAAGTGAGTCTCTTTTACCTCTTTGTGCATACTGGAGCCAAAAAGAGAAAGGGAGAGGCGAGATTGGGTGTTGGACTCTCGTGAGATGGGCTTGGAGGTAGTAGCGGTAGCTGAAAATATGTGGTGGTGGAACAGAAATGTGATCATGGCGATGTGGGTGATGCTTTCGATAGGGTTTTGCATAGGTTTCCATTGTCACATGAGAACAGAAAGTATGAGAAAGGCAGAGGAGATGTTAACGAGCATGTGCGAAGAGAGGGCAAGGATGCTGCAAGAGCAGTTTGCTGTGAGTGTCAATCATGTGCACGCTCTAGCGATTCTTGTATCTACCTTTCATTACCAGAAAGACCCACCAGCCCTTGATCAGGTTTGACGAATTTCTTTCTCATGATTCATTTTGTTTTCTGTTCAACATTCATATCGTTTGGTATGAGTTTAGATTCCCATTTATGCAATAGTTAGGTTTCATTCTTCCGTTTAGCAAACATATTTTTTTACATGTGTAATCAATGGGTCTGCCATACCTTATTGCAAATTGTGAATGATCACAAATTGTCTTTCGTTTTCTTCTTTTGTACTGTTGTTTAATTTTGTTCAAACTCGTTGGTTTTCATGTTGTCATATGTTCTTTTAGCTTGCAATGTTCAATCTTTTCCAATGTCTGTTGCCCAATTACCTTATAAATTCAGCAATCTGGTCCATGCTTCATTTATTTCCTATTATAGGAATTGCTTTATTTACATTTTACTGGATAGTTTTGGATACATGAGTTTATGTGGATTAAAAACTTGCTTTCAGGAGACATTTGCTGAGTATACAGCAAGGACATCTTTCGAACGGCCATTATTGAATGGAGTGGCCTATGCACAACGAGTTATACATCCTGACAGACAACTGTTTGAGAATCAGCAGGGTTGGACAATCAAGACCATGAAACGGGAGCCATCTCCTATCCAAGATGAGTATGCTCCTGTGATATACTCGCAGGAAACTGTTTCCTACATTGAAGCCCTTGACATGATGTCCGGAGAGGTTTTTTCTCTCTCTCTCTCTTTATATTTATTTCCTTATGATTTTCAGTTCCAAAGCTGATTTTATTTCTTTCTACTGTTAGGAGGATCGTGAAAATATCTTACGTGCTAGAGCCACTGGCAAAGCTGTTCTTACAAGACCCTTCAGGCTATTGGAGTCTAATCATCTTGGAGTAGTTTTGACATTTCCTGTATATCTATCAGGTCTTCCTTTTGATGCAACAGCTGAAGAACGCGCGAAGGCAACTGCAGGGTGAGATGCAATTTTTATTCATAACGGTTATTGTTATCCATTAGTTTATGGTATTTAACCTAAATTAGTGGGTTATTTCAGAAATTAATGGCATCCAGATTGCAAACTTGTTGAATGAGTATAGGCTGAACTGACATAGGCATACTTGAGTTGTTTTCAAAATGTCAATCAACAAGCCTTGTTAAATGAACCTTGTTGTAGATACCTTAATACGAGCAATTACTTTTCTAGTTCTTTGTTGTAATTAATATACATGATGCTAGCACATAGCTGTTAATATCTATTAATTATGAGAAATGGTAGCTTTTCTGCTAGTTGACTTGTTAAATAATTGTACATTGTCTTGGTTTAAGTAGTTTGGTTACCTTTACAAACAGGTATCTTGGAGGAGCATTTGATGTTGAATCTCTAGTGGAAAATCTATTGCGCCAACTTGCTGGGAACCAGGAAATTGTTGTGAATGTATATGATGTAACAAATTCATGTGAACCCTTATTAATGTATGGAATCCATCCTCCTGATGGTCACATGTCCCCTTCCCATGTCAGTATGCTCGATTTTGGAGATCCATTTAGGAAACATGAAATGAACTGCAGGTGATGCTTGCTTGGAGTGCAGTTCCAACCTGAGATTAGTCTGAGTCTTGCTTTCATGGGCTTAATGTTGTGTTACCTTTCAGGTACCGCAAGAAGCCTCCAGTTTCGTTGTCATCCATCACTACGCCAACTGGCATTTTCGTGATCTTTATGCTGGCAGGATATATAGGTTATGCTGCTTGGAGCCACTATGACAATGTTAAGGAGGATTTTCGGAAAATGGAAGAGCTTAAAAGGCAAGCAGAGGCTGCAGATGTTGCTAAATCCCAGGTGATTTTTTTTTTATTTATACTAATGTTTATGTCCAAATAGTCTATCTGAATTAGTTTTGTTTTCTCAGTTTCTTGCCACCGTCTCCCATGAAATCAGAACGCCTATGAATGGAGTCCTTGGTAAGCTAGAAACTTTGTTTCTGTAGCATAGAGCAACGATTTAATTATTTGGAAATTGAATGTTGCCTATTTTTTTCTTTTGTCAGGAATGCTTGATATGCTTTTAGATACAGACCTAAATTCAACTCAGAAGGATTATGCACAAACTGCTCAAGTATGTGGTAGAGCACTGATCTCACTAATAAATGAAGTACTTGATTGTGCAAAGATTGAAGCTGGAAAGTTGGAGATTGAGTCAGTACCATTTGACCTACGATCCATACTAGATGATGTCATATCTTTATTTTCTGCAACATCAAGAGAAAAAGGAATTGAGGTCAGTTTAACATCTTTTACTCATTTAAAATTCTAGATACATGTTTTGATTCATAAATCCTTCAATAAGGGCATCATTTAATGAATGACGTTGATCACCAGTTGAAAACAAACAACTGCAACCAGATGTGTATTGGAATTTGATAATTAGCATTTTAACTTCCTCCTTTTTTCTGTTTTCTTTCTTGTCAAATGCAGCTTGCTGTCTATGTTTCAGACAGGGTTCCTAGTATTCTTATGGGAGATCCTGGGAGGTTTCGGCAAATAATCACAAATCTTGTTGGAAACTCTGTGAAAGTAAGTGTATTGTATTATCATGCAATGTGTACCCTCTAGCCAATATGAAAATAATTCTATGATTCTGTGCCCAGTCATCATATAAATAGTATCACTGCTCAATTTTTAGATTGTGAAATTCCTGAATAAGAAACAGACTAGTTTACAATCAAATTGAACCATTTGATCATATATATATTTTTTGTAATTTAGTTCACCGAGCGTGGTCACATTTTTGTCCAAGTTCATCTGGCTGATCATGTGAAAATGGTGATGGATGCAAAAGCTGAACACGGCTTGAATGGACATGCCAGTAAAGTGAACTGTACATCAGCCAATGGTGCATTCAATACATTAAGTGGTCTAGAAGTTGCTGATTATAGTAATACATGGGAAAGTTTCAGACTGCTACTCTCTGATGGCGAATCCTTACCTTACACATTAGGAAATGGTTCAGTTTCTGAAACTCTGGCAGATAAAGTAGCTTTAATGGTTAGTGTTGAGGATACAGGGATCGGGATCCCTGTGAATGCCCAAGAACGAGTTTTCACACCATTTATGCAGGCTGACAGCTCAACTTCTAGGAATTATGGAGGAACTGGTATTGGATTGAGCATCAGCAAGTGCCTAATTGAATTGATGGGAGGCAAGATAAGCTTCTGTAGCAGACCTGATGTTGGAAGCACTTTTATTTTCACTGCAGTCTTCCAGAGATGTAGAAAAGGTGCTGGTGTTGATAGGAAGAGATCAGTGTCTGAAGTTTTGCCAACCTGTTTTAGAGGGATGAGAGCAACTTTAGTTGACAGACATCCAGTAAGATCTGCTGTAACCAAATATCATCTGCGAAGGTTGGGCATAATTGCTGCTGACGTTAGTACAATAAACGAGGCACTTTCTGTACTATCTGGACAAAATGGCTATTCAAATTCTAGGTAAATTTTCAATTGTGTGATTGTTGTATCTTATTCTTTGCAATACATCAAGTTTCATTTATTGGTAATCTTCAAGTTTTCGATATCCATGGCATCCTATGGGAACCATTCCTTGTATTGCTACATTTGTTACATTTCTAGTTATTGTTTTGATAATTTGTTGAAGTTTCTATTCGCTTTAACAATTCAAGAGCATGCATTGAGACATAATATTACTCTTGGAGCACAAACATTTAGTTATTATAACTACTTCCCATGTAGGTAACATCTATCAGTTCCTGTTTTAAATTGAGAATAGATTTGTTTCTGAAAATTTAAACACTTTTCTTCTGATTTGGTATTTGACATGTTACGATTTGAATCAGGTCAATTTGAATGTTTCTTGCGCAACTCATGATATTTTGATATTGCTGCAGTCATCCTGGAAAGCAGCCATCCATCTTGTTGATTGAGAAAGATTCCTGGGATTCCAAAATTGATTTTCGCATTCAGAATGACCTTTTGAAATGGAAAGAAGCTGGTCGTACAAATGATGTGCCCAAGATTGTCTTGTTATTGACTGCTGAAACTGACAAAACAAGAATTGGATCGCATGTAGATGCTGTAGTTATGAAGCCGTTGCGTACAAGCACTATAGCGACATGCTTGCAACAAACATTGGGGATGGGTAAAGTTCAAAATAAAGATACCCATAGCGGTTCAAATTTCCTTCACCATTTGTTGGATGGGAAAAATATACTTGTGGTTGATGATAACAAGGTAAATCTAAGAGTTGCTGCAGCAGCGCTGAAAAAGTATGGAGCAAAGGTAGAGTGTGTTGAAAGTGGCAAAAGTGCACTTTCTCTGCTCCAACCCCCACACAAGTTTGATGCTTGCTTTATGGATATCCAGATGCCAGAGATGGACGGGTATATTGCCATAATCATATCAAATTAAGTTTGTGTGTATATATATATATATATTCACAAAACTAGATGGTAGAAATTCAAAACAACACTGCATATAGGTTAACGTTTAATTAGCTCATCACTAGTTCACTTCTGAAACTCACAGATGGCTTATTACTTGTAAAAGAAAACTGAACTTGGCAGAAGGCGTGTTCTCCTTCATTAGATTTTTTGTTATCATATACAAATCTTACAACTAAAGAACAAAATGAGAATATAAAGCTGTTCTATATAATCCAACATTCTTTCCATGGATGCTGTTAACAGGATCTAACTGTGCTAATATTGTCAGGTTTCAGGCGACTCAGGAGATACGTAAATTGGAGGACATGGCAAGTGAAGAAGCTTATATGGAAGAAGGATCAACAAAGGCTAAATTGCGCGTGCCAATCCTGGCAATGACTGCGGATGTTATCCAAGCAACATATGAGCAGTGTGTCAGATGCGGCATGGATGGGTACGTTTCCAAGCCTTTTGAGGAAGCCCAGCTTTATCAAGCAGTCGCCAAATTCTTGGTTTCACAGCCCATTTCAGGTTCTTGACAGCATTCGCATTCTGGCATTTGCACATTTGAAGGGTACGTTAGTGTACGTCAGTAGATGAATTCTTGCCTGAGGTCCCTTGCATGTTGGAAACTGGCGCAATGGGGGAAAAAAAGCCAGAAGTTCCTTTTTCTATGGAACTGAAAAAAAAAAGAGAGGCTGATTTTGATGATTCGTCTTTGTATTTTCATGGAGCCATTTTAAGTTTAGACTATGCTGTTGTAAATCTGAAACTTACAGCATCAGAGGCTTAAAAAAACATTAAGCATTAGGGGATAACGAATATCATCCTTCCTGTAATCTGGACTGGATGGTGTCTTGGGCAAGGTAAGATCTCAGGACCATGCCATGTAAGTGCTGTAAATTATGTTTATGGTAATTTCTTTCTTTCTTTACAACTCCTGGGAATACAAATGACTTCAACGTTAAATTTCTAGCATATTTAATAAAAAGCCCCTGTTCCAAGCCACGTCCATCCATAGTGTTAATAGGCGGGATCTTCTGGTCTAGGGGTGCAAATGGGCTGAGCAAGTCGGTCAAAGTTTGACTCAAGCTCAAAGTTCGAGCTCGAGTTGGTTCGTTTAATATTCAAGTTGAGTTCGAGCCCATTTAAGATTGTCAGGCTAATTCAGTATTTTAATATTTAAAATAATTTATATTTTAAAATTAAATAATAAGTTAAGGATGTGTTAGTAGTTAGTATATTTCATTAGGTAAGTAGAGGTTTAAGATTCAAATTTCCTTAAGTAGCTTGTTTTATTGTTTCGATTAAATTCATTGTCGAGCTGAGCTTGAGCCCATAATTAAATGGCCGAGCTTGAGCTCAGATTTAAAAATTAGCTCGAGCCTCTTTAGTTTTCTCGAGCTCGAGCTGAGCTTGAGCCTCTTTAGTTTTCTCGAGCTCGAGCCGACCTAAGCTTGAGTTCGGCTCGGTTTATTTACACTCCTATTTTGGTCTCGTCTGTCCTGATCTACCCCTCGTCCAGGAGTAGTGATCGGAGAGATTTAATAGTACTTGAGTTCGGCTTGATTCATTTACACTCCTACTCTGATCTTGTCTGTCTTGATCTACCCTTGGTCCAAGAGTAGTGATTGGAGAGATTCAATAGTCTCCACTTGCAATATAGGTGAGGATCAAGTGGAGACCATTAAATCTCTCTAATAACCGCAATGGACTAGGGCATGAGGATCCCTGCTCTAGTGTTAATGCCCTCTAAATTTTGCACTTACTACGCCTCTTCATTGATCAAATTCTTGTGTGCATAGATAATTGGGATTTAGATCGAAAATTTTCATATTCCTATATCATAACTACTAACATGTGACCTAAAAGTGATGTATGGAAATTATTGACGAACACGGGAAATAATCTTCTAAAATTATTATTGATTTAGCAGAATATTAGTAAAATAGGTCTTCAAAAATTAAATGCCAGAAAAAATTATTGATAAAAAATAGCTTTAAAATTACATAAATAAATAGTCTAAATATCAGCTAAATAAACAATTTAAATAGTCTTGTCAATTAAGGATGGAAATATCCTTAAAAAGATAAATTCTTTGGAGCCTTAAAAAGACTTTAAATGAATAGAAGACTGAGTCGTTACAGATTCTATTCAGTAACCAATTATAAATAAATGAGTTTCGATTAATATGTTAAAGATTTTATACTTCAATCCAAATTAAAAATTATGATACGGGGATCAAAATGACCTCAAAATTCTGGACTCTCTTATTTTGCATCAAAAATGATCTTCCACTCAATGTTTGAAGGATGAATTGACATGCACAAGTCACATGGACATCTACAGCATTTTCATGAGAGTAAAAAGATGAATACATTCGTCTTTAGTGTTCATATTAATCTGTCTCAGAACTAATATGGAAGAGATAAATCATGGATAGTTATTAATTTTGGGAATAGTGATTAACACATAAGAGAGATATTTATCTCGACTATGTCGAAATTTGAACCCCAGACTTCATGATGACAACACCTCATATGCTAACCACTAGACCATCCAAAAAAAACACATCTATAGCATTTCCATGTACTTTGTAAAGACATGTCTCATAGCGTTCAATTGGAGTTAAAGATTACAATACTTGCAGGGAAAATGGGAAATATTTTCCCTAAAGAGCATTTGAGGATTGCATATGAAATTTTATTACAATTCATATATGTAATTCCTTCCCAACACTCAAATCACGTTTACAAATAAGATAGTACGATGGATTGGCCTAGTGTCCATTGCATTACAGGCTGCATAATCATTTCCCTTTTTTGTTAAAATATTTAATAAGGGAATTACTTTTACTTTCTTTTCCATTCATACGTCATTTATAGCTTTTTATTGTCTAATTAACTGTTAGTTTCCAGCACTCAACGGCACATGGAAAATTAATTAGATAACGCGCAATAATTCATTGATGTCCATGCTAGATATGCTGCCGGATTCGACAACATTGGATAAGACGTCCGACTTTGGCAGTTCAAACAATTATTTTTCTTTGTTTTTAGTTGATGAATTATTGCTGCATCGTTGCCCGTGAGAATCCCTACCAATGATTAAATTGGAACCTAAATTGTTTAATAAACTGAATGATAATTCATGGTCTCCTCTGCGTCAGAAAGTGATGAAGAAAAATGAAATTACGATGACTTTGAACAAATTGTGAGTTGGATAGTCGGTTAGGGTTTGTTTATACTAAATCGATGAATTTTTTTTATGAATTAGATTGATTGTCTCTATGATTAATTCGATCGTAAAGGTCAAATATCTGAATTATTTGAATGGTTACCAAGTGAAATTATATTATTTTTTATATGATATTTATATATGATATTATAATTATATGTGGTATTTGGGTATGACATTATAATTATAAGATGCTGAATTATTATTTAAAATTTGAATTTATATCTATCTGGTGTTCATAATTATACGTGTGATCCGGCCGTTCGGACGGAGACCCTATGGAGGGAAGTTAATGTCACATGGTGGTCAAAAGTCAAAAGGGTCAGCATGAGGTCCGGTCGACTGGAGAAGGGTTAGGTCGACCAGCCGAACGGGTCCTGACGGAATCAAAGACAACTCGACAGGGAGTCGAGTTTCCGATGCTCATGGTGAACAAGGTCGTCGAGCCGAGCGGGTAGCCCGCTCGACCGAGGCGTAAATCGGTAATACTGTAAAGAGACGTTCTTAGTCGAGCACGCGATGGGATGAAGTCTTTCCAGTCGGACCGACATCTACGCCCGGTCGGACCGATGCCTACCGAGCGGATGGACGCTCGGTTCGGGGAAAAAGGAGACAAGGGGACATTGGGGAACATCTTCTGACAGCAGACATATTCGACGATCAGGTCATACACAGAATCGTACGACGGAAGGTTCTGCTGTCCCATCAGAGAGGTGCTCAGACTGTAGCAGTATGGTGTCAGGCATGCTCCTCTGGCAAGCCCATACTAAGGTATGGTATAGGACACGTGTACGCCTCGGTAGGTGTGCACAAGCCTCCCCACAGCTCTATATAAGAGCTCTCAGACTTCGCCGGAGGTACGCGATCTCTCGTCTTCGAAGCCACTTCATCATTTTCCTCTTGTATGACTTGAGCGTCGGAGGGTCGTGGCCGGGAACCCCTTCCCGGCCCGACTTATTTGCAGGTTCGCCGGAGATCCATACGGCCGGTCAGAGGTCCACGTCATGATCTGGAAGAGCGTCACGTGCCCAGCGTCCATCGATTCAGCGTTCGGACAGGATCAAATTGGCGTCGTCTGTGGGAACGCATCTGCATCCAAGCGGAAGAGATGGACGAAGCTGAACGACAGCACACCGTGATGCTCTCCCACGTGCCCAGCGTCCATCGATTCAGCTCCTCCTGGGAGAGCATCACGGTGTGCTGTCGTCCAGCTTCGTCCATCTCTTCCGCTCGGATGCAGGTGCGTTCCCACAGACGGCGCAAATTTGATCCTGTCCTAACGCTGAATCGATGGACGCTGGGCACGTGGCGCTCTTCCAGATGATAATGTGGACCTCTGACCGGACCGACCGTATGGATCTCAGGCGAACCTGCAAATAAGTCGGGCCGGGAAGGGGTTCCCGGCGACGACCCTCCGACGCTCAAGTCAGGCAAGAGGAAAATGATGAAGTGGCTTCGAAGACGAGAGATCGCGTACCTCCGGCGAAGTCTGAGAGCTCTTATATAGAGCTGTGGGGAGACTTGTGCACACCTACCGAGGCGTACACGTGTCATGTACCATACCTTAGTATGGGCTTGCCAGAGGAGCATGCCTGACACCATTGTCGGGCCGACCGGGCGTAGATGTCGGTCCGACCGGAAAGACTTCATCTCATCGCGTGCTCGACTAAGAACGTCCCTTTACAGTATTACCGATTTACGCCTCGGCCGAGCGGGCTGCCCCGACGACCTTGTTCACCATGAGCGTCGGAAACTCGACTCCCTGTCGAGTTGTCTTTGATTCCGCCAGGACCCGTTCGGCCGGTCGACCTAACCCTTTTCCGGTCGTTCGGACCTCATGCTGACCCTTTTGACTTTTGACCACCACGTGGCGTTGACTCCCCTCCAGAGGGTCCCTCGTCTGAACGGCCGGATCACTTGCCTTCCCTTCAAGTCTAGTCGAAGGAGGCGATTAGTCCGACTGACTGGACCGCCAGTCACGCCGAGCGGTGTCTCTGTGAAACTATCTTCCGCTCGACCCCCACGGGGGTAGCTATGGCGTCAGTCAACGCCAACATTCCTCGGATCTCTTCTAAATTTGCGCCAATCTCCGTCATTAAGGCCCAGCACGCGCTCATTAAATGCACTCCAGTAGCCGAATGCCACGTGGCGCGCTGTCGTCATCGTACGACGACGGCATCGCGGGCGACGAGACCGAGGAGGTTTAAAATGGACAGCCCGATGCGTGCTTCGGTTCCCGTGACCTGCATCGGACGGTTGAGGCCGCTCGGGCTCAACCCTATAAAGCCTTCTCCTTCTCCCCCTTCGCCGCATTCTATGTCTCGCGTGCCCAGAAGCTTTCCCTGCCGTTGCAGACTTCCGGTGATCCTGCTTTTCTGTTTCCGGCGATCTCCAGCCTCCTCCTTCGATCTTCGTCTGCTTCTTTGTAAGGCCTTCACCATTTCTCCGTTACTCTCATGTTTTTTGTCGAGTTCTCGCTCCCTGGTCACTGCACTGTTTTTCATCTTCTTCCTTCTATCGTTTGCCTTTCTTCGCTTTCTGTGGTTTCATCCGTTCGGACAATGGCTAGTTCTTCTATGCCACAAGACCAGCCCTCGGCCCGTGGTATACTACCATGGAGTCGCGCTTCAATCGGCGTGACGCCGATATTCTGATGGATAATTTCGACATCCCCTCTGATTTTGAAATTATCTTACCCTCCCCCTCCGCTCGGCCACACAAACTGCTGCGCGGAGCTTTCTGTGTTTTCCGCGACCAGTTCATAGCCGGTCTGCGCTTTCCAATCCATCCCTTCATCATAGAAGTTTGTAATTTTTTTGGCCTTCCACTCGGAAGCTTAGTCCCTAATACTTTCCGCCTTCTATGCGGCGTTGTTGTCTTGTTCAAAATCCACAACATTCCCCTCCGATCGGAGGTCTTTTATTATTTTTACTACCCTAAACAGTCCGAGCTGGGCACTTACATGTTCCAGGCTCGGCCCGGTTTAGTCTTCTTCAATAAACTGGCCTCTTCCAATAAACATTGGAAAGAGTTTTACTTCTATCTGCGTCTTCTCGAACGGGCCTCCTTCCGAACCCAGTGGCAGATCGGACCGCCAACCTCCCCTGAGCTAAAGAGGTTCAAAACCCGACCGGATTATCTTCACGCCGCCAACATGCTAGCTGGTCTGAGGCTCGACATCAACAGATTCTTGCCCGAAGGGGTGATGTACATATTTGGTCTGAGTCCGATCCGGACTCCCCTCCCGAGCGGCTTCGGTAAGAATTTTACTTGTGCATTCGCCTTGATTGCTAATTGATTTTCTCCTTTTTCCTTTGCAGCGGACATTGTCGTGGAGTCCGTGATGACCGGCATTTTGAAGAGGAAAGCGGCGGCGCTCGAGGCCGCAGCTGCCAAAGAGATGGAGCAACTGGGCATCACCCCGGTCGGCTCTAACGAAGGAGAGAGCGACACGAATGCGGGGGAGTCGATCGCTCAGGCTTCTCTCCCGGAGCCGGCGGTTGGCATAACTTGTAGCCGAGGTCCTTCCGTCCGGGAGGAAGGCTCCGCTCCGGAGGAAGAGCGCCCTCTTCGACAAAAGAGGCGCCGAGTGAAAACACCACTCCGATTGGCGACTTCCGCGGTCCAGCCGTCCGAACGGACCACCACCGATTCTCGCGGTAAAGCCCCAGCAGTTGAGGCGATTTCGTCCGATCGGACCTCATCCCAGCTGGATGCGTTCGCGGACCCCCTCGAGGCCATTCTCGTCAGCGCCCTTCCGCCCACTCCTCGCTAAGTCCGACGTTCGACCATTTTGTCCCAGTTTTCTGGGTCGGCCTCCGATCCTTCTCCAACTTCCGCCCAGACGACTCCCGGTCGGCACCGTACCATCAGGGTTTCCCTGCATCTCCCCACCGAAGAACTGATGCCCGAGGCCAATCGGCCAACCGCGCCCGAGCACATGATCACCCTGAAGGGGCCCTTAGCCGAAATGTGGGCCGACGCTCGGGCACGTGTCGCAATGATTCCGCTCAGCAATCTGGCCAATAGCCATATGCAATAGGCCACTGGGGTAAGTATGTTTTCTTTGAAGTCTTCTACACACTCTTTCCGATCGGCTGCTAATAATCTTGCTTATGTCAGAGATGGGTGGAGGAGATCGCGGTCTCCAATCGTCTGGCTATGGTGGACGAGGAGCTAAAGAGGCTCAAGGCTTCGGGCGGCCCGCTCAGCTCTCAAGGCCCCTCATACGCCGAGCTGCAGAGAGAGCTAAAAAAGACCCAAGATCTGTTGGCGGCTGAGCAAAAAAAGACGGCTGGCCAGGCCCATACTATAGTCAAATTCGAACGACAAGTCAAGTCCCTTGATCGAAAATAAGCCTTGCCACCGATCGGAAGAAGACAGCTATCTCCGATCTGGAGAAGAAAAATGTCGAGGCGAGGGGCCTGGAGCAGCGGGTCAAAGAGCTGATGGAGCAGCTGGATGGCGAGAAGGTGAGCCGCTCGGCTGAGGCGATCAAACACAAGGATGAATTGAAGACATTGCAGGAGTCTCTCGAGGCTTCTCAGGCTGCCTTCAAGGAATATCAAGAGTAGGAATCTGGCCGAGTCGCAGCCCTGATGCAGAAGCACATCCGCTCGACCGAATTTTCAGAAAAAGTATGCGAGCGGATGTATAATGCCTTTGAGCTGGCCATCACCGCCACAACGGACTACCTGAAGTCCAAGGCTCATCTCCCTGACTCCGCCAGCATCCCGGCCCAGGACTATGCGGCGCTCCTCAGCAACATCCCTAAGGACCTTTATGATTTTTTGGAGTAGAAGTCTTCATGTAATTCGGTCGTTCGGCCAGAAACTCCCGTTTTTGTAATTCGGCCGCTCGACCTTAATTTCCCTAATTTCAATGAAAAACTTATCTTTGTGCAACTTCATTTTTACTTTGCCTGCTTGTGGGTGATTGGTCTGGGCCTATGACACACAACTTCGCCAACTAGGCCTCCCGAGTGGGCGTAAGTGGCATACAACTTGTCACTATTTCCCCTTGCCGCATATCTTTAAGCGTCTTTCGTTCCTATCGGGGGATTTATAGTCGCCGGTTCGACTCTCGATTTTTAACGTCGGAGCTCGACAGTTTTCCGACCGGAGGTTTTATAGTCGCCGGTACGACTCTCGATATTTAACGTCGGAACTCGACGGTCTTCCGACCGGAAGGTTTATAGTCGCCGTCAAGACTCTCAATTTTTAACGTCGGAGCTCGACGGTCTTCCGACCGGAAGGTTTATAGTCGCCGTCAAGACTCTCAATTTTTAACGTCGGAGCTCGACGGTCTTCCGCCCGAAGGGTTTATAGTCGCCGGTTCGACTCTCGATTTTTAACGTCGGAGCTCGACGGTCTTCCGGCCGGAGTTTTTATAGTCGCCAGTGCGACTCTCGATATTTAACGTCGGAGCTCGACGGTCTTCCGCCCGGAGGGTTTATAGTCGCCGGTTCGACTCTCGATTTTTAACGTCAGAGCTCGACGGTCTTCCGCCCGGAGGGTTTATAGTCACCGACGCGACTCTCGATTTTTAACGTCGGAGCTCGACGGTCTTCCGGCCGGAGTTTTTATAGTCGCCGGCGCGACTCTCGATATTTAACGTCGGAGCTCGACGGTCTTCCAGTTTATAGTCGACGCGACTCTCGATTTTAACGTCGGAGCTTGCGATCTTCGACCGGAGGGTTTATAGTCGCCGGCGCGACTCCGTCGGAGTTTGACGGTCTTCCGGCCGGAGGGTTTATAATCGCCGGCACGACTCTCGATTTTTAACGTCGGAGCTCGACGGTTTTTGGTGGGTTTTAGTCGGCGTGACACTCGATTTTTAATGTCGGAGCTCGGCGGTCTTCCGGTAGGAGGGTTTATAATCGCCGTAGCGACTCGATTTTAACGTCGGAGCTCGACGGTCTTCCGGCCGGAGGGTTTATAGTCGCCGACGCGACTCTCGATTTTTAACGTCGGAGCTCGACGGTCTTCCGGCCGGAGGGTTTATAGTCGTCGGTTTGACTCTTGATTTTTAACGTCGGAGCTCGACGGTTTTCCGGCCGGAGGGTTTATGGTCGCCGGTGCGACTCTCGATTTTTAACGTCGGAGCTCGACGGTCTTCCGGCCGGAGTTTTTATAGTCGCCGGTTCGACTCTCGATATTTAACGTTGGAGCTCGACGGTCTTCCGGCCGGAGGGTTTATAGTCGCCGGTTCGACTCTCGATATTTAACGTCAGAGCTCGACGGTCTTCCGGCCGGAGGGTTTATAGTCGCCGGTCCGACTCTCGATATATAACGTCGGAGCTCGACGGTCTTCCGATTCAGCTGACGATGCCCTATACTTGCGCTAATTTTCCGATTTTTTACTCCTGCATTTCAAATATACAGTCGAACGGAAATTATACAGCATATATTACATTGGCGCACCTTTCACCCCGCCCGGTAAGGCTGGAGGTGGTTCGCGCTCCATGGTCGATCCAGTTGCATTTCATCTTCATCCTCCAGATAATAGGCACCCGAGCGGAGCTTTTTGATGACTTTGAAGGGGCCCGCCCAAGGAGCCTCCAGCTTGCCAACGTCCCCGACCAGCTTTACTTTTTTCCACACTAGGTCGCCGACCTGGAATGCTCTGGGGATCACGCGCCGGTTGTAGTTCTGCTTCATTCTCTGCCAGTACGCCATCAGCCGGACGGACGCCTTGGCTCGCTCTTCGTCGATCAAGTCCAACTCTATCTCCCTCCGCTCGGGGGAGGCGTCCGTTCGGGGAGCCTTGCCTTTTCTGTTGTCTCGCATGGGCACCTCGTTGGATGAAGATCCTCGATCACGGTTAACTGTTGCGACTTCAGGAGGCATACGGAATAGGGCCCGATGAAATGGAACGGTGGCCGGCGGTGCTTCCGCTCGACCTCCTGACACTGACGTTACTTGTTGCTCCAACCGCTCGGCTTGCGCCTTCTGTTTCTGTTGCTCTACGAGCTTAGCTGCTCTTGCCTCGATTAGAGCGTCGAGCTCCTCCTGGGAGAGCATCACGGTGTGCTGTCATCCAGCTTCGTCCATCTCTTCCGCTCGGATGCAGGTGCGTTCCCACAGACGGCGCAAATTTGATCCTGTCCGAACGCTGAATCGATGGACGCTGGGCATGTGGCGCTCTTCCAGATGATGACGTGGACCTCTGACCGACCGTATGGATCTCCAGCGAACCTGCAAATAAGTCGGGCCGGGAAGGGGTTCCCGGCGACGACCCTCCGACGCTCAAGTCAGGCAAGAGGAAAATGATGAAGTGGCTTCGAAGACGAGAGATCACGTACCTCCGGCGAAATATGAGAGCTCTTATATAGAGCTGTGGGGAGGCTTGTGCACACCTACCGAGGCGTACACGTGTCTTGTACCATACCTTAGTATGGGCTTGCCAGAGGAGCATGCCTGACCCCATACTGCTACAGTCTGAGCACCTTTCTGATGGGACAGCAGAACCTTCCATCGTACGATTCTGCGTATGGCCTGGTCGTCGAATATGCATGCTGTCAGAAGATGTTTCCTAATGTCCCCTTGTCTCCTTCCCCGAACCGAGCGTCCATCCGCTCGGCAGGCATCGGTACGACCGGGCGTAGATGTCGGTTCGACCGGAAAGACTTCATCCCATCATGTGCTCGACTAAGAACGTCCCTTTACAGTATTACCGATTTACGCCTCGGCCGAGCGGGCTGCCCGCTCGGCTTGGCGACCTTGTTCACCATGAGCGTCGGAAACTCGACTCCCTGTCGAGTTGTCTTTGATTCCGCTAGGACCCGTTCGGCCGGTCGACCTAACCCTTCTCCGGTCGGCCAGACCTCATGCTGACCCTTTTGACTTTTGACCACCACGTGACGTTGACCTCCCTCCAGAGGGTCCCCCGTCCGAACGGCCGGATCAACGTGATTTTAACATCACATCCAGGGCCGTCTCAAAGTTCCACGAGGCCCTAGGTAAAAAAAAAAATTGATTTATTTTTAAAAATAAACTAGATTTAAAAATTCATGTCGTGTAATTTTAATTGGATGATATTTCAAAATTTGACTATTGTTAACACAAATATATAAAAAAATTCTGATGCAATTGCTAATAATTTAGATTGGAGTTCATAATCCATTCCTTCCATAATTTAAAAAAAAAAAGAGTAAAAAGAATATTACCGAGTAAAATAGGAGAAGGATGTCTTCTTAGAGAACATGAAAGATGAAAAAATATATAGAACATTAATGAGAGAATGAGTAGATGTTCAACTAATTATAAAATGAGACGAAAGAAAAGAAATTAGATGTAAGGTCTTATATAGTTATATTATAACTTTAGGATTAGAGAATATAATAATTATAATTAATATGTAATTAAATATAATTGTCATTGGAATTAATTGAAGAGCACAGTAGAAATTAAAATAAAATAAAATCAAGTAAAATCGTTGCATTGGAATCAATGCAAAATCTAGAGAGCACTAGAATGGAAATCAAAGCAAGTCAAATTAAAATAAAATATGTCATTAGAACGGAAATCGAAGCAAGTCAAATTAAATCAAAATATGTATGTATATGTGCATAATGCAGCTTGAGACTGTACAATATATCTTTTAAATATAAGGGTAATGCTAAATGGCCAGAATCTGGCCAGCTAGAATCAATACATGCAAGTGTACACATGAGTATTTTAATAATATTATATGTGTACATTAATTACATGCATGTACATGCATGCATTCTAATTGGAGGATAAAAAATTCTAACTGATCAAATTCTGGCCAACAAGAATTACCGTAAATATAAATATTAGATATTAAATTTATTTATTTACTTTTAACTAATAATGAGTCTTAATTTTTTAGGGACCTTAGGTATAGATTTTAATGATCTAATCACGTCCTAATTATAATGCGCGGTGTAACAGGTGCGTGTTACGAATTCTCTATACTGTAGTCCGTACCATGCGCTATCAATGCTCTTTAATTGTAACGTGCAATGCGTGTTACGAATACTTTTAATAACTATGCTTGCGAATGTTTTTAATCACAACGTGCAACCCGTGTTGTCAATATCTTACATTTGTACAATGCAATCAAAACATGCAACCCGTGTTGTCAATATCTTACACTTGTACAACGCGATAGAATAATTATGCACCATAAAAAGACAAATTTATTAGAGTATAAGAGTCTGATATCTAAATAATAATAATAAATAAATAAATAAATGAAATCCAATTAAGCTCAAGCAAGGTCTAATAATAGGACTTGAATTGAAACTAATTCTCCAAAATCAAAAGGGAGAGATGAAGTGAAAGCCAATTTTCTAGAATTGAGCGAAATGAAAGCCAAATTGGAGCCTAAATAGTTTGATAAATCTCTTACTGCTCTTAGTCTTCCTCATTGGCCGCATCACCTAATAAAGCCACATCACCTAGTTGGGATCCACACTGATAAAGTCTTCGATCTTTGATAGCTAAGCTGGTCCCCGACGAGCCTACATTTTGTAGATCAATACCCGTCAGCAGGGGATCAGCGTTGCCGACTTTACTCCCGTGGTTAAGTCAGCACTAGGCTGAAAAGAAGGATTGCCTTCTCTAAGAGAAGAGCTTGAACTCAGAAAAAAGATGCCTCTCACGGGGGCTTTGGCAAGCTCTAGAAAAAAGTGTCTTCTCACTAAGGAAGGGCTTGAGCTAGAGCTAGAGCTAGAGCTAGAACAGATGATGAAAGAAGCATAGTAATTAACTGAGTCAATCTACTACATTTTACTCACAGTAAACCTTTTTTTTTTTTTTTTTTTTCACAAAATAGCCAAGAGAGTGTTGGTGCGGGAAGCATCCGACGATCGAACTCGTGTTTTGATAACGGCAAAGAATTCAAAGTTAAGATGTTTTGTAATCTAACAAATCTACTTGAGAATGTCAGGAAAGTCCTAGCTGCGGTTAGGCAAAAGGGAAAACCCTAGGGGGTGGTAACCCTATGCGGAAAGTCTTGGCAGGTCGATGGCTTCAGGCAAAAGTCGTAGGGGGTGGTAACCCTAGGTGGAAAGTCCTGGTGTCACGAACCAGGTGAAAGTCTGGACTAGCCGGGAAGCGGATGTCCAGCAGAAAGTCCGGAAGCATCGAGTGCTGAGCAAAATTCCAGTCGATCTGGAGGATCGTGCTGCAACAATATCTCCGAGTGGAGTAGGTGAGGACGCGTTCCCGTAGAGGGAACAGTAGGCGTCGGGTCGACTTAGGGTTTCCGGTCGGAAACCCGAAGTCAGACTCGACTGTCTATACTTCTTTTATAATGTTTATTGTGCTAACTTTGTGTTGCAGGATAGTGTTTGAGACTAACATATCTTGCAGGTGCAAAGGAGCAACCTAAAGCCTCGGATGAACAGTGTCCGAGGCGCCTCCATGGAGCTTGGAGGCGCCTCGGGTGCAAAAGCTGAGCTGGCTGCGAAGCATCACTGGAGGCGCCTTGAAGCAGGCAGAAGGCGCCTTGAGAGGGCTATAAGGCGCCTTGAGAGGATGAAGTTCGACCAGATCAAGTTTGATCCGTGCGGAGGAATCGGCAGCATGGAGGCGCCTTGAATAGCCTTCAAGGCGCCTTGAACACCCTTTATAAGGGGGTTTCGACCAGCACTTCAAGAGATCAAGTCTTAAGTGATTCAAGTGCTACGTGCTGCTCCAAACGATGTTCCGAAGTGCTGCTACTTGTGCCCGACGACCAGGAGCTCCGAATCTTCATTTCTTTGTCGTTGGTATAATTATTTACTGTCGTTTATTGTACTTCAACTTGTAATCTTTTATTGAGCTTATAGTTGTTGCCCACCGGAAGCGATCAAGGATCGCGGGCCTTCGAGTAGGAGTCGCCTTAGGCTCCGAACGAAGTAAACGACCGTGTCTCTGTGTTTGTGTTTATTTACATTTTCCGCTGCGTATTTTACTCCGATAGTTTTACGAATCGAACGAAATAGCCACGAGCGCTATTCACCCCCCCTCTAGCGCGGTCTCGATCCAACAATTGGTATCAGAGCGGGGTCGTCTTGAATCAGTGCAACCACTATTCGAGACAATTTTTTTTGTGGTTTTGTTCGGAGTCGATTAGAATTTAGCCTCATAGCTATATTCTAATTTCTTTTCACGAATCGATTTTCTGCTCAAAGTTGGTCAATACCACTTGAGCCTGTTATTCTTTTTTCTCTTCCCACACTACTAATCTAAGACTCAGTCTTGGAATAGATCTTGTTATTTTTGTTCTTTTAGATCTGAATGGCCCAACAAGAAGGATATAGCACCGTTCGTCCCCCACTATTTGCCGGAGAAGACTTCGGATATTGGAAGGGGCGAATGGAGATATATCTGAAGATCCAGTTCGACACCTGGATGATCGTCAAAACAGGACTGGAACTGCCAACTGGTACCGACGGTAAGCCCACATCATGTGAAAATTGGGAGCCAACATTTATCAAAAAGGTGGAAGCCGACGCAAAAGCCACCTGCACCATCCAATGCGGTCTTACCAAAGAAGAGCTCAACAGAGTCGGTCCATTCTCCTCCGCAAAGGAACTATGGGAGAAACTGATCGAACTTCACGAAGGCACCTCGGAAACCAAGGTAAGTAAGCGTGATTTGTTACTAAATAAACTGTACAATTTGAAAATGCAGGAAGGCGAGACGGCAAGCTCTTTGCACGCCCGAATTCAAGATATCCTGAATTCTCTACATGGAATCGGGCAGAAGGTAGAAAACAGAGACATAATAAGGTATGCCCTTAACTCATTCCCTAGGAGTACACTATGGGCATCAATGGTAGATGCCTATAAAGTCTCTAAGGATTTGTCCTCCTTAAAATTAGACGAATTATTTAGTGAGTTTGAACTCCATGAACAAACTAATGCACAGCCATCCGAGAAAGGGATTGCTTTGGTTGCAGGAACGAGTCGAACACGGGAATCAAGAGGACGGCGAAAAGTTGAATCGGAATCAGAAGATGAACCCGATTCAGAAGATTCAGAAGATGAACTGGCCAGCGAATTTGTGAATCTTGTAAAGAAACTCTACAAGAAGAAGAAGGGCTTCAACAAGAAAGATCTGAAGAAGACAGTTCAATCCAAGGAGGCTCAACAGAACTCAAAGACAAAGTTCGAAGTCACTTGCTACGGGTGCAACCAAAAGGGGCATATAAAAGCCAACTTCCCAAATCAAAAGGAAGCCAAGAAGCAAAGAAGAAGGAAAGTCCTAAAGGCAACCTGGGACGAATCCTCTTCGGAGGACGAAGACGACGAACTCGACCAAACGAGTCTACTCGCATTGATAGCCCGGGACCAGATCAGCGAATCCGAGAGCGAGTCAGAAGCCGACTCCAAGCAAAGCCACGGATCCGCATCCGTTTCCGAAGGGCCAGACTCCGCTGAATTGGATCAATGGATGTTGGATAGTGGATGCTCCAGACATATGACTGGAGATAAGTTGAAGTTTACCAAACTCAAGTACAAGAGTCTAGGATCAGTTGCATTCGGCAACAACGGTAAACTTAAAGTAATCGGAAAAGGTAATATTGAACTTAGTTCCGATTTCATTATTCGAAATGTTTTATTGGTTGAAAATTTTAACTTTAATTTACTAAGTATAAGTCAATTGTGTGACAGCGGATACCTAGTTAATTTCGATAAATCTGGATGTCTAGTTAAAAATATTGAACATCCAGAGATTAAACTTAAGGGACTTAGAAAAAATAACATCTACACAATTGATTTATCAATTTCCTCAATAAAGTGTCTTCTGACACAGCAAGAGGAAACCCAACTGTGGCACAGAAGGCTGGGTCACACACACACAAGACTTATTTCAAAAATGAGTCAAAATGGTCTAGTTAGAGGTTTGCCCAAATTAAAATTTATTGAAAATTCAATCTGTGATGCATGTCAAAAAGGAAAACAAACCAAGTCAACCCACAAGTCAACTAACCTAGAAAGATCCAACACCATACTTGAGCTTCTTCACCTTGATCTATTTGATTCACATGGAGCCAAATCACTAAACAAGAACCAATATTGCTTAGTAATAATTGATGACTACTCTAGGTACACTTGGGTGAAATTTCTAAAAACAAAAGATGAAACCTATGAAATATTTAGTAATTTTTGCAACTTAACGGAAAATGAAAAAGATACTAAAATTAAAAGAATAAGAAGTGATCACAGAGGGGAATTTGAAAATCATAAGTTCACCCAATTTTGTAGAATAAATGGATACCAACATGAATTTTCATGTCCTAGAACCCCCCAACAAAATGGTCTAGTGGAACGTAAAAATAGAACTTTAAAAGAAGCAGCTAGAACTATGTTAAATGAATATCACTTAAATCATCAATTTTGGGCTGAAGCAATAAATACTGCAAATTACATTCAAAACAGAATTTTAATTAATAAATTTCATAATAAAACAACATATGAACTCTACTATAATAAAATTCCCAATCTAAACTATCTAAAAGTATTTGGATGTAAAGTTCACATTTTAAATACTAAAGATTACTTAGAAAAATTTACACCCAAATCTAACCAAGGAATATTCCTAGGATACTCCTCAACCAGTAGAGCCTTTAGAGTATTTAATCAAAATACCTTGAAAGTTGAAGAAACAACTAATGTAATATTTGATGAAGAAAACAATTTACCTAATATAAATGAAAATATTGACACTAATCCTAGAGCAGCAGACGATGATGAAATCCAACCTAATCTTAATGAGTCAGAAGAACCAGTTTCTGACTCACAAATAAGACCAACTAGAATAAGCTCCTCTCACCCACCTGACCAAATTTTGGGTAACCCAAACCTAGGAGTCAGAACTAGATCGTCCTATAGAAACCTTAGTCAGATTGCTCTAATTTCTAAAATTGAACCTAAAACTATAGAAGAAGCCCTGCCTGATCCAGACTGGATCATTGCGATGCAGGAAGAATTAGCCCAATTTGAGAGAAACCAGGTCTGGGACCTTGTACCTAAACCCATAGATAAATCAATCATAGACACTAAATGGGTTTTTAGGAACAAGTTGGATGATCACGGTGATATAGTAAGAAACAAAGCAAGGTTAGTAGCCAAAGAGTTTAGTCAAGTCGAAGGCTTAGACTATGATGAAACTTATGCTCCAGTAGCTAGACTCGAGTCCATTAGGATGTTATTAGCCTATGCAGCCAATAAAGGATTCAAATTGTACCAAATGGACGTTAAGTCAGCCTTTTTAAATGGTTTTATCAAGGAAGAGGTCTACGTAAGCCAACCTCCAGGGTTTGAAGACATAGACTACCCTAATCACGTATTTAAATTAAAAAAGGCAATATATGGACTAAAACAAGCCCCTAGAGCATGGTATGAAAGATTATCTAATTACTTAATATCCAAAGAATTTAACCAAGGACAAATCGATCCTACCTTGTTCGTAAAAACTATAGGAAGAGACATCTTTATAGCCCAAATTTATGTTGACGACATAATCTTTGGTTCAACCAATTCAAAATTCTTAAAAGAATTTGTCAAATTAATGGAAAGTGAATTTGAAATGAGTATGGTTGGAGAGCTTAATTTCTTCTTAGGTTTACAAATTAAACAAACTAAAGATGGAATCTACATTTATCAAACTAAATATGCTAAAGAGTTGATTAAAAAATTCTGTATGGAAAATTCAAAAATAATAAATACTCCAATGGCAACCAACATAAACATTGACTCTGACCCTGAAGGAAAACCAGTTGACTCAAAATACTATAGAAGCGCCATAGGTAGCTTACTCTATCTAACTGCAAGTCGACCCGACATATTGTTTGCAGTAGGTATGTGCGCTAGATACCAATCATGCGCAAAAGAGTCACACCTATCTTATGTCAAAAGAATACTTAGGTATATTAAAGGAACTCTAAATGTAGGACTTTGGTATCCAAGAACTTGCACTTTTGACCTTTATGGCTATTCTGATTCAGACTATGCCGGGTGCAAGCTAGACAGAAAAAGTACAAGTGGTGGCTGCCAGATTCTAGGTCAGTGCCTAGTAAGTTGGTCAAGCAGAAAGCAACATTGTGTTGCTCTATCTACTACAGAAGCTGAATACATAGCTCTAGGAGAATGTGCATCTCAATTGTTATGGATGATGCATACACTAAAAGACTATCAACTAGACTATAAAAATACTAAAATTTTTATTGATAATATCAGCTCAATTAATCTGACCAAAAATCCTATACACCACTCTAGGACCAAACACATAGAGGTAAAACACCACTTTGTAAGGGATCATGTAGCTAAAGGTGAAATTGCACTCAACCACGTTGAGTCCAAATCAAACCTAGCTGACATTTTTACAAAACCCTTACCTGAACTTGAGTTCAGTGGACTTAGAAGGCAAATAGGAATGTGTTGGGTAGAATAGATATCTTACTATTATTATTTTGTTTTCAAATTCTAGGAAATTTTTTTTTCAAAACTCCAATTTTGCTAGACTTTCAAAAGTTGGGTGTAGTCTAGGACTTCCCCCTAGATATCATGTTCCCCTAGAATTAAGCCAGAGCATCTCACAAAACACCTAGGTTTATCTTGATTGTGATTGAAAAACATAGAATGGCGTGAGATGCATAGGGTATAGCCTGGACTCAAGAATGCTTATATCTGTGCATCAATATGAGTCTGGGCGTTAAATATGCAATAAACATTAATCAAGTTAAAGTTCTCCAGCTCTAGTCAAGTCTATCTGGACCTAAATAACTTAACTTGACTAACCTAGTAAAAGCTATTGTCCTATAGACAATCAGCAAGTAACTAAAGGTTAGACAGTTGGCAAAAGATACTCGATTTCTTTTTTCAAGAATGTTTTGTTCTCTATGGCTCTGATACCTAAATATATAAACATGACTTGTGCTTGGACTTAAGGACCAACTGAACTTAAATGAATAATCTTGTCCTAAAAACTTAAATTCCAATTGACCTTAACTTCCAAACTTTGTTGAATATTGCTAACTTTAATCATGTACAACTCTTTATGCATTGCCCATTTTTTGAGTTATGGCAAAGGGGGAGAGTAGCAAAAATGTAAACATAAAATTCGAGTTAAAAATTAAGGGGGTGCAAAAGTTAAGGGGGAGCCAAAGTTAAGGGGGAGTATATAGGGCAAAATTTACTTTAGTTACCTTATTCATCTATACTTAGCAAATTTTGCATGTGTTTAAAATGACTATCTATTCGCTTGTTTACTTAACTTCGAATTTGTGTTGCCATAATCAAAAAGGGGGAGATTGTTGGTGCGGGAAGCATCCGACGATCGAACTCGTGTTTTGATAACGGCAAAGAATTCAAAGTTAAGATGTTTTGTAATCTAACAAGTCTACTTGAGAATGTCAGGAAAGTCCTAGCTGCGGTTAGGCAAAAGGGAAAACCCTAGGGGGTGGTAACCCTAGGTCATAGGGGGTGGTAACCCTATGCGGAAAGTCTTGGCAGGTCGATGGCTTCAGGCAAAAGTCCTAGGGGGTGGTAACCCTAGGTGGAAAGTCCTGGTGTCGCGAACCAGGTGAAAGTCTGGACTAGCCGGGAAGCGGATGTCCAGCAGAAAGTCCGGAAGCATCGAGTGCTGAGCAAAAGTCCAGTCGATCTGGAGGATCGCACTGGCAACAGGTAAATCTCCTGAGTGGAGTAGGTGAGGACGCGTTCCCCGTAGAGGGAACAGTAGGCGTCGGGTCGACCTAGGGTTTCCGGTCGGAAACCCGAAGTCAGACTCGGACAGTCCGGAGACTATCTATACTTCTTTTATAATGTTTATTGTGCTAACTTTGTGTTGCAGGATAGTGTTTGGGACTAACATATCTTGCAGGTGCAAAGGAGCAACCTAAAGCCTCGGATGAACAGTGTCCGAGGCGCCTCCATGGAGCTTGGAGGCGCCTCGGGTGCAAAAGCTGAGCTGGCTGCGAAGCATCACTGGAGGCGCCTTGAAGCAGGCAGAAGGCGCCTTGGAAGGCGCCTTGAGAGGATGAAGTTCGACCAGATCAAGTTTGATCCGTGCGGAGGAATCGGCAGCATGGAGGCGCCTTGAACAGCCTTCAAGGCGCCTTGAACACCCTTTATAAGGGGGTTTCGACCAGCACTTCAAGAGATCAAGTCTTAAGTGATTCAAGTGCTACGTGCTGCTCCAAACGACGTTCCGAAGTGCTGCTACTTGTGCCCGACGACCAGGAGCTCCGAATCTTCATTTCTTTGTCGTTGGTATAATTATTTACTGTCGTTTATTGTACTTCAACTTGTAATCTTTTATCGAGCTTATAGCTGTTGCCCACCGGAAGCGATCAAGGATCGCGGGCCTTCGAGTAGGAGTCGCCTTAGGCTCCGAACGAAGTAAACGACCGTGTCTCTGTGTTTGTGTTTATTTACATTTTCCGCTGCGTATTTTACTCCGATAGTTTTACGAATCGAACGAAATAGCCACGAGCGCTATTCACCCCCCCTCTAGCGCGGTCTCGATCCAACAGAGAGTTCGTTTGATCAACCTTTGGCTGATTATATAAAGACCCCCTCTACACACATCCCTCTCCTTCTCCACTCTCTCCTTGCCAAAGGACGCATATAACCTCCATTTCTATTTTTTTTATTTCATTTAATTTTTATTTAGTTTTAATTTTTTAATTAATTTAATTTAAAAATAACTCTCAGTATATTTTAACTTTTATTTTTTAATTAATTTAATTTATTATTTTTATCAATACTTATTTTTTCAGTTTTATATAAAATTTATTTAGTTTTTATTTTTTAATTAATTTAATTTATTATTTTTTTCATAATACTACTATTTTTTCAATTGATTTTTTAAAATTTTATTTTTTATTGATTTTTTTTGTTAATCAATTTTTTTATCAGTTTTATTTTTTTTAATAATTTTTTTATATGTTTATAATTTGTGTTTATTTTTAGTTTATATTTAAAACTAACAAAAATGCTAACAATTAATAGTGAAAACATTCATAACTTATGAACAAATATAATTTTTTCAAATGAAAAGTACATGTAATAATACAAAAAAAAATGGAAATATATAAAAATAGAAATCTTAATCAATATTGCCTCCAAATTCTGCTCCCGACGCGTTTGGTGGTGGTGCACCTATTACTTCGTATCACAAATAAACATGTGTCCTGTAACGAGTTACCCATCCTTTAGCTTCATACGATAAATGTTGCCACCACCAAGTTGGAATGGATGGTACAGGATAATGAGGATGTAAGAAAACTTGTACGAAGTGATTGCCAACATGAGCAATAGCTATTTCTCGACGCTCTTGGTTTGAAACTGGAGGAGTTCTTAATGGCAAGTGAGTAAAATAACTCCCAATATTCTCACCAAATGTATGAAGCTAAGTACAAGATTGTACCTTAATACGATGACAATTCCCAAAGGCATAGCGTCCATCCAATATATTTCTGGTGCCCACGGCTCGAAATAATTCAATAAGAATAATAGATTGGTTACCAAATTTGGATCTTGATAAAGTTGATCATATAGATCCTTATTTTGTTGAATCTCTTCTATAAGCTCAAATCGTACTTAAACCCAACCTTCTACAAAAATAATAAATAAAATTGATTAAAGAAATAAAACTAAATAAATATTAAAAAAATAATAAATAAAATTAATTAAAAATAAAATTTAAAAAATATAAGTATTAATGAAAAATAATAAACAAAATTAATTAAAAAATAAAACTAAATAAATTAAAAATATATATAAGTATTAATGAAAAATAATAAATAAAATTGATTAAAAATTTAAAATTAAATAAAAATTTAAAAATATATAAGTATGAATGAAAAAATTAATAAATTAAATTAAATTTAAAAATAAAACTAAAAAAAATAAAAATAAATAAAAAAAGATAAAGGGGCAGAACAGACATTTAAAGGGGGGAGAGAGAGAGGGGAGGGAGGTGCGCGTGTCAAGGGAGGGGGGAAAAGCAATTTACTATAAAGATACAACTTCTCGTGTGGATCAACCCATGCTCCAACTACCAGTCTCCCATGTGGACGGAAGGCAACCATCGGTATGGGCTAGCGTAAGGTCATAATCACCTCCTGGGAGCTTCAATCAAAGGCAAGGTCTGACATAGATAAGGGTCCAGGTATGACGTTGAACTTACCTGAGTTGACCGCATACCATCCCATGCTTGTTATCTGACATGCTCAGTTTGCAGACATTATCGAGTGATAATTCATTGCTGACTTCGTCTCAACTTATGCGACCTCCCTTATGTGTTAGTCACTATTTCAAAGGTTAGTAGTCGTCCGTGATTTACCTCCTCCGTGTTAGCCTTGGGACGGATTGGCGGGGGCGCTGGGAGCGAACATATTCGTCTTTTGCCACCAATGTATGCCGACCTCATTTGATTTTGTTGTAACTTTGCCTTGTTCTTGGTTCCTGATACAAGAGGAATTATCAAAGATGGTTAAGTAAGATACTAGGAAGGATTGGAGTCCAGAGGGGATATATGTGGATAAAGATATTATTGCGATTTGGATAATTGCACTAAGAAGGATGTTCTTGGAACCTGAATGACTGAGGGGCTTAGGATTAGGGAAGATATTTTCTCAGGGCATGTTCTTGTGGCTAGATAATTGCACTATCCGTTAGACTATTAGTTAAAGAAGTATTAGCGAGAATGATAAAAATAAAAATCAACGAAGGGGTCTGAGTCCAGTAGAGATATTCTTATGGGGGATGTTCTCGCAACCTAAATGACGTGCCGAGAAAGTTTCCTAATTGGGATGCTCCTATGTTGTCAGTTAGTTATGAAAAGAAAGAGCTTGGAGGGGTTTACTTGAGAAGGTACCCTTGTGAGTTTTTACCATCATAGTTGACCATGATGTTCGTCCCGGTAGGTTGGCAAGAGATGGATGAATAGCTTTGTAAGTTAAAATTATCTTTCTCTTGCTATAGAACTTAGCAAGGACACACACTCAATTAATTAGAAACAAAAATACATAAAAATAGAGTAAGAGACTAGAGATTATTTGGTTTACAGCTAGATAGTTATTGCTAGCCCAAGAACTATATAAAAACACTACTAAAGACTCATTCTTCGAGCAAAGCATCCGAGGCAGAGTAGCCTCTTACAGAAATGAAAGCACAAACAACTAAAAACAAAATTACAAAAATGAAGTACGAGTGTGTTGTGTCTGACTTCAAGGATCAGAGTTCTATTTATAGCTCACTGGTTGAAGTTAATCGTTGGCTGACGTGGTAGCTCCCAGACACTTGAACTCGGTTTGAGCGCTGGATGTGGTCGCCTCAATTCACTCCGCAACGACTTTTGGTCAACGACTTATCGGTTCTCGGGCGCTTGGACCCGATCTGGGTGCTTGGAGTCAGTTGACGTGGACTCCTATGTCGATCCTCGCTGCAATGACTCGTCGACGTGGCCTGGAGTACGTCAGGTGCCTGGAGCTAATCTAGGTGCTTGGTGTTGGGACACTTTGGAGCTGGAGGGAGGGGGGGTGGGGGTGAATGGCTCACTTTGCGTTGATGATGATCTTTTATAGCAGAATACTCGGAGCAAATTTCTCCAATGCTAACAAGATGGATTTACTTGGTATCCACCTCAAGAAGAGGTAACTAATCCAAGGATCCAGTCCTCACTCACACATCCACTATCAAAAACACTCCTTCTCGAAAATAATCCGGAGGCGAAGAAGCCTCTTACAAACTCACACACAGAAATACAAGAAGAAGAACAAGAAGAAGCTAATATAATATGCAATTGTACAAGATTTACAACAAATGAAACCCTAGCTTCTTACTTCTTCCTTGTAGACACCTCTTGATCAACTTGGAAGTGTAGCAACACTTCTCTCTAAGTCTCCAAGAATCTATCTCTAAGTCTCCAAGAATCTAGTGTGAAGTGGTATGCTCAGTAAAGAGAGTGGAAGAAAAGAGCTGCTGAAACAGTGCTCAAAACCCTTTTCTAGGGTTACCGTTGGCGCCTTAATCGATTAAGAATCCCCTTAATCGATTACTATGTTAGCAACCTGCATAAACAGCTATATTTTCAGCCTTAATTGACTACCCTAGTCGATTAGGCTTTGTTGAATCGATTAGTCAGATCAATTCAACACCATTCTGTTCGAAATCGAAAAATAGCTTAAGCTTAAGCTTCGAACAGAACCATTCTGTTCGAACAAAAGGCACCGTAAGCAATTACCCTAATCACTTATGGTGTCCTAATCGATTACACCAACCAATTAGAAGACTTTTCTCATGATTTCAAGCTTAAGTGATTATCATAATTGATTAAGCTTCGATAATCGACTAACCTAGTCAAATACCAAACCCTAACTTCCAAACCTAAGTCTAGGGTTCCCTTACCCAACATCCAGTCAACCTTGACCTGTTGGAACTTCTCATTGCCTAGCATTTGGTCAACTTTTACCTGCAAGGACTTCTTTACCATGTGTCTGGTCAATCATTTGACACACTTGGACTTTTCTCTTTGTACCAAGTGTCCAGTCAATTCTTTGACCTATTTGGACTTCCAATCACCAAGTGTCCGGTCAACCTTGACCCACCTAGATTTTCACATGTCTGACATCACTCATCAGGACTTTCTCACTGCCTAGCTTCACTCACTAGGGCTTTTCACTTAGCTTCACTCACCAGGATTTTTCAATTGCCTGGCTTCACTCACCAGGACTCCTCATCTTCCTAGCTTCACTCACTAGGGTTTTTCACCTTGCTTTACTCACTAGGATTTTCCAACTGCCTAGTTTCACTCACCAGGACTTTCACTTGGCTTCAGTCACTAGGATTTTCCTTCTGCTGCCAACCTTCCTGTTGATCTTTTCCTTGTCTAACTTCTAGTTAGGGCTTTCCCAATCAAGTATCTGGTTAACTTTTTGACCTACTTGACTCTTTTTCTCATCAAACTGGTCAAACCTTGATCAGAGGGGAATTGCACCAACAATCTCCCCACATAGACAATTGCAACTGCAATCTCCATAAATTGTCAAATATCAAAACTCAAACATTAAGACTCAAGCTTGAGCCAACTCAAGCTTAGTAAAACTGATTAACCTTAACCTAGGGAAATTGTACTAACACTTTGGATCCAGGCAACTGGACCAGGTCCAGGCGCTTGGACAAAGTTGACTTAGCATTTGCTTATCCGGTTGCTTCTTCGGTCACTTTTGTGATCCTCCGACCGTCTAGAGTTGAGCTCATTTGAACTCAACTTTGGTCTTCTCCTCAAGTAACCTTCCTCCTAGGCTTCTCGTCGGTCGGAAGCGTCATGCGCTTCCTTCTCATCCTTTGGTGTACTCTTTCACAACTCCTCATCTCTCGAATGCACCGAGCCCGTCGACTCATTTCCTGTGCCATCCTTCTCACTCCCTACGTCGTCCGCTCCACTTCTTATGTTCCTAAGTCTCTGCATAGTTAGACATAATATATCAAAAATGTAGAGTCTAACTTAACTCAGTTGATTACATCAAAATCAACTTGGGATACTTAAAATCTCTCCCTTTTTGATGTGCATCAACCCAAGTTAAGTTAGAGTTATAACAAATAATAAAACAAAATAAAGTTGTAATTATTTAAAAAAATTGTAATCAATTCAAGAACATGTTAGGGAAAATAATATCAAATAATATACCTCACTTTTAACTTAATCCTTAATTTTCTCCCCTTTGATCAAATCAAAAACATGTTAGGAAAAATTGAAACACAATTAGAAAAATATTTAAACTTTTTCTAAGGGTTTAAAACATAATTGTCAGTTATATGTATTTTAATCGAAATTATTTTTCAAATATAATGAATTTTACTAATTAATTCTCTGTTTTGACAAAAATAATTAAAAAAATATTTTTAAGTTTCAAAAAGTACTAAAAACTTCTAATAGAAAAAGTTGGATAAAAAAAATTCATGAAAAATATATTTTTATTTTGACCAGAATAAATATTTTATTTCGAAATAATCATTTTCAAATTTAAATGCTTAAAAATAGAATTTTTATCTAAAAATCTTGCTGATTATTTTCAACATTCAAAATATAACGGTCTTTAGTCAAAAACAATTAGGGTTTTCAAAATTTAACCATTTTTCTTAAAATTTAAAATTCCTTTTTTCAAAAAAAATAAAAAATAAAAAATTATATAAGATTAAAAAAATCTCAAAATTTTTTAATCTAAGAGAAAACATAATTCATTATTAAAGAAAATTAAGTTTTCTAAAATTAATTTTTGAAATAACTTTAATCATTAAAATTCATTTTTTAAAAGATTTTGTATATGAGCTAATTAATTTTGTAAATAATGTTAAAAATGAAAGTAAATTAAAATTAAAGTATTCCAAAAAATTAATTTTAATCAAACTAAGTATGATTTAGGAATCTAAAATAAGTTCCCATCTATTGTATTTATCAAAAAAATTTATGGAATATAATTCCTAGGATTTTTTACAATTTGACCCTTATAATGTTAGCGCAGGTAGACCAATAAGAGGGGGTGAATTCCCTATAAAATAAAATTGATCTTTCTCGATCCTTCAACTTTAATTAGTAGCACAATTATACTAAATTAAATCAACAACTAAAAAGTAGAGACAAAGAAATTACTTAGCTACAATCTAGGTGGTTGTTAATTCAAGACAAAAGAAAACACTAAAAATTTTGTTTTTTGAAGGCGGAGAAGTCTCTTACACTCGTTGAACACTCAAAAAGTTGTGAGAAAATGAATACAATAGTTGTTGTTTATTTTCTAGGTACAGGGGTCTTTTTATAGTCCATAGAAAAAGTTATCCGCAGCTTGTGTTGGAATGTATACTAAAAACCTAGCTTTTTGTATAAACATTTACTTAGAAATAAGAATCATATTGATCAAATATCTACATTTATAAGCTAAGTGTAGTTGTTCAATTAATTTATATTGTAGATAACATGGTGTGTGGTGTCACACACAGAAGACCATGTTATCAGTTCTTTATAAATTATAAACAGTTGCTCACGACTAAGTTGGATAGGAACAAAACACTACAACAAAATCGCTCATAGACATCAGTGGAACAATAACGGTTTTAGGCTAAAACCGAAGTCTTTGAGTATTTTACACCGGTTTTTCTAAAAACCGGTGTCTATGAGCGCAGATTTTAGCTCATAGACATCGATTTTTTAGGCGATGTCTATGAGCGCCCTTTTTTTCGTTAATAGACACCGATTTTAACATCGATTTTTAAAACCCGGTGTTAATGAACCAAAATAAAATATTTTAATATTCCCACCAGCCAAAATTTGTAACACTGTGAAGTTCCCTCCAAACCTAAATCTATATCGCGCCCCTTCCTCCGCGCGACCATCTCTCTCGCCTAAACCTAAACCTAAACCTCCGACCATCCGACCATCTCTCTCAGTCTAAACCTAAACCTCCGACCATCTCTCTCAACCTCATCTCCCTCTTCCCCCTTCCTAGATTGACGCCCCTTCCTCTCCCGATCAGGATCAAGATACGACGCCCTTGCTTCTCCGTCCAACCACACCACATCTCCTCCAACTCCTCCATTTGGTTGAGAAAAGGAGGCCTTCTTCGTATTCCGGCCGGTAGGCCCTTCTGGGCCGCGAAGACGGCGGAGGCGGCAGAGAGAGGGAGTCTGGGGATTTTGTTTGGGATGAGATTAGGGGAAAAAGAGGACGCAATGGAGGAGGAGGAGGAGGAAGAGGAGGAGGAGGAGAGGGGTTCCGCTGCGGCGCCGCTGCAGCTTAAGCTCCTTCCTCTCTTGCCTCATTCCGCGCAGCCTTCGTTTTCCCAGCTGCGGTTCCCATGGGCGTCCGAGGCCGGTAAGGGATCTGTCGGAGTTTCGGAAATTTTTAGGGGTTGGACGATTTGGGGACGGTTTCTGCTTGTTGTCTTCTCGATCGTTTTTCGAACGAGGGTTTTGAGATCTGAGATATCTTTGTCTATCAACATCTCTACTGCGAGAAATGGTGATGGATACTCGACTCGTGTTTTTTTGTGCCGCAGGGAACGTGGAACTGTCGATGCGAGGCTTTGATGTGAACCGGGCGCCGTCTGCCGGGGAAGCCGAGGAGGTGGCGGCGGCGGCGTCGTCGTCGCCCAACAGCACTGTCTCTTCCTTCCAGATGGAGTTTTCCGCCGGGGGAGGCGAGGGCGGAGCGCTGCCGGTGGAAAGGGCCTGTTCGAGAGCGGTGTGTTCTTTTTCCTTCCATTTTCTTAAAAGTTTGTTGCTTCGCGTCTAAAGCCGTGTGTTCAGATGGGGACGTTGTCAACTTAGTGGGTACTTTGTAGAGACGCTTGTGGTGGGGGACAAGCTAGGCGTACTTCTGCACACTATCCGGGTCTCCCTCGAGGGGGAGCTCTTCGCAGTCGACGCCACAAATAACAATATAGTTCGGATCACTCCGCCTCTCTCCCAGTGTAATTCCCCCGTTCCCTTCACTTCCTAGTTTTTCTATTGCGATCTACCATAAGAGATTGGAAGTTGTATCAGGTATATGCCATCATTTTCCCTTATAGCTCTTTGTGTCTATTTGGAGATCTTCACTTTATAAAGTTTTGCGAGCTGGTTTCGACAAAAATCGCGTTGCAGATAGCAGAGCAAGATTTGGTTGCCGGGTCATTTAAGGGATTCTCTGGACATGTAGAGATGGTAAACCTGCAGATGCTCGTTTCTATCGTCCAAAAGGTGCCGCTATGGATGACAAAGGGAATGTGTATGTTGCTGATATCTCCAATATGGCTATTCGAAAGATAACTGAATCAGGTACAACACTTGAGCAAATTCCTGTATTTAGATTCAAAGAAATATAAAATTAAAGACCACAATTCTGCAATTGAGTCAAAAAGTCTGTTTTTTACTTGTGATGGCTTCTTCAGGTGTGACTACTATTGCTGGAGGAAAATCAAATATAGCAGGTTATAGAGATGGCCCGAGTGAGGATGCTAAGTTTTCTAATGACTTTGATGTGATATATGTTGGAATAACTTGTTCTCTTCTAGTCGTGGACAGGGGTAATGCTGCTCTTCGCCAAATTTCTCTTCAGCAAGAGGACTGCCAATACCAGTATACTTCAGTATCAACATCAGGTTACCTGAAGCTTCCCAGTGATGTTCTTTGTAATTCTTTTTGTACACAACAAACATGGAACTATAACATATTACAACCTTACAATATGGCACCATCGGTCCAATATTTTCTGTTATCTTACATATCTTATATGGTTGCATCTACATATGTAGAAGACCAGGAAGAAAAAAGTTGACAACAGACAAGAGAAGTCACCAGCAGCCGATACTTTGCTGCAGCATCAGTGCACGGATGCCACCAGCAGCCTGACCCCCTGCATGGACTATGGCAGCTGCAGTAGTGACCGACCCAACAACGACTGCTGCGACACCGTGAGGAACATCCGGGGCACAAACCCCGTCTTCCTCTGCTACGCCGTACAGCAGACGCACAACTGCTCCTCCCCCTGGAGCGCCTTAGGGCTCAAGGTCGAACGCTTGCTCATGCTACCCGGTGCTTGCAACCTCGACAACTCCAACGCTAGCAATTGTAACGGTAGCTATTATTTGTTTCCTTCTTTTTATTTTTATTTTAAAAAAATATTTTAAAATATTGAAATGTTCTTGCTGCTGCATTTGGCAGCCAGAGATCCTATTGAAGGGTATGATTATCTCTCTAGTCTAATCAGTTTCTTCACTAAATTTAGGAACTACTGTGTTTCTTCTTCTGCTAGTGAAGAGAAACATCTTGAGGAAGAAAGAGCTGAAAAGGATAAGAAACGGAGAGTTGAAGCTTTGTCGGTTTTTTCTGAGATGATAGAAACTGATCACATGATGGATTCTTACTGGTCTGACTTGATATCTCATAACCGCCCTACTAAAATCGAAGTCGAAGTTCATGCTCCGGCTCAAAGGAAAAAGAGGAAAACTTCAAGACAAACATCTGCTCTGATTTATGTTCCTGTTGTACAAGCCACAGAACATATTCAAATTGGAATAGCTTGTCCCACTATGAAGCAAGTGCTATCCTCAGATAGGCCCATAATCAGTGTCAATGCAAAGATAGTCGATAGGTGTATGCCTACAGCTTTGGTTTTGAATTTCAATAAATCCAGTCCTCTTCCTTCTGAAGTTGATCTGATTAGGATTTTCTGTCGCTATGGGCCCATAGTGGAAGTAGCAACAGAAGTTCAACAGGAGAGCAACAACATCAAACTAATTTTTAAGCGGCTTACTGATGCCGAGATGGCTTTTAGTAGTGCCAGAAAATATGGATGGTTTGGGCCATCACTTCTCAGTTATCATCTCAGATATCTATCATCAACACCAGATACTTTTGCTGACATCCAACAATCAGACAATTATGCTGCACTACCAGAACATAGCAACTTGGAAACTCCAGGTAATATCTGTTTAATTATGTCTAATGTTTTTCTAGAAGCCAATGTTTTAAGATACAAACAATATAGCACTCATCAAAAGCAGCAACATAAACATTCTTCATTCATTGCCAGGGAATGATTCTGAACAGTTGCATTCTTGCTTATGAGATTTGGAAGATGGCATCAGAGGTAGTACAATAAATAGTATATCTCTTCATTTGCTTATTAACTATGAACATTTTCTTTGTTCTTCTATGCTTCCTTCACTGTTATATTCGTTATCTTCCACAGCAGCCTTTAAAAACTCAGTATTCTATTTTATTTGATGCATGCATACATTTGTTTTAGTTATTTGACATATGGTGAATTTATGTGTTTTTACAGTTTACAAATCTCAAGTACTCCAGAGTTGAAATTGATGAAGTACGGTTCGAGTGGGCTGAATGCATGCTATATTACATTTGAGACAATTGTACCTTAATGTGTTAACAGAATGTTATACTTTGATTTTGATATCTATTAGCTAGCTTTTGATGTAAAAAGAATGTTTGGGTATTTTATGAATATTGTTGTAAGAAGATTATTTATATAATTTGTGAATATTTGTGTATTTTATGGATATTATTGAATGAAGAATATTTGTACAATTTGTGAATATTTGTGTTTTTTTTTGTTATTGTCGATTTTAAAATCAAATCTGTGCTGTTAGAAAAAATACATATTACATCGGTTTTCCACCGATGTAAAACCGGTGTTATAAAGTAATATTACATCGGTCATTTACCGTTGCCAAAACTGGTGTTATTAACAAAAGCTATTACATCGGTTTTACACCGTGTATGAAACGGTGTCGTTAAGTGATACTACACCGGTTAATAACCGATTCGAAAACCGATGTCGTTAAGTGATACTACACCGGTTTTAACCCGATGTTTAAAATGACAGACTTTTAACATCGGCTTCATAGACATCGGTCGGAAATCAAATAGACACCGGTGGAAAACCGATGTTTATGAGCGATTTTGTTGTTGTGAAACCATTAGAATAGTCGTAGTGTAATGATATTAGTTTATCTTAACTATAAAATTACACTAGTACACTCAGAGTGTATTGAGCTGGACCATTTAAGATAAGTTCTTTTTATACTGACTGAATAAAAGAACAAGACCTTTGTTATTATGGAAGTATGTGCTCTTAATCATAATATAATAACAAGCACATATACTTAATATTCATTTCTTTGATTTATCAAAGGGTGCGATTTAGTTCAATAAATCAATATGCCCGATAAGTTGAGAAATGATATTATTTATATGATGTGTTGTTGATTATAGAATGAAACTGTGTCATAGTAATCTAGGTTGATAATGTCCCCAAGAGGAGCTCATAAGGATTGTCATGTTAAACCCTGCAGGTGGACTTAGTCCGACATGACAATAAGGTTGAGTGATACTACTCTTGAAATTAGATATTAATTAAATGAGTTGTCAGTAACTCATTTAATTAGTGAATATTCGATATCTTAAACACAGGAAGACTTACACACTCATGATAAGAAGGAGCCCATATAGTAATATGAGATTGATGCGGTAGTACAATAATAACTCTTTAGTGGAATGAGTCATTATTGATGAACTCGAGTTGGGTGTTCGGGGCGAACACGGGAAGCTCAAGTTCATCAGGAGACCAAAACCAATTCCTCCTCTCGGTCCCTATCGTAGCCTCTTATTTATAAAGTATTATACCCACCTTCTTACCCACCTTAAGGTGGTCGACCACAACACAATAAAAGGATTTTAATTTTTTAAATATTTTCTTATGTGGAAGCCATGGTTTTAAAAGAGAGTTTAAAATTTAAATCTTTCCTTTTATAACTTTCTACAAAGGATTAAGAGAAAGGTTTGATAGCTTTCCTTATTTGTAGTTAAAAGGAAGATTTTAATTTTTTGATAAAACTTTACTTTTTTGTAACCATCCTTATGATTTTAAAAGAGAGTTTTAAAATTATAAATCTTTCCTTTTATGATTTTCTACAAAAGATTAAGAGAAAGATTTGATATCTTTCCTTATTTGTAGTTAAAAGGAAGATTTTAATTTTGGAGAAAATTTTCCTTTTTGTAATCATACATATGTTTTAATAAAGAGATTTTAATTTATAAAAGTTTCTTTTTATAACCAACCATGAAGGGAATTTTTAAAAGAGAAATTTTATTTTAAAAATTTTCGGAAACAAATTAGGAAGTTTTAATTTTGTGTTTAAAACTTTCCTTGTTTGGAAGAGATTGTAGGGGCCGACCATTTAGGTTTGATAAGGAAATTTTAATTAAATTTTCCTTCTTAAACATCGACAAGGAATATAAAGAAATTTTATTTATAAAACTTTCCTTATTTGCCAAGACCAAGGAATATAAAAGAGAGGGTAGAGGTGTCTCACCTCATAACACATAATCTAGTATTCCTCTCTTCTATTCCTTGGTAGTGTGGTCGGCCCTCTCATCCTTCATCTTCTCCTATTCTTCTTCTTTGGTGGCCGGCGGCATCTCATCTCAAGGAGCTTGGTGGTGACCGGATCTTGTTAGAGGAAGAAGGAGAGATAGGAGGCTTTGTTTCTTAGCATCCCTTGGAGCTTGATTGGTGGCCGAAGTTCTTCATCTCAAGGAGTTTGTTGATTGTCCGAAACTTGGAAAGAGAAGAAGGAAGCTTGGGTGAATTCTCGTCTCAGTAGATCGTCGCCCACACGACGTCCGAGATAAGAAGAGGAATACGGTAGAAGATCGTGAGGTCTATAAGCTATAAAAGGTATAACTAGTTATTAGTTTCCGCATCATAACTAGTTCATCCTTTTATTTAGATCTTGAAATACCAAACATAAGAGGCTAATGAATCTAGGTTATCAAATTTATAGTTTTGATTTTGTGTTTCTTTTGTTTTTCAAATTTGTGATTCGATTGTTCTTTTTGGTTAAACCTAGGGTTACTATAAGGAAATTAAATATTGAATTTCGTTGAAAGCCTTTGTCGAGGTAGTGGTGGATGCTCCTATACCTAAGAAGGACTAGTGCCTCACTATGTTTGACCTGGGAGCCGATCTCTAAAATTAATATTTAATTAAATTTATAACATGGGCGGATTTGGATCAATAATGTTAAGGATCATTTGCGATCCAAGTCTTAACCACTAAGAACAGATAAGTTGAATTTGAAATCAATAATGTTAAGTTTTGTTTGCGATTCCAAATTTAATTTCTAAAGAACACAATAGGTTATTAGGAAAGGTTCAGGACTTGTACAAAATTTTTGTACAGGGGAACCAGTACGATATTCTGAATAACAACCAACAATTGGTATCAGAGATAGGTTTTGCCTCTGTGTGTTTGGTTTTCAGTTTAATTATGCACATGTCATACATATTTTAGGCAGGATAATAGTAGGATATGCTAACTCTATGGTTGCAGGCTCCAACTATTATGACTTAATGTGATTGTGTGTGATTGGACCCTTGGACATGTCAAGGGCATTTTATGTGTGTGCATGATTGTATTTATTAAATACAGCAGGAGCTGTATTAGCCCTAGGGTTTTACCTTTTTGTTCGATCTAGATTTTATGTACATTCCCTTGTGGAATATAGGATCGATATATGTAATTTTTTTTGTTGCGGATCATATCTTTGCGAGGCGTGGTACGATTGGAGGACCAGAGGCGCAGCAGAAAAGGAAGCTTAATGGACTCAACGATATGAACCCTAGGGCTGGCAGCACACGGAGGATAGTGATGGAAGAAGTCATAATAGTTGGAAAATTAATTTCTAAATTTATTGCTTTTATTTACTGTGATGTGTGTGTGCATGTGATGTGTGCTTGCATAGTTAAAATTCCTCACCTTAAATAACTAAGTGGGAGAGGGATTTATAAATAAATTCCACTGTCTCTATTACTAGTTTGTAAGTGATGCAACAAACTTGCGTGTTGGCTCTGAGTGCCTTCCTCCACAACGGATGAGTTTGTTTACGGATCACTAGATCAAACTTCCTTTATGAATGATTACTGGTTTATAGGTGATGCATTCAAACTTGCGTGTTGGCTCTGAGTGCCTTCCTCCACAACGGATGAATTTGTTTACAGATCACTAGATCAAACTTCCTTTATGAATCATTACTGGTTTGTAGGTGATGCATTCAAACTTGCGTGTTGGCTCTGAGTGCCTTCCTCCACAACGGATGAGTTTGTTTACGGATCACTAGATCAAACTTTCTTTATAATTACTGGTTTGTAGGTGATGCATTCAAACTTGCGTGTTGGCTCTGAGTGTCTTCCTCCACAACGGATGAGTTTGATTGTGGATCACTAGATCAAACTTCCTTTATGGGTAATTATAGGAAATTGTTTAGGTTTGTGTGATCTTCTCTAGGCGAAGGAGCACAATCCTATAAGTAATCATGTAATGGTATACACTTAGGCACATTCAATAGTATCCTCCCCAATCACTATGTGAAAATCGCTAATAGACTTCGGATATTATCTGAAGTAATAGGTAGATATTTACCAAAGTAGACGCACGTGAAGTAAAAGGGGTATTTTTTTACTTCAGCACACGATTATCGAAGTCTATCACCGGTCTAAAACCGGTTCAAAATCAGACCGATTTCGAAGTAAAAAAACTCTATTACTTCATCAAGACCAGTAAAACTACCGAAGTAGTTGATGATATATTACTGCATAGGTTACATTGTCTGACGAAGTTTAAAGAAGTTACGACTTCATAATTTTTTATATTATGGTGTAGTAAATAGTTAATATTACTTCTGCATATTTTAGCTTGATCGAAGTAAGTGTTATTGTATTACTTCATCGTAGTATGGAAGTAAAAAGCATATTTTACTACACTTCAACAATTTAAGTTAGCATAGTAATACATACGAACGACTTCAACAATTTTAATCAATGACAAAGTAAATAGTTTCTTTAACTATGACAATATTTAAATTAACTGAAGTCTTATGTATTGTATTACTTCATCATTTTTATTTATAGTATCGAAGTAGTTGACTATATTTTACTACAATACAAATTTAATTGACAAATATATTAACTGAAGTATATATCACGAAGTAAAATATTAGATAAAATTAGAAGTAAAGTCCGTATTTTTTAATCTATGAAGTCTAAAATAGTATTTACTATATTAAATTTTGTACCAAAGTTAATTGTAATATATTACTTCATAATTTCTGATTACCGAAGTAAACAGTGGCGAAGTCTAATACAGATTTTCACATAGTGAATGGAGTCACTGCTATTATTTGTGTGACCAAAGGAAAATCAACTATTAATTGTCATAAAGTTAGGTTGACAAGATAATTAATGAGTAAGACCCTCCTCTTACAAATGTCTAAATTTGTATACGTCTACACTAACATGACATACAAAATTCACGGTGTTTGAGGTGTTGGTGAATTTAAATGATATTGTTTTGAGGAATCAATATTATTTTAAATTCGAAGTTTTGACCAAATATTTGATCAAAGACAGACCAATTATTAATTTTATTTGTCATAAAGTTAGGTTGACGAGATAATAAAATTAATGGATAAAATCTCCTCTTAAAAATTGGATTTGTATACGTCCACACTAACGTGACATACAAAATTCACGAAGATTTTGAGGTGCTGGTCTTGTCCAAATATTTTTGGGATTCTTAGGATTTCAAATGTTTGTCAATCCTCTAGCTGTTATACTATAGAATAGACTTAGTAGTCCCAATTATAATGATTGAAAATAAAACTTGGACTATAAGGTGAACTGTCCTCTCAGAAATGAGAACAATAAAAGTGTATTTTATTTATTAGTTGTTGAAACATATTTAGTGGTGTTATCTACCGGTACATGGTGTGTAGATACGGGAGCCACTGATCATGTCTGCAATTCATTGCAGGGGTTCTAGGAAACCTGACAACTATATGAAAGGGAAAATACCGTCTACATGGGCACTGCTACAAAGGTAGCAGTTGTTGCAGTGAGAGATGTTTATCCTTTGAAAGGAATAAAACATTGATTGTCTTTACGTACCAAGTTTTAGAAAGAACTTGATTTCAGTTTCTAAAACTATTTAAGAATAGATATTCTGTCTATTTTGATAACAAAGTTGTTATCAAGAAAAATAGGGAAGTTATCTGTTCTGGTATGTTGGTTGGCAATTTATATATTCTAAATCCAAAAACTTCCACGATGCAACAAATGGAAATTATTAAAACATCTTCTAACTCTAATAAGAGAAAGCAACCTTCGAAAATGAACCGATCATATCTTTGGGATCTAAGGCTAGGTCATATTAACTTGAGTATGATTCAAACGATAATAGCCGATGAACTTTTGGGTTCATTGGTGGTGGAAAACTTTCCAACCTGCAAGTCTTACTTGGAAGGAAAAATGACCAAGAGACTTTTTAAGTCTAAGGGGTATAGAGCCAAAGATGTGTATGAATTGGTTCATTCTGATTTGTGACCTATGACTATCCAGGCAAGAGGTGGTTTTGAATATTTCGTCTCTTTTATAGACGACAATTCGAAATACGGGTACATTTACTTGATGCGCCGCAAGTCTAAGTGCTTTGATAAGTTCAAAGAATACAAGGCTGATGTGAAGAAACGTCAAGGTATCAAGACACTACGGTGAGATCGTAGTGGCGAGTACCTCTTAGGAGAGAGTTTAGGAGTCACTTATCAGAAGTCAGGATTCAATTCCAACTGTATGCACCAGGTACACCCCAACAGAATGGTATGACAGAACAAAGGAACATGCCTCTTATGGAAATAGTTAGATCAACGATGAGTTATTCAGAATTACCAAATTCATTTTGGGGATATACTCTGGAAATGGCAGTGAACATAGTACCTTCTAAATTAGAATCCTCTACTCCCATAGAATTGTAGAATGAGCGTAAGCCTAGTCTGAAGCATATTCAGAATTGGGGTAGTCCAGCACATGTGCTGAAGGGAGATACTGATAAGTTAGAATTATGAACAGGAGTTCACTTGTTTATGTGTTATCCTAGAGAAACGAAGGGAGGTTTAATAGTCTTAAAAATCATAAGGTCATTGTTAGCACCAATGTTCGATTTTTAGAAGAGGACTATGTAATGAACCACAAGCTCATAAGTAAATTTATTCTTAAAAAAATAATAAAGGACACGTCTAATCTAGTATCAATAGTACAAGTTGATATACCACAAGAAACTACAACATGAGTCACAAATGATGCACAATTACAGATAGTACCTCGTCGTAGTCGGAGGGTTGTTAGGCAACCTGAAATATTCATGTTTTGGGAAAGTATTTGGACTAGATCCCTGGTAAACATTAACCTAATTCCCGAATATATGACGAAGCGCTCCAAGATAAAGATGCAACATCTTGGCAAAGAGAAATGAATACAGAATTAGAATATATGTATTCTAATAAAATCTGGGAGCTTGTAGAATCATCAAATGGTGTAAAAGCCGTTAGGTCTACAATAGAAAAAGGAGGACAGACGGGAAGGTGGAAACTTTCAAAGTAATGCTTGTTGAAAAAGGGTATCGATTATAAGGAAACATTTTCATTGGTAGTCATGCTTAAGTCTATCCAGATTCTTTTATCTATTGCTGCTCATATGGATTATGAGATGTCAAGACAGCTTTCCTTAATGGAAGTCTTGAAGAAAACATCCATATAAAGCAACCAGAGGGGCTCATTGCAAAGGGCAAAGAGCATCTTATATGTAAGCTCAATCGGTCTATGAACTGAAGCAAAGCTTCAAGGTCTTGGAACATCCGGTATAATGAAGTAATCCAGATCTATAGATTTATTCAGTGTCCAGATGAGTCTTGTGTATACAAGAAGTGTGATGGATACGTGGTGATATTTTTTGTACGATACGTAGATGACATTTTTGATAGTTGGAAACAATATCAAAGTGTTGTCGGAAGTAAGGGTATGGTTGTCCAAGCAATTCGATATGAAGTGATGGATCGAAAGCGCTAGAGGGGGGGTGAATAGCGCTCGTGGCTATTTTAACGATTTAAAACACAGAATAGAAACGCAGCGGAAAGTAAAATCAAAACACACAGAGACGCAGGTGTTTTACTTCGTTCGGAGCCTATGGCGACTCCTACTCAAAGGCCCGCAGTCCTTGACCGCTTTCGGTGGGCAACAACTATATATCAGAAAGATTACAATTAGAATTACAATTAATACAATAAGTAAACTAATACCGACAACAAAAGATCGAAGAGTTGTCGACGTCGAGTAGTAGCACTTCAAGGTCGTCTCGTTGGCAGCACTTCACAAAAGAAAGCTTGGAATTCGTTGTTCTTTGAAGCTGCACCTCAACCCTCCTTTTATATGCGGTTCTGGGCACCTGGAGTGTGACGTGGCCAACCAACCAGGATGCTCCACGTGGCGAAGTCGCGGCAGGGATAAAGTTTGGTCCCGGGCGCCCGGACCACCTTTTTCCAGCAGGTTCCTCACCTGCAAAACAAGGTTAGTCCGACCAAAATCCCCTGCAAGACAGTGTTAGAATCTGATAAAACACAGTAAGGAATAACTGACAGTCTTCGGACTGTCCGAGTCTGACTTCGGATTCCCAACCGGAAACCCTAGGTCGACCCGACGCCTACTGTTCCCTCTACGGGGAACGCGTCCTCACCTACTCCCCTCAGGAGAGATTACCTGATGCCAGTCCGGTCCTCCAGACCGACTGGACTTTTTCGCCTAGGGTTACCACCCCCTAGGACCTAGGGTTACCGCCCACTAGGATTTTTCCTCCACCTAGGGTTACCGCCCCCTAGGACCTAAGGTTACCACCCCTTAGGGTTTTTCTCCACCTAGGGTTACTACCCCCTAGGACCTAAGGTTGCCGCCCCTTAGGGTTTTCCTCCACCTAGGGTTACCGCCCCCTAGGACCTAAAGTTGCCGCCCCTTAGGGTTTTTCTCCACCTAGGGTTACCGCCCCCTAGGACCTAAGGTTGCCGCCCCTTAGGATTTTCCCTTTGCCTAACCGCAGCTAGGACTTTCCTGAAACACTTATTCAGCACGTTAGATCACCACAAACCTTAACTTTGAATCCTTTGCCATTATCAAAACTCAGGTTCGATCGTCGGATGCTCCCCGCACCAACATGAAGGACTTGGGAGAATGTGCGTATATTCTTAGGATCAAAGTAATAAGGGATCGCAAGAAAAGAATATTGTGCTTATCCGAAGCTTCATATATTGATACGATCCTAGCTCATTTTAGCATGCACGACTCCAAGAAAGGTTTTCTACCTTTTAGGCTTGGAGTATCTTTATCTAAAGAGATGTCTCCGAAGACATCAAAAGAGATAAAAGAAATGAAGGCAGTTCCTTATGCTGCAGCTGTAAGAAGCCTAATGTATGCTATGTACGAGACCAAATATCTGTTTAGCTGTGAGCATGGTTAACAGATATTAAAGTAACCCAGGACTGTGACACTGGACTGCTGTAAAGCATATATTAAAGTACCTGAGAAGGACTAGAGATTATATGCTAGTTTACAAGGCAGATGATTTGCTCCCTGTGGGTTTCATGGATTATGACTTCCAATCTGAAAGGGGCAATAGTAAGTCGACCTCAGGGTTTTGTGTTTACTTTAGGAGGTGAAGTCATAACAATGGAGGAGTGTTAAGCATAGGTATTTTTTCGGACTCCACCATAGAAGCTGAGTATGTGGCAGCCTCTGAGGCAGCCATAGAAGTTATATGGCTCAGAAACTTCATCATGGACTTAGACATGATTTCTGGTTTATCGAAAAATTATTACAATTTATTGTAATAATAGTGGTGCAGTAGCAAACTCGAAGAAACCATAAGTCCATAAGGCAAGAAAACACAATAGAGCACAAGTACCACCTAATACGAGATATTGTATAACGAGGAGAAGTTATTGCCGCCTAGATTGCATCAGACAATAACCTGGGAGATCCTTTCACTAAGACCCTTAAGGCAAGAGCTTTTGATGGACATGTTGAAGGGTTGGGCATCAGATGTATGGCAGGGTATATGACAACATAGTATTTTAGTATAAGTGGGAGATTGTTGGAATGTATACAAAAAGCCTAACTTTTTGTATAAACATTTACTTAGAAATAAGAATTATATTGATCAAATATCTACATTTATAAGCTAAGTGTAGTTGTTCAATTAATTTATATTGTAGATAACATGGTGTGTGATATCATACACAGAAGGTCATGTTATCAGTTCTTTATAAATTATAAACAGTTGCTCACGACTAAGTTGGATAGGAACAAACCATTGGAATAGTTGTAGTGTAATTTGGTATTAGTTTATCTTGACTATAAAATTATACTAGTACAATCAGAGTGTATTGAGCTGGACCATTTAAGGTAAGTTCTTTTTATACTGACTGCATAAAAGAACAAGACCTTTGTTATTATGAAAGTGTGTGCTCTTAATCATGATATAATAACAAGCACATATACTTAATATTTATTTCTTTGATTTATCAAAGGGTGTGATTTAGTTCGATAAATCAATAGGTCCGATAAGTTGGGAAATAATATTATTTATATGGTGTGTTGTTGATTATAGAATGAAACTGTGTCCTAGTAATCTAGGTTGATAATTTCCCCAAGAGAATCTTATAAGGATTGTCATGTTAAACCTTGCAGGTAGACTTAGTCCGAAATGATAATAAGATTGAGTGGTACTACTCTTGGAATTAGATATTAATTAAATGAGTTGTCAGTAACTCATTTAATTAGTGGATATTCGATATCTTAAACACAGGGAGACTAACATACTTATGATAAGAAGGAGCCCATATAGTAATATGGGATTGGTGCAGTAGTTCAATAATAACTCTTTAATAGAATGAGTTATTATTGATGAACTCGAGTTGGGCGTTCGGGGCGAACACGGGAAGCTCAAGTTCATCGGGAGACCAAAACCAATTTCTCTTCTCGGTCCCTGTCGTAGCCTCTTATTTATAAAGTATTATACCCACCTTCTTACCCACCTTAAAGTGGCCAGCCAAGCCTAGCTTGGAGCCCAAGCTAGGGCCGGCCAAACCAAGGTGAGTTGGTTTCAAGAAGTGGCCGACCCTAGCTTGAACCCAAGCTTAGGTGGCCGGCCACAACATAATAAAATGATTTTAATTTTTAAAATCTTTTCTTATGTGGAAGTCATGGTTTTAAAAGAGAGTTTAAAATTTAAATATTTCTTTTATAGCTTTCTACAAAGGATTAAGAGAAAGGTTTGATATCTTTTCTTATTTGTAGTTAAAAGGAATATTTTAATATTTTGATAAAACTTTCCTTTAATTTTTTGACCTGGGAGCCGATCTCTGAAATTAATATTTAATTGAATTTTTAACATGGGTGGATTTGAATCAATAATGTTAAGAATCGTTTGCGATCTAAGTCTTAACCACTAAGAACAGATAAGTTGAATTTAGAATCAATGATGTTAAGTTTTGTTTGCGATTCCAAATTTAATTTCTAAAGAACACAATAGGTTATTAGGAAAGGTTCGGGACTTGTACAAAATTTTTGTATAGGGGAACCGGTACGATATTTCGAATAGCAACCAACAGCTTGAAGGCGCCTCCAAAGAGGTCCAAGGCGCCTTCAATTGGATATAGTTTATCCGTCGAGGATAAAATGAAGGTGCATTCAAAGGCTGAAATACGCCTTCATACTATTCATTGAAGGTGCCTTCCAGCCATGGAAGGCACCTTCCAAGTGACAGATCAGCTCTTTAGTAGTCGATCTCTTCACTTAGGTGATTTTACGGCTAACCGGAGTTGAGCTCACTCGAACCTAACTCCAACCTTCTTCTCAAGGAAGCTTCCTCCACAGCTTCTCATCCCTCGAACGTCGCGCATATCCTTCTCATCTACCGGTGTATTCTTCCGTAACATCTCATCTTTTGGATGCACCAAGCCCGTCAGCTCCTTTCCTGTGTCATCCTTCTCACTAGCTGCGTCTTTCGCTCAATTTTTTGTGTTCCTAAGCTCCTGCAGACTTAGACACAAGGATTAAATATCACAGGACCTAACTTAATTTGGTTAACAACATCAAAACTGTTAGATCATAGAGCTCGCTAGAGGAGGGGGGGGGGGTGAATAGCGATCAAAAATTCGTTATCGAAATAGAGTAAGCAGCGGAAAGAAAAGACAAACCACAACGCTAACACGAACCAATTTTACTTGGTTTGGAGTCTTCGTCGACTCCTACTCCAAGGTCCGCACTCGTCGAGTGCTTTCGTTGGGCAATTCACTAGCAGCTCAAAAATTGATTACAACGTTAAGTATAGGAATAAAGATGAAATACTGACAATAGAAAAACAATAAGCTCGAATCGTAGGTTGTCGGAGCAGCCTCGCAGCGTCGCAGGAGTAGTGCGCAATGGAGCAGTCGTAGGAAGAAGTTGTTGTCTTGATGCTCTGTGGATGCCTTCTTTAATAGGCATGCTCTGGGTGCTCGGATCCCTTCCGAGTGACTGGATCGTGACGTTGGCCGTCCAATCAGCGCTTGCCTAACTATCAGGATAACTTTTGTCTTCTGGGTGCCCGGATCCCTTTCGGGCGCCTGGACCAACTCCGGGCGCCAGGACCAACTCCGGGCGCCCAGACCAACTCCGGGCGCTCGGTCCAACTTGTTGGTTGCTACTGGGAATATCGTATCGGTTCCCCTATACACAAATTTTGTACAAGTTCTGAACCATTCCTAACAACCTATTGTGTTCTTTAGAAATTAAATTTGGAATCGCAAACGGAACTTAACATTATTGATTCCAAATTTCACTTATCTGTTCTTAGTGGTTTAGACTTGGATCGCAAACGATGCTTAACATTATTAATCCAAATCCACCCATGTTACAAATTCAATTAAATATTAATTTTAGAGATTGACTTCCAGGTTAAACATGGCGAGGCACTAGGCCTTCTTGGGTATGGGAGCATCCACCACTTCCTAGACAAAGCCTTTCAACGAAATTTAATATTTAATTTCCTTATAATAACCCTAGGTTTAACCAAAAAGAACAATCGAATCACAAATTCGAAAAACAAAAGAAACACAAAATCAAAAACATAAATTCGATTACCTAGATTCATTAGCCTCTTGTGTTTGGTATTTCAAGATCTAAATAAAAGGATGAACTAGTTATGATGTGGAAACTAATAACTAGTTATACCTTTTATAGCTTATAGACCTCACGATCTTCTGTCGTATTCCTCTTCTTATCTCGGACGTCGTGTGAGCGACGATATACTGAGACGAGAATCCACTCAAGCTTCTTTCTGTTGGTGCAACATCCCTCAGGTCAAGGTTGACCTGGTTGACCAAGCTGAGTCTTGGTTTGAGTTTAGATGTTTGACAATAAGAAATTGATTGAAGAAGAGTCAAGTAGGTCAAGGTTGACCGGATACTTGACTGGGAAGTCCTAACTGGGATGTTAGGTAGAATGGAAGTCCTGATGAGTGAAGCCAGGCAGAAGGAAAGTCCTAGTAAGTGAAGCTAGGCAGATTGAAAACCCTAGTGAGTGAAGCTAGGTGAAAGTCCTGGTGAGTGAAGCCAGGTGAAAGCCCTAGTGAGTGAAGCTAGGCAGATGGAAAACCCTAGTGAGTGAAGCTAGGTGAAAGTCCTGGTGAGTGAAGCCAGGCAAGGGAAAATCCAGATGGATCAAGGATGATCGGACATCTGGTGTTGGGAAGTCCAAGTAGGTCAAAGGATTGACTGGATACTTGGCACGAGGAAATACAGATAGGTCAAAGGGATTGACCAGACATCTGATGGAAGTCCAAGTAGGTCAAGGGAGTGACCAGATACTTGGCATGAATAGAAAAGTCTAAGTGGGTCAAAGGGATTGACCAGACACTTGGTGGGAAGTCCTAGCAGGTCAAAGGAGTGACCAGATGCTAGGCATGATGTACCAACAGGTCAAGGTTGACCGGATGTTGGTTTGAGAGGCTTGGAACTTGGTTTTGGGCAAAAACCAAGTGTTGGATCGATCAGTGGATCAATCCAGGATCTGGATCGATCAGTGGATCGATCCAGGCCTTTTCTAGCGAACAGAGAGCCTCTGGATCGATCCGTGGATCGATCCAGATGTCCCAATCGATCAGTGGATCGATTGGGACGCTGCTGCTTCGCGCGATAAGCGCCGGATCGATCCGTGGATCGATCCAGGCATTTTTCCAGAGCACAGAGGCGCTCTGGATCGATCCGTGGATCGATCCAAAGCCTCCCCGATCGATTGGGAACATTCGAATCGATCGGGATCCGACCGTTGGCGTCGATAAAGGCCGCAGGCGCACGATTCCTTCGGTATCTCTTCACCGATTCACTCCAGATCTCTCGCCAGCTCCTCCACAGCACTCACACAGCTCAGATCGCCAGTTCTTGAAGGATCTTGGAAGTTCTCCAAGTCAAGAGGCAGATCAAAGCCAAGAAGAGAAGCTAGGGTTAGGGTTTATACTCATTGTAAGCTTGTAAGCTTGTATTTCTTGTATCCTTTCCCTCTCTTCTTGTGTTGAGTCTTGTAGGGCTTCTCCGCCTTTGGTAGTTATCATAAAGGAGTGTTATTCATAGTGGAGGGTGTGTGTGTTGGTGTGGATCCTTGGATTAGTCACCTCTTGTGAGGTGGATACCAAGTAAACCAACCGTGTTAGCGTTGTGTGATTGTTTCTTTGTATTTCCGCTGCACATCTTTGAAGGAACAAGCAACGCCGACCACCGAGCGAACGCGACGAGCTATTCACCCCCCTCTAGTTACTTTTGGTCCTAACAAGTGGTATCAGAGCGAGGTCGCTCTTCACCGGAATCATCGCCGGAAGGGTCAAGCATAACAAGAAGAGCTAGAGGGTGAAAAAGTTGAAGCAAAATTGTCAAAGTCAAAGAAATTCAAAAGCTCAACTTCTACAATGGAATTCTGAGATGGGCTCGGATTCAACACAAGAGTGGCTCCACCATACACTTCCACGAGCTTCGATTCTTGGAAATCAAGAATCAAAAATTTTCTTATGATGGAGATAGAGCAATGGTTTGCTCTTATGGAAGGCTTCAAGACTCCAACAAACTCAAAGGGCAAAGTTCTCAAGAGGAGCAAGTGGAACCAAGAGAAAGTCCAAAGGTACGAGGCCAATGACAAAGTGACCAAGCTTTTGGTAAATTTATTGCCAAGAACCATCCTTTGCAAAATTGGAGAATTTGAAGATGCAAAGGAATTATGGAGCAAATTAGCCAAGCTTCATGAAGAGATCCCCTCCACTGTACAAGAGCAAGAAGTATCCAGAGAGGGTGACTCTTTGGAGCAAGACCAAGAGGAGGACTCCGAGGTTGAGAGATGCTCAACCTCCGAAGAAGAGGAAATCCAAGAAGCTTCATCCTCAAGGGAATGCAACGAAGGGAACAAGGAGGGAGCATACTCCTTGTTTCATATTCAAGATGATGAAGTCTCCACCTCTAGGATTGAGGGGGAGCAATCCTTGGTGACGCCGGATCAAGAAGAAGGAGAAGCTTCTACATCCGGGTCAAGAGACGAAGAGGAGGAAGAAGATTCTACCTCCACAAGTCAAGAAAAATCAAATGGAGGAGAATCAAAGTCCGATCAAGAGGAAGCTTCTACCTCCGGATCCAAAGGAAAAGATGTCACCCCTACAAGCAAAGGTATAAATATTTCAATTAATAATAAAAATCATATTATATGCTTTGAATGTAGGGAACATGGGCACTACAAGAGCAAGTGCCCTAAATTGGCCAAGAAGAAGGGCCAAGTGGCACAAAAGGGCAAGGTGAAGCCCAAGGAGATCATCCCCAACACAAAGAAGAGCAAGGAGCATATTATATGCTTCTCTTGCAATCAAAAGGGGCAAAGTCAATGCCCCAAGGGGAAGAAGGTGGTCAAGGCTCAAGGAGGCACTAGTCAAGGGGGAGCCTCCAAGGTAAAGAAGAAGGTATCTTTTATTGAGCCTACCCCTTTACATTATGGTAAAAAGTATGATAGTTCTAATTTTTATCATTTTAATGCAATTTACCATAAGAATAGAAAGCATGAGGGCTTTAAGGAAAAGCATGTGGCCCTACATGCCAAAACTACCCAATCTAAGGTTAGGAAGGTAGATAGACACTTGGGCGAGAACACTAAGGATAATAGATACATGCCCAAGAACAAAAATGCTCATGGATCAAATGAAAAATCAAATATTAAGGACTTAGTGAGAGAAAGTCAAGTCTTAAGGTCAAGACTTGATAAAATGGAAAAGACCCTAAAAAGGATGGAAAATATCCTATTAGGGCAAAATGAGCATAGCCTAGGTTTAGGGGTACAAAAGTCATTCAATGGCCATAGAGGTTTGGGATACAAACCCAAAGCTAAAAAGAATGTGCCGAGTTATCATAGGGTTCCATATAGCTATGGAATAAACCCTAAGTCTAGAGGTCAAGTCAAAGATACAAGGAAAGATATCCCTAGAAGTATCTTTGCAACCAAAGTGACTAAGACTTCTAAGAAGTCTAAGAAAGTCACTAACAAGGTCACAAGGGAAGATATCCCTAGAGTTGACCTAGAAAATGTGACCAAGGCTTCTAAGAAGCCCAACAAGATCACTAGGAAGGTATCTAGGGAAGTTATCCCTAGTGAGTACCTAGAGCATCCAAGGAGCATCAATAGGTGTTGGGTTCCTAGGAGCATTTTCTCTACCCCATAAATGGGTTAGAGAGTGTCAACTCCGATTAGAAGGGTAGTTAACCCAACTTTGAGGAAATTGACACTCAAGGAGCATTTTCAAGGTTTTGTTAACCTTTGAAAATGAAATGGAATTATTATTTACTCCTTGAAAGAGTAAAATGTGCCTAATGGTGGAAGAATTGATTTTAATCTTAAATGGCACATATTGGGAAATTCATAAAAACTACCAAGTTGGGATTTTGGTATGTTCTTAGGAAATTTAAGGCGATCCGGGCCTTAATTTAAAGGTGCTACTCTTGTGGGAAAATGAAATATGCCAACATTTGAGGAATGCTTATTTTCAATTGGCATGCATTAATCAAGGGAATTAGAAATGCCAATTTAGGCTTTGGCATTTTCATGAAGCACTTTAGGGCAATCTAGGTTTAAGTTGTAAGTTTAGCTAAGATTTTAAGGATACTTAGATAGTTAATCTAGGTATATTTTATTTATGCTAAATCTTGCCATGATTGTTTGCCCATCATATGCCATGACATCATGTCTATTTTTGCATTCATGTTTTATTATGCAAAATCCAAAAATACCATGTCATGACATTCATACATCATGTAGTTATAGGAATCTTTCTTTTGAAAGTTATTTTATTTTGATGTATGCCATAACATTATCATGCATTAGTTTAATTCCTTGTAATTAAGGACAAATGACATTTAACAGCACTTATTAACAAGTGACATCCTAGGTGGATGTCTAATATCTTTAAAATGCCTAGATAGATATGCATGATCCCTAGATTAGGGCAAAACTAAAATCTACATCTCACAAAGACTATAAGGTGACGTGTATGTGCTTTAGTGCACATTAGATACAAGTGAGATGTTAGGATGATGAACAAAGCTCAAGATGTTGATTTAGTGCATTCTTTTGAGTTTTTAGGTTCATCAAAACACATAGTTATGTGTTTTCCCATCATTGGGAAAGCTAATGTACAAGTCATGTGCATTATGCCCAAGGAACATGATGGGATATTGGTTTTGAAAATGTTTTTACAAGATGCTTTTCGAAAACCATGGTGAAGGCTATCTTTTGATAGTAATCACCATTGAATAGTTAGACACAAACTTGAAGAAAACGCTAAAGTTTCAGCAAGTTTTCAAGCTTGTGTCAATCTTTGAAAATATGATGTATTTTTATAGAAAACTATTTTTCCATGATTAAGTATGCCCTAAATAATGTCTACACGAAATTTTATGATTTTTGGATTTTTGTAGAATTTTCTAGGGGTTTCTGAAGTTGACTGAAATGGAATTTCAGCAACTATCAGAGCTTCAATCGATCCATGGATCGATTGGAGTGCCTGAATCGATCTGAGGATCGATTCAGAAGGCAAGTCTCCCGCGAGCAGAAGCTCGCTGGATCGATCAGCCGATCGATCCAGGTAGTCTGAATCGATCAGTGGATCGATTTAGAAAGGTTCAATCGATTGGAACCCAACTCCAATCGATCCAAGTTGCTGATTTTGGTTGGGAAGGCCTGATTTCAGCATCGTTGAACCTCTTTGAGTCTAGGTAACCATTCCAAACCCCTAAAATACATTTGTATACATACAAAGGGTGTTTTCATGTGAAAACAAGGATGAATTGGTTAAGGAAGGCTTCATTGAAGTTTAGGTTGAGGTTTGTTTCAAATTTTGAGTATTTGAACCTCAAAACTTCTAAATTTGGGTTTCCTAAAGGTTTAGGGATTCCAAGTCATTGTTGGTGCAATGACAGAAGTTACCACCATGTCTTTAGGGGGAGGGACTCTTTAAAGACATGAAAAATTATTTTTCATGAACCTTGAAAGGTGGTTAACCTTCTTTAAAGAAAATGCTCATGTATGAGTTTTTGAACTTGAAATGGGGAGTGGATATCCTCATTATTTCAAGTGGGAACTCAAGTGGTTAGAAAATGCTCAAGGTTGGGTATTTGTCTACATTGAGGGAGCAGTTAAGGATAAATGAAGGGTATGGGACCTTCATTATCGTGTTGATCACAACGAGTGATGTTGTGAACAACGAAGAGCAACTCTTCAGGGGAAGAGTCGTCAACAAATGGATTTGTTGATGTGTACCCAAAATTGGGGCATGGGTTGAAGTGTGCCCAAAGATGGGTTGAAGTGTGTCCAAAGATGGGTTGATGTGTGCCAATAGGGGGAGAATGAAAGGACCTGTGAATGGGTGTAAGTTAGGCTTTCATTACCTAGAGGGAGTGCGCCCTCTTAGGGGGAGAATGAAGAGCTTAATTTATGTGTTCATTACCTAGTGGCATGAAGATTGAGGCTATAGGATTAGCCTAACTTACATGTGGTATTGTAAGTGTTATTGTGGTATTGTCAAACATCAAAAAGGGGGAGATTGTTGGTGCAACATCCCTCAGGTCAAGGTTAACCTGGTTGACCAAGCTGAGTCTTGGTTTGAGTTTAGATGTTTGACAATAAGAAATTGATTGAAGAAGAGTCAAGTAGGTCAAGGTTGACCGGATACTTGACTGGGAAGTCCTAACTGGGATGTTAGGTAGAATGAAAGTCCTGGTGAGTGAAGCCAGGCAGAAGGAAAGTCCTAGTAAGTGTAGCTAGGCAGATTGAAAACCCTAGTGAGTGAAACTAGGTGAAAGTCCTGGTGAGTGAAGCCAGGTGAAAGCCCTAGTGAGTGAAGCTAGGCAGATGGAAAACCCTAGTGAGTGAAGCTAGGTGAAAGTCCTGGTGAGTGAAGCCAGGCAAGGGAAAATCCAGATGGATCAAGGATGATCGGACATCTGGTGTTGGGAAGTCCAAGTAGGTCAAAGGATTGACTGGATACTTGGCACGAGGAAATACAGATAGGTCAAAGGGATTGACCAGACATCTGATGGAAGTCCAAGTAGGTCAAGGGAGTGACCAGATACTTGGCATGAATAGAAAAGTCTAAGTGGGTCAAAGGGATTGACCAGACACTTGGTGGGAAGTCCTAGCAGGTCAAAGGAGTGACCAGATGCTAGGCATGATGTACCAACAGGTCAAGGTTGACCGGATGTTGGTTTGAGAGGCTTGGAACTTGGTTTTGGGCAAAAACCAAGTGTTGGATCGATCAGTGGATCGATCCAGGAGCTGGATCGATCAGTGGATCGATCCAGGCCTTTTCTAGCGAACAGAGAGCCTCTGGATCGATCCGTGGATCGATCCAGATGTCCCAATCGATCAGTGAATCGATTGGGACGCTGCTGCTTCGCGCGATAAGCGCTGGATCGATCCGTGGATCGATCCAGGCGTTTTTCCAGAGCACAGAGGCGCTCTGGATCGATCCGTGGATCGATCCAAAGCCTCCCCGATCGATTGGGAACATTCGAATCGATCGGGATCCGACCGTTGGCGTCGATAAAGGCCGCAGGCACACGATTCCTTCGGTACCTCTTCACCGATTCACTCCAGATCTCTCGCCAGCTCCTCCACAGTACTCACAAAGCTCAGATCGCCAGTTCTTGAAGGATCTTGGAAGTTCTCCAAGTCAAGAGGCGGATCAAAGCAAAGAAGAGAAGCTAGGGTTAGGGTTTGTACTCATTGTAAGCTTGTAAGCTTGTATTTCTTGTATCCTTTCCCTCTCTTCTTGTGTTGAGTCTTGTAGGGCTTCTCCGCCTTTGGTAGTTACCATAAAGGAGTGTTATTCATAGTGGAGGGTGTGTGTGTTGGTGTGGATCCTTGGATTAGTCACCTCTTGTGAGGTGGATACCAAGTAAACCAACCGTGTTAGCGTTGTGTGATTGTTTCTTTGTATTTCCGCTGCACATCTTTGAAGGAACAAGCAACGCCGACCACCGAGCGAACGCGACGAGCTATTCACCCCCCTCCCCCCCCCCCCCTCTAGCTACTTTTGGTCCTAACACTTTCTTCTCCAAGCAAGTTTCGGCCACCACAAGAACTCCTAGAGAAGATGAGGTTTGGCCACTACCACCAAGCTCCAAGGGATGCTAGAAATAAAGTCTACTTTCTCTCCTTCTTCTCCAAGCAATATCCGGCCACCACAAGGACTCCAAGAGAAGATGAGGTTCGACCACAAGAAGAAGAGAAGGGAAGGAAGAGGGTCGGCCACACCAAGGAAGAAAAGAGAGAGGAATAGAAGATAGATTGTTGTAAGGTGAGGCACCTCTACCCTCTCTTTTATATTCCTTGGTCTTGGCAAATAAGGAAAGTTTTAATAAAAACTTCCTTATTATCTTTGCCATTGAAAGGAAAGTTTAAAAAATTTCCTTTTCTCAATCAATGTGGCCGACCACCTCTAATCCTCCAAGCAAGGAAAGTTTTAAACACAAAATTAAAACTTCCTAATTTATTTCCAGAAATAAAAATTTCTCTTTAAAAAATTCCCTTTATGGTTGGTTATAAAAGAAAACTTTTATAAATTAAAATCTCTCTATTAAAACATGTGGATGATTACAATAAGGAAAGTTTTCTCAAAATTAAAATATTCCTTTCAATCTACAAATAAGGAAAGATATCAAATTTTTTTCTTTTAATCTTTTGTAGAAACTATAAAATGAAAGATTTAATTTTAAAACTTTCTTTTAAATCATGAGGATGGTTACAAAAAAGGAAAGTTTTATCAAAAAATAAAATCTTCCTTTTAACTACAAATAAGGAAAGATATCAAATCTTTCACTTAATCCTTTGTAGAAAGCTATAAAAGGAAAGATTTAAATTTTAAACTCTCTTTTAAACCATGGCTTGCGCATAAGAAAGATTTTAAAAAATAAAAAACCTTTTAATTTATTGTGGCCGGCCACACCAAGCTTGGGTTCAAGCTAGGGTCGGCCACCAACTCACCTTGGTTTGGCCGGCCCAAGCTTGGGCTCCAAGCTAGGCTTGGCCGACCACCTTAAGGTGGGTAAGAAGGTGGGTATGAGTGAGTATAACACTTTATAATTAAGAGGCTATGATAGGAACCGAGAGTAGAAATTGATTTTGGTCTCCTGATGAACTTGAGCTTCTCGTGTTCGCTAGTATAACACTTTATAATTAAGAGGCTACGATAGGGACCGAGAGTAGGAATTGGTTTTGGTCTCCTGATGAACTTGAGCTTCTCGTGTTCGCCCCGAACACCCAACTCGAGTTCATCAATAATATCTCATTCCAATAAAGAGCTATTATTGAACCACCGCACCAATCCCATATTACTATATAGGCTCCTTCTTATCATGAGTGTGTTAGTCTCCCTATATTTAAGATATTGAATGCCCACTAATTAAATGAGTTACTGACAACTCATTTAATTAATATCTAATTCCAAGAATAGTACCACTCAACCTTATTGTCATGTCGGACTAAGTCCACCTGCAGGATTTAACATGACAATCCTTATGAGTTCCTCTTGGAGACATTATCAACTTAGATTACTATGACACAATTTCATTCTATAATCAACAACACATCATATAAATAATACAATTTCCCAACTTATCGGACTTATTGATTTATCGAACTAAATCGCACCCCTTGATAAATCAAAGAAATGAATATTAAGTATATGTGTTTGTTATTATATCATGATTAAGAGCACACACTTCCATAATAACAAAGGTCTTGTTCTTTTATTCAGTCAGTATAAAAAGAACTTACCTTAAATAGTCCAGCTCAATACACTCTGAGTGTACTAGTATAATTTTATAGTCAAGATAAACTAATACAAAATTACACTGAGTATTCTAATGGTTTGTTCCTATCCATCTTAGTCGTGAGCTATTGTTTATAATTTATAAGGAACTGATAACATCATCTTCTGTGTGTGGCACCACACACCATGTTATCAACAATATAAATTAATTGAACAACTACACTTAGTATATAAATATAAACATTTGATCAACGTGATTCTTTTATTTAAAAAATAAATGTTTACAAAAAGCTAGGATTTTAGTATACACTCTAACACAACTCTGAGCGCCCGGATCCCTTTCGAGCGCTCGAACCAACTCCGAGCATCCAGACTACCATTTTCTAGAGACTCGTTTCCCTGTAAGAAAATGTTAGTCTGAGGTAAAATAAAAGTTATGTTACCCTGCAAAACAAAGTGTTAGCATAATTTATAATCAAACAGAGTAGTAATTGTTGGGACCGAAATGTAGCTAGAGGGGGGGTGAATAGCTCGTCGTGATCGTAGTGCTCGTTGTTGCTTGCTTTTTCAATGATGTGCAGCGGAAATACAAGAAAACAAACACACAACGCTAATACAAGGGATTTACTTGGTATCCACCTCAAGAAGAGGTGACTAATCCAAGGATCCACACACTCACGCGCCCTCCACTATAAAAACGCTCCTTTACGGTAACTACTGAAGGCGGAGAAACCCTACAATACTCTCAATACAATAAGAAACAAAGAGAAGCAAATACAAGGAAAAGCTTACACGGTTTACACAAGAAACCCTAACCCTAACTTCTTCTTCTTGTTGTAGATCCGCCTCTTGACTTGGAAATGCCTCCAAGAACCTTCAAGATCTGGCAGTGAGAACTCTGTGGAGAAGTTGTGAAATCGCTGTGAAGATCGGAGATGAAAGCCGAGAGTTCTACCGAGAGAAACGCTCGCCAACAGCTAAATACGACACCAACGGTCGAATCCCAATTGATTGGATTACTTCCAATCGATTGGGGAGGCTTTGGATCGATCGGCCGATCGATCCAGAGTGCCTCTGTGCTCCTGGGAATTGCCTGAATCGATCAACTGATCGATCCAGGACTTATCGTGAAAAATCGCAGCTCCCAATCGATCAGCCGATCGATTGGAGGCTCCCAATTGATTGGCCGATCGATTGGGAGGCATTCTGTGCGATCAGGAATTCTCCCCAATCGATCCACTGATCGATTGGGAGGTTCCCCTTCCGCGGGACTCACTCAATTGATCAACCGATCAATTGGGCATGAGCCAATCGATCGGTTGATCGATCCAACCCATGTGAGACTTACCAAATCAAGTCCAAACATCCCTCAAACCATCATACGGTCCTCCATGACCGGTCGGTACATCATGCCTAGCCTCTGGTCACCCTTGACCTGCTAGGACTCCCTTACCAAGTGTCCGGTCAATCCCTTTGACCCACTTGGACTTCCACTAGATGTCTGGTCAACCTTGACCCATCTGGATTTCCTCGTGCCAAGTGTCCGATCATCCTTTTGACCTACTTGGACTTCCCAACACCAGATGTCCGATCAACCATAATCCATCTGGATTTCATCGTGCCAAGTATCCGGTCAATCCCTTTGACCGACTTGGACTCTTCTCCTTGTGCCAAGTGTCCGATCATCCTTGACCCACTTGGACTTATCAATACCAGGTGTCCGATCAATCCTTGATCCACCTGGATTTCCCTTGCCTGGCTTCACTCACCAGGACTTTCCTTCTGCCTAGCTTCACTCACTAGGACTTTCCATCTACCTGGCTTCACTCACCAGGAATTTTCTTCTGTCTAGCTTCACTCACTAGGACTTTCCTTCTGCCTAGTTTCACTCACTAGGACTTCTCATCTGCCTGGCTTCACTCACCAGAACTTTCCAGTCAAGTATCCTATCAATACCAGGTGTCTGATCAATCATTGATCCACCTGGATTTCCCTTGCCTGGCTTCACTCACTAGGACTTCCCTTCTGTCTAGCTTCACTCACTAGGACTTTCCATCTGCCTGGCTTCACTCACCAGGACTTTTCTTCTGCCTAGCTTCACTCACTAGGACTTTCCTTCTGCCTAGCTTCACTCACTAGGACTTCTCATCTACCTGGCTTCACTCACCAGGACTTTTCTTCTGCCTAGCTTCACTCACTAGGACTTTCCTTCTGCCTAGCTTCACTCACTAGGACTTCTCATCTACCTGGCTTCACTCACCAGGACTTTCCAGTCAAGTATCCGGTCAATCCCTTGACCTACTTGACTCTCCTTCACAATCTCACCACATGAACAATTGCACCTGTAATCTCCATGTCTTGTCTCCATGTATTGTCAAACATCGAAACCCAAACATCAAGACTCGAGCTTGACCCAATTCAAGCTCAGTCAACCAGGTTAACCTTGACCTTGGGAATATTGCACCAACAATCTCCCCCTTTTTGATGTTTGACAATACCACTTTTAAGTTAGGCTAATCCTAGCCTCAACTCCCTTTGCCAATATATGAATGATGGCTTCCTTCATTCTTCCCCTTTCCCCGAGGGCAAACTCCCTCTTCAGGTAATGAAGGCCTAACTTAACCACACATTCTCCCCCTATTGGCACACATCAAAAACTCTCCCCTTGAAGAGTTACCCAACGTTGTTTACAACTTCACTCATTATTCACAACATAATAACGAAGGTCCCATACCCTTCATTATTCTTAACGCTCATCCTTAAGCATATACCACTTGATATATTCACACACGATTCAAATGAAAGTCCCATACCCTTCATTGTCACCAAATGCTCATTTGTGAGCATACACCACGTGAATATTGAAGATATCCACTCTCCATTATATTCAAATGTCCAACCTTGAGCTTTAAGAAGGTTAACCACATTACAAGGTGTATGAAAAATAGATTTTCATGTCTTTAAAGAGTAGCTCCCCCTAAAGACATGCACATAACTTCTGTCATTGCACCAACAATGACTTGGAATCCTTAAACCTTTAGGAAACCCAAATTTAGAAGTTTTGAGGTTCAAAAATTCAATATTGAAACTAAACCTCAACCTAAACCTCTACTTTGTCTCCCTTAACCAATCCGTCCTTGTTTTCATGATGAAAACTCCCCCTAAATGTCTACAAATGAGTTTTGAGGGGTAAGGAATGGTTAACCTAGACTAAAGGTGGTTCAAAATGCTGAAATCAGGCTTTCCCAGCCAAAATCAGCATTCCCAATCGATTGGAGTTGGATTCCAATCGATTGAACCCTGCTGAATCGATCTACTGATCGATTCAGACTGCGTGGATCGATCGGTGGATCGATCCAATGAGCTTCTATTCGCGAGAAGCTCACGCTCAATCGATTGCCCGATGGATCGAGAACCTTCAATCGATCAGGTGATCGATTGAAGGTCTGAAGTTGCTGAAATTTCATTTCAATCAACTTCAGAAACCCTAGAAAATTCTACAAAATTTTAAAAATCATGAAACTCGTTGTAGACTTTACTTAGGGTATATATTATCATGGAAAAATAGTTTTCTATGAAAATACTTCCTATTTTCAAAGATTGATACAAACTTGGAAACTTGTAAAAACTTTAGTGTTTTCTTCAAGTTTGTGTTTAACTATTCAATGATGATTACTATTAAAAAAATAGCCTTCATCAAGGTTTTCTAAAATATATTTAAAATCATTTTCAAAACCAATATCCAACCATGTTCTTTGGGCTCAATGCACATGACTTGTACATTAGCTTTCCCAATGATTGGAAAACACATAACTATGTGTTTTGATGAACCTAAAACTCAAAAGAATGAACTAAATCAACACCTTGAGTTTTGTTCATCATCCTAATATCTCACTTGTATCTAATGTGCACTAAAAAACATACAAGTTATCTTATAGTTCTTTAGTGAGATGTAAACCTTGGTTTTGCCCTAAACTAGGGATCATGCAAATCTATCTAGGCATTTTAAATTATGAACATCCATTAAGGATATTACTTGTTGATAAATTCCATTTGCCCTCAATTGCAAGGAATTAAATATAATGCATGATATGTTATGGCATACATCAAAAAGAAATAATTTTCAAAAGAAAATTTCCTAGAACTACATGATGTATGTATGACATGATATGATATTTTTGTATTTTTCATAATAAGGCATGAGTGCAAGAATATGATGTCATGACATATGATGAGAAAACAAAGCATGACAAATCAATATAAATAAAATACCTAGAGTAACTATCTAAGTATCCTAAAACCTTAGCTAACTTAAAGTTTAAACCTAGATTACCTAATTTTTCCCAAGAAAATGCCAAAACCCAATTTTGACATTTCCTTTGCTTTTCCTACATTGTGCCAATTTAAATTAAGCATATTCCTCAACTTTTGGCACAAATTACTCTTTTAAAGAGTAACAAATTAAAATAAGGCTTAGATTTACCTTTAACTTCCCAATAAAATGTCAAAATCTCAACTTGACATTTCTTTACGATTCTCCCAAATGTGCCAATTTTATTTTAAAATCACTTCTCACATTATGGCACATCTTACTCTTTCCAAGAGTAAATTATTTATCCATTTCATTTTCAAGGGTTAATAATAACCTTGAAAATACTCTCCGGGTGTCAACTTCATCAAAGTTGGGTTAACCACCCTTCTAATCGGAGTTGACACTCTCTATCTCATCTAGGGGTAGAGAAAATGCTCCTAGGAACCCAAAGCCTATTGGTGCTCCTTGGATGCTCTAGGTATTCACTAGGGATAACTTCCCTAGATACCTTCCTAGTAACCTTGTTAGACTTCTTGGAGGCCTTGATCACTTTTTCTAGATCAACTCTAGGGATTTCTTCCTTTGTGATATTCTTTGTGACTTTCTTGGACTTCTTAGAAGTCTTAGTCACGTTTTTTGCAAAAACACTTTTAGGAATAACCTTCCTAGTATTTTTGACTTGACCATTTGACCTAGGGTTGATTTCATAATTATATGGAACCATATGATAAGAAGGCACATCCTTTTTGGTTTTAGGTTTGTATCCCAACCCCTTATGGCCCTTGGATGACCCTTGGTGTACTAAACCTAGGTTTTGCCCACTTTGCCCTTTTAGGATAATTTCCATCCTTTTTAGGGTCTTTTCAATTTTATCAAGCTTTAACCTCAAGACTTGATTTTCTTCCCATAAATCCCTAGATTTTGATTTTTCATTAAATCCTTGAGCATTTTTATCTCTAGGCTTTTAACTATGGTCCTTAGTGTTATTGCCTAAACTTTTACCTACCTTCCTAACCCTAGGTGTGGTAGTCTTAGCATGAAGAGCCATATGTTTTTCTTTAATACTACCATGCTCCCTATTTTTATGGTAAATAGCATTAAAATGATAAAAATTAAAATTTGCATGCTTTTTACCATCATTTAAAGGAGTAGGCTCAATAAATGATACCTTTCGTTTTACCTTGGAGGCTCCCCCTTGAGTTGTGCTTCCTCCTTGAGCCTTGACCGCTTTCTTCCCCTTGGGACATTGACTACGATAGTGTCCCTTTTGATTGCAAGAGAAGCACACAATGTGCTCCTTACTCTTCTTTGTTCCGGGAGCGGTCTCCTTGGGCTTCTCCTTGCCCTTTGGTGCCACTTGACCCTTCTTCTTGGCTAGTTTAGGGCACTTGCTTTTGTAGTGCCCATGTTCCCTACATTCAAAATATATGATGTGATTTTTATTTTTAATGGAAATATTTTTACCTTCACATGTAGGGATGACACTTGATCCTCCATTCGATGTTTCTTGATCTTTGGAAGATGCAATGTCTTCTTCTCCATTTGACCTGGATGTAGAAGCTTCTCCTTCTTCTTGATCCGATGTCAACAAAAGTCACTCCCCCTCAATCCTGGAGGTGGAGGCTTCTTCATCTTTCTCTTGTACATGAAACAAAGAGTATGCTCCCTCTTTGCCCTTTTCATTATATTCCTTTGAAGATGAAGCTTCTTGGACCTCTTCTTCGGAAGTTGAGCATCTCTCAACTTCGGAATCCTCTTCCTTTTGATCTTGCTCCAATGAGTCACCCTCTTTGGATTTTTCTTGATCTTGTACAGTGGAGGGGATCTCATGAATCGTTGCCAATTTGCTCCAAAGCTCCTTGGCATCCTTGAATTCTCCAACTTGCTCCAAAATGTGGCTAGGCAATAGATTGACCAAAAGCTTGGTCACTTTATCATTGGCCTTGCTCCTTTGAATTTATTCTTAGCTCCACTTACTCTTCTTGAGAATTTTGCCCTTTGAACTTGTTGGAGCTTCGAAGCCTTCCATGAGAGCGAACCATTGCTCTATCTCCACCATCAAGAAACTTTCGATCCTTGATCTCCAAAGATCGAAGCTCATCATTGTGAATGGTGGAGGCACCCTTGTATCGAATCCAAGTCCATCTTGGAATTCCATTTGAAGTTGAGCTTCTTGAATGAAGTCTTCGACTTGTAGAGTTACTCCAACTTCTTCACCCTCTAGCTTTTTGCCCCTTCCGGCGATGATTCCGGTGAAAAGAAACCTTGCTCCGATACCACTTGTTGGGACCGAAATGTAGCTAGAGGGGGGGTGAATAGCTCGTCGCGATTATAGTGCTCGTCGTTGCTTGCTTCTTCGATGATGTGCAACGGAAATATAAGAAAACAAACACACAACGCTAACACAAGGAATTTACTTGGTATCCACCTCAAGAAGAGGTAACTAATCCAAGGATCCACACACTCATGCACCCTCCACTATGAAAACGCTCCTTTACGGTAACTACCGAAGGCGGAGAAGCCCTAAAATACTCTCAATACAATAAGAAACAAAGAGAAGCAAATACAAGGGAAAGCTTACACGGTTTACACAAGAAACCCTAACCCTAACTTCTTCTTCTTGTTGTAGATCCGCCTCTTGACTTGGAAATGCCTCCAAGAACCTTCAAGATCTGGCGGCGAGAACTCTGTGGAGAAGCTGTGAAATCGCTGTGAAGATCGGAGATGAAAGCTGAGAGTTCTACCGAGAGAAGTGTTCGCCAACAGCTAAATACGACGCCAACGGTTGAATCCCAATTGATTGGATTACTTCCAATCGATTGGGGAGGCTTTGGATCGATCGACCAATCAATCCAGAGCGCCTCTGTGCTCCTAGGAATTGCCTGGATCGATCGACTGATCGATCCAGGACTTATCGCGAAAAATCGTAACTCCCAATCGATCAGCCGATCGATTGGAGGCTCCCAATCGATTGGCCGATCGATTGGGAGGCATTATGTGAGATCGGGAATTCTCCCCAATCGATCCACTGATCGATTGGGAGGTTCCCCTTCCGCGGGACTCACTCAATTGATCAATCGATCGATTGGGCATGAGCCAATCGATCGGTTGATCGATCCAGCCCATGTGAGACTTACTAAATCAAGTCCAAACATCCCTCAAACCATCATACGGTCCTCCATGACCGGTCGGTACATCATGTCTAGCCTCTGGTCACCCTTGACCTGCTAGGACTCCCTTACCAAGTGTCCGGTCAATCCCTTTGACCCACTTGGACTTCCACCAGATGTCTGGTCAACCTTGACCCATCTGAATTTTCTCGTGTCAAGTGTCCGGTCATCCTTTTGACCTACTTGGACTTCCCAACACCAGATGTCTAATTAACCTTGATCCATCTGGATTTCATCGTGCCAAGTATCCGGTCAATCCCTTTGACCTACTTGGGCTCTTCTCCTTGTGCCAAGTGCTCGATCATCCTTGACCCACTTGGACTTATCAATACCAGGTGTCCGATCAATCCTTGATCCACCTGGATTTCCCTTGTCTGGCTTCACTCACCAGGACTTTCCTTCTGCCTAGCTTCACTCACTAGGACTTTCCATCTGCCTGGCTTCACTCACCAGGACTTTTCTTCTACCTAGCTTCACTCACTAGGACTTTCCTTCTGCCTAGTTTCACTCACTAGGACTTCTTATCTGCCTGACTTCACTCACTAGAACTTTCTAGTCAAGTATCCTATCAATACCAGGTGTTCGATCAATCATTGATCCACCTGGATTTCCCTTGCCTGACTTCACTCACCAGGACTTCCCTTCTGCCTAGTTTCACTCACTAGGACTTTCCATCTGTCTGGCTTCTCTCACCAGGACTTTTCTTCTACCTAGCTTCACTCACTAGGACTTTCCTTTTGCCTAGCTTCACTCACTAGGACTTCTCATCTGCCTGGCTTCACTCATTAGGACTTTCCAGTCAAGTATCCGGTCAATCCCTTGACCTACTTGACTCTCCTTCACAATCTCACCACATGAACAATTGCACCTGTAATCTCCATGTATTGTCAAACATCAAAACTCAAACATCAAGACTCGAGCTTGACCCAATTCAAGCTCAGTCAACCAGGTCAACCTTGAGCTTGGGAATATTGCACCAACAGTAATTAGATTCCGTCCCCTCGAGACTGAAATCTAGTCATAATCTCAACTTAGATTTCCGAAATGGATCTAAGTTCGATCGATGCCTAAGTTCCTTAACCGGGAATGCGTCCTCACAAGTCACTCCCCTCCAATGACTTATCTTAATTTACCTGTCAGACATTCGGTCAGCCCGTCGACCTATTTGGACTTCGTGCCAGCTATCAGGTCAGCCCGTCGACGTAGCTAGACTTCGTACCAAACATCCGGTCAGCCCATCAACATGTCTATACTTTGTCCCAGCTATCAGGTCGGCCCGTCGACCTAGCTGGACTTCGTGTCAACTATCTGTTCAGCCCGTCGACCTAGCGCTTTGTGCCAGCTATCCGGTCGGCCCGTCAACCTAGCTGGGCTTCTCCTGCACACTTAGTCAAAGTGTTAGATCACAACGAAACAAACTTAACCGATTTTATCATTCATCAAAACCTGAGTTAGACCGTTAGTGCTAATCGCACCATCAAAAACTACCATGAGGTACTTACATATAATTCTTAATATACCAATTTAGTCTTCCATTATTTCTAAAATTTGAAATTGGTGAAAATTTTGAGCATGCATCATTTTTTTCAATAAATTTATTTATTTTTTCAATTTTACATTTTCTATTTGTACTTTGTCAAAATGTTCTAATGGACATGCTTTCGCTAAGTTTATTTTTAAATCATTATTTTTTGTTTCAAATTCATATATTTACTTCACAATTTACATAATAATCTAGAAATCATTTTAATTGCCTTATAAAGCTGATCCGGTGGTAAGAATTGTACCTCATTTATCGTGTCAGACTAGTAATTCGAAGCTCCCCCTTCATCGATACTCTCGATGCTCATCTCGGACAAAGCTTCATCTTCTTCTCCTTCTCGGTAACTTGTCGTCAATGCTAATCTAGCATATTCCTCCATCTTGAATTCAAATGATGACGTTTCCTCTCAAGTCACCTTGAGGTTCTTGTGCTTTGATCGTCTTGTCCCCTATTCTTTTTTCCTTGCTTTTGAGTTTCTAGCAGTTATCTTTGATGTGACATTTTTCTTGGCAGTTATAGTATCTGACTTTCCTTTTTATCTGGAGAATCTTGTTGGCCAGTTTCTTGTCAAAGTTATTAGATTGAAAAAACTTTTAAAACTTCCTTATCATAAAAGTTGCTTCATCTTCGTCAAGTGATGTGTTTTTAGTTAGCTTTCAGTGCTAGGTTTTGACTTGGCTCCTTTTCCTTTTTTTAGACCTGCGCATCTTAATTCAGGTAATTCAAAGGTGGAAAATAAACTTTCTAACTTATTTACCTCGTGATCCTTGGAAATATAGTAGGAGCCCACTATAGATGCCCATTTTGGTATTCTCGGGAACACATTTAATGCATACCTTAGCAAGTCTGGATTCGTTATCATTTCTCTAAGATTCGTGAGTCCGGTGATCAGCTCCTTGATCTTTGCATTAGTTGGACTACAGTTTCTCCTTTTTCCATCTGGAGGTTTATCAGTAGATTTCTGAGCAAGTCTCGTTTCGTTAGCTTGGGTTCCAATGTACCTTCGTGAAGATCCAAGATCTTCTCCTAGAGTTCTTTGGCTGAGTTGTAACTTTCTATGCAATTGACTTCTTGATGTGGTAGTATGGTCAACAGATGGAATTCTGCTTTTCCTTTAGCCATGAAGTAGGCCTACTTCTTTTTTCTCGAGAGATATTCTTCTTTTTCCTTTTTATGCCAATTTTTGGGTATTACAAAATCATATTTAATAGTTAGTAAAATTTAAAATCTCTCTCGAACTACAATGGATGATGCTCATTCTAGCCATCTCTTTGTTGCTTTAGTTGGTAGTTAGTCCTTCTAAAATTGTTAGGCATCAATACCACTTGTTGGTCCTTATAGGCCGGCTAGAGGGGGGGCAGAGGGTGAATAGCCTTATAAGTTAAAATTATCTTTCTATTGCTATAGAACTTAGCAAGGATACACACTCAATTAATTAGAAACAAAACACATAAAAATAGAGTAAGAGACTAGAGATTACTTGGTTTGCAACTGGATAGTTGCTAGTCTAAGAACTATGTAAAAGCACTACTAAAGATTCCTTCGAACAAAGCATCGGAGGCAGAGTAGCCATTTACAGAAGTGGAAGCAAGAACAACTTAAAATTGAATTATGGAAATAAAGTACGAGTGTGTTGTGTCTAACTTCGAGGATTAGGGCTCTATTTATAGTCCACTGGTCGAAGTTAGCTGTTAGCTGATGTGGCAGCTCCCGAGCATTTACATATGGTCCAAGTGCCTGGACGTGGTCATCTCAATCTACTTTGCAATAGCTCTTGGTTAATGACTTATTGGTTCCTGGGTGCTTGGACTCGGTTCGGGTGCTTGGAGTCAGCTGAAGTGGACTCCTGTGTTGATCCTCATTGCAACGGCTCGTCGACATGGCCTATACTACTCCAGGCACCTGGAGTTGGTCCGGGTGCCTGGGATCCATGTGCTTGGACTAGGTCCAGTCGCTTGGACAAAATCAACTTAGGGTTGACTTATCCAGTTGCTTCTTAGATCTCTTGGGTGATCCTCACGCCGTCTAGAGTTGAGCTCACCAGAATCTAACTCCGACTTCAATTCTTCCTCCCTGGCTTCTCATCTCTTGGAAGCGCTGAGCACGTCAATCTCATTGGCTAGTGTACTCTTTCATAGCTTCTTATCCCTTGAATGCACTAAACTCGTCAACTTGCATCCCGTGCCATCTTTCTTGCTCACTGCGTCTTCCGCTCGACTTCTTGTAGTTTTAAGTCTTTGCACACTTAGACACAAGACATCAAAAACGTAGAACCTAACTTAACTCGGTTGATCACATCAAAACTAACCCAGAATACTTACATATGATAGGTAGACCACCACTCCCATACTCGAGCAATCTAATTGTTAGGCCTCTCTAGGGACGTTCCCAAGGGGATGCTCCCAAGATGCGCATTTCTCAAGCCACAAACTTCTTAAGCCATTGAATCTTTTTGGGGATTCCCGCATTAGGTGTTCCCAAGCTACAATATTCCCAAAGCTATGAACTTACTAGTCCACGAACTTCCCAAGCCATGAACTTTCTAAGCTATGGAATCTTTCGAGGGATGTTTTTTAGGGGTGTTCCCAAGCTACAATATCTAAAGCTGCGAACTTCTTAATATACGAACTTCTTAAGCCATGATTTCCCAAGCTTCAAATCTTTTTGAGGATGCAATCAAAGGGGTTGTTCCCAAGTCGTCTTATTTCCTAAGCCCTGAAGGCAATCTTTTTTGGGGATGTACCCAAAGTAGTTGTTCCCAAGATGCCACTTTCCCAATCCGTGAAGACTTAATCTTTCCGAGGATATACCCAAAGGGGTTGATCCCAGGCAACTACTTTTTCCAAGCCGCGAAGACTTGTATCTTTCTATGGATATACCTAAAGGGGTTACGTTGTTCCCAAGCCGCCACTTTTCCCAAACCATGAAGACTTGATCTTTTCGGGGATGTATCCAAAGAGGTTGTTCTCAAGTAGTTGTTGGGACCGATTATGTAGCTAGAGGGGGGGGTGAATAGCTCGGCGCGCTCGTCGTGCTCTTCGTTGCTTGTTTCTTCAATGATATGCAGCGGAAATACAAAGAAACAACACACACAATGCTAACTCGAGGATTTATTTGGTATCCACCTCACAAGAGGTTGTTAGGACCTTCAGATAGCGTCTAGAGAGGGGGGTGTGAATAGCCGACCCCAAATTCACGTTTCTTCCTACAATTTGAGTTAACGCAGCGGAAATAAAGAGTAGAAATGAAAATGGAGAAGATCAAACCTCAAACGCGACGATATAACGAGGTTCGGAGATGATACTCCTACTCCTCGGCGTGTCCGTAAGGTGGACGAATCCTATCAATCCGTCGGTGGATGAGACCTCAGAAAACCGACTAATAAATACTCCTTCTGGGTGGAGAAACCTCGCCACAATCTCTTTTGCAACAGCAATAAAGGAGTACAAGAAATAAAGCAAGAAATAATAGATAATATGAATGTAAATACACTCTACCAAGTTTGCTTGCCTTCTTCTCGTCGACTGGAGTCCGTTAATGAAGCAGCAACTTCACGGATGATGCCAACAGCAGCTGATCAACCAGTCGAGGGAAGCTCACACGAAGCTCAGCAAAGCTCAAATCGCAGTAAGGAGGAAGAGCAAGAACTGTTACTGTAGAGGCCCTCGACCTCGATATATATCCTGCACCTGCTGCACCTGTGAAGAAGACAAAGAGCAGCACAGAAATCTAGCCGTTGTGTCGCAACGGCTAGGCCTAGACCGATCAGGCTCCACCCTGATCGATCTGGGAGCCATCTGATCAGTCTGTGGACCGATCAGGCCCTAGGCTGATCGGTTCCCAGACCGGTCAGCCATCTCTGTGAGGGTTGGCTTTAAAGCCTGATCGGTTTGTGGACCGATCAGGCAACGATCAGTAGCTTCCTGATCGTTTTCTGATCGATCTGTGGACCGATCAGATAACCTACAGCGAACCACTGTTTGGTTACTGATCGGTCACCAGACCGATCCAATGCCTTAGAGCTTCCCAGCCCTAAATCCTAAAGCCTTCCCGGTCTAGAGAACGAGCTACCGAGCCCTCTCTGATCTAGTCTGGAGAAACGAGCTACCGAGCCCTCTCCGACTTCCATGTCCGGTCCAGAGAACGAGCTACCGAGCCCTCTCTGACCTAGTCCGGAGAACGAGCTACCGAGCCCTCTCTGACCTAGTCCGGAGAACGAGCTACCGAGCCCTCTCCGACTTCCACGTCTGGTCCAGAGAACGAGCTACCGATCCCTCTCTGACCTAGTCTGGAGAACGAGCTACCGAGCCCTCTCCAACTTTATCCGGTCCAGAGAACGAGCTACCGAGCCCTCTCTGACCTAGTCCGGAGAACGAGCTACCGAGCCCTCTCCAACTCTGTCTGGTCCAGAGAACGAGCTCCCGAGCCCTCTCTGACCTAGTCCGGAGAACGAGCTGCCGAGCCCTCTCCGACTTCGTCTGGTCCAGAGAACGAGCTCCCGAGCCCTCTCTGACCTAGTCCGGAGAACGAGCTGTCGAGCCCTCTCCGACTTCCCATGCCAAGCTTCCATACTTGGACTTTTCCCGTGCCAAGCTCCCTGCTTGGACTTTTCCGTGCCAAGTCTCCACACTTGGACTTTTCCCGTGCCAAGCTCCCTGCTTGGACTTTTCCGTGCCAAGTCTCCATACTTGGACTTTTCCCCGTGCCAAGTCTCCATACTTGGACTTTTCCCCGTGCCAAGTCTCCATACTTGGACTTTACCGAATCAAGTCAACTCAAGTCGGGTCAACCAGATCAACCTTGACCGAAGGTTGCACCCACAATCTCCCAAGTTTGTATTCTTGTCAAACATCAAGATACAACTTTTCTATTCTCGTCAAACATCAAAATACAACTCGAGTCAGGTCAACTCGAGTCGGGTCAACCAGGTCAACCTTGACCTAAGGTTGCACCAACAGAGGTGACTAATCCAAGAATCCACACACTCACGCACCCTCCACTAATAAAACACTCCTTTTTGGTAACTACCGAAGGTGGAGAAGCCCTACAATACTCTCAATACAACAAGAAAGCAAGGGAAGACAAATACAAGAAATATCTTACAATATATGCAATGAAAGCCCTAACCCTAGCTTCTTCTTCTTGTTGTAGTCATGCCTCTTGACTTGGATGTCTCTCCAAGATCCTTTAAGAACTGGTGGTGAGAGTGGAAGAATGCTGTGGAGAAGCTGCTGTGAAGATCGGAGCCGAACAGTGTAAGGGTTGGCGAAGAAATAGCTCGACAACGGCTTTAATCGACTCCAACGGTCGGATCCTGATCGATTGGATTGCTCCCAATCTATCGGGGAGGCTTTGGATTGATCAGTTGATCGATCCAGAGCGCCTCTGTGCTCTTGGGAATTGCCCGGATCAATCAACCAATCGATCCAGGTCCCATCGCGTGAAATCGCGCCTCCCAATCGATTGCCTGATCGATTGGGGGCTCTGGATCGATCGACCGATCGATCCAGAGCTCTTCTGTTCGCATGACACTTCTTCCCAATCGATCCACTAATCGATTGGGAGAAAGCCTGTCGCGGAGACTCACCCAATCGATCGGTCGATCGATTGGGCATGTGCCAATCGATCGGCTGATCGATCCAGCTTCTTGTTTTTGCCCAAAAACAAGTCCAAAGTCTCCTAAACCAACATCTGGTCAACCATGACCTGTTGGTTTATCATGCCTAGCATCTTGTCACCCTTGACCTGCTAGGACTCGCTCACCAAGTGTCCGGTCAATCCCTTTGACCCACTTGGACTTTCCTCCTCGTGCTAAGTATCCGGTCAATCCCTTTGACCTACTTGGACTTTCCACCTCATGCTAAGTATCCGGTCAATCCCTTTGACCTACTTGGTCTTTCCAACACCAGATGTCCGATCAGCCTTGATCCATCTGGATTTTCTCGTACCTGGTTTCATTCACCAGGACTTTCCCAAATGTCTGGCTTCACTCACCAGAACTTCCTTCTGCCTAGCTTCACTCACTAGGTCTTTCACCTGGCTTCACTCACCAGGATTTCCTTCTACCTAGCTTCACTCACTAGGTCTTTCACCTGGCTTCACTCGCCAGGATTTCCTTCTGCCTAGCTTCACTCACTAGGTCTTTCACTTGGCTTCACTCACCAGGACTTCCCATTGCCTGACTTCCCAGTTAGGACTTTCCATCTGCCTGACTTCACTCACCAGGACTTTCACCTAGCTTCACTCACTAGGATTTCCAGTCAAGTATCCAGTCAACCTTGACCTACTTGACTCTCCTTTACAATCTCACCACATGAACAATTGCACCTGCAATCTTCATATGTTGTCTACATGTATTGTCAAACATCGAAACCACAACATCAAGACTCGAGCTTGACTCAATTCAAGCTCAGTCAACACGGTCAACCTTGACCTGGGGAATATTGCACCAATAGTAGCTACCTTTCCCAAGCTATAAAGACTTAATCTTTCTAGAGATGTTGTTCCCAAGCCACCATTTTTTCCAAGTCATGAATACTTGAGGTCAGGTCTTGGGTCATCTGGTAGGTACTTGCATAGATAGGTCTATAGTATTTGTCAGGGCAGGGACTAAGAATCAAAATTGAATGATAATTCATGATTTTGCTCTATACTAGAAAGAGAGGAGGGAAAATGAAGTTCCAAGCTCAAGCAAGGTCAAATATGACTCACTTGAATTTACTAGAGTTTAGTAAAGATTTAGTGGGGTCACGTGAGTTAGTTTTAGGATAATTAAGGATGAGATAGGATCAACTTTGTTATGATTATTTATATGTTAATTGCCCAAAGGGCACACTCAGAGTTGAGAATTGACGAAAAGACGTATTATATTTTGATAATTATCAAAGAGCATATTAATTTATTTGGTTTTCCCTTTCTACCCTTCTTGCCAAACTTGACCTTTTATGCATCATATTTACATGCAATTTTTCTCTTTCTCTCACTTCTTTTTCCTCCGATTAAACTTTTTATTTTTTCCTTCTTTACATGCCCCACGAAAGTTTAATTCTGGTCACCTATAGGGATCCTAAAATAAGTAATGGAGGACACCTTTGAACTCTTTGCGATATCAGAAATCCACAAGACCTGAAATGAGTGCAATCTGAGTTCTCTACATCGATCATTGGATTTTGACAAAAATTCATTGATAGACCTAGAGGCTAGATTACTTAGATTTTTATAAACTTACACCCATCCGGTAAGGTTGAGTGAAAGGAAAGTCGATATAATGTCAAACTTTGATTTTGGTCAAAGAAAACTATGGGCTCGGTCTGGGCAGACCAAGACCACGTTGGGCTTGGTCTCCCTAGATTAGGCCCACCATTTTCCTAGATCAAAACCAATGTTTGACACTATCTACCTTACTTTCACTCAACCCTATCCGATTAGGGTAAGCTTGTAGAAATCCAAATAGTTTAGGTCTATTAGTAGATTTCGGTCAAAACCTACTACTAATCAACCTAGAGAGTTCTCGGATTGCACTCATTTCAAGTCTTATGAATTTTTAAAGTTGCAAAGACTCCAAACATGTCATCTATTATTTATTTCGGGCTCCCATAGGTGCTTTAGTATTATGCTAATTTTCAGCTAGAATATTTGAGATTGATATCCTAAAGACTAAGGCCAACATAGGCCTAATTTACTCAGATCCAGATCAAGCTCACATTAGTCATGATCTTCTCAGATCAGGCCTAGTGTTGTCCTGGTCTTCCCAAATCAAATCCATAGTTTTTTTTTTTATCGAAAATCAAGGTTTGATATTATATCTATCTTCCTCTCACTCAATCCTATCGGGTGAATATAAATTTATAAAATTCAAATAACTTAGATCGATTAATGAGTTTGGGTCAAAATTTATTTATTAATCTAGAAAACTCAGATTGGGCATATTTTAAATTTTATGGATTTTCAAGATCATAAGAGTCTAAAACTCTATTACTTATTTGTGGCTCGAGGTGTTTCAGAATTAAACTTTCATTAGATAGGTAAAAGATGAAAAAGCGAAAAGTTTTATCGGAGCGAAGAGAGAGAAAATAAATACATAAAAAACAAAGTACCGTATAAATGGGAAAGAAAAAGAGAGTTTTAAATGCAGCTCTGCCTGCTCTTTTAATTAATGCGCCCTTTGACAGGAGCCATACAATAGACAAACAAGTTTTAAATAAATGCGTCCTCTAGTGATTATATGCGCCGTTTAATTCATTCCTAAATCTGCCTGCTTTTTGTGCAATTCTCATTCTTTATATTGGTCCACCTGCACATGTTTCACATCGGTTTCTCATTTTAAATTAAACTTTTAAGTAGTGCTCTACTTGATAAAAAGTACAAGTTGAGGGTAAACAATTTACAATTTTGCTGGAGTATACCTGCCGAAAGCCTATTAGCTAGACCAGTGGTAACATGATTAATGCCCATTAGTATGGATAGAAACAAAATGTATATTAATATTATAATAATTAAAAATTATAACTGTTATATAATATTTTTTAAAAATAAAAATATATGAACATATTGACGTGCATAATCAGCATTTAGCTAAATTTAGAGATTCGTACATAAAATACACCAGTTAAAAGATTCTACACGCCACCACTTCAACTAATGCAGGAAATGCATCTCCACTTACTCTTCTATCCATCCTGCTCCACAGGACCACAATCATTCACCTTCACAATCACTTGCCATTATTTAAACACAACCATGTCCAACTCTTCTTCCTCAAAACCTATGCTTGCAGCAGCAAGCAGCCGCAGCCATGGCTCTCCTGCCCCTCCTCTCCATGGTCTCTTCTTTTCTCTTCCTCTCCTCCATGGCTGAGCTCCCAATGCTGGAGCACCCCCTCAAGAGCGATGGATCTCTCAGCTTGTTGGTGATTGGTGACTGGGGAAGGAAAGGGACATTTAATCAAACACTTGTTGCAGCTCAGGTAGGAGACTGCCTTCCCTGTTCTCCCTCGTTCATTCCTCCACTAGATCTGTGTTGCTACAGTATGCCATGTGTTGCTGCACTATGCATTAGTTTTTATTTCCCCTTTTACTTTTGTTTTTTTTTTTAAAAAAAAAAACCTAATTAACCTAAACATGAATGTAGATGGGGAGGATTGGAGAAAGTCTTGACATAGATTTTGTGGTATCCACTGGGGACAATTTCTACGAAGAAGGGCTGACAGGCATTGACGACAAGGAATTTGAGGAATCGTTCACCAACATTTATGCTGCTGAGAGCTTACAGAAGCAATGGTATAGTGGTATGTTTCTACAAGCATATGCGAGGCTCACAATTCGCATCATGCATGTTATCATTCGATTCCAATATCGTCAATGCTAATGGAAACATGTGTTTGTATTGGTGAAGCATTTTGCTGCATATCGATCTGACAATCTTAAGGCATCTTCAATTGTTAAACCTCTCTATAAGTTTTTTTTTGTAATTTCTAATATGTCACATCAACGTCATATCAATTGGGAAAAAATCTACTATTCTCTCCACAATAAAAAAATCTCCATACAACTTTTTCATGGATCCTATATTAAAAATCACACATCTTTATTTATTACTTTTTTTCATTTAATATCTCTATATAATTTTTACTTAATAATTTATTTAATTCACATCTTTAATTTAATTTATTTATAATTTTTAATTAATAAATTAATGAACTTATAATTTTTAATTTAATTTATAATTTATAATTTCTCATCTTTATTTAATATTTAATTTATAATTTAAAAAATATATTTTTTAATTATTTAAAAAGAAGTCAACATGTTTGATATTTTAAATCTGCTCTTAAAATAAAAACCTTAAATCTTATCTCTCTATTCATTAGAAACTTTTTTGTTGAGTTTTTTTATTTTTACAAACCTTTTAAAAAGTTTGCATTGGAGATGTCCTTAGCTCTGATGATGCTCTTGCAGTTTTGGGGAACCATGACTACAGAGGTGATGTGTTGGCGCAATTGAGCCCTGTTCTTCGGCAAATCGATCGCCGATGGCTGTGTTTGAGATCTTTTGTCCTCAACGCAGGTTAAAGGAAAACCATAACTCCAAATTCACTTCCTTACTAATCTTCATGGCCAAGTGTGCTTATATTTCTGTTTGTGGCTCGAGCTCATTGTTAGAAATTGTGGATTTCTTCTTTGTGGACACGACTCCCTTTGTTGAACATTATTGGGACAACCCCAAGGGCCATCACTATGATTGGAGGGGAGTCGCCCCGCGAGAAACTTACATTTCAAATCTAGTAAAGGTACTAAACTAAATCTGACACAATTCACACAAAGATCAATTGAATCCTTGTTTGGTTCAAATTCAATACCATAGACTTGGTGTTTCTTCTACATTACTTATGATTGTTATTTTTGTGAGCAAGGATTTGGATTTAGCACTGAAGGAATCCCCTGCAAGATGGAAGGTTGTGGTTGGTCACCACACTATAAGGAGTGCCAGCGTACATGGCGACACCATTGAGCTCCAGTTACTCCTCCTTCCGATTCTCAAGGTAATATCTTACTTTATTTTTCTCTTTTCTATAGAAAAAAAATACACTCTTTGTAATGCTTCTAAAATCACAGGAAAATGGAGTTGATTTTTATGTCAATGGACATGACCATTGCCTTGAACACATTAGCAGCAATGACTGGTAAGATTCTGAAAGTTAACTTGATCCCCCATGGGTGGGTGGTTTCGAGGATCTAATAGTCTTCCATTTGTCGGCGCCGCAGCCCTCTCCAATTCCTAACAAGTGGAGGTGGGTCAAAAGCTTGGAGGGGCATTCTCAACTCCGTTTCCGACAAGCTTGAGTTCTTCTACGACGGCCAAGGGTTCATGTCCCTGCAGCTCACCAAGACGCAGGCTCATGTTGTCTTCTACGATGCATTTGGCAATGCCCTCCACAAGCAGGCTATAACCAAACAATTCCACAGCCAAATATAGCTAAGTAGAGCTTGAATATAAACAATCATATATGGGAAATGCTTCTTAATTGGCCTCCAATTTCTTAGTAACTATGAAGCTCTATTGATCTTTAAGTATTATATTGTAGTGCTTTATATGGTTGCAAGTAATGTTGAAAACCTAATGATGATGTCACAGATGATATATCCATCTCACCTGCCATAGAAAAATAGCCAAGATTCAATGAATGAGCCACGTGAATGCTCTTGCGTAGCAACCAATGCCGCATCAATCATCTAACAGATCTGTATCACATTAAGATTGGCAACGAGCTGGCTTAGTTAAGATTGTCACTCTGATATGAGATAGCAAAGGCCAAGTTATAGGAGCCAAAGAATCAAGGCACACAAGGAAGGATAGCAGTTTACAAGCTGACTTGACAGATAATTGTCTCAAAGATGTCCAATGCGAAAAGGTAGACATGACACTGGGGATTCTTTACTGTCAAGCCAGTATTCCAACCCTGCTCAAGGTCCAAAAATAAAAAATAATTAATATCTCAAAACCCTTTTAATTTACTTTCTTGATAAATATCGCACCTGAAGAATAAAATTAACTTTAAAATATAACAATTCAAGTATGGCTAGAGTTGAAACCGAAGGTTCAAATTTTTTAGACTATTAATCTTAACCTTCAATTATGATTTGGTTTTCAAATTATTATGTATATTTTATTTTTTAAAAAAATTTAAAAATCTATAAATATGAAAATAAAAAAAAAATAAACCAAGATGTGAACTTCAAAGCACTTACGGCAGTGTATTAAAATTGATCCTCTCAGGAAATAGGTGGAGGTGGAATGTTGGATATATGATTCGGATGTTAAAAGATAATTTTGAAATACTCTTGCGTATCAAAAGGAACTTTAGTGGTTGGGTCAGGGAAGAGGTCTCCAGCGTAGGTCATCTGATGCTCAAGTCAGTAATCGATAGAAGTTGATGAACAACAGTATGAATGAACAGTGAAAATTGCATAGTCTCGTGTAATATGAGCATACCTGCGCATGTAAATGGAAATCCCTTTTTATAGTGTTATTGTTTGTCTGTGCACGAATATCAAAGTATTTTAAAAAAAGGGCAAACTATAAAGATGTTTTGATACCTTTCCTAAAATGGACTTGCAATCTCTTCGTTTGGCAGAGAGGAAACTTCTGATGAACAATTTGCATATAGAATATTCGCTGTCCTTCGTGGCACAAAACATCAAAAAGAAATATGAGATCGTTGGGCTGGGGACCTACAACCTGCTTACCTGACAAATTGATAGAGCTTTTCTTATGACCCGATCGGCAGTCGCTTGGCCGATCAAATATATAGAATATCGTCGAGGGCTCGTCCCTTATTCAATCTATCGATTTTAACCAAATAGTTCAACAAGATCGGGCATCCATTCTGTTCGATTGGATCGTAGTTTCGATTAGCTAAATTGCTCGACCGAGCTATTGTGCTATCTTAAAGAAATCTTGGCCTGGAGAATACTAACTCGTCTTGAGCTATTCGTCCATATGGAGAGGCTTGGCGTCCGACTTATCCGATGGTCCAGTCGGATAACCTCTTGACCGTGATGATTAATTATACTGAATTTAAGAGTTAACTCCTTCTTAACTTTGACCACCATATCAATCGATCTCCTAGACTTTAACTGGACTCAAAGACCCACCTCAATAGCCGTTTCAAAAACCTACTTAGTTTGTAGTTTTTTCGATACTAAAATTTTATACTTCATCTTTTAAAAGTTATATTCATATTATTTTTTTTTATAACTTTCGTGCCACTTAGTCTTGCATGATACTAATAATTTTTTATTATCTAATATTAATATTCTTATATTTTGGTGTATATTATTGAATTAATTAATATCTCTTAATAAATTATTATTAAATATATTATACAATTAAAATGGTCTCTATAATAAACTCAATAAGTTAAGTGTTGAATGGATCGGATAAAAAATAAAATAAGATTAAATGATTTAAAAGTGGAATAATCCCATAATAAAAAATTCAGTTGAAAAATTGACTTCAATAGTGGTAAAATAATCCCGTAATGAAAAATTTTAAGCAAAAAGGGTTGGTTTATATTAAATCATACCATTAATATCATTAAAATGTTATAAATATTATTAAATAAGAAGCTCTCATTGTTAATAATTAATTTTCTTTAAAAAAAATATAGACGAACTTCAACCAGTCGGTTCGCTAGATAATTTAGGTTTGATCCGTAAGTGACTTGTCTATCGTTAGTTACATATTGGAGATGTGTTAGTTACATATTTGAACCAGGTTAACAGGATTATTATGCTTCTCCAAGAAGAACTAGGGCGGAGCCTGAGCCCACCCACACTGGGCTGCAAAATTTATTGTACATATTTTTACACATAATTATTTATAAGAATCATATTTATAATATTTTCTATTATTGATATCTAACTCAATGATCATCATTTTACTATTTAATTAAGAATCGAGACGTTTAATAACTAATTTTGATAAAACTCAAAAATTAAATTATGTTAATATTTTTTTTCTTTTTACTCTGAAAATAATTTTAAATCTTATTAATAATTTTCTCTAATTATTTTTAATATAAAAAATATATATTATCATGATTTTCTTTAGTCTCACACCTTAGGATTGGTAACACTGTGAATAGAGAAGCTTCTATAAATATCTTGGGTTTAAAAAAATACCTTTCTTGACATTTTGACTAAGATCAAGTGTAATATCTATTCATATCAGTTTAATATCTGATATAAAAATTAAATTAATTTTTTATGAGAGAGAGTCCATTATAATAATTTATTGCTGAGGTTTTCGAGTGTCCACTACTATATGGGTCGGACGTATTCTTACCAAGTGTAATTTATATATATACATATCACTAGTTATCAATAAAGAGCCTAGGTGGGGATGACCACTAGCCGCACTGGCCTAGGTGAGGTCAGCCTGGAGACATCTCTCATGTCTAGTTTGCTAGGCTCCACTCAAAGCAATATGCCATTTGTTTCACCGCCAGCTCCACCCCATAAAGTCCCAATTGCATCCACATGTAGGGCCACTGCCCCAACCCGAAGGGAAGGAACTCAAAGAAATTCCCCTTGAAGTCCATTGTTGCTGCCTCACCACTTGAGACGAATCGTGTGGGGCGGAATGCCCTTGCTTCCTTTAAGACTGACATCTGCTGCCCGATCTCCCACACGTTGACCATCACACGAGACCATGCTAGAACCAAGTACCTCGCCACTTGGCTCTCCTCCATCGTCTTGTGGAGCAACAACGGGATAGATTGGTGCAGGCAGAGGCACAGAGCATCTCCTTCACTCGCACTTGAGGTAGGAGAGCTTTCGAGGTTGCTCTCCTAGACCAACCGATCTAAGATGACGATGGCTGGCAACTCTTCCTGGACGCGGCTCATCTTGTCGGGGTTCTTTATCAGCTCCGCCATCACCCATTGATCACTGATGCCATTGTCTCCGCCTCGTGAGGCAGCCGCTGCCTTGCACGACCACGTTGCTACCTTGCACGACTGCGTCGCTACCTCGTCGGGTAGTGTGAGCGACCACATCTGAACTAATATTTTAGCTACACCCCTAAGAAGAACATATATTTATCCATAGAAGAATTTGTTGAATCGTGACGCACGTGAGAGAGAGGGGGGGTGAATCACGTGGTTTTCAAAATGCTTCTTTTTCGATTTTAAAAATATGAGTGCGCAATGGAAAGTAAATAAGAAAGCACCAGAAAAATACGAGCGGTTTTTAACTTGGTTCGGAGCCTTTGAGGACTTCTACTCTAAGGCCCAGGTCCTACGGACTTATCGATGGACAATTCACTAAAAACCTTTTCCAGTACCCCCAGAAGAGAGAATTGAGTACAAAAAAAGTTAGGCCAAATGCAACACTCTTCACTTGTCCTTTTATAGTAATTAAGTACAAAAAGAAATGTTACCAACACTTTCAAAGATAGAAATGATAGCACTTTGTGTTGTAGTCTATCTGCCGGGCGCGATCGGAACTCCTCAGAGAAGTCGTCAGGCTTAGCAGCTTCGCAATAGTGTCACAACAAGAATCGGGAGTGGTCGGAGGCTCAAATGTGCGCGTAGTAGCTTATATCTTGCTGTTCTTTCAATGCACACTCGAGACTGCCTTATAAAAGGTTTGGAGGGCGCCTTCCATAAGCATGGAAGCCGCCTCTAATGAGGCAAAATCAATCTCGATCACTTCGATGCTTATCCAAGACTTCGACCAAAATTTATCCAGCGGAAGACGCCTTCCATAGCCATAGAAGGCGCCTTCTATAAACAGTACCGAGGCGCCTTCCATAACCATGAAAGGTGCCTTCGGGTACTGTTCACCCGAAGCCAGATTTGCTTTCTTGCTTGCTTTCTTGTCCTGCAAACATGTGTTAGTCCAAATAACTTGCAAGACAAGTGTTAGCACAAACATAGACAAATAATAAAAAGAGTAATTAATTCCTGTCCTCCCAATACCAGGAACTAGTCAAGGTCTCAACTTAGGGATCCCAAATGGACCTAAACTGGACTGACGCCTACTGTCCCTCAACTGGGATGTGTCCTCACAATTACTCTCTTCCAGTGACTTACCTTTTACCAGATATCAGGTCAGCCCGTCGACCAGTCAGGACTTCGAGTCAGCTATCTGATCGACCCGTCGACCTAGCTGAACTTCCCTGCAACACTGAGTTAGCATAATAGATAAAATGGTAAGGTAAAATAGTGTTAACAGAATTCAAGATTCGCTAGTTCGGTCGACCGCTAGGGTTATCTCCCCCTAGGGTTACCTAGCTTCACTCACTAGGACTTCCATTGTCTGACTTCACTCACCAGGACTTCCTCCACCTAGCTTCACTCACTAGGGCCCGGCTTCACTCACCAAGACTTCCACCACCTAGCTTCACTCACTAGGGTCTAGCTTCACTCACCAGGACTTCCACTACCTAGCTTCACTCACTAGGGCCCGACTTCACTCACCATGACTTCCACTACCTAGCTTTACTCACTAGGATCGGGCTTCACTCACCAGGACTTCCACCACCTAGCTTCACTCACTAGGGTCCGACTTCACTCAACAGGACTTCCACTACCTAGCTTCACTCACTAGGGACTGACTTCACTCACCAGGACTTCTGCTTTACCTAACATTTGGTTAGGACTTACCTTTGCTAGTCATCTAGTCCCGACTAGACCTTTCTCTCCCAAACATCAAGTCCTGTTTCGATCTACCCTTGATCAAATTGACCAAATTTATATATATTATTAAACATCGAAATCCTAGAGATTAATTGCACTAACAGAATTACTATTAGTTAACTGTTTATGTATGCCAAATGAAAGAGATCCATAAGTGAGAAACATGAGTCAAGTAGGAAGAAAATTGAAGTTAAAATACATGCATAGCTAATTACTGATAACACTATCCTGAATTTGCTCCATTCTTTGCTGCTGTGGCCTTCAGATGCCAAAATATATAAAATGCCAAAACAATCTCAATTTTAAGTTACAAAAGAAGGAATCCAAGTATGGTTAAAATTCATGTTTCTCAACAAAAAATTCTACCAATTTTTCCGAAACAACATTTGGCTCAGTAATCTAAAGAATAAAAACACACCCTGCCAATTTTTCTACAACTGCATTGGTTCTTAAATTACAATAGAGTATGGCTGCAAAGAGAAGGTGGTAACCATCCTTGGAAATGAATACTCAGAGCCAAATAAAATTGAATTTTCATCAGACCACACAAATCAAACAGACAATAAAGTTGTTGTATTCAACACACCTTAGGCATAGATGGCACAAATAAGTCTCTATTCTCGATAAAAAAAAAGGGGCAAAAAATTGACTTGTCGCAGATTGCCAATGAATTATAAGACCTAACTAGACCGCGAATTGCAAGAACTTCATTCTTGCACAACAAATTCATCATCCGAAGCAGCTTGGGCTTGCTATAGCCAGTGTGAGAGCAGTAGCAAAACTCTAATACACAAGTCAATCCCATTATATTAACACTGATTAAGCAATAGCAGGCAACTCAAAGAAAGCGGTATCAAATGTGTGTCAGTGTGTGTGTGTCTTTTCAAAAAACGAAAGCAAAATTTAACAGACAAAATATTAATGACTGAAATCATTGAGATATGAACAGATTCCAAGTTACTAAATGATATAACAACACTTATAAAAATGATAAACATGAATCGATTGCTCTCATTAGTTTTCCTTTTCTTTTTGTTGTTCATTAATTCTATAAGCAAGATTTACCGTGAATACCTTCTCTACAAGCACGGTCTCGTGGAAAGTCTCCAATAGTGGCCATATCCCAAGCTTCCTCCTTTCTTGATTTCGGATTTCCTATGTTATGCGGTGATAAAAGTAGGCCCACTAAGTGCGGGTCAAGGATGGAAATAGCAGTCAATGTGGAGGTCAAAGTCAGGGCGGTTAAAGTCAGAGAATCAACGGGCTCACCAAAGGTGGGCTGAGTGGAGGTCTACTGCATTTGTCGATCGGGCATGGCTTGTCCGAACGGAACGCCCGAACAGCCAAGAGCACTACGGCAAGAACATCAAATGCTCATCATGGAGCGAAGGAACGCTAAGACGACCGAAGGGTTGGTTCGGTCAGGCGAAAACAATTAACCGATCCAAGGAATTACGGAGAAGATCGGTTGAGGTCAACCGGGCAGGGATCCCCTGCCGAGCGACTCCTCCGCTCGGCCAAATAGTGGGACCCCTCTCATATCTCTAGATATCCCTTTGAGAGATAATGTCGCTAGCAACGAGGCATGATCAACAGGCGGATCGTACGATGGAAGTTTCTACTATCTCATCAGGGATTTGCATGACCTGTAAAGGTATGGTGTCAGAGATACTTTCATGACAGGTCCTTTCATAGAATGGTAGGAAAGAGTGCCTATGCCTTGAGGTGCGTGTACGTCGCCTGTTGGGGCGCTATATAAAGAGGGGGTACATGCATCGGTGGAGGTATGTGTCATTCACTATTCACGCCTGTACTTACTGTTGCTCCGCTTCCTTTTATTTTTCCAGTGACTGACTTGAGCGTCGGAGGGTCAACATTGGAGACCTCTTCCCTAGTCTGGCACTGACGTTTCTTGTGTTGTAAAGTGGAGCAAAGTCTACACGCGATCAACCTAGATGCCACATCCCCAGCTAACCTTCTTCATGATTTTCAAACAGGTTCATATTGGCGTCGTCTATGGGAATGTAGCTTGCATCCGAGACATGGAGATGGAGGGCGCTGGACAACTCATGATGGTGACGTTTGTTGGAGCAATCCCAATGGTCCGCGGGACCATGTGTTTTGGTGTTTGGGCAAAGGATTTAAGTTAGGTTTACCCTTGTTATTTGATATGTGTACTTGAGTTGTGCAGGACTGCAGGTGACACATATGACTCAGGTTGACGGCTTCGGGTCCGATGAAGGATGGAGCATCCTAGGGACCGTGGACAAGACAGCAAGGACAATGGCCGAGGGAAGCGACTTCAAGGCATACGCGAAGGATGGCATTGGGGACAAGTCGCGGGCTTGGATGCATCCGAGGGACGAGAGCCAAAGGAAGTAGGCTTGAAGGCAAAAGGTCAAGGCTGCAAAGAAGAGTCAAATGAGTCGTGAGGGTACGAGTGCATGAGAGATTGTATTCAGAGTAAAATCTTAGTTTTAGGGTTTTACTGTAGCGGCACTGCAGTAGTTACTATCGCGTACTGTAGCAGTTACTGTAGCGCACTGTAGCAGTCGACTGGTGATGGATCAGTCGACTGATGCACTGTAGCAGAGCCGTTGAGATAACCGTTGGGCTAGCACCAGTCGACTGGTGAAAGGACCAGTCGACTGGTAGCGAGCAAATCAGGTTCTGATTTGTTCCAAGCTCTATAAGAAGGAGCTTGGTATGACCGGCCAAGGTGACGAAATTAGACTTGGTTAAGGTCTAATTAGTAGTCTACAAGTGCTCAAGAGTTTCCCTTGTGTCCAAGAGGTCTTGGTGAGTTTGTGGTGAGGTTTCTCCACCCACAAGGAGGTTTGAGCTAGCCGGAGGTCTTCCGAGGAGTAATCCACCGATGGATGGGGATCGCCCACCTTACGGACACGCCGTGGAGTAGGAGCAAGTTATCTCCGAACCACGTAAACACCTTGTGTTAGGGTTTGTGTTTGGTTTGTTGTCTTCTTCTTTCTTGTTTTAGGTTAACTTTCGTATTTGTTAGTTTATTTTTGTATTCCGCTGTGCACTAACATTATAGGAAGTAAAGTTTTGGGTGAGACGCTATTCACCCCCCCTCTAGCGGACGTCAAGGTCCTAATTGACAAAGGAGGAATTAGATATGCTAAGATAAGCCCGAGCAGCAAAAATGGCGGAGCAACAATAGCAGCAGGTGCTGGCCAAGTGCCAGATACATGAGCTCACGACATCAGCAGCAGGGCAGTATGCAAGATATAGCGAGCGAGAAGAACATATATCAGTTTGGAGGCAAAATAAGAAGTTGACCGACATTTATGGGGGTGCACCCAATGCGTCAATCCCCTTTCATTGCGCTCTGTTCCAGACTCCATTAGAGGAGTAGCGTCGAACGGAGAGAGAACCAAGATCTTCATCGGACGACGTGCTCGTTTGGGATGCACGGAAAGGGAAAGCACCAAGAAATGATAATTCACCCGAGCGGATTAATCGATAGTTTTCTCAAGAGATCATAAACGACCTCCTACCCCGACATTATGCCCCATTGACGATCGGGGAATACAATGGAATAACCGATCTAAACTATCACTTAGCCAAGTTCGATAACACAGTCACACTCCATTAGTACACCAATAGATTGAAGTGTCGAGTCTTCCTCACCACCATTTCAGGATCAGCGCAGTGCTAGTTCAGACGACTGCCGATCGAATCAATTCACAGCTTCAAAGATTTTCGAGTGACATTCTTGCACCAATTCGCTAGCCGTTGTCGCTACTAGAAGACAATTGTTAGTCTGCTCGCAGTGAAGCAGGGGCCCAAAGAGGCACTGAGGGACTACATTAAGCGGTTCAACTAGGTGGCCATGGACATTCCATCGGTTTCCTTGGAGATATTGGTAAATGCCTTTGCTCAGGGGCTTATCGAAGGGAAATTCTTTCGCTCCCTCATCCAGAGGTCGCCAAAGGACTTTGATCACTTACTTAGGAGGGCTACCTAATACATAAATATGGAGGAGGCCTAAGCGACACGGAGGAAGGAAACGCCTACCGAGCATACTGCTCTCTCGGAATGGCGACCGATCACTAGTCATCAACCACAAAAGGGCCCCCAATTGGGCGTAGCACAGCTGCACCTAGAGCCAAGAATACATGTCGTGAGCATGTAACAACAAGTCACCCGAAAGTTGTGAAAGGCAAGTCATGGACGTCGTTGTTTTTCTCCTTCCATCAGTTGGCGACGCACAACACGCACGACTGGTACGACCTGACGTCGATTTCCAGCTGATTGACTCCTCCTGGATACCGTCATCACTCATTGACTCTCGAGCGACAACATCGACGCAGGTTGGACGAGCGAAGAGAAGAAGATAGACTCGCTGACGAACAAGCCATCGTCAGCCCTAAAGAAGAAATATCACAAGTCTCATTCAAGCCTCTGCTGAGCGAACTAGGCCCTCGACTCAGGAGGAGGAGAACTAAAATAATGCCACTCAAGGTGAAATTGGAATGATCGTCGGTGGGCCGACTGGTGGTGATTCCAACTGAGCAAGGAAGTCGCACACTCGGTGGCTAGAGATACATGTTGTTGGATGCAGCAAGGAGAAGGTCGAGGGACCAAAGATCAATTCCCCTGAGACCTAGAGGGAGTGGAGATACCTCACGGCAGCGCCTTGATCATCCGGGAGGTAATAGCTAACTATATCATTCACTAAACTTTTGTTGATACAGGTAGCTTGGTGAATATAATCTTTAGGAAGACGTTTGATCAGCTGCAAATCGATCGGAGTGAACTGCAGCTCATGACGACCCCGCGCTACGAGTTCACAAGCAATGAAGTATTGTCGATCGGCCAGGCTCGACTAGCTATATCGCTCGGAGAGGAACCTCTCAAGATGACTAGGACAACAAATTTCATTGTGGTGGATGTATCGTCCGCTTATAATGTCATATTGGGCTGACCAGCCTTGAATGAGTTTCGAGCGGTGGTGTCCACTTTCAACCAGAAGATCAAGTTTCTGGTAGACAATAAGGCTAGTGAAAAGGTAACCAGTTGGCCGATCAACGGTACTACATCGAGATGGTCAAATCTAAAGCAAGGGTCGTGCAGAAGATCCTGCGCTTGGAAGTGAATACCATCATGGAAGAACCTCCCGTGCTGGTCTATGAGGAAAAGGAGGAGGTTCAGATCCATCCTAGCAGGTCGGAAGCCACTACATTTGTCACTGCTAACCTGACAGAGTCATTCAAAAGCTCTACTCGGGGGCCTACTACCTGCAGGACAAAGACGGGAGAAGGCTCGAGCAGTCTTGGAGCATAAACCTGTTGGATCGGAAGAGTGCGATAGAGGGGGAGGGTAAATATCGTGCTTTTTAAAAACTTTTCTTTTTGTATTTTAAGGACAATCAGAATATGCAGCGGAAATTAAAATACTCAGTTCGGTTACTTAGTTTGAAGCCTAGGTCGACTCCTATTCCAAGGCCCGCAATCCTTGATTGCACTGATGGGCAATCCACTAAAACCCTTCTTTCCGAAAACCTCGAAAAGAAGTAGTGCGCACAATATGCAAGATAGTAACATCCTACTATCTTGTAAGAGTTTAAGTACAATGCAAGATTAAATAAATATACAGACAATAATAAAAGACGAAGCTTGGTCGGTACTTCTGGATGGAGCAGCTTGTGAGTTGTAGAGCAGTAGCACGATCAGCAGAATCTTTCACAGTGATTAATTTTGAACCAAACAGTGTTGCTCAGCCTTGGACCTCGAGCTTTATTTTATAAAAATCGTCGATGTTCGGTCGACCGATCCTTGGGTTCGGTCGATCGAACCAGCTACCTTCTATCTTTGCTAAGATCTGATGCTGATTCAATCTTCGACATTAACTGATCATTAAGGATTTGGTCGATCGAACAGGATCCTTCCCTGTTCATCAAGATTAGCCGAGATTCACACTTACTGCGCTTTAATGTGATGATCATTCAGTCGACCGATCCATGTGTTTGGTAGACCAATCAACATGCTTTCCTTCTGCTTTTGATCGATCTGAAGTGTACTGAGTCATCAAGGTTTGGTCGACCGATCATCTTGTTTGGTCGACCGATCAAGCTTTGATCGGACCCTGCTCTATTTTGGTCTGAACAAATATAGGCTCTGAGTTGGCCTTGTTCGATTGACTGATCATCTGGTTCGATCGACCGATCAGGCCGAACATGCAAAACAGTGTTAAATAATAATCCTGCAAAATAGATATTAGCACAGTAATAATAAATGCATGAATAATAATAATAATAGACAGTTCAGCTGTCTTTAACACTAATAGCACATGAACATCTCTGTGCTGCCTCTAGCTCAACATATTTGTCATATATTGTAATAAAAAATTAAAATAAATTTACAATAACAAAATTTTAGGAACGTAAAAATATAAAGTTAGAGCGGGTATATTAATAATAGAATCTAAATTATAAATTAAAATCCAAAATTTATCCAAACCTTGATTGCTTTAGCTTTGTTTTCGCTTCAAGTCTTATCTTTTTTTTTAAAGGTGCAGGTGAAACTATATAAATATAGATTCCTTTCCCATTTCTTTGATATAAAAAAGATGATTAGAAATAATTAAATAATGTCAAATAGATCAAGTAGTGGGAGAGTTAAAAAATTATCAATTTGCACCTATGCTCATCGATATCGATAGAGCCTCCCGTATATATCACAAACATATCTCTAAAATTAAAAGATTGATTTATTTTATTCTGATGACTCCTTTTTTTACACTCCTCGATTTCCTAAAAAAATGGAAATCCTAGTCCAATTTTCTTTGGAGATGAGTGGTGCCCCCCCCCCCCCCCTCCGACTTCCCCTCCAACTTCACATGATTGAGTACATGGCGAATGTGATCGCTATATTTTTTTCATAAAAATCTTCCTTATTTCCATGTCATCACTACTCTCCCAAGTGAATGATCACTGTAATGAAAACAAATAATTGTTTATATATTCATTTTTATTTAAGATATAAAATGAATTAGTATACCCTAAACTCACTCCAACATAGCTCTCTTGTTGGTATTAGAGTGCTTGTATAACTCATCGAGTCTCCTCTCAGATGATTATTCACGATTTTATTTATCTCATACAGAATACAGACAGAATTATCAAACCTATCATAAAATTATAAACAAAAAATGTTAAATAATTAAGATAGTTGAAAAAATAAAATATTTTGATTTTACTTACAAATCTCCACAAGGGGCTATAAACTATCGAGTGTTTGGCTTCTCAGCAATTGAGTGTCTGGAAGGAACAAAAGTGGCTACTAGCGACTCAAGTGGTAAAGGTACTACTGAAGGGGAAGGTACATGCAATGGTGAATTGGAAGGTACTGGCGAAGGTGTATCCAGCAGTCCTGCCTGAGAGAGGGTAGGCATAGGTATAGTGTTAAGTGTCGTATTAGACTGCCCTTGAGATCTCCGTCTACGGCCACCTCTTCGAAAGATATTTTGAAAAATTCAAAAATAGGATAAAGTAAATAGAAATTTGATGCATAATGAATATTATGAAAAAAAAAAACTTATGCTTCTAATGATCTATAGAAAAAAATAGAACATTAATAAATAAAACATTAGATAGTCTAATAGGCAAATTGATATCATTATTAAAATAAGAGTGAGCGACATTACCTAACAAAGGTAAACAAGGACAGAGGGAAGGTCGCAGCTGCTCGTGATCGGTAGGGGCCAGCGGCATTCGCCCTCGGCCGACAAGGGTGAGCGGCGAACAAGCTCCCTCTATCATTCCTTCACTAATGCTATCATTATTAAAATATATCATTCATACACTAATGCTATGATTATTAAAATAACATGTTTGGATATATATACATAACAAAGGAGAAAAAAAGATGAGTGTCTCTCCAAGCCACGTGAAATACAATCCTACACAAACAACATTACAAAGTCTACAATCATATATAAGAGTCCACAAACAAATATAGCCTCGGACACCCACGAAGAGCAGGGCCAAGCACGAACGGCATTAGCCAAGGAGTGTTGAGGATGGCAGTGCCCCCCCCCCCCCCCCCCCCCAAGGCAACAGCGATCCCCCACGACCGCTAGCTGTCCACCTTGACCGCCAGGGGCCCCTCACAGCTAGGCAAGGTTGAGCCTGGCTCCCCGTGGCATGTCATGCAAGACCAATTGCGGTGACAAGGCGCAACCACCCGAGGTCCGTTGAACCCGTCAGAGAGTAAAGAGGAGAGAAAATGAAGGTTACTCATCGGAGATCGTGGTTGAAGAATAGGAATCCCCCCGTCTCCATAACCACCACCAACGATATGCGAAAAGAAAGAATAGGGCAGAAGGGATCATGTTGGGAAATTTTAGGGCAAATTTGGCGATGAAACTATATTCTTCCAAAACTAATTAAAAATTATTAAATAAAAGTGTCTAAAATAGGTTAATTGACTTAGAGATCTCGGAATGACATAAAACATGTTCCTATATTTTCATATCAATCTCCTGATCATATTAATGACCTCAAATATTAATTTCACCCAATCGATTGAGATCCATCAATTTTTTAACATGAATAAGTATCAAAAATCTAATTATTATTCCAAAAATCACTCATCTTAATATATTAGGTGAAATTCATGTTTAAGATCATTTATCTTATTAGGATATCGATATAAACATATAAAAACTTATTTCATATCATTCCGAGCTCTGTAGGTCCATCTTCCACATTAGGGCACTTATTTATTTATTTTTTAAAAAAATATTGGTGACGAATATAGAGATTTGTCGCCAATTGGCGACAAATTTGAAATTTGTCCCAATTTTTTTTTAAAAAAAAAATGCATCCTAAATGCGACAAATAACCCTAGAAATCTCAGAATGACATGAAATAAGTTCCTATATATTTGTATTGATCTCCTAATCATATTCATGACCTCAAACATGAATTTCACCCAATACATTGAGGTTCATAAATTTTTAACACAAATGAGTATGAAAAATCTAATTCTTATTCTAAAAATCACTAATCTCAATATATTGGGTGAAACTCATGTTTGAGGTCATTTATTTTATCATGAGATCGATACGAACACATAAGAACTTGTTTCATGTTATTGTAAGCTCTATAGATCCATCTTCTGTATTTATGATATATTTTTATTTATTTTTCTCAACAAAAAATTAGGACAAATCCTCAAATTCGTCGCCAATTGGCAACGAATCTAGAGATTCATCCCATATTTTTTTAAAAAATAATATGTCCTAAATGCTACAAATGACTCTAGAGATCTTAGAATGATATAAAACAAGTTTCTATATATTTGTATCCATCTCTTGATCGCATTAATGGCCTCAAACATGAATTTCACCCAATACATTTAGATCAGTGATTGTTTAATATCAAAATAACTTTAACATTTTCATACAAACACATAGAAACTTGTTTTATATCATTCCAAGCTTTCTAAGTTCATCTTCCACATTTAGGATACATTTATTTTTATTTTTTAAAAAATAATTCTTTGGGACGAATTCTGATATTCGTTGCCAATTAACAACGAATTTAGAAATTCTTGCCAATTTTTTATTTTTTTTTTAAGAAATGCATCCTAAATGCAGAAGATGAACCTAGGGATATCGAAATGATATGAAATAAGTTTTTATGTATTCATATCGATCTCCTAATCATATTAATGATTTCAAATATGAATTTCACCCAATACATTAAGGTTCATAAATTTTTTAACACGTATGAATATGAAAAATCTAATTCTTGTTTCAAAAATTACTGATCTCAAATGTATTGGATAAAATTTATGTTTGAGTCATTTATGTTATCAAGAGATCGATACGAACACATAGAAACTTGCTTCATGTCATTTCAACCTCTCTAGATCCATCTTCCGTATTTAAGATACATTTTTATTTATTTTCAAAAAAGAAAATTTGGGACGAATCCTCATATTCAGCCCAAAATTTTATTTTTTTTTAAAAAAAAAAGAAATACGTCTTAAATGTGATAGATGACTCTAGAGATCTTGGAATGATATGAAATAAATTCTAATGTGTTCATATCGATCTCCTCATCACATTAATCACCTCAAACATGAATTTTGTCCAATATATTGAGATTAGTAATCCTTGGAACAAGAATTAGATTTTTAATACTCATTCATATTAAAAAATTTATAAACCTTAATATTTTGGGTGAAATTCATGTTTGAGGTTATTAATGTGATCAGGAGATCAACACGAACATATAGGAACTTGTTTTATGTTATTCCGAGATCTATAGGTCTCTCTTTCGTATTTAGGATGTATTTCTTTTTATTTTTAAAAAATAAAAAATTTTGCAATGAATCCAAAAATTCGTCGCCAATTGGCAACGAATCAGAGATTTGTCGCAAAATTTACTGCATTGGTGCAAGATTTTGCGACGAACTTTTTTTTCGTTGCAGAGTTTGTAAATATTGCAACGAATTTCATATTTTAACGTCGATTGACAACGAATTCTGTGATGAAAATTTATTTATTGCTATTTTGCGACGATTTTACTTCATTGCCAATTAGCAATGAATTCTGTTTTCGTCACGAAATTCATCGTAAATTCACAATGAATATTTTTTGTTACAAAATTTCATCCCTAAATGTCTTTTTTTTTTTTTTGGTAGCGGATGCTAGTTCTAAAAATTACAAGACAACTGAGATTTCTTGGTTTTAATAGAGTAACTGTTAGGATCCTTGTACGGCTAGAGAGGGGGGTGTGAATAGCCGACCCCAAATCGCTCGCGTTTCTTCCTACAATTCGTTAGTGCAACGGAAATACAACGTAGAAAGAAAACAGAAGAAGAAATCAAACCTCAACACGCAGCGATGTAACGAGGTTCGGAGATGATACTCCTACTCCTCAGCGTGTCCGTAAGGTGGACGAGCCCTATCAATCCGTCGGTGGATGAGTCCCCGGAGAACCGGCTAATATCAACTCCTTGTGGGTGGAGAAACCTCGCCACAAACGTTTGCAACAGCAAACAAAGAGTACAAGTACAAAGAATAAGCAAGAAATACAGTAAGAATACACAAGCACTCTACCAATCTTGCTTTCTCATCGACTGGAGTCCGGATGAAGCAGCAGCTTCAAAAACCCTAACAGCAGCTGTTCCAGTCGGGAAGCTCACGCGAAGCTTGCGAGGAAGGAACTCAACAGAGCTCAACACCAGAACAGCAGCTCTGTAGCTGAAGAGAAGAGGAAGAAGTTGTTGCGCAGCAGCAGCCCTCGACCCCTTTATACCTGCGAAGTGAAGAAACATTCTGTGCGTACTCTGATCGGTCTGTGGACCGATCAGGCCACAGCTGGATCGGTCCACAGACCGATCCCCTTCCTTTCCTTCTCGCGATGCTCGTCTCTGATCGGTCCACAGACCGATCAGGACATGGCCTGATCGGTCTGTGGACCGATCAGGCTGCCTTTCTTTTCGCCAGAGCTTCTGTTCGGTATCTGATCGGTCACCAGACCGATCAGAGAAAACAAGGTATCACTGGATCGGTCTGGTGACCGATCCAGAGCTTGGTTTTTGCCCAAACCAAGTCCCAAGACTTCCAAACCAATATCCGGTCAACCTTGACCTATTGGTACTTCATCCCTAGCATCTGGTCACTCCCTTGACCTGCTAGAACTCCCTGCCAAGTGTCCGGTCAATCCCTTTGACCTACTTGGACTTTCCTCAACACCAGATGTCCGATCATCCCTGATCCATCTGGATTTTCCCTTGCCTGGATTCACTCACCAGGACTTTCCACACTGCCTAACATCCCAGTTAGGACTTTCTCATTGCCTAACATCCCAGTTAGGACTTTTCCACTGCCTGACTTCACTCACCAGGACTTTCCAACTGCCTAACATCCCAGTTAGGACTTTCCCACTGCCTGGCTTTACTCACCAGGACTTTCCAACTGCCTAACATCCCAGTTAGGACTTTCTCACTGCCCGGCTTCACTCACCAGGACTTTTCCCGTGCCAAGTCTCCATACTTGGACTTTTCGCGTGCCAAGCTCCCTGCTTGGACTTTTCCAGTGCCAAGTCTCCATACTTGGACTTTTCCAAAACCAAGCTCCCTGCTTGGACTTTTCCCGAATCAGGTCAACCAGGTCAACCTTGACCTAAGGTTGCACCTACAATCTCCCGAACACCTATTCTTGTCAAACATCAAGAATACAACTCTCTTCTCGTCAAACATCGTCAAACATCAAAACACAACTCGAGTCAGGTCAACTCGAGTCAGGTCAACCAAGTCAACCTTGACCTAAGGTTGCACCAACAATCTCCCCCTTTTTGATGTTTGACAAAATCCAAAATCAAGTTAGGTTAACCTGATAACCTAACTTAGGTTTTCCAACCATCTTCCAATGTCCAATGTTCTTTTCTTGAACATTCTCCGGACATTCTCCCCTTAGGTTAACCCGATAACCTAACTTGGGTTCTCCAATAATTCTCCCCCTTTTTGACACACATCAAAAAGTATTCCAATGTTCTTCCTCGAACATTCCTTGACATTCTTCCCCTAGCTTAGGTTAACCCGATAACCTAACTTGGGTTCTCCAATAATTCTCCAATGAACACTCTCCCCTTTTTGACACACATCAAAAAGAAAAAGGAGGGTATTGTTGGTTGCTACTCGGAAAGCCTATAGGTTCCACTGTACAAAATTTTTTACAAAGGTCTGAACCTTTTCCTAGCTACTATGTGTTCTTTTAAATTAAATTTTGGATCTCCTGCGGAACTTAACACGTTTGATCCAAAACTTAATCTATTTGTTCTTTTAGGTTTTGACTTGGATCTCCTGCGGAACTTAACACGTTCGACCCAAGTCTCCTTAAGTTATTAATTCCATTAAATATTAATTTCCATAAAAGGTTCCCAGTACTGACGTGGCGAGGCACATGACCTTCTTGGATATGGGAGCAACCACCACCGACTAGACAAAACCTTTAATAGAAAGCTAATATTTAATTTCCTAAAATAACTTTAGGTTAACCAAAGAGAACAATCAAATCACAAGGAAAAGAAAGAAACAAAAGAACACAACTTCGAAAAAAAAACATATTCGAAATACTAGAACGTAAGCCTCTTGTATTTGGTATTATTTCCATAAATAACTAGCATGATGCGGAAATAGAAATTACTAGTTATACCTTGTAGAAAAACCTCTTGATCTTCTACCGTATTCCTCTTCTAACCTCGGACGTTGTGTGGGCAACGATCTACCAAGATGAGAAACCACCAACCACCTTCTTCTTCTCCAAGCAAGGTTCGGCCACAAAGGAAGAACTTTACCAAAGAAGAAAATCAAAATACTAACCAAGCTCCAAGAGATGCTAGCTTTCTCTCCTTCTTCTTCTTCTTCTCCAAGTAGTATCCGGCCACCACAAGAACTCCAAGAGAGATGAAGTATTCGGCCACCACAAGAGGAAGAGAGGGAGAGGGTAATGGCCGGCCACAACACCAAGGAGAGGGAGAGAAACAATAGAGGTTGTCGTCTTGTGAAGGCACCCTCACCCTTCTTTTATATTCCTTGGCCTAGGCAAATTAGGAAATTTAATTACAATAAAATTTCCTTAATTTCCTTGACATGATTTATTTGAGAAAAATAAAATAAAATTTCCCAAATAAACTCTAATGGCTGGCCACATCAAGAGGAAGCAAATTGGACAAGTTTTAATCAACAATTAAAACTTTCCTTATTTGTTTCCGGAAATTTTAAAAAATAAAATTTCTCTTTAAAAATCTCTTCATGGTTAATAAAAGGAAATATCTATAATTTTAATTTTATTAACATGTGAATAATTTTAAAGAGAAAATAAAAAACTCTCCAATCTACAAATAAGGAAAGAGATCTAATCTCTTTCTTTAATCTTTTGTAAATCTTTTACAAGAGAGATTTTTTTTAATTTTAATTCTCTTTAAATTATATCTTCCACATAATAATAAAATCTAAAATTAAATTTCTTTTTTATTTAATTATGGCCGGCCCTACTAGCTTGGGTTCAAGCTAGGGCCGGCCACCTTAAACCCAAGCTTAGGCCCTAGCTTGGTTCCTAAGCTAGCTTGGCCGGCCCCCTTTAGGTGGGTATAGAAGGTGGGTATATGTGGGTATAGTACTCTATAAATAAGAGGCTACGATAGGGACCGAGAGGAGGAATTGGTTTTGGTCTCCCGATAAAATTAAGCATCCCATGTTCGCCAACACACAACTTAATTTTATCAATGATAATTCATTCCACTAGAGAACTATCATTGAACTACCGCACCAATCCCAAATTACATTTTGGGCTCCTTCTTATTATGAGTGTGTTAGTCTCCTGTTTAAGATATCGAATATCCACTAATTAAGTGAGTTACCGACAACTCATTTAATTAATATCTAAGTCCAAGAGTAGTACCACTCAACCTTATTATCATGTCGACTAAGTCCACCTGCAGGGTTTAACATGACAATCTTTATGAGCTCCTCTTGAGGACATTATCAACCTAGTATCACTAGGACACGGTTTCCTTCTATAATCAACAACACACACTATGAGTGATACCATTTCCCAATTTATCGGGTTTATTGATTCATCGAACTAAATCTCACCCATTGATAAATTAAAGAAATAAATATCAAACATATGTGCTTGTTATTATATTAGGATTAAGAGCACACACTTCCATAATAATTGAGGTCTTTGTTCCTTTATAAAGTCAATATAACAGGCACGACCTCAAATGCCCCTACTCAATACACTCTGCGTGTACTAGTGTAATTATATAGTCAAGATAAACTAATCCCTAATTACACTACGACTTTCTAATGGTTTGTTCCTTTCCATTCCGGTCGTGAGCTACTGTTTATAATTTATAAAGCACTGATAACATCATCTTCCGTATGTGACACCACATACTATGTTATCTACAATATAAATTAAATGAACAACTACAAACAAATGTAGATAATTAGACCAAATGTGATTCTTTATTCATAATGAATGTTTACAAAGCTTAGGCTTTCAGATACACCCAACAATCTCCCACTTATACTAATGACTAAGCGCCATATCTTCTACCATACATCCGATTCCCATTCCTCCACATGCCGATCGAAAGCTTTGGGAAGGGCCTTAGTGAAAGGATCGCCAGGTTTTCCGATGCAATCTTGGCGATGACAACTTCTCCTCGCTTACGATATCTCGTATCGTGGTACTTGCGCTCTATATGTTTACTCGCCTTATGAGCTCGTGGTTCCTTCGAGTTTGCAATCGCATCGCTATTATCACAATAAATTGTGATGATCTTGGGCAAACCAGAATCACATCTAAGTCCATTAGAAAGTTCCCGAGCCATACTGCTTCTTTACGCCTCAGAGGTGCTACATACTCAACTTCCATGGTTGAGTCCAAACGCATTGCTTAACACTCCTCCATGAAATGGCTCCACCTCCTAAAGTAAACACATAGCCTGATGTAGACTTACTGTCCTATCTGATTGGAAATCGAATCCGTGTAACCCACAGGGAGCAAATCATCCGCTTGGTAAACTAGCATATAATCCCTAGTCCTTCTCGGTACTTTAATATATGCTTTGCATCAATGTCCTTGTCAGGTTACTCGATATTCTGTGACCATGCCTACAAAAAGATATCGGTCTCGTACATAACATTGCATACATTAGGCTTCCTCAAGCATAAGGAACTGCTTTCATGTCATCTATCTCTTTTGATGTCTTTGGAGACATCTCTTTAGATAGAGCTACTCCATGTCTAAAAGGTAAGAAACCTTTCTTGGAGTCTTGCATGCTAAAACGAGCAAGGATTGTATCTATATATGAAGCTTGGGATAGACACAACATTCTTTTCTTGCGATCCCTTATAACTTTGATCCCAAGAATGTGTGCACATTCTCCTAAGTCCTTCATATCAAATTGTTTGGACAACCATACCCTTACGTCTGATAATACCTTGACATTGTTGCCAATTAACAAAATATCATCTACGTATAGTACAAGAAATATCACCACGTTTCCGTTACACTTCTTATATACACAAGACTCATCCGGACTTTGAATAAATCCATATGACTGGATTACTTCATTAAACCGGATGTTCCAAGACCTTGAAGCTTGCTTCAGTCCATAAATGGACCGATTGAGCTTGCACACTAGATGCTCTTTGCCTTTTTCAATAAATCCTTCTGGTTGCTTCATATGGATGTTCTCTTCAAGACTTCCATTAAGGAAAGCTGTCTTGACATCCATTTGCCAAATCTCATAATCCATATGAGCAGCAATGGATAAGAGTATCCGGATAGACTTAAGCATGGCTACCGGTGAAAAGGTTTCCTCATAATCGATTCCCTCTTTCTGAGTGTACCCTTTCGCAACAAGCCTAGCTTTGAAGGTTTCTACCTTCCCGTCTGTCCCTCTTTTCCTTTTGTAGATCCACTTGCATCCAACGGCTTTTACACCATCAGGTGGTTCTACAAGCTCCAGACCTTATTAGAGTACATGGACTCTATTTGAATTCATTGCCTTTTGCCAAGATCTGCATCTATATCTTGGAGTGCTTCATCATATGATCGGGGATCATGTTTACCACGGATCAAGTCCAAGACTCTCCCAAAACATGAATCTTTCAGTGCATTACAACCCTCCCACTACGACGAGGCCGTCCGTGGTTGTGTATCATGTGTGACACGTGTTGCGTCTCTTGTGGTACTTCATCTTGTCTTGTTGGTAATGAAGTAGACATGTCCTCTCTAAGTTCTTCTAAAACAATTTTACTCTGGGCTTGTGATCCATTATATAGTCTTCTTCTAAAAGCGGGCATTGGTGCTAACAATGACCTTCGGTCTTTAGGACTATAAAATAAACCACCTTCGTTCCTTTGGGATATCCTACAAACACGCGAACTTACGAGATTCTAACTTATCAACATCTGGTTTCAGCACATGTCTTGGACTACCCCATATCCGAATATGTCTTAGACCGGGTTTTCGCCCATTCCACAATTCTATGGGAGTAGAAGAACCGATTTAGAAGGTACTAAGTTCGGAACGATACTCTGTTTCCAGAGCATATCCCAAAACGAATTTGGTAATTCAATAACTCATCATTGATCTAACCATCTCCATAAGAGTCCTATTCCTTCGCTCTGCCACACCATTCTTGTGTCCGGTGCAGATAATTGGGATTGAATCCCGGCCTCTGATAAGTAATTCCTAAACTCTCCTAAGAGGTATTCGCCACCACGATCTGACCGTAGTGTCTTGATACTTTTACCTAGTCGTTTCTCCACATCAGCCTTGTATTCTTTGAACTTATCAAAGCACTCGGACTTGCGGCGCATTAGGTAAATGTATCCATATCTTGAATAATCGTCTATGAAAGAGACAAAATATTCAAAACCTCCTCTTGCCTGGACAGACATAGGACCACACAAATCAGAGTGAACCAACTCTAACACTTCTTTGGCTCTATACCCCTTGGCCTTGAACGGCCTCTTGGTCATTTTACCTTCTAAGCAAGATTCACAAGTTGGAAAATTTTCCAACTCTAATGAACTTAAAAGTCCATCGGCTATAAGCCTCTGAATCCTACTTAAGTTAATATGACCAAGCCTTAGATGCCAAAGATATGCTTGATTCATTTCTGAAGGTTCTTTTCTCTTATTAGAATTAGAAGATGAATTATAAATTTCCATGTTTTGCTTTGTGGAAGAATTTGGATTTAAAATATACAAATTGCCAACTAATGCACCAGAACAGATAATCACTTTATTTCTTTTAATAACTACATCGTTACTGAAAGAAACTGAATATCCATCTAAAAACAGTTTAGAAACTGAAATTAAATTCTTTCTAAAACTGGGTACATAAAGACAATTTCTTAAAACCAAATTTCTATTTCTACTAAAAGACAAGTAGACGTCTCCCACTGCAACAGCTGCCACCTTAGTAGCATTGCCCATGTAGACAGTAATCTCCCCTTCAGATAGTCGTCGGGTTTCCTGGAACCCCTGCAAGGAATTGCAGACATGATCAGTGGCTCCCGTATCTACACACCAGGTGCTGGTAGATAACACCGCTAAACATGTTTCAACAACTAGAGTATGAGATATACCTTTGTTTTGGTTCTTACGAGGACAGTCCGCCTTCCATGTCTCCTTGCAGATGAAGCACTTGCCCTTGGCTTCTTCATTCCAACTTTAAATCCCGTACACTGAGATTTATTCACTTTCTTTGAACCGGTTTGTTTCTTCTTCTTCTTACCTTCGGTTTAGAAGTAGAACCATTTTCAACATAGTGAATTTGAGCATTGTGACGAAATAACCCTTCTGTTCTGTCAGTAGTTTCCCTAATGAATAAATCCTTTTATTCATATTATAGTTCAAAGGAACCGCTCAAAACTTCTAGGTAGGGTTTGGAGGATCATATCGATCCGGGTTTCCCATCAATTTCTCCTCCAAGGATCATGATTTCGTTCGGATAAGCCATCATGTTTAGGATATGATCCCTTACAGAGTACCCTCTTGCATGGTGGTGTCATTATCTTTCTCATAGCTTCTTGTCTAGAAGCCCTATCCTGCTGACCAAAGAGTTCCTTGAGATTGATCATAATATCATAAGCTGTTGATAAATCTTTATGCTGATGTTGCAATACATTTGCCATTGAAGCCAAAATGTAACACCGCGCCATCTCATCCGCTTTTACCCATTTCCTATGATATTCAATCTCCTCTTGGGTAGATTCACCGATGGGTGCATCAGGGCAATGCTCAACAAGACAAATTTATAGCTTTCAGAAGAAGAACAATATCCGTGTTTCTTTTCCAATCTATGTAATTTGGTCCAGAAGTCTATTTTGTTGAAGTATGATGGACAGTGGGTTGAAAGTCATCCTAAGAATCACAAACAACTTTTGGTCAGAACTCTAAATTTAGAATAATATTGATTCCTCAAACAATACTATTTTAAATTAACCAACACCTTAAAACACCGTGAATTTTGTATGCCACGTTAGTGTGGACGATACAAATTCAACATTTGTAAAGGAGGATTTTAACCCATTAATTTTATTATCTTGTCAACCTAACTTTTGACAAATAAAATTAATAGTTGGTATTATTTGGTCACACAAATAATAGCGGTGACTCCGTTAGGGAGGATACTATTAGATGTGTCTAAGTGTACACCATTACTTGACACTAAGTCCATTAATAAGATTACGCCCCTTCCGTTGGGGAAGATCACACGCTCTTAATTAACTTCCTATAGTCATCCAAAAATGGAAGTCTATTCTAGTGATCCGCAAACAAGCTCATCCGTTATGGAGGAAGGCACTCAGAGCCAACGCGCAAGCTTGTTTGCATCACTTACAAACCAGTAATGGAGACCATGGGATTTACTTAAAAATCCCTCTCCCACTTAGTTATTTATAAATGAGGAATTTTAACTATGCTAGCCTACTAAACTTGTAAACTAACATGCACAAAGACAATATAAAAGCAATAAATAGAAAATCTAATTTTCAACTATTATGGCTTTTATCTTTAATTGTCCTCCGTGTGTTGTCATCCGAAGCTGCTGCCATATTTGGCCACCGCCACCGGGTCTAACTGTCGCATCCATCTTGCTCCGAGTTCCGCTGCGCCTCTGGTCCTTAGAAGGTTCCACGCTTTGCAAGATTCGATCCGCGACATAAATAGAATTTTACATTTTGATCCTATATTCCATAAAAGGAATGTACATGTATCTAGATCAAAAATAAAATCCTAATAAAACTAAATACAGATTTTAATACAATCATGCCACACATATAAATTGCCCTTGACATGTCCAAGGGTCCAATCACACACATAATTAACTAAAAGCCATAATAGTTGGATCCTGCATCCATAGAGTTAGTACATCCTACTATTAACCTGCCTAAATTATGTATGACATGTGCATAATTAAACTAAATACCAAATACACAGAGGCAAAACCCTAGCTCTGATACCAATTGTTGGTTGCTACTCGGAAAACCTAGAGGTTCCACTGTACAAAAATTTTGTACAAAGGTCTGAACCTTTTCCTAGCTACCATGTGTTCTTTTAAATTAAATTTTGGATCGCCTGCGGAACTTAACACGTTTGATCCAAAACTTAATCTATTTGTTCTTTTAGGTTTTGACTTGGATCTCCTGCGGAACTTAACACGTTCGACCCAAGTCTCCTTAAGTTATTAATTCCATTAAATATTAATTTCCATAAAAGGTTCCCAGTACCGACGTGGCGAGGCACATGACCTTCTTGGATATGGGAGCAACCACCACCGACTAGACAAAACCTTTAATAGAAAGCTAATATTTAATTTCCTAAAATAACTTTAGGTTAACCAAAGAGAACAATCAAATCACAAGGAAAAGAAAGAAACAAAGAACACAACTTCGAAAAAAAAAAACATATTCGAAATACTAGAACGTAAGCCTCTTGTATTTGGTATTATTTCCATAAATAACTAGCATGATGCGGAAATAGAAATTACTAGTTATACCTTGTAGAAAAACCTCTTGATCTTCTACCGTATTCCTCTTCTAACCTCGGACGTTGTGTGGGCAACGATCTACCAAGATGAGAAACCACCAACCACCTTCTTCTTCTCCAAGCAAGGTTCGGCCACAAAGGAAGAACTTTACCAAAGAAGAAAATCAAAATACTAACCAAGCTCCAAGAGATGCTAGCTTTCTCTCCTTCTTCTTCTTCTTCTCCAAGTAGTATCCGGCCACCACAAGAACTCCAAGAGAGATGAAGTATTCGGCCACCACAAGAGGAAGAGAGGGAGAGGGTAATGGCCGGCCACAACACCAAGGAGAAAGGGAGAGAAAACAATAGAGGTTGTCCCTTGTGAAGGCACCCTCACCCCTTCTTTTATATTCCTTGGCCTAGGCAAATTAGGAAATTTAATTACAATAAAATTTCCTTAATTTCCTTGACATGATTTATTTGAGAAAAATAAAATAAAATTTTCCAAATAAACTCTAATGGCCGGCCACATCAAGAGGAAGCAAATTGGACAAGTTTTAATCAACAATTAAAACTTTCCTTATTTGTTTCCGGAAATTTTAAAAAATAAAATTTCTCTTTAAAAATCTCTTCATGGTTAATAAAAGGAAATATCTATAATTTTAATTTTATTAACATGTGAATAATTTTAAAGAGAAAATAAAAAACTCTCCAATCTACAAATAAGGAAAGAGATCTAATCTCTTTCTTTAATCTTTTGTAAATCTTTTACAAGAGAGATTTTTTTTTAATTTTAATTCTCTTTAAATTATATCTTCCAAATAATAATAAAATCTAAAATTAAATTTCTTTTTTATTTAATTATGGCCGGCCCTACTAGCTTGGGTTCAAGCTAGGGCCAACCAAGCTTAGGCCGGCCCTAGCTTGGTTCCCAAGCTAGCTTGGCCGGCCCCCTTTAGGTGGGTATAGAAGGTGGGTATATGTGGGTATAGTACTCTATAAATAAGAGGCTACGATAGGGACCGAGAGGAGGAATTGGTTTTGGTCTCCCGATAAAATTAAGCATCCCATGTTCGCCCCGAACACACAACTTAATTTTATCAATGATAATTCATTCCACTAGAGAACTATCATTGAACTACCGCATCAATCCCAAATTACATTTTGGGCTCCTTCTTATTATGAGTGTGTTAGTCTCCGTGTTTAAGATATCGAATGTCCACTAATTAAGTGAGTTCGACAACTCATTTAATTAATATCTAAGTCCAAGAGTAGTACCACTCAACCTTATTATCATGTCGGACTAAGTCCACTGCAGGGTTTAACATGACAATCTTTATGAGCTCCTCTTGAGGACATTATCAACCTAGTATCACTAGGACACAGTTTCCTTCTATAATCAACAACACACACTATGAGTGATATCATTTCCCAATTTATCGGGTTTATTGATTCATCGAACTAAATCTCACCCATTGATAAATTAAAGAAATAAATATCAAACATATGTGCTTGTTATTATATTAGGATTAAGAGCACACACTTCCATAATAATTGAGGTCTTTGTTCCTTTATAAAGTCAGTATAAAAGGAACGACCTCAAATGGTCCTACTCAATACACTCTGAGTGTACTAGTGTAATTATATAGTCAAGATAAACTAATACCTAATTACACTACGACTTTCTAATGGTTTGTTCCTTTCCATTCTGGTCGTGAGCTACTGTTTATAATTTATAAAGTACTGATAACATCATCTTCTGTATGTGACACCACATACTATGTTATCTACAATATAAATTAAATGAACAACTACAAACAAATGTAGATAATTAGACCAAATGTGATTCTTTATTCATAATGAATGTTTACAAAGCTTAGGCTTTCAGTATACACTCCAACAGGTATCAAGGTCAAGATTTTCTTCCTAATGAAAGTCTCATACCTTCCATTGAAACTCTTAATTTCCTCCTTGATACTAAACTCGACAATCAACTTAGTGATAATCCCATATCACTAATCCTCAAAAGTCTTAAGGAGTAAAAACTCCCCCTAAGAGTCAACTCCCCTTGACAATTAGGTAAAAACTCCCCCTAAAGGTCAACTCCCCCTTTACCATTGCACCAACAATGTCTTGGAAAGTTTCAAACCTTTAGAAACCCGAAACTCAACTCCCAAAAACTGAAATTTCAGACACATGCTGAAAATCAGAAACTGGCACGCACTGATCGGTCCTCAGACCGATCAAAAAGCCCCTGGATCGGTCCCCAGACCGATCCACCCTTCACTGATCGCACTGGATCGTCACTGATCGGTCACCAGACCGATCAGAACTTCCCTGGATCGGTCCGGTGACCGATCCACACTCTGAAATCAGAGATTTCTGATTTCCCTTCCCGGAAATTCAGAAACTCCTAATAAATTCCAGAAAATTCCAAAAATCGTAAAATTTTGAGGATACACTCCTCATACCATATACTATCACGGAAAAATAGTTTTCTATGAAAATAACTTCCATTTTTCAATCTTGATACAAAGTTCAAAAACTTTGAAATATTTCAAGTTTAACTCAACTTTGTATCACAATGTTCAATGATGAATGTTATCACTAAGATGGCTTCATCAAGGTTTTACAAATCAATTTCAAAATGATTTTAAACCTTTTAATTTAGGACCATAATCTTAGGGCTAAATGTACATGACTTGTACACAAGCTTTCCCTATGATCCTCCATTTCTTGAATTAGGCTCATCTAGGTACAAGAACTATGCACCTTGATCCTAACTCATGATCCTAATATCTCACACACATCTAAAGTGTATCAAACACATCCATGTTAATTTTGATGTGAGATATGGGTTTAGGTATCTTAGACTAAGGTCTCATGCATTTTCTAAACACAAATTTGATCTCAATATCAAAATGTGTTTTTCATCCTTAAATCAATTCAATTGATTATTAATGCAAGAGATGATGACATGGCATAAAATGGTATCATAAATGAAAACATGTGCCAATGTCATGATGTCATGGCATAAAGTTTGAATTTTAACTAAAGCATGACATATAAATAACCTAAGCATTATCATGACATTTCAAATGATTATAAATTAAATATGATGTCATGACATGGCATATGGCAAACAATCATGGTAAGTTAGCACAAATGAAATACCTAGATTACCTATCTAAGTATCCTTAATCACTTAGCTAATTTAACATCTAATCCTAGATTGCCCTTATATCCCTAAGAGAAACCAAAATCCCAATTATGGTATTTCTCTAGGTTTTCCTCAAATTGTGCCACTTAGGATTAAAAATGATATTTCCACCATTAGGCACATTTAGCTCTTCAAGGAGTAACTAGTAATTCTATTTCATTTTCAAAGGTTAACAAAACCTTGAAAATGCTCCTTGAGTGTCAATTTCCTCAAAGTTGGGCTAACTACCCTTCTAATCGGAGTTGACACTCTCTAACCCATCTATGGGATAGAGAAGATGCTCCTAGGAACCCAATACCTATTTGAGCTCATTGGGTTCACTAAATATTCACTAGGGATGACTTCCCTAGCAACCCTCCTAATGACCCTCTTAGGCTTTGAAGCCTTGGTCATTTGGGTCTCATCAAGGTCAACTATAGAGGTGACTCCCCTTGTAACCTTGGTAATGGTCTTCCTAGCCCTAGGTTTTGTTCCATAATCGAATGGAACACTATGATAAATGGGCTTGACCACTTGGAACTTAGGTTTGTGACCCAAACCTTTCTTGTCCTTGGACTTGGGTTTTTGACTCTTAAACCCTAGAGATGACTTCTCCATGTTTTTAAGAGCCTTTTCTAAATTATCAAGTCTTGACCTCAAGACTTGATTTTCCCTCTCTAATACCTCAAGTGTTGATTTATCATTCTTTCTTGAGGTGTTCCTAGGCATGTGTCTAGTTGTTTTGGGGTTTCTACCTAGGTTCTCCTTAGCCTTAGATGAGTTAATTCTAGAGTTAGCATTTCTAGAATTGTTCTTATCTAGGCTAACATGCTTGGCTCCTAAGCACATGTATTGATTCCTAAGGTTATCATGCTTGTTATTATCGACAAGTGCAATAAAATTCCTAGCATGCATTTTATTAGAGTTGCAAAAATGAACCTTAGAGGTTACCTTAGGGTTTGCCTTAGCTCCCCCTATCGATGTGCTCGGTCTCTTGCCCTTGTGAGGTTGCCTCCCCCTCGGACAATGACTCCGATAATGTCCCCTTCGCTTGCATTGGAAGCACACCACGTGCTCCTTGCCCTTGCGTGTCGGGACTCCGGCTACCTTGACCTTTGGCGCCGGTGGAGTCTTCCTAACTCTCTTTGGACATTTGCTCTTGTAATGTCCATACTCCCTACACTCAAAGCATAATATATGTAATTTATTTGAAACTAAAATGCTTGAGTTACCTAAGGATGAGGGTGGATGCGAGCTCTCTTCTTCATCCCTTCCGGAGGTAGAAGCTTCTTCTTCTTGCTCCGAACTTGAAGAAGAACTCTCCTCCTCTTCTTCCTTAGATGTTGAGTAACCCTCAACTCCTAATTCTCTATCTCCATGAAGTGAGCTACTTGATGACTCACTTGTCTCCTCTTCATGACTTGAAGTGGAGTTCTTCTCATGAAGTTTGGCCAAGTTGTTCCACAACTCCTTGGCACTATTGTATCCTTCTACCCTACACAAAACATCATTAGGTAAAGAAAATTCAATGATTTTCGTTACCTCGTCATTGATTTCGGATTGTCGGATTTGCTCTTTCGTCCACTCCTTCTTCTTGATAGGTTTTCCTTCCTCATCCATCGGAGGGGAAAACCCTTCTTGTACACAAAACCAATTTAACATATTAGTCCTAAGAAAATACATCATCCTTACCTTCCAATATGTGAAGTTGTCGTGAGACTCGTAGAAGGGTTGAATCGTGACATCTTCTCCATAGAGATCCATCTCTAGCTTTGCTCCCACGGGTGTTGATCCGATGAAGAGCGGCCTCGCTCTGATACCACTTGTTAGGATCCTTGTAGGGCTAGAGAGGGGGGTGTGAATAGCCGACCCCAAATCGCTCGCGTTTCTTCCTACAATTCGTTAGTGCAACGGAAATACAACGTAGAAAGAAAACAGAAGAAGAAATCAAACCTCAACACGCAGCGATGTAACGAGGTTCGGAGATGATACTCCTACTCCTCGGCGTGTCCGTAAGGTGGACGAGCCCTATCAATCCGTCGGTGGATGAGTCCCCGGAGAACCGGCTAATATCAACTCCTTGTGGGTGGAGAAACCTCGCCACAAACGTTTGCAACAGCAAACAAAGAGTACAAGTACAAAGAATAAGCAAGAAATACAGTAAGAATACACAAGCACTCTACCAATCTTGCTTTCTCGTCGACTGGAGTCCGGATGAAGCAGCAGCTTCAAAAACCCTAACAGCAGCAGCTGTTCCAGTCGGGGAAGCTCACGCGAAGCTTGCGAGGAAGGAACTCAACAGAGCTCAACACCAGAACAGCAGCTCTGTAGCTGAAGAGAAGAGGAAGAAGTTGTCGCGCAGCAGCAGCCCTCGACCCCTTTATACCTGCGAAGAAGAAACAGTGAAGAAACTAGCCGTTGCGTCGCAACGGCTAGGACCCTGATCGGTCCACAGACCGATCAGGGAAGAGGTGGATCGGTCCACAGACCGATCCCCTTCCTTTCCTTCTCGCGATGCTCGTCTCTGATCGGTCCACGCATCGGACATCTTTGATCGATGCGTGGACCGATCTCTTTCGCCTCTGTTTTCTTCGATCGGTCACCGATCGAGAACCAACAGAGCTTACTTGATATCGATCGGTCACCGGACCGATCGAGAAAAGTATCTGATCTGGTGACCGATCCGAGCTTGGATTTTGCCCAAACCAAGTCCCAAGACTTCAAACCAATATCCGGTCAACCTTGACCTATTGGTACTTCATCCCTAGCATCTGGTCACTCCCTTGACTGCTAGAACTCCTCCCAGTGTCCGGTCAATCCTTTGACCTACTTGGACTTTCCTCAACACCGGATGTCCGATCATCCACGATCCATCTGGATTTTCCTGCCTGGATTCACTCACCAGGACTTTCCACACTGCCTAACATTCCAGTTAGGACTTTCTCATTGCCTAACATCCCAGTTAGGACTTTTCCACTGCCTGACTTCACTCACCAGGACTTTCCAACTGCCTAACATCCCAGTTAGGACTTTCCCACTGCCTGGCTTTACTCACCAGGACTTTCCAACTGCCTAACATCCCAGTTAGGACTTTCTCACTGCCCGGCTTCACTCACCAGGACTTTTCCCGTGCTAAGTCTCCATACTTGGACTTTTCGCGTGCCAAGCTCCCTACTTGGACTTTTCCAGTGCCAAGTCTCCATACTTGGACTTTTCCAAAACCAAGCTCCCTGCTTGGACTTTTCCCGAATCAGGTCAACCAGGTCAACCTTGACCTAAGGTTGCACCTACAATCTCCCGAACACCTATTCTTGTCAAACATCAAGAATACAACTCTCTTCTCGTCAAACATCGTCAAACATCAAAACACAACTCGAGTCAGGTCAACCAAGTCAACCTTGACCTAAGGTTGCACCAACAGTAACCTCTAGTGTAGCTTTAGAACTTCAATGTTTTGGGGTTGTGGTGAACATGATTGGCACCTCTTAATCTTATGGGTTGATCCAATGGGAATATTGTTTGTAGATTAACACAAGAAAATTTTCAAAAAATCATATGGAAAAACAAGGCAACCAGGAATTTTTTGAGGTCACAAGTTCGAATCGCGAAAATAACCTTTTAAAAATGCATGTAAGGTAAAATTACATATAATAGATCCCATATAGTCAGACCCTTCCCGGGATCTTACACTGACGGAAGCTTTGTGCACAGATAACGGGTACATGAATAAATTTAATACTTTTTATTATATATATGTTCTTAACCTTTACAATTCATAGTAGATGCTAGTTCTAAAAATTACAAGACAACTGAGAATTCTTGGTTTAATAGAGTAACCTCTAGTGTAGCTTTAGAAAATGGTAACATTGAACTTCAATGTTTTGGGGTTGTAGTGAACATGATTGGCACCTCTTAATCCTATGGGTTGATCCAATGGGAATACTGTTTGTAGATTAACACAAGAAAATCTTCAAAAAAAAAAAAAAAATCATATGGAATAGCAAAAAACCAAGTGAATCGAGAGAGAGGGAATATTTGATGTTCCTTTTCTTATGTATGAGACATTAAAAAATTTCAACCCTATGTTTATTTTCCTTGTCTATCTAGATTATAGCCATCAGAGGTCCAGTCTCCTCCTAGGAGATTTCTGTTTTGGCAAGTCAAGAAGCATGACTGCTGAACCTCACTCTTCTCTATGTTGCTCTCTTCTCTACAATGGTGGCTATTAGATCAAAGGTGTTCAGTTGCATATTCTTTGTGGCACATGCCAAGCCAATGGAATTTCTAACCTTATTGTGCTAGTCTGGAACTTTTCGCTTGATATCTTAACGTTTTTCTGATGAAAATAAAGTCTTTGGTACAGTTTCTACTTTCTCATTATTGTAAATGTTAAGCATCATATTTGTTTTAAGCTCACTTTCTTTGTTTCAAACTCTGTTTAACAGGACAATTGGAACCACAATGCTCAGATATTATCTCGAGCGATTTTTTTTTCTTTTGTGTTTTAATGAATGTTCATGATACAGGAAAAGCCAGCTGGTAGAAATTAGAAGTACTTGTCCTGATCAACATGGAGTTATTTTGAATAAAGATGTAAGTTTTGTGGGTAAATGTTCTCGACAGTTGTCTCATATTCCTTGCACCTAGATCCGACCATGACTCGAAACCGCTAATTAGACGATTTTTGACAGATCGACCCTTAATTGTAATCATCCAAGATTATTACAGTTCGAAATCGCTGGTTTACGGTTCGATTTATGGTTCATCACGATTCAAAATTAATATTATTTTAAAAAATATTTTTAAATTATAAATTTATTTAAAAAATATAAAAAAGGATTTGCACTTACTTAAGTTGTCTAGATATACTCTATGGTTTTAAAAGAGCATCATTAATTTTAGAAGTATTGCCATCAGTCAAAACCGTTTTAAAAAAAATAAAAACGGCTCTCTCCTAACAATTTGAACCATCGGTCTAATTGTCAGAATTATTCTTACTCCTTCCCTCTAGATTTTAAGCATAGTTGGTTAGGATACTAGGGTTCAAATCTTGATAACATCAAATAACGTTGAACCGAACCAGCTGTTCTAGTTCATTTCACCTTTGAACAGTAATCGGCACGGCCATAGTTAGGCCGGTTATGGTTCAAGCCTAGCTAACCGAGTCAACGAGTAACCAGCCTATACTCCAATTTCTTTTTCATTGCAGAAAGACAAGAAGACCCTAAAGTTAATTAATTCTTAGTAGTTTCTGCCAGTAATTTATCATCAAATAACAATAATGTGCATCTTAGGTAAATTGCTGATGCAGATTTGACAAGGAAAAATTGATTCACTGTTATGATTGCCGATTGTATCAGAAGTTGTACCATTAGACACTGCATATGACGACACCGGAGTTCCTTCGTGACTGATAGCGTTCATAATAATACTCATTGCCACAAAAAATTTGATTGATCTTTCGGCAGTGTATCTTTGTCAATGTAGCAACCTATTATTTGTGGTATTTAGAGAACTTATAATTTTTTGTGCCACTCTAATTTTTTTTAATCAGCTAGAGGTCTGGTGCATTATCTAGTATAGATGCTGACATCGTTCAGAGTTGATGTGTGCTTTTAATTTTCTTGGAACTCAAGTACGACTGTGGAAATTTTCAAATGTCAAATACATGCAAATGATATTGTAGGAGATAAGTATTGCTACTTTATTTGTCTAGTTACATTATTAGTGTTGAAAAGAAATTGTGAATGGAAGAGATGTGGAAGGGAAGAAGATTCTATTGTGAATCATAGTTTAGTTCTATATTAGGAGTTGTATGATTTTATGGTTGGGGTATATTGAATGACAATCAATGAATGTTGTGAATATGTATGGGGAAAGACTTTTTCTCATGCATGAGATTGCAGGAGTTGTAAATCCAGATCTTGAATTGCATTGAACTTAGATGACTCGTGTGCGAGCACAATCTACATGCATCAAATGTCTGACTGGTTGGAATAAAATTTACTCAAATGAATCAATCAACATTTTACTATCTGAATCATCCTTTTGCTATGTAATGGAAGTATTGATGTGTGAATCTACAATGATCGATGATTAATAATCAATCCGTGACTGTCCGAGTGAAACAGTCAGCCATTGATAGCAATTGATATTTCTTGATTGAACAAGTAAAAACAATAAATGACTTTTATTCAGCCATTTGATGTTGAGGGTCCGAGCTCCTAAATAAGGAGGTTGCGATAAAAAACGGAGAAAAAGGAAGACATGCCAAAGAGAGCTGGTGCTTAAGCAATCCTTCCACCTTCATTCCTCTCATTCTTTCTCTTTGTCATGCACTTTACTCGATGACTCTTTTGGTGATAACATTCGGGTAATGATCATGAACAATTTATGTTTTGTTGTCTAAGTGGTCTTCTCGTTGTATCTTAGGAAATAAATGTCTAGTATTACCTTGAAGCACAATAAGAGGAGACGAATATGTTTTAAAGAACCTGTGTCAAACACAAGTCTCAGCATTTCTCTTTCCCACTTGGTCTCGGCCTTCGACTGGGTAGCTCAGCAGCTCGGAAGCTCGAAAGCTTGGTAGCTCCGCTCGACAGTCGACAAGGTCAAACTCTACTAGCTCCGCTCGGCAGTCGACAAGGTCAAACTTTACTAGCTCGGAGATAGCTTAGTTATCCCAGACAACTCGTCCTTCCTTGGAGATTATTAAGTTTGAATTGAATTTTTTATATAATTTAAATTTAATAAATTCTCAATATCTCCGACAATATCTCTAACCATGAGTGTGAAAATAGTTCTTAGTTCTAGACAGATTTTGAATTCGCTATGACAATCAACAGTATGCATATCTATCCTTTTGTGTAAAATATAATAATATTCTTTATGATACATGCGATATACTTTCTTTTCGTGCTCCAGTTTGTTCAACATGATGTCCACTAAGCATCTGTCGCTTCCATTCTGTTAGGCTTGGGCCTGGCAAAGTATTGGAGCATGTAAACGAGGTGCATTGTTTGTGTGGTGTACTTGAAATGGAGAAGATAGTTGAAGAAGTGAGCCCAAGTCTGCATAGAGACGCCCACTAATATTAGTGATGCAACTTTGGATGGCCTAGCTCAAGTTGTCCTTAAATTTACAACTAAAAAGAAGATGCATAGAGAAGCCCATTAATATTTGCATTACTGTTATCTGTGCTATTAAACTCATTATAATTTTTTTATTGATAGATAGAAACTGAGATTGAGAGACTTAAAAAAAAAAAATGGTTGGCAGAATGAAAGAACTTGTTTCAGGCGAGAGGTCAGAAATGGAAGAGGCATGCAGAAGAACTCACATTGAACCTGAGATGAGCACAGCACCAGAGAAGGCCTGCGCATTGCTAGATTCTTGTCTGAAAACCTCGATTACATTTTTGGCTAAATCATCATAATTATCCTGGACTAACTCCTAGTCCATTTAGGTCTTGTTGATCCTTCTGAACTCCTGGCTAACATTGGGAAGCATATTTTAAAAGTTAAACAAGAATATGTGATCAGAAAAGAAATCATCGACAGAGTGAATAAATGGCTATTGGCATGTGAAGAAGAGGGATGGCTTCAAGAATATGACAAGGTATGTGTTGGACAATGTTATTGCCGGAGATATAGGAGAAATTGCTGAATTGAAACCGTAATTAAATTTCAATTTGTCTATGAAAAGGCTTGAGTTGATAATTGCAAGTTGTCAAACAGGGAAGAATGAGTTGCTTGGGATGATTGAGATGCCTGAATGACTCGGCTATCTTGTATGACCGAACTACCTTGTATGGCTGAGTCATCGAGTCAGTCGAGTGGTGAGTCACGAATTGTCGAGTCACCAATTCAACCCTCATCAAGTGTCGAGTCGTCGAGTCAGGCAAGTCGGTCAAGAACTCTGAGGGCAAGCCGAGTCAGAAGAGTTGCCCAACTACCAAATGTCACCAAGCCCGGATCGGTCGCTTACCCAATCGAGAAAGAGATGCAAAGTACTCAGAAAGCAATCCCAAGTTCGAGTGGGTTTCCAAGTGCTTGGAAGTAGAGACTCCGAGACCTGCATGCAATGTAGTTTCCTTAAAACATATTTGTCTCCTTCCAACTGTGCTTCAAGGTTACAAAGGGTGTCTATTTCCTAGGATACAATGACAAACTACGATCACCACCAAACACTGGTGGTTGTGACAAACTAAGTTAGTACTTGAACACTATCATGATGACTCTACCGAGCAGAAATGCATGACAGAGAGGAAAACTGGGGGAACAAAGTGAATGGAGATTGCTTTCTCTTGCTTTTGCTTCTCATTGCTCAAGGTCATGGAAGGCCTCCTTATTTAAGAGCTTCATACCTATGTCGAAGTAAATGATCGAATAAAGATCATTTATCGTCATTACACACCGAGCTAGAAACGTCAGCCGTCGACCACCAATAGTCGATTGTTTCACTTGACGATTATGGATTCTCAATTAATTCATCCGTTACTCACTTAAACAGGTTTGCAAAAGAAAGATTCATGTGACAAAACATTGGTCGATTCATTTGGATAAATTTTATCCCGATTGGTCCGGTATTTGACTCATGTAAGTCGTGCTCGCATACGAGTCAACTTGGTTCAATGCAAAATCCGAATCTCTGGATTTGCACCCCCAACGAGTCCATGTATGAGTCTCTTCCCATGTATATTTTCACAATATCAATATTTATAATACATTATAAACTAACCCTAGATTAAAGTCTCATTCAATCTTCTTCATCCTCTGTCGCTCAAGCTTATTAGTCCGCTAATCCATACCGGAGATGCTATTATAAATATTCGAATCTTGTATTTGCAACTAGCACTCTGTTGTTTAGGGTCCTCTGTTGTTTGCAGGACACAAGCAAGTGTACTGCTGGAAGGGGTACTCATTTAAATCTAAAACGGGCAGAAAATGCAAGGGTGACTGTCAGCAAAATTCCAGGTGCATGTTGGCTCCAACGTAGCTTTCCTAACCATGCACGAATTAACTCTCATGATATCTTGCTTCCAGCTAATAGTCAACAATCTAATGAACAAAGTATTTGCTTGGGAGGAATGGATGAGAAAAATATGGTCCTCCTATATGGTGGGGTAGGATCGACCTCCACAACTATTTGAATTCAGGAATGGGTTTCCATCGTTTGATCATTGTTTCGTTTTGTATAGGTGAGGTCAATGTCCATTCTACAAGACGACATAAGGCAGAGGAAAGACTAAAATACAGGGTAAATTAGTTTTGCTTGGTGCTGGCGAGTTATTCTATTCACTACGGCAGGAACACAAGAAGTTGCAAAATCTGCTTCTCACTGAAAAGGGATGCAATTTATATATCCAAATCTACTCCAAAACGGGGCACTAGAAAAATTGGAAATGTCAATGGCTTCGTAACTGGGTCCCCTAAATGGTGCAACTCCAGAACTGCTGACACCGAGCTCCTACTCGGGCCATTACAATTGCTGCTTTAAGGAGACAAATAGGTTGTCTACCCGTCACTCCCGCTGGTGATGCAACTCCAGAGCTGCTGGCACCGCACTCCTACTCAGGCCGTTACAATTGCTGCTTTAAGGAGACGAGAAGGTTGTCGACTGCTCCTCTAAATTTTGTCGCTATGCCAGAGGATGCAATTGTCCAAAGTTCAATTGCTGGTTTTTGAATAGATAAAGATCAAATTACTTATTGCATGTGTGTTATTTGTTGGCTTATTGCCTTTGCTTACTTTCTCGAATAAAAGATTTCTTGTCTTCGTGCCACACATCAGCTAACTTGCTATGAGCTAATTAAATAGCTAGTAAAGTGTGGAATAGCTGGCTGGCTGGCTCTTCAATAGCCATGGAAACGGAACAGAGGAATGAAGAGTACACACCAATAAAGCAAGCACGTTACATTTCACTCTTGAATGTAACAAAGGTTGAGACCTTAATTCAACAGCTAATGCAAAGCTAGAAGGCATGGCCCTTTAGCAGATCACACAACATCGAAGCCACGCTAAGCCACAGTGATCAGAGGGACCACTGTACCACATTTCAAGTTCAATTTAGATGCTTCTTACTGTTCCCAAAGTCATCATAAATTCATAATGAATCCATAGACCATCTACACCATCTTGCAAGTAAATGCTCATTAATAAATGCTCAAGGACAGAAGTCAATACCCGAACCATAACCACTTGCTGCATGAAGAAAAGAGAAGGAAAAAAAAAATAGGACTGGAGTGAGGAGAGGCAAAAGAAGAGTGAGCAAATTAAAATCCTAAAAAAGGGGGGAAATCTAAAAACGTTGAAAAAGTAAGTGCTGAAAGAGGAGAAACAGGTATGGTGCGTTCTTGACTCCTTCATTAACAACTTGTAAATTTAAAGCCTGACTGATTCCTGTGAGAAAAAGAGAGGGAAAAAAAATTGGGATGTACTGAGAGTGGCACCAGCATCTTAAAGTTGCAATTTAAGGCCAGGATTTGAAGGCATTCAAGTCCAACCAACCAACAAAGATACCCCACGTTAATCCCCTTCTTCAATGCCAGCTTCAAATACCTGCAAGTTAAAGGAGAGAAGTGGAAGAACAAAACTAGCCCGTCAATTCTCTCTTCAGAGTTAAGGACAGTTCAAGGCAGACTTTATTTGCTGGACGGTGGTGCTTATCAAGTTATTGACTGTCATTACTGACTCCAGGTTAAGTTTTGCGGATGGCAAGCTGCTCATAAGAATTTGGAAAGCCACGGTGACCAGCGAGCCTGATGACCCACCCATAGGATTTGAGCTAGATGATGCCCCCTGTCCCCCTGTCGATCGTCCGTCTGGAAGAATGGTGAAGCCTGAAGGCAGGATGGGTATGTAGGAGGGATCCTCCCCACTCATGACAATGTTGATCGCTGGTAGATCGATAGGAGAGTAAACCACCGCCGAGCCCGATGCATCAGTGAAGCACTCTTGGAGTATCAACATGGTGTTCTGCCCTGAGTTGAGACCCTATTTATTCACCATCATAAAAGAGGCAATTAAAACTTTCTGACACTGGATGCTTTGTTTTCATTACAATCTAGCCTTCATAACTTGAGTAGTTGGCATTCATTTGCAGGTGAAGGTAATCAGAACTAGGCAAGTACCTATCTAGCAAAATTTTGAAACACAACTTGGTTTGCAATCTATCTAATGAAGTGACCTTTCATACAACCACAATCAGGGAGAGGAAATTAACGGGGATCGAGAAAGGAGACATACACGAAGAAGGGAAATGCAGTTCCCTGGATGGGATCCATTTGTGATATGTGCCACCTCTTGTACTGTGTTGCCATTTGAGAGAACATCCCACTGAAAAGAAGAACAAAAATACAGCAAAAAGTTACATTATTCGGAAACAACAGGGGGAGTTGAGCATTTGAACCTGTGTTCGAGTTCGTTCGTTCTTGAAGAAGCTGAAGACACTTTCAGGTGATATAGGAAGCCAAATAGAAGTTGCAGCACTGAGGACGACACCGTTAGGCTGGCCAACATCAGTACTCTTGTGAAGTGTAACCCTAACTCCTATGTCACTAGGTCCCGAGAGAGTCGTCCATTTATGACCAATTGATGAACCAACATTGGCACAGAAGTTGCTCACCATTCGTTGAGCAAGCTTCATCATACTCCTCTTACCGTCGGGTGACGGAGCAACTGATACAACATTTTAACAAATCATTCAATCATCTAGAATTTAGTTATTTGGATTGTCACCATTATACTTGGCTAAAGATTGCAATGGAGATAATATGTACCTCCGGCATCTCTAGTTGGAACTCCAGCAACAGAGAAACAAGCAAATCTTTCACACATTCGCTGAAGAGTGGTGAGCCACCGCTGCGCCCCAAACGCCATACCACTACTTATTAGGTCATTGAAGAGAACATGAACTGGATTTTTTTCTTCAATCTCCACATGATCAACCCAAGTGACCTACATCAAGATTACCAAATGCTGTTCAGTTAAGCTATGAGAACGGAGAAAGACGCAGCTATCATCACTTTACAGTATGCCAATACCTTAGAATAGCCATTAGGCACCTCCTCGATAAAGCAACCAGAAGGAAGCCTCCTTGACTGCGAAGCAAGATGATTATCTCGAGGAAAGTCCACCGAAACATCAGCTACTGCCCACATTCCTTGGTCAATTTGCTGGCAATAGCGAAGAAAGCAGAACTCACGAGTTGGAACCACTGGTGAAAGAACTTGCATCTCCGCATACATCTGCATTCTCTTGGATAGATCAGTATGTAGCATAAAGGAACAGTGTTTGGTACAATTACAAGAGTTTCAAGTAATGCAACATTACCAATATCAACGATCCACTTGAACTTCCTGCCATTCCTGAAGCCAGCACCTCAATAGGCCTTGCCTTGGAAACTATTGTGGGAAACAACTCTTGCCACTTACTCTGAAACATAATCAAATTCGAGTTAAAATGTCGTTTAAGAAGATCATGTGCCCTCTACACAATCAAGATGGAAACGTACTGCATCCATGAACATGTCAACCAATGCCAAAGCACTCATAATGACCAAAGCTGAATCCCTCGATGCCTCAATTCGAGTATCCAGTAACTTGAGTTGTTGGCCAGGCCTCTGGAACATCCTTTCATAAGTTTCAAGTTGAAGCATGTCCCTTCCATCGCTGCCCGACTTCACCCAGAGGGGTTCATCAGTCTGCACTAGCCTGATGAATTCCTCCATTGCATTGGTGGCCATCTCCACCATTAGAGGCTTTTCAAGCTCGGAAGTTGCTGTTGGAAATGCATATGGAAAGGCCGAAGAAGAACTCCGACAGAGAAGGTCAAGATCAAGAGAGGGGCTTAATCCTGGATTGCTATATCCCCCGACCGATAAGTCAAGTGAAGATATGGATAGTGGCTGAACTGGGGGAAGCTGGGTGATTGGCCTTCCAAGGTATTTTGATGCCATACTTGAGACATGATCGAGCTGCAATTGGTAGCAAGGAGGAAGGGAGGCAACATAGTTAACCTTAATTATCACAGGTAACAATGGTGCTCATTCAACAACAAAATTCATGAAGTTAATACTGTACAATTAAATGACGATGGCATATTTATGATTATTTAATCTTCATTAAAATTAGATTAACATGTGTTGGTGACTAAAGGATCACCCGTTTAAAGCCAAAGTAGCAAAACAAAAGTGACCTCTTGATTTGTCGACTTGTTGATAACAACTGGCAAACTAGTTCTACTCCAAGAGAATAGCAACCGATTTAGTGATTCAATCTCTTTCTAGATACATTAGAGCAGCAATTTCTGACTCAAACAATGATTGAATTGCCATATTTTGGAGCCATTGTCTACTTGAAGCAATAATATGTGTTCATTTCCAAACAAGGGTAGTGAGCTTGATGCTTACCTCTTCCTTCAACCTCGCATTCTCCATGCGCAGCTTCTGCTCGTCGAAGTAGGAGTCCTCATTCGACGGCGGGCCGCCGCAGGAGGGGCAGATGACGTGTTTGAGCGCCTCCCTCATGGCGATGTTCTCGCACCGGATCTTGTCGTTCTCGGCGCGGAGGAGGCAGTTGTCCGTCCGCTCTTGTTGGGCCTGCAAAGTAGCAGAGTGTCATCAAACAACGCCAAAGGTCGCTCCTTTTATCTCAAAACCGTATCAAAATTCAATTTGGGGATCGTGAACAGCAAGCCAAAGAGGATGGAAAACAAAATGATCGAGAGAGGTTAGTTGCCTTCATCTGCGTCCGGCGATTCTGGAACCAGAACTTGATCTGCCGCGGCTCCAGCCCCAGATCCCGGCTCAGTTGCATCCTCTGCTTCTCGTCGGGGTGCGGGCACACCTTAAACATCCTACGCAACAAACAAAACCCATGAGAAGGCGAAGCCAGTGCCGCAACACAAACACCATCAAAATCTCTAAAGCGAGTAGAATGGTTCAAGGAAACAGAGCATACGCTTCGAGATCCTGAATCTGGCGCGGAGTATGCCGGTGATACCGCTTCTTCCTCCCCTGTGAGTCGGGAACATCTTGCTCATCGCCGGAGTCCATCCTCGCCGCCGCCGGCCGCCGCTCCCAACGCCCGCACCGCCTCTTTCCTCTCTCCTCTTTCCTTTTTTTTTTTTTTTTTTTTGCTCTCACTCCTACTGCCACTGCTGCTCTGACTTCAAGCGGTTACAGGTGAGTATCCGCTAAGCGATCGCGGGAGATGATGGCGTCTATTTCCAAGGCGTCGCAACGCTCCCTTCCGCCGCCTCGTGTTCCTCTCCTCCTCCTCCCCCTCCTCCTAAAGGTGGCGCCTTTCAAATCAGTCTCCTCATGATCTGGTCGAGCGAGCCAAATGAGGAAACCGGCGGTATGCGCATCGCTGATATCGGCCGCAATCCAGGCGGATTCGACCGGCTCCGTCTCGGCCTCTCCCCTTATTAAGACGCTACCGAGAATTCCTCCCTTTCTCTCTCTGTATTTAAAGCTAACAGCAACTGACGCGATTTAAAAGGCCGGGGCTTTAAAATTGCTGGATTTTGGACCCATATATAATTATCCTCCTCTCCAAACCATATCTACGTAATTTATTACTTGTAGACTACACAATGATTTTATTTTACTCCGCCAAATTCTTCTCCTACATTTTCATTTTGCTCCCAAATCCTCCTATCACTCCCTTGCTCTTTCTTCATCTACATCCAGCAGCAACCGCTACGTACGTTACTACACTCCAGACATGCATTTGGCCGTAAAATTCACCAAAAAGATTTGATCCTGATCCGGTAGTCATCTTCAATTGTACATGTTCCAGAATTAAAGAACGGAAAGAGAAAGAGAGAGGGCGCGCTGGCGCTGCCTCTTGATCTGCCAGCTCTCTCAGCCACCATCCTCTCATCCTCTCTCATGTGTCCTGTTTCTGTCCTCTGAAATAGAAACCAAGTGACCACTAAATGACCACTGATCAATCCAGCTCAAGCTTCAAACCTCACCACCGCTCATGCTCAAAAAAAAAAAACACACTCAATGAACGCAACTCTGAATCCGTCGTCTAAACGAACCCGAGCGTCGATGCGGCAGTGAATCAATGCGAGCAATCAAGAGTTCTGGTCAGCGGCGCAGGGTTATAATGGTTTTCTGGTAGAAAAATTTATGGTTGTGAATTCAAAAACACAAATTTTGATCGATGGATTGGATTTTTGATTGCCGAAAAGGTTAAAAGATAGTCAGCAATTATCTGAAACCAAGCGAACTAACCAGAAAAAAAAAAAAAAAGGGTCAAACCACGCAAGATTTGTGGGCTCCTCTTGAACATAAACAAAAGTAAACAAAAAAAAAATCTGACACTTCGCAATTATATTTTATTTATTCACGGAGAGGAAGAGAATGGCTGCCTCCATCATGCGTGCACAAGCTGCAATTTTTTTTTTAATGTTAAATTCAATTAATCTGTTTTCGCAACCTCAAAAAGTTGTGATCGAACTTTTTGGGGATTTCTTGGGAATGGAGAAAAGAGAGAGATGGTACGGGTGATAATAAAGCTGGGATTTAAGGCCGCCGGACGAGAGTTTGGTGGCGGAAGTCCGATCGCAATAAATAAAAAGCGCGGGACGAAGAGCCGAGCATCGCCGTCGCCGTCGCCGTCGGTGGATCTCTCGTCACTGCTTTCTCCGTTTTGCCCATATCGAGCGCGAGACACGTGCCAGTTTCCCCGCTCATTTAGTTACCTCGGGGTTTGACCGCGCGACCCGGGCCGGCCTAGACAATTCTGGACCGGCCAGCCCCAGACCGGAGTCCAACATGACCAGGTTCGTGAGTCGTGCTAGCTATACGCCGACATGATTTTATAAATGTTTTGTAGTAGATTTTATAAGAAAAAAAAATCATTCTGTATGAAAAATTATAATTTTAAAAAATATATTTAATCAATTCCTTTATAATTTTAAATCTTGTAACTATTTTTGTAATCTTCCAAGCGAATTACATTTAGCCATACATAGCTCAACCCAAGCCAAATTAAATTAGAACTCACTAAATTAAGCCGAATCAAATTTAATATACTTCATTACTTCATCATAAAAATAAAATAATGATATTATTCTAATTATTTTTTTTGTTTTTATTTATCTGTTAATTTTGAATATTTACAGAGTAAATCAAGAAAGTATAACTTCGATTTAATTCTTTTTCTTTGGAAAAAAAAGGAAAATATTCATACCTATTTAATTTATAATTTTTCAAATTTAAAAATATATAAATATATATATATAGGTCACGGTTGTTTTCACCACATCACACCTATCTTAAAAAAATAAAGCTTATTATTATATTTACACACTATTTAAAAGTTTACTAAATTAGGAGAATTTACACCAACAGAATTAGTTTTCCTCTCACGATATGAAATTCTTATAAAATATTCATGTCTTTTAGCATACTCAAACACTAAATAGTAATCTAAAAAATCAATATGCACAAATCTACTTCTACAATATACAAAAATATTCATGTCTTGTATGTACTTGCTCACTAAATGTAAGAGCTAAATGCAAGATTGAGAGCACTTTGACTTAAATTTTTTTAAAAAAAAAATCTTGAAGAGGTTAATTTTTTTATTTTTAGTTAGGGTTCTATTGGAATGATGATCTAGCCTCATTGGTCATAACTACACACCATTTTTGTATGCATTATGCATTTTTGACCAAATATTTTAGCATATAATTAATACATTTTATTTTATTAAGAGAGCTGAATTGTATGAAGAGGAGTCATGATATAATAGTAAAATTGTTAATGTGTAATTTGGAGGTCATTAATTTGAATTGTGGAAACAGTCTCTTGCAAAGCAATATAAGACAGTATACAATAGGCTTTTTCTGGAACCCATATTAATTGATCAAACAACCAAAGGCCAAATTTAATAAGATTAATTAAAAAAATTTATTATGCACGGTTGGATAATTAATTATAAGCAAATTAATGATGCAGTTGGTCAATTATCCATCTCAAAGAATACCACATGGTTTACGGGGAACCATCTCTACAATGTGCACTGTGCCATGATTGAGAAACGTCAACTTCTTGAGCCCTTGCCCTTAGTCGATCGATCCACAAAAGAAATGGAATATTAAGCAGTTAATTAATTGCCACACAGCCTATTAAACCATAATTAAGGCATCATTCTAATTTAATTTCATTTCATTTTGATCTTGAAATACGAATAAAAGAGAATGCATAGTATTTAACTTTGATAACTCAACCAACTCCACAAGGACCATCAACAGCCTTCTTAAAGTCTACTCCTTTTGTCCATAAACCTCCAAACTTGTTTGATTAGCTTTCATCCTCCTCATTGCCAGCAGCATTTTAGTTGTCATTCTTTGCATTTATGAGCAAATATGTTCATGCATCAAATTAATATCTATATATTCAAGTTTTTTTTCTTAATACCTTATATATAGATGGTCATTTACTTAATTAGCTTCTTTTATGTGTGTGTGTGTGTGTGTGTGATAAATTGAGTCCATGTAGCACATATGCAAATGCTGTGAAACAAAAGTATGAGTTATGTTTTCTTTTTCATATCATTTTTTTTAATTAAGCAAATCTAGATATAGTTTATATACTCTCTATTTTGAAAAGAAACTCTTGTTCTGTCCTTTTTTTTCCTCTATATTTGTAAATAAATTGATCTCTCTTCTTATCTAATGGGGAAAAATTATCTTGGGTTTTTCATTCTCAACTTTATCTTCTTTCTTGCCTTTTGTCTCTCTTCTCTTGATCTGATTTGTAAATCGTGTTGTCTTTTTTTAAAAATTTCTTCTATTTGAGTAGTCCCCCGTGTATAAAATCGATCATAGAGATTTTGTGTGACTAGGTGTGGTCAACATTTTGAATGTTCTCAACAACAAGTCCGTAGGTTCATTGAGGATGAAAGTTATTCTCCTGCTATCTCGTGCTCCCACTAAAACCCTTGTATGTTGTATTAAGGCAGGTTCATTGAGGGTGAAAGTTGTTCTCCTACTATCTCGTGTTCCCACTAAAACCCTTGTATTTTGTATTAAGACAGGTTCATTGAGGGTGAAAGTTGTTCTCCTACTATCTCGTGTTCCTACTAAAACCCTTGAACTTTGTATTTGGGAAAGGACTTTAAGGACCAATATATTGTTTAGGATCAAATGTTTGTTGTTTCACAACTCTTCTTTATAAGCTAAGATCCTCGCACCTTTATTAGGAGATCATCATAAAGTTACAAAATGATCATATCTATATTATTTATCTATATTTGTTGGTGAAGATGAATATTATTTCTAGTTAATAAGATTCAAAACAATTAATAGGGTTTTGTTTTATAATTGAACTTAAAGAGAGGAGTTGTGAGATATATTGGTGTAATCATGCCCTAGAAATGTAATTTTGATGTTTGATAGTATTTAAGTTAAGGAGGATAATGCGATGTCTCACTTTCGTGTTAAGAAAGCCCTAAAAGGTCAAATGACTCAGATGCAAGGTGATAAAGTTCAAGGAGGCTTAAGTTTGGATTCTTGGTAAGAAGAAAAGTCTAGACAAATCAGGAGATCAGATGTAATGCAAATGAAGATCTAGAGACACAAAGACTCCAAGCATGAAAGTCCAAGGAACAAGGTTCTTTGACATGAGGTAAACGAGAGTCAAAGGTAGATGGAGTCTAGGTGAATTCAACCATTAAAATAGCTAAGAACAGCGTTGATATAGCCTGAGTGAACCCAATAGGGTTGTTGTTCTCTTTTACACCCCTCCGCGGATCAACACTCTCTAAGCCTCTATTTGGATGGGATGAGGAAAGGTTCATTAACAAAAGGGGAATGGAGGAGAAGGAATGGAAAGTGAGGGAAAGTAAAATATTTATGTTCCACTTGTTTGAGAGAGAAGGAAGGTTGATTAACATAACATGTGTTATCTTTTTTGGTAGGAAATGGAGGGGAATTAAAGTTAAATATATAAAATTACAAAATTAGGTCTCATATCTAATTACAAAATTAGAGTGTCGTTCTTCGCCGCATTTTAACTCCGAAACATTTCCCGGATCACTCCGTAGCCAGAAAGTTACGATCTTGGAGAGGGAGGAAAAGATCCTTCCACATTGAGCTCTAGGTCAATTCTTCATCTTCCTCGGAGCGGTCTACAAACATAAAGTTTTCTTGGAAGCTCAACGTTAGTTTTTACTCACAAGACACTTGTTTTTATTACTTGATATTAGTTTTCTAGAAGCAATAATATTTTGTTTTGGGAGTAGAGAAATTAAGTTGTTTACAAGTATGAGGTTGATTTGTTTACTCCTTGTGATCCCTACCTTTTTATTTTGATGTTTCCTTTGCTGTGTCTACTCCGATCGATAACTATCTCCTTACTTGTGGAGCTTCTCAGAATGTGTCATTCCAAGGCCAAGTTCTCCTTCCCGATTCACAAGAATCATCTTTTTCCCTAGGAACCTTCGTCGATGGCGTCTTCTCCTCCTCGTCCTCCAATTCTATTCTCCCTTCCTTGATTTGCTAATCTCTTCACATCTTCACCCAGCCAACGTGCTATAATTTTTTCCTTCCTTGGTGCATTCTATAGGCATCACAAAGGCACTCAAGGAAGGAGGGCATCTCGGTGTTGCTAGAGCTAGCGGTGTCATCAATGGTGAAGAAGGTGAGATTGTCGAGAAATAGGATCAAATTAGAACAAATTTTTGTTTGGTTCCCTTACCCTTACCCCCAAATCGGGTTGTAAGAAAATCTTCCATTTCATGGGGAATGATGGTCAGAGCTTATCCTTACTTGTCTTTCCTTTTCTTAGCTCACTCCCTCCCAAACAAGGGTTAGAGTTCTCCTTCCCCTTATTTACTCTTCCCTCCCCTTCCCTCATCTCCTCCCAAACAAAGGGTAAGGACTCAGATAGCCTTCAACCACTCCATCCCGCTTGGTTACAACAACTCTTACACATATACTCCAACTATGTCAAGCGGGCCTTCTCCGCTCACTACCTTTGACAAGTACTTAATGTCTATAGTTATCTCATACTTAATCGGACTTCATTCGACTCTACTCTTTAGTATGACTTGGAGAGGGACATGTGATGGCATCCGAGCCTTGCCATCCAGAGGAATCCTTGCCGAGCTGATCCTCTTCAGCCCATCACTTCTATCAGACTTAATTTGACTCCACTCCTCAGTCCAACTTGGAGGAGGAACATGTAATGGTATCCGGAGTTACTCCCGAGCACTTGACCTCACTTTCTGACCCACAAGTCTCATTTCCCGAGCACTTAACTTTCATCCAACAACATCCCATTTGGGCTCAGGGAGCACGTTCGGGATACATGCTCCTGAGGACTTGGTGCCACCAGCAACATCCCATTCGGGCTCAAGAAGGTCGCTTGGATCTGAGCTCCCATGCACTTGGTGCCACGATGAAGATCTCATTCGGAATTGAGAAGGGTACTCACTCCTGAGAACTCGGCCTTCATTCTGTGGTATCCCACTCGAACTTTGGTCATTTCCTCCTAAGCACTCAACACTCGTCCTGAGGCATCCCACTTGAACTCGGGTCATTTCTCGAGCACTCAACTTCATTCCCAAACCAACCGATGTCTACTCCCAAGCACTTGGCTTTCATCCACAACGTCCCATTCAGACTTAGAGATCTAGAAACTTGGTAATTAAATACTAAACAAATTCGACACTTGGCTTCAACTTCTGACAACCTGGCATAAGGCGACACCTAGGCAACAACTCGACAATGTCCGGTATATAGTCTAATGATTGTCGCCCTTGGTACCATAATCGCCGGGAATGTCAAGTATACGGTCTAATGATTGTTGCTCTTGTACCCTAACCGCCCTTCATTCAGCCATCTAGTGGACTACGTTGAGATTCCCTTTTGTATATATAAGGATCAATAGAGATAAGTGAAAGGGATGATGGTTTTCTTATCGCATGCGGAGGAAACTCTTCTCCACCAACAATCTCTCTCTCTCTCTTTCTCTCTCTCTCTCATGCGCATTTCTTCTCTCTCGCATTTCTATGGGTTTTTGTTAGGACCTGTGTGAGCTAGAGGAGGGTGAATAGCTTCAATCACTTCCTTTCTTGATCTTGTGCTCGTTGTTTAAATGTGCAGTGGAAACCTTAACTCAAAGTTGACGTCACATGCGCAACTCCAAGATTTACTTGGTATCCACCTCTTATGGCGACTAATCCAAGATCTACTCTTAGCGATCTCCCTCCACTAGAATCTTCTTTTTTTTCATATACTTTTCAAAGGAAGAGAAACCTCTTACAATCTTGTTCTTGCAAGGACAAACAAGAAAGGCAAATACAAAAGCAAATTAAAGCAAAACTAACTTTACATATGAAATCTTTACTTTGGAAGCTTGCTTGTTGCTTTGGATAGCCTCTTTATGGTTAGAAATGCAGCTGCACTTCATCTCTAACTCCTCAAGATTTCGTACCTTCTCCTCTAAATGAAACCCTTCTTATGCAGTTGTTGTTTGGATTGATTTCTACCTATCATTGATTGACCTTACTCATAAATAAATTGTCACGTCAATTCCGACCGTTTAAACCTATAGAACAACTATTTTTACCTAATCGATTGCTAGCTGTCAATCGATTGCACCAATCATTTCCAAAGCATTCTGTTCGCTGCTAAATAAGCTATCAATTGATTACCTAATTAATTGCATCAATTGATTGCTCAAGCAACAAACTTGAAATTCTAAATTTAAGGTTTGCTAATTAATTGCCACTTGTTAACCTTGATTTTAATCTTTTCAAGGAGAAATTCATGTCTTTCTTGGTATCCAATTGACCTTAACCTATCAAGACTTTCTTTGCTCAACATCTAATCACTCTTGAACTATCAAGACTTTCCGTTGTCAAATATCTGATCAACCATGACCTAATGAGATTTCATCGTCACCTAGTATTTAGTTGACCTTAACGTACTAGGACTTTACTGTTACCTAGCATCCAGTTATCCTTAATCTGCCAAGACTTCCTCAGTCATGTCAAATGTCCAATTTTTCATGACTCACTTGGATTTTTCTCTGGCTATTTTTTTGTTGAATTTTTTATTACCAAGTGTCTGATTAATCTTGACCCACTTGGACTCTTCTTTTGGCAACTTCCTGTTGAACTTTCAATTACCAAGTGTTCTATCAACCTTGACACACTCGGACTTTCCTCTTGCTAACTTTCTGTTAAACTTCTGACTTCTAGTAAGTATCTAGTTAATCTTGACCTCCTTGATTTATCATGTCAACTCTTTGTTGAACTTCTAACATCGTCAAGTGTCAGGTCAAACTTAACCTACTTGACTTCTTGTGTCAACTCTATGTTGGACTTCTGACATCATCAAATATCTGGTAAACTTTGACCTACTTGACTTTTCGTGCCAATTTCCTATTGGACTTCTACAATCGTTAAGTATCTTGTTAGCCTGAACCTACTTAACTTCTTATGCTAATTCTCTATTGGACTTTTGACATCGTCAAATATCTGATCAATCTTGATCTACTTGACTTCTTTACTATCAAGAATCTAGTCAATCTTGACCTATTCGGCTTTTCTTCATTGTCAAGTATCTAGTCAACATTGACCTATTTGACATCTTACTAATATATTGATCAAACATTGAAACTCAAACTCGAGTCAATCTAAACTTAGTCAACCTTGACCTGAGGTAGATTGCACCAATAGTTTTATTTCATAGTCTAGAGCTGACTTGACTGTTGGAAGGGTCGCACCAGCAACGCTGGCCCCCATTGACGCGCTTTGACTTGTAGGCCACGAAGAGCATGCTGGAGAATAATCGAAGTTTCTACCTTGAAGGCAAAGTGAGAGGAGCCCGGGTGGATGAAAAAGGACACCATCAAGTGTAATGATCAATTGATACAAGTAAATCATTCGATTAATTCACTGTAGAATAGAAGGAGATATTTTTGTTCCAGGTTTAGGGTTTGTAAAACCCCAAATTATGCTGAAGGGTTGACAATAGTTGATAGATATAGATGTATCAATTGACTGATAAACTATAGAACAAAAGGGGATTTTCTATTGGGAGTTCAAGGTTTACAAAATCCAAAATCATGCTGAAGGGTTGACAATAATTGACTAATACACAAAATCAATTGATTGATATGCCAAAATCCCAAAGTAGGTTGAGGGTTTTGCACAACAACCCTAACAGTCAAGTTATTTAGTTGATTGATGACGAAGAAAATAAAATATTTCTCAATCATCTATACAACTCGGCTGATCGATATCAGTCGATTGATGTCGATTAGGAAACAAAAAAAAAAAAAATTGGATTGACTATTCAACTCAATTGATTATTATTAATTGATTGTTCATGGGCATCAATCGATTAATGTACTAAGACCTCAAAGTAGATTAAGGGGTTTACATAGTAATTCTAATAGTTAGATCGTTAAGTCAATTGATTATATGGTTAAGGAAATAGAATGTTTCTCAATCGACTGTCCAACTCGACTAATCAATATCAATCGATTGATATTGATCAAGAAGAAAATAGAAACTTTTAATTGACTATTTAACTCAACTGAATTATTATCAATTAAGTGTTCATGGTCATCAGTCGATTGTTTCTACTATTAAGTAAACAAAATGTTTACAGATTCAACTATTACACTTGACTGATTGTGATTAGTACTTGATCGATGAATAGTGATAGTAGACTGTATTTAAATTATCAATAAAATCAAATAAGTTTTAGAAATCATTTTAACGGATCAATTATTTGTTGGAAAACCAAATCATTTAATTGATTTCCAATTAGTCGACTAATGTTTAAAGAAAGTTCATAAGGGAATCATCTTTGATTTCTACCAAGAACATTCATATCAAGCTTGACATTTGTGTTGATTCTTGTTTGAGATTTCTTGAGCTCAACATCCAATCTTGGTGCAATAGTTTGAAGGAGAAGAAGTTTATTTCTATAAGTAAACTTTTTATATTTTTCCATTCTTCACTTTCAATTTTTATTGTAATACTTGTTGTAAGAGATTTTTCCACCTCCGAATCTTGTCCGAGGAGGAATTCAATAGTGATGGCAAGCTAGGACTATGTCTTGAAGTAGTAGTTGTGAACCTAGTAAAATCTTAGTGTTGTGTTTGTGCTCTCAATTTCATTTCAAATTTTCGTTGCACAATCTAATTGACGAATCGAAGTTATTCACGTCTCCTATAAGATCGCATCGGTCCTAACAAGATGGTCATTGGTATCGTGATTAACTACTTTGATCAAAACCAACAAGAGAAGATTTTTATTGGTGTAATCAACTCCTGGTCAAGGTTTGACCAAGTTGATCAAGCTCAAGTTGATTCGAGTTGGGATTTTAATGTTTGATCAATATGTTATTTGGTCGAGTGAAACGTCAAGTATGTCAAGGTTGACCAGATACTTAAAAGTCGATTAATATGTTAAGTTGATTGAACAAAAAGTTAAGTAGATCAAGATTGACTAAATACTTGACAAGATATGAAAAGTTCAAGTCGATTACGGTAGATCAGATACTTGGTGGTCGAAAATCCAATATGGAGTTAATACAAGACGAAAACTTCAAATAGATCACGGTTAACCAGACACTTAGTGATCGAAGTCTAATAGGTAGTTGGCAAAAGAAATGTCCAAGTGAGTCATGATTAACCGGACACTTGGAGGTTGAAAGTCCAATATGGAATTGGCACAAGATGGAAAGTCCAAATGAGTCACAATTATATTGACCAGACACTTGACAATTAAAAGTCCAATAGATAGTTGGAAAGAGAAAATTTCAAGTGGATTACGGTTGACCAAATACTTGGTAGTTGGAAATCTAATAGGGAGTTGACAAGAGGAATGAAGTCCAATAGATTAAAGTTGATCAGATGTCAAGTAACAATGAATTCTTGGAAGGTCAAGGTTGATTGAATGATAGGAAACGAGGAAGTTTTGATAGAGCAAACTTCCGAAGGCCATAAATTTTAACTCAGATATCAGAACGAGGCAATCTAAGGTAATAAATGGAGCTCATTCAAATATTTATATTTTTACTCAATATCAGTCGACTAACTATGGGTATTAGTTGACTAATTTTGATCATAACTGAATAGAAGCAAGTTGGTTTAATTGCTCGACTCGACTGATAACATCAATCGACTAATGGTTGATATCAGTCGACTGATGGCTTCAGAAATCGAACAAAAATAAATGTTAGGACACTTTGGGAGCTAGAGGGGGTGATTAGCTCCAATTGCTTCTTTGATGTTCATTTATAGCAAAAACTTGAAGCAATGTTAAAACCCTTAATTTTACTTAGTATCCACCTCTTTTAGGTGACTAATCCAAGGGTTCACTCTCTTCGCTCATAGTACACTATGAAAACCTATTTCTGGGAGGCACAGAAATTTCGTACAAGCAAATACGAGAAACACAATAAGAAATACAATAAAAATAAGGAAATAAATACAATAATAAAGGACCTTTGCTTATGATCTCTTGTTATTGTGAATTATCTCTTGATACTTGGAAATGTAATAACACTTCGCTCTAAGAATCACCAAGAATCGGCGGAAAATTTGAAGAAGAAGAAGAGTTGTTGATTTAAATCCTTCGAATGCCTTATATCCAACGAATTAGGGTTTCCAATTATTGGCCTTACTCCCAATCAATTGTCAAGTCAAATCCGAGCAAATCCAACCGTCTAAACCTCATAACGGCTCTTTTCTTCTTCTTCTCCCAATCGATTACCTAATCAATTCACTTAGGCTAAATCGATTACCTAATCGATTCACCAAGCCTTGTTTTCTCATGACTAAGCTCCCAATCTATTGGGCACCTTCCCAATCGATTTAGCTTCATGAGAAAGCCTCTCCTATTCGATTACCTAGTCAATTTGGGAAACCACTATTCGTTCATGTTTTCTTCCAATCTATCACCTGATTGATTGACCTCATTATGAGAATTTGTTCCTAATTAATTGAGCAACCTTCTTAATCGATTAGGATATGCATAATCAATTAGCTCAATCGATTGCACACTTCTTGTGCTCTCGTGACAAATGCCGTAATTGATTAACTAATCGATTAAAGAAAGTTTAATTGATTATCCTAATCGATTATCCAACCTTTTGTTCTCGGTAGAAAATAGATCACTTGATTGATTAGCTTTGGGTCAATCAATTATCCAATCGATTGTCCAACCCTAACTCACTTAACATGATTCTAGGGTTCCCTTACCCAACATCTGATTAATCATAACCTGTTGGGACTTTTTCTCCAAGTGTCTAGTTAACTTTTGATCTACTTGGACTTTTCATCTCGTGCCAACTTTCCGTTAGATTTCTGATCACCAAGTATGGTCCTCCTTGATCCATTTGAATTTTCCTCTTGCGTAGCCATAGTTAGGATTTCCCTTTGCCAACGTGTGACCCTCCTTGACCCACTTGGACTTTTTTTTTCCTAACCGCAGTTAGGATTTTACCCTTTCCTAACTCTCAAGTTAGGACTTTGCCTTGCCTTACCTCCAGTTAGGACTTTACCCTTGCCTAACCCTTGAGTTAGGACTTTGCTAGTCAAGTATCTGATCCTCCACGATTTACTTGACTTTCCTCCCACATATCAGTCAACCTTGACCTATTTAACCTCTTTCATATATTCTCTAAACATATTGTCAAAACATCGAAACTCAAACTCGAATCCACTAGAGCTTAGTCAAACTGGTCAACCTTTATCATGAGGATGATTGCTCCAATAATCTCCCAACAGTAAGTCAATTTGATTAATTAATTCAACTGATGACATCAATCAATTGATGGTTGATATCAGTCGACTGATGTCGATTAGGAGTTGAATAGAAGCAGGTCGATTCGATTGTGAGGTTTGATTGATTATTATCAGTTGATTGATTGAATGAATCAGGCAGTTGATGTTCAAATAATTGATAAAATTAGATAAATTTCAAAAAGTTCAAAAGTCATTTAATGGTAGGAATAGTATCAAAGATCATATTAATCGACCGATGGCTAAAATCAGTCGGTTGATAAGAGAAAATCAATTCCGATCTAAAAATTTTAAAAGAGAGATTTCGAGGAGATTTTCATCCAATTCTTTGAGATTTAAGGATGAAGCTTTATTGTATTTCCAGACCAAGAGACATTCTCAGGCAATGAACAATGATCAAAAGTGAGATTCTAGTAAAATTATTTACATTATTGTATATACTTTTATATCTTGTATTGATGTTGTATTATTGTGAAATCTTTTGTGAGTGGTTTTTCTGTTTTAAGAAAATTTCTAAAAAAGAAAAGATTTAGTGGAGGTAAATTGCTAAGACTAGGCCTTTGATCAGTCATCTTAAAAGGCGGATATCAAGTAAAATAAAAATGTTATATATGTGATGTCAAGTTTGATTCAAATATTTCACTATGTATTTAAATGACAAGTCCACAATCAAAATGAATAAATCGGAGCTATTCACCTCACTCCTCTTCTCTAGCTGATATAAGAACTAACAATTTTTACCTTAGCATATAGTTGTAGAACCTTTCATGAAGTCACTTTTTAAACTAAATAAGAAATTTATGATATAGTTTTTTTTTTATAATATATACTAAAACAAATTATTTTTTTTATCAACTACTTTAGCATATTTGAATTGAAAAGAATGTTTTGTAAGTTAAAGATGGCATCTAAAATATTTTAATCAATTCGTATCATTTTGCCCATGAGAAAATTATTTTTGAGAAAATAAAATAAAAACATCCGATAGGTTTCTTTAGAATCTTAAGTGAATTATTATAAATAAATAAATTAGAAAAGTACTTCTGATTAAATCAGAATGACTATCAAATATGGATTATTTTTAGCATTTTAAATCAGAAAAAATATTTTTAATTAAAGATGATTATCACGAAGTCTTTTTTTTTAAAAAAAAAATCATAAACTTGTTTAAAATTAAAAGTGAAATCATTTAAATTTTTTAAGTTAAAAAAAATCAAATTTTCAGATAAAATATCATGATCGCCCTAATTACTGTCTCACTAATTTTTGTCTGGGCAAAATAAGAAAGTTTAGATTAATAAAAAAACTTCAAAAGAAAAAAGAGTTCATCTTATGTAGAACCAATAGTGTAAAATATTTATCAGATGTGTAATGGTTAGATTCTCCAATAAATATTAAGAGATGTAAAGTTCTAAGTCTTAATTGTAAGGGTGCGTTTGATTGAGGGTTATCCTTGATAACCTTGGTTATCCATCCAAGATAATCAACAAAAACTCTATTTGGTTTAGATAATCGATGATTCCTTAGTAATGTTCCATGCCCGATACGTCAGCAAAAGGGGCATACAACTAGGAATTGGAAAACCTCGGAAAATTGAGGTTTTTCTTGATTCCGGGGTTATCGATTTTTTTTTACCCAAAATATCCTCGGATAAAAGAAAAATGTGAAAATGTAAAATGTAAAGAAAAAAAATGAAAAATATAAAAAATAAAATAAAAAGTAAAAAAATTATTAAAAAATAATTAAAAATAAAAAATGGTAAAAAACTAAAAAAAACATTAAAAAACATTAAAAATACAAAAAAACATTAAAAAAAAGACAAAAAAATTAAAAAAATATTAAAAACATTAAAAAAAATAGAAAAACGTAAAAAAATTTAAAAAAGAAAAAAATGTTAAAAAGCATTAAAAAAATTAAAAAATAGAAAAATGTAAAAAACCGTAAAAATAAATTTTTTTTTAAAAAGTAAAAAAATAATAAAAAACAAAATAATATATAAAAATAAAAAAATGCGAAAATATAGTAAAATAGAATAGAGTTTAAATAATAATAATAATAATAATAATAATAATAATAATATTATTATTATTATTATTATTATTATTATTATGTATAGTTGATTTTGTAACTAAGGGTAATATAGTAAAATCTTAAACTAGGTTATTTATTAAAACCTTCAAACAAACATATTTTTGTTGCATTACCTAGATTGAACCAAACAACATTTGGTTATGTTTTATTCCCATAACTTTGGTTATGTGATTACCAGGTAATCACATCTGGTAATCACATAACCAATGTTATACATGATAACTTGAACCAAACGCACCCTAAGAGATTTTTTCCTCCAACGAGGAGTGAGTTTAAGAATGTCTATAATCTAGATAAGTTTTTATGAGTACTTTATAATTTATCTTAATGATCAATAAATTTTTTTTTGATAGAACTAAATTGAACATCTTTAGAATTTATCAGTTTAAAAAACTGGATATTATAATGTAAAATATTTTAAGAAGTATATGCATATGCATGATTAAAAGAAAGCAAGGTAAAAAAATCATGGCCAAAAATAAAAAAGACATAAAAAATATCAAATATTACGTTTTTTTAAAAAAAAACATGATGCTAAAGGTGTCCCATCAATTTTTTTTTTTTCTAAAATATCTATGATCTTAACATTGATATGTCTAAACGTTATCAAATAATTACTATAATATATAAAAGTTATCATGTAGCTACTATAATATATAAAAATTATTAAATAATTATTACTATAATATTATTCTCTATTTTTAATGCTATTGTAGTAATAATGATTAGCTGGTACAATATGTAGAAATTATTATGTAGCTAGTACATTAGAACACCTTAAAAAAAATACTATTGTAATATTATAGTAACTACTTAATTGTTTTCTATGTATATTTTAAAGTGATTTTCATTCAATCGAAATAATCTTGGTAAATTGATAAATATGTTTTTATATAATAATATTTAGAGTTAAGAATTGGTGGTTTAAAATTTTAAAATTTAAGATTTAGTTATAATGTGTAACCATTACTCAATAGTTATTATAATACGTAGTAGCTACTTAATAATAGCCACTCCAATATAAAAATTATTTATTTTTCATTTAATTAAATTGAATTATAAACTCATTTTAAACCCAGTACGTATGGTAAAAAATGATTCACTCATCCCAACTAATTTGTTTATAGATTAACACATAAGAGATAAATTATGAATGATTATAAAGAAAACAGGGTTAGGCATGCTAAATTTCAATGCAAAAACTTATATGGCAATATCACATGTCCCGTAGGACACCATTTTAAACCCACTACGGTACTATTGGTAGTTGGAATAAACGGTATTTTCAATATACAATCACTAACGTGGCATCCTTTTCAATTTTTTTTTTAAAAACAGAGACGCCCGTTATTTGTAAAATTTGGATCGCTCTTTTATTAATTGTTGCCCAAAAGTCATTTAAGATTTTTTTTAAAAAAAAAATCATGTGCAATCCTTCGACATTTTTGACTAATTTTTTTCCGTTCAACTCATTAAAACCAAAGACTCCACATCCAACTCGCGTTAATTTGTTGTATCATGAAATATACAGGGCAGTAAAGTTGAAGATGTTTATATTCATTTTAAACGTTATTTACATTCAGTCTTTCTATACGAAGGAAGGAAGGAAGATAAATTATAAAATTAATTTATAATTTATCGTTAAATGGTTAGAGGAAGTATGCATGCATGCCTGTTCTACGTACATCACCAGTTGTATACAGACGACAACATAATTCCCACATGCTTGCCTTTCAACGCATTCATGACACGTAAATATATTTCATGGACACAATAAATTAAAGAATTTTATGGTCATTATGAACCATAATTTATCTTAACAGCACATATAGAGGACACATCAATGCTTGCAACCTCAATTAAAACCCATCTTGCACCAACATAATTAATATTAATTAAATATCACATTTATGAAGCACTGTGCTGAGCTAGAAATAAAAACCATCTCAAACAAAAAGGATTCTTGTATATTCAGAGACTGAAATATTTTCTACATCTTTTGGTGTATATATATTATGATATTCAATATAAACAGACTGATCATGCTGCTGTTTCTCATTTACCATTAAATGTGCAGATTAAATTCGAAGAACAACTGATTTGACCAAATGTCCAAATTGGACTGGTGAACGAACCTCTTGCTTTCTAATTAATTGTGAAAGATTGGTTCATTTCAGGTAAAATTAAAAGTATATAATTAAGTAAATAAGAGATAATAAGTAGGTCGAATTAATATTTTGGAGGTTAATTTTTTAATTATTTATAAATTGGACTTTAATAAAGCTGTCTAACCCTAGATTAGTCATATTTTTGTTAACAAACCTCTTATTTTTCTCGTTTATTGGAGTTCCCAATTGAGAAGCCCATTAATGGGGAAGGAGAGGAGCAGCTCCTTTAATTTGGGAATTGGGACCATCAGTTGGGCTTCCACATATATGGGCCAGATATCAGCCCAATTTTTCTGTCATAGATATATATTTTCCTTCTCGAAATGTCTAAAAGGGGTTAATTTGTTAATTCAAAAAGTACAGGGTTACTAGTGCCTAAAGGTCCAACTCTATGATTTTTGCATGATTAAAAAATAATAATAACATAAAATCAATCAATTAATCGGTGCAATTTCACTTAGATTGAAATAATAAAATAATATAAATTTAAATTTTCTTTAAAAAAAATTAATGAGCTTAATCATACCTTAAACATCTTACTATTTAATGGAGAATTTAGATCTTTTAATGACTATCTCTTAATTAATTTTAATTAATTTATTGAAGTCTAAAATTAAGTTACTTAATATTTTTTAACACTGAAAATCATTTGAAGAGTTATTAGTAATATGCATCACCTAATTTCTACTATCTATATAGTTTCTTCTCTCCTCCCCTCTCTCTTTCCTATTTTTACTATAATTTTTTTTTATCCTTTTTATATCATAATGTATCAATCAGTCTGTTTTAACTCTTTTGTAATATCGATACAACCACATCAAACTATCTGTATCTTATTAATTCTTCGAGAAAAATTATAACCGCATCTATTCATCTCTGTATCTCATCGATTATCTCATCAATTTTGTGGGTGATATAAAAATTCTTGCTACATAACTTGAGGTATGTTTGATAATCTAATTTATATTTTATTTTCAGATTAATTTTTTTATAAAATAAATCATCTAACATTGAATAATATTATTTAATTCCTTAACTATAAATATTTATTTTATATAATTTATAGTATTCAAGTATTATATTATATACCAACACCACTAATATATTTTATAATATAGATAGAGAGAGTTTTTAAAATTAACATGATTACACGTCAAATACAGTAAATTTAGGAATTGTACTCGATCGATTATTATATAACAATGTATAATTGAAAACGATTTGATACATATAAAAGTTAGATATGCATTTTGAATATTAAAAAACAAACTGTATATGCGGTCAAGTAAATTGCTCGAGAATATTTACCTTTGAAAATACATGAGCGAAGAATTAGGATTCATGAACTGAAAGTCCTATATATTTTTAGCAATACAACAATAGTTTTTCCAACAAATTTAAAATTTATTATACTTATAATTTGTCAAAACACAGGATCAATGTGGAGTTTGGTAAGGCCAAATGGAACAACTGGCACGGAGAATTAATGCTGTTTTAATGGACCAGATCGAGTAGAGCTTTTAGCATTTAACATATGTCACGAGGAAATTTATGACTCTTCAACGTGTACGTTTTTTTTATTTAGGGATCATCAGTAGGGATGTAAATGAATCAAATGATTTATGAATTATTTTGAACTCATTCGAATTCGTTCGTTGATCTTATCGAGCTGAGCTCGAGTTCGATTTCGAGCTCGACAATTTTATCGAGCTGAGCTCAAGCTTAAGGAAATTCGGCTCGTGAGCTCGTGAACATATTCATTTGAAGGCTCACGAACCAAAACACGAACCTTAAAACAAATCAAAAAACGAGTCAAAAAATGAGTTCTAAAACAAATCTTAAAACGAGCTTTAAAATGAGCAAAAAAAAAAACGAGCTCTAAAATGAGTCTGAAAACGAGTCCGTGCTCGCTTAACGAATTAGGCTCGTTAAGTATGATAATCGAGCTAATAACGAGTCGAGCTCGAGCCCTATAATAAAAACTCGATTCGAGTTTGAGCTCGATTCGAACTTGAGTCTAATATTATTCAACTCGATTCGACTTGTTTGCATCCTTAATCATCAGTCGTGTTTACACATGAATGCAATTTATTGGTATTTTCCGATAAAATAATTTCCCGATGATGACTGTTATTATTATTATTAAATAAAAGATTAGTTAGAATTATTTTTATATATTTTTGTAATATTGAATAAATTTGCTGATATACTATGTTGAATTAGAGAATAAGTTTATTTAAGTAAATATACACGATATCTCACACGCATCCATATATATTTCATGAATTTTTATTACAATAATGTAAGTAAAAGTTTTACATTCAATACAATTCGTGCATCGCTGAAGGCGCCGGCTGCAGAACTGCAATACAATTCAACACAATTCGAGAATCGCGGAAAGGCCGGCTACAATTCTCTAATTTTTTGTCTGATCTGGTGGAGTCCATTTAGTAAATTTTATATCCGCGTATAAAGTTAGCTAGCCATCTCATATTCTTACTTTTTTTTATGTTATATAATTTGTTTAAAATTAGATCGTGCTTACTTACTTTCATATCAGAGGTATCTTCGTGCAGCTTGATCAGTTTCTCCCATAGTTCTTTCGTGCTTGAGAATGGATTAACTCGGTTCAGCTCTTCCTTTGTTAGACCACATTGAAGAGTCACGTTACTTTAGCGTTGACCTCGACCTTCTTTATTATACTTGCGTCCTAGTTCTTGCATGATACTGATTTTCCCATGCTGTCGAGTGGGATTGAAATGTCGGTTTTGATGATCATCCACATCTCGAACTGGGTTTGGAGGTAGGACTCCATTTGGCCCTTCTAGTAGCTGAAGTCCTCGCTGGAGAAGAGAGGCGAGTGGGTTGTGCTGTAGCCTTCTTGATGGGCCATTGTAGCAGAAAAATCTCGCACAAAAAAAAAAAAGTAAACTAGTTCTAAGACTTGGTCTTGGATTAGTAGTGCGGTATTAAGAAAAAAAATAAACTTGAGCGGTGGTTGCACCGACTTTGAGAAACTAGAAAACTCGATCGATAAATTAAATCGGAAAGCGACAATTTTACCGATTCCGATTGATTCCGAAAAGTTTTAAATTACCACGAAAAAATTATTTGAATGGTGGTTTCATCAATTCGAAGCAACCCCGCTCTGATACCAATTGTAGGATCGAAAGCGCTAGAAGGGGGGGGTGAATAACGCTCGTGGCTTTCACGTTCATTTTAGACAACTTCAATTAAATACGCAGCAGAATAATAAAATACAAATACAAACCCCAAGGGTTTTACTTGATTCAGAGCCTGTGACGACTCCTACTCCAGGACTCACGCTCGTTGAGCATTTACTTTAGGTAAACACTATCAATTTGGAAGCTACAATTTGAAGTACAATATAAATAAAAACCTTATATTGACAAATAAGGAATTAATAAATTTGAAACTTCTGGTCGTCGGAGTCGAGTTGCAGCTTTATCAGATCGTCCTTTGAGCAGTACACGGAAGAAAGATTGCGTTTTCAGTTGTTGTACTTGCTATTAGTCGAACCAGGCATATATAGCCTGTTGAGGGCGCTCTCAACCTCATTGAGGGCGCCTCCAATCCCCGATTCAGTCGTGCGTGGATAAGCCCTGCTTCGTTGTTGCTTATCCTCCTGAGGGCGCTTCCAAGCTCCATGGAGGGCGCCCTCATGCCTTGCCGAGGGGTTGTCGACGACGTGACCCAAGGCACCTCCAAGCTCCATGGAGGGCATCCCAGGACTGTTCATCTGAGGCTTTCTTGTTCACTTTACATCCTGCAAGGTATGTTAGTCTACAAATAAAGTATACCCTGCAAAACACAGTTAGCATAAAAAAACAAATAAAAGTAATTTTGACAGACACTGGACTATCCGGTTCTAACTTCAGATTTCCCCTCCGGAAATCCTAGGTCGAACCGATGTCTACTGTTCCCTCACCGGGGAACGCATCCTCACCTACTCCACTCAGGAGAGTTTACCTGTTGCTAGTTGATCCTTCAGACCAACTGAACTTTTGCTCAACGTCCAAAGCTTTCAGTCTTCATGCTGGACGTCCGCTCCACGACTCATCCAGTCTTCCACCCGGTTCGCGACACCAGGATTTCAACCTAGGGTTACCATCCCCTAAGATTTTGCTCGAAGCTCTCGACCCGCCAAAACTTTCTGCCTAGGGTTACCACCCCCTAGGACCTAGGGTTACTACCTCCTAGGGTTTTCCCTTTGCCTAACCGCAGCTAGGACTTTTCCTCACCTAGGGTTACCATCCCCTAAGACCTAGGGTTACCACCCCCTAAGGTTTTCCACCTGCCTAACCGCAGCTAGGACTTTTACCTAAGTACACTTAGGGCTTTCCTACAATCTCATTCAAATTCGTTAGATAACAAAACAACTTAACTTGAGACATTTTGACATAATCAAAATACAGGTTCGATCATCGGATGTTTCCTGCACCAACAATCTCCTCCTTTTTTATTATGCTAACATAGTTCAAAGTTAAGTAAAATATAATAATAAATAATGGAATTTAAACACGAGCATGAATGCAATAATTAAAAAAACTTTATGCTCCCCCTTTCATTATGTTTAAATTCTTAATTAGTTTAAATTCTTAAATTCTTAACTTTGATTTTTTTCTCCCCCTTTAATATAAATAAAAAAATAATACTAAATAGAGAGAAAAAATGTAAATTTTTTTTTTAACTCCCCCTGAAAGGTAATTCTTATGAATATTAGTTTTGCCAGAAGAAAGAAAAACTTAGCAAAACTTTTAAGTTTTTTTGAAGTGACTTAAACGTAGCTTTTGAAAATAAGTGGTTTGAAATACATTTAGATTTTTTAAAAAATAATTTAGCTAAATTTCAGTTTTAAAAATTACTTTAAAAAAATTAATTAATCTTAGGTTTTGAAACTTAGCTTTTCCAAAAAAAAACTTAGCTAAATTTTAACTTTGAAAATAATTGTTTTGTCAAGTACTTTAGTTTTCAAAAGAAGTTAATAAGAACTTTTGTTTTAATACTCAGTTTTATAAAGGTTTTGAAAAAAAAAAACTTTGTTAAAAGTACTGAGCTTAAAAAGAAAAAATATTTTACTTTTAAAAATATTGTAATAAAAACTTCAGTCTTTTTTTAAATATTTTAATAAGCACTTAGCTTGAAGAATATTTTATTAAAAAAACTTAGTTTTAAAAGTATTTTCTTGTAAAAATACTTAGCTTAGTAAATAATTTTTTAAAAAAACTTAAAATACTTTATCAAATATTTAGTTTAAAAAAATGATTTATTTTTCATTCCAAAAAAAGTTTAAAAATGAACTTTCTTTTTCAGAAATATTTGGAACTTTTTTTTTTTAAAGAAAACTTTAACAAAAAAAAAACTTAACTTGACTCCCTTCACTTCCCTTTGATCAATGCCTTAAAAATTTTGAGGATCTTAGAGTCCAAGCATGTAAATAAATAAAAAAAAAGGTTATTATTTTTCTGATTTTCCATCTCACCCATTTTAAGTTATCAAGTATGTTCAGCTTATGAGTGCTTATGAGATAAAGTTAACTTTATTTTAATTTTATCAATAAAAGTATGAGTTTAAAATTTTAAAATATAAGTTTGAATTTCAAATACGAGTTTAATTAGATTTAAATATTTGACAATAATTAAAATTTTGAAGATTTTGAAAATATATTGAAAATTAATTAAGTATGAAATTATAAACTTACATATTAATTTTGATTTGAAAATTAATTATCTTTTAAAAATAATTAAGATTTTGAAAATCTAAGAGTTGATAATTTGAAATTTAATTATGATTAATAATCAAATAATTAAGATGTTTGAAATTCATTATGATTTTAAAATAATTATAATTTAATTATGATTTTAAAATAATTAACATTTTGAATTTAATTAGATTTGAAATTAAACTTTTTATAATTAATTAGTTTTTGAAATTAATCATGATTTTATAATTAATTATGAATTTTAATTGAGTTAGCTTTAATTTAATTAATTCAGGTTTGGTTAACTACTTTAAACCTAGGTCCATCTCACCCGTTTCTAAATTTTCAATCAGGAAACCTTAATAGTTTTGTGAGATCGTTAATTTAATCTTCAATTTAAATTCCAATATAAGGATTGATTTACAATTGAGTTAGACTCAGGTTTTTCAATTAGTCAATTAAATATTCATTTCAATGATTGACTTCCAGGCTGTGGTAAGACACTAGCCTTCTTGGGTATGAGATCATCCACCACTTCTAGACAATGCCTTTCAAAGAAATTGGATATTTAATTTCCTTTTTGAAACCCCTAGGTCTAACTAGTCAAGTGTAAATCACGCCTAGATCCTTGTCTAGCCTAGTCTAAGCATGAATAATAAAAAACAGTAAATTAAACATCAAATAATCCTATTTTATGATAAAAATGGTCTTTTTATTTGCTCCCCTGGATCATAGCCTCGATAAGATCTATCAAGGTAATGAATATAATCCTTGGGGATCCAATATTGACCAAGTCTAACTTGATTAATCAAGTTTGACTTGGGAACCCATGCTTGGGCTAAGTTTCTATTTGAGCATTTTACTAGAGACAAATAAGATCTGAATTTATGTTTAGCCTTAAATCAAAGTCCGGATCGGTTGTAAACGACTCTTTGTTTTCCAAGAATCAGATCAAGATTCTTGGAACCTAAGGTGAACCGTTCCAACGTGTCTTTAAGTTCTTTAACTTGAGTTTTCAAATTGAAATTTTCTTCCTCAAGTTGTTGGACTTGAGTTGAACTTCTATTTTAAACTGGCTCAGTCAAAGAATTTAGGTTCGTCTCCTCCTTAAGGATTGTTACCTCCTTTTGGAGTGACTCGATCCGGACGTTGGATTTGCCCAATTTCTTTAATAAGTATGAAACTAACTTTTCTAGATCTTCTACTTGAGTACCGTCGAATAGATAACTTACAGTGGGGTTAGGCCCTTCGGAAATGGATACAGATCCATGGCTTTGCTTAGACTCGGTTTCAGATTCGCTCTCGATATCAGACTTGGACTTGGTCTCAGTTTCGACAACATACGCTTGTACTGGTAGAGCAAGGTAGCTTGCTTGCTTGTGTTCTTCTTCGTCGGACTCTTCAGAGGACTCGGACCACGTTGCCTTCAACACCTTCCTTCTTCATTACTTCTGGTTCAGACAGTCCGGCTTGTAGTGTCCCTTTCGGTTGCAAGCCGTAGCAGGTAACTCCAGATTTAGCCTTCATGTTCGATGGAGTCACCTTCTTCTTTTTGCACATTTTTCGTATCAGGTTGATGAGTTCGGCTGCTAACTTGTCATCATCATCGTCTGAGTCTGGTTCATCTTCGGACTCGGTTTCGGTTCTACGCTTTGCTTTTGGTTCCTGTGTTCTGCTTGTTCTTGCAATAAGAGTTATACCTTTCTCGACCGAACGTGCATTAGTCTGTTCGTGCAATTCAAATTCTGAAAATAGATCATCTAGTCTAATTAAAGAAAGGTCCTTGGATACTTTATAAGCATCTACCATGGATGCCCACAAAGTATTCCTCGGAAAAGCGTTGAGTGCATACCTTATTATGTCTTGATTCTCCATCTTTTTTCTGATCTCGTGGAGTCCGTTCAGTAGATCTTGTATCCGCGCATGAAGTTGGCTACCCGTCTCACCCCTCTACAATTTTATGTTATATAACTTGTTTAAAATTAGATCGTGCTTACTTACTTTCGTATCGGAGGTGCCTTCGTGTAGCTCGATCAGCTTCTCCCATAGTTCTTTCACGCTTGAGAATGGACCAACTCGGTTCAGCTCTTCCTTTGTTAGATCATATTGAAGAGTACACATTGCTTTGGCGTTGGCCTCGACCTTCTTTATTATACTTGCATCCCAGTTCTCGCATGATACTGATTTTCCCATGCCGTCGAGTGGGATTGAAATGTCGATTTTGATGATTATCCACATCTCGAACTGGGTTTGGAGGTAGGACTCTATTCAACCCTTCTAATAGCCGAAGTCCTCACCGAAGAAGAGAGGAGGGGCAGACTATGCTGTAGCCTTCTTGATGGGCCATTGTAGCAGAAATATCTCGCACATAAAAAAAATTAAGTAAATTGGTTCCAATACTTGGTCTTGGATTAGTAGTGCGGGATTAAAAAAAATAAACTCGAGCGGTGGTTGCACCGACTTCGAGAAACGAGAAAACTCGATCAATAAAACAAATCGGAAGGCGACAATTTTACCAATTCTGATTGACTCCGAAAAGTTTAAAATCACCACAAAAAAATTACTTGAATGGTGGTTTCACCAATTCGAAGCGACCCCGCTCTGATACCAATTGTAGGATCGAAAGCATTAGAGGGGAGGTGAATAACGCTCGTGGCTTTCACGTTCGTTTCGGAAAACTTCAATTAAATACGCAGCGGAATAATAAAACACAAACATAAACGCCAAGGGTTTTCCTTGGTTCAGAGCCTATGGTGACTCATACTCCAAGGTCCATGCTTGTTGAGCGTTTACTTCAGGCAATCACTATCAATTCGGAAGTTACAATTTGAAGTACAATATAAATAAAAAACTTATATCGACAAACAAGGAATTAATAAACTTGAAGCTTCTAGCCGTCGGAGTTGAGTTGCAGCTTTATTGGATCGTCCTTTGAGTGACTTTAATTAATCACCCAATCAATTCATAAGCCACTGTTTGTCATGAGAAATCTCCCAATCGATCAACCAATCGATTGGATTAATCTTAATTGATTATCCAATCAATTAATGCACCTTCTGTACTATGCTTCGTGAACTAATTGATTGACTCCCTAATCGATTACCTAATCAATCAATAATTAGAAAAAGTGTAGATCTCTAAATGAGCTTCATTTTGCATCCAAAATCACATCGTTCTAATATCCAAGTCAAAAGTTATGACCTTCAGAAGTTTGCTATATCAGAACTTTCTCGTTTCATGTTAACTCCTTGTTGGATTTATAACTGCTAAGTGTCTGGTCAACCTTTGGTCTACTTAGACTTTTTCTTTTTCAACTTCCTGTTGGACTTCTAATTACAAAGTGTGGTTTTCCTTGATTCACTTGGATTTTCTTCTTACCTAATCATAGTTAGGGGTTTTCCTTTGCAAATGTATGATCCTCCTGTTAGAGTGTATACTAAAAGCCTAGCTTTTGGTATAAATATTTATCTAGAAATAAGAATCACATTGGTCAAATGTCTACATTTATGATAAATGTAGTTGCTCAATTAATTTATATTGTAGATAACATGGTGTGTGGTGTCACACACAGAAGATCATGTTATTGGTTCCTTATAAATTATAAACAGTAGCTCACGACCAAGATGGAAAGGAACAAACCATTGGAAGGTCGTAGTGTAATTAGGTATTAGTTTATCTTAACTATATAATTACACTAGTACACTTAGAGTGTATTGAGTAGGACCATTTGAGGTCGTTACTTTTATACTGACTTTATGAAGGAACAAAGACCTCAGTTATTATGGAAGTGTGTGCTCTTAATCCTAATATAATAACAAGCACATATATTTGATATTTATTTCTTTAATTTATCAATGGGTGAGATTTAGTTCGATGAATCAATAAGCCCGATAAGTTGGGAAATGATATCACTTATAGTGTGTGTTGTTGATTATAGAAGGAAACTGTGTCCTAGTAATCTAGGTTAAGAATGTTCCCAAGAGGAGCTCATAAGGATTGTCATGTTAAACCCTGCAGGTGGACTTAGTCCGACATGATGATAAAGTTGAGTGGTACTACTCTTGGAGCTAGATATTAATTAGGTGAGTTGTCAGTAACTTACTTAATTAGTGGACATTTGTTATCTTAAACACAGGGAGACTAACACACTCATAATAAGAAGGAGACCAAAATGTAATTTGAGATTGGTGCGGTAGTTCAATAATAGTTCTTTAGTGGAATGAATTATTATTGATGAAATTAAGTTGTGTGTTCGGGGCGAACACGGGATGCTTAATTTCATCGGGAGACCAAAACCAATTCCTCCTCTCGGTCCCTATCGTAGCCTCTAGTATATAGAGATTTATACCCACCGCATACCCACCTTCTTACCCATCCAATGGGGCCGGCCAAGCTAGCTTGGAACCCAAGCTAGGGCCGGCCAAGATCAAGTGGATGAGTCATGTAGGTGGCCGGCCAAAGCTTGGGTCCCAAGCTTAGGTGGCCGACCACTAGAATATTAAAAAGGATTTTTATTAAAATTATTTCTTATGTGGATATCATGATTTTAAAAGAGAGTTTAAAAATTAAAAATTTCCTTTTATAGCTTTCTACAAAAGATTAAGAGAAGAGATTAATCTCTTTCCTTATTTGTAGTTTAAAAAGGATGGTTTTAATTTTTGGTAAAAACTTTCCTTATTTGTAAATCATCTACATGTTTAAAAGAGAGTTTAAAATTTGAAATCTTTCCTTATTTGTTGATTAAAGGAGGATTTTAAATTTTAAGAAAACTTTCCTTTTTAACCATGTTCATGATTTAAAAGAAAGTTTAAAAATTAATAATTCTCTTTTATTAGTTTCTACAAAAGATTAAGAAAAGACTTGATATCTTTCCTTATTTGTAGATTAAAAGATATTTTAATCCACATGTTTAAAAGAAATATTTTAATTTATTAAATTTCCTTTTTATAAACCAATCATGAAGGGATTAAATTATTGGAGAAATTTTTATAAATTTCCGGAAACAAATTAGGAAGTTTTAATTCTTGTTTTAATTAAAACTTTCCTTGATTTGGGGCTTGAGGTGGCCGACCATTGTATTTGAAAAAGAAAATTATTTTTAATTAAATAATTTTTCTTTTCAATGGAAAAATAATTAAGGAAATTTTTATTAAATTTTCCTTATTTGCCAAGACCAAGGATTATAAAAGAGGGGGTAGAGGAGGCTTCAAGGTGAACGACTCTATTCTATTTTTCTTCCTCTTTTCCTTGGTGGTGTGGCCGGCCCTTCCTTCTTCTCTTCTTCTTCTCTTTGTGGCCGAACCTCTTCATGCTTATGGAGTTTTAATTGGTGGCCGGATCTAGCTTGAGGAAGAAGGAGAGAAAGCCTACATCCCTTGGAGCTTGGTTGGTGGAAAAGATCTTCATCTTTTGGAAGCTTTGTGCTTGGCCGAAATTTGAAGAAAGGAGAAGGTGCTTTGGTGGTTTCTCATCTCGAAAGATCGTTGCCCACACAATGTCCAAGGTTAGAAGAGGAATACGATAGAAGATCAAGAGGTTTTTCTAAAAGGTATAACTAGTATTTTTTCTTTCCGCATCATACTAGTTATTTTTGGAAATAATACTAAATACAAGAGGCATATGATTCTAGAGTTTCGAATTTGTTTTCGATATAGTGTTCTTTTGTTTTTCTTTTCCTTGTGATTTGATTGTTCTTTTCGGTTAACTTAAAGTTATTTTAGGAAATTAAATATTAGCTTTCCATAAAAGGTTTTGTCTAGTCGGTGGTGGTTGCTCCTATATCCAAGAAGGCCATGTGCCTCGCCACGTCAGTACTGGGAACCAATTATGGAAATTAATATTTAATGAAATTAATAACTTAAGGTGACTTGTGTCGAACGTGTTAAGTTCCGCAGGAGATCCAAGTCAAAACCTAAAAGAACAAATAGATTAAGTTTTGGATCAAACGTGTTAAGTTCCGCAGGCGATCCAAAATTTAATTTAAAAGAACACATGGTAGCTAGGAAAAGGTTCAGACCTTTGTACAAAATTTTTGTACAGTGGAACCTCTAGGTTTTCCGAGTAGCAACCAACAATTGGTATCAGAGCTAGGGTTTTGCCTCTGTGTATTTGGTATTAGTTTAATTATGCACATGTCATACATAATTTAGGCAGGTTAATAGTAGGATGTGCTAACTTTGTGGATGCAGGATCCAACTATTATGGCTTATAGTTATTATGTGTGTGATTAGACCCTTGGACATGTCAAGGGTATTTTATTGTGTGTGCATGATTGTATTATAAAATACAGCAGGAGCTGTATTTAGTTTTATTAGGATTTTATTTTTGATCTAGTTACATGTACATTCCTTTTATGGAATATAGGATCGATGGATGTAAATTTTATTTTATGTTCGATCTAGTTTACATGTACATTCATTCGAGGAATATAGGATCAAAATGTAAAATTCTATTTATGTCACGGATCGAATCTTGCAAAGCGTGGAACCTTCTAAGGACCAGAGGCGCAGCGGAACTAGGAGCAAGATGGATGCGACAGCTAGACCCGGTGGCAGTGGCCAAATATGGCATCAGCTTGGGATGACAACACACGGAGGACAACAAGATATAAAAGCCATAATAGTTGAAAATTAGATTTTCTATTTATTGCTTTTATATTGTGTTGTGTGTGCATGTTAGTTTACATATTTAGTAGGCTAGCATAGTTAAAATTCCTCATTTATAAATAACTAAGTGGGAGAGGGATTTTTAAGTAAATCTCATGGTCTCCATTACTGGTTTGTAAGTGATGCAAACAAGCTTGCGCGTTGGCTCTGAGTGCCTTCCTCCATAACAGATGAGCTTGTTTGTGGATCACTAGAACAGACTTCCATTTTTGGATGACTATAGGAAGTTAATTAAAAGCGTGTGATCTTCCCCAACGGAAGGGGCATAATCTTATTAATGGACTTAGTGTCAAGTAATGGTATACACTTAGACACATCTAATAGTATCCTCCCCATCGGAGTCACTGCTATTATTTGTGTGACCAAATGATACCAACTATTAATTTTATTTGTCAAAAAGTTAGGTTGACAAGATAATAAAATTAATGGGTTAAAACCCTCCTTTTACAAATGTTGAATTTGTATACGTCCACACTAACGTGGCATGCAAAATTCACGGTGTTTGAGGTGTTGGTGAATTTAAATAATATTGTTTGAGGAATCAATATTTTTTAAATTCAAAAGTTTTTGACCAAATATTTGATCAAAGACAGATCAACTATTAATTTTATTCGTCATAAAGTAAAGTTGACAAGATAATAAAATTAATGAATAAAATCTCCTCTTCGATTTTGTATACGTCCACACTATCGTGGCATACAAAATTCATGAGATTTTTAAGAAGTTGATCTTGACCAAATATTTTTGTGATTCTTAGGATTTAAAATGTTTGACAATCCCCTAGTAGTCATACTATAAGAAAGACTTAGTAATCCCAATTGTAATGATTAGAAATAGGACTTGGACATTAAGGTAAACTGTCTTCTTAGAACTAAGAACAATATAGGTGTATTTAATTCATTAGTTGAAACATGTTTAGTGGTGTTATCTACCAGAACCTGGAGTGTAGATACAGATGCCATTAATCATGTCCGTAATTCATTGCAGGGTTCCAGGAAACCCGGCAACTAAATGAAAATTAAAACACTGTCTACATGGGCACTACTGTAAAAATGGTAGCTGTTGCAGTGGGAGATGTTTATCTTTTGATAAGAATAAAACATGGATTTTTGAGTAATTGTCTTTACGCACCAAGTTTAGAAAGAACTAGTTTTCAGTTTCTAAACTATTCAAAGAACTTGATATTCTGCCTCTTTTAATAACAAAGTTGTTATTAAGAAAAAGAGGGAAGTTATCTGTTCTGGTACGTTGGTTGGCAATTTATAAATCCAATAACTCTCACGATGCAACAAATGAAATTAGTAACACATCTTCTAACTTTAAGAGAAAGTAACCTTCGAAAATGAACCAATTATATCTTTGGCTTCTAAGGCTAGGTTATATTAACTTGAGTAGGATTCATTGGTAGCTGATGAACTTTTGGGTTCATTAGTAGTGGAAATCTTTCCAACCTACGAGTCTTACTTGGAAGGAAAAATAACCAAGAAGCTTTTAAGTCTAAGGGGTATGGAGTCAAAGATATATTGGAATTGGTTCATTCTGATTTGTGTGATCCTATGAGCATCCAGGCAAGAGGTTGTTTCAAATATTTCATCTATTTTATAGACAACTATTTGAGATACGGATATATTTACTTGATGTGCCGCAAGTCTAAGTGCTTTGATTAGTTCAAAGAGTACAAGGCTGATGTGGAGAAACGACAAAGTAAAAGTATCAAGACACTACGGTAAGATCGTAGTGGCAAGTACCTCTTGGGAGAATTTAGGAGTCATTTATCAGAAGTAAGGATTCAATCCAAACTAACTGCACCTGGTACACTCCAACAGAATGGTGTAGGAAAAGGAAGGTATAGGACTCTTATGGAAATAAATAGATTGATGAGTTATTAAGAATATTATCAAAATCATTTTAAGGATATACTCTGGAAACAGGAGTGAATATAGTACCTTCTAAAGTCAGAACTCTCTACTCATATAGAATTGCTGAATAGGCGTAAGCCTATTTCGAAGCATATTCGGATTCGGTAGTCCAGCACATATGCAAAGAGAGACAATGATAAGTTGGACAGGAATTCACTTGTTTGTGGGTTATCCTAGTAAAATGAAAGTAGGTTTATAGTCTTAAAAATCAGAAGGTCATTGTTAGCATCAATGACCGATTTTTAGAAAAGGACTATGTAATAAACCATGTGCCCATAAGAAAATTTGTTCTTAAGGAAATAATAAAAGACATGTCTAATCTAGTACCAACTGTACAAGATGAGATACCACAAGGAAACTGCAACACGTATCACAAATGATACACAATTGCAGAAAGTGCCTTGTCGTAGTGTGAGGGTTGTTAGGCAACCTAAAAAGATTCATGTTTTGGGAGAGTTTTTGGACTCGATCCCTGGAGGACATGAACCTGATCTCCGGACATATGACGAAACACTCCAAGATAAAGATGCAACATCTTGGCAAAGAGTAATGAATAACAGAATTAGAATATATGTATTCTAATAAAATCTGGAAGCTTGTAGAACCACCAAATGGTGTAAAAGCCTTTGGGTGTAAAAAGGTCTATAATAGGAAAAGAGGGATAGAAAGGAAGGTAGTAACTTTCAAAGCAAAGCTTGATGAAAAAGGAAACTTTTTCACTGGTAGCCATGCTTAATTCTATCCGGATTCTTTTATCTATTTGGCAAGTGGATGTCAAGATAGCATTCCTTAATGGAAGTCTTGATGAAAGCATCCATATAAAGCAACCAGAAGGGTTCATTGCAAAGGGCTAAGAGCATCTTGTGTGTAAGCTCAATCAGTCTATGGACTGAGGCAAAGCTTCAAGGTCTTGGAACATCCGGTTTATCAAAGTAATTCAGACCTATGGATTTATTGAGTAAACGGATAAGTCTTGTGTATACAAAAGGTGTGATGGAAACGTGGTGGTATTTCTTGTACTATACGTAGATAACATTTTTGGTAGTTGGAAACAATATCAAAATGTTGTCAGAAGTAAGGGTATGGTTGTCCAAATAATTCGATATAAAGGACTTGGGAGAATGTATATATTTTTGAGATCAAAGTAATAAGGGATCGAAAGAAAAAATATATTTTACTTATCCCAAGCTTGATACATCGGAAAATCCTTGCTCGTTTTAAGCATGCAAAACTCCTCGAAAGGTTTCTTACCTTTTAAGAATGGAGTGTCTTTATCTAAAGAGATGTCTCCGATGACATCAAAGGAGATTGAGGACATGTAGGCAGTTCTTTATGCTTCGGCAGTTAGACAACCTAATGTATGCTATGCACGAGATCAGAAATCTATTTTGCCAAGGGCATAGTTAGCAGATATCAAAGTAACCCTAGACAAGGACATTGGACTGCAGTAAAGCATATATTAAAGTACCTTAGAGGCGCTAGAGATTATATGCTAGCTTACAAGGCAGTTAATTTGGTCCCTGTGGGTTACACGGATTTTGACTTCCAATCGGATAGGGACAATAATAAGTCGACCTCGGGGTTTTGTGTTTATTTTAGGAGGAAAAGTCATAACTATGGAAGAGTGATAAGCATAGGTGTTTTTCTGGACTCCACCATAGAAGCTGAGTATATGGCAAGTCTTTGAGGTAGCCATAAAAGCTGAATGACTTAATTACCTCAAGATAGACTTAGATATGATTTCTAGTTTGTCTAAAGATTATTACAATTTATTGTAATAATAATGGTGCAGTAACAAACTCAAAGAAACCATGAGTCTATAAGGCAAGTAAACACAATAGAACGCAAGTACTACCCAATACGAGAAATTGTATAACGAGGAGAAGTTGTTGCCGCCTAGATTGCATCAGATGATAACCTAAGGTCCTTAAGGCAAGAGTTTTTTGAAAGGCATGGGAATCAGATGTATGGCAGCAGATATGACAGCTTAGTCTTTTAGTATAAGTGGGAGATTGTTAGAGTGTATACTAAAAGCCTAGCTTTTGGTATAAATATTTATCTAGAAATAAGAATCACATTGGTCAAATGTCTACATTTATGATAAATGTAGTTGCTCAATTAATTTATATTATAGATAACATGGTGTGTGGTGTCACACACAGAAGATCATGTTATTGGTTCCTTATAAATTATAAACAGTAGCTCACGACCAAGATGGAAAGGAACAAACCATTGGAAGGTCGTAGTGTAATTAGGTATTAGTTTATCTTAACTATATAATTACACTAGTACACTTAGAGTGTATTGAGTAGGACCATTTGAGGTCGTTACTTTTATACTGACTTTATGAAGGAACAAAGACCTCAGTTATTATGGAAGTGTGTGCTCTTAATCCTAATATAATAACAAGCACATATATTTGATATTTATTTCTTTAATTTATCAATGGGTGAGATTTAGTTCGATGAATCAATAAGCCCGATAAGTTGGGAAATGATATCACTTATAGTGTGTGTTGTTGATTATAGAAGGAAACTGTGTCCTAGTAATCTAGGTTGAGAATGTCCCCAAGAGGAGCTCATAAGGATTGTCATGTTAAACCCTGCAGGTGGACTTAGTCCGACATGATGATGAAGTTGAGTGGTACTACTCTTGGAGCTAGATATTAATTAGGTGAGTTGTCAGTAACTTACTTAATTAGTGGACATTTGTTATCTTAAACACAGGGAGACTAACACACTCATAATAAGAAGGAGACCAAAATGTAATTTGGGATTGGTGCGGTAGTTCAATAATAGTTCTTTAGTGGAATGAATTATTATTGATGAAATTAAGTTGTGTGTTAGGGCGAACACGGGATGCTTAATTTCATCGGAGACCAAAACCAATTCCTCCTCTCGGTCCCTATCGTAGCCTCTAGTATATAGAGATTTATACCCACCGATACCCACCTTCTTACCCATCCAATGGGCCAAGCTAGCTTGGAACCCAAGCTAGGGCCGCCAAGATCAAGTGGATGAGTCATGTTGGTCGCCAAAGCTTGGGTCCCAAGCTTAGGTGGCCGCCACTAGAATATTAAAAATGATTTTATTAAAATTATTTCTTATGTGGATATCATGATTTTAAAGAGAGTTTAAAAATTAAAAATTTCCTTTTATAGCTTTCTACAAAAGATTAAGAGAAGAGATTAATCTCTTTCCTTATTTGTAGTTTAAAAAGGATGGTTTTAATTTTTGGTAAAAACTTTCCTTATTTGTAAATCATCTACATGTTTAAAAGAGAGTTTAAAATTTGAAATCTTTCCTTATTTGTTGATTAAAGGAGGATTTTAAATTTTAAGAAAACTTTCCTTTTTAACCATGTTCATGATTTAAAAGAAAGTTTAAAAATTAATAATTCTCTTTTATTAGTTTCTACAAAAGATTAAGAAAAGACTTGATATCTTTCCTTATTTGTAGATTAAAAGATATTTTAATCCACATGTTTAAAAGAAATATTTTAATTTATTAAATTTCCTTTTTATAAACCAATCATGAAGGGATTAAATTATTGGAGAAATTTTTATAAATTTCCGGAAACAAATTAGGAAGTTTTAATTCTTGTTTTAATTAAAACTTTCCTTGATTTGGGGCTTGAGGTGGCCGACCATTGTATTTGAAAAAGAAAATTATTTTTAATTAAATAATTTTTCTTTTCAATGGAAAAAGAATTAAGGAAATTTTTATTAAATTTTCCTTATTTGCCATGACCAAGGATTATAAAAGAGGGGGTAGAGGAGGCTTCAAGGTGAACGACTCTATTCTATTTTTCTTCCTCTTTTCCTTGGTGGTGTGGCCGGCCCTTCCTTCTTCTCTTCTTCTTCTCTTTGTGGCCGAACCTCTTCATGCTTATGGAGTTTTAATTGGTGGCCGGATCTAGCTTGAGGAAGAATGAGAGAAAGCCTACATCCCTTGGAGCTTGGTTGGTGGAAAAGATCTTCATCTTTTGGAAGCTTTGTGCTTGGCCGAAATTTGAAGAAAGGAGAAGGTGCTTTGGTGGTTTCTCATCTCGGAAGATCGTTGCCCACACAATGTCCAAGGTTAGAAGAGGAATACGGTAGAAGATCAAGAGGTTTTTCTAAAAGGTATAACTAGTATTTTTTCTTTCCACATCATACTAGTTATTTTTGGAAATAATACTAAATACAAGAGGCATATGATTCTAGAGTTTCGAATTTGTTTTCGATATAGTGTTCTTTTGTTTTTCTTTTCCTTGTGATTTGATTGTTCTTTTCGGTTAACCTAAAGTTATTTTAGGAAATTAAATATTAGCTTTCCATAAAAGGTTTTGTCTAGTCGGTGGTGGTTGCTCCCATATCCAAGAAGGCCATGTGCCTCGCCACGTCAGTACTGGGAACCAATTATGGAAATTAATATTTAATGAAATTAATAACTTAAGGTGACTTGTGTCGAACGTGTTAAGTTCCGCAGGAGATCCAAGTCAAAACCTAAAAGAACAAATAGATTAAGTTTTGGATCAAACGTGTTAAGTTCCGCAGGCGATCCAAAATTTAATTTAAAAGAACACATGGTAGCTAGGAAAAGGTTCAGACCTTTGTACAAAATTTTTGTACAGTGGAACCTCTAGGTTTTCCGAGTAGCAACCAACATCTCCTTAACCCACTTGGACTTTCCTTTGCCTAACCGTAGTTAAGACTTCCCTTTGCCAATATGCAGTCCTCCTTAAGCCACTTGGACTTTACTTTGCCTAACCATAGTTAGGACCTTTTCCTTGCCTGACTCTCGAATTAGGACTTTATCTTGCCTAACATCCTGTTAGGACTTTACTATTACCTAACCTATAGTTAGGAATTTTCCAGTCAAGTATCTGGTCCTCCATGACCTACTTTGACTTCTCTCTCATATATTATCAAATATTCGATCAACCTTGACGTACTTGACCGCTTTTTACATATTGTCTAAACATCAAAACTCAAACTTAAATCCACTCGAGTTTAGTCAACCTTGATCCGAGGATGATTGCACCAACAATCTCCTAACATTAAAAACTGGCTAGTTCAAAATACTTCAAAACCTTCTTTTATAGCGTTGATATTTGGGATGATTTTCACCTATCAATTGAATGATCTTACCCATTAGTCGGTTGTCCTGTTGAATTTGACCATTTAAACCTACATAACGACTCTTTCTTGACCTGTTTGACCACCATCAGTCGACTACTAAACCCTACAATCGAGTGATCTTACTCATTAATCAACTACCATGTCAAATTTGACCATTTAAACCTACATAATGACTCTTTCTTGACATGTTTAACCACCATCAATCAATTGTTATACCCTGTAGTTGACTGATCATGACCAATTGAATCCTATAGTCAAGTTTTAAACCTTCTGTACATTGCTACTATGCCAATAATCAATTGATACACTCCACTAGTCAATTGATACAATCAGGTGAGTTCCTAACTAAATCTCCTATCTACTACCGTAACAGTCAGTACTATAATAAACCATAATAAATATAGCAAACCTCGAAGTTACTACAATAAACTCTAAAGTTATTATAACACACCTCAAAGTTACTATAGCAAATCCTAAAAGCATTTTAAATCCCAATTTCAAAGTTTAGAATTCATCGATATATCAATATATATTATCTATCGATTAATACTCATGTTTCAACCTTTTCAAGGTTGAATTCTCATCTTGTCTTGTATTTAGTTAAACTCAACCTACTATGACTTCCTTTGCTGATTAGCATCTGATCAACCTTGACTAGATGAGACTTTCTGTTGCCTAATATCCGATACCCTTGACCTATCAAGACTTCCTCATTTCCTAGTATCCGATTAACCTTGACCTATCAGAACTTCACACCTCATATTTGTTGGTGCAACCTTAGTGTTAGAGTGTATACTAAAAGCCTAGCTTTTGGTATAAACATTTATCTAGAAATAAGAATCACATTGGTCAAATGTTTACATTTATGATAAATGTAGTTGTTCAATTAATTTATATTGTAGATAACATGGTGTGTGGTGTCACACACAGAGGATCATGTTATCAGTACCTTATAAATTATAAACAGTAGCTCACGACCATAATGGAAAGGAACAAACCATTGGAAGGTCGTAGTGTAATTAGGTATTAGTTTATCTTAACTATATAATTACACTAGTACACTTAGAGTGTATTGAGTAGGACCATTAGAGGTCGTTTCTTTTATACTGACTTTATAAAGAAACAAAGACCTCAGTTATTATGGAAGTGTGTGCTCTTAATCCTAATATAATAACAAGCACATATATTTGATATTTATTTCTTTAATTTATCAATGGGTGAGATTTAGTTCGATGAATCAATAAGCCCGATAAGTTGAGAAATGATATCACTTATAGTGTGTGTTGTTGATTATAGAAGGAAACTGTGTCCTAGTGATCTAGGTTGAGAATGTCCCCAAGAGGAGCTCATAAGGATTGTCATGTTAAACCCTGCAGGTGGACTTAGTCCGACATGACGATGAAGTTGAGTGGTACTACTCTTGGAGCTAGATATTAATTAAGCGAGTTGTCAGTAACTTACTTAATTAGTGGACATTTGTTATCTTAAACACAGGGAGACTAACACACTCATGATAAGAAGGAGCCCAAAATGTAATTTGGGATTGGTGCGGTAGTTCAATAATAGTTCTCTAGTGGAATGAATTATTATTGATAAAATTAAGTTGTGTGTTCGGGGCGAGCACGGGATGCTTAATTTTATCGGGAGACCAAAACCAATTCCTCCTCTCGGTTCCTATCGTAGCCTCTTAATTATAGAGTACTATACCCACCTATACCCACCTTCTTACCCATCCTATAGGGGCCGGCCAAGCTAGGGCCGGCCATGGGTATGTTCATGGGTGAATTCATGTGGCCGTCCCTATTAAAATAAAAAGGAATTTTAATTTTAAAATTTTTCTTATGTGGATAATATAATTTAAAAGAGAGTTTAAAAATTTAAATCCTTCCTTTTATAAGATTCTACAAAAGATTAAGAGAAGAGTTAAAATCTCTTTTCTTATTTGTAGATTAAAAGGTTGATTTTAATTTTGGTAAAAACTTTCCTTTTAATTATATTCATGATTTAAAAGAAAGTTTGAAAATTAAAAATTCTCTTTTATTAGTTTCTACAAAAGATTAAGAAAAGATTTAATATCTTTCCTTATTTGTAGATTGAAAGGAGATTTTAATTTTTAGAGATAACTTTCCTTTTTGGAAATTATCCACATGTTTAAAAGAAAGATTTTAATTTATAAAATTTCTTTTTATTAACCAATCATGAAGGGATTAAAATTATTGGAGAAATTTTTATAAATTTCTAGAAACAAATTAGGAAGTTTTAATTAAAACTCTCCTTGTTTTGGGGAGAAGAGTGGCCGACCATTATAATTTGAAAAGAGAAAATTATTTTAATTAAATAAATTTTCCTTTTCAATGGCAAAAGAATTAAGGAAGTTTTTATTAAATTTTCCTTATTTGCCAAGACCAAGGATTATAAAAGAGGGGGTAGAGGAAGTTTCAAGGTGAACGACTCTATTCTATTTTTCCTCTCTTTTCTCTTTGGGTGAGGCCGGCCCTTTCTTTCCTCTCCTTTGTGTGGCCGAAACCTTCTCATGGTGGAGATATCATTGGTGGCCGGATCTAAGAAGGAGAAGAAGGAGAGAAAAGAAGCCTCTTTTCTAGCATCCCTTGGAGCATGGTGGTGGTGGCCGAACCTCTTCATCCTAGGAGAAGTTTTGATGGCCGAAACTTGTAAGGAAGAAGAAGGTGCTTGGTGGTTCTCATCTCGGAAGATCGTTGCCCACACAACGTCCGAGGTTAGAAGAGGAATACGGTAGAAGATCAAGAGGTCTTTCTAAAAGGTATAACTAGTAATTTTTGTTTCCGCATCATACTAGTTATTTTTGGAAATAATACTAAATACAAGAGGCATACGATTCTAGAGTTTCGAATTTGTTTTCTGTAACGACCCGACCCTCTTGGCCCATTTGGCGGCCCATTTGGCGACCCTCGGGTCGTCGACCGTCGGCCCTTATGTCGTCGGCCCATTTGGCGACCTCTCATGTCGTCGACCGACGACCCTTGGCCGTGCCGTTACTCACTAGGACTTTCCACCCCTGGCAGTGGATTTTTGCCTCCCCCAGGATTCGAACTCTAAACCTCCAGGCTTAAGTATTAGAGTTTATGAATCCTGGTAACCAAGTGAGATGATCTCACTTGGTTACCAGGATTCATAAACTCTAATACTTAAGCCTGGAGGTTTAGAGTTCGAATCCCATAAGGGCCGACGGTCGACGACCCGAGGGTCGCCAAATGGGCCAAGAGGGTCGGGTCGTTACAATAAAAGGCGCCTTTTTATTGTAACGACCCGACCCTTTGGCCTCTTGGGCGACCCTTGTGGCGGCCCCTTATGTCGTCGGCCCATTTGACGACCTCTCATGTCGTCGACCGACGACCCTTTGGCCATGCCGTTACTCACTAGGACTTCCCACCCCTGGCCAGTGGATTTTTGCCTCCCCCAGGATTCGAACTCTAGACCTCCAGGCTTAAGTACTAGAGTTTATGAATCCTTAAGGTCTGGACCGATCAGGGTGGAGCCTGATCGGTCCAGCTCTAGCCGTTGAGTCACAACGGCTAGATTTCTGCTGTGTCTTCTACCCTCTTCACAGGTTCGCAGGTTCAGGGGATATAAAGGGGTCGAGTGCCTCTACAGTAGGTAACGACCTCTCTTTTCTTTCTGATCTTACTGCAATCAGAGCTTTGCTGAGCTCTCATTTTCCTGAAGCTTCGTGGAAGCTTCCTTCGGCTGGTTCCTGCTGTTGTAGGTGTTTCGTGAAGTTGCTGCTTCATCCAGTCAACGAGAAGGCAAGCTGTGTTTTTACATTCTTACTGCCTTTGTATTGTGCTGTATCTTTGTACTCCTATCTTGCTGTTGCAAGAAGTTTGTGGCGAGGTTTCTCCACCCAGAAGGAGTTTCTATTAGCCGGTTTTCCGGGGTCTCATCCACCGACGGATTGATAGGTTTCGTCCACCTTACGGACACGCCGAGGAGTAGGAGTATCATCTCCGAACCTCGTTACATCATCGTGTTTGAGGTTTGATCTTCTCCACTTTCGTTTCTACATTGTATTTCCGCTGCGCTAACCTAAATTGTAGGAAGAAACGATAATTTGAGGTCGGCTATTCACCCCCCCTCTCTAGCCGCTATCCGAAGGTCCTAACAAGTGGTATCAGAGCGAGGTTGCTCTTCGACGGATTAACACCCGGGGGAGCACAAGCTAGAGAATGGATCGACTTGGAGAAGACATCACGATTCCACCCTTCTATGATCGCGACGACTTCGCGTATTGGAAGGTAAGAATGAAGTATTTTCTTATGACTAACCTAGTGAATTGGAATTGTGTACGAGTAGGTTTTACTCCTCCGGTGGATAAAAAGGGAGAACCTCTCGAGAAGAAGAAGTGGACGAAAGAACAAATCCACCAATCCACAATCAACGACGAGGTAACGAAAATCCTTGAATTTTCATTACCTAATGATATCTTGTGTAAGATAGGTGGATACAACGATGCCAAGGAGTTGTGGAACAACTTGGCTAAGTTCCATGAGGAGAGCTCCAATTCAAGTCATGAAGAGGAGTCAAGTGAGCTAAGTAGCTCACATCATGGAGGTATGGAATTAGAAGTTGAGGGATACTCAACATCTAAGGAAGAAGAGGAGGAGAGTTCTTCATCAAGATTGGTGCAAGAAGAAGCCTCTACCTCCGGAAGGGATGAAGAAGAGAGCGTATATCCATCCTCAACCCTAAGTAACTCAAGCAACTTAATTTCAAATAAATTACATATAATGTGCTTTGAGTGTAGGGAATATGGGCATTACAAGAGTAAATGTCCAAAGAGGATTAGGAAGACTCCACCGACGCCAAAGGTCAAGGAAGCCGGAGTCCCGATATGCAAGGGCAAGGAGCACGTGGTGTGCTTCCAATGCAAGCAAAGGGGACATTATAAGAGCCAATGTCCGAGGGGGAGGCAACCTCACAAGGACAAGAGACCAAGCACATCTATAGGGGGAGCTAAGGCAAACCCTAAGGTACCTTTTAGGGCACATTATTGCAATTCTAATAAGAAACATGCTAGTAGCTTTATTGCAATTGCCAATGATGATAAGCATGATAACCATAGAAACCGATACATGTGCTTAGGTGCCAAACATGTTAGTCTAGGTAGGGATAATACTAGAAATGCCAACCCTAGAGTTAACTCATCTAAGGTTAAGGAAAACCTAGATAGGAATCCCAAAACAACTAGACATATGCCTAGGAACACCTCAAAGAAAAATGGAAAATTAAAGCTTGAGGTATTAAAGAAGGAAAATCAAGTCTTGAGGTCAAGACTTGACACTTTAGAAAAGACTCTTAAGAATTTTGAGAAGTCAAATCTAGGGTCTAAGGGTCAAAAATCAAAGCCCAAGGACATGAGAGGTTTGAGTCACAGACCTAAGTCTCAAGTGGTCAAGCCCACTTACCATAATGTTCCATTCGATTATGGAACAAGACCTTAGGCTAGGAAGACCATCACCAAGGTCACAAGGGGAGTCACCCTTAGAGTTGATCTTGATGAGTCCCAAATGACCAAGACTTTAAAACCTAGGAGGGTCATTAGGAGGGTTGCTAGGGAAGTCATCCCTAGTGAATATTTAGTGAACCCAATGAGCTCAAATAGGTATTGGGTTCCTAGGAGCGTGATTTCATCACGCTAGATGGTTTAGGGTGTGCCCACCTTATTTGGATAGGTAGTTAACCTAATCATGGCAAAAGGTGGCATTTTAGGAATTTTCGAGGTGTAATCAAGTCTTGAAAATGAAATTAAGGACTATTCCTAAGGAGATTAGGATGTGCCAACCACATTTGAGGAGTTTTCTAAGATCAATCTAATTGACACATAGTGATCTAAAAATCTTTAGTATATGATTTTATATCTATTACACTTAGGAATATAGAATTTATGGCAAAATGATCAAAATTATCAAAAATGGCAACTAAAGCTAGAATTAGGTATTTTCTATACCTTTATATGTTATTTGCCATATATTGTTTGTCATATGTCATGTCATGACATCATATCTAATTTACTATCATTTGAAATGTCATGATAATGCTTAGGTTAGTTATATGTCATGCCTTACTTAAGTTTCATACTTTATGCCATGACATCATGACATTGGCACATATTTCCACTTATGATATTATTTTATGTCATGTCATCATCTCTTGCATTTATGATCAATTAAATTGATTTAAGGATAAAAAACACAATTTGATATGGAGATCTAATTGTTGTTTAGAAAATGCATGAGAACTTAGCTTAAGATGACCTAAACTCATATCTCACATCAAAATTGACTTGGATGTGTTTGATACATCTTAGATGTGTGTGAGATATTAGGATTATGAGTTAGGATCAAGATGCATAGTTCTTGTACCTAGATGAGCCTAATTCGAATTTGAGGATCATAGGGAAAACTTGTGTACAAGTCATGTACATTTAGTCCTAAGATTGTGGTCCTAAATTGAATGGTTTAAAATCATTTCAAAATTGATTTGAAAAACCTTGATGAAGCTTTTCTAGTGATAGCATTCATCATTGAGCAAGTTGATACAAAGATGGATTAACCTTGAGCTATTTCAAAGTCTTTCGAACTTTGTATCAAGATTAAAAAATGGAAGTTACTTTCATAGAAAACTATTTTTCCATGATAATATATGTTATGAGGAATGTATCCTCAAAATTTTACAATTTTTGGAATTTTCTGTAATTTTTAGGGGTTTCTGAATTTCGGGAGAAAAATCAGAAATCTTATCAGAGAGTCGTGGACCGATCAGAGGAGATCCTGATCGGTCCAGGGAAGGCTGGATCGGTCACTGGACCGATCCAGGGTAGTGTGGATCGGTCTGGTGACCGATCCAGTGAAGTTCTGATCGGTCTGGTAACCGATCAGAGCGTGCCAAAATGCTGATTTTCAATTGTTGTCTGAAATTTCAGCTTTGGAAGTTGGTGTTTTTGATTTCTAAAGGGTTGAAACTCTCCAAGACATTGTTGGTGCAATGGTCAAGGGGGAGTTGACCTTTAGGGGGAGTTTTTACCTATTGGTCAAAGGGGAGTTGACTTTTAGGGGGAGTTTTTACTCGATTTATGAGGATGAGTGATATGGGATTATCACTAAGTTGATTATTGTCTTTAGTATCAAGGGGGAAATTAAGGGTTTCAATGAAAGGTATGGGACTTTCATTAGGAAGAAACTCTTAACCTTGATTCACTCTTTTTGATGTGTGTCAAAAAGGGGGAGAAATGTCTAGAGAATGTTCAAGGAAGAACATTGGAGTTTGGGGAGAATGTTCAAGGAAGAACATTGATTGGAGAACTATTGGAAAACCTAAGTTAGGTTATCGGGTTAACCTAACTTGATTATGGTTTTTGTCAAACATCAAAAAGGGGGAGATTGTTGGTGCAACCTTAGGTCAAGGTTGACCTGGTTGACCCGACTAGAGTTGTATTTTGATGTTTGACGAGAATAGAAAAGTTGTATCTTGATGTTTGACAAGAATACAAACTTGAGAGATTATGGGTGCAACCTTCGGTCAAGGTTGACCTAGTTGACCCGACTTGAGTTGATTTGATTTGGTAAAGTCCAAGTATGGAGACTTGGCACGGGAAAAGTCCAAGTATGGAGACTTGGCACGGAAAAGTCCAAGTATGGAGACTTGGCACGGAAAAGTCCAAGCAGGGAGCTTGGCACGGGAAAAGTCCAAGTATGGAGACTTGACACGGAAAAGTCCAAGCAGGGAGCTTGACACGAGAGAAGCCCAAGTATGGAAGCTTGGCATGGGAAGTCGGAGAGGGCTCGGCAGCTCGTTCTCCGGACTAGGTCAGAGAAGGCTCGGGAGCTCGTTCTCTGGACCGGACGTGGAAGTCGGAGAGGGCTCGGTAGCTCGTTCTCCGGACTAGGTCAGAGAGGGCTCGGGAGCTCGTTCTCTGGACCGGACGTGGAAGTCGGAGAGGGCTCGGTAGCTCGTTCTCCGGACTAGGTCAGAGAGGGCTCGGGAGCTCGTTCTCTGGACCGGACGAAGTCGGAGAGGGCTCGGTAGCTCGTTCTCCGGACTAGGTCAGAGAGGGCTCGGGAGCTCGTTCTCTGGACCGGACGATGGAGTCGGAGAGGGCTCGGTAGCTATTTCTCCGGACTAGGTCAGAGAGGGATCGGTAGCTCGTTCTCAGGACCAGGTAGGGTTTAGGGCTGGGAGCTCTAAACCTGGATCGGTCTGGTGACCGATCCAGTGATACGCTGGTTGACTGATCGGTCTGGTGACCGATCAGTAACCAAACTGTGTGTTTCTGTGAATTACCTGATCGGTCTGGTGACCGATCAGTAATCATACAGAAGCGAAGAAGATCGGGAGAAGAAAGAGGGGGATCGGTCTGTGGACCGATCCACCTGAGTCCTGATCGGTCCACAGACCGATCAGAGAGTTGGGCAACTCTCTGTGAAGCGTGCTGATTGGTCTGGGGACCGATCAGAATAGGTCTGGACCGATCAGGGTGGAGCCTGATCGGTCCAGCTCTAGCCGTTGAGTCACAACGGCTAGATTTCTGCTATGTCTTCTGCCCTCTTCATAGGTTCGCAGGTTCAGGGGATATAAAGGGGTCGAGTGCCTCTACAGTAGGTAACGGCCTCTCTTTTCTTTCTGATCTTACTGCAATCAGAGCTTTGCTGAGCTCTCATTTTCCTGAAGCTTCGTGGAAGCTTCCTTCGGCTGGTTCCTGCTGTTGTAGGTGTTTCGTGAAGTTGCTGCTTCATCCAGTCGACGAGAAGGCAAGCTGTGTTTTTACATTCTTACTGCCTTTGTATTGTGTTGTATCTTTGTACTCCTATCTTGCTGTTGCAAGAAGTTTGTGGCGAGGTTTCTCCACCCAGAAGGAGTTTCTATTAGCCGATTTTCCCGGGTCTCATCCACTGACGGATTGATAGGCTTCGTCCACCTTACGGACACGCCGAGGAGTAGGAGTATCATCTCCGAACCTCGTTACATCATTGTGTTTGAGGTTTGATCTTCTCCACTTTCGTTTCTACATTGTATTTCCGTTGCGCTAACCTAAATTGTAGGAAGAAACTATAATTTTAGGTCGGCTATTCACACTCCCCCTCTCTAGCCGCTATCCGAAGGTCCTAACAATATTAACTTTCTGTTAGACCTCTAACTGCCAAGTGCCCCTTTACTTATGATCCACTTGGATTTTCCACTTTCCAATTCTCTGTTGGACTTTTAATTATTAAGTGTCTGGTCAACTATGATCCACTTAGATTTTTTTTAGTTCCAACTCCCTGTTAGACTTCCGATCACCAAGTGTCTAGTCAATAGTGATCCACTTTGACTTTCTGTTTCATGTCAACTCTCTGTTGAACTTTTGATCACTAAGTGTTTAGCCAATTATGACCTACTTGGACTTTCCATATCTTGTCAAGTATCTGGTCAACCCAGAGTTACTTGACTTTTCACTCAACTAACTTAACATATTGATTGATTGTCAAGTATCTGATCAACTTTGACTTACTTGACGATTCACTCGACCAACTAATATATTGATTAAATATTGAAACTCAACTCGAGTTTAGTAAACTGTATCCGGTCAACCTTGATTAGAGGTTGATTGCATCAATTAGGGGTGTCAAAAATAGACTTGGCCCCACAATTTGACCTGAATTGACCCAAAAAATATCGAGTTAGGCTTGGAGGTTTTCGGATTCAGGTTGGATTTGAATTGACCCGGGTAACCCGAGTTGGTTGAATTTAGGATTTAGGAGTTTTTTGGATTAAATTAAATTTTATTTTAAAAATTACGATATTTTATGTATATAAATAATAAAATATTAGTATAACAATGATAAAATATTAAAATAAAAGTGAAGAATTATAAGAAAATAATTTTAAATTTTTTTTTCACGTCAGACAAGTTATTCGAGTTGGTCGTGTTATCTGGATTTGAGTTTAAGTTTAGGACTTTCAGGTTGAGTTTGGGTTAGGTTTGAGTTGAGATTTTTTTTATAATATTCTTGCTTTGACTTGACCCGAACCCATCCGACCAACCCGAATTAATATCCCTAGCATTAACAATAACTACTAATAGATTTAGAGTCCTTCATTTTAGATATTCAATAGGATCAATTTATCCCTCTAGTATAGTTGGATATCTCAAATAGTGTAATAAGTACATTATTGTATAGTTAAAGTACCTCAATACTTTTATTATTGATGACATCACAAGTGAATTCAATCGTGAGAGCTATTTGCCTCTGTGAGCTGACATAATCGATACTTGTATGTGATGTTGTTGATTATAAGGTTGATTCCCAGTATGTGCGAAATAAATTGTTGGTCACCTGCCCCCATGCAAAGGACCATTGTGTTAGATGAAGTCCTCTATGATTTACCCCCCTTTCAGATCGCATGGGATAGTCCTAAAGAAGTTCTCGAGATGAGGATTATCACCTTTTGCTATAATTATGAGAGCTATTTATGATTATATGTGGAGATTCACTACAAAAATAGTCGCGAATAACGACTGAATATTCCGTTGGCATTCCGTCGGTAAATGAGCTTTCCGACGGAATACTGACGGAATTTTTGATATCGGGAAGAATTGGGTCGTGGCTCAATTTACCGACGGAAAATATATTCAGTCGGAATTTACCGACGGAATGTATGAATTCCGTCGGTATACGTTAACGACAGAAAATTTACCCGTCGGCAAAGGACAAACGGCGAGTAACGGAGCTTACCGACTAAACCATATTCCGTCGGTAAATCACCGACGGAATTCATTATTCCGTCGGGAATCACCGACGGAATTTAAATTTCCGTCGGTGATTCCCGACGGAATATTGGATTCCGTCGGTGATTCCCGACGGAATATTGGATTCCGTCGGTGATCACCGACGGAATTTAAATTTCCGTCGGTGATTCCTGACGGAATTACCATTTCCGTCGGCAATGTATCGTAAATATCCTTGTGCAGTTCGATAGATTACCGACGGAATGCAAAATTCCGTCGGTAATTTCCAGTAAAAATTTTGAAATGTCTGCTATGCATTTCCCTCTTATCATATATACAATTTTTATACAATAAAAACCATCACAAACGATGGTAACACAAACACAAATCATATATAATCACAATACACACAATCAACAACCAACACAACATACAATATGCTCACAAATAAATGATAAAACTGTTTAAAAAATAATACAAAACATACTAACATGTGGTCATATCTCCAAAATTCAATACAAAATAAAACATAACCAAATATCCAAGTACGGGCAATCATAAACATCCAAAAGTACTGACAAGTCAACGTCAAATACAAAATATCCAAACTTACCATGATACATCACCTACACATATATCCAAATATAATCATGTAAAAGTCAAATATAAGATATTATAATTAGACTGAATCGATATAAATGTAATATATAACTCAAGAATTGTAATATATAACTAATTTTGCATGTAATAAAATACCTAGATTATATTGTAGATATCCAATGATAGTACGGTGGTGAATGTATCAATATGGACTCCTGCAAAATGCAATACAATTTAAGATAAATATTTAAATTTGTTAAGAATCTGAAACCTAATAAGAATATGAAATTGTAATGGCTACTCTATCTTATAAGAGATAAGGAATCAATGAATCACATTCAAGCATAGTGGAAAGCAAGATGGATGCAACATGCTCATGGTAGTATGAGCTTTATTTTCAGCATGCATTTGGTATTTGGAATTTGAAAATACACTAGACGAAACAAAAACTTAGAAGTGCTCAGCAGACATACAATAGTGCAGGAACAAATGATGAGAAGAGAGCAATATAGCAACAAACTGAAAGTTGAAAGTGCACTGTGGAAAAAGATGAGAAGTAGATGGAATGCACAACTCATGCTTTATCTAAAAACGAAACTTAAGTTGTACACTGCACATGAGTAGAACATGAGAAGAAAAATAAAAAATACAATAAAGAAACATTAGAATAAGACAAATGACAGAAAAAAAATAATAAAGTAAATAAGAATGAAATTAAAAATAAACTTGAACAAGTAAAAAATAGAGGACTAGAAAAAACATTAAAAAAATAAGGTAGATGATAAAAAAAAATAAAAAGAAAATTATAACAGAAGCAACACAAAAATAATTAAAATAAAGGATGAAAAAGTCTAGTGAATTAATAAGAAAAAAATCAAACATATTAGAGAAGAACAAGAGAAAGAGACTAAGCAAAAGTTGTGAGAAGTGCTTTTACAGATATACTCATTCTTAATAGTTAATACTATAATTTAAAAATATAAACAATTAATCCAAATGGTTATGCAATGATTATGAGAAATTTTATGATAGAGAAAGTAAACCAGATGTAGTACCAGCAATGCAGACTCTTTCTTTAAATTTTTTTATAGTGTATGTGGATACTCGATGGTCGTCAGGAGTAAATCTGCATATAAACAATTTTAAAACATAAGCTATATGTTTAAAAAAAGAACATGAATTACTAATAATGAAAAAATACTTACGACTCTCCAACAACCCTAAGAACTGTAGATCCACGAAGTGGTGGTGCTGGATGATCTGCCATGAGATATAATATCTACAAAATGGCATTACAACACATCATAATAAAGTTTACAAACATGATAATGCAAAACAAGTTACATTTCACAGGAAAAAGAATCTCTAGCACTATGAGATTTCAGCAAAGAGCAATTATAATTTTGAGAAGTCATTCTTTTATCTTGCCAGAAAACTTGTAGGGTTAGTATGATTTGGTTCTGATATCAATTAAAGATTATCTAATCAAGAATTAGATCAAGTAATGATAAATGTGGTTCCAGGGCCCCTAACCTTCACTTTGTCGAATCACCTGCACTGGCAACTCCTGAAGTTCAGATTGACTTGGCTGCACAACAACAGTATGTTCAATTATATGTTTCTATCTAAAATTTTGTTTCCCTATCTACATTGTGATTCCAAGAACTTTTTGATTATTGCTTGCGATATTAAGTTTGGTTTTTATATTTTTGGAGGTTTCTTGGATTTTTTTTGTAGGTGGATGATGATAAATGTATACATTCAATTGCCATATACTCAACTTAGGTTTGCTTATGTTATACAGCATAGAGAATGATCCATATGAACTCATTATAGGACCAAATTTACATTGTTATTATTGGCAAATCTGGTTTTCTATTACAAAAAAATTGACTTAGATGTGCAAGTAGTTGATGATCCTTGTTTGTATAATAAGTAGATAACTGTTGCATCCATGAACTGGCATGTTCTTTGTGCAAACATCAATTGTAATAGCATATCGTCTGATTTATGCCCAATGAAAATAGGGCTCTGCGGCGCCGCCGGCCTGCAGTGAACAGGGCCCTGCGACGCCGGCCTGCAGCAAGCAAGCGCCAACGGCGGATGGCTGCCGCGAGTAGGCGCCTGGGGAGCAGCCACCGGCGGAGCACACGCCTGGGGAGAAGGTGCCGGCGTAGCAGGCGACGTGCGCGTCAAACAGAAGAGAAGAGGGAGGAGAGGAGCATACCAGAGTCGCCTGTTGCTGATCACCGAGAACGGGAGAGGACATGAGGCTGGATGCCGAGATCGCCGGTTGCCGAACACCGAGGATGCAGAGAGGAGAGGAGATTGAGTTCACGCGGAGAGGAAAGTCGCACCGTGCCCTAATTTTTACTCTGTTTTACCGACGGAATTCAATTCCGTCGGTAATTACCGACTGAATTATGGTTCCGTCGGTAATTACCGACGGAATGTTACAATCTGTCGGTAACCCCTAACACTAATCGGAGTGGCCGAATACTGGTATTTACTGACGGATTTAACATTTCGTCGGTAAACATCAATACCCGAACCCGTTAAAGGATTTATCGACTGAATATTATATTCAGTCGGTAAATACCGACTGAAATATATATTCAGTTGGAATATTACCGACTGAATTTAATTCAGTCGGTAAATCCCGACTGAATTACATTTAGTCGGTAAACACCGACTGAATTAAATTTCAGTCGGTATTTCCCGACTGAATTAAATTCAGTCGGTAATGTCGTCGGTATTTGCAGGTTTTTTTTGTAATGACTTGTGACAAAGCCTCGTGATGTGCTTCGGGATTTGAAAGAAGTCCTTTTCTCTTGAGGATGAGAGTCTGCATAAAGTATGTTTCAATTATGAGACGCTTGGTCATGATACTTTTGTAGTAAAATGGGTGGTTATGCTCACTACAAGTGTCTCTCATAGTCCGTTCTCTAGTTATGTGAAGGGAGGTAAATCATATGATCAACTTATAACTGACCGTCAAATGACTAAAGTACATGGTCACAATACTAATTTTATATAGAAGGTGAATTATTAGATCTAGAATTGAATGAGACACTAGAGACATAGGAAAGAGAATTGGATAATAAGGTTTAGAAAAAAGTACATTGAGTTTTTCAACACATTTACAAAGGAATATCTTATTGTATGGAAGACAATAAGGAAAGATTAAAAAAGAAAATGATCAACTAAAACATGAAAGGCAAGAGTGCCATGAATGAGGAAGAGGTGGATAATAGGTTTTGACCATGCATGCTTATGATGAAAACAAGAGAGAGAGGCTTCAAAGGAATGCAACAAAATCAAGGGAAGTAATTCCAAGGAGATAGTTCCAATGCAATTAAGAGCTCATACTTCATGACACTCTATTGACATGGCTAATGAGGGTCACATATGAGTCTAGGATTTTTTTTTTTAATTCTACTACCAAGTGATTGCCATTGATGTAGAAATTGAGTCTATTCAAAATGTTCACAAATCATCACGTACCGCTTTGACATCCAACAATAATATTTCTTCTTTTTTTCATCATTTTTTTCATTTCAACAAAAAATAATATTTATTATTTTGAGCCAATTAACATACCTCAAAACTCATATATGCAAAGGAAACTACACTACACTTGTGTAGGCATAGATCCCTAATCCTAGTTATATGCAAACTGAGGGTAACTTGGTGGATAGGAATAACAATGGTGATTGTAAACTCTAATCTCTTTGTGGGTGATGTGGGAGAGGTGGATATGGACTCTATTCTACCTCCTATGTGTTGGGTTTCATGCAAAATTAAATAATAAAACACAGTGAAAAAAGGAGTCCATTAGATATTTAAGCAAATTCTAATCACATCATTGGTGTATATATATATATATATATATATATATATATATATATATATATATATATATATATAGTTATCTTATCAGATAAGTCGTGCCAACCACCAAATCTTATCTAATAAGATGAATCAAACGTGATCAAATCTTATCTAATAATGTGGCCAAGTATTATCCACTAAGATATTATCTAATAATGTGCTTCATTTGGTTTGAGCTTATGTGAAAATCTAAATAAATATTAGATTAATCATTAATCCAATAGTTTAAGATCCAATTAGATTAATCAATTAATCTAATAAGTTTAAAATCCAAAACTAATTTCAGATTTAAAACTTAGGCTCACTCTATTTTAGTTATATTAAAATAAAATAAACTCAAAAATTGATGTGATCTCTATGTGTGATCCAATATGTTCTCATAAATTTGACAGTGACTCTAAAATCACATTTTAAAGACACAAGCAATAAGTGACATCTAGTAATGTATCATGGCTACCCAAGTGACGAGAATGTCATAGATTTGACCTAATCTATACGTGACTATTTTATTGTATAACTTACTACTTTTGTCCAAATATCTATATTGATTTACGAGACATCTATTATGTAATCCTCTTATCAATCTATATGTTTCTTGATCTCTAAGTAGACTTAACCAAATAAGTTGAATATCTACTTATTTGAGTATAATCATGCATTTTAGTAGTCCTACTTAATCAAGAGGTCCACATATATCACTCCTATTATATAGAAGGGATAAATTCTATCTGCATCACTTACATCCTTCTGCAGAACTTATCATATACACAATGAATGACTTTATAATCAACTTTGTTACAGGTGATGTTTGTCGATAATAAAATACATAACTCCTTATGTAGGGAGTCGTAGTGACTTCAGGTCAAAAGATTGTTTATACTAGTAGTCACTATAAGAATATTTATGACATTCATATAACAATTCATGAAATATATATTCATGTGTTAATTTAATATCTTATATTCATAACTTGTGAGATTAAATCATTAATTAACCTATATGTTAGTCTCAATGTATTAACATTACCCTTGTATATTAATACTTGACTAGGAATAATTGAGAGTAGTATTCTATATAGTTTCTTATAATAAATTCAAATAATTAATATACTATAGAATAAAATCTATCCCTCTAGGTCATTATTATATTTATACAAAAATAAAGTAAATATAATAAATACGAAATGTTGTCTATTGATAAATATAATACAAAATCTCATATCAATCATCATTGACTAACAATATAATAGTTGATTTAATAGACATCCATGTAAATGCGTCAGAGTAGAGAATGTAGGGGTACAACTTTGATTTGTGTAGAGACTTGAGAGTGTATCACCATGAACATGATGGAATTATCAGGGAGAAGATAATCTTCGATTCACAAAGTACCTAAAGAAGTACATAAGAATCCATCAATAAAGTGTAGTGTCTCTGTCTGAGCTGCATGCCGAGTATTGAAGTTTATTATTTATTTCTAGCCCTTAACATCAGTTTTTCATTTAAAAAAAGGAGAAAAAAAAACCGCATAGCATTGAAGGAATGTTGGGAATGCTTTCTGACAGATTAACTATGAAGTTGTCGTTGTTCATTTAAACTTTCTTTGCTAATCTGAAATTGCCTAAACCAGAAGAACAAATCAGTAAGGATATTTTTGTTGACCTTTGGATTTAGTTCTTGTCTCAGGAGTCAAAACTCAGCTTCCAGGAATGCTGACAATCAGTAAGGATATTTTAAGTGGAATTCTGACAATCAGATTAATATTAGTTTTCTACTTGGTGCCAAGGAAAAAATTACTGAAGTTTACTCTTTCTCCTGAAGATCTGAAGCTAGAACATTCAGAGTAGAAAGTGCATCTAGAGATAGCCTTTTTCTAGAGTTCTTGTTGAGTGGAAACTGCAAAGGATCAAGGTTAGCAGAAAGAACCACTTGGTGGTGGAAGCTCGTATCAACTTTCATGAGTTTCTCATGAATTTAATGTTTGCTGATTTCGTTGAATCACAAATAAAACCGAAGAGGAAGTTGATGTGATCAACATAAACTCAAACTTGATGGTCTATTTCGACAATTGCGACCTCTGCAGCAAACCGCACAGAAACTGTCTTTCCCTCTATCTGCAGCAGCAATACTACTTGATTTGCTTCCTCTGAAGCAGAAATATAACTTGACTTCACTACATGAACTCAATGATCAGTTTATACTTCAATAATGGCTTTCCATGTCTATGGCCAGTATTAACTCGACGGAGAGTTTATTTTTCGGATAAAATGTTTGTCCAAGGGTTCTTTGTTCTAAGATCTTACTTATTTTCTTTATCAAAAATTATTTATAAAAATAGAGGGTCTTCATTTACAGTGTGGCCAGCAACTTGTTTTGGTATTCGTACTTCTAATTTTATACAAAGTTGATTTATTTATCTTTTATGGAATAGATGAAGATCTAAGAAAACCCATATCATGTAATTCTTATCTTTATTGTGTTTATGTTAATTCCATCACTCGACAGAAGAATTCGATAGTCAATTCTTTGGCACGAACTGAATTTGAGTGGAGCTTTTAATGGTTTATGTACAAATATATATTTTTTTCAATGTACAATAACAATTACATAGCTGAATAAACTTCTCCAGCAAAATGAAACTGGTTGTGGAGAAGAAATGACAACGTTAGCATGGATGGAAATCTGCTTCCAAATCTACCTGCCTGAGACGCTCAGATCTTTATCATACATGCGCTGGATTTCCTCTCTGTATTCTGTCAACGACCAGTCGGAAATCACCGGCTTTAGCTCTACCAGATCACCCATCCTTAGCTCCTGGTTTAGGTCAATAACAGGTTGATTGTTCAGCCTTGGTTGCAGTTCTTCTTTCTCTGTGAATGTGTAGTTAGGCCAACGTATGTGAATTCCCCCAACTCGATCTAAAAGATTTGCGACTGTAGATTTCCCCGGGAGTTCATGTACAGTCATCTGAAACAAAAAGTACCAAAACTAGGAATTACTCCGGATAACACCCCCATAGATCTGAACCTGGTGATAGGAAGCAAAAAAAGCTAACCTTCTCATTTTCCAGAATGATGATGAAAACAGGCCCAGTGTAATTACTCTGTTGAGTGTAAGAGTAGGGGCAGCTATGAGAATGCAAAGGAAAAGGGCATGGTGGCCTGATTGAATCAGCATCGCTGGAGGACGATGAATGGCTCATATTCAAAGTCTCGCATTGCCATGACACGACCCATCGAGCCCATTCCACCATTTGAAGAACAAAGGAAGAATGCTGGCAGTCACCTTCCTTGTATCTCCAGTGAGCAGCAATCCCAAACTCTGCCTGTAGATGCATCTCTTTAGTTCGAATCTGAACCTCGAGAGGAAGTGACTCTTGGCTTAGAACAACAGTATGCAGTGATCGGTACCTACAATAGTAAAAGTGAGAAAGAGAACCTAAGATGCAGGGAATGAAGTAAAAAACTACAATGATGTACCCATTGACTTTTGGATGGGCTACGTAGTCCTTGAAAGTTCCATCAACTTCAGGCCACAAGCCATGTACAATCTCTAGGGCTGCATAACAGTCTTCCTGTTTCTCAACTATCAAGCGTAGCCCGTGTATATCATGGATATCATCTAGTGTTTGATTCTTCCTAAAAAGATAAACCACCACATTCTAAGCGACATACTGCTTAATGTCAAAGAAGAGTTTCAGTTTAACATAGAAGATAAAAAAAATTACTTGAGCATTTTGGAGTAAATGCTGTACAAACTCTTGCATCTCCCTGTTAGAAATTGATAGCTAATGCCTTTGTCCTTGAGAGCTTTCTCTAGCTTCTCAATAGAGGAGGAAATCATATCTTCATCAAAGGATCTGACAAGTTTGGAGGACAACTGTTTGTAATGCTCTGGGTATAAATGTTTAAAGCACACATTTTCAAGCTGCTCCTTCCAACTAAAGATTCCCAACCGGTTGGCTAATGGAACAAAAATCATTAGAGTTTCCTTTGCAAATCTTTGTTGTTTAATCATAGGCAAGGCATCCAATGTCATCATGTTGTGCAAACGATCAGCCAGCTTTATAAGAACTGCTCTGGCATCTGTCATTGCGAGAAGCATTATGTGTAATCTGTCAGCTTCAGCTTTTCGGCTTGCAGTGTTGTTCAGTCGAGCAAATTTACTCAAGAGACTCATTTTTGAGACCTGAAATTTGAAAACATGATTACACACAGCATTTAGAATTCATCTTGATGATGCTTTATGTACCACATAATGTGTCTGAGAATTCCAACCAAATGTTCATTTCTCCATATATATATATATGTCATGATCATGGTCATATTAAAATAACAGTTAGTGGGGTATGAAGAAGTTCTTCAACTCTATTAATAAACCTTGCCAAGAGTTAAAATGACATTTAAACCATGAGGTAAGAAGAAATTCTTAAACTCTATGAATCATCCTGAGACCAGAATGTTGGATTACTTAAAATTTTGGTGGTCCAATGGAATATTCAACAAGAATTATCCAAAGGAAAACTACAAATGCAGCATTTCTTCAAATCATCAAGTGCAATTTTCTTTTCAGATTCGGATATCCATTGTACTAAACCTAAATGCACACTAGAAAAAATAAATTTCTGAAAATTGATTTCAAGATAAAATTCTGTTTAAATCACTACCATCCTCCATCTCTATTCGTTACACTGTCCTGTATGGTAAGATTTCATGTTAGCATTGCTATACATAAGCTTGGCGAGTGGTATGCCGTAAACCACCCAAAAAGTTTAAAACACTGAATCAATGCCTTTCACACTAATCTGGATAACTGGAATACGCATGCAACCTGCTAAACAGTTCTAGAAGTACAAAGACCATTCAGTAGCTTATGCGCCTTGTGAGCTACTGTTGAAGATTTACCATGCACATATAACATTGGTGGTTAGGACAGTGTTCTCCTTTCTCGTTAACTCAAAATGTTGTAACTTACCAGAAGAGCTACAAAGTCAGTGAGGACAACAAGATACAATCCATTATGATGTTCATGCGCCTAAAGCAATTTCTACATGAATCAAAATATCAGGAAGATGTTTCGTCAGCGACAAACTGACTAGACTTTGAGCATGAAATGCTTCAATTGTATCACTCTAGGCATCAAGGCACTGTTTTCCCTTGCACCTAAAGATATTTTATATATATATATATATAAAGCAGATTAGATGAGTAGAACAATTGGATGCCCTATTTTCATACAAGAATTAATCAATGAAATATCATGTGAGATAAGAATACCCCTTGAACAAGATCAGCAAGGCCAGCTTCAAACTCTTGAAGAATATAATCATATGTCATAAAAGAATCATCCACTGAATCATGCAACAGCCCTGCAGCAACGACTGTGGCATCAGCACCAATCTTTGCAAGTAGCACAGCTGTCTCCACACAATGTTGTAGGTAAGGATCTCCACTCGCCCGCATCTGATTACGAAAAGAAAATTATTTTCCGTCAACAAGCATTCAGTAATACATGAGAAAGCAACATGTCGAACAACACACAAAGGATTCAGTTTATCAAACATTTCTCGGAACAGTTTCCCCTAGTTGGTAGTGATCATGATCATGAACATGAGCAAATTACCTGGCCTTTGTGAGCTTTTTCGGCTTCATAGAAAGCCTTCACAACAAACTCATCATAGAAAATCTTGTGCCTCGACTGGGCTCCAACAAGGAGATCGTGTGCATATGGTTCAGAGTTTGCCCGTGCTTTGCTGGAATCTTCTTCTAAATCAAATGGGAGATCTTCCATATTTACACTGCCACCACCCCCTGGAGCTGGAAGGCTGTAAGAATCATAATCCAAGGAAGAGCCCAGGGCATGCCCAATGAATCCATTCAGTAACTTGTCTCTTCCAACTCTCGAATCGGTAGTTCTATTCAAGTCCCGAGGGATTCTGTGCAAAGGTGGGCTCCTGGAAGAAGATGAAACGGAGCCATGAAAGACGGCAATGGGGCTGGGCTCTCTGTATTTGAGCGAAGGAGAATAGGTTGAGTAGGAAAAGGAGCTCCCGAACTCGTCTGACCGGTCAAGCCGTGGCGGAGAGACCTCATCGTTCAAGCTTGAACCAGAGGCGGTGGGCAAGAGTCGGGCCAACGGCGAGGAGAAAAGGTACGAGAGACCACCGTGGATCGGCTTACGGCTGGAAGAGGCAGAAGACGCTGCAGTATTACTGCATGAGGAGAATCTTGCATTCTGATCATACTCAGACGAGCAATGCGACAGGCGGGAGCTCAAGCAAACGCCGCCAGGAGCGACAGCAGGAATCGCGACCGCAGGCACCGACATCAAGGAGACTAGCAGTCAAATTCCCAAATTTACAACCGGAGGAGGGGGGAAAAAAGGCACCTTTTTAGAGGAATCAAACTTCAAGAACAAGATCACGAACAACAGTGAAAGTCAAACAATTGCAGATACAACAAGAACAGATTTTTCCAACCCTAGTACCAAAAGGAGGTGCCTTTGGGCAAGAACAACAAGAAGCCAGGAATTTAGAAACCGTTAAACTTGGGATCTCGGTCCAAATCCCTGGCCAAGGCAATAAGCCGAAAGGGAACGCCTTTCTTTCTGCAAACGTTAGCAGATCAAATAAGAAACAGAACTACGAAAATAACATGAAAAATTTATGAAAAAACAGAGAGAGAAAGCGGATCACGGCAAAGGGAGAACAGAAATAGAATAGGACGAATTAGGTGCTAAATCCCTTGCCAACAAAATTCCTAGACGAGGCGTGGAAGAAATATGAAGAAGGAAAAGAAAATGCAGCACGCTTTCGCTGTCCTCTTATGCGGTGGTTTACGACTGCGCAATTATTAGCAGAAAAATGGGGTAAAAAAAAATAGTGAGAAAGGAGAGAAGGTGCGATTACTTCGCGGGGTGGCAAAAAGAGCCGCAAATGGATCCGGATCGGAATCTAGACGAGGATTGAAAGACGTGCTGTGCGCAACCAGTTTAACCTTCCGTTTTCTGGATATCCTATCGTTCGTGACTCCGGCGACAAATTCTTTTTTTTTTTTTGGAAATTGTCAGGATAACGATGTTCAAATCTTCAATGCAATAAGTAAAAAATTCCATGAGTCGGATATGACGAAGGTGTATATCCAACTTTAATGATTTTTTTATATGAGAAACAAACACGTGCAAACTGTAGATGATGGATATTGAATGCCTATCGATATTTTTCTTTTATTTAACGTTAGATATATTGTTATTTCGATTTGGAGGATTATTTACGTATCTAACGTTAAATAAAAATACGGTGATTTGTCGAATAACTTAGCTAGTTTTGTATAAAATAAATTATAGTTCATTGGAAAAAAAAACTCCCAACTATTTTATTTTTTTCTCCAAATAAAATATAATCTCCTATTGAGCTTAGTCTAGGAGTCTATGATTGTTACGTGAGATAAGGTTGCCACCGTGACAAAAAAGTACCTTCATAGCACTAGAAAAGATGCATAGATTGTTGGTATCATTTTTCTCATCCTCATAGTTCCTCTTATTATAACAGTCTGCTCTCCTCATCGTCCCCATCACCCCATGTCATCCAAGTGAGAAAAGAAATGAGATGGTTATAATCTATCTCATGCTTAGGTGGTAATAGTAATTCTTGTTTAACATAGTACATTAAATTTGATGAGTTAAAAATATTTCGGTGTTATTTTATATTTGAATCTTAGATTTCATTACAGATAACTTTCATTATTTATTTTATGATTCCCTTAAAATGGACGAAAAATTATAAATGACCTCTTAATTGATTTGTTCTAAGACTATGGTTTTAAGTTGACTTAACCATTTTCATATAACAATTGGTTTGCTAAATTTTTTTTTGTCATTTTGAACAGATCTTTTAGTATCATAACTTTGGCTTTCTAACTAATTACTTGGACTGGATTGATTTTCTTATCATATACAAAAGTTGTAGGTCCGTGTTAAGCTGACTAGAAGGGGGAAGGGGTAAATAACATGCAAGTTAAATTCGAACTTCTCTTGCTTCTAAGCTTAGTAAGGAACATACGCTAGTTTAATAAAATAAAAACATAAACACAATAAAGAAGAGACACAAAGAATTTACTTGATTACAATCAGAAAGGTTGCTAATCTAAGATAGTGGAAGCTCACTAAAATTCTCTTTCAATGTAAACGGAGAAGCCTCCTACAAAATTTGAAGGACGAACACTAAAATAGGAAATGAAATCAACTACAGTGTGTTTGTTGTTGCTAACTTCAAAGACCAAAGTTCTATTTATAGCACACTGGTTGAAATTAACTATTTACTGATATAGCGCATTTCGGGTACCTAAACCTAATCCGGATGCCTGGACATGGTTTCTTCAATCCACTCTGCAACGACGTTCCGATAAGCTTCTTATAGTTACATGGGCGCTGGACCGGTCCTCGTGTCTAGAGGCTGTTGACATGCACTCTGAAGTCGATCCTCGCCGCAACTGCTCGAATAGGCGCCTGACTTGGCTCAAGCTGATTCGAGTGCCTGGACCTGTTCCAGGCACCTGGACTTAGGGCACCTAAACTCTGGGCACTTGAACCTGGTTCAGGTGCTTGGACAGAAGTTGTGAGTTGACTTGTCCAACTGCTTCTTCGACCGCTTAGGTGATTTTCCAACCATCCAAAGTTGAGCTCATCCGAACTAAACTTCGATCTTCTCCTCGAACAGTCTTCCTCCTTGCTTCTCGTCCCTCGGAAGCGCTATGAGCGTCTTTGTCATCCGTCGAAATTCTCTTCCACAGCACCTCATACCTCGGATGCACTGAACATGTTGACTCAATTCCCGTGCCATCATTCTCACTATCTATGTCTTCCGCTTGACTTCTTGTATTCCTAAGTCTCTACGCACTCAGACACAAGACATCAAATACACAGAGTCTAATTTAACTTGGTTAATCACATCAAAACTAAACCAGGATATTTACAATCTCTTTTTTTTTTTAATGTGCACCAATCCAAGTTAAGTTAGGATAAAAAATAAGCAATAAAATAATTTAAATAAGTTAATTTGGCAATCAATTTCCCCTTAACTTAATCCCTAATTTCTCCCCCTTTGATCACATCAAAAACATGTTATGGAAAATTAAAAAATAGTTAGAAATATATTTAAACTATTTTTAGGGGTTTAAAATAGAATTGTAAGTCACATGTATTTTTACCAAAATTATTCTCTATTTTGATAAAAATAATTTAAAATTTATTTTTATGTTTTAAAAAACACTGAAAATTTTTCTCGTGGTCTAATAGAAAGTATTGCATTAGGAAAATTTTGTTTACGAAAAATATATTTTTATTTTAACCAAAATAAATATTTTAATAAAAAAATAATTAATTTTAAATTTAAGTGTTTAAAAATAGAATTTGACATCTAAAAATCTTGATATTTTTTGTCAACATTCAAAATATAACTATCCTTAGCTTAAAAATAAGGTTTTACAAAATTTATCTCTGAAAAAAATTTAAATTTTAAATTTAATTTTTTTATTAAAAATTCATAAAAATCAGATATTTAAATACCTAAAAATCTCAAAAAAATGTATTCTAACCGATAATCTATTTGTGCATCACTAAAAAAAATTTCAATAGTAAATATGAACAATAGGTATATAAATAATTAATTATACCACAATATGTTAATAATTAATGCAAATTCAATTTAAACATGCATATAAAAATAAGTTACCAGTTTAGAATATATTTAGAAATCCAATATAGATTTTTATCTACTAGATTAATCAAATATTTTCTTAGAATATATTTTCATGTTATTTTTCTAATTTAGTCTTATGAAATCTAAAATATCAATTAAGCCCTTGAAAATTTCTAAAATTATGAAATTTGAATATGTATAATTCTTTCTCATATTTTTATTTGATTCTTTAATTTATCCTTTTCAACTTTCAGTCTATCATAATTTTCTAGTAAGTATGTTTTTACTAAGGTAACATGTAATTCGTAATTCAGAATTTACCATGAATCTAAGATTCATCCCAATTTTGATATGAATCACAGAATTCATCGTAAATTTTGAGATGAATCCAGGATTCATCCTAGAATTAAAAAAAAAAAGAACACATAATCAGAAACCCTAAATATGGACCTAGAGATATCAAAATTTCATAAAATAAGTTTTCATGTGTTTGTATTATTCTATTGATTATAAAAATACCTTCATCCAAAATTTTGACCCAATATATTGAGTGTAGTAATTTTTTTAACATGAATTCGTGTTAAAAAATTCACTACACTCAATATATTATGTCAAAATTATATTTGAGAGCATTTTTATGATCAGGAGAATAACACAAACCCATAAAAATTAATTTCATATTATTCAAACTCTCTAAATCCTTTTTTAAAATTTAAAATTTATTTATTTTATTAAGAGAATATAGTTTTTGTCACTTTGGATGAAATTTTCTTTCGTCCCAAAATTTGGGACCAGTTGTGTTTTCTTCTCAAAATTTGAGAGTTAACCTAATATCTCTGTTGGAAAATTGATTTGATGACCATTAGGGATAAGACGACAATTTCACGAGTAGATTGTCATAAATCAATTTCTCGAGTGAATGAGAAATTAATGTTTAATGAAGGGTTGCTCCGATTTGATCGGACAGAAATTTGATTTGCATACAAGTTGCATTCATAGATGAATGCTAACTCGAGTATGTGAAACCATTGAGGGGTATGAAATTATAATTAATTTCATTGATTAATTTATTGATTGATTAAAAGATTAATATTATGATATTAATTAATTGATTAATTAATATTTATAATAGATTAAGAAAATAGTTAATCATATTAATCAATTAAATTAATAATAATGGAAAGGTTTAAGTGAAAAGATTTAAGGGAAAAGACACATTCTATATCCTTTCACCTCTTGGAAGAAATTTTTCACCTCTTGGGAGTAACCCTTCATCCCTATAAAATAAACCTCATTCCTTCCACTTAATTCACACTCAATTCTCAAGATGTGAATTCTCCTCTTGGGTTCTATTCACTCTTTCCTCTCTAAAGAGTTTCAAGGCTTCGAAAATTCGACAGAGCTCAAAATTTAGAGTACTCCTATTTCGAGACGCAAGTCGTTGTATCTTGGGAGACGATTGTGAATAAACTGTAACCACCTGGGCGGACCAATATCATCTTAAGGAAAGAAGGCCTAGCCTTCACCTCGACCTTAATACTCTTATCCTTGGGGATAAGTTTACCCAAAGGGGTTGTGTCGATATTCGAAGGGATAACTCGACGACTGACGAGATTAGGTCGGTAGAGACGATACCAAGAAAGGTATGCCTCTTACCCGAAGGGGTACTTCGATAACCGAAAGGGGATGTTGAGAGTATAAATGGGGCAAGGTCCACATCATCATACCAAGCTCCACCGGTTAGAGTTATTGACTCATCGTCGAGATGACTAACCGGGCCCAATTGTTGGATCTCAATACCGAAGATCAACATACCCAGATTTTCCTTAGTGAAAAATATCCAACAATCTTAAGATGATATTGGTGGTTATGGCAACTGTGAGTCCCACTTATACTGGAGAGAAATTACAGAAATTCTCCTTAATCGTCTTCAAGCGATAATAGTAAAAGACACTATATTACTTGCAAAAAAAATATATCTTTTAAGGTTACTATCAAAAAATATCCTAGTGCATCTAAAAGTGAAGCTCAAGTAATGTGAGAGTTACTCATAAGGAAAAATAGAATTTTCCTATGTGAGAATCATGCCTTAAAAGGATAGACAACAAAATTATACCATGGGTATAATTTTGGTCAAGGCTTTGTGGGGGTCATTTGACTAAAGTCACAAAGATGAGGATAGTGAGTTCAAATTATCCAAAAAAGAGGGTTAATGAAGGTCTTTAGATAGAAGATCAAGCTCACTTAGTAAAAAGCTAGACTTGAGTCTTACTCAATAAGACATAAGTGGAGGTCAAAATAGATGAGTTGGAAGGATTGCATCACATGTGTTGTAAATGACTAAGAATTAAGTCAAGTGTCTCACGAAGAATAAATGCAATCATGGTAAGCACTCCAATCAAATGACTACAGCTATGACTCGATAAGATTGGAAGATCAAGAGATATATACTTCTAGAGTTGAGTATCTCTCGAAGAGTAATACAATCTTTGTCAACACTCTAATCAGACAACCACAGCATTAGCTCGATAAGATTGGAAGACCAAGAGATGTATACTTCCTGAGTTGAGTATCTCTGGAAGAGTAATACAATCTTGGTCAATACTCTAATCAAACTACCGCATCTTTGAATCAATGAGATTGGAATACCAAGGGATGTATACTTCTTGAGTCGAGTATCTCTCGAAGAGTAATACAATCCTAGTCAGCACTCCAATCAGACGACCGTAGCTTTGGCTCAATGAGATTGGAAGACCAAATAATTAATGAGTTTGATTCTAAGAAAAATCGAAGAGCACAATTTCAATAGTATTTTTTGCGTATGTTTTAATTTTGAATGTATTAAATAGATACTATTGTTCTATAGTTTTGAAAAAATAATAATCAATTTTGTATTTATATTTTTGAATTAATTAATATATTATATCTCGATGATTAACCCCAGGTAAATTTAGATTCTGACTACGCCCCTACCAATTGGTATTACAATAATATAAAGGAATGTTATAACACCCAATGCTTTGAACAGTTCAAATGATTGAAAGCATAGTTTACAAAATCGTGATCCGGATCGTAGGATCGTACGATCCTACGATCCGGAAGCTCAAAATTGATCCAGGATCGTGCAGAATCATTTTTGCAATAGAATCGCAGCAGGATCGGTAGGATCGGAACAGAATCGATAGAATCGGAACAGGATCGGAGCAGAATCGGAGCAGGATCGGTGGAAGCTTTGAGAGGTCATAACTTTTGACTCGGATTGAACCATGGGACCTATAATATATCAAATCAAATCTCGTTCAGAGATCTTTAATGAATTTCAAAGTTTATCCTCAACCATCTTATTACAAACCCAAAAATATCATTTAAATCATTTTCGAATGTTTAGAAGATTTTATCTTTTTTTATTATCTTTTTTTCATTTTAAATTATTTAAACATATGTTTAATTATTTTTGAGTTAGTTTTTTTATCAATAATTTTCTGTCATTTCTTTCCCCTAAAATAATGAGTTTTTAGATGCCTATTGTCTAGTATTGTATGATATCAACCAATCTTTAGAAGATTATTTCCAGCGTTCATATTTTAATCAAAGGATTCAATAACTTCTGTTATATACGTCAGATGCTTTGTTGACATTTAAATTGGATTATCTTATAAACTAAGAAAATATTTTCGACATTGAATGCATTATTATTATTGTGTTAATAGAAATTTTATATTTTTCATTTATGATATGAAAATATAAATATTATTACTATGCGAGAATGATAGTTGAATTACAAGTTAATTTAAATTTGTACATGTAGTAATATAATTTGAGGTATTGAGTGTACATGATTGCATATATATACAAAATTAGTTAGTTATTTAGATGTAAATGAGCTTTTTAGGTACTTTTTCTAATTATTAATCATATATGATAAGATTTGAAAGGTTTTTGGTATGATCGTACGATTCTACGATCCGATATATCTTGATCGATCTGATCCTGATCCTAAATCGATTCTGCGTAGGATCGCGATTCTACAAACTATGATTGAATGCGTTCAACAGATGTTTTTTATATAAATTAATAAATTTAAAAATTATATATTATAAATCAAATATATATAATATATATTTTGTGAATTAAATTGGGACAGTGGAACTCACATTAATGAATATTAATGTTAAAATGAATATAAGAGAATGTAAGTATTAATATAATATGTATATGACATGTAGATCCATACTTTTGATAAGGTGGTGGATGTTATAACATCCACTAATGTGGATGCTCATACTCGATCGTATGAGGATCAATACTAGGGGTGTAAACTAACCGAATCAAGTCGAATATACAGAAAAATCTAAGACTCGAATTCAATTCGAAATAGGTATATTTGAGTTCGAGCTCGATTCAAAGCTCAAAAAATTCAAAATTTTTTGTTCGAGTTCGGTTCGAATTAGGACTCGGGTTCGAGTTTGACTCGAAAGATTCGAACATGTTCATGAACTATTTGAATTATTTTTCGAAAATAGCTACTCAAAAGGCTCGAAATTTATTTATTTAATATATATTTAACTTATATTAATAAAATATTAAGGCTCACAAGCGGCTCGTGAACTATCAAAAAAATATAATTTGGGCTCGAGTTCAGTTCGAAAAAAAGTTCAAACATGTTCGAGTTTGACTTGAATTCAATAAATTCGAATACGAATCAAATATTTTTCGAACTGACTCAAAAAGTTCACGAGCTGTCTCTATTCGTTTGCACTCCTAATCAATACAGACAAGGCCACGTGCTCAAATAGATCTATAGGTAAAAATAAATAAATAAATAAAAAAATATCCCTTTTTATTGAAATTGTTAAAGGGAATAAAGCCGTAAATAAATTGGGCCGAATGAAATTTCACAGCGTTTAAATTTATTTGATAAAGTAACCGAATTAAGTTGAGTCAAGATTAAAATAAATTAAATTATTAAAATAATTGTTCAATTTTGATTTGATTTTTTTTTTTTTGAACTTGAGCTTGGTTTAAACTTAGTTTAAATTTAGTTCGTTTAAATATTATTGATCTCTCAATTCAAACTTGGTTAATTATTTTAAATTTTTATATTTTAAACTTGTTTAATTATTTATTGAGCTTTATAATATAAATTTATTTATTTATTTTAAAATTTTGAATTTTTTATTTTTTTATTTTTTTATTTATTTAATAAGTTGATAAAAGTTTTATTAATTAACATAGTACATAACATTGTTCATGAATATTGTTCACGAATATTATTCATTTATCTCGTCCGAAAACTATATAGATGAGCAATCGGCGAGGGAGTAAGAATGTTGACAAAGAAAATACTTCGCTTTATGAACTATGGACATGATGGGAACTCCCATTGTGGACGTGGAGGGAAGGAGCTCCCTATTTTTGAGAAAAAGCGGCTCCTAGTCTTCATTCCTTTTTATTTTTAATTAAAATAATTGTTTTAATTTTAAATTTGAAAAGTTAATAAATTTTTTATTTTTAGGTCTTCTATTTCAAATAATGTAATTTATTTTTTAATTATTAATATTATTTAATAATAATTTATGAATTTAAATTTTATTTATATATTAAATAAAATATAATGAAAAATCCGGAAAAAGTTGATTAAAGGTTTTTTTTAATAGTGAAAAAATAGGTAAAGCATTTTATTTTAACGCGGTGCATATATGATAACAAAAGGGTTCATAGAGAAGTTCCAGACTGGATGCCTTAAGAGCTACAAGCCAACGGAAATATTACAGTGAAAACCAGGAAGATCAGGGTATTTGATCTGGCCATGTCAATAACATAAAACAAGCAGGAGTCGGTTTCAGTCAGCGTCGTTCTTCTTTACCACCATCAATTAGACACATAATTCTACCATGCGGTACTGGAATCGATCTATGCGTTGAGATCCAATTTGTGTGGCTGGTGTGACTCTCCCTCTATATAACCGTTGCCCTTCACCCAATCCAACCCCACAAATTACAATTACTCTGCCTCTCTCTCTCTCTCTCTCTCTCTCTCTCTCGCAGCAGATCTTACGCGCCGGCGAGAGGTAATCGAAGAAGTCGATCTGAAGGAAGGAGCGAGATCGAGGGAGATGGGGGACGCATATTGTTCGGACTGCAAGCGGAATACGGAGGTTGTGTTCGACCACTCGGCGGGGGACATGGTGTGCTCCGAGTGCGGGCTGGTGCTGGAGTCGCATTCCATCGACGAGACCTCCGAGTGGCGGACCTTCGCAAACGAGTCCGGCGACAATGACCCGGTTCGTGTTGGCGGACCTTCCAACCCCCTCCTGACCGACGGCGGTCTCTCCACCGTCATCTCCAAGCCCAACGGCGTGCAGGGCGATTTCCTCTCCTCATCGCTGGGACGGTGGCAAAACCGAGGGTCCAACCCTGATCGGAACCTCATTAATGCTTTCAAGGGCATCGCGTCCATGGCGGACAGGTTATTTCTCCTCTTCTGCGGTTATGATTGTGTACTTTCACCAATGCCTGCACAATACTTTCCCACGATTTCGTAATATAGGTATCCTTCACAGGAGAAATAATGTGCTCTAAATAGAGAAGATTTTTCCATATTTTTTTCCCTACTACCAATAGGGAGTTAGGTTGTTTCTTCACTCTTGAAGGTAACGGTGCCAAATCTCGGGTGAGGAAAGATCCTTTGGTTATAGGATAATCAGATGCTCCTGATGGTCAAGTTTTTAAGGCCTCTCAATAAAACTAAAATTGGATCTTTACATAGATTGTTAAAGGGGCTTTAGATTTTTTTTCTTCTTTCTTGTCCTTCTATGGTATAAACTTGACTTTTCAGGAGAAAACCTTTCTCTTTTGGGGGTGTTCCTAACTTCCTATATCATTTTTGGATAATCTAGAAAGAAATTGTATTACATGAATAACTGATAACAATTAGAAGGGCATCAAGGAATGCCTCAGTTTTATGGCCGGTAATGGGCTTGTCTGCATAATTCTATGATGCTAGATAGGTAGATCGTTGAGTTTCATAAAGTTTTTGAATCAGAAAACTTGGGAGAATCTAAAGGAAAGACTATGTTTGGTTATCATCTCTAAAAGAAAAAATCCATTTTCATCATCTCTTGATAACAACATTGTGAATTCTGTAAGTGCAATAAGAAGCTAATGCTTGATAATATATGCATATTGTCATAACCTACCCAACTTTGCCTAAGAGAGATTCTTGTTCCACCCATTGGCCCATTCTCTTGGCTCGTAATCTTTGCCCATGACCTTTCTTTTAGAATATTTCTTAAGATCATTCTAAATATGTCTATAAAATCTTCTTATCATGAAAATATATAGATATTTTGTTGGATAATATTAAATTTCTGGACATGTAGTGTACATCATTGGATCAAATTGATCCCAATTGTCTTGTATGAGGAGGATGCATATAAATAGCTCCCTTTCCTTCACTTATAGATAATCCTCAAGAATAATAAGTATTCTTTACTTATTAATCTCTCTTATCTCACTTGTATGGGTCTCCAACAAGTTAGGCTTATTTAGCAACTTTTCGAGGACAAGTTATTAGTGTCAGAGGTGAGTGGTGCTAAAATTAAGCTTGTGATAGTTGATATCATAGCCAAGTTCCCACCATTCAACATTAAAGGATTATGGGTGTTATCACCAAGAAGAACATTCTTGATTGCAAAATGTTTACCATGTGGAATAGCAAGCTGTCACTCGGGAGCTCGCCGAATTGAAGGCATTTGTGAAGAAAAGAGTTGTGGGACTTACGTGCTAAAATGGAGGCACACAAACATGAGAAGAGTCATAGGTACACATGTGGGGCTAGCTCAAGGTGTTCAAGTCCTAACAATCTCAACTATATTTCATCACCATCAATAACCATCTACAAGGCTGTCTACGATGTCAAGGAGGTTGATAATTTCTTGAATTAGAGGTTTTTCAACTCTAAGGGCATACAAGGTGATGCTTTGAGAATCAATGGTGCATTCATCTACTTATAAAATATTGTGCACATGTGGTGGCATTGTAAGTTTGGTGACCAAATTGAGTTAGAGACAAGTACTAGGATATATTTGTCCCTCTAAAACTCCCTTTGATGCCCCACTATTGTTTCAAAAGAAATATGAGTCTCTCCGCATGTGCATTAACTATTGAGCACTTAACAGGATCACTATCTAGAAACAAGGATCTCATCCTTTTGATAGCTAATTTTTTTAATTAGTTAGGGATAGCTCAATACTTCTCCAAACTAGATTTGTGGTTAGGATCCTATTAAGTGTGGATTGCAACAAGGGACAAACCTAAAGGCAATCTCAACCTCTTTGTTGTAGTCTACTTGGAGGACATTGTAGTATATAGCACAACCTTTGAAGATAATGTGCAACATCAAGTAAGTCTTCAAAGTGCCACGTGACAATGTGTTGTATGCCAAGAGGGAGAAATGCTCATTTACTGGATAAGAAGTGAAGTTCCTTGGCCATAGAATCTGCAATGGGAAGCTCCTAATGGATTAAGCCAAGGTTAAAGCCATTTAAGACTGATAACCATATACCAAGGTTATAGAGCTGAGATCATTCTTTAGGTTGGCAGACTGTGTCAACATTTCATCAAGTGCTTTTCTATCAAAGTCACACCCGTGACTGATCTTCTCAAGAAGAAACTCTCGTGACAATAGACAAAGTGGTGCCACTAAGCTTTTGAGGAATTGAAGAAGGTTATCATGGAGGAACTAATGTTGCTATTGCTCGACCATACCAAGTCATTTGAGGTACACACCGATGTTTTGTTATTGGTGGTGTACTTATGAAAGGGATACCCCATTGTCTTTCAAAGCCTAAAGTTGAATGGAATCGAGAGGAGCTACACAGTGCAAGTGAAGGAAATGACTGCTGTTATACTTTGCTTTCTAACATGATGCCATCACTTTATGAGTTCTCACTTCATCATCTTGATAGATAACATTGCCACACTTTATTTTTAGACTTAAAAGAAACTTGTCCCAACCAAGTTCGATGGCAAGATTTCTTAGCAGAGTTACCAACTCAAGTACAAGCTTGAGAAGAAGATGAAGCAATAAGCAGAGATGCAAAGCGACGACATGTAGAGTTCAACGAAGGTGACATGGTACTTGTGAAACTCTTACCTTAGTAGTTCAAGTTCTTACAGAAAGTGTACAAGGGGTTGGTAAGAAGATATGAAGGTTCCTCCTTCCTAATCTTCAAATGTGTGGGCAAGATATTTTACCAAGTCCAACTTTTGCTAAAGCTCAAGTCCATGTGAGCATTCTCAAGCCTTATCTATGACCCAAGTAGGAATAATTAGTCCCAATCATGCACCAACAATTGTTGTCACTTGCTTCAATAAAGATGTGGAAACTTGAGAATTGGATCATTTGAAGGAAAAGGAATCCAAACTACATCGAATATTTGATAAAGTGGAAGAATCCACTGAATATTAAGATGAATTGGGAATGAGAGAATGTCTTTTGTCAATTCACCAAGCATATCAAGCGCCGCAAGAAAGAGAATGCATCAAGGATGTTGCGAGCTTGGGTAAGGTAAAATGTCATAACCCACCTAATTTTAAGCCGAGGAGACATTCTTAGTCCACCCTTTGACACTCTCTTGGCTTATGGTCTTAACCCATGACCTTCTTCTAGAATATTTCATAAGATCATTCTACATATTTCTATAGAATCTTTCATCATGAAAATATCTAGATATTTTGTTGAATACTTTACTTATTTCTTGCTAATGTCAAGGTTCAAAATCTTAAGCCATGTCAAAGTTTTGATATTTGACTGAACCCTACTTTTTGGTATTGTGCCGATGTTCCGATACATGCTGTTGGTGATAGATTGGCGGTTAAAGGAGGAAAAATTTGAAGCATAGGAAGGTGACATTATATGTGCTGAGTGGTATTGAGGTTCCTAATGTATAGAAATGATATGTTTCGACTATTTTGCACAATATGATACAATATTTTAAATCATGGATAATGTAATTGTTGGATGGTCCCAACCATCTATTTAGGAGGAGGATGCCTATAAATAGAACCCCTTTCTTTCACTTATTAATCATCCTTAATAATAAGCACTTTTTACTTACAAAGTTCTCTCAACCTCTCTTAGCTTCTCTTGTGTGAATTTTCAGTGAGTTAGACTTAGCAACTTTCTGAATTTCCAGGGATAAGTTGTGTAAATGATGGATGGGCAAGTGGTGCTAAAACTAAACCCATGACAATATGTAGTGTCCAACAACCACAATAACTTAATTTTCAGAGAAAATGTCTTAGTGAACATTTGCATTTGTATATATATAGGCATAGTGGTTCCCTCTTTGCCTACCTCAAAACTAAGTATACACCCTTTTGGTGGATTTATTTAGGTACTTGAAATGAAATGCTTGGGATGATGCAATTTGTTCTACAACTACCTTTTGTTCTCATATTGCAGATAGAGTGTAGAGACTTTCACTTCTGAAATTGCGGATACAGTGGCAGTTTAGCAACTAAATGCACTGATAATATTTGAAACTTCATTAGCTTGGAAATGATAACTAATGCAAGTTTTAATATTATCTTTTCCAGGTTGAACCTTGTGGCCACTATAAAGGTACATAATTTCCTTACATTGTTTTTTTTTGTTATTTTTTTTTTTGAAAATAACAGGATCTTACTGTATTAAATTTTTGAATCATGATATAGGAGAAAATAGTGGAAAGTTTTTAGTCTTCCAAGTTTTTCAAACTTTAGTAATGGATGTGGATGACATCAACTTATCAAGTTTTTTTTAGGGGCCTTCATTCTTGTGTTGATTTCATGGCCGAGTACAATTCCTAGATGTTTTCGCTTAATTTATGAGTTATCATTCATTTTATATGATCATATTGGCACGCTGCAGGTTTTTGATATTCTACTTTTTAGTTATATTGAAAGAAACTCAATGCTATATAACTATCCCCTGAAATGTGTTATACATACCCCACCAGCAAGGCATTTTCTTTAGAGCTTCACAACTTATGCACCATCTATTACTAATGACTCGGACACTAGATATTGAAATTCAAAAACACAAGCCAAGGTGCCTATGTTTGTGATGCTTTATCAGTAAAAAAATAGTGAAACCATGATCTACATAATATGTTTCTTTTGATAACACACAATATGATCTACAGAATTTAATGTTCAATTTTTTTTGTATTCTTTGTTGCCCGTTATATAATATTGGCAATGTTTAACTCTTAGCATGTCCAACATCAATTATTACTTTTCTCAATAAGTTAAAATATCAATTTACACAGTTGTTTGTAAAAGGTATTGTTCCTCTGCCATTTTTTTTTGTCATTTCAAGGATCGTGCCAATGAGATATTTAAGAAAGTTGAAGACCTAAAATCTGTTAGAGGGCGAAATCAAGATGCAATTTTAGCTGCTTGTCTATATATTGCTTGTCGGCAAGAGGACAAACCTCGCACTGTTAAGGGTATGTGGTCTTTCTATAATTTCTTTATCCATTTCGGTCGCTTCACCAGCACACATTGCTGATATGTATTTTTAAATTCAATTAGAAATTTGTTCTGTTGCCAATGGAGCTACAAAGAAGGAAATAGGACGTGCAAAGGAGTTCATTGTAAAACAGCTTGAAGTTGAGATGGGACAATCTATGGAGATGGGTACAATTCATGCAGGAGATTTCTTGGTTAGTTTGAGCATATCTGCTTATATATATATATATGTTGTGTATTGCTTTCCTTGTCTGTTTTTTTTTTCTTTTTACAAACTGATAACACTGGGTCGACAATTTGTATTATATTGTATTGTAGAGACGGTTTTGTTCCCATCTTGGTATGCCAAATCAGATAGTTAAAGCAGCTCAAGAAGCAGTTCAAAAATCAGAGGAACTTGACATAAGGTATACTTTGAGAATGGCTTGTTAGAGCTGTGAATTGCTTGCATACTTTTGAAAAGTTAGTTAGGTTGGTAGATGCTTGCATTTACGGTGAGGGACTGCGCTTCCTGTTGGTATGCTTTGCTGGGTTATTGACTCCATGTTTCTATAGAGTGAACTTTTATGGTTGAATTGCTATGAACACAGGAAACAAAACTTTAGAAAAATATTTTTAGGAATTTTTTTGGAGAAGAAAATATCCAAGAATAATTAAAAGAAAATTTTGGCAGTACTAAAGAACTTGCTAACCAAACATGAGTTTTGTTTTTTCCCACTAAATCCTGAAACACAACTCAAACTCTAACGCTTTCATCCTCTAGAAAGTGTAGCAGAACTGTATCTTATTTGAGGAACAAGTTAAAGGTCTGACTAAATGTTGGTATAGCTGGGCACAGAGAACTGTTTATCATTGATTAGTGAATGTTATCCCAGGTTAATGTTCTCCTTTAACATTTTAACTTTGCAAATTGTGCAGGAGGAGCCCGATTTCAATTGCAGCTGCTATTATCTATATGATAACTCAGCTATATGATGACAAGAAACCCCTCAAAGGTTCTGTAGTCTGTTTAAATCTTGTCAAAATTTGCTTATATAGCCAACATCGTTGTGCGCAGATATATCATTGGCAACTGGGGTGGCAGAAGGCACCATAAAGAACGCATACAAAGATCTTTATCCTTATGCTTCTAGGATCATTCCCACCTACTTTGCCAAGGAAGAGGATCTAAAGAACCTTTGCAGTCCATAGTTTGAAGTTATTAAACAAAGGAGTTGAAATTTTTTAGATCGATTAGTAGATCGTATGCTGCATTAGCCAAAGATGGCTTATCACGTTTGTAGCCTATTCTTATTTGTTCGAGAGAATTTTTCTCTGATAAGTTCAACTTGTCACATACATTTAGAGGGAAAACAGCTCTCAGAAAATCTTCTATTTTAGACAAGCAAAGGCTGGTCTGAGTAAGATGAAGGAATTGCAAAAATGATTTGCCAAATAAATCTATTAGATCTTTATTTCATATGCAATTGAGTTCGCGGCCATTAATACAATCATTGTTTTAGCTAAATTTGTCATAGCCCCCCTAAACTTCTTCATGCTATATGTAGACAGTTCCTTTATATTTTATTAGCAATCAATCATTAGCTAATATCACAATTGAAAAGATGATATGCCAGTGACTTTGATTCTCAAGACAGCCTTTGCCCCAAAATAACCTTGTCTCATGTATGCATCCTCCAAGTTGAAACATCCATTTAGCCAAATATAATTGTGTAGTTCTGATACCTTCGACATTGGTTTCTTGATCAAATTGCTTAAAAAGTTTCACTGCCCTCCAAGTTCTCCCTCACAGCTCTGTTAGATGTATGCTGCTGCCACTCGTGGGCATTGTGTTAATTTCTTCTGCCTTTGTGGATGAATCATATGTGCCCTTCTCAGTAAATTTGATTGATCTTTTCCGTTGGCCTCTTGATCAATACTCTCCAACTGCCTTCTCAAGTAATGCACTACCGCCGCCCACCCATACACATCAAACACAAAAAGAAAAAGAGTTATTGAACAATTAAACCAAAAAACTTTGTTGAATATTCAAAGAGAGAGAAAAGGGATATCAATTTGAGGTACATGCCATTCTTCATATGCACAAGCAACAATGCCGTAAGAGATAATGCCTTGATTTATGGCTTCAAAATCTTTCGAGGTAGGAGTAATACATCAAGTATCTTAATTGTGCAATTGAGAGTGATGCTTTTCTAAAACACTAAGATGACACACAAGCATATATGCGAGAAAAGACACAATTGGCAAATAGACAGATATATAATGGAACAACAACGAACAAAAAAAAAAACAAAAGGAAAAAAAGCATGTTTAATACTGATTAAGGTATAGTGACAATTAGGTAGCGTTTGATTCTTTCCCAGGAATTAATATGGAAATAAGAATGTATTATGGAATGAGAATGAGTATGAATATGTATATTATTTTTAAAAATAATATTTGTTTAGTGGAATATTTTCTATCGAAATAAATTATTTTTTTTTTACCCTTAGAGGAAAATAAGAGAAAAAAAATAGATGTGAGAGAAAATATGATGAGAGAGAACGTGGAGAGAGAGAAAGTGTGATAAGAGAAAATGAGGAGAGAGAGTGTGATAGAAGAAAATGAAGAGAGGAAAAGTGTGATGAGACAAAATAAAAAAAGAGAGAGTGTGATGAGAGAGATTGAGGATGTTAGTTGATGCGGGTTATGACGAGTGGGTTTAGGAGATGACGTGAAGGTCAGATCAAGATGAGGTGGCAGCCATCAAAGTAGAGATGGAGGGGTATTCGATATTTGGTTCTGTTGATCGCTTGACCTCGTAATCCTTAAATCTCGTTCGAGTGGTTCCGAAGCAGAACACTCGTATAGAGCCGACCGGTTGTGAGCTTGGTAGAATGTAAGAATTCTAAGATTTTATGATAAAAAAGAGAAATAGGGTGCTTGGTCAGTTCATGGTTGATCGGGCTTAGAAGAATTCGATCGGGCGAAGCTCGACCGAACATAAGGCTTTCTATGGGCGCTCGATCGGGCAAGGCCCGGTCAAGCCTAAAGGCAATTAGCCCTATAAAACTCTTAACATACGTTCGGTCAAGTACAGACCGAACAGATATAAAGTTCTCTGTGAATATCTGGCCGAGCAAAGGCCGGACAGACCCAGAGATACTTGACTGTATATAGTTCTCGATACGCGCTCGAACGAGTAAAGGCTAAACGAACATAAGGTTCCTTGTGAACACCCGACCGAGCAAAGTCCGGACGAACCCAGAGATACTTGACCTTATATAGTTCTCAATACACGTCTGGATGGGTAAAAGCTGAACGAACATAAGATTCCCTGTGAACACCTGGCCAGGCAAAACCTAGATGGACCTAGAGGTACTTGACCTTCTATAGAGATCTCGATAAGTGTTCGGCCGAATAAGGCTGAATGAATATAAGATTCTATGTGAATACCCGGCCGGGCAAAGGCCGAACGAACCTAGAGATACTTAAATATATATATATATATATATATATATATATATATATATATATATATATATATATATATATATATATATATAGCTCTCGATATGTGTTCGACCAGGTAACGGCTGAACGAACATAAGCTTCTATGTGAATATCGGGCCGAGCAAAGCCTGGGCGGACCCAGAGATACTTAACCTTATATATGTATATTTTTCGATATGCGTTCGGCTAGGTAAAGACTGAACGGACATAAGATTCTTTGTGAACACTCGGCCGGGAAAAGCCCGGGCGGACTTAATAATATTTTGTCCCATAAAATTCTTCATACATACATTATCATTCGGATGAGGATAAATTAAACATATGACTCTCTGTATATGCCTGGCCTGTTAAAGGTCGGCCGGGTTTGAATTATCTGAATGTATAGTACCCTTAAAATATAATTCTAACATACATGCTTATGATATAATAAGGGCATCATATTAGTTTTTGAGCAAGTTCTTGCAGCATTTAATGTATGGTTGAGCAGATAAATACAATAATAAGTAGCACGGTCGACCTAGTGGAGTGGTTGAGATGCATTCAGTAGGCAAACAACAAACAATATTTTGACAGCCTGTCGTGATTATCGGGAATATTCCCTTAAAAGATTATGTGAAAACTAATTGGTTTCCCATTAATAAGTTAGTTATAACAGCATTCTCCTTCAACAACTTTAGTAATGGTGCAAATGATAAATAACAAAAGAGGTATATCTGTGGGTAGAAAAAAGATTCCTTAAAACTATGATGAAATACCCAGGTTATACTTTCTTCCATCACCTAACAAAGTCGAACAAACTGGGTACCACCTCACGATTGCGGAGGTTATGTGAGGTGGTATAAAAAGGAAAATTCTCTCCGCTGGCAAGGTACGCAAATATTTGCATTTGAAGTCCTACTTTCCCACACTTTGGCTATTGTTCTTCTTCCACTTTCAAGAGAGAAGACTGATTTGAGTGTCGGAGGGCCTAGCTAGGGATTCCCACCCCGATCTTAGGCCACTAACACTTTGTTGGCTCGTCTGACTGCACATAGGATCGTTGAGGAGTTTCCTTCAGATCTCGAGAAGCTCATTATTCATCAATCAACCATCCATCGGAGTCAGTGCATCATCTCATCACCTTCAGACAGGATCAAGTTTGACGCCGTCTATGAGAATCTTCGCTTGAATATGAAACTTTACGATGGAGAAGGCTGGAAAACTCAATACCGTCACCTTGACACAGGAAGATCTGGAGTTGCTCATCAATGCCAAAGAACAAAAGTTGCTTCAACAATAACAAGCCAACACTGGTGGTATGTTGCCACCACCAAATCTGAAAGCATCAACAACCGCTCATTAAATGGAGAGAGGGGTTTAGGAGGGCTTGCTTGCTCCCTGCGCCTCTCTCACCAACTCGACAATCTCGAGTACTTTTTTGTACACCATTAGAACATATGGGCCAAGGAATAATACCCTAGGAGTCTTTTAGAGAGGTACCTATGCAAGACGGGTACAGAGGAAAAGTTGTGACCAATGATAACTCCTCTGAGCGAATTGCTACTCCATTCTCTCATAGAGTGTTGGATGATTCATTATCCAAGCGTTATCAGAACCTGAATATAGGAGAATATTCAGGAACAACTAATCCGAAGGATCATCTCCTCAAATTTGAGCATGCCACCCTTATTCAGCAATTCATGAACAGTGTAAAATACTGGATGTTCCTCACTACATTTGGCAGAGCAGCCCAGTGACGATTCAAACGATTGCTAGATAACTCTATTCGTCACTTCAAGGACTTTCGTAAGGTATTTCTCCATCACTTCTCCAGCAATCGACAATATCAGAAAACCCCTTGGAGCCTCTTCTCACTTAAGCAGGGGCCCAAGGAGATCATTCGAGCCTATACCAAGAGGTTCAATCAGGTGGCTATGGATGTTCTCACGGTCACTGTAGAGCTTTTAGTAAATGTCTTTTCTTAGGAACTTAATGATAATAATTTCTTCAAAGATTTGGTTAGAAAAGCTCTGGCCAACTTTGACCTGCTGATTGAATGGGCAACTGAATTCATTAATGTTGAAGAAGCTCAAGTTGCTCGAAAGAAGGAGGTGTTAGAGCGTATACTAAAAGCCTAGCTTTTGGTATAAACATTTATCTAGAAATAAGAATCACATTGGTCAAATATCTACATTTATGATAAATGTAGTTGTTCAATTAATTTATATTGTAGATAACATGGTGTGTGGTGTCACACACAGAGGATCATGTTATCAGTACCTTATAAATTATAAACAGTAGCTCACGACCATAATGGAAAGGAACAAACCATTGGAAGGTCGTAGTGTAATTAGGTATTAGTTTATCTTAACTATATAATTACACTAGTACACTTAGAGTGTATTGAGTAGGACCATTAGAGGTCGTTTCTTTTATACTGACTTTATAAAGAAACAAAGACCTCAGTTATTATGGAAGTGTGTGCTCTTAATCCTAATATAATAACAAGCACATATATTTGACATTTATTTCTTTAATTTATCAATGGGGAGATTTAGTTCGATGAATCAATAAGCCCGATAAGTTGAGAAATGATATCACTTATAGTGTGTGTTGTTGACTATAGAAGGAAACTGTGTCCTAGTGATTTAGTTTGAGAATGTCCCCAAGAGGAGCTCATAAGGATTGTCATGTTAAACCCTGCAGGTGGACTTAGTCCGACATGACGATGAAGTTGAGTGGTACTACTCTTAGAGCTAGATATTAATTAAGCGAGTTGTTAGTAACTTACTTAATTAGTGGACATTTGTTATCTTAAACACAGGGAGACTAACACACTCATAATAAGAAGGAGCCCAAAATGTAATTTGGGATTGGTGCGGTAGTTCAATAATAGTTCTTTAGTGGAATGAATTATTATTGATGAAATTTAGTTGTGTGTTCGGGGCGAACACGGGATGCTTAATTTCATCGGGAGATCAAAACCAATTCCTCCTCTCGGTCCCTATCATAGCCTCTAGTATATAGAGATTTATACCCACCGCATACCCACCTTCTTACCCATCCAATGGGGCCGGCCAAGCTAGCTTGGAACCCAAGCTAGGGCCGGCCAAGACCAAGTGGATGAGCCATGTAGGTGGCTGGCCAAAGCTTGGGTCCCAAGCTTAGGTGGCCGACCACTAGAATATTTAAAAGGATTTTTATTAAAATTATTTCTTATGTGGATATCATGATTTTAAAAGAGAGTTTAAAAATTTAAAATTTCCTTTTATAGCTTTCTACAAAAGATTAAGAGAAGAGATTAATCTCTTTCCTTATTTGTAGATTAAAAGGATGGTTTTAATTTTTGGTAAAAACTTTCCCTATTTGTAAATCATCTACATGTTTAAAAGAGAGTTTAAAATTTGAAATCTTTCCTTATTTGTTGATTAAAGGAGGATTTTAAATTTTAAGAAAACTTTCCTTTTTAAACCATGTTCATGATTTAAAAGAGAGTTTAAAATTTAATAATTCTTTTTTATTAGTTTCTACAAAAGATTGAGAAAAGATTTGATATCTTTCCTTATTTGTAGATTAAAAGAGATTTTAATTTTTAGAGATAACTTTCTTTTTATCCACATGTTTAAAAGAAAGATTTTAATTTATTAAATTTCCTTTTATAAACCAATCATGAAGGGATTAAATTATTGGAGAAATTTTATAAATTTCTGGAGACAAATTAGGAAGTTTTAATTAATTAAAACTCTCCTTGTTTATAACTTGATAGTGGTCGGCCATGTAAATTGAGAAAAGGAAAATTGTTTTTAATTAAATAAATTTTTCCTTTTCATGGCAAAAAATTAAGGAAGTTTTTAATTAAATTTCCTTATTTGCCAAGACCAAGGATTATAAAAGAGGGGTAGAGAAGGCTTCATGGTGAACAACCTCTATTATTTCTCTCCCTCTTTTCCTTGGTGTTGTGGCCAGCCAACCTCTCTTCCTCTCTTCCTCTTGGTGGTGGCCGAACCTTCTCTATTTGCTTGGAGCTCTTGTGGTGGCCGGATACTACTTGGAGAAGAAGAAGAAGAAGGAAAGAAAGCTTGTATCCCTTGGAGCTTGGTTGGTGGAAAAAGATCTTCATCTTTTGGAAGCTTTGTGCTTGGCTGAAACTTGAAGAAAGGAGAAGAAGGTGCTTTGGTGGATTCTCATCTCGGAAGATCGTTGCCCACACAACGTCCGAGGTTAGAAGAGGAATACGGTAGAAGATCAAGAGGTCTTTCTAAAAGGTATAACTAGTATTTTTTCTTTCCGCATCATACTAGTTATTTTTGGAAATAATACCAAATACAAGAGGCTTACGATTCTAGTATTTCGAATATGTTTTTCGAAGTTGTGTTCTTTTGTTTTATTTTTCCTTGTGATTTGATTGTTCTTTTCGGTTAACCTAAAGTTATTTTAGGAAATTAAATATTAGATTTCTATAAAAGGTTTTGTCTAGTCGGTGGTGGTTGCTCCCATATCCAAGAAGGCCATGTGCCTCGCCACGTCAGTACTGGGAACCAATTATGGAAATTAATATTTAATGGAATTAATAACTTAAGGTGATTTGGGTCGAACGTGTTAAGTTCCCCAGGAGATCCAAGTCAAAACCTAAAAGAACAAATAGATTAAGTTTTGGATCAAACGTGTTAAGTTCCGCAGGCGATCCAAAATTTAATTTAAAAGAACACATGGTAGCTAGGAAAAGGTTCAGACCTTTGTACAAAATTTTTGTACAGTGGAACCTCTAGGCTTTCCGATTAGCAACCAACAATTGGTATCAGAGCGAGGGTTTTGTCTCTGTGTATTTGGTATTAGTTTAATTATGCACATGTCATACATAATTTAGGCAGGTTAATAGTAGGATGTGCTAACTTTGTGGATGCAGGATCCAACTATTATGGCTTTTAGTTATTATATGTGTGATTGGACCCTTGGACATGTCAAGGGTATTTATCTGTGTGTGCATGATTGTATTAAAATACAGCAGGAGCTGTATTTAGTTTTATTAGGATTTTATTTTTGATCTAGATACATGTACATTCCTTTTATGGAATATAGGATCAAAATGTAAAATTCTATTTATGTCGCGGATCGAATCTTGCAAAGCGTGGAACCTTCTAAGGACCAGAGGCACAGCGGAACTAGGAGTAAGATGGATGCGACAGCTAGACCCGGTGGCGGTGGCCAAATATGGCAGCAGCTTGGGATGACAACACACGGAGGACAACTAGAGATAAAAGCCATAATAGTTGAAAATTAGATTTTCTATTTATTGCTTTTATATTGTGCTGTGTGTGCATGTTAGTATACATGACTAGTAGGCTAGCATAGTTAAAATTCCTCGTTTATAAATAACTAAGTGGGAGAGGGATTTTTAAATAAATCCCATGGTCTCCATTACTGGTTTGTAAGTGATGCAAACAAGCTTGCGTTGGCTCTGAGTGCCTTCCTCCATAACGGATGAGCTTGTTTGTGGATCACTAGAACAGACTTCCATTTTTGGATGACTATAGGAAGTTAATTAAGAGCGTGTGATCTTCCCCAACGGAAGGGGCATAATCTTATTAATGGACTTAGTGTCAAGTAATGGTATACACTTAGACACATCTAATAGTATCCTCCCCATCGGAGTCACTGCTATTATTTGTGTGACCAAATGAAACCAACTATTAATTTGTCATAAAACTAGGTTGACAAGATAATAAAATTAAAGGGTTAAAACCCCTCTTACAAATGATTGATTTTGTATACGTCCACACTAACGTGGCATACAAAATTAACGGTGTTTGAGATAATTTTATTTGTCATAAAGATACGTTGACAAGATAGTTAATGGGTAAAACCCTCCTTTTACAAATGTTGAATTTGTATACGTCCACACTAACGTGGCATGCAAAATTCACGGTGTTTGAGGTGTTGGTGAATTTAAATAATATTGTTTGAGGAATCAATATTTTATTTTAAATTCAAAAAGTTTTTGACCAAATATTTGATCAAAGACAGATCAACTATTAATTTTATTCGTCATAAAGTAAAGTTGACGAGATAGTAAAATTAATGGATAAAATCTCCTCTTTGATTTTGTATACGTCCACACTATCGTGGCATACAAAATTCATGGGGATTTTAAAGAATTGATCTTGACCAAATATTTTTGTGATTCTTAGGATTTATGATGTTTGTCAATCCCCAGTAGTCATACTATAGAAAGGACTTAGTAGTCCCAATTGTAATGATTGGAAATAGGACTTGGACATTAAGGTAGACTGTCTTCTAAAGAACTAAGAACAATTTAGGTGTATTTAATTCATTAGTTGAAACATGTCTAGTGGTGTTATCTACCAGAACCTGGAGTGTAGATACAAGATGCCATTAATCATGTCTGCAATTCATTGCAGGGTTCCAGGAAACCCGACAACTAAATGAAAGGTAAATCACCGTCCACATGGGTACTACTGTAAAAGTGGTAGCTGTTGCAGTGGGAGATGTTTATCCTTTGATAAGAATAAAATATGGATTTTAAGTAATTGTCTTTACGTACCAAGTTTAGAAAGAACCTGATTTCAGTTTCTAAACTATTATAGATATTGTGTCTATTTTGATAACAAAGTTGTTATCAAGAAAAATAGGGAAGTTATCTATTTTGGTATGATGGTTGACAATTTATAGTCCAATAACTCCCACGATGCAACAAATGAAAATTAGTAACACATCTTCTAATTTTAAGAGAAAGCAACCTTCGGAAATGAACCAATTATATCTTTGGCATCTAAAGCTAGGTTATACTTGAGTAGGATTCATTGGTAGCTGATGAACTTTTGGGTTCATTGATAGTGGAAATCTTTCCAACCTGCGAGTTTTACTTGGAAGGAAAATAACCAAGAAGCTTTTAAGTCCAAGGGGTATGGAGTCAAAGATATGTTGAAATCGGTTCATTCTGATTTGTGTGATCCTATGACTATCCAGACAAGAGGTAGTATTGAATATTTTGTCTAATTTATAGACAACTATTCAAGATACAAATAAATTTACTTAATGTACCGCAAGACTAAGTACTTTGATTAGTTCAAAGAGTACAAGGTTGATGCGGAGGAATAAAGTACAAAGTCACTATGGAAGATCGTAGTGGCAAGTACCTCTTGAGAGATTTTAGGAGTCACTTATCAGAAGTTGGATTTCAATCCTAACTAACTGCATCTGGTACACCCCAACAGAATGATGTAGTAGAAAGAAGGAAAAGAACTCTTATGGAATAATTAGATAGATGATGAGTTATTAAGAAAATTACCAAATTTGTTTTAAGGATAAACTCTGAAAATGAAAGTGAACATAGTGCCTTCCAAGTCATAACTCTCTACTCATATATTATTGCTGAATAGGCGTAAGCCTATTTTGAAGCATATTCGGATTCAGGTAATCCAGCATATATGTTAAAGAGAGATAATGATAAGTTGGATAGGAGTTCACTTGTTTGTAAGTTATCCTAGATAAACAAAAGTAGGTTTATAGTCTTAAAAATCAGAAGGTCATTGATAACATCAATGACTGATTTTTAGAAAAGGACTATATAATGAACCACGTGCTCATAAGTAAATTTGTTCTTAAGAAAATAATAAAAGACATGTCTAATCTAGTACCAACTGTACAAGATGAGATACCACAAGAAAACTGCAACACGTATCACAAATGATACACAAATTACAGAAAATGCCTTGTCGTAGTGGGAGGGTTGTTAAGCAACCTTAAAAGATTCATATTTTGGGAGAGTTTTTGAACTCGATCCCTGAAGGACATGAACCTGATCTCCGGACATATGACGAAGCACTCCAAGATAAATATGAAGCATCTTGGCAAAGAGTAATGAATAATAGAATTAGAATATATGTATTCTAATAAAATCTGGAAGCTTGTAGAACCACCAAGTGGTGTAAAAGCCTTTGGGTGTAAAAGGTCTATAATAGAAAAAGTGGGATAGACAGGAAGGTAGAAACCTTCAAAGCAAGGCTTAATGAAAAAGGAAACCTTTTTCACTAGTAGCCATGCTTAAGTCTATCCGGATTCTTTTATCTATTTGGTAAGTGGATGTCAAGACAGCATTCCTTAATGGAAGTCTTGAAGAAAGCATCCATATAAAGCAACCAGAAGGGTTCATTGCAAAGTGCTAAGAGCATCTTGTGTGCAAGCTCAATCAGTCTATGGACTGATACAAAGCTTCAAGGTCTTGGAACATCCAGTTTATCAAAGTAATCCACACCTATGGATTTATTGAGTAAACGGATAAAGTTTTGTGTATACAAAAGATGTGATGGAAACGTGGTGGTATTTCTTGTACTATACGTAGATAACATTTTTGGTAGTTGGAAACAATATCAAAATGTTGTCAGAAGTAGGAGTATGGTTGTCCAAATAATTCGATATAAAGGACTTGGGAGAATGTATATATTTTTAAGATCAAAGTAATAAGGGATCACAAGAAAAAATATATTTATTCCTAGCTTGATACATCGGAAAAATCCTTGCTCGTTTTAAGCATGCAAAACTCCTCAAAAGGTTTCTTACCTTTTAAGCATGGAGTGTCTTTATCTAAAGAGATGTCTCCGATGACATTAAAGGAGATTGAGGACATGTAGGCAGTTCTTTATGCTTCGGCAGTTAGACAACCTAATGTATGCTATGCACGAGATCTGAAATTTGTTTTGCCAAGGGCATAATTAGCAGATATCAAAGTAACCCTTGACAAGGACATTGGACTGCAGTAAAGCATATATTAAAGTACCTTAGAGGCGCTAGAGATTATATGCTAGCTTACAAGGCAGTTAATTTGGTCATAGTGGGTTGCATGGATTTTAGCTTCCAATCGGATAGGGATAATAATAAGTCAACCTCGGGGTTTTGTGATTACTTTAGGAGGTATAGTGATAACTATGGAAGAGTGATAAGCATAGGTGTTTTTCTGGACTCCACCATAGAAGCTTAGTATATGGCAAGCCTCTGAGGTAGCCATAAAAGCTGAATGACTCAATAACCTCAAGATAGACTTAGATATGATTTCTGGTTTGTCCAAAGATTGTTACAATTTAATGTAATAATGTTGGTGCAGTATCAAACTCGAAGAAACCATAAATCTATAAGGCAAGTAAACACAATAGAGCGCAAGTACCACCAATACGAGAAATCGTATAAGCGAGGAGAAGTTGTTCTTGCCTAGATTGCATCGGTGATGACCTATAGATCTTTCACTAAGGTCCTTAAGGCAAGAGCTTTTGATGGGCATGTTGAAGGGTTGAGAATCGGATGTATGGCAGGGGATATGGCAGCTTAGTCTTTTAGTATAAGTGGGAGATTGTTAGAGTGTATACTAAAAGCCTAGCTTTTGTATAAACATTTGAAATAAGAATCACATTGGTCAAATATCTACATTTATGATAAATGTAGTTGTTCAATTAATTTATATTGTAGATAACATGGTGTGTGGTGTCACACACAGAGGATCATGTTATCAGTACCTTATAAATTATAAACAGTAGCTCACGACCATAATGGAAAGGAACAAACCATTGGAAGGTCGTAGTGTAATTAGGTATTAGTTTATCTTAACTATATAATTACACTAGTACACTTAGAGTGTATTGAGTAGGACCATTAGAGGTCGTTTCTTTTATACTGACTTTATAAAGAAACAAAGACCTCAGTTATTATGGAAGTGTGTGCTCTTAATCCTAATATAATAACAAGCACATATATTTGACATTTATTTCTTTAATTTATCAATGGGTGAGATTTAGTTCGATGAATCAATAAGCCCGATAAGTTGGGAAATGATATCACTTATAGTGTGTGTTGGATCGAGACGCGCTAGAGGGGGGGTGAATAGCGCTCGCGGCTATTTCGTTCGTATCGGAAAACTATCGGAGTTAAATACGCAGCGGAATAAAAGAAATAATCACACTGAGACAGGTCGATTTTACTTCGTTCGGAGCCTTGATCGACTCCTACTCGAAGGCCCGCGATCCTTGATCGCTTCCGGTGGGCAACAACTATAAGCTCGATAATGATTACAATTTCAAGTACAATAAATGACAACAATTAATTATACCGACGACAATATCGTAATCTGAAAATTCGGAGCTCCGGGTCGTCGATGTCTCGTAGCAGCACTTCGGAATCGTCTCGTGAGCAGCTTGTAGCAGAAAGATCGCTTCTAAGTTGTTCAATCAAGAAGCTGCTCGAAGTCCCCTTATAAAGGGCATCCAAGGCGCCTTGAAAGCCATCCAAGGCCTCCACCGCTCCGATTCCACCGTGCGGATAAGCGCTGACCACGCTTATCACGGTTGAAAGCGCCTCCATCACCACTCAAGGCGCCTTCAACGCCTCCATCACCACTCAAGGCGCCTTGACCACTGTTTCACAGCCAGCTCTTCCTTTGTACCCGAGGCGCCTCCAAGCTCCATGGAGGCGCCTCGACACTGTTCATCCGAGGCTAATGTTGCTCTTTTGTCCTTGCACAATGTGTTAGTCCACAAAATACACACATATCCTGCAAGACAAAGTTAGCACATATAATATCATAAATATGAATGAAAGTTCGACAGTCTCCGAACTGTCCAAACCCTAGGTCGACCCGACGCCTACTGTTCCCTCTACGGGGAACACGTCCTCACCTACTCCACTCAGGAGATTTACCTGTTGCCAGTTGATCCTCCAGACCGACTGGACTTTCCGCCTAGGGTTACCACCCCCTAGGACCTAAGGTTGCCGCCCCTTAGGGTTTTCCTCCACCTAGGGTTACCGCCCCCTAGGACCTAAGGTTGCCGCCCCTTAGGGTTTTCCTTCACCTAGGGTTACCGCCCCCTAGGACCTAAGGTTGCCGCCCCTTAGGGTTTTCCTTCACCTAGGGTTACCACCCCCTAGGACCTAAGGTTGCCCCCCCTTAGGATTTTCCTTCACCTAGGGTTACCACCCCCTAGGACCTAAGGTTTCCCCCCCTTAGGATTTTTCCTTACCTAACCGCAGTTAGGACTTATGCCTAAGTTCCACTTAGGACTTTCCTGCAAACTTGTTCAACATATTAGAAACAAAACACCTTAACTTTGAACCCTTTGACATAATCAAAACATAGGTTCGATCGTCGGATGCTTCCCGCACCAACAATCTCCCCCTTTTTGATTATGGCAATACAGTTCAAAGTTAAATAACAAATAAGACAGTAAGTACAGAAACTTAAACAAAAAACTTTATTATGCTTTCCCATTGATTATGTTTAAGTTTACTCTTTACTTAACTTTTCTCTCTCCCCCTTTGACATAGATAAAAAAGAAACTTAGGAAAAGAGAAAAATAGTCTATGTAACTTCCTCTCTCCCCCTTTGCTCTATGAATCGCCTTTTGCAAATATTGAATTTTGAAGATATAGCTTAAGTGAAAAGGGACTTAGCTTAATTTTGAATAAAATAATACTTATTTTTGAAAGAGAACTTGTTAGTTTTTGCCTCCACCAAAAATAATCTAAAATTTTAATTTAGATTATTTATTCAGTTGGTCTTTAAGTCCAAGTATGAGTCAAGTTTAAATAGTAATCAAATTATCTAATTGGTGTTGATCAGGTATCAGAGCCCTAAAGTACAGGTAATCTTAATCTTAATATTTCCATTTCCTTTAGTTTGAGAGATACTTTTAGCTAAGATAAGGGTATTTTTGTCTTTAACAAGTGACTCAGCAAATTTTTGTGATATCACAAAAAATGATTAAGTACTTAGCTAAATTTGAAAATACTTAGCTATATATTCAGCTTAAAAATGATTGTCTTGAGAAAACTTCTTGCCAAATAGCTAAGTTTAGAGTATAATCTAACTAAGCTTAGTTAAAGAAGACTTGATTAAGTACTTGGCTTAAAGAGGTTTTACGTAAAGGCTTAGCTTTGAAAACATTCTAGAAGAATTGTAATTTAACAGTCAGGTTATAAATAATTTTAATTTTAAAGTTAAGTTAAAAATAACCTGAATTTTTTGAAGATAAGTAAAAATAGTTTTTAATTTTGAGGTAAAGTTAAAAATTTTAAAGAAAAACTAATTTTAAAACCGACTCAAAATCACTCCCCCTTAATTAATGCCTTAATAAATTTTTGAGTTCAGGAGTCCAAGCATGAGAGGTAAAAGAAATATTTTCCTATCTTTCCATCTCACTCATTCTAGATTAACAAGCATGTTTAGCATATGAGTGAGCGTGAGATGGAGTTGTCTTTGCAATTGATATAAAACATAAGTTTTGAATTTCAAATAATTTTGAAATGAAGTTTTAACAGATTTTAGGATGATTTTTGAAATTTAGTTTTGAAAAGATTTTTAAAGTAATTTTTGAAATTTAGTTTTGAAATTTTAAAATGATTTTGAAAAGATTTTGAAATTAAGTTTTGAAAAGATTTTAAAATGATTTTTGAAATTAAGTTTTGAAAGGATTTTAAAATAATTTTGAAATTAATTTTGAAAAGATTTTAAAATGATTTTTGAAATTAAGTTTTGAAAGGATTTTAAAATAATTTTGAAATTAATTTTGAAAAGATTTTAAAATAATTTTTGAAATTAAGTTTTGAAAGGATTTTAAAATAATTTTGAAATTAATTTTTGAAATAGATTTTTAAAAGATTTTGAAATTATTTTGAAAGATTTTTGAAATAGATTGTTAAAAGATTTTGAAATTATTTTGAAAGATTTTTGAAATAGATTGTTAAAAGATTTTGAAATTATTTTGAAAAGATTTTTGAAATAGATTTTTAAAAGATTTTGAAATTATTTTGAAAAGATTTTTGAAATAGATTTTTAAAAGATTTTGAAATTATTTTGAAAAGATTTTTGAAATAGATTTTTAAAAGATTTTGAAATTATTTTGAAAGATTTTTGAAATAGATTTTTAAAAGATTTTGAAATAATTTTGAAAGATTTTTGAAATAGATTTTTAAAAGATTTTGAAATTATTTTGAAAAGATTTTTGAAATAATTTTGAAAAGATTTTTGAAATAGATTTTTAAAAGATTTTGAAATAATTTTGAAAGATTTTTGAAATGATTTTTCAAAGATTTTGAAATTAAGTTTAAAATGATTTTGAAATGATTTTTCAAAGATTTTGAAATTAAGTTTAAAATGATTTTGAAATGATTTTTCAAAGATTTTGAAATAATTTTGAAAAGATTTTTGAAATAATTTTGAAAAGATTTTTGAAATAGATTTTTAAAAGATTTTGAAATAATTTTGAAAGATTTTTGAAATGATTTTTCAAAGATTTTGAAATTAAGTTTAAAATGATTTTGAAATGATTTTTCAAAGATTTTGAAATTAAGTTTAAAATGATTTTGAAATGATTTCTCAAAGATTTTGAAATAATTTTGAAAGATTTTTGAAATAGATTTTTAAAAGATTTTGAAATTATTTTGAAAAGATTTTTGAAATAATTTTGAAAAGATTTTGAAATTAAGTTTAAAATGATTTTGAAATGATTTTTCAAATATTTTGAAATTAAGTTTAAAATGATTTTGAAATGATTTTTCAAAGATTTTGAAATTAAGTTTAAAATGATTTTGAAATGATTTTTCAAAGATTTTGAAATAATTTTAAAATGATTTTGAAATGATTTTTCAAAGATTTTGAAATAATTTTAAAATGATTTTGAAATGATTTTTCAAATATTTTGAAATTAAGTTTAAAATGATTTTGAAATGATTTTTCAAAGATTTTGAAATTAAGTTTAAAATGATTTTGAAATGATTTTTCAAAGATTTTGAAATAATTTTAAAATGATTTTGAAATGATTTTTCAAAGATTTTGAAATAATTTTAAAATGATTTTGAAATGATTTTTTTCAAAGATTTTGAAATAATTTTAAAATGATTTTGAAATGATTTTTCAAATATTTTGAAATTAAGTTTAAAATGATTTTGAAATGATTTTTCAAATATTTTGAAATTAAGTTTAAAATGATTTTGAAATGATTTTTCAAAGATTTTGAAATTAAGTTTAAAATGATTTTGAAATGATTTTTCAAACATTTTGAAATAATTTTAAAATGATTTTGAAATGATTTTTCAAATTGATTAATTGATTATAGAATTATAGTTATGAGTTTAATTTGAACTTTAAATTCTTTAGTCATCTCACCCGATCTAAGTTTTCAATCAGGTAATCCTATAATTTTTGTGAGATGAATTGAGGTTCTATTTAAGGGTTTGGTTTAATTTTGTGTTAGATTTAGATTTAGTTTTGAGGTCAACAAGTAAGCATTCTTTGGATAAACTTCTGGGCTATGGTGAGTCACAGGGAACTCATTAAAGTAACCATGCCTTCGAGGTTTTCCAAATAGTCCTACCCACTGAACTTAATACTAAACCTTGGTCTAACTAGTTAGGATCCATTTAAGGGTAGCTTCGGTCAGTTCCACTTGGCCAAATGCACCAGGTCGAAGCCATATCTTCCTAGACATGCGATGCCCAAGCTTCCCTAACGTACTATCATCCAAAAACTTCACCAGTACCTTGGGTCAAGTTAAACCTCGTCCATTTATCTAACCTTAATTACCCTGCCCGGTAGTCTACTCTTGTTTACCCATTCCGGGTAGATTAAGTTCTGTTAGCCAGTCGGGTAATTTAGTTGGGGGTGCCAGCTATTCTGGATCCTTCTTCTATTGACTTTTGAATTTTAATTTAATTTCGAATTTAGAATTTATAATTTGAATTTTGAATTTTGAATTTTTGAAGTTTAATTTAATTTCGAATTTAGAATTTATAATTTGAATTTTGAATTTAATTTGGTTTGATTAATATCGTTTTTCTTTTTGCTCCCCCTGGATCATGGCCTCGATATGATCTATCGAGGTAGTGTATTTGATCCTTCGGAACCCAGTATTGGCCAAGTCCAACTTGATTGATCAATTTGGATTTGGGGACCCATGCTTGGACTACCTTTATATTATTTCTATTAACTAATGATAAATACGATTTGTATTTCTTTTTGGTCTTAAATCCAAGTCCGGCTTTATTGTAAACGGCTCGCTGTTTTCCAAGAATCAGATCCAGATTCTTAGAACCCAAGGTGAACCGTTCCAACGTGTTCTTGAGTTCTTTAATTTGAGCTTTCAGATTGGAATTTTCTTCCTCAAGTTGTTGGACTTGAGTTGAACTTCCAATTTGAACTGACTCAGTTAAAGAACTCGAGTCAGTCGCTTCCTTAAGGGTTGTTACCTCCTTTTGGAGCGACTTAACCCGGACGTTGGATTTAGCCAATTTTTTAAGCAAGTATGGAATTAACTTTTGCGAGTCATCTAAGTTAATACTAGACATTAAAGCACTTACAGTGGTTTTGGGTCCTTCTGAAACGGATACGGATCCGTGGCTTCGCTCGGACTCGGTGTCTGATTCGCTCTCGATTTCTGAATCGGACTCGAACTCGGACTCTGTTTCAACAACATGTGCTAGTACTGGTAGAGCGAGGAGGCTTGCTTGTTCTTCTTCATCGGATTCAGATTCGTCTGATGACTCGGACCATGTTGCCTTTAACACTTTCTTCGTCTTTTTCTTTCTAGCTTCCTCTGTCTTGCTTGTACCTGCAACCAATGTAATACCTTCCTCGACCGAAGTAGTATCATATTGTTCATCTAATTCAAATAAATCGTTTATTAAATTATGCTTACTTACTTCGGTGCCTTCGTGTAACTGAATCAGATTCTCCCACAGCTCCCTGGCGCTTGAGAATGGGCCGGCGCGATTCAGCTCCTTATTCGTTAAGCCGCACTGAAGTGTATACGTTGCTTTTGCGTTTGCTTCTACCTTTTTGATAAGGTTCGCGTCCCAGTTCTCGAACGGTAGTGGCTTGCCGGCGCCGTTAGTTGGCAGTTGAAGCCCGGTTTTGACGATCATCCAGACTTCAAAGTGAGTCTGGAGATACGCCTCCATCCGACCCTTCCAATCTCCAAAATTATCTCCGGAGAAGAGCGGTGGGCGAGCAATGTTGTAGCCTTCTTGATGGGTCATCTTAGAAAGACAATCTCGCAAAATAAACACAATAAAACTTGTTCCAAGACTTAGTCTTGGATTAGTAGTGCGGGAGAGAAATAAAAATAGCAATTCAGGAATTTTGAGAAAAAATAATAAAATATTATTAAAATAATATTAAAATAATATTAAAAAAATATTACTACAAATTTTTGAAAATGCAATATTTTGTTAATTCCAACCAATGGTGAAAAGATGAAAATTAATTTTTCAAAAACAGTTTTGGAGGGAAAAAACGAAAGGCGTAAGGTTATATTTTTAACCTATATAAACGACAAAGCCACAAAAAATGCTTGAATGGTGGTTACACCAATTCAAAGCGACCCCGCTCTGATACCAATTGTTGGATCGAGACGTGCTAGAGGGGGGGTGAATAGCGCTCGTGGCTATTTCGTTCGTATCGGAAAACTATCGGAGTTAAATACGCAGCGGAATAAAAGAAATAATCACACTGAGACAGGTCGATTTTACTTCGTTCGGAGCCTTGATCGACTCCTACTCGAAGGCCCGCGATCCTTGATCGCTTCCGGTGGGCAACAACTATAAGCTCGATAATGATTACAATTTCAAGTACAATAAATGACAACAATTAATTATACCGACGACAATATCGTAATCTGAAAATTCGGAGCTCCGGGTCGTCGATGTCTCGTAGCAGCACTTCAGAATCGTCTCGTGAGCAGCTTGTAGCAGAAAGATCGCTTCTAAGTTGTTCAATCAAGAAGCTGCTCGAAGTCCCCTTATAAAGGGCATCCAAGGCGCCTTGAAAGCCATCCAAGGCGCCTCCACCGCTCCGATTCCACCGTGCAGATAAGCGCTGACCATTCTGCGCTTATCACAGTTGAAGGCGCCTCCATCACCACTCAAGGCGCCTTCAACAGGTCCAAGGCGCCTCCATCACCACTCAAGGCGCCTTCAACATGTCCAAGGCGCTTCCTTTACCCTCGAGGCGCCTCCAAGCTCCATGGCGCCTCCATCATCCGAGGCTAATGTTGCTCTTTTGTCCCTGCACAATGTGTTAGTCCACAAAATACACACATATCCTGCAAGACAAAGTTAGCACATATAATATCATAAATATGAATGAAAGTTCGACAGTCTCCGAACTGTCCGAGTCTGACTTCGGGTTTCCCCCCGGAAACCCTAGGTCGACCCGACGCCTACTGTTCCTTCTACGGGGAACACGTCCTCACCTACTCCACTCAGGAGATTTACCTGTTGCCAGTTGATCCTCCAGACCGACTGGACTTTCCGCCTAGGGTTACCACCCCCTAGGACCTAGGGTTACCGCCCCCTAGGGTTTTTCTCCACCTAGGATTATCGCCCCCTAGGACCTAAGGTTGCCGCCCCTTAGGGTTTTCCTCCACCTAGGGTTACCGCCCCCTAGGACCTAAGGTTGCCGCCCCTTAGGGTTTTCCTTCACCTAGGGTTACCGCCCCCTAGGACCTAAGGTTGCCGCCCCTTAGGGTTTTCCTTCACCTAGGGTTACCACCCCCTAGGACCTAAGGTTGCCCCCCCTTAGGATTTTCCTTCACCTAGGGTTACCACCCCCTAGGACCTAAGGTTTCCCCCCCTTAGGATTTTTCCTTACCTAACCGCAGTTAGGACTTATGCCTAAGTTCCACTTAGGACTTTCCTGCAAACTTGTTCAACATATTAGAAACAAAACACCTTAACTTTGAACCCTTTGACATAATCAAAACATAGGTTCGATCGTCGGATGCTTCCCGCACCAACAGTGTGTGTTGTTGACTATAGAAGGAAACTGTGTCCTAGTGATCTAGGTTGAGAATGTCCCCAAGAGGAGCTCATAAGGATTGTCATTGTTAAACCCTGCAGGTGGACTTAGTCAGACATGACGATGAAGTTGAGTGGTACTACTCTTGGAGCTAGATATTAATTAAGCGAGTTGTTAGTAACTTACTTAATTAGTGGACATTTGTTATCTTAAACACAGGGAGACTAACACACTCATAATAAGAAGGAGCCCAAAATGTAATTTGGGATTGGTGCGGTAGTTCAATAATAGTTCTTTAGTGGAATGAATTATTATTGATGAAATTTAGTTGTGTGTTCGGGGCAAACACGGGATGCTTAATTTCATCGGGAGACCAAAACCAATTCCTCCTCTCGGTCCCTATCGTAGCCTCTAGTATATAGAGATTTATACCCACCGCATACCCACCTTCTTACCCATCCAATGGGGCCGGCCAAGCTAGCTTGGAACCCAAGCTAGGGCCGGCCAAGACCAAGTGGATGAGCCATGTAGGTGGCCGGCCAAAGCTTGGGTCCCAAGCTTAGGTGGCCGACCACTAGAATATTTAAAAGGATTTTTATTAAAATTATTTCTTATGTGGATATCATGATTTTAAAAGAGAGTTTAAAAATTTAAAATTTCCTTTTATAACTTTCTACAAAAGATTAAGAGAAGAGATTAATCTCTTTCCTTATTTGTAGATTAAAAGGATGGTTTTAATTTTTGGTAAAAACTTTCCCTATTTGTAAATCATCTACATGTTTAAAAGAGAGTTTAAAATTTGAAATCTTTCCTTATTTGTTGATTAAAGGAGGATTTTAAATTTTAAGAAAACTTTCCTTTTTAAACCATGTTCATGATTTAAAAGAGAGTTTAAAAATTAATAATTCTCTTTTATTAGTTTCTACAAAAGATTGAGAAAAGATTTGATATCTTTCTTTATTTGTAGATTAAAAGAGATTTTAATTTTTAGAGATAACTTTCTTTTTATCCACATGTTTAAAAGAAAGATTTTAATTTATTAAATTTTCTTTTTATAAACCAATCATGAAGGGATTAAATTATTGGAGAAATTTTATAAATTTCTGGAGACAAATTAGGAAGTTTTAATTAATTAAAACTCTCCTTGTTTGTAGCTTTGGTGTGGCCGGCCATGTAAATTGAGAAAAGGAAAATTGTTTTTAATTAAATAAAATTTTCCTTTTCATGGCAAAAGAATTAAGGAAGTTTTTAATTAAATTTCCTTATTTGCCAAGACCAAGGATTATAAAAGAGGGGGTAGAGAATGCTTCATGGTGAACAACCTCTATTATTTCTCTCCCTCTTTTCCTTGGTGTTGTGGCCGGCCAACCTCTCTTCCTCTCTTCCTCTTGGTGGTGGCCGAACCTTCTCTATTTGCTTGGAGCTCTTGTGGTGGCCGGATACTACTTGGAGAAGAAGAAGAAGAAGGAGAGAAAGCTTGTATCCCTTGGAGCTTGGTTGGTGGAAAAAGATCTTCATCTTTTGGAAGCTTTGTGCTTGGCCGAAACTTGAAGAAAGGAGAAGAAGGTGCTTTGGTGGATTCTCATCTCGGAAGATCGTTGCCCACACAACGTCCGAGGTTAGAAGAGGAATACGGTAGAAAATCAAGAGGTCTTTCTAAAAGGTATAACTAGTATTTTTTCTTTCCGCATCATACTAGTTATTTTTGGAAATAATACCAAATACAAGAGGCTTACGATTCTAGTATTTCGAATATGTTTTCAAGTTGTGTTCTTTTGTTTTATTTTTCCTTGTGATTTGATTGTTCTTTTCGGTTAACCTAAAGTTATTTTAGGAAATTAAATATTAGATTTCTATAAAAGGTTTTGTCTAGTCGGTGATGGCTGCTCCCATATCCAAGAAGGCCATGTGCCTCGCCACGTCAGTACTGGGAACCAATTATGGAAATTAATATTTAATGGAATTAATAACTTAAGGTGATTTGGGTCGAACGTGTTAAGTTCCGCAGGAGATCCAAGTCAAAACCTAAAAGAACAAATATATTAAGTTTTGGATCAAACGTGTTAAGTTCCGCAGGCGATCCAAAATTTAATTTAAAAGAACACATGGTAGCTAGGAAAAGGTTCATACCTTTGTACAAAATTTTTGTACAGTGGAACCTCTAGGCTTTCCGAGTAGCAACCAACAGGAGGGTGCTACACCCGCTTCCGTTCCATCCCCTGAACGCCCAATGGTACCCACTCCTCCACCCAAAGGACCTCGTGCAGGTCCTCAGTATCATTATCCGGAGCCGCGGCCCCAAGCCTGCAACATGTAGGGGTTCCTCGAGAAACCCCACGAAAGTAGTGCACCTATCATTAGACAACCACTCATAACACGGAGGAGTATTACACTTTACTGAATCAACGAGATGGTAATCCGTCGGCATTCCCCAGCCCTAAATCGTCAATTGTATCCACGATAAAATAGCTCACTCAAGATTGAGTACCGGGTGACTGAGTCACAGCTGGGAACTTTACAACTCCTGGCTGAGCAAGCTCAAATGCTTGCCTGGGTGCAACAAGAGCAGTCATCCACTCGGCAGGAAGAAAATCACAATAATATCGCTCGAGGTAATATCAATATGATAGTTGGGGGGCCCACTGATGGTAACTCTAATTGAGCGAGGAAGTCACATGCTCGATGGTCGGTCATCCATGAAGTTAGATGTAGTGCAAAGCAGGCTGCTAGACATGAAATCAACTTCGAGCCCAGAGATCTAGAGGGAGTAGAAATATCCCATGATGATGCATTAATAATTAAGGCTGTGATAGCCAATTAGAATATCTATCGCACTTTTATTTACACAGGTAGCTCCGTTAACATCACTTCAAACAAGCATGTGATTAGCTGCAAATCTACCCAAGTGACCTTCAACCCATGTCAACTCCTCTATACGGGTTTACGGGAAATGAAGTATAGTCGATCGACCAGATAAAGTTGTCCATATCTTTAGGGGAGGAGCCCCTAATGAGGATACGTCAATCGATCTTTATAGTGGTAGATGCACCCTCTACATACAATGTCATTCTGGGTTGACTGACCTTAAATAAATTTCGGGCTGTCGTTTCAACTTTCTACCAGAAGATAAAATTCTCCGTGGATGATCAAGTGGGGGAGGTCAGAGGCGATCAGCTAGTGGCACACAAGTGCTACATGAAGATAGTAAAGACAAAGGCTAATGGCACTTGGAAAGTCCAAAGGATGGAGGTTAACGCATTTAAGAAAAGCCGCCTGTCCTGGTGTATGAAGAGAAGGAGGAAGTACGGTTTCAGGTCAACCGACCAGAGGTGACTACTCATATAGCAACTGACCTATCTCCTGAGCTCAAGGATGAACTGTTGGAGTGTTTGACATACAACAGTGACGTATTTGCATGGATGCCCAGAGAAGTGATGGGTGTGTCTCTAACAGTCATAGAGCATGCACTCCATGTATATCCTAATGCCCGCCCAGTCAAGCAAAGGAAGCGGGATTTCAGAGCCGACTAGAATAAGGTCATCAAAGAAGAGGTGGACAAATTATTAGAGACAGGCTACATCCGGGAGGTGCAATTTTGAATCTGGCTAGCCAATGTTTTCCTGGTGTCCAAACCTGAAAATAAATGGCGAGTCTGTATCGACTTTCAATATCTCAACAAGACTTGCCCGAAGGACTATTATCCTTTGTCCCACATCGACTAAGTGGTGGATTCTACTGCTGGTTGTGAATTTATTTGTATGCTGGACGCTTACCAAGGGTATCACCAAGTCCCTTTGGCTAAAGAAAATCAAGAAAAGGTTAGCTTCATAACTGTTGAGGGCATCTATTGCTATAATGTTATGCCATTGAGACTAAAAATTGCATGAGCTACTTATCAAAGGCTCATGAACAAGGTTTTTCAAAAGTAAATTGGAAGAAATATGGAGGTCTATATGGATGATATTCTTATCAAATTCCTTCGTGTGGCAGATCTGTGTGTAGACATAGAAGAAACCTGTAGAACTTTGAGAAAGTACGGGCTAATGCTTAACCCCTGTAAATATTTATATAGAGCTAAAATTGGAAATTTTCTGGGTTACATGGTGACCGAGCGGGGAATAGAAGCTAATCCTAGTAAAGTGCAGGCATTGTAGATATGACTCCTCCACGTAATTTGAAGGAGACGCAGAGATTGACTGGCCGAATTACTGCCCTGTCTCGCTTCATCTCTCGGTCAGCCGATTGGAGTCTCCCCTTTTTTAAAATACTGCGTCGAACAACCAAATTCCAATGGGACGATGATTGCAACAAGGCATTTGAGGAACTGAAGAACTATCTATCTACTCTTCCTATATTAGCTAAACCTATAGTGGGTGAAACTTTGTGAATTTATTTATAAACTAATGAACATGCTGTTAGTTTAGTATTGGTGAGGCAAGAGGGAAAAGAGTAACAACCTGCATACTTTTTGAGCTATTTATTAAAAGGAGCAGAGTGCCGCTATACTGCACTCAAGAAGTTGGCGTATGGATTGGTTTTAGCTGCTCGAAGGTTGCACCCTTACTTTTTATCACATTCAATCATAGTATTAACTAATGGTACCTTGGGTCGAGTACTCGTTAACCCATAGGCGCCCGAAAGATTAATCAAATGGATGACCAAATTTAGCAAATATGATATACAATACCAGCCTCGAGTGGCCATCAAAGCCCAGACTCTAGTTGATTTCATAACGAAAGTGCAAGGTCTTTAAACCGAAAAGACTTAGAAAATATATGTTGATGGATCCTCCATCCAGCAGGGTAGTAGGGGATAGATATTCTTTTTATGTCACCTAGGGAAGATCAAATGCAATTATCTGTTCGGTTAAATTATAGGGCAACCAACAATGAAGCAGAATATGAGGCCTTAATAGCAGGATTGCAAGCTGCTTGGCGCTTGGGAGCTGCTCGAGTTCTACTCTATTCTGATTCCCAGCTGGCCGCTCAATAATTATCTAGCGATTTTGAGATCAGCAATGAACGATTTAAGTTATATGCAAAGGTATTTGATAAGTTAAAGATGAAATTTCAAGAAGTTAGTATACATAAAATTCCTCGTTTAGATAATCAGACAGCAGATGAGTTAGCTAAATTAGCCTCTACCATAATTCCTTGGAATTTGGATAAGCCCATGGAGCAGTTGTTATTGGTAGCTTGCATAGAGAGATAGGACGATTTAGAATTACAAAGCGATTGGAGGGCGCCAATTATCTTATTCTTACAACGAGGTATTTTACCAACAAGCACGGATATTCAAGAAGAGAGCTTGCCGGTTTACTATGGTTGGGGACTAACTTTATAAAAGAGCTTTCTCTTGTCTTTTACTTAAATGTATTGTGCTAGATGATATACAATATATTCTACAGAAAGTGCATCAAGGCTTTTGTGGTAATCATGTAGGAGGTCAGTCTCTTGCCAGGAAAATATTATTGGCTGGATATTTTTGGCTCACTTTACAAGTTGATGCCGCTCAACTCGTGAAAACATATTTGTCTTGTCAAAGGCATTAGAACATTTCTCATCATCCTACTGAATTAGTAAAGATCTCCATTGTATCTTGTTATTTTGATCAATGAGGTATGTATATAGTGGGACCATTTCTTATGACACCTACTCAGAGGAGGTTTTTATTAGTAGTTGTGGATTATTTTTCAAAATGGGTGGAAGCTGAATCATTGGCCAGAATTACTGAACAAGCAGTTATCAAATTCTTATGGCAACATATTATTTGAAGATTTGACATCCTATATAAGCTGGTTTCCGATAATGGAAAACAGTTCCAAGGTAGAAAAAAAAAACAAAAATGGTGTTTGGGATATGGTATTACCTAGACTTTCACCTCTGTGGCTTATCCATGGAGTAATGGGCAAGTCGAGGTAACGAATAGGGATATTATCAGAGGGCTCAAAACTAAATTAGATCATATTGGATGAAGTTGGGTGGACGAATTACCTAGCGTGTTTTGGACATATCACACAACTCCCCAAGAATCGATAGGTATAACTTTTTTTCATCTGATTTATGGTGGAGAGGCCATAATCCCGATCAAAATTGGTGTGGAATTCGATCGGAGATGCTTATATGATGAAATAATGCTAATTGGCATCTTATAGAGCTCGACTTGATAGAAGAAGTACGGGATAGGGCAACAGCTCGGTTTATATCATATTGTCAAAGAATGATGTAAAATTATAACAAAAAGATTATTTCTAGATTCTTTTATGTGGGCAATCTTGTCTAAAAATGCATCAAGCCAATCAGAGATGTTAATAAGCTGGAGCCACAATGGGAAGGACCCTATAGGGTGGTGCAAAATCTCGTCTCTGGTTCTTACTATTTAGAAGATGCTGAAGGCTGAAGATTAGATAGACCTTGGAGTGTCAATCATCTAGAACCTTATAGAACTTAACAAGTACACCTGTAACTTACTTTTATATTTTACTCAATATATTTAATGAAAAGTGTAGGTGGAATTAGCACAATCAATCAGTCACGTCAGATGGTCGGAGACTTTAAACCTTACAGTTGATTAATTGCGTCAGACGACCAAAGACTTTAAACCTTACAGTTGATAGGTCGCGTTAGACGGTCGGAGACTTTAAACCTTATCGTCGATCGATTGAGTCAGACGACCAGAGACTTTAAACCTTATAGTCGATCAGTCGCGTCAGATGACCGAAGACTTTAAACATTATAGTCGATCGGGCGCGTCAGACAGCTGGAGACTTTAAAACTCACAGTCGATTGGTCATGTTAAATAGATGACCGGAGACTTTAAACTCTATATATTCAAGTCTGACTTTGAACTTCATGCAGTCGAACTATGACTTTGAATCATATTCATTCCATAAATCACAAAGATATAAATATCCGATCTGTTTATTTCGCTCGACATCACAAATCCAATCTGTTTATTATTCAGTTTGAGAATTCATTATGGAGATTGTTTATATAAATATCCAGTCTGTTTATTTCGCTCGGTATCACAGATCTGATCAGTGTATTATTCAATCCAGGAATTCATTATACATTACCCATATATATGATTTGTTTATCCCACTTGGTATTATATGTTCGTTCGATTCAGTATTTGGTCTGGGAATTCATCATGGAGGTTGTTTATATATGACCTACTTATTTCACTCAGCATTCGTTGGGTGTAGTGGCTCACTTAGATTATTATCCAATTCGAGAATTTATTATAGAAATTGTATATGTATATTTGGCGGGTTGTTTCGCTTGGCATTATATTCTCACCCAACTTATTATTTCATCTGAAAGTTCATCAAGAAGCTCACTCAGGTATATATTCAGACGAGTCATTTCGCTCGACATTATATTCTCGTCCAACTAATTATTTCATCTGGAAGTTCATCAAGAAGCTCACTCATGTATATATTTGGACGAGTCATTTCGCTCGGCGTTATATTCTTTCCCAGCTTATTATTTCATCCAGAAGTTCATCAATAAGCTCACTCATATATATATTCGGACGGGTTGTTTTGCTTGACATTATATTCTTGTCTAGCTTATTATTTCATCCAGAAGTTCATCAATAAGCTCACTCATATATATATTTGGATGAGTTGTTTCGCTCTGTGTTATATTCTCGTCCAACTTATTATTTCATCCGGAAGTCCATCAAAAAGTTCACTCATATATATATTTGGATGGGTTATTTCGCTCGACGTTATATTCTTACCCAGCTTATTAGTTTGTCTAGAAGTTCATCGAGGAGCTTACTCATGTGTGTTCGAACGAGTCATTTCGCTCGGCATCAATTAAGGAGAATTTCTTAGGGCATGCAACATGAACATATCAAAGAGCTCATTGTCTCCGTAAAGATGTTGATGACTTTGGTTCGACATTAAGTCACGAAAAGCAACATGTATCATTTAACATTGTTTTGAATATTTTTTGAGCATGCTATTTCTATAAGATAACACAAGCCATAAGATATCACAAGAATGGAGTACATGGATATATGTTTAATCAAATTTACTTAGGATATCTTTTGGAAGCTCTCTATTAAGCTGCCGACGATCTATAAAATTTGGAGGGGGGTCAGTAGATAGATAACCACCCTTCGTAATTGTTGAATGACTCCTCCAGCTGCATGACTAAGAGTCTTTGCAATACGGGTGGAAAATGATTCGCCAAATACAAGAGAATCAAGATAAGCTCTCCATTTAGCTTTACCTCACTCGTCTTCCCCCACCTTATAGGACTGTAGTTTAGATTGAGCAGCATCTTGCTCGGCTTGGAGAGTAGCCCATTTGGTTTTGATCTAGTTTAGCTCAAATAGTAATGAAGCTATTTGTGCATCTTGGGCTCTCAGCTTCTCCTGATTAGTCAACAACAAAAAATCCTCAGAAGCTAACTCTTGGCTTAGCTCAGGAGATCTGAATGCATGTGAAGTTTTTAGTTCTTCTAATAAAATAGTCTTGAGAGCTAAGAGGGTTTTCTCTTTTAGAGCCCTCTCCACTTGAAGCTTGGACTCACTCCTCTATAACTGAAGCTCCAAGTTCTTTTTGTCCGACTCTTGGGACTATAGTAATTGGTGATAGTTTTGCAGAGTTTTCTCTATGCTAGTGATAAGCTCAGTTTGTGACTCTATTTTTCCTTGTAATTGGACCAGTTTATCATTGGGAATAGTATAGGCAACCTACAACTCTTTCACTATATCTTTTAAAACTTTGTTAGCCTGTTCCAAGTCCATAGCTAATTGGCCCAAATGTAGGCTTGAAGCATAGAATTGGATAAAGTAACAATAGAATTATACTTCACAGTAATAAGCTAATAGAATTTAATCAAAGACTTACTGCAGTGGCATTATGGTTGTGCTTATCAGCACGCTCAGAAATTGTATTCATTTGCATTTGTCTTTGTGCTTGTAGCCATGATTCAACCAATGAACCTTTCAGCTTAAGTATCCCATAAGGTGGAAGGGAGGTAGAATCTAATCCTTGTTGGGATGGTAATCCATGAGATTAATTAAAGAGACATGAGGAGCTAGTTGAGGTTATAGGCTCTGGAGGAGGAGCAAGGGAAAGCTCCGACGATTGTGATGGAGCGAGAGATGGTTGGGAAGATAACGTTGGCCCAACTAACTCAAGACTTTGCCCAGATACTAGTCCTTTAGACACTAAGTAGGTGGATCTCCTACAAGGGGGTTGCCTCGTGCGGGGTTTAGTTGGAGGAGGGACTAAGGTTTGTAAAAGAGTCGACGAAGTAGTTGCGGTATCTATTGTTATCTCGGTAGGAGGAGTAACTGGGGGAATCGCATGAGACATAGGAATAAGGAGGCCTGGCCTCATCATATCAAGTGCAAAATGAGAACGACTATAGTTTGGAGATCCAGGCTCTTTACCTCGATCGTAAGAAATCTCGGCTAGGGTAATGGAAACTTGCTCGACGAGGGGTATTGCAGGTAAGTTTAGACTCGAAGCCTCTATTCAGGGCTTTTTGCGTCTGACGATGAAAAGAGTATCCTGTTCTGAGGAGCTAGAAGATGGCTCTCGTGTCGGCTCAGCTGAAGGAAGTAGACCAATGGAGGAAGAAGTTTAATTAAGTTGATGTTCCTTTAGTAAATCTTATCCTAGCTTATAGTCAGAACCACTCTCATTAATTGAGTATTTTTATATAAAAAAGCTGGAAGAATAACCTCAGTTATGAAAACAAGGAAGGGTTAAAAACTTATATAATAAACGATCAAAAAATGATAAACAATTATTTATAAGGAGAACAAACTCACCAAGGAAGTACTCAGTTCTATGTCGACCAGAGTAGTCCAAAAGTAAATAATAAGCCTTCTATGGTCAATGCAGGTAAGTTAAACTTAACACCTTTTAGTTTCTCCACAGAGCCACGGAAGGTGGGATTTGCGGGTATATTGCCCAAGTTGGGGATAGGAGGAAGACTCTGTTGCCAAGTTACAGGACAAGGTGGAGGAAAGAGAAGGCATATGAAGAAATATTTATCTCTCCATTCTCCCTGTGGTGAAACTCTATTGAATAAAATCGCCTTAGGATGCACCTGGAACTTGAACAAACCATTTTCTATTTGACGGGGATAGAAAAAATGGTGGAATAGATGAGGGGATAAGGGCACATTGAGCAAGTGAAAAATAATAACAACATCACTTGGGATGTTGAGGGATTGGGAAATAAGTTGGTGTAGGGGAAAGTTGAAATATCGACTAACATCAACAAAAAAAAGGATGTAGAAAAAATCGAAGACTCAATAGGACTTGTGTAGGATCGAAAAGAATTTAGATATCTCCACAATGACATGATATTGTCCACTTTGGGCCTAAGCCCTCATGATTTTTGCTCTTGGGCTCTCCCCAAAAGGCCTCAAGCCAATAGAGATATCTTTTCTCTTTATAAACCCATGATCTTTTCCATGTGTTTTCAATATGGGACTATGTTTGCAACCTTGTAACCCCAACAATTCCCCCCTCAAACAAAGGACCATAGGCTTCCCACGTCCGATCATCGACCCACCAGGTCTTCCTGCCCCTCAGTCCACCCGACCTACTAGGATTTCATTGCCTAGCCGCAACTAGGACTTCCTTCCTGGTGTCTGGTCCTCTTGATCCGAACATAGGAGCCCCCACTTTCTTTGTTCGAGGTTAATATTGTACCCACATGGCTCAATCAGACCATAGCTCTTGTGCACAGTCGACGGTTAAACCTTCTAGCAGTCCGGGCTCTGATATCAATTGTAGGATCGAAAAGAATTTAGATATCTCCACAATGACATGATATTGTCCACTTTGGGCCTAAGCCCTCATGGTTTTGCTCTTGGGCTCTCCCTAAAAGGTCTCAAGTCAATAGAGATATCTTTTCTCTTTATAAACCCATGATCTTTTCCATGTGTTTTCAATATGGGACTATGTTTGCAACCTTGCAACCCCAACAACTTGTTCCCTGAAGATCGCAATGCTTTATAGTGGAGGATGGTGAGAATGATCTTCTAGAATAGGAATGACTATATAGAAAAGAATACCATAGTTTAGATGGAGATCATAAGCCTCGTGGATGGTGAAATTAGAAGACCACTAAGCATGCTACTCATTATGCTCCAACATCTTTGAGAGAAAAGATCACTAAGGGCAAAGGGGAGAAGAACAGAGAGTCAGAGAAGAAATGATGAAGTCTTAGGGTTTTGGCCGAATGTTTATAATGATCCTTCAAAAAGATTAATTGAGGGGGACCGTCAAATTCTAGCAATACAAAAGGTGGGATTAACTGAGAACCATTTGATGATTGGATGAGGCAGTGGGCATAGAAAAGCGGGTGCACTTATGACATCTGGCTTTCTCATGTCACCAATGAGAGGCTTACATTAGTAATCGAGGTAATGAACCATCATCCCAAAGCATTAGCATGAGTACTGAGAATGGGCATAAAATTCTAGGTCAAGTTAGATTTAGAAGAAAGGGAGCCGTGAAGTTTCTATTTAGGTTGGCGATATAAGTTGCAGTCCGGCTTGTCATAAGAACTAAATAAGTTTAAGATTGGGCAAGAACAAGGTAGGACGAAAGTGAACTTGGCTAGCTGATTAAAGACTAGACAGATTGTGAATGCATCTAGTCCTGAATGGAGGAAAACTCGAGCAGAGGTTAACTCGGCTAGTTGCTGAGGGTTGAATGAGTGTAGGATAAATAGAATCTAAGTAAAAATTAATTAAGTCTTATTCTCTCGCCTATATGCTAGCTCATCCATAAAAATATAAATTATCATCAGACATAGAAATACTAATACTTAGATTGTTAAAATGCTCTTTAAAACACATAGTCAGAACATAGAAATATAGCAAATTACACTAGTTTAAGAAAAAGATCAGAGGGACAATCTTTCAGTAATCTCTTGCGATCAAGAAAATTAGTAGGGGGTTGGGATGCTAAGTAACCTCCTTATTTTAACTATTCTATGGCCCCTTCATATCTATGCTTGAAGGCTTTGGTGATGAATATGACGATAGGATTATTAAATTTAGGAGATTTAAGGAGCAACTCCTTCCTTTTTTCAAATCGTTCATCTTCTCCTGCCTTGTAGGCTTCCAATTCCACCTTAGTGTTTGTCAACTTAGTCTCTTTAGCAAATAACATAGTCTGGGTCTTTGCCAAGCTAGAACATAAGGAATCTTGTTCGGTGTCTTTAGCTGCTAGCTCATAAATTTTGGTGGATAACTCAAAAGCATGCGTAGCTTTTAGTTTCTACAACTGAGTAGATAATTGTTGACTCTCTACAATCTGTTCGTCTAACTTAGTTTTCAAATTTAATAGGAGATGAGCCTCTGATTGAAGTTGAGATTCCAGACTCTCTATGGTTTCTTGTCGCTAAGTTGCTTTATCAAGTTCGATTTGTGCTACTTTCTTAGCCTCTTGGAGTTGAGTAGACAATTCTTGTATTCACTCAGAAGTATGGGTAGAAGATGCTTTCAGAATTTGTTGCCTTAATGACTCATTTTCCTGAGTCAAATCATGCAATTATTGAGCTATGCTCATACTCATCACCCAGTGCTGAAAATTAGATATTATTAGTAGTAATCAAAATGGAAGAGAAATGGTTAATTAAAAGTTACGTTACCTTAGTTTGTTCATATGAAAATCTGTCTGATAATTTCGTGGGAGTAATCTCACCAAGTTGTTTCCTTGCCTCTTCCTAAGCATTCATTAACTAACCTACTAATAATATGGGAAGAGTACGAGAAGGAGTGGAGGTTGAGGATAATGATGCTTAAACAGAGGGTAAGGAAAAAATATAGAAGGGTGAGTCATGTGTAGACAATGAACATTCTCTCTGGAAAGACATAAGTTGGGATTAGAGGTGTCACCCAGTATAGGAATAGTCTCCTGAATTTGAGTAGATTATGGAGTAGAAAGGGTCGAATAAAGGGTGGGCAAAGTTGATTCAGGAGATTTCCCTCTCATGTCCCTCTGGGAGGATCTTCTTATACGGAAGGTGTTTTCCCTTGGGGAGAGGGGGCCAAGGTAAGTTTTCACCTTTTTCATTTCTTCTTAGTTGTTACCTCCTCTTCCAAGGGCAGGCTCCTGTTTGAGGCTGTTCAGATCAGGAAGAGGGGGAAAAGAGGATTACCATCTAGTAGACCAAAGGGCAGGCTCGAGCAGTCTTATGAATAAGAAGTGAGATTTTCAACCTTTATTGAAAGAAGACATTTCTTTAAAGAAGACCATCTTTAGATGGGATTGAAAAAGAAATACCCCAAGTTCTAATTTCTTAGGGTAAGTAAATAGAAAAATATTGCTGGGGTAAAGGGAATGTCAAAAAGATGAAACAACATGTACAACCCACACATGTAACAGAAAGCATTAGGGGCAAACTATTGTAGGGGGATGCCGAAGTATTGGCTGACTTCCGACATAAAGGGGGGGAATAAGAAAGCGGAGATCAACCATTAGTTAGTCCTTAAAGAAGGTAACATGATTAGGAAGAGGGCAATGAGGATAAGCATTGGGCTCAGGAATGATGATACGATAATCTTTAAGAATTTTGTAGCGAAGGTGGAGGGCGGCTCTATCAGAATTGTCAAAATCCGAACAAGTATAAGTGTAACAGGGGGAAATGATTCTTCTTCCATGAGGAAATGAAAGAATAAGGATGGGATGGGTTACTTACTAGAATCCTGAAAAGAAGAAGCAGTAAAGAGAAGTGTGAAGAAGCAAAGAAATGCAGAGGGTTGCAAAGAAAAGAAATCGCCTGAGAGGGAGATCGGGGAAGATGAAGGGCAAAGTGTTAAGAATGTTAGTTGTCTAGGGTTTTTTTTAACTAGTACAATTCAAGGACAGCTGCCCAATTGAAACGGCAAGAAGGAGGAGGAGCGTTGATTTACATGGGAGAGGGTGTTGTTGATTCGTGAGGCAGACCACGCCATCACGGTTCACTAAGCGGAGAATATCAGAAAAAATTATAAAAAATGAGTGGTGATGCCATGTGACATTTACCCATAAATGGGCATTTATGAGAGACATGACGAGTGATGCCTTTTCACGCCCCAAATATTTTTTTACCCGTCTATAATACTTCTTCTTTATAAAATAGTTAGTTATCAATAAATGTCTTTTGAAAATGAAAAAGTCACTAAGTGTAAGAAACATGAATCTGAGCATGAATGGTGGAATAATCTTAGTAAGAAGGTGAGCGGAAGAAAATAAGACTTAGGTTTAGCCAGTCACCTACATTTCCTTTGATTAGACTTGAAGGGGAGGCTAGTGATACGGGTTATGACGAGTGAGTTTAGGAGATGATGTGGAGGTCAGATCAAGATGAGGTGGCGATCAAAGTGGAGATGGAGGGGTATTCGATATTTGGCTCTGTTGATTGCTAGACCTCGAAATCCTTAAATCTTGTCCTAGTGATTTTGAAGTAGAACACTCGTATAGGACTGACCGATTGTGAGCTTGGTAGAATGTAAGAATTCTAAGATTTTATGATGAAAAAGAGAAATACGGTGTTTGGTCAGTTAATGGTTGGTTGAACTTAGAAGAATTCAGTCAGACGAAGCTCAACCGAACGTAAGGCTTTCTATGGGCTCTCGACTGGGCAAACCTTGGTTGAGCCTAAAGGCAATTAGCCGTATAAAACTCTTAACATATGTTCGGCTGGGTATAGGCTGAACGGATATAAGCTTTTCTATAACTATCCGGCCGAGCAACGCTTGGACAGACCCAAAGATACTTCACCTTATATAGTTCTCGATACGCTCCCCGATGGGTAAAGGCTAAACGAATATAAGATTCCCTGTGAACACTCGACAGGGAAAAGCCCGGACGAATCCAGAGATACTTGACCTTATATAGTTCTCGATACGCACCAGGAGGGGTAAAAGCTGAATGAACATAAGGTTCCTTGTGAACACCTGGCCGACCAAAGCTCGGACGAACCTAGAGATACTTGACCTTCTATAGCAACTCAATACGAGTTCAGCCGGATAAAGGCTGAACGAATATAAGGTTCTTTGTGAATACCCGACCGGGCAAAGTTCGGACGGACCTAGAGATACTTAACCATATATATATATATATATATAGCTCTCGATATGTGTTCGATTGGGTAAAGGCCGAACGAACATAAGGTTCTTTGTGAATATCCAGCTGGGTAAAGCCCGGGTGGACCCAGAGATACTTAACCTTATATATATATATATATATATATATATATATATATATATATATAGTTCTCGATACACGTTTGGCAGGGTAAAGACTGAACAAACATAAGGTTCTTTGTGAACACCTAGTCAGGCAAAGCCCGAGCGAACTTAATAATATTTCGTGCCATAAAACTCTTCATATGTACATTATCGTTCGGATGAGAATAGATTGAACATATGACTCTCTGTATATGCCCGACCTGTTAAAGGTCGGACGAGTTTGAATTACCTGAAGGTATAATAACCCTAAAATATAGTTCTAACATACATTTTTATGACATAATAGGGTATCATATTAGTTTTTGAACAAGTTCTTGTAGTATTTAATGTATGGTTGACCAGATAAATACAATAATTGTTGGTGCGGTTAGCACTAACGATTTAACCCAGGTTTTGATGAATGACAAATCAGGTTAAGTTAGTTTGTTGTTGTCTGACACTTTGATCGAGTGTGCAGGAGAAGTCCAGACAGGTCGACGGGCTGACCGGATGTCTGGCACGAAGTCCAGCTAGGTCGACGGGCTGACCGGATAGCTGGCGAGAAGTCCAAGCGGGTCGACGGGCTGACCGGACGCTTGGCGAGAAGTCCAGCTAGGTCGACGGGCTGACCGGATAGCTGGCGAGAAGTCCAAGCGGGTCGACGGGCTGACCGGACGCTTGGCGAGAAGTCCAGACGGGTCGACGGGCTGACCGGACGTCTGGCAGGTAAGTGAGGTAAGTCACTGGAGGGGAGTGACTGTGAGGACGCGTTCCCGGGAAGGGAACATTAGACGTCGATCCGGCTTAGATCCATTTCGGATGTCTAAGTCGAGATCGTGACTAGATTCCGGTCTCGGAAAGACGGAATCTAAGTCATACTCCTTTTTGCTAATTCATACTCACTTTGCTTTTGCTAACAATCTGTGTTGCAGGGTAAATTTGCCTCCGGACTAACGTTTGTCTTGCAGGACGGATTCTGCGGGAAAACAGGGTCCGGGCGCCCGGAAGGAATCCGGGCGCTCGGAAGGGATCCGGGCGCCCAGAAGGGATCCGGGCGCCCGGGAGGGAAATTTCATCCTGATCGTGCGTCGCCACGTGGAGCTCACTGGTTGGACTTGCCACGTCTCACCAGGGCGCCCGGAAGGCATCCAGGGCGCCCCGAGCCTCATATAAATGAAGGGTCAGAGGAGAGCTTCAACACAACAACGAAAAGAAAAGTCTTCCACTGCTCTGCACTTCTGCGACGCTAACAAAGCTCCGACACTACGCTCCTCTCTTGTCTTTATTGTCGGTATTTGTTTTTCATTTTCATTAGCATTCATTGTACTATTTTTTGTAATCATTATTTCGAACTGCTAGTGAATTGCCCAACGAAAGTACTCACGGAGTACGGGCCTTCGAGTAGGAGTTGTCACAGGCTCCGAACGAAGTAAAACCATTGTGTCTATTTTACTTTTCCGCTGCGTTTAAACTCTTGTTTTTCGAATCGATATTCACCCCCCCCTCTATCGAATCTAACGGTCCTACAATAATAAGTAGCGCGACCGACTTGGTGGAGCGACTGAGATGCATTCAGCAGGCAAACATTAGATAATATTTTGACAGTCTATCATGATTATCGGGGAATATTCCCTTGAAAGATCCTGTGAAAATTAATTGGTTTCCCATTAATAAGTCAGTCATAACAACATTCTCCTTCAACAACTTTAGTAATGGTGAGAATCATAAACGATAAAAGAGGTACATCTGTGGGTAGAAAAAAGATTTCTCAGAACTATCATGAAACACCTAGGTTGTACTTTCTTTCATCACCTAACAAAGTGGGGACCACCTCACGATCGTGGAGATTATGTAAGGTCACATAAAAAGGAAAATTCTATCTGCTGCAAGGTACGCAAATATTTGCATCGAAGTCCTACTTTCTTGTACTTTGGCTACTGTTCTTCTTCCACTTTCAAGAAATGAGACTGACTTGAGTGTCAGAGGGCTTAGCTAGGAATTCTCACCCCAGTTTTAGGCCACTAACACTTTGCTGGCTTGTCTGACTGTGCGCAAGATTGTTGAGGAGTGTCCTTCAGATCTCAAAAAGCTCATTGTTCATCGATTAACCACCCATCGGAGCCAGCACACCATTTCATCGCCTTCAGATAGGATCATTAGTATATGATAAATTATTATTATATAAGGGTAGACTACTCTTTTGTTATTTTATCATTATCTATTTATATTTCCTTTTCCTTTGTAAACCTAAGTTTTCGCAATACAATTTGCTAGCCTCCTTTTTGCGGCTACCTCTATCTCTCCTTCGCTTTATTGCCATTTACACTCTATATGTAGTTTTGCTTTATTCTCATGGTATCAGAGCCAATCCATCTCCTCATCTTCTTTATTAGTGAATTGTGCAGTAGACTTGGCCGTTCAAAATTCTTTGAGGTGGTTGTATAAGAATTGTATTGTCTTGAGTTTCAACCATTGGGTCACCTCAAAACTTTGAGAGAATGTTCCTCACATCCCGGGTTACCTTTTGACGGTGAAGATCAGATTTTGAGTTATTTAAGTCCACCCGATGACCAAAAAAATGACTATTGAGTCTTGGCTGCGCGGAGCTGCCGACCTCTACGAATCCTCGATGCAAGAATGGCTTTTACAAATAGAATTGGTAATCTCTTGAAGAAATCTGTAACTTCCAGTCCATTATTTCAAGCAGCAAGGTGGATGTCATCCTCAAAAGTTTTTGTTGGAGGACTTTCATATGACACAGATGATCAAAGTTTGAGAGAAGTATTTACTAGTTTTGGTGAAGTGGTTGAAACTCGAGTTATCATGGACAGGGAAGCTAGATGGTCCAAGGGGTTTGGATTTGTGACATTTACTTCTAGCAAAGAAGCCTCTACTGCCATTAGTGGCATGGATAAAAAGGATGTTCATGGCTGGATGGTCAGAGTTAATTATGCTATTGATCGAATGAGTGGATTTCATGGCGGTGGTGGTTATGGAGGCAGCTATGGTAGTGGTGGCTATGGTGGCGGGGAGGTACTTCTAGAGGTGGCTATGGTGATTATAGTGGTGTTGCTCTTATAGAATAGTTTTAAAAGTTCCTTGCATCTCAACCACATGCAATGTTTGTCTCTTCTCAGATAGGTTTAATTTGCCCTCTAGTGGTACCTCAGGTATACATTCCCCATCTGGATCCTTGATTCTGGAGCTTCACATCATATGTCGCATAATGCTAATTCTTTTATATCTATAAATTCATCACCTTCTATGTCGATCATGACCGTTGGTAGTTCTCCCATGTCATTAGCTGGTATTGGCTCTATTTGTACGTCTAATTTATCCATGTCTAATGTATATCATATTCCTAATCTTACTTTGAATCTTGTCTCAGTCGGTCAATTATGTGACTATGATTTCTCAGTTTCTTTTACTTCATCTTATTGTTATGTGCAGGATCCACGATCCTAGAAGCCGATTGGGATAGGTCGTAGGCAGGGGGGGCTATATGTATTATTAGAAGAGCTAAAAGTTCCAGATGTTGCAGCTTCTAGTGTTGATTTGTCATCCTTTCGGTTAAGCTCTACTTCTTCTGATTTTTATTTGCGGCATTCTCGTCTTGGATATGTTTTTTCTTCTCATTTGAAATACTTAGCTTCTAAAGGAAATTTAGGAAAATTGCAAACTCATGATATTTCAAATTGTTGTCGCTGTAAATTGATAAAATTCTTTGATTTACCTTTCTATAGAAGTATCTCTGTTTCTCTTGCACCATTTGAGTTAGTTCATTTTGATGTGTGGGGTTCATCACCTATTCATACACCTGGTGGATCCTGTTATACATTTCTTTTATTGATGATTATACTCATTATACTTGGGTTTATCTTATGAAACATCTTTCTGATTTCCTTGGTATCTATCAAATATTTTCTGCCATGGTAAAAACTCAACATAACGCTGTTATTAAATACTTTCGATGTGAATTGGGTGGTGAATATACATCCAATCTTTTTTCTGAACTACTTGCCTCATATGGTACACTTTGTCAAAATTCTTGTATTGACACTCTTGAACAAAATAGTGTTGCTGAAAGAAAACATAGACATATTGTTGAAACTACATGTTCTCTCCTATTATCTGCATATGTTCCTAGCGAGTTCTGGAGCGAAGCTATTCTTACTACAATCCATTCTATCAATAGAATTCCATCTTCTATTACATCCGGTTTGTCTCCTTTTGAAAACTATATGGTTATGTTCTTGATTATTCTGTCTTAAGAGTTTTTGGATCCCCATGTTTTGTCCTTCATCCTCATGTTGAACATAGTAAGCTTAGTTCTTGGTCCACTTTTTGTGTTTTCTTGGCTACGGCGAGGGTCAAAAGGGATATAGATGTTATAATGTAGTTATTCAAAAAGTCTATGTCTCACGTCATATTATTTTTCTTGAACACATCCCATTCTATTCCATTCACTCTGAGACTCCTAATCTTAGAAAATCTGATCTCACTTGTATTGATCCTTTTTGCACTGACTTTGATGATATGTCATCTCATGTTTCCCTACAATTAGACCACCCTAGCACCTCTTTTTCTAATGATGCTACTTGCAGGATTGACACTAATGCAGATTCTGGTCTTCAGCTCCCTGATGATCCCTCTACTCCTACTGCTTCCCTTAATATTCCTGTGATAGCATATCCTCCTTCTCAGTACCCTTAATAATCTCATAAGTCTACTCAATTACCTGATTTTATGTATTCTACTTATTTTGGTTCTTTTTCTTCTTTTTTGGCTTCTATTTACCAATTTTCTGAGCCCTCCTCTTATAGAGAGGCTGTTCTTGATCCTCTTTGGCAGTAGGCTATGGAGAAAGTGTTGGGGATTGGACGACCGGCTTGAAGGGGGGTTGGATAGACGGCGCCCCCAAATACTCGCTTCTTTCTACAACGTTAGTGCGCAAGCGGAAATGCAAACAAAACAAGTAGAAAGCTAAATACTAAAGGAAAGAATTCAAACCAAGCTACACGATCATTTACGTGGTTCGGAGATAAAGCTCCTACTCCACGGCGTGTCCGTAAGGTGGACGATCCCGATCCTTCGGTGGATTACTCCCCGGAAAACTTCCGGCTAGCTCAAACCTCCTTGTGGGTGGAGAAACCTCACCACAACCCTCACAAGAGCTCTTTTGACGCTAGGGCACAAGTAGACTACTAATAGAGATTAACCACCTCTATTTCGTCAACTCAAACCAAGCTCCCAAGCTTTGGTTTTATAGGCCACGGGTTGGAAAACCCCGCCTACCAGTCGACTGCCCTTCGTGGAAATTCGACCGTTACATCCCAACGGCTCGATTCCACACGAATCGACTGCACCAGTCGACTGCTAAAACATGCAGTCGACTGCTACAGTACTGCTACAGTAGCGCTACAGTGCTGCTACAGTAAAACCCTAAAAACTAGAATTTTACTCCGAGTACAATCTCTCGTGCATCGTACCCTCACCCTTATGACTCACTTGATGCTTCCTTTGCAGCTTTGACCTTTTACCTTCAAGCCTACTTCCTTTGGCTCTCGTCCCTCGGATGCATTCAAGCCCGCGGCTCGTCCCCAATGCCATCCTTCGCGTATGCCTCGAAGTCGCTTCCCTCGGCCCTTGTCCTCGCTGCCTTGTCCATGGTCCCTCAGATGCTCCATCCTTCACCAGACCCGAAGCCATCAACCTGAGTCACATGTGTATCCTGCAAACCTGCACAACTCAAATACACATATCAAATACAAGGGTGAACCTAACTTAAACCCTTTGCCCAAACACCAAAACACATGGTCGCACGGACCATTGGGATTGCTCCAACAATCTCCCCCTTTTTGGTATTTGGCAATACATTTAAGTTAGGGAAAACATATAACAAATAAACATGCTAAAACAAATGGACTTACGTTGCCAAGGTTACACACTTGGACTTATACCGCCGAATGGACTTACGTTGCCAAGGCTACACACTTGGCAACCGCCGAAACAATGCATAGGGCTTTTTAAGAACCTATCCCAAGGCTCCCCCTACACCTAAGCTCCCATTGAGCTAGGATTTTCCACATAAGGCTTTTGAAGGACCTATCCCAAGGCTCCCCCTTTACCTAAGCTCTCCATTGAGCTAGGATTTTTACAACGGGCTTTTTAAGAACCTATCCCAAGGCTCCCCCTACACAAAGGTACTTTCAGGTTTTCCTAACTAAACCTTACTTCTCCCCCTTTGCCTAACATCCAAAAAGTTCTCCAACAATATCCCAATTATTGAAAACTTGTCATCCAAATGACCCTAAACTCATGTATGTATCACCCATGGATCGCATACATCTATATGAGCTGACCCGGTCAAAATCTAGTGCTGAAAACACTTTCAGACTGGTATCAGTCGACTGCAAGAAGTACCAGTCGACTGCCCCCATGAAAACGAGCTTACAATGAACAGTGTTACCAGTCGACTGGTAACTGTACCAGTCGACTGGTACACTATTCATGAAAAAATCAGCCTTTTCTGGCCAACTTCAGAAATGCGCCAGAAATTCCACAGACCTCCAAAAATCCCCAAATTTTGTGGAGAGGTCTATTATATCAATATCTACTTGGGAAAAATATATATAAAAATATATCTATCACCAATCCCAAGATTGACACAAAACACAAAACTAGCTAAAAAGTTCAATTGAACCTTGACCTAAAGTCCTAGTTTTGGCTTCCTCTTGATGTATTTGCCCATACCAACCCACAATGCATCCCTAGCATTGGTTTATATGGCATCTATACTTCCAAAACCAATTATCATGCAATATGACCCCAATTGTCATATTTCTTGCATGAAACATAAACCATGTGTGCCAATTCCCTAGGTTTGAGACTCAAGTCCGTCTCTAAACCACTTGGCACACTCCATGGCTCCTCTAGACCCCCAAGTAGAACCCACCTGAGATCCATTGGCCATGGGTCCCAAATTGACTCTTTGAGCTCCCCCTAGAGCTCTTAGCCTTAGCCACCTCCCTAGGTGACTCTTCCACAATGGCTAGGCCACATCGATCCACCCCCGGTGACACTTGGCCTACAAACGTAACTTTCTTAACCTTGGACACCTTGTCCTTGGTTAATTTCTTCTTACCATTAAATGACTTTCCCTTGCCATTAATTGACTTCTCCTTGCTATAGTCATATGCAACCCTAGCATAAGACTTTCCCTTAGCCTTGGAGACCTCTCCCTTGCCATGATCATTTGCCACCCTAGCATATGAACTCTCATTGGCCTTGGAGGGACTAGATCGGTATCCCAAGCCCGATCTATCATTATTGGGTCTTTGGCTACCCAACATCATCCTTAATTCCTTAGATCCAACATTGAATCTCTTAAGGAATTGTTCCAACTTATCAAGCTTTCCCCTTAAAGCTTGATTCTCCTTCTCTAGGTTTCTAACCCTAGAGTTAATTTGTCCAAATTGGACATTCCTAGACCTACCCTTCCTAGGCATGTGTCTCCCCTTTTTGGGATTAATGCCTTGGGTCTCCCTAGGTCTATTGTTTCTAGATTTTTCATGCATAGATTTCCTAGGGTTTTGATCTACATTAACCCTATTCCTATCATGATATTTAAAACCAAAATTTTTCATGGGCATATAATGATTAACATTATTTTTCCTAACATGCATGGGAACATAAGAATTTGAATTTGAGTTACACTTCAAATTAGGGTATACCTCCCTTACCCTTGAAGCTCCCCCTTGACTTGAGCTTTTCTTCTTCTTCTCTTTCTCCCATTTCTTTAATTGCGCAAGCTTCTTGATCTCCCTCTTCTTGGGGCATTTTGTGTGGTAATGCCCCTTCTCCCCACACGTGAAGCATATGATACGCATCCTTTTTCCTTGGGTTTCTTTATTCCTACAACCCTTGTTAGTGTTTAAATTAACTTGAACGGGTTTAGGATTTACCTTCTTCTTACCCAATGGACATCTACTCTTGTAGTGTCCCTTCTCATTGCACTCGAAACATATTATGTTGTCCTTTGACTTCACTTCGGTGGAGGTGCTTGCTATGTTGGCCACTTCCAAGACCTCTTCTTCATCCTCTTCACTTGTCTTGGATTTTTCTTCACTTCTTGAGGATGTTGATGATGCCTCATCTTCCTCATCCACACTTGTGGATGGCCTTTCTTCATCCTCCTTCTCCTTAGATGTGACCGAATTCACTTCCTCTTCCTCTTTTGATATTGAATTGGTCTCCACATCCAAATGGTCCTTCTTCTCCTCTTGAACCACTTCATCTTTCTTCTTCTCCTCGGATGTTGAACATTTCTCAACTTCTTGTTGATCTTCCTCTACTTGAGCTTCTACATCCGTTTCTTCGGATTTTTCTTTTTCTTCTTCTTCTTGTGTAGGCATGAGTTTTTCCCATTGAACCTTCTTTATTTTGCTCCACAACTCGTGGGTGTTCTTATACTCACCTACACCATTTATCACATTAGACGGCAATATATCTATTAAGATTGATATTACCTTTGAGTTTGCCTCCGATCGTGAGGTTTGCTCTTCCGTCCAATGTCGTGGTCGGAGTCTTTTTCCCTTCTTGTCTCTTGGGACTTCAAATGGGTCCTTGATAATCATCATGATGTCCCAATCCGTATTGAAGAAGATCTCCATCTTCATCATCCAATACGTGATGTCCCCAAGGCTTCCTCCTTCAAATTTTGGCGGTTCAATCAAGCCGATCATCTTTGCTTCCTTGGCGATTAGTCCAATGGAGAGCGGCCTCGCTCTGATACCACTTGTTGGGGATCGGACGACCGGCTTGAAGGGGGGTTGGATAGACGGCGCCCCCAAATACTCGCTTCTTTCTACAACGTTAGTGCGCAAGCGGAAATGCAAACAAAACAAGTAGAAAGCTAAATACTAAAGGAAAGAATTCAAACCAAGCTACACGATCATTTACGTGGTTCGGAGATAAAGCTCCTACTCCACGGCGTGTCCGTAAGGTGGACGATCCCGATCCTTCGGTGGATTACTCCCCGGAAAACTTCCGGCTAGCTCAAACCTCCTTGTGGGTGGAGAAACCTCACCACAACCCTCACAAGAGCTCTTTTGACGCTAGGGCACAAGTAGACTACTAATAGAGATTAACCACCTCTATTTCATCAACTCAAACCAAGCTCCCAAGCTTTGGTTTTATAGGCCACGGGTTGGAAAACCCCGCCTACCAGTCGACTGCTAAAACATGCAGTCGACTGCCCTCTATGGAAATTCGACCGTTACATCCCAACGGCTCGATTCCACACATTCTGTTCGCTGCCAGTCGACTGCCCCAGTCTAAAACATGCAGTCGACTGCTAAAACATCCAGTCGACTGCTACAGTACTGCTAAAACTAGAATTTTACTCCGAGTACAATCTCTCGTACCCTCACCCTTATGACTCACTTGATGCTTCCTTTGCAGCTTTGACCTTTTACCTTCAAGCCTATTTCCTTTGGCTCTCGTCCCTCGGATGCATTCAAGCCCGCGGCTCGTCCCCAATGCCATCCTTCGCGTATGCCTCGAAGTCGCTTCCCTCGGCCCTTGTCCTCGCTGCCTTGTCCATGGTCCCTCAGATGCTCCATCCTTCACCAGACCCGAAGCCATCAACCTGAGTCACATGTGTATCCTGCAAACCTGCACAACTCAAATACACATATCAAATACAAGGGTGAACCTAACTTAAACCCTTTGCCCAAACACCAAAACACATGGTCGCACGGACCATTGGGATTGCTCCAACAGAAAGAACTTTCTGCTTTGTATCAAATAGATACTTGGGATCTTGTTCCTCTTCCTTTGGGGAAGCGTGCGTTGATTCTCGATGGGTGTATAAGATCAAAACTAAATCTGATGGTTCAGTTGAGCGATATAAAGCTCGTTTGATTGCTAATGGATTTTCCCAACAATATAGTATGGATTATGAGGAAACCTTTTCTTCAGTTTCCAAGTTTGTTACTATTCGTACTCTTATTGCAGTTGCATCAGTTCGTCAATGGTTTATTTTTTAGATGGATGTTAAAAATACTTTTTAAATAGAAATATTTAAGAAGAAGTCTACATTGTGCCTCTACTAGGTGTCACTCACAACCCTAGTGAAGTTTGCAGACTAAAGAAGGCTCTTTATGACCTTAAACAAGCTCCTTGAGCTTGGTTTGACAAGTTCTCCATTGTGATTGGATCTCTTGGCTTTCTTCCTAGCCAGCATGACTCTACTCTTTTTGTTCATTATACTTCGTCAGGTCTCACATTACTCTCTCTTTATGTTGATGACATGATTATTATAGGGGATAATTTAAGTGGAATAGAAGAGTTGAAATTGCATTTGGTTCGTGAGTTTGATATGAAAGATTCGGGTCCTCTACATTATTTTTTGGTACGTGAAGTAGCTTATTCTCTTCGCAGCTATCTTCTCTCGCAATCCAAATATATTGGTGACATTCTAGAGCAAGCTCATCTATCCAACATTCGCACTGTTGATATTCCGCATGAGGTTAATGCTCAGTACTCTTTTATTGATGGGGTTCCCTTGCCAGATCCATATTTATATCGCACTCTTGTTGGCAGTCTAGTATATCTCACCATTACTAGACCTGACATTGCTTATGCTGTACATATTGTCAACCAATTTGTTGATTCTCTCACTTCAGTACATTGGGAAGCTGTGCTTTGCATCCTTTGATATCTTCGAGGTACCCAGTTTCATAGTTTTCTTTATCCTTCTACTTCTACCTTAGAGTTGTGGGCCTATTCAAATGTAGATTGGGGTGGTGATTCTACAGTTTTCTTTATCCTTTGATATCTTCTTTTATCTCTTGGAAGAGTAAAAAGAAAGATGTCTCTTGTTCTTCTACCGAAGTAGAATATCATGCTATAGCCTCTATTACTGCTAAAATTGTTTGGTTACGTTGGCTACTTGCTGATATGGGTGTTTTTCTTTTGAACCCTACCTCTATGTATTGTGACAATTCCATTGCCATTCAAATTACTCGCAATTCTATCTTTCATGAGCACACCAGACATATCGAGATTGATTGTTATTTTATTCGCCATCGCTATCAGAATGGCACCATCACTTTGCCATTTGTCTCATCTTCCACGCAAATTGCAAACTTACTTACCAAGGCACATTCTACTGCATGGTTTTAATTTCTAGTTAACAAACTCTCAATGTTTTCTATTCGTGTATCGTGAGTTTGATGGGATGTTAGTATATGATAAATTATTATTATATAAGGGTAGACTAGTTTTTTATTATTATTTTTATTATCTATTTATATTTTCTTTTCCTTTGTAAACCTAAGTTTTCGCAATACAATTTGCTAGTCTTCTTTTTGCTGCTACCTCTTTCTCTCCTTCGCTTTGTTGCCTTTTACACTTTATATGCATTCTTTGCTTTGTTCTCAGAGGAGAGAGAAAGTAATATGAGAGAAAAATGTAATGAGAGAGAATGATGAGAGAGAAAGTGTGGTGAGAAAAAAAATGAGAAGAGAGTGTGTGATGACATAGAAAGCATGATGAGAGAGGAAGAGGAGATAGAGTATATGATCGGAGAGAATGCATGATGAGAGAGAAAATAGTAGAGAATGTATGATGAAAAAGAATGAGGAGAAAGAAAGTACGATAAAAGAGAAAGTATGATACGGAAATGAGGAGAAAGAAAGTATGATGAGAGAGAACAAGAAAAGAGAAAGTGTTATAAAAGAAAAATTGAACAAATATATTAAAAGTATTTTTGTCCAAAACTTAATTCTCATTCCAATTCTCATCAAAATCTAAGATAAAAGGTGGATTTCATCCATATCTAAATTTTTAGATTCCATTCTAAAATCTTAATTCCATTCCTATAATCAAGATTTGAGAATAAATCAAATTCTCTATTTCCATACCCACATATCAAATGTCACCTTAATTTTATATGTATTTAGATAAAAATTTCCACAAATCTAATCCCAATTATACTTATAAAAAACTATTGTTAGTCATCAAGTCCCTTCCATTCCATGGACTGCACAGCACAACCGGTCAATAGCTATCTAAGTGAATTTTTTAAACAAAAATTCCCATTGCTTGAGATGGTCCCTTATCAAAGAATTTAGTAGTAAAATCATCATATATTACATGTCTTTAGAACCTAGTGAGTTATAAAAGAGAGAAAATATCTTATTTACTTAAAAAAAACAAAGGCGAGAAGAAATCTAATTCCATGCCATTCTTTTCTTCCTTCCAAGGAGAAGAAAATGGAATTAAGCATTTAATAAACACATAATTAAATCATGTAGTTTTTATTCCTTCCTTCCAAGGAAATAAGTTGAATGCAAAACAATGAAATTAAAATTGTAGATTTTATTTTATTTTTTCCTTAACTTGGATTTTTTTTCTTTATCTTTTTTTTTTCTTTCCCTTCCATGTAAGTAACGTAAATAATACTAATATATCCCTTAGGGGGCGTTTGGTTTAGGGTAATAGGAGTGGGGAATGGGAATGAGAATCATTGATTCCCATTGTTAATGTTTGGATTATAGGAATAGGAATACAAATAAGGGAATGAATCCTTGAAATTGGGTAATGACTCATTCCCATGTACCTCCCCTTCAATGAGCCATTACCCTATTTTCATCAATCAAAATATTCCCTTATTCCAAAAATATCATTGACTTAAAACTAAAATTTTCTCCATTAATATCAAATATCAAAATATATTTATTTATTTTTTCTTTCATATCACTTATCTCTCCTTATTCTCTCTCATTATATTTTCTCTCTCATCATAGTTTCTCTCTCATCATTTTATCACACACTTTCTCTCTCCTTAATCTCTCCTATCACACTCTCTTTCCTCTTTTTTTCTCATTACACTTTCTCTCTCATCATACTTTCTCTCTCCTCAATCTCTTCCATCGCACCCTCTTCCTTCTCTTGTTCCTCATCACACTTTCTCTCTCATCACACTTTCTCTCTCCTCAATCTCTCCCATCACACTCTCTTTTATCTTTTTTCTCATCACACTTTCTCTCTCCTCAATCTCTCTTATCACACTTCCTCCTTTTTTCCTCATCACACTTTCTCTCTCATCACACTTTCTCTCTCATCATACTTTCTCTCTCCTCAATCTCTCTTATCACATTTACTCCTTTTTCCTCAACACACTTTCTCTCTCATCATACTTTCTCTCTCCTCAATCTCTCTCATCATATTCACTGTTCTTTTTTCTCTCACCATACTTTCTCTCTCCTCAATCTCTCTCATCACACTCTCTCTCATCATTTTTTTCTCACTATATTTTCTCTCTCTTCATCCTCTCCTATCATACTTTCTCTCACATCATATTTTCTCTCATCATGCTCTCTCCAATCACTCTCTTTTTTCATTTTCTCTCATCACACTTTCTCTCTCTTCATTCTTTCTTATCACACTTTCTCTCTCATAATTCTCTTTCATCATATTTTTCTCTCACATTCATCTTTCTCTCACACCTAATTTTTTCTCTTATTTTTCTTTAAGGGTAAAAAAGGAAACTTTGATTTATTCCGATAGAAGATATACAACTAACCAAACATTGCTTTTAAGAGTGATATCCATGCTCATACCCATTCCCATTCCACAATACAATGATTCCCATTCCGATTTCTATTCCTAGGAAAGAACCAAACGCCCCCTAAGTTGTTTTGATGTGTTTGAAACAGAGTTTGTGTTAGGACATGAAATAATACTCATGGAGCTTGTAGAGCTAGATGTCTCGATAGTGTCGCGTCGATTGGTTTGAGTTGGATGTGAATCTTATTCAATTGAAGAGTTTAGTCAATTGTAAAATTGACTGAATGCGAACTTAGGCAAATAATTATTCGAATTTTAATTTCATGAACATGATGGGCTCTCGTGAAAAATCTCTAGCCCGACCCCACGGACATGACACAACGATTAAGGCGCAATGGAGTTAAAGAGAGTGTCACGGTTCAATACTATGCTGGGATATGTAATGACGCTAAATTTAATGGAAAAATTTGGGCTTAGAGGCGGTGAGCTGAAGTACCTATGGGTGGAAAAATCCCATAAGTTTGCCTTCATGAGCGAAGTTTCGCTCGGTGTTGGACGATCTTATAGGGGCGACGAAAATGATGGAGGTTCATTGTCGACGACTTGTTGTAGGGCTTCCATGATTTATCATGAAGATCGGTAAAAAACTTCCGTAAAATAAGGTCGATCATCTCCAAGATTAGTTGGGTAGTAAGAACTAGACACCTAGGCTAAAAAAAAAATGAAAAATCTCTAACTTGTTCCCACGATCTTATAGGGATGGTGAAGATCGCGGAGGTCCACTCTCAACGACTTCTACAGTGCTTCTGTGATTTAGTCAGGGGATCAGTGGAAAACTTCCGTAGGACATGACTGATCGTCTCAAAGATTATGGGTAGTAAGAACTGGACACTTAGACTATCAAAAATAAAATAAAAATAAAAAATCTCTAGCTAGCCTCCACGATCTTACAGGGACGGCGAAAACCATGAAGGTCCACTACCGACGACTTACTATAGCACTTCCATGATTTATCTAGGGATCGATGAAAAACTTCCATAGGACAACACGAATCACTTCCAAAATTAGTTGAGTTGTAAAAATTGAGCACCTAAACTATGAACAAAATTAAAAAATCTCTAACATGCTCCCAGTCATGGTGCATCAGTAAAGGTGTCAAAGTGAATTCTTAGAACATCATAATCAATCCTCACTCCTCAGTTGGGATACATATTGATACTTACGCCCTATTTATTTGGAAGAGCGGAAAATAAAATTAAAAAAAAAATCATAGCAGAAAAGTTTCTGTTATTTATTTTATTAAAATTTTCAGACGGAAGAGAAATATAATCCATCAATGGATAATTTTAAAGTCAAAATTGATCATCTTAAAATTGGACGGAAAACAACGGATGACAAAAATGACACATGCACAATTTTCTATTCACAAGATTACATTATATAACTAAAAAAATTGACGCATGTATCTTTTTAACTTATAAAATTATACTATATACTTAAAAAAAAATGCTGTATATATTTTTTTTTTATTTACAAAACTATATCATATATGTATCTATCTTCTTCTATCAAAAATATTTCTTTAACCTTTCTCTTTCCTTTGTTTGGAAGATAATTTTCTACTATAATTTTTTTCCTCTGGTTTTATCCCTGCCTTAAAGTAAATTAATTTGGAGATAAAGACGTGCTCTTATTACTAGTGCTTCCAAGTACTTGAGTCGGTAAGGATGGGATAAAAAAAAAAGATGGAGAACACTGCATAAAAAAAATTTGAAATATCTCTAGCAAGGGCGGAGCCGAGTACCAGAGTACTTGAGCTTTAGCCTGAGAGCCACTCGTAAGTTATTTTATTTCTTTTTGATATTAACCCGGAGGTCCATCCGGAGGCCATTGTTAGTCCGAGTAGATTACAATTCCTCCGTCATTGTCTTAGCCCTCTTTGTTGTGCAAGGAATCCATAATAAATGTCAAAACACTAATATATTAAAAAGATCTCGTAAAAAAAATATTAAATATCTCATACCAAATTTAGCTACAGATACAGCAAAGTAGATATAATTGACATAACCAAATGTATCTAATCCACAGAATACAACCAACACGGCAAAACCCCCAAAACTACTCGGCGCGATTTATGCGCTTTGATGCCGTTTCACTCATTGAAAAATAATGCAAAAAAGGAAAAAAGTACGGTTTCAATCTCTCTCCGTTCAACACTAAATTCCGTTACCAAAATTATCATCCAAAAATACATAATTAAATCACTTTTAGACTTATTTAATTTCGACCATATCCCTATATATAAGCGTTCCTCCTCAGCAAAGCCAACTCACCAAATTACAATTGCTCTCTCTCCCTCTCACTAAAAAAAACTTTAATTTAGGGATAAAAATTTTCATCCCAAATTTATAACAAATTTTATAACAAAATTATAAATCATCTGTTGCATCGAAAAGCACTAGGGGAAGGTGAATAGTGCTCGTGATTTTCACTTTCGTTTTTAAAACGATCGAGTAAATGCAGCGGAATAAAAGAAAACAACACAAGGAAAACACACCAAGTACGTAGGTTGGTTTTACTTAGTTCGGAGCCTGTAGCGACTCCTAGGTTCACACTCGTTGAGTGTTTATTTTGGGCAATTCACTATCAGTTCGGAAATTTTACAAGAGAGTCTTACAATTTAGAATACTGTAAAGAAATTATACCGACTACAAAGGAATCGTAAATTCGAAGCTTCTGGTCGTCAGTGTCTTGTTGTAGCTTAGCCGGATCGTCTCGTTAGCAGTGCGCTGAAGAAGGATTACTTAGAAGGTGTTGTTTGAAGCTGCTGGTTGAGACCGAATGATATAGGCCATTGAGGGTGCCTTCAAGGCCCTTGAGGGCGCCTCCATCACCGGCGGATTCGCAGCGTAGATAAGATCCACAACTCCCGCAACTTATCCTCTTGAGGGCGCCTCCAAGGCTGTCCGAGGCGTCTCCAGTTCCCTTGAGGGCGCCTTTAGCTCCCTTGAGAGCGCCTCCAGCTCCGCTGCGTAAACTCCTCAGTCCTTGCACCCGAGGTGCCTCCAAGCTTCATGAAGGGCACCTCGGTACTGTTCATCCGAGGTAAAACTTGCTCTTTTTTCTCTGCAAGATATGTTAGTCCCAAAATACCAAACATACCCTGCAACACAAAGTTAGCACATAATAATAATAATAATAACATAAACATAAATGTCTGACAATCACCGAATTGTCCGGTTCTAACTTCAGATTTCCGATCGGGAATCCTAGGTCGAACCGACGCCTACTGTTCCCTCAGCGGAGAACGCGTCCTCACCTACTCCACTCAGGAGAGTATACCTGTTGCTAGTTTGATCCTCTAGATCGACTGGATTTTTTCTCAGCGCCCGAGTCTTCAGGTCTTTTCGTTGGACGTCTGCTCCACGACCCGCCCAGACTTTCCACCCGATTCGCGACATCGGGATTTTCACCTAGAGTTTCTGACTCTAAGACTTTTGCCCGAAGACCTTGACCCGTCAAAGCTTTCCGCCTAGGGTTACCACCCCCTAAGACCTAGGGTTACCACCCCCTAGGGTTTTCTACCTACTTAACCGCAACTAGGACTTTTGCCTAAGATACATTAAGACTTTTCCTACAAACTCATTCAACCACATTAGATCACAAATAACCTTAACTTTGAATCCTTTGTCATTATCAAAACTCAGGTTTGATCGTCGGATGCTTCCCGCACCAACAATCTCCCCCTTTTTGATTATGGCAACAAAAATTCAAAGTTAAGTAAAAAGACATAAAGAATAAGGAATAATGCTATAAAGAATTTGAGAACAGCACAAGCATAACTGAATTTAAATAACAACTCAAGCATAAATTTAAGTGAAAAGCTCCCCCTTAGTAAAAGCTCCTCTTTTTAGAATTTTCTTGACTTTTAGATTTGAATTTTTTTATTCTCTCCCCCTCTACCATATATCAAAAAACTTTGTGAGGGAAGGAGTAAGAAAATGCTATTTGACAACACTTTGCTAAAAAAAAATTTTGATTTATTAACAAATTGATAAAGACTAAGTTTTCGAAAAGTTTAGCTTATAAGAACTTAGCTTTTTAAAAATATGAGAAAAGAAAATTTAGTTTAAAACTAGCTAACTTAGTTTAATAGGAGGTTGAATAAATACTTAAAACATTTGATAAACACTTAGCTTTTAGAACAAATTTTCTTGTAAGACTTTTTAGCTAAGTAAATGAATAGATTAAAAAATAAATCAGTACTTAGCTTTTAAAAAAAATCTTTTCCTTAAAGAAAATGTTTTGCTCAACAACTAAGTTTGGAGAGTAGTTTAGCTAAGGGAAAGTTTATTGACTTTGAAAAGTAACTTAGCTAAATTTGAGTTAAAAAATATTTGATAAAACTTTAAGAATATTTTTTAAGAAGGAATTTTTCAAAAAGAAACACTTTAGTGTTTCAAAAAGTAATTTTACTTAGTTAAAATTTGAAAAGTACTTAGCTTAAATAGTATCAATTTGTTTAACTTTAGTTAAGTCCACTTTCATTTAGAACCAAAAAGAGTAAGATAATTTTGTTAAAGAAAAACTTAGTTTTCTTTTCCAAAGTTCTAAAATCCAAGCATGAGTAATTAAAAATTCAAACTAAATACTTAGTTTCCTTAGCCAAATGTCTAACCATTAGCTACTAACTACTTACCTAAAAAGGTAATAGCTTTCACTTGATTAGTCAAGTTAAGTTAGTGATCCAGTTAGATTTGACTAAGACAGGATAACTTAACTTGATTAATGTAAATTTGATATTTATTGCCCAGACTTACTGTGATGCACAGATATAAGAATTCTGAAGTCTAAGCAGTACCCTATGCATCTCACACCATTCTAAGTGTTTTCATACACAAGCAAGGTAATCCTAGTGTGCTTGTGAGATGCTCTGGCTGAAAACTACGGGTAGATGCTTTCTAGGGGTAAATTCCTAGGCTAAATCTAAAATTTTGAAAAACTAATAAACTTGGAATTTTTGAAATTTATTTTTCCTAGAATTTAAATTCAAAGTATTTTGAAATTACAAATGAAGAATAAAAAAAACCTTATCTACTAAGCACATCCCTATTTGCCTTCTAAGTGCACTGAACTCAAGTTCAGGTAAGGATTTTGTGAAAATATTAGCTAGGTTTGACTTGGACTCAACATAGTTAATTAGCACAATGTCACCCTTAGCTATATGATCCCTTACAAAGTGGTGTTTAACTTTTATGTGCTTAGTCCTTATGGTGAATTGGATTCTTGGTTAAGTTAATTGAACTTATATTATCAATAAAATTTTTTGTATTTTTATATTCCAGTTGATAGTCCTTTAAGGTATGCATCATCCATAATAGTTGGGATGCACATTCCCCTAAAGCTATGTATTCAGCTTCAGTACTAGTGGATAAAGCAACATAGTGTTGCTTTCTACTTGACCAACTTACTAGGCGCTGACCTAGAAATTGACAGCTACAACTTTTGCTTTTTCTATCTAATTTGCACCCGACATAGTCTGAGTCAGAGTAGCCGATTAGGTCAAAGGTGCAAGTTCTAGGATACCAAAGTCCTACATTTAGGGTTCCCTTAATATACCTAAGTATTCTTTTAACATTTGTTAGATGTGACTCTTTTGTACAAGATTGGTATCTTGCACACATACCTACTGTAAATAGGATGTCCGATCGACTTGCAGTTAGGTAGAGTAGACTTCCTATCGCACTTTGATAGTATTTTAAGTCTACTGGTTTTTTTTTCTAAGTCAGAGTCAATTTTAATATTTGTAGCTATTGGAGTACTTATAATTTTTTAATTTTCCATTGCAAATTTTCTAATTAATTTGTTGGCATATTTTGTTTGAAAGATGTAAATTTCATCTTTGGTTTGTTTAATTTGTAAGCATAAGACAAAGTTAAGTTCACCTACGAGGCTCATTTCAAATTCACTCTCCATTAATTTGGTAAATTCTTTTAGAAATTTTGTGTTGGTTGAACAAAAAATTATATCGTCAATTTAGATTTGGGCTATAAAAATATCTTTTTCTAAGGTTTTTACAAATAAGGTTTGATCTATTTGACCTTGTTTAAAATCTTTAGATATTAGATAATTTGATAGTCGCTCATATCATGCCCTAGGTGCTTGCTTTAGCCCATATAGGGCCTTTTTTAGACTAAAAACATGGTTCAGGTGGTCCAAGTCCTCAAATCTTGGGGGTTGACTTACATATACCTCTTCTTTGATGAATCCGTTTAAAAAGGCGGATTTTACATCCATTTGGAATAACTTGAATCCTTTGTGTACTGCATAGGCCAGCAGCATTCTAATAGATTCAAGTCTTGCTACGGGGCATAGGTCTCATCATAGTCTAACTCTTCTACTTGATTGAACCCTTTAGCTACTAACCTAGCCTTATTTCTTACAATTTCACCCTTATCATCCAATTTATTTCTAAATACCCATTTAGTGTCAACTATGATTTTGTTATTAGGTTTGGGTACTAGTTCCTAGACCTAGTTTCTTTCAAATTGGGCTAACTTCTCTTGCATTGCTAGTATCCAGTCTGGGCCAGGTAGGCTTCTTCTATAGTTTTGGGTTCAATTTTTGAAATGAGAGCTATCTTACTTAGGTTCCTATAAGATGATCTAGTTCAAACGCCAATGGTTGGATCACCCAAAATTTGATCAGGTGGGTGATTGGTACTTGTTCTTGATGGTCTTATGTTAGAGTCAATAATTGGTTCTTGTGATTGACTAGATTTTATTTGAATGTCTTCATCATCTTCTAAATTTCTTGAATTAATATTTTCTGTGTTTTGAGTAATATTTTGTTTATCAAGTTAGGTAAGTTATTTTCTTCATAAAAAATTACATTAGTTGTTTCTTCAACTTTTAAGTTTTTTTTTGTTATAAACTCTATAGACCCTACTGGTTGTGGAATACCCTAGAAAGATTCCTGGGATTGACTTAGATGTGAATTTTCCTAAGTAGTCCTTAGTGTTTAATATATGAACTTTACACCCAAAAACTTTTAAATAATTTAAGTTAGGAATCTTGTTGTAATATAATTAATATAGAGTTTTATTTTGTATTTTATTAATTAAAATTCTATTTTGAATGTAACATGCTATATTAATTGTCTTGGCCCAGAATTGATTATTTAAGTTGTATTCATTTAACATAGTTCTAGCGGCTTCTTGTAGGGTTCTATTTTTTCTTTCTACAAGACCATTTTGTTGGGGGGTTATAGGGCATGAATATTCATGTTTATATCCATTAATCTCTCAAAATTCAATAAATTTTAGGTTTTCAAATCCTCCCCCATAGTCACTTCTAATTCTTTTAATTTTAGTATGTTTTTCATTTTCTACTAAGTTACAAAAAGTTTTAAAGATTTCATAGCTTTCATCTTTAGATTTTAGAAATTTTACCCAAGTAAACCTTGAGTAATCATCAATTATTACTAAGCAATATTGGTTTTTGCTTAGTGACTTAGCCCCATGTGAATCAAACATGTCTAAGTGTAGAAGTTCAAATATTGAGTTAGTTCTACTTAAATTGGTTGATTTATGAGTTGACTTGGTTTGTTTACCTTGTTGACATGCATTACAAATTAAATTTTCGGTAAATTTTAATTTGGGCAAGTCTCTAACTAAGCCATTTGACTCATTTTTGAAATGAGTCTGGTGTGAGTGTGACCTAGTCTTCTGTGCCACAACTTAGTTTTCTCTTGTTATGTCAATAGACACTTAAGTGAGGAGGCTGGTAGATCAATTGAATAGATGTTCTTTTTCCTAATACACTTAAGTGTAATGTTAGGGTTTTCAACATTTTTAATTAAGCATTTAGATTTTGAGAATGTGACTAAGTATCTTGAGTCACATAATTGGCTAATGTTAGGGTCGAAATGTGCTAGAGGGGGGGGGGAGTGAATAGCTCGTCGTGCTCGTCGTTGCTTGCTTCTTGGTGATGATATGTAGTGGAAAATAAAAGAAACATAATTACAACGCTAACACAAGGATTTACTTGGTATCCACCTCAAGAAAAGGTGACTGATCCAAGGATCCACACACGACACACACTCTCCACTATGAAAGCACTCCTTTACGGTAACTACCGAAGGTGGAGAAGCCCTACAACACTCTTAGTACAAGAAGAAAGAAAGGGAAGTAAATACAATTGAAATCTTACAAGATTTACACTTGAAACCCTAACCCAAGCTTCTTCTTCTTGTTATAGATGGCCTCTTGACTTGGACGTGCACAAGCACTCGTCTCCAAGAACCTTCAAGAACTGGTGGTGAGAGCTTGGAGAAGTTGCTGTGAAGATCTGAGATGAATCGGGCGAAGAAGAACACTCGCCAACAGATATAATCTGCGCCAACGGTCGGATCCCAATCGATTGGGAAGGCTTTGAATCGATCGGTCGATTGATCCAGAGCGCCTCTGTGCTCTCTAGAAATCGCTTGAATCGATTGCCCGATCGATTCAATGTTTACTTGCGATTTCCATCCTCTCAATCGATCGCCCAATCGATTGGAGGCTCCCAATCGATCGGGTGATCGATTGGGAGGCATTCTGTGCTCGTGCCGATTCTCCCCAATCGATCCACTGATCGATTGGGAGTAGGTTTTGTCGCGGCACTTCACCCAATCGATCAACTGATCGAGTGGGCATGAGTCAATCGATCGGTTGATTGATTGATCCAACTTGATTTGCCCTAATCAAGTCCCAAGCCCCTAAAACCCAACATCTAGTCAACGATGACCTGTTGGGATATCATGCCTAGTATCTGGTCACCCTCGACCTGCTAGGACTTCCTCACCAAGTGTCCGGTCAATCCCTTTGACCCACTTGGACTTTTCCTTCTCGTGCCAAGTATCCGGTCAACCCTTTGACCTACTTGAACTTCTCAATACCAGGTATCCAGTTAACCTTAACCCACCTGGATTTCCATGTGCCTGGCTTCACTCACCAGGACTTCCCATCTGTTTGGCTTCACTCACCAGGACTTTCCATCTGTCTGGCTTCACTCACTAGGACTTTCACCTAGCTTCACTTACTAGGGTTTCCCATCTGCCTGGCTTCACTCACCAGGGCTTTCACCTAGCTTCACTCACTAGGATTTTCATACTGCCTAGCTTCACTCACCTAGCTTCACTCACTAGGGTTTCTCATCTGCCTAGCTTCACTCATCAGGACTTTCACCTAGCTTCACTCACTAGGTCTTTCACCTGGCTTCACTCACTAGGATTTCTCAATCAAGTATCCAATCAGTCTTGACCTACTTGACTCTTCTTCACATCTAACTGGCCAACCTTAACCAAAGGAGAATTGTACCAACAATCTTCCCAAATGAACAATTGCACATGCAATCTCCATGTATTATCAGTCTCCATGTATTGTCAAATATCGAAATCCAAACATCCAGACTCAAGCTTGAGCCATCTCAAGCTTAGTCAACCAGGTCAACCTTGACCTAGAGAATATTGCACCAACAATCTCCCCCTTTTTGATGTTTGACAATACCTTTAAGTTAGGCTAATCTCATAGCCTCAACTTCCTTCATGCCAAGGCATGAATGAGGGTTTCCTTCATTCTCCCCCTTTCCTAGAGAGTAAACTCCCTCCTTAGATAATGAAGGCCTAACTTAAACTCTACATTCTCCCCCTATTGGCACACATCAAAAAGAACTCTCCCCCTGAAGAGTTACTCACCGTTGTTCATAACTTCACTTGTTGGACACAACACTACAATGAAGGTCTCATACCCTTCATTATCTTCAATGCTCACCCTTGAGTGTTAACCAATCCAACAATGAAGGTCTCATACCCTTCACTATATTAAATGCTCACCCTGGAGCATTATTCCACATTATGATGCTCATCCTAGAGCATCCATAACCCCACAATGAAGATATCCACTCTCCATTGCTTTTCAACGCTCAACCTTGAGCATTGTTTTTCAAAATGAAGGTTTAACCACCTTCAAAGGTTTTGAAAAATAATTTCCATGTCCTTAAAGAGTGACTTCCCCTAAAGACATGCACGTAACTTCTGTCATTGCACCAACAATGACTTGGAATCCCTAAATCTTTAGGAAACCCAAATTTAGAAGTTGGAGGTTCAAAAATTCAATAATGAAACCAAACCTCAACCTAAACTTCTACTTAGTCTTCCTTAACCAATCTAATCTTGTTTTCATCATGAAAACTCTCCCTAAATGTATACAAATATGTTTTGAGGGTTTAGGAATGGTTACATGGACTAAAAAAGGTTTAAACAACTGAAAACAGTCTTTCCCAGCCAAAATCAGCACTTCAATCGATTGAAAATGGGATTTGAATCAATTGAATCTGACCCAATCGATCCACTGATCGATTCAATAGGTGTGGATCGATCGATTAATCTTCTGTTCATGATAAAATCCTTCTCAATCGATCACCCGATCGATTGAGGCACTTCAATCGATTGGGTGATCGATTGAATGCCTGATTTTCTGAAATTTGATTTTAGTAAACTTCAGAAACTCCCCAAAAATTCTACAAAATTCTAAAAATCGTGAAAATTCATGTAGACATTACTTAGGATATACACTATCAAGGAAAAATAGTTTTCTATGAAAATACTTCCTATTTTCAAAGATTGACACAAACTTGAAAACTTACAAAAACTTTAGTGTTTTGTTCAAGTTTGTATCTAACTTTTCAATGATGATTACTATCAAAAGATAGCCTTCACCAAGGTTTTCCAAAGTATATTTTAAAATATTTTTCAAAACCAATATCCAATCATATTATTTGGGCTCAATGCACATGACTTGTACATTAGCTTTCCCAATGATTGGAAAACACATAACTATGTGTTTTGATGAACCTAAAACTCAAAAGAATGCACTAAATCAACATCTTGAGTTTTGTTCATTGTTCTAACATCTCACTTGTATCTAATATGCACTAAAATACATACAAGTCATCTTATAAGTCTTTGTGAGATGTAAAATTTATTTTTGCCCTAAACTAGGGATCATGCATTTATATCTATACATTTTAAGAATTTTGAACATCCACCAAGGATGTTACTTGTTGGTAAATGTCATTTGTCCTTAATTGCAAGGAATTAAAAATAATGCATGATGTGCTATGACATACATCAAAATAAATAATTTTCAAAAGAAAATTTTCTATAACTACATGATGTATGTATGACATGACATGATATTTTTATATTTTTCATAATAAAACATGAATGCTAGAATGTTGTCATGACAAGTGATGAGCAATCAAGGCATGGTAGTTTAGCTTAAATAAAGTACCTAGATTATCTATCTAAGTGTTCTTAAATCCTTAGCTAAACCTAAAATTAACTTAGATTGCCTCTTATCTACTCATGAAAATGCCAAAAATCCAAATTGACATTTCTTTATCCCATGATTAAATTGTGCCAATTAAAATTAAGTATAATCCTCAAATATTTGGCACATTTTACTCGTCCAAAGAGTAAAAATTTTAAATTAAGGCTTAAATTTGCCTTTAAATTCCTAAGAAAATACCAAAACTCCAACTTGGTATTTCTTATGTTTTCCCAATTTGTGCCAATTTAAAATAAAATCAAAAATTTCAAATTATGGCACATTTTACTCTTTTAAAGTGTAAATGAAAATTCACTTCATTTTCAAAGGTTAATAATAACCTTGAAAATGCTCTCCGAGTGTCAACTTCATCAAGGTTGAGTTAACTACCCTTCCAATTAGAGTTGACACTCTCTAACCCATCTAAGGGGTAGAGAAAATGCTCCTAGGAACCCAAAACCTATTGGTGCTCCTTGGATGCTCTAGGTACTCACTAGGGATAACTTCCCTAGATATCTTTCTAATGACCTTGTTAGGCTTCTTAGAAGCCTTGGTCACCTTTTCTAGGTCAACTCTAGGGATTTCTTCCCTTGTGACCTTATTAGTGACTTTCTTAGACTTCTTTGAAGTCTTAGTCACATTTGTCATTACAAAGATATTCCTAGGGATAACTTCCCTTGTATCCTTGACTTGACCGCTAGACCTAGGGTTTGTTCCATAACTATAAGGAACCCTATGATAAGAAGGCACATCCTTCTTGGTTTTAGGTTTATATCCCAAACCCCTATGACCATTGGATGACTTATGTGCTCCTAGACCTATTTTATGCTCTTTTTGCCCTTTTAGGATATTTTTCATCCTTTTGAGGGTCTTTTCCATTTTATCAAGTCTTGACCTCAAAACTTGATTTTCTTTCCATAAATCCCTAGACTTTGATTTTTCATTATGTCCTTGAGCATTTTTATTTCTAGGCTTATAACTATGATCCTTAGGGTTCTTGTCTAAATTTTTATCTACCTTCCTAACCTTAGGTGTGGTAGTTTTAGCATGAAGAGCTACATGTTTTTCCTTAATGCTGTCATGCTTTCTATTTTTATGGTAAATAGCATTAAAATGAAATAAATTAGAGCTAGCATGCTTTTACCATTATTTAAAGAGGTAGACTCAATAAACGATACCTTGGGTTTTACCTTGGAAGTTCCCCCTTGACTTGTGCTTCCTCCTTTGACTTTGACCACCTTCTTCCCCTTTGGACATTGACTCTGATAATGTCCTTTTTGTTGACAAAGAAACACACAATGTGTTCCTTGCTCTTCTTTGTTGTGGGGGCGGTCTCCTTGGGCTTCTCCTTGCCCTTTGGTGCCACTTGATCTTTCTTCTTGGCCAATTTAGGACACTTGCTTTTGTAGTGTCCATGTTCCCTACACTCAAAACATATAATATGATTTTTATTTTTAATTGAAATAATTATACCTTTATGTGTAGGGATGACACTTGATCCTCCATTTGATGTCTCTTGATTTTTGGAGGATACATCATCTTCTTCTTCTTTTCTTGACCCGGAAGTAGAAGCTTCTCCTTCTTCTTGATCCAGTGTCAATGAAGGTCTCTCCCCCTCAATCCTAGAGGTGGAGGCTGTTAGAGTGTATACTAAAAGCCTAGCTTTTGGTATAAACATTTATCTAGAAATAAGAATCACATTGGTCAAATATCTACATTTATGATAAATGTAGTTGTTCAATTAATTTATATTGTAGATAACATGGTGTGTGGTGTCACACACAGAGGATCATGTTATCAGTACCTTATAAATTATAAACAGTAGCTCACGACCATAATGGAAAGGAACAAACCATTGGAAGGTCGTAGTGTAATTAGGTATTAGTTTATCTTAACTATATAATTACACTAGTACACTTAGAGTGTATTGAGTAGGACCATTAGAGGTCGTTTCTTTTATACTGACTTTATAAAGAAACAAAGACCTCAGTTATTATGGAAGTGTGTGCTCTTAATCCTAATATAATAACAAGCACATATGTTTGATATTTATTTCTTTAATTTATCAATGGGTGAGATTTAGTTCGATGAATCAATAAACCCGATAAGTTGGGAAATGGTATCACTTATAGTGTGTGTTGTTGATTATAGAAGGAAACTGTGTCCTAGAGATACTAGGTTGATAATGTCCCCAAGAGGAGCTCATAAGGATTGTCATGTTAAACCCTGCAGGTGGACTTAGTCCGACATGACGATAAGGTTGAGTGGTACTACTCCTGGACCTAGATATTAATTAAATGAGTTGTCAGTAACTCACTTAATTAGTGGGCATTCGATATCTTAAACACAGGGAGACTAACATGCTCATAATAAGAAGGAGCCCAAAATGTAATTTGGGATTGGTGCGGTAGTTCAATAATAGTTCTTTAGTGGAATGAATTATTATTGATGAAATTAAGTTGTGTGTTTGGGGCGAACACGGGATGCTTAATTTCATCGGGAGACCAAAACCAATTCCTCCTCTCGGTCCCTATCGTAGCCTCTAGTATATAGAGATTTATACCCACCGCATACCCACCTTCTTACCCATCCAATGGGGCCGGCCAAGCTAGCTTGGAACCCAAGCTAGGGCCGGCCAAGACCAAGTGGATGAGTCATGATGGTGGTCGCCAAAGCTTGGGTCCCAAGCTTAGGTGGCCGCCACTAGAATATTAAAAGGATTTTATTAAAATTATTTCTTATGTGGATATCATGATTTTAAAGAGAGTTTAAAAATTAAAAATTTCCTTTTATAACTTTCTACAAAAGATTAAGAGAAGAGATTAATCTCTTTCCTTATTTGTAGATTAAAAGGATGGTTTTAATTTTTGGTAAAAACTTTCCTTATTTGTAAATCATCTACATGTTTAAAAGAGAGTTTAAAATTTGAAATCTTTCCTTATTTGTTGATTAAATGAGGATTTTAAATTTTAAGAAAACTTTCCTTTTTAACCATGTTCATGATTTAAAAGAAAGTTTAAAAATTAATAATTCTCTTTTATTAGTTTCTACAAAAGATTGAGAAATGATTTGATATCTTTCCTTATTTGTAGATTAAAAGAGATTTTAATTTTTAGAGATAACTTTCTTTTTATCCACATGTTTAAAAGAAAGATTTTAATTTATTAAATTTCCTTTTTATAAACCAATCATGAAGGGATTAAATTATTGGAGAAATTTTATAAATTTCTGGAGACAAATTAGGAAGTTTTAATTAATTAAAACTCTCCTTGTTTATAGCTTGATGGTGGCCGGCCATGTAAATTGAGAAAAGGAAAATTATTTTTAATTAAATAAATTTTTCCTTTTCATGGCAAAAGAATTAAGGAAGTTTTTAATTAAATTTCCTTATTTGCCAAGACCAAGGATTATAAAAGAGGGGGTAGAGAAGGCTTCATGGTGAACAACCTCTATTATTTCTCTCCCTCTTTTCCTTGGTGTTGTGGCCGGCCAACCTCTCTTCCTCTCTTCCTCTTGGTGGTGGCCGAACCTTCTCTATTTGCTTGGAGCTCTTGTGGTGGCCGGATACTACTTGGAGAAGAAGAAGAAGAAGGAGACAAAGCTTGTATCCCTTGGAGCTTGGTTGGTGGAAAAAGATCTTCATCTTTTGGAAGCTTTGTGCTTGGCCGAAACTTGAAGAAAGGAGAAGAAGGTGCTTTGGTGGATTCTCATCTCGGAAGATCGTTGCCCACACAACGTCCGAGGTTAGAAGAGGAATACGGTAGAAGATCAAGAGGTCTTTCTAAAAGGTATAACTAGTATTTTTTCTTTCCGCATCATACTAGTTATTTTTGGAAATAATACCAAATACAAGAGGCTTACGATTCTAGTATTTCGAATATGTTTTTCGAAGTTGTGTTTTTTTTTTGTTTTATTTTTCCTTGTGATTTGATTGTTCTTTTCGGTTAACCTAAAGTTATTTTAGGAAATTAAATATTAGATTTCTATAAAAGGTTTGTCTAGTCAGTGGTGGTTGCTCCCATATCCAAGAAGGCCATGTGCCTCGCCACGTCAGTACTGGGAACCAATTATGGAAATTAATATTTAATGGAATTAATAACTTAAGGTGATTTGGGTCGAACGTGTTAAGTTCCGCAGGAGATCCAAGTCAAAACCTAAAAGAACAAATAGATTAAGTTTTGGATCAAACGTGTTAAGTTTCGCAGGCGATCCAAAATTTAATTTAAAAGAACACATGGTAGCTAGGAAAAGGTTCAGACCTTTGTACAAAATTTTTGTACAGTGGAACCTCTAGGCTTTCCGAGTAGCAACCAACAGAGGCTTCTTCATCTTCATCTTGTACATGGAATAAGGAATATGCTCCTTCCTTGCTCTTTTCATTGCATTCCTTTGAAGATGAGGCTTCTTGGACTTCCTCTTCGAAAGTTGAGCATCTCTCAACTTCGGAGTCCTCTTGCTCTTGACCTTGATTCACTGAGTCACACTCTTTGGATTCTTCTTGATTTGGTACAGTAGAGGGGATCTCGTGAATCTTTGCCAATTTGCTCCAAAGCTCCTTGGCATCCTCGAATTCTACAATTTGAGCCAAAATATTGCTTGGCAGTAAATTGACCAATAGCTTGGTCACTTTGTCATTTGCCTCGCTCCTTTGAATTTTCTCTTGGCCCCATTTGCTCTTCTTGAGGATCTTGCCTTTTGAATTTCTTAGAGCTTTGAAGCCTTTCATTAGAGCAAACCATTGCTCTATCTCCATCATAAGAAAATTTTCGATCCTTGATTTCCAAGAATCGAAGCTTGTCATTGTGAATGGTGGTGGTACCCTTGTGTCGAATCCGAGTCCATCTCGGAATTCCATTTGAAGTTGAGCTTTTGATGAATTCTTTGACTTTTGAATTTGCTTCAACTTCTTTGCCCTCTAGGTTTGTTTCCCCTTCCGGCGATGATTCCGGTGAAGAGCGACCTCGCTCTGATACCACTTGTTAGAGTCGAAATGTGCTAGAGGGGGGGGGGTGAATAGCTCATCGTGCTCGTCGTTGCTTGCTTCTTGGTGATGATATGCAGCGAAAAATACAAGAAACACAATTACAATGCTAACACAAGGATTTACTTGGTATCCACCTCAAGAAGAGGTGACTAATCCAAGGATCCACACACGACACACACTCTCCACTATGAAAGCACTCCTTTATGGTAACTACCGAAGGCAGAGAAACCCTACAACACTCTCAGTACAAGAAGAAAGAAAGGGAAGCAAATACAATTGAAATCTTACAAGATTTACACTTGAAACCCTAACCCTAGCTTCTTCTTCTTGTTACAGATCGCCTCTTGACTTGGACGTGCACAAGCACTTGCCTCCAAGAACCTTCAAGAATTGGCGGTGAGATCTTGGAGAAGTTGTTGTGAAGATCTGAGATGAATTGGGCGAAGAACTGTGTATATATCGAAGAAGAACACTCGCTAACAGATATAATCTACGCCAACGGTCGGATCCCAATTGATTGGATTGCTCCCAATCCATTGGGGAGGCTTTGGATCAATCGATCGATCGATCCAGAGCACCTCTATGCTCTCTGGAAATCGCTTGAATCGATTGCCCGATCGATTCAATGTTTACTTGCGATTTCCAGCCTCTCAATCGATCACCCGATCGATTGGAGGCTCCCAATCGATCGGGTGATCGATTGAGAGGCGTTCTGTGCTCGCGCCGATTCTCCCTAATCGATCCGTTGATCAATTGGGAGCAGGTTTTGTCGCGGCACTTCACCGAATCGATCAACCGATCGATTGGCCATGAGTCCATCGATCGGTTGATCGATTGATCCAACTTGATTTGCCCTAATCAAGTCTCAAGCCCCTAAAACCCAACATCTGGTCAACCATGACCTGTTGGGACATCATGCCTAGCATCCGGTCAACCTCGACCTGCTAGGACTTCCTCACCAAGTGCCCGGTCAATCTCTTTGACCCACTTTGACTTTTCCTCCTCATGCCAAGTATCCGGTCTAGGTCAACCCTTTGACCTACTTGGACTTCTCAATACCAGGTGTCCGGTCAACCTTGACCCACCTAGATTTTCATGTGTCTGGCTTCACTCGCTAGGACTTCCCATCTGCCTGGCTTCACTCACCAGGACTTTCCATCTTCCTGGCTTCACTCACTAGGACTTTCACCTAGCTTCACTCACTAGGGTTTCCCATCTGCCTGGCTTCACTCACCAGGGCTTTCGCCTAGCTTCACTCACTAGGATTTTTATACTGCCTAGCTTCACTCACCAGGACTTCTCACCTAGCTTCACTTACTAGGGTTTCTCATCTGCCTGGCTTCACTCACAAGGACTTTCACCTAGCTTCACTCACTAGGTCTTTTACCTAGCTTCACTCACCAGGATTTCTCAGTCAAGTATCCAGTCAGTCTTGACCTACTTGACTCTTCTTCACATCTAACTGGCCAACCTTGATCAAAGGAGAATTGTACCAATAATCTCCCCAAATGAATGATTGCACCTGTAATCTCCATGTATTATCAGTCTCCATGTATTGTCAAATATCGAAACTCAAACATTCAGACTCAAGCTTAAACCATCTCAAACTTCAACCAGGTCAACTTTGACCTAGGTAATATTGCACCAATAACTAATACTTAGTAAATTAAAATTCAATCGATCAACCAATAAAACTTTTCGAATATAGAAATTGGAACTTAGTTGGATATTACCTGTTCTGATTAGCTTGAGTGTTTCGTCGTTGCCGAATATAGAAATTGGAACTTTTCGAATAAGGTATGCCTTGAATGCATTCTCTCGAAACACTTTGTGGGTATCGATAGTAGATGATTACAAAGTCTCTAGTGACCTTTCAATTATTAAGTTAGATGAACTTTTTTATGAATTAGAATTATATGAATAATCTAACTTGAGTCAAGCCGAGAAAGGAATTGTTTTGTATGCAGGACCAAGTAAGAAGACAAAATCTATAACAAAGAATGTAGCTGAAAATGAGTCAGATTCAGACTCAACAAATGAAGAAGAATTAGTAAACATGGTCCGAAGATTGTGGATCAAAGAGAGTCGGCTAGGCCAAGCTTCTTCGTTATTCGGGAAATGTTATATATGGTCGTGCGGGTAAAAGAGACTAGGGCTTGGTGGGTTCTGTAGATATGAAGGGTGTCGGCTAGCATAACAAGATGGGGCGACGACAAAACTTGGTTTACTCGGGCTGCATGATATATCTTTCTTTAAGTCTCTTATTATTTGTTTACTCGAAAAAAAAACAGATTGCATGAGAATAGATACAACTTTTTTCCATAAATCTATTGTGATGATGATCCACAGATAGATTTAGAATTTGCTCGAGGATCATTTTAATTTTTTTTAAAAAATTCTTTTGCGCACAATCAAGCGGAATATTATTTTTGTCCTCTCTTGCAAAAATTAGGCTAGTGAACATAAACTCATACTGTAAATCACAAACTCTAAAACATCAAACTAGTGGCCACAAACTTTGGAGGGCGATCATGCCATGGTTGCAAATTGTCCTTGTTGAGGCAATGAGTTCTAGTCTAACTACGAGTCATGGCCATAACAAGCTCATGTACAAACTATGAATTATTTCTGATGACCACAAACTCATGGCCATGCCATAAGTTGCTTGTGATGGTCATGAGCTAGTAGCCTAGTTGGAATCATAGTGGCAACGATGAGCTTTGGCTTGACACCAAATTGTGGAGGTTGTGATCTAGCTACGAGTCACAATTGTCATTTTTCTCCCTTCCGGTGGATCAAGGGTTTTTTATTCAGATATCCAACTCTTACTATCAATAGTGTTTGACCATATGATAAAAAAGGGAAAGCACTCATCCCAGTGTTCTCGTCAGACATTTTAGGACTAATATAAAGGAGGTAAATCACGTGATTGAAAAAGCAAATCGATAGAATTAGTTATACGGGGTGAGGGATTTACACCCTACCAGTCTCAAGATTTGACTCCTTGATCTTAAGTGATAAAGTTTCATCTATTAGCTATGTCCATCAAGATGGATGTCTGACCATGAGTGTGAGTGAAGAGGACAAAGAGAGGAAGGACCAATGATGTTAGAAAAGAGAGAGCTAGTGAGTCGATTGGAAGCGAGACACTGAGTCAAATAGGCATAAATAAGTCACATTGTGAATTGCGATTACATGATATCCCACCCAAATCCTAAATATTTGCCATGCTATATATATATAATACAATGGATATAAAGGGGCTCCCATGTAAGATCAGAAAGTTTAGCTTATGGTTAATGTATCAGTCAAAGTTTGTAGTAGGTCTACCCAAGTGAATGGTTGATCGGGACAAGAGTAACCACCACTTGATCGGATCTGTTACTCTCACAGCTATGCTTTCCTATATCCTCCCGATCGGCTCATAGGATTATGGGGCTCGGCTCCGGCTCATGAGACTCTACTCTCCTGGATCCTCACGATCGGCTCACGGATCATGGGGCTCTACTCCCTTGCATCCTCCCGATAGGCTCACAGGTTCACGGGGTTCTACTCTTCTATATTCTTCCACTAGGTTCCTGATCGAATCTCCGACTCCTCGGGCTCTGCTCCCCTGCATTCTCTCAATCAACTCATAGGATCACGGGGCTCTTCTCTCCTATATCCTTCCACTCTTTTTCTGATTGGATCTCCGACTCACAGGGATCTGCTCCCCTCAACCCCCTATAAGATGGATAAGCATATAATCAGAACCGTCATCCCATGATCAAAAATTGCATCCCCTTTTTACTAACCCATTATCTCACTATTTGGGTCAAGCCAAGAAAGTCCAATGGGCCTCTAAACTCATGAGCTCATTCCACAATTAGTACTACGCGTGGGATTGTTAAAGACACTTGGGACCATATCTTTGTACATAATATGGGATACCGATAGCGTATGGACAATGGGACTACACACTATAGCAGAGATACACATATTTTGTATATCCCTTATGCTGATATGACATTTAACTAATACAGGGATTACAAGGGTCTTACAAAAGGGTTTCATCCTCTTGGGTGCAGGTAGATCTTTTGCTTCGCACATGTCTTACATTCATCTACTATTGTCCATCTTCAACATTTTCTCCACCTCACTAACTTGGGTGTCGTAGTGGTAGTACTAGCAACCCCTCTGGCATGTTTGCTAATACTCCTTCCTCCTCCACCTTATGATCTTGCCGGTCTTCTTGTAGTCAACTTCAAAGTCATCTCGCTGGTGATTCCCCTTCTTCTCCTTCAAGGTCTTCTTATGGTCAACTTCAAAGTCATCTCGTTGGTGGTCTAGTTTTCGTCGATTTCAGGCTGAATTAAATTTGGCGTTGTCTGTGGGAATATATGCCTAATCTAAAACATAAAAATGGATGATGCCAAAAAGTTTACAATTGCTACCTTATCATAAGAAAACTTTGATTTGCTAGTGATGGCTAAAATGCAAGCGCTTGCACAGAAGCAGCAAGCAGTGAATCATGTTCCTTCAAAAGCAACTGTAGCATCAACCGAAAAACCACCAACTATTGACCGAGATTCAAGCCAGTGAAGCTGACTGAGTTCCTAGAGCTCTAATTCGGACACCTATAGAAGATTAAGTCTCAGGGATCCTCTGCTAGAAATACCCCTCTTCGAGATCCGAAGTTAGGCAAAGCACCTAGTACTAGCAACTCACCCTAGAGGCCAAGTATTCCCTTCTCTCAGGAGATCCTTGAAGATAAGCTACCTAAGACCTCCGCATATCGAGGATTATGGTGGCATGACCGATCCCCAAGACCATCTCTATAAGTTTAAAAATATCATTTTGCTGCATCAATGCACGGATGATGCCAAGTGCTAAGTGTTTTTAACAACAATCTTGGGATCGGTACAAAGGTGGTTCAATCGGCTCATGCCGAGTTCGATCTATATGCTTCAAAAATTATAAGTCAATCTTCCTCCGTCACTTTGCTAGCAGCTGAAGATACTACAAGACCACATTAAACTTGTTCATCCTCAAGTAGGTAGCCAAAGAGATGTTGAAAGCATATATTAAGCGATTCAATTAAGTTACTATGGATGTCCCCTTTGTAACGACCCGCCTTCTACTACTAGACTGTAAGGCCGATCGCTACAGTTATGCTGAGCTAACTGTGCAGAAAACTGATCTAATTTAAATTTTAGTTGCTAACTGATAACTATTCTGGGTTCTACATGTACTGAAGGATGTAATCTAAGGGATGCAAGTGTATCCTACATCCCCTATGGACTAGAAGCTGATTTGCTAAGTTCCTTGGTCGAAACTGAACTTCCCAATCGATCCAGACTGAACTGGGCCGATTGCTCTCTGTTGGATCGATCCATGGGTCGATCCAGACTGCTACTGTGCTCGGGTGATAATCTGGATCGATCGGCTGATCGATCCAGGCTCAGTGATCGATCCAGTGATCGATCCAGCGTGCTTCTGTGCACGGGACTTTATTTGGATCGATTGGCTGATCGATCCAACATAAGTCAATCGATCCAATGATCGATCAAAAACCTTTCTGTTCGCGAGGAATAGCTTGGATCGATCGACCGATCGATCCAGAGGCCTTCTGTTCGTGACAGAATGTGACTGGATCGATCGGCTGATCGATCCAGAAGCCTTCTATTCGCGGAATCAGCCCTCAATCGATCCATGGATCGATCGAGGACCCCAGATCGATCCATGGATCGATCGGAGTTTCTGATTTCGCACTGAAACTCTGATTTCAGCACTAGTTCGTGTCAAAATCTCACACAACAATTATACAATGCATGGAAAACATTCTAATATCTACTAACTGGCATTCTGACATGACATAGTGCAAGGTTTATTAATTCATAGCATTTAAACCACTAGAAATGCATAAAAGTGACTTAAGAAACGAAACTAAGTTCTTAATTTGCTAAACTCCCTAAGGATCTTCGTTCTAGGTTCCTGCCACACACACCATCTCTGCATTGGCCTCCAGCTTTCCCTGCTAGTCCATCTTTCCTTTACCTTTATCTGCAGTATAAGGAAAATAGAATCTGTAAGCTTAAAACTTAGTAAGAAACCATCTACCTCACAAAAACATGCATACGGTGCTAATGATGTTTTTAAAACATGCTATTTAAAACATATACTGAACATGTAAAAGATGGCATGGCATACAATCATCCAAACATATATATCAAACTAAACATAGAGTTATCATGCATATTCACATGGAAAAACTAGGCTGGAGCATGATACTGAGCTAAGCTATTACTGATCTAATACTAACACTGTACTGAATTCATATGACTATTTTATGAACTTTTGAAAACTATATACATAATAGTTCAAAATAATAATCATGCTGCTGTTTGGGCCCGGCAACTGTACCTGCTGTGCGCGCACCCCTAACTAGACCCGGGTTTGCAAGTCCCGAATTTAGTAGGGTTACTAGGTTGTCTGGACCTAGGGACGACTGTGGGAGTCCAACCCAATGGATATATGATCCTGTACAGTGCCACTGAAAATAAAATACTGATATAGCTAAATTTACTTATCTTGCTATTACTAGGTTATCTGAACCTAATGCTAGGTTGTCTGAACCTAGAGGCGACTGTGGGAGCCCACTCATTGGACCGTAGTCCCATGAAAGCTGTAGTAAGGCTAACTAAGCTATTTTAAATACTTCTATGGCATTTACTGAGCTATTAAAAATGCCTAAGTTGCATTTTACCGAGCTAATCATTTAATCGAACATCTAGTGTGCTTAAACTCCCCTCTCTATTAGGGAGACTACCTTTAGGCACCCGACAACATCTAAACCACCAACTGAAGGGGAAAAAGACGTGACCGGCCCATCCAAAGGCACTCACTAAATCCCTAAACCTGCGAGGAGGGTTAAATACACTCTATATGTCGAAAAATCTGCATATAACTAAACTAATGCATAGAAAACCACACGGAAGCTACTTATACTGCAGGTGAGGGGTTTCTTACCTTGTGTGCTAGATTTCTTACAAATCTAATCGCTAGAAATTCTGGTGGAGACGACTTCTCGACGATTCGCTCGCGTCCACGTGCTCTACTCGCGGAGGGGAACGTCCTTGTGCTGAAATCGTCGCCGGAAAGTGACCTTGGGACCCTAGGGATGGAACCCTAGTTCTTCCTTGTGGTTGGCGCCGAGAGAGGGAGGAGAGGGAGAGGTGGCGTCGGTGAGGGTTTGGAGAGGGAGGAGTTGCCGAACCAAATAAAAATAACCCAAACCAACGTAAGTTTTTTAATTTATATTAAGTGGGTAACTAGGCCCAACTCAAATATAAATATAAATGTTTCCCTTCTCTTTCAGCACGGCCCTGCTGGGTTCACCGGTTACTAAGGCTAACTAAAGGTAAAGCGGACCCGAGAGGTCCCGGGTTCGATTCCCGCTTAAGCCTTTTTATTCTTCTAATTATTTTTGCTATTTCCGCTACTCAGAAAATTCCGGAAAAATATCTAAAAATTCCAGAAAAATCACAGAATAATTCTAATGCAAGTTTGAGAATTTTCGGCCGTTACACCCTTAGCCACCTTTGAGATATTGGTGAGTGTCTTCTCTCAAGGACTCATCGATGGAGATTTCTTCCGTTCCCTAGTGAGGAAGCCCCTAAGGATTTCAATAGTCTATTAGGGTGAGCTGTCAAATATGTCAATGTCAAAGAAATCCAAGTCATCCTGAAAAAGGAGGTTGATGCTCCCACCCTCTCCTTTTAAGCAGAACACAAGGGCCCTCCACCACCTCTACGCCACAAAGAGCACCAACCAAGTCATCCACCAGATCATGAAGGGAAAGTAGTCCAGCATGTGGATCGCCTGAATCTCATTCACAGAGCTCTATTAGTGGATACCCACTTTATACATATCACAAATTCAAAACTCACAACACAATGACTATTTTCAATATGCCGGGGAACTTCATCGAGCGGTTGATCAACTCCTTAAAAGTCAGCAACCCCTCAAATGGCTCATTAGCTGAGCACACCTCCAGCATATAGTCCCAACATAGTCGATCGGTAGTTGATGCTCTATAATATCAAGGTAGCAGAACTCACTCATTGAACAGAGGCACAAAACCCTCATAGATCTGACAAGAAGAAAATAGAAGGAACGTCGCTTGGGGAAATATCAACATAATCTCCAGAGACCCTACTGATGGAGATTTCCATCGGGCACGGAAGTCTCATAGTTGTTGACTGGAGATCTACAAAGTCAATTCTAGTCAAATGCAGGCGGAGAGCCCCCAAATCAGTTTTGGTCCTCATGATCTCGAGCGGATAGAAGTACCTCAAGATGATTCCCTGATTAGTAAGACCATTATTGTCAACTACAATATGCTCAGAGTTTTTGTGGAACCGAGGAGTTCTGTGAATATCATCTTTAAGAAGGTATTTGACTAGCTGTAAATCAACCAAGAAGAGCACTAACCCATAACGACAACTCTATTTGGATTTACTAGGTATAAAGTACAACCACTTGGCCAGATCTCTAGGAGCATAACCGCTAATGAGAACCTAGAGGACTACTTTCATAGTGGTAGATGCTCCCTTTACATACATTGTCATTTTAAGGGAGCCCGCTCTGCATGAATTTCGAGTGATTATCTCCACTTTCTACTAAAAATCAAATTCCTAGTAGAAGAACAAGCGGGCAAGGAGAAAGGAGACCAACTGGCAACTCAGAAGTGTTATGTGGACATCATCAAGATGGAGTCACGCAAAGCCCGCAAAACTCAAAATCGAAGGTGCAAGATATACAGGAGGCACCCATAGCTCAGTTGATTGAGGAGCGGAAAGAGGTACAAATCCATCCCAATTGGCCTGAAGGATCTACCAAAATTACAACTAATTTCCCTATGGAGCTTAAAGAGAGTTTGATCATGTGTTTATCACACAATCAAGACGCCTTCGCTTGGTTACCATAGGAAATTGCCAGCATGTCTCCCATTGTGATGTAGCACTGACTCCACATCCTCCCAGATGCCTGATCGGTCAAGCAGAAGAAAAGAGACTTTAGTGTCGATCAGAACAAAATCATCCGAGCATAAGTAGATAAATTTTTGGGAGCAGGGCACATTTAGGAAGTTTAATTTTCATCTTGGCTCGTCAATGTTGTGTTGGTGCTCAAGCCTAGGAACAAATGATAAGTATGTGTTAACTTCTGGGACCTCAACAAGGATTGCTCGAATGACTACTATACTCTTTCTTGTATCGATCAACTGGTTGATTCTACTTCTAGGAGTGAGTTGATTTGCATGTTGGATGCCTATCATGGCTATCATCAAGTTCCTCTTGCCTCAAAAGATTAAGAAAAAGTTAGCTTCATCACCTCTGACGGAACTTTTTGTTATAATGTTATGTTGTTTGGAATAAAGAATACAGAAGCTACCTACCAATGACTCAAGGACAAAGTCCTCTGATAGTTGATCGAAAGAAATATTGAAGCCTATATCAACGACATTGTAATCAAATTTGCCCGAGCAACGGATCTAATCTCTGATAATAAAGAAACTTGCAACACACTAAGGGAGTATGGGCTCAAATTGAACCCTGACAAATATCTATTTAGAGTTAAAAGCGGCTACTTCCTCGGCTCTATGGTGATTGAGCGAGGGATTGAAGCCAACCCAGACAAAGTTCAGGCGCTCAAAAATATGACTCCTCAGAATCTTAAAGAATCCCATCGATTGGTCTGTTGAATCATAACACTCCCTAGGCTTATCTCCTGATCGGTTGACCGGAGCCTCCTATTTTTCAAAATACTATACAAATCCAATAAGTTCTAGTGGGATGAGAGTTGTGATAAAGCCTTTCTTGAGCTTAAGGAATACCTGGCACATCTAACACATCTTTCTAAACCAGTAGCTGGAGAGCAACTTTCAGTGTACCTCTCCACTACTGAGCCGTAGTCATATCAATGTTGATAAGACAAGAGGGAAATATACAACAGCTTGTACACTTTTGGAGTCATTTATTTAAAGATGTTAAATGTCGCTACACTGCTCTTAAAAAATTAGCCTTTGGACTAGTCATGACAGCTCGCCGATTGAGACCTTATTTCCTTTCTCACCCAATCGTAGTTCTCACTGACAGTGCTCTGGGCAGAGTGTTGATTAATCCAGAAGCTACGAGGAGACTAATCAAATGATCTAGGAGTTAAGCGAATATGATATACAATTTCAACCCCGGTCCTATCAAGGATCAAACCTTAATCGATTTTTGACTGAAGTTCATAACCCATAAACAGAAGGCACATGGAAAATTTATATAGATGAGTCTTCCACTTGGCAAGGTAGTGGCGTGGGATTATATCTATGTACAGAGTACAAAATATCAATAGTGTATGATCGATGAGATTGCACACTACAATAGAGATACATGGATTTGACATATCCCGTTGATATGACATTTAGTTAATGTGGAAATTATAAAAGTATTATAAAAGGGTCCTGCCCTGCGGATACAGGTGTGTGTTTTGCTTCACACACATCTTATATTCTCCTATTATTGCCCATCTTCTTTCAGTACATTTTCTCCACCTCATTGATTTGAGCGTCAAAGTGACTATACCAAGAACCTCCTGACTTGTTTGCTAACGCTCCTTCTTCCTCCTATACCTTGTGATCTTACCGGTCTTCTTGCAGTCAACTTGAAAGCCATTTTGTTAGTGATCCCCTTATTCTCCTTTAAGGTCATATTGGTCCATCTTTCACTGATTTCAAACCGGATTAACATAAATGCTAACGTATGATCAATATTTTACTTTCATTGTAGATAATTATATATTTATCATAAATTCAAACATTACCATGCCAATATATCATCAAGGTAATTCATGACCTGAAATTTTGCAGTGTTATATTTAAATAGCGTGATAGTGTGCACTAGTTAACATAATAGATAATGAATTTGCATATTTAATTTCCAAATAGAAATATTGAAATTATTTATATCTTCTTAATTTCCCACATTCTTTTTAGCAGTCAACAGTTATAATTCCTTACGTTATCTTAAGTAGTAGTTACATTAATTTACAGATATTTATTTATATCTTCACTCGAATCATTTAGTTTCTCTTTAGTTCTAATTACCACCTACCTCTAAGTAAACAACGCATCTTAAAGCAGCGTCTACAAGCAATAAAGCTAGCGAGCATGCAACTAGCGTGTCGCGTGCAAGGATGACCTCCAAAACAAAGACAAGTCAGCTGACCTAAAGCTGTACGTGAATGTTTTCCTTTAACTCATGCTCAGTTATCATTTCATGCACGTAGGCTGGCTTAAAGCAGCTGGAATATAATATAATCCCCACTTTAGTAAACACCCTACCCTCCTCCTTACTGAAGCTGCACCTGCATTTAGATTTCATAGAGAGAGAGAGAGGGGAGAAAAAAAAAAGAGATAGAAGGAGAGGGTCTGAGAGGAGGAGGCCTTTCACTTTCCCCAAAAATAAAGAAAAGGCTACGCCTTTGTTAAAGTCTTTAATAAAGCCCACCTCTCACGTGTTAACCCAATAACTCGTTGGTGTCCATGGCCGTGCACTATGCACGCACAGCAGCTTCTCTGCGTTACTGGGGGAACAACTCCATGCAGCTTTGCTTAAAATTATGGAAAAGGAAGCTCTGGAGATCAAGCAGCATGCAGCAGCAGCGGAAGAAGGAGCAGCCGAATTAGAAGTCAGAAAAAGATGGGTGTTTGGTTGCAGGATAATTATCAGACTGAATGGGCCCGATCGAGCAGGATTGGGGAGAATCAACTTGAGAGTCGGAAGTAAGACCCCAGCTGCTAATTTTTCTGCAGCTAAAGCTGAAGCAATTGCAAATTAAGGCTTCAAAGGTCCCTTTCATTTAGCTGCTTTATTTGCATCTCCATATCCTTGTAATGCAGGCAATCTCTTTTGTCTGCTTAGGGTTGTTGGATTCTGCCCATTGCCATCGTGTCATGCATGCCCAATGTAAAAAAAATGTGTTTCACTTGAACAGATAAGTAATTATTTGATGGGTCAGGCCGTCAGGTTGATCTGAAGGTGTCAGCTATAGATCCCTTATACAAGATAAGGACCTTAAACACTATCCAACAGCCCCCAACAGGCTCATGCTACGATCTAGTGGAAGGGTATTAAGTTATTTTGGGGTTTAATCCTTATTTATGATATATTTGTAAGAATTATTTTTTTAAATAGGACGTATAATCATAAAATGTTGAGCTTCTAACTATCCGCTGCAAACGATTCTCAATTTATAGTAGAGCTGGATTGATCGCCCCAAATTCGATATTATATCTGATCCAACAATTTTCGTTTTAAACACTATCCAACAATATTATATCCTTAATACAAATTGGTGCACCGTTATTGCAGAATTATAAGAAACAAATTAGAAGGCAAAGAATTATATTCCTTCGTATGAGATGTGCTATTGAATAGGCACAATCGTTCCAAGCAAGTACTCCACTCCCAACAATCTATAGAAAGATTGCGAGAGCCACAATTTAAGCACGACAAAGATAATACAAATCTTCTTCTCTGCCCTTTGTTGTACTTTAAGCTTTTGGTTTCTGCGAGTTCAAAGAATTGTCGATTAGTATAAATCTAGTGACTTCAAGATAGTCACTTTGTGATATTAATACTTAGAATCAGAATAACACTGAGAATTAGGGGGTGTTTGGTTGATGAGTTTGGAAATGAAGGAATGGAATGATAGTAAAAGATAGTGTTTGGATTGTGGGTTTGAGAATGACATTTTGGGAATGATTACTAGATTTATGGGAATCAACCAAACTCATATAACTTATGGGTTTCATTCCCATTCCTATTCTCATTCCACCCCACTATCAAACTCATACCCATAGTCATTCCCATCATTTAACCAAACACCCCCTTAGAATTCACTATTTTTTTTAATTTTTTAAAAGATTTTTATTTTTACCTTGTATCTAAATTTTATAATCTGATTAATTCAGAGATAGACAATCCGGTTTCATATTTCATCCACCAAATAAATTTAGAAAGTACAGTAGCTCCTAATGCATTGTCCAACTTCACCCATAGTTCAATCACCATAGATTTTTCATGTGTACAAATTTAACCCTAATTATTTGAAAAATGCACCTGCCTCTTACCCTCACACCAAACCCTGGCAAATCAAAATTCACCAATTGAAGTAAAAGGTGATATATCACTCATCCCAAGTGGACCAGTATCATCGGCCCCACGACAATATATAGACAGATAAATCACAGGAGGCATGCATTTTGCTCTAGTAGAGCGATCCTTTAATTTGTATGAGAAAAATCAGAATTCACTAATTGTTAGCAAAAGGCAAAACTGTCACCTCGACGGCCTCTCCCGAGTGGCTCCCAATTGTCTGAAAGGGAAGTAAATTATGGAAGGTTTCGCCCAACAATATGTTGGTACAGGAGCACCAGACGATCGAACCTATTTTTTAATTATACCAAAGGATTCAAAAGTTAAGATGTCTTGTTATCTAACAAGTGTAAATGAGTTTACAGGAAAATTCTAAGTGTTCTTAGGCAAAAATTCTAGTGGATTCTAGGCAGGTGGAAACTTCTAATTGTGGTTAGGTAAGACGAATTCTTGGCGGGTCGAGCACTTTGGGTGAAATTCTAGAGTCGGGGACCTAGGTGAAAATCCTAGTAGTCGCGAAGCATGTGGAAGTCTGGATGGGTCGTGGAGTGGACATTCAACATGAAAACCTGAAGTCTCGAACACTGAGCAAAAGTCGAGACGGTCTGGATGACCGATCTGGTAAAAGGTAAACTCTTCTTAGAGGAATAGGTGAGGATGCATTCCCCGAAGAAGGAGTAGTAGGCGTCGGTTTGACCTAGAGTTTCAACGAAACTCAAAGTCAGAACCGGACAGTCGGAGGTTGTTAAATTCATATTCTATATACTGTTTATTGCCTAAACTAATTTTATTTTGCAGAAAACGAAGAGGTTGGAAAAAGTTGGTCTGGGTGCCCGGAGCTAGTCCGGGCGCCCGGGATACCTGATCTGGGAGCTTTCACCCGGAACGCCAAATTTCATCTCTTTGCCATGTTGAAGCACGCTGATTGGACGACCCTACGTCACGGTCTAAGCACCCAAAACAACCTATAAAAGTAGCATTCGACCAACACCTAATACACAACATTCCGAACGACTTCTGCTCTTGCGCGTTGCTCAAAAAATGCTTCCACGATGCCCAAACACTGCTCTGACAACCTAGAACAAGAATCTTCAAATCTGTAGTTATTGGTATACTTTACTTTGTAGTCGTTTTAATATTATAATTTCACACTTGTACTTATTTGAAATTTTTAGTGAATTTCCCAACAAAAGGGATCGACAATCACGGGCCTTGAAGTAGAAGTCGTTATAGGCTCCAAACCAAATCAAAGAAACGTGTTAGCGATTGCTTTGTTTTCTTTCTTTATTTCCTATCTATATTCCGCTGCGTTTACTTGAATGTTTTTAAACGAATGTGAAAGCCACGAGCGCTATTCACCCCCTTCTAGCGCATCGATCCTACAATTGGTATCAGGGGGGCCACTTCGAATCGGTGAAACCACCATTTAAGCAAAATTTTCATGGTATTAGTTTTAAACTTTTTAGAGTCGATCAGAATCGGTATAATTGCCTCTTCCCAATCAGTTTTATCGCAATCGAGTTTTCTTCTTTCTCGAAGTTAGTGCAACACCACTCGAGTTCACTTATTTGTTTAATACCTTATTCTGCACTACTAAGCCAAGACCTAGTCTTGGGACAAGTTCTGTTTTTCTTGTTGTGTAAGAGCTCTTTTTCAAATGGCCCACCAAGAAGGTTATAGCACTGCATACCCTCCACTATTCTCTGGTAAAGACTTCGGCTACTGGAAGGACCAAATGGAGTACCACCTAAAGACGCAGGTGGAAATATGGATAATCATCCAGACGGAATTCACATATCCCACTGAAGATGGAGTCCTCGTCCTGTGCGACAAATGGGATGCACCAACCAGAAAGAAGATCGAGGCTAACACTAAAGATATTCAGACTCTACAATACGACCTGACAAAAGAAGAGCTAAACCGAGTCGACCCTTTTTCAAGTGTGAAAGAACTATGGGAGAACTTGATTGAACTGCATGAGGGAACTGTTGGATCGAAAGCGCTAGAGGGGGGGTGAATAGCGCTCGTGGCTTTCACTGTTCGTTTTCGGAAATCGTTCGTGTAAATGCAGCGGAAAAGAAAGGAAATAACACAAACACAGAAGACACAGTCGTTTACTTGGTTCGGAGCTTGTGGCGACTCCTACTCCAAGGCCCACGCTCGTTGAGCGTTTACATTGGGCAACAACTATAATATCGAAAAAGGTGATTACAATATGAATTACAATTAAGTGCAATAAAAGAAACTATACCAACGAAATGGAAAACAAGGAACTTTTGGAGCTTTGATTCGTTGGAGCAGCAGGGAGTTGTTGAAGAGTACAAGGCAGCACACAGGAGCACAGGTTCTTCTATTTTTTTTTTGTTCGATACAAAGCTGCACCTCGAGGACTCCTTTATAGCTCTGCAAAGTTTGATCCAGATCCCCAAACTTCGGGATCAAGTTTGACCCGAGGCGAATCGGTCGACCGATCCCAAGGTTCGGTCGACCAATCAGGCGATCCCTCCTATCTGATCCGCCCAATCTTCTCGCTCCGCTTCGATCCGGTCAAACTCTATCCGATGTTCGGTAGACCGATAAAAGGTTCGGTCGACCGATAAGCTGTTCTGACTCATCCCAGTCAGCCTAATCCAGTCGACACCCAACCCAGGTTCGGTCGATCGATCCCTAGGTTCGGTCGACCGATCCCCTGGTCGAGCCCGATCCAACATCTAGAGATCTGCGTTAGTCTCCTGCAAAACAGAGTTAGAACATAATAGATAATATATAAGCACATAACCTGACAGCCTTCGGACTGTCAGGGTTTGACTTCGGATTTCCTACCGAAAACCCTAGGTCGACCCGACGCCTACTGTTCCCTCTACGGGGAATGCATCCTCACCTACTCCACTCAGGAGATTTACCTGTTGCTCAGCGTCCGGTCCGATGCTTCCGGTCTTCATGCTGGATGTCCGGTCCATGACCCTTCCAGACTTCTACCCTGTTCGCGACACCAGGATTTCAACCTAGGGTTACCGCCCCCTAGGATTTTTGCCCGAAGCTACGACCCGGCAAGACTTTCCGCATAGGGTTTCCACCCCCTATGACCTAGGGTTACCACCCCCTAGGGTTTTCTCTTTGTCTAACCGCATCTAGGACTTTCTTGACACACTCAATCATACACATTAGATAACAATTGAACTTAACTTTGAATCCCTTTGCCATTATCAAAACTTGAGTTCGATCGTCGGATGCTTCCCGCACCAACAATCTCCCCCTTTTTGATTATGACAACCGAAATTCAAAGTTAAGAAAAAAAATATAATAAAGATCAGCATAAATTGGCACAAGCATAAATAAAACATAAGCACATTGAAGCTCCCCCTTAATAGAAGCTCCCCCTTAAAATAAATTTCTTTAAATTTTCTTTAATTTCTTTTGAATTTATGAATTTCCTTATACTCTTCCCCTTTGCCATATATCAAAATAAATAAGAGAGTAAAATGAGTATAGACATAAACACTTAGTTCTTTTAAAATAAGTTTTCTTGTAAATGTTTAGCTAAATTAGAAAATTTGCCATAAGTTTGGAACCATAATTTTTTCAAGGATTTAAAATTTAAGTTTGAGAAATAATTTTCCAAGGGATTTTAAAGTAAGTTTTTGAAATAATTTTTCAAAGGATTTAAAAAATAAATTTTTGAAATAATTTTTCAAAGGATTTTAAATAATTTTCAAAGGATTTTTAAATAGTTTTTAAAAGATTTAAAATGATTTTTCAAATAAATTTTTAAAGAATTTTTCAAATAAATTTTTAAAGAATTTTTAAAAGTATTTTTCAAATAAATTTTTAAAGAATTTTTAAAATGATTTTTCAAATAAATTTTTAAAGAATTTTTAAAATAAATTTTTAAAATGATTTTTCAAATAAATTTTTAAAGAATTTTTAAAATGATAAATAAATTTTTAAAGAATTTTTAAAATGATTTTCAATGGTTTTTTAAAATAAATTTTTGATATAATTTTCAAAGGATTTTTAAAATAATTTTGAACAATTTGAACTTATATGAACTTAGATCCATCTCACCCGATTCTAAATTATCAATCAGGTAATCTTTAGTAATTTTGTGAGATGGTTATCTTTAATTTAGGTTATTTCTAAGGATTAATTTACATTTGAGTTAAACTTAGGTTTTCCAATTAGTCAATTAAATATGTCTTTCCATGATTAATTCCCAGGTCAGGGCGAGGTTCTAGGCCTTCTTGGGTATGAGATCATCCACCCTTTCCTAGACAAAATCGCTCAAAGAAATATATATTTAATTTTCTTTTTGAAACTCCTAGATTTAACTAGCAAGTGTAAATTATGCCTAGATCCTTAAGCTATCCTAGTCTAAGCATGTATATTGCATGGAAAATAAATAAACAAGCATCAATCAGTTCTATCTATTGGTAAAGATGGTCTTTCTATTGGCTCCCCCTGGATCATAGCCTCGATATGATCTATCAAGGTAATGGATCTGATCCTTGGGGACCCAATATTGTCCAAGTCTAACTTGATTAACCAAGTTTGACTTGGGGACCCATGCTTGAATTATGTTTCTATTATTTCTATTTACTAACGACAGATATGATTTGTACTTTGTTTTGGTCTTAAATCCAAGTCCGGATTTATTGTAAATGACTCGTTGTTTTCCAAGAATCAGATCCAGATTCTTGGAACCCAAGGTGAACCGTTCCAACGTGTCCTTGAGTTCTTTAATTTGAGTTTTCAAATTAGAATTTTCTTCCTCAAGTTGTTGGACTTGAGTTGAACTTCCAATTTGAACTGGCTCAATTAAAGAACTCGAGTCAGTCGCTTCCTTAAGGGCTATTACCTCCTTTTGGAGTGACTTAACTCGAACATTGGATTTAACTAACATTTTTAACAAGTAAGGTACTAACTCTTGCAATTCATCTAAATGAGTTTCGACGAGTAGGGCACTTACAGTGGGGTTCGGTCCTTCGAAAATGGATGCGGATCCGTGGCTTCACTCGGACCCAGTTTCTGACTCGCTCTCAGTTTCTGAATCAGTTTCGATAATGTTCGCTTGCACTGGTAATGCGAGGAAGCTCGTCGGTTCTTGTTTATCAGTCTCGGATTCATCTGATGACTCGGACCAAGTCGCCATCAACACCTTCCTTCTTTTCGTCTTGTTTGGGAAATCTGGCTTGTAGTGCCCCTTCTGGTTATAGCCGTAGCAAGTGACTCCAATCTTGTCCTTCGTCTTCGTTTAAGTCACCTTTTTCAGCTTGCATATCTTCCGTACGAGTTTTACTAGTTCGGAAATAGCCTCATCATCGTCTTCTTCCTCTGTGTTTGATTCGTCTTTGGTTTTGTGATTTTCTTTAGCTTCCCAGGTTCTGCTTGTACCTGCAATTAACGCAATACCCTTCTCGACCGGGCATGCATTAGTCTGCTCATGCAACTCGAATTCAGAAAATTTTTTGTCTAATTTAATAGAAGAAAGGTCCTTGGAAACCTTGTAAGCATCTACCATGGATGCCCACAAGGTGTTCCTTGGAAAGGCGTTTAAGGCATACCTTATGACGTTCCTGTTCTCCACCTTTTGGCCGATCGCATGAAGCCCGTTGAGTAGGTCCTGGATGCGTGCATGGAGCTGGCTGGCCATCTCACCTTCCTGCATTTTAATATTGTATAATTTATTGAAAATTAAATCGCGCTTACTTTAGCATCGGAGGTGCCCTCGTGCAGCTCGATTAGTTTGTTCCACAACTCTTTTGCACTTAAGAATGGTCCAACTCTGTTGAGTTCTTCTTTTGTTAACCCGCATTGTAGCATGCAAGTTGCTTTGGCATCGGCTTCAACCTTCTTCCTTATGCTGGTATCCCAGTTGGTGCATGAAACGAGTTCTCCAGCGCCGTCACGAGGAAGTTCGAGACCGGTCTGGATAATAATCCACATCTCGACTTGCGTCTTGAGGTGGTATTCCATCCAGTTCTTCCAATATCCAAAATCGTCTCCCGTGAAGAGCGGGGGTCGGGCAGTACTGAAGCCTTCTTGGAGGGCCATGAAAGCAGAATCTTGCGCACAGAGAGAAAAGCAAAGTAAAATAATGTCCCAGGACTTAATCCTGGATTAGTAGTGCGGGAGAAAGATAGAAATATCACGGGCTCGAGTGGTATTGCACCAACTTCGAGCAAACAACCGATTCGTTAAAAAGAATTAGAATGTAGCTATTAAGCTAGATTCTAATTGACTCTGTAAAATTTAAAATACCACGAAAAATTGCTTTGAATGGTGGTTGCATCAATTCAAAACGACCCCACTCTGATACCAATTGTTAGATCGAAAGCGCTAGAGGGGGGGTGAATAGCGCTCGTGGCTTTCACTATTCATTTTTGGAAATCGTTCGTGTAAATGCAGCGGAAAAGAAAGGAAATAACACAAACACAGAAGACACAGTCGTTTACTTGGTTCGGAGCCTGTGGCGACTCCTACTCCAAGGCCCACGCTCGTTGAGCGTTTACATTGGGCAACAACTATAATATCGAAAAAGGTGATTACAATATGAATTACAATTAACTGCAATAAAAGAAACTATACCAATGAAATGGAAAACAAGGAACTTTTGGAGCTTTGATTCGTTGGAGTAGCAGGGCGTTGTTGAAGAGTACAGGGCAGCACACAGGAGCACAGGCTCTTCTGTTTTTTTTTGTTCGATACAAAGCTGCACCTCGAGGCGTCCTTTTATAGCTCTGCAAAGTCTGATCCAGATCCCCAAACTTCGGGATCAAGTTTGACTCGAGGCGGATCGATCGACCGATCAGGCAATCCCTCCTATCTGATCCGCCCAATCTTCTCGCTCCGCTTCGATCCGGTCAAACTCTATCCGATGTTCGGTCGACCGATAAAAGGTTCGTTCGACCGATAAGCTGTTCTGACTCAGCCCAGTCAGCCTGATCCAGTCGACACCCAACCCAGGTTCGGTCGACCAATCCCTAGGTTCGGTCGACCGATCCCCTGGTCGAGCCCGGTCCAACCTCTGGAGATCTGCGTTAGTCTCCTGCAAAACATAGTTAGAACATAATAGATAATATATAAGCACATAACCTGACAGCCTTTGGACTGTCCGGGTCTGACTTCGGGTTTCCTATCGGAAACCCTAGGTCGACCCGACGCCTACTGTTCCCTCTACGGGGAACGCGTCCTCACCTACTCCACTCAGGAGATTTACCTGTTGCTCAGCGTCCGGTCCAATGCTTCCGATCTTCATGTTGGACGTCCGGTCCACGACCCGTCCAGACTTCTACCCGGTTCGCGACACCAAGATTTTAACCTAGGGTTACTGCCCCCTAGGATTTTTGCCCGAAGCTACGACCCGCCAAGACTTTCCGCATAGGGTTTCCACCCCCTATAACCTAGGGTTACCACCCCCTAGGGTTTTCCCTTTGCCTAACCGCAGCTAAGACTTTCCTGACACACTCAATCATACACATTAGATAACAATTGAACTTAACTTTGAATCCCTTTGCCATTATCCAAACTTGAGTTCGATTGTCGGATGCTTCCCGCACCAACATGAACCTCATACACCAAGGAAAGTAAGCGTGATTTGATTCTAAAGAAATTGTATAATATAAAAATATGGGAGGGTGAGACGACGAGCCAACTACACGCACGCATTCAAGACCTCCTCAACAGTCTCCATAGAATTGGTCAAAAAGTGAAAAATTATGATGTCATCAGGTATGCACTCAATGCCTTTTCGAGGAACACTTTGTGGGCATCCATGATAGATGCTTACAAAGTATCTAAGGATCTTTTGCAAATTAAATTGGATGAATTTTTTTTCCAAATTTGAACTTCATGAACAGACTAATGCACTGCTGGTTGAGAAAGGTATTGCTTTGGTCACAGGTATAATTAAAACGCGGGAACCAAAAGCCAAGCGTCAGACACTGGACTCAGAAGATGATGACAATGAGACCACTATCGAGCTCGTCAACCTTGTATGAAAACTTTACAAGAAGAAGAAAGGATTCACCAAAAAGGAGATCAAGAAGGTGATCCAGTCAAAAATGGTGCAACTGAGTCCAAAAACCAAGTCCAAAATAACTTGCTACGGTTGTAACAAAAATGGACACATTAAAGTCAACTGTTCGAACCAGAAGGAAACGAAGAAGCATTGGAAGAAGAAGGCATTTCAAGCAATGTGGGATGAATCCTCTTCAGAAGATTTTGATGAATATGTTGAACAAACGAGCTTCCTCACACTTACGGCCCGAGAACAAGTCGACGAATCTGAAACCGAGAGCGAGTCAGAAACTATGTCCGAGAGAAGCTATGGATCCCTATATGTTTCTGAAGGTCCTAACCACGCTGTAAGTTCTTCTCAAACAGATAAACTACATAACTTAGTAAATTATCTCATGCGCAAACTAGCCAAATCCAACGTTCGGGTCAAGTCACTCCAAAAGGAGATAATAGCCCTCAAGGAAGTGACTAACCCAAGCTCCTTGACTGGATCCATTCATACTAGAACTTCAACTCAAGTCCAACAACTTGAGGAAAAAAATTTCATCCTAAAAAGTCAAGCCAAGGAATTGAAGGATGCATTGGAATAGTGCACCTTGGGTTTCAAGAATCTTGATCTAATTTTTGGAAAATAAAGAGTCATACACAATCGATCCAGACTTGGATATAAGGCTAAACACAAATTTAAATTATATTTATCTCTTGTTAATTGAATAAATAGAAGAATAGTCCAAGCATGGGTCCGCAAGTCTAACTTGATTAATCAAGTTGGACTTGGTCAATATTGGATCCCCAAGGATCAAATCCACTATCTTGATAGATCTTATCGAGATTATGATTCAGGGGGAGCCAATAGAAAGATCATTTTTATCATTAGATAGACGTGTTTGATGTTTGTTATACTGCTTTTATTATACATGCTTAGACTATGGTAGATAAGGACTTAAGTTTGATTCACACTTGACTAGTTAGACCTAGGATTTTCAGAAAGAAAATTAATTATTCAATTTCTTTAAAAGACTTTTTCTAGAAGTGATTGATGATCCAATACCCAAGAAGGTCTAGTGCCTCGCCATAGCCTGGAAGTCAATTATTGAAATAAATATTTAATTGACTAACTGTTAAACCTTAGTATAAATCAAATGTAAATCAATCATTAGATATTAATCTAAATTAAAGATAAAATTAATCATCTCACAAAAACCTATAAAGTTCCCTGATTGATAATCTAGAAAATGGTGACATGGACTTAGGTAAAAATTAGTTATACTCAAATCAATTAACCTAATTAAAACTTAATCACTCAAATTAATTATCCTAATTCAAACTTAATCAATTAATCAATAAACCTAATTCAAACTTAATCACTTAATCAATTAACTTAAACTAAACTTAATCAATTAACCTAAACTAAAAATAATTAATTAACCTAATTCAAACTCAATCAATTAATCAGTGAACCTAATTCAAACTAAAATAATTAATCGATAAACCTAAATCAAACTCAATCAATTAATCAATTAACTCAAACTAAAATCAATCAATTAATCAAACTTAAAATTAATTAAAATTAAACTTAAATCAAACTTAAGTGAAACTCAATCAACTATCTCACTATCATCCATAGGTATGACATGATTAACAATCTAGATTGGGTGAGATGGGGAATAAGGGGTTGAACTCAATCAATCTATCTTATAATCATTTTAAATTGGATCTAAATCAAATACTTTATGTGTAGGAACATAACGATTTGGACCAATGGATGTTGGATAGTGGATGCTCCAGACACATAACTAGAGATCGATTGAAGTTCACCAAGCTAAAATTCAAAAACCTAGGGTTAGTTGCATTTGGCAATGATGGAACACTTAAGGTAATCAGAACAGGTAATATCGAATTGAGTTTTAATTTTATTATTCAAAAAGTTCTATTAGTTGATAAATTTAATTTTAACATGCTTAGCATAAGTCAACTGTGTGACTCTGGATACTTAGTAACGTTTTCAAACTCTGAGTGCTTAATTAAAAGTGTTAAAAATCCTGAAATTATACTTAAGAGAATTAGGAAAAAGAATATTTACACAATTAACCTACCAACCTCCTCACTCAAGTGTCTTTTGACACAACAAAAGGAAACTAAATTGTGGCGCAGAAAATTGGGTCACACTCATATCATACTTATTTTAAAAATGAGTCAATTTATAATTCTTGTTAACAAGGTAAACAAACTAAGTCAACCCACAAGTCAACAAACTTGAATCGAACTAACTCAATACTTGAGCTCCTACACTTAAACATATTTGATTCACATGGAGCTAAATCACTAAGTAGAAACCAATACTGTTTAGTCATAATTGATGATTATTCATGATTTACTTGGGTAAAATTTTTAAAACCCAACGATGAAACTCTTAAGATCTTTAAGACTTTTTGCGAGTTAACAAAAAATGAAAAAGATACCAAAATCAAAGAATTAGAAGTTACCATGGAGGGGAATTTGAAAATTATAGATTTAATGAATTTTGTCAAACTGATAGATACAAGCATGAATTTTTATGTCCAAGAACTCCCCAACAAAATGGTCTAGTAGAACAAAAAAATAAAACATTATAAGAGACCGCTAGAACTATGTTAAACGAATATAACTTAAGTAACCAATTCTGGGTCAAAGCAATAAATACGACATGTTATATTCAAAATAGAATATTAATCAATAAATTTCAAAATAAAACTCTGTATGAAATATACTATAATAAAATTTCTAACTTAAATTATCTAAAAGTATTTAGGCGTAAAGTCCACATACTAACCACTAAAGACTATTTAGGTAAATTTATATCAAAATCAACAACAGGAATCTTTTCAGGATGCTCCACAACCAGTAGGACATATAGAGTTTATAACAAAAATATCCTAAAAGTTGAAGAAACAACCAATATAATTTTTGATGAAGAAAACAACCTACCTGACTTAATCAAAGAAAATAATCAAATTATAAGAAATACATAAGATGATGAAAGTAGAATTGAATCAAGTAAATCACAAGAACCAATTGTTGACCCTAACATAAGATCTTCTAGAATAAGTTCCAATCACCCATCTGACCAAATTTTGGGTGATTCAACCCTAGGAGTTTGAACTCGATCATCATATAGAAACCTAAGTCAAATAGCTCTAATTTCCAAAATTGAACCCAAGACTATAGAAGAAGCCTACCTGACCTAAACTGGATAATTGCAATGCAAGAGGAACTAGCTCAATTTGAAAGAAACTAAGTCTGGGAACTTGTACCTAAACTCACAAGTAAATCCATAATTGACACTAAGTGGGAATTTAGAAATAAACTAGCTGATAAAGGAGAAATAGTAAGAAACAAGGCTAGACTAGTAGCAAAGAGGTTTAGCTAGGTAGATGGGTTAGATTATGATGAAACCTATGCACCTGTGACTAGACTTGAATCTATAAGGATGTTGCTAGCCTATGTAGCACATAAAGAATTTAAGTTATTCTAAATATATGTAAAATTTGCATTCCTAAATGGGTTCATCAAAAAAGAAGTTTATGTAAATTAACCCCTAGGATTTGAGGATTTAAATCACTCAAACCATGTCCTTAGGTTAAAGAAAGTCTTAAATGGAGTAAAACAAGCACCTACGACCTAGTATGAATGACTACCAACCTACCTAATATCCAAGGGATTTAACCAAGGTCAAATAGATCAAACTTTATTTGTTAAAACCTTAAAAAAATATTTTTATAGCTCAAATTTATGTAGATGACATAATTTTTAGCTCAACCAATACTAAATTTTCAAAAGAATTTACTAAATTAATAGAAAATAAATTTAAAATGAGCCTAGTAGGAGAACTTAATTTTTTTCTTAGGTTTACAAATAAAATAAATAAAAGAAAGAATTTATATTTTTCAAACAAAATAGGCTAAGGAATTAATAAAAAAGTTTGGAATGATAAATCCAAAAATATAAATATCTCAATGGCAACTAATGTTAAAATTGACTCTAACTTAGAAGGAAAACAGTAGACATAAAATATTATAGAAGTGCAATAGGAAGTCTACTATACATAAATACAAGTTGACCTGATATTTTATTTACAGTAGGTATGTGTGCTAGGTACCAATCTTGCGCAAAAGAATCACATTTAACTAATGTAAAAAAAAAATACATAGATACATTAAAGGAAACTTAAGTGTAGGATTTTGGTACCCTAGGACTAGCATGTCTGACATAGTTGGGTACCCTGACTCAGATTATGTTGAGTGCAAACTAGATTGAAAAAGTACAAGTGGAAGCTGCCAATTTCAGTGTCTAGTAAACTGATCAAGTAGAAAGCAACATTGTGTTGCCTTATCCACTACTGAAGTAGAGTACATAACCATGAGAGAATGTGCATCTCAATTACTATGGATGATCCACACTTTAAAAGATTATCAATTAGAATATAAAAATATAAAAATTTTAATTGACAACATAATCTCCATTAATTTAACTAAAAATTTAATTCACCACTCAAAGACTAAATACATAGAAGTCAAACATCACTTTGTAAGGGATCACGTAACTAAAGATGACATTGTACTTGACTATGTTGAGTCCAAGTCAAACCTAGCTGACATTTTCACAAAACCCTTACCTGAACTCGAGTTCAGTACACTTAGAAGATAATTAGATATGTGCTTAGTAGAATAGATTCTAAAACTTTCAAAATCATTCCTTTTATAGTATTGCCTTTTCAAAAGTTATAATTTTTTTTATCTTCTCAAAATCAGTTTGGTTTCAAAATTATAGGAAATATATATATTTTTTTTAAATTCCTAATTTTACTAGTATTTTTTAAAGACTGGACTTAGCCTAGGTATCTATCCCCTTGAAAGCATGCACCCATAGGTTTCAGCCAGAGTATCTCACAAGCACACTAGGAATACCTTGCTTGTGTATGAAAAACACTTAGAATGGAGTGAGATACATAGAGTACTACCTGGACTTCAGAATACTTATGTCTGTGCATCAACATAAGTCTGGGTAATAAATACCAAGTTAAATTGATCAAGTTAAGTTATCCATTTTAGTCAAACTAACAGGAATACTTGCTTAACTTGACTAACTAAGTGAAAACTCTATCTCATGGTAAACAGCTAGTAGCTAAAGGTTACCCACTTGTTTAAGGAAAGTAGATGTTTGTTTTGAAGATTTTTTTACTTTCAGTTTGAACTCTCATGCTTCAACTCTAGGATCCTAAAACTTAAGGCACTTAATTATATTTTTTTGGGGGCATTAATTAAGGGGGAGTGAAAGGAGTTAAGATACTAAATTTTGTTTGGGTTAAATATTTACTCAAAGTTAAAGTATTCCTTTTTCAAAATTTCAAATATCCTTTTAAGTTTTTTTTAGAAGTTAAGTTTTTAAGGCTTAACTATGTTTGAAAAGAAAGTTTAAAATTTTTTTGAAAGACAAGCTTAAATATTTTTAAAAAAGCAAGGTTAAACTAAGTACTTAACAAAGTTTGTTTGAAATCTTTCAAAAGCTAAGTATTTAGCTAAATTTTTTAAGAAAATCTTTTCAAACCTAAGTATTTAGCTAAGTTTTTTTTAAGAAAAACCTTTCAAAGCTAACCTTTAAGTATTCCTTAATTGTTTGTTTCAAGGATTTACAAAAAGGCCAAGTGTTTTTGTTAAATGAAAATTTGTAAAGTTTTGAAAAGATAAGTTTCAAAACTATATTTTTTTAGCCAAGTTTCTTCTTCAACTCCCTATCTGAATTTTTCTTTTTCACTCTCCTTATCAGAGGATTTCAAAACAAAAATTCTATCTCAAAAGAAAGTTTTTCCAAAGTATTTTTTCAAAGACAAAGTATTTTTCTAAGTAGTTAAAAAGCTAAAATATTAGATTTTGAAATTATCTATTTTTTCAATACTCCCTAAATTATTTTGATATATGTCAAAGGGAGAGAGAATATTTTAAAGTTAAGGAGGAAAGAAAGTTAAGGAATTAAGGAGGAGCTAACAAGTTATGAATCTAGATTAAGGGGGAGTTAACAAGTTATGAATCTCTTAACTTTGGCTATGTGTTGCATAACAAATTATGACTCTTAACTTTTTCTATGTGAGCTAACAAGTTATGAATCTCTTAACTTTTGCTATGTGTTGCATATGTTACATTTTTTATGTTTTACATAAATTTTGAATCAGGTTACCATAATAAAAAAAAAAGAGATTGTTAGTGTAGGGAGCATTAGACGATCGAACATATATTTTGATTATAGCAAAGGGTTCAAAAGTTAAGATGTCTTGTTATCTAACAAATATGAATGAGCTTGCAGGAAAGTCCTAAGTGTTCTTAGGCAAAAGTCCTAGTGGATTCTAGACAAGTGAAAAGTCCTAACTACGGTTAGGCAAGGTGAAGTGTTGGCGGGTTGACCACTTTGGGTGAAATCCTATAGTCGGAAACTCTAGGTGAAAATCCTGGTGGTCACAAACTAGGTGGAAGTCTGGACGGGTCGTGGAACGGACGTTCAGCATGAAGACTTGAAGTCTCGGATGCTTAGTAAAAGTCCAGACGGTCTGGAGGACCGGTCTGGCAAAAGGTAAACTCTTATGAGAGGAGTAGGTGAGAACGCGTTCTCCGAAGAGAGAACAATAGGCGCTGGTTCGACCTAAAGTTTCAGCGAAAATCAAAGTTAGAATTGGATAGTCAAGGCTGTCAAATTCATATTATCTATACTGGTTATTGCCTAAACTAACTTTATTTTGCAGAAAATGAAAAGGCTAGAACAAGTTGGTCCGGGCGCCCGAGATACCTGGCCGAGGAGCTTTCTCCCAGAATGCCAAATTTCATCTCTTCGCCATGCTGGAGCACGCTGATTGGACAACCCTACATCATAGTCCAGGCGCTCAGAAGGGATCCAGGTGCTCAAAATAGCCTATAAAAGCAGCATTCGACCAATACCTAATACACAACATTCCAAAAGACTTATGCTCTTGCGCGCTGCTCAGAAAACGCTTCCACGACACTCAAACGCTGCTTCGACGACCTAGAAAAAGAATCTTTAGATCTGTAGTTGTCGATATACTTTACTTTACATTCATTTTAATAGTGTAATTTCACACTTGTACTTATTCGAAATTGTTAATGAATTGCCCAACGAAAGTGATCGACGATCACGAGCCTTGGAGTAGGAGTCATCACAGACTTCGAACCAAGTAAAAGAAACGTGTTAACGATTACTTTATTTTCTTTCTTTCTTTCCTATCTCTATTCTGCTGCATTTTACTTCAACATTTTTAAATGAACGTGAAAGCCATGAGCGTTATTCACTCCCCCCTCTAGCGCATCGATTATACACAATAGCAACGCATACAAGGAGGAGTTGAGGCAATCAACAGGGTATTCCACACTTGCTGAGAATTGACCCTAGACCAATATATTGGCAATCATAATTCACCAATTCTGCAAAGGTCATGCACTTACCTCGAGCGCCCTACATAGATGGTCTCACAGCTATTTGTAGAGAGGTAAATCAGAAAAACAAATCAGATTTCACCAATTAATAGCAAAAGGTAAAACTGTCACCTTAGCGGCCCCTCCAGGGTGACCCCCCACTATTTGAAAGAGAGGTAAATTACAAGGGGTTTCATCCAGCAATAACATGACATGCAAGGAGAGGTTGAGGCAACTAGCAGGACATTCAAATCAAAAAGCTGATTACTGTCACCCCCAGCACCCCTATCAGCCTGCCCTAGGACCATTAGGAGGGAGATAAATCATAGTGATTGAGAGTTAAGATGGATGGGAGGGTAAGTTGTGCCAAGGTGCAAGGATTTATGACACGCTAGCCTTGGGATTTGACCTTTCGCTCATTGGACAAATTTGTCATCCACTTACCCTCTCACCTAAGCCCATGGAGGCAAATTAGAATTCACCAATTGGGCAAAAAGGAGATTATGCTCGCCCTCAGCCCCCCCCCCCCCCCTTAGTTTGTCCTAGGACCATAACGAGGAAGGTAAATCACGATGACTGAGAGGAAAAATGGATGGGAGAGTGAGTTGTGTCGGGGTGCAAGAATTTATGCCCTGCTAACCCCGGGATTCGACTGTTCACTCATTGGGTAAATCTATCATCACTTACCATCTCAACTAAGTCCATGGGGGTAAATCAAAATTCACCAATTGTAGTAAAAAGGTAATTACGCTCATCTCAGGTGTCCCTCATAGCTCGTCTCAAGTTATGTTAAAAAAGATAAATCACATGGTCAACTTATAGCCGACCGTGAAGTGGACAAAAAAAATCAAAATTCACTAATTATAGCAAAAGGTACACTCACCTAGACATAAATCAGAATTCACTAATTCTATAAAAGGTGAAATCCTTTACCCTGACAACCCCCCACTACTGTTCCATACCAAACCAAAATTCACCAATATAGCAAAAAGTGATTCACTCACCCCCGCACCCCCGCCAACTCGTAGGCTAACACGGAGGAGGTAAATCATGGGTGGATACTAGCTATTAGTGCAGTGGCCAAGGCATAGGAGAAGGTATGCTTGGACATGTGGAGTTTCAACATCATGACCTAATATGACAACACCTCATACCTTAACCATCGCATTGTTCCGAGGGGACAAATCAAAATTCACCTAGTCCTGGGATGACTGACCCAGCCCCATAAAATTTTTTTTATTGACCATCAGAATACATCAGGAAAGTCTTCGTGATCGACGACCCAAAAATCAAAATTCACCCACGAATTTGTGAAAGGTGGTCATGATAATTGTTGGTGCAGAAAATATCCGACGATCGAACTTGTGTTTTGATTATGTCAAAGGGTTCAAAGTTAAGTTGTCTTGTTATCTAACATGTGTGAATGAGTTTGTAGGAAAGTCCTAAGTGTACTTAGGTAAAAGCCCTAACTACGGTTAGACAAGTGGAAAACCCTAGGGGGTGGTAACCCTAGGTCCTAAGGGGGTGGTAACTCTAGGTGAAAAAAAGTCCTAGTTGCGGTTAGGCTAAGGGAAAACCCTAGGGGGCGGTAACCCTAGGTCCTAGGGGGTGGTAACCCTAGGCGAAAAGACTTGGCGAGTCGGAGGCTTCGGGCAAAAATCCTAGGGGGCGGTAATCCTAGGTTGAAATCCTGGTGTCACAAACCAGGTGGAAGACTGGACGGGTCGTGGAGCGGACGTCTAGCATGAAGACCGGAAGACTCGAGCGCCGAGCAAAAGTCCAGTTGGTCTGGAGGATCAACTGGCAATAGGTATACTCTCCTGAGTGGAGTAGGTGAGGGCGCGCTCCCCGGTGAGGGAACATTAAGCTTCGGTTCAACCTAGAGTTTCTGCGAAACTCAAAGTCAGAACCGGACAGTCGGAGGCTATCGCATTTCTTATATTATATATTATTTTATGTCTGGACTAACTTTGTTTTGCAGAAAAATAAAGTTGCTAGAGAAAGCAGGTCCGGGCGCTCGGAAGGGATCCGGGCGCCCCCAGCTGGTCCGAGCGCCCCCAACTGGTCCGGGCGCTCGGAGTTGGTCCGGGCACTCCGAACCCAAAATTTATCAGGAAGATGACGTGGCGCACGCGAAGTGGCCGAGCCACGTGGTCTAGGTGCCCGGGGGAGTTTTGGGCGTCTGGAAGAGCCTATTTAAGGAGCCTCGACCAGAAGCTACAGAATAACTCAATGAACAACTTTCGCTTCTTCGAGCTGCTCAGAAAACACCTCCACGACGCCCGAAAGCTCCGACAACGATCCTTCTAAAGAAATTTCTCACAAGAGCTGTCGGTATTCTGTTTATTTCGAAAGCTATTGTACTACAATTGTAATTCTTTGTACTATTTCGAATTGATTAGTATTTGTCCATCGAAAGCACTCTTACGTACGGGCCTTGGAGTAGGAGTTGCAACAGGCTCCGAACCAAGTAAAAAATCTTGGTGTCTTTGTTCTTTGTGTTTGTTTTTATTTCCATTCCGCTGTGTATTTTGAGATTTCCGAAACGAACGAAAAGTGAAAGCCACGAGCACTATTCACCCCCTCTAGTGCATCTCGATCTAACAATAATAACATTGAGGAAAATCATAATTTATTTTTTTAGGAGTACAAAATGAATATTACTAAATTTTTTATTTAAATAATATTATTATTTTAATACAATAGAATGATATATATCCGCCCCTGAAATAAGGCCATCTTTATCAAAGAAAACAAAAAAAACTCAAAATTTTATCCATTTACCTTGAGTATCTCAGGAGGCTATTTTTACCTTAAACAGATTCTCTCAAAATATACTTAATAAATGCGCATCTGGAGCAAAAATAATCCGTTGTTGCTGATCAACACTCACAAGAATTTTGCTAGTGCTTATTCAAACCAAGAGGATCTATGAATGACATCATGATTGATTGAATTTGAACACGTACTCCCCCATCTGATTGATCAAGTTGCAAACTAATAACCCGTTTGTTGAATTAAAGCAATAGAGACATTCTAAAATTCCTCACATTTCGTCCTTTAAAAATATTATACCAATTATCGAGAGAATGAGTTTGTTGGATATGTCTAGGTATAAAGAAAAAGGGTCTTGCTTGATGATCTTAATATGATCTTCACTTAAATGAATGGAAGTGAAGTATCGTTTGTTAGAAAAAAATGTGAATGGAAAAGAGGTAAAAAGGAAGAAAACTCCATTATAAATAAGAATTTAGTTATATATTTGAAGGTTATAGCTTTATGGTTAATTTATATGAATCACAACAAATCTATTTTAAGAAAACTGTGTTTAACACAACCCTCGCATCTCTCTTTCCCACTTGGACTCAGCCCAACTCGGCTAAGGCACCACTCGGAGAGCTCGGCAACTCAAGAACTCGACAACTCATCACTCGGCAGCTAAGCTCAGTCATCTCAAGCAATTTATCCTTCCCTACTTGGTAGCTTAAGATTATCAACTCATACTAATTTTTTCATATAAGACTAAATTTGTGTATTTAGTTATTTTAATTCTGTAATTTTATTATCTCTGGCAAATATCTCCAACAATCTTAAAATAGAATATGAACTGTTGAGATGATCACGAAAAGTGTTGAAAACCAGTATGTTCAACTTGTAATGACCCCCTTCGCCTCACATAAACATCTAGTTGTTAACTAGTTAACAAGTATACATCGTATGTATATCAGCCAACTTCACCTCTATCCATATTAACCTTGGAGCGAGTCCAACATGCTAATGCTTCAAGTTAAAGCGGACTCGTTAATCATGAGATAATATCTTAATAGTTTGAACATATCTAATTTCAAGTCGAGTTTGGAGTGAGTCCAACACTCCAAATAAGAAATTAAACTATGGTTCTCAACATATTAACAGAATGTATAGACTTTAATATTAAATGTAAGAGATTTAAGTATCATCGTTATCATGCAAATGTACTATCTATATGACATCACATCCATGATATAAATAATGATATAACATATCACACGCATAACATAAATAATGATATGACACTTCACAGGTATAATATAAATAATGATATGACACATGATACGCATGACATAATTTATGATATAATTAATACAGCTACATGGACAATATGGCACAAACATGAAATTAATAATTAATAGTGTCATAATTTTATTTTAAAAATAAAATATGTCTTAAGAATCTGATTTACATAAATCAAGATTTCTTTAATTAAATTAAAAAATAAAATTTCAAATTTAATTTCATATTTTATCTACAAAATAATTCTTAATCAAGAAAATATAATTAATTAGGATAGAATTCCCTATATTTAAATTTCCTAACTAATTAGGAAATATATAATTAAAATTTCATAATTAATTCAGAATATTTTAAATTTAGAATTTTCTAAAATTATTTTATAAAAATTTCTAAAATTAGAATGTTCTAACTAATTAGTAAACTTTTCAAGAAAAAATTTCTTAAAAAATGTAGAATCTTTCAAAATTAAAATTTCCTAATTATTATAGATTTTTTAAAATTAAAAGTTCCTAAATTATTTTAGAAACTTTCCAAACTTAAGAAACTTTCCAAAAAATTGAATTTTTTTAATAAAATAAGAAAAATTTTAAAATTAATTATATGACTAATTACAAACCGTAAAATTATTTTATGATTATGTCAAAGCATAATCATATTCTGATATCACTATTAGGAACCTTGATATAGGTGCATGCTAAAACATGTTTCATAAACAGGCACAGTGGAAAACAAAAATAATAATAATTCATAATTATTACAATACACATCACACGCTTAAAGGGTACATCTCATGTAGACATTATAACAAAATAAAATTTTACGGAAATAAATTTATGCTAGCTATACCTGACGGATTATGTGAAGTCAAAAGGATATCAACCAAGCGATGCTCTCATAGCCTCACCTTTAATCGTATCCACGCCGAACAATCATCAAGATGACTTTGGCCTTGCGTGTGAAGATGGAGTTTGGTGTCCGACGACATATGCAACTAGATGACACCAAATAGAGAGAGAAATCGAACAAGAAGGTTGTTGTTCGGCCAGAAAAAGCGGTCGTTTGCTCCTTTTTCTTTGTTGTTCAATGTCCATAATTCACTAGCAATGAGCTATAAGGTACCCCAAGGCTTTGGGATTCTGGTATCAATGTTTGCTTGTCGAAAGGGAGTGAAAAGGGGGTTGTGGCTCTAGTAGACAGAATTTGTCCGCCGGTTCTTCTTGCCTTGGAGCGGTGGTGGCTGAACGGAGGGAGCACCTCCGGGGTCCTACTAGCCAGTGGGGGGTTGCTGGCCGATGAGAGGTTGGTTGACCGGGGCTAGTAGGAGGCGGCACAAGAGGGGTCTTCCCCTTGTGGTCGGTGGCAAGAGAGAGGGAGGAGAGGAGGAGGGGATTAAACCCAATCAAATTAGGTTTTGATCTAAAATTGAATTAATTAATTTTTCTCCCAATTCTAAATCAATATATAGATTTCTAGATGGGTTTGATAAGCAAGACCAAACCCAACTCAATAAGCTTTAACTAAAACACAACCCATTAAGATCTTATTTCAGTTCAAAACCAAAACTCTTTTAATTAAAACCAAACCAATTTAATTTATAATTAAACCAAAGAGGGTCCAGCTCATCTTCAAAAGACGTGGCATATTCGTGCTTCCGTTCTGACAAATATATTTTCATATTTTCCCTTTATCTGCTCCAACCAGACTTAGTTTTTCTTGATCTAAGAATCAAATTCTCAAACTTATTTTAAGTCTTTCGGATAAACTCGTAATATGTGTGATCGAATAGATTTCTGATTATATTGGTTGTCCAGTGATCCAGCGGTAAGAACAGGGGACCCCCGTTCTGGGAAGTCAACGCCACGTGAAAGTCAAAAGGTCAAACGACCGAACGGAGAAGGGGAGATCGGTCGGCCGAATGGGGTCTCAGCGGAATCAGAAATAACCCGACGGGAAGTTGGGTCTCCGACGCTCATAAGGAACAGGGTCACCGGGCTGATCGAGAAGCCCACTCGACCAAAGACATAAAGTAGCAACACTGCGAACAATCCACAGAGCACACGATCGGGAATCTCCCGAGTGGACCAGCGCATACGACCGGCCAGATGTGAGGGAACCGCCGATCGGTCGGACGCTCGTATGGGGTAAAAGGAGAAAAGGACAAGGGAACATCTTCTGACAGCGGGTATGTTCGACGATTAGGCCATACGCAGGATCTTATGACAGAGGGTTCCACTGTCCCATCAGAGATGTGCTCGGACTGTAACAGTATGGTGTCAGGTAAGCTTTTCTGACAAGCCCATGCTGAGGTATGGGCTGAGGACACGTATTCGCCTCGGTATGTGTGCTTGAGCCCCTTCACAGCCCTATATAAGGAGCCTCACACTTCGCCAGAGGTATACATTCTCTAATATTGAGAGCCACTTCTTTGTTGTCCACTTGCCTGACTTGAGCGTCGGAGGGTCGTCGCCGGGAACCCCCTCCCGGCTCGACTTCCTTGCAGGTTCGCCGGAGGTCCACGCGACCGGTCGAAGATCTACGTCAACAGTTGGGAGAGCGTCACGTGCCCAGCGTCCGTTGGTTCATCGTTCAGACAGGATCAATTTGGCGCCGTTTGTGGGAACGCTCCTGCATTCGATCGGAAGCAATGGACGAAGCTGGACGACCGCACTCGGTGATGCTGTCCACAGAGGAGCTCGACGCTCTGATCGAGACAAGAGCAGCTAAGCTTGTGGAACAAAAATAGAAGGCACAAGCCGAGCGGATGGAGCAACAAGCGACGTCCGCATCGGGAGGCCGAGCGGAAGCACCCGCTGCCACGGTTCCGTTTTATCGGGCCCTATTCCGCACACCTTCGGAAGCCGCAGCAGTCAATCGTGATTGAGGATCTTCATCAGACGAAGTGCCCATACGAGACAACAGAAAAGGCAAGGCCCCCCGAGCGGACACCTCCCCCGAGCGGATCATCCGTCAATTCTCGGAGGCCATCTTACGGGACCCTCTGCCAAAGCACTATATGCCCCCGGCGATTGATGAATACAATGGAACCACCGACCCAGACGATCACCTGGGTAAGTTTGACAACACAGCCACCCTTTATCAATACACAGATGAAGTAAAGTGCCGAGTGTTCCTTACCACCCTCTCGGGATCGGCGCAACGGTGGTTTTGAAGGCTGCCGGACGGATCCATCACAAGTTTCAAGGACTTCCGCATGGCCTTCCTCCACCATTTTGCAAGCAGTCGGCATTATCAGAAGACTAGCGTGAGCCTATTTGCCATCAAGCAAGAACCCAGAGAGCCGCTCAGAGCTTATATCCAACGGTTCAACCGGGTGGCCATGGATATTCCAACGGCCACCTCAGAAACGATGATGAATGCGTTCACACAGGGCCTCGTGGACGGTGACTTCTTCTGTTCGCTCATTCGGAAGCCGCCCAGAGACTACGATCATATGTTGCACTGGGCCAACGAATACATCAATGTGGAGGAAGCCCAGGCGGCCCGACGAAAAGAAGTTTCAACTGAGCGGTCAACCCCTGCCGAGCGGAAGCCTCACACTGCTCATCAACCGCCCAGAGGACCGCGAGCTGAAGCAGCCCGCCCACAACAACAGGCAAGATCCCACGCCATTCAAGAGGTATCTGCCGAGCGGCCCAAACCAAAAAAGAAGGTATGGACCCCAATGTTTTGCTTATTCCACCGGACGGACACACATAATACAAGAGATTGCGGGAGCCTTCCCCTGATCGCCCACCCCGTGCCCCGGGGTGGCCACCGTCGATCACCATCATCCGATAGGAGACAACGACATCATGAGGCCGATCGGAGGATACCCGACAGGCGACAACATCAGTCTCCCGAATGGCATTACCCTCAAAGTCACGAGGACAATCCCCGGGTGTCTAGGGAGCGGCCTAGGCAGTCCGCTCGGGAAGAAGAAAACAGAAGTAACACATCCCGAGGCAAAATCAACATCATTGCTGGTGGGCCGACCGGAGGTGACTCCAACAGAGCAAGGAAGGCGAGCGTCAGGCAGCTTCAGATCCATGCGGTCGGCTGCAGCCAAGAACGGGCGAGCAGTCCTGAAATCAGTTTCGGGCCCAGGGACTTGGAAGGAGTCGAAGTGCCACACGACGATGCTCTCCTCATCAAAGCGGTAATAACTAACTACACTATTCATCGCGTTTTCATTGATACAGGAAGCTCGGTCAATATTATATTCAAAAAGGCCTTCGACCAACTACAAATAGATCGAGCCGAGCTGCTGCCCATGACAACCCCCTCTATGGGTTTACGGGCAATGAAGTTCTGCCGGTCGGACAGGTCCGACTGGTTATTTCGCTGGGGGAAGAGCCACTCAGAAGGACGTGGACTGCCAACTTCGTCGTGGTCGACTCCCCTTCAGCATACAATGTTATTTTGGGGTGACCGGCGCTCGGCGAGTTTAGAGCGGCCGTCTCTACCTTCCACCAGAAAATCAAGTTCCCCGTGGAAGATAAAGTGGGAGAAGTGTGAGGAGACCAGCTGGCAGCTCGGCGATGTTACGTCGAGATGGTCCGAGCCGAAGCCAATTCCGCTTGGAAGACGCCACGGATCGAGGTGAACGCTATAACCGAAAAATCACCTTCTTTGGTTTATGAAGAAAAAGAGGAAGTGCAGATTCACCCGACCCGAGCGGAGGCCACCACATTCATTGTGGCTGATCTGGAAGCAAGCCAGAAAGAGGAAGTGATCAACTGTCTCCAGAGAAACTATGATGTCTTCGTTTGGTCGACGCATGAGCTGCCCAGAATTTTGCCAAGTATAGCGCAGCATGAACTCCACGTCCGACAGGACTCTCGGCCGATGAAGCAAAGGAAGAGGGACTTCAGCGCCGAACAAAATGCCATCATCCGAGCGGAGGTCGAGAAGCTCCTGGAGGCCGGCCACATACGCGAGGTCCAGTTCCCGAGCTGGCTTGCGAACATGGTGCTAGTCTCCAAGCCGGGCAACAAGTGGAGAGTTTGCATTGATTTCCGGGATCTCAATAAAGCATGCCCAAAAGATTTTTATCCTCTACCCCGGATCGATCAACTGGTGGACTCCACAGCCGGCTGCGAGTTGATATGCATGCTCGACGCCTATCAGGGCTACCATCAAGTGTCGCTCGCCCAAGAAGATTAAGAGAAGGTCAGCTTCATTACAGCCGACGGCACTTACTGCTACAATGTGATGTCGTTCGGACTGAAGAACGCTGGAGCAACTTACCAGCGCCTGATGAACAGAGTGTTCAAGGAGCAGATCGGACGAAATTTGGAGGTATACGTGGATGATATTCTCATCAAGTCCATCCGGGCGGCTGATCTCTTTAAAGACATGGAGGAGACTTTTCGAACGCTGAGGAAGTATGGAGTTAAGCTGAATCCTCAGAAGTGTCTGTTCGGAGCAAAAGGCGGGCGTTTTTTGGGTTATATAGTGACCGAGCGGGGCATAGAGGCAAATCCCAGCAAGGTCAAAGCGCTGCAAGATATGCCGCCCTCAAGAAATCTAAGGGAAGTACAGTGCCTGACCGGTCGGATAACTGCGTTGTCCGGATTCATCTCCAAGAACGCCGATCGGAGCCTCCCGTTTTTCAAAATCTTGCGCAAAGCTACCAAGTTTCAGTGGGATGAAGAATGCGATCGGGCGTTTGAAGAACTGAAGACATATCTGAACTCTTTGTCAGTGCTAGCCAAGCCAGCTATGGGTGAGCCACTCTGTATTTACTTGTCTTCAACTGATCAAGCAGTAGGCTCGGCATTAGTGAGGACGAGCGGAGAAGAACCTGTGTATTTCTTAAGCCATATTTTAAAAGACGCTGAATCTCGCTACACTGGGCTTGAGAAGCTGGCTTTTGCTTTGGTCCTCGCCGCTCGGAGACTTCGCCCCTATTTCTTGGCACATACTATCAACCCAGAAGCGTCCGGACGGCTCATCAAATGAACCACGGAGTTGAGCGAATTCAACATTCAGTATCAACCCCGTTCGGCGATAAAGGCGCAGTCCTTGGCAGATTTTGTCACAGAAGTGCAAAAGCCAGAGCCCGAAGCTATGTGGAAAATATTTGTGGATGGATCGTCCACTAGGCTCGGGAGCGAAATTGGCGTGTTATTACTCTCTCCACAAGAAGAATGGATGCATCTATCCGTCCGGCTGGATTACAGAGCCACAAATAATGAGGCGGAGTATGAGGCCCTTATAGCCGGTTTACAGGCCGCCCGGCATGTTGGGGCCGGTCGGGTGACGATCCATTCAGATTCTCAGCTGGTCGCTCAGCAGCTCTCTGGCACTTTTGAGATTAACAACGCTCGGTTCAAGCTTTATGCTGAAGCCTTCGAAAAGCTCAAGGCCAACTTCAGAGAAGTCATTATCCAGAAGATACCTCGAGCGGAAAACCAGGCAGCAGATGAGTTAGCCAAACTTGCAAGTTCAATATCACCGGTCGTCATCCAGCAGCCAATTGAACAAGTATCTTTGGTGGCGCACGTCGACCGGATGGAAGGCCTCGCGTTTCCGAGCGATTGGAGGACAGCCATCATAGAGTTTCTGCGCTCGGGTGCGACACCGTCCGATCGGGAGGTAGCCCAACTATTAAGAAGGAGAGCCGGTCGGTTCACACTCATTGGAGACCAACTCTACAAGAAGGCTTTCTCCCGCCCGCTTTTGAAATGCTTGAGCTCGGAAGACGCGGCGTACATCCTCCAAGAAGTGCATCAAGGATCGTGTGGAGGGCATCCAGGCGGACGATCGCTGGCTAAGAAGATCCTGCTGGCCGGATACTTTTGGCCAACCCTGCATGCAGACGCCGCTCAGACCGTCGTGACGTGCCTTTCCTGCCAGAAGTATCACAACTTCTCCCACCGACCGGCGGAGGAAATGAAAGCTGCTACCGTATCCTGTCCGTTCGACCAATGGGGAATGGATATCGTGGGTCCATTTCCTATGGCGACCGGTCAGCGGGAGTTTCTACTAGTGGCGGTCGACTACTTTTCCAAATGGGTGGAGGCCGAGCCACTAGCCAAGATCACCAAGCAGATGGTCAAAAAAATTTTTTGGCAACATATAATCTGTCGGTTCGGCATCCCTCGCCGGCTAGTATCTGATAACGGACGACAGTTCGTAGGGAAGCAGCTCGAAGAATGGTGCGAAAGTTATGGCATCGAGCAACACTTTACTTTCGTGGCATATCCCCAGAGTAACGACCAAGCGGAAGTAGCCAATCAGGAGATTCTTCGCATTCTTCGGGCTCGGCTCGACCACATGGGAGGAAGCTGGGTGGACGAGCTGCCGAGCGTCTTATGGGCTGTCCGCACGACCCCAAAGGAAGGAACGGGCGTCACGCCATTCCATTTGGTGTATGACGGCGAAGCGGTGATCCCGGTTGAAGTTGGTGTCGAGTCCGTCCGGATCCAGAATTATGATGATGATAACGCCGAGCGGAGGAACATGGAGCTGGATTTGGTCGACGAGGAGCGAGCCAAGGCGTCCGTCCGGCTGATGGCGTATCGGCAAAGAATGAAGCAGAACTACAACCGGCGCGTGATCCCTAGAGCATTCCAAGTTGGCGACCTAGTCTGGAAGAAAGTAAAGCCGGTCGGGGACGTTGGAAAGCTGGAGGCTCCTTGGGCGGGCCTCTTCAGAGTCATTGAAAAGCTCCGCTTGGGTGCTTATTACTTGGAGGATGAAGACGGACGGCGGTTGGATAGACCATGGAGCGCAAATCATCTCCAGCCGTACCGAGCTGGGTGAGAGGTACGCTGATGTAATTCACTTTATGTATTTATTGGTCGCCTGTGTTCCTTTAATGCAGGAGGCAAAATGATACACGTATTTAGCAATCTTCTCCGAACGGCAGTGCTGAAATTAGCCTTAAAGGCCGTCGAGCTCCGACGTTAAATATCGAGAGTCGAGCCGCCGACATTAAATATCGAGAGTCGAGCCGCCGATTATAAACCCTCCGAGCGGAAGACCGTCGAGCTCCGACGTTAAAAATCGAGAGTTGAGCCGGCGACTATAAACCCTCCGAGCGGAAGACCGTCGAGCTCCGACGTTAAATATCGAGAGTCGAGCCGGCGACTATAAACCCTCCGAGAGAAAGATCGTCGAGCTCCGACGTTAAATATCGAGAGTCGAGCCGGCGACTATAAACCCTCCGAGTGGAAGACCGTCGAGCTCCGACGTTAAAAATCGAGAGTCGAGCCGGTGACTATAAACCCTCCGAGCGGAAGACCGTCGAGCTCCGACGTTAAAAATCGAGAGTCAAGTTGGCGACTATAAACCCTCCGAGCGGAAGACCGTCGAGCTCCGACGTTAAAAATCGAGAGTCGAGCCGGCCACTATAAACCCTCCGGCTGAACGAAGGCAATAAAGAGGACTTTGTGAGCAAGTACCCAAAAGTACTCGCCATCAATACCTTTCGACCGCCTATACACCCCGCTCGGCCAAACACCCAAAGGTACTTCAACATCCAGCGAACAACTTCTATTGAAGCAAGACATATTTAGCCGAGCGGAATAGCTATGCAAAATACGTCGTAAAAATCCCTTTCTAACACAAGAAAGGTGGGAGGAAAGGCAAATAACGAGGAGAATTGAGGGCACGAGCAACGGTAGCTGGTAATCCGAGCGGCCAACACACATCCTAATTGATAAATGAGGAAGCAAGCGAAAGGATAGTATTTAAGACATTGAGGCCGAGCGCCTGAATTACAAAAAGGATAGTTTTTGGCCGAGCGGCCGAATTATATATAAACTTCTATTCTAGATAATCGTAGAGGTCCTTCGGAATGTTGTCGAGGAGCGCCACTTGATCTGCAGCCGGGATGAGAGCGGAATCGGGAAGAAGACCCTTGGACTTCAAATATGTCGTGGTGGCGGTCATAGCAAGGTCGAAGGCAGTGTACATCCGTTCGCAGACTTTCTCTGAAAATTCAGCCGAACGGATGTAGTTTAGCCGCAGGGCTGCGACTCGGCCAGGCTCAGCATCTTGATATTCCTTAAATGCCTCTTGGGAGGCTACGAGGGACTCCTGTAGAGTTTTCAGCTCTTCCTTATGCTTATTTGCATCGGCCGAGCGGCCCGCCTTCTCTCCATCAAGCTGCTCCATCAGCTCTTTCACTTTCTGCTCCAGGCCACGAGCCTCTACATTCTTCTTCTCCAGATCGGAGAGAGCTGTCTTCTTCCGCTCGGTCGCCAGACTTATCTTGCGATCCAAGGATTTATTTAGGCGATCAAGTTCGGCCAGATTATGAGCCTGGTCGGCCGTCTTCTTCCGTTCGGCCTCCAAAAGATTTTGAGTCTTTTTGAGCTCCTTCTGCAACTCGGCATACGATGGGCCTTGGGAAGGAGCGCCGCTCGAACTCCGCAGCCTTTTGAGCTCCTCGTCCACCATGGCGAGCCGATTGGAGACAGCAATCTCCTCCACCCATCTCTGGCACAAACGAAAATTATTAAGAGCCGATCGGAAAGAATGCGTAAAAAGCTTAGGAAGAAAATGCACTTACCCCAGTGGCATGTTGCATGTGGCTATTGGCCAAGTTGCTGAGTGGAATAATCGCCACACGCGCCCGGACGTCAGCCCACATTTCGGCTAGAGGCCCCTTCAAGGTGATCGTGTGCTCGGGCGCGGTAGGCCGATCGGCTTTGGGCATTAATTCCTCGGTGGGGAGATGCAAGGAGACCCGGACGGTGCGGCGCCGACCGGGGGTCGTCTGGGCGGAAGCCGGAGAAGGATCGGAAGCCGGCGCAGAAAACTGGGACAAAATTGTAGAACGATGGACTTGGCGGGGAGCGGGCGGAAGGACGCCTACTGGAACTGCCTAAAGAGGGTCCGCAGACGCGTCAAGTTGGGAGGGAGTCCGATCGGACGAAATCGCCTCGATCTCTGGAGCTTTTCCACCAGCGACTGCGGTGGTCCGTTCGAACGGCTGGACAGCGGATGTGGCCGACCGAAGGGGAGTCTCCACTCGGCGCCGCTTTAGTCGAAGAGGCCGCTCTTCTTCTTGAGCAGAGCCTTCCTCCCGGACGGAAGGCTCTTGGCTAACAGTTGCTCCCGCCGCCTGCCCTGGGAGAGAAACCTGAGCGGCCGACCCTTGTTCAGTGGCACTCTCTCCCTCATGCGAGCCGACCGGCTCAATGCCGCGTGCTTCCATCTCCTTAGCAGCTGCGGCATCGAGCGCCGCTGCTTTTCTCTTCAAAATACCAGCCATCACCGACTCCATGACAATATTAGCTACAAGGGAAAAGGAGAAAATCAGTTAGCAATCAAGGCAAAGGTACGAGTAAAATTCTTACCGAAGCCGCTCAGGAGGGGGGTTCTGATCGGGCTCAAGCCGAATATGTACATAACCCCTTTCGGAAGGAATTTGTTGATGTCGACCTTCAGACCGGCTAACATATTGGCGGCGTGAAGATAGTCCGGCCGGGTCTTGAACCTTTTGAGTTCTGGGGAAAGAGGATGTCCGACCTGCCATTGCGTTCGGAAGGTGGCCCGCTCGGGAAGGCGAATATAAAAGTAGAATTCTTTCCAATGCTTATTGGAAGAAGGTAGTTTATAGAAGAAAACTAAACCGGGCCGAGCCTGGAACATGTAAGTGCCCGGCTCATATTGTTTGGGGTAGTAGAAATAATAGAAAACCTCCAGTCGGAGGGGAATGTTATGGATTTTGAATAGGACAACGACACCGCATAGAAGGCGGAAAGTGTTGGGAACTAGGCTTCCGAGCGGGACGCCGAAAAAATTGCAGACGTCAATGATAAAGGGATGAATTGGAAATCGCAGACCGGCTGTGAACTGGTCGCGGAAAACACAAAAAGCTCCGCGCCGCGGTTTGTGTGGCCGAGCAGAAGGAGTGGGTAAGATAAGTTCGAGGTCGGAAGGAATCTCAAAATTATCTATCAGAATATCGACTTCGCGCCGATCGAAGCGAGACTCCATGGTAGTATACCATGGGCCTAGGGCTTGGTCCTGAAGTTGGGAAGAGCTGGCCATTGTCCGAGCAGACGAAACCAAAAAAGACGAAAGAGGATAAAAGGAAGAAGATGGTAACGAAACAGTACCCCGAGGACCAGAACTTGGGAAAGAAATGCAAAGAAAACCACAGGAACCAAAGATAGAGCAGAGGAAGAGCCTTACAGAGAAGAAGGAGGATCGAAGAAAGAACGCCGGAGATCGTTGGAGAACAGAAGAACAGGGTCGCCTGAGCACTGAAATGCTGGAGCTTCTGGGCACGCGAAAGTCGAAATGCGGCGAAGACGGAGAAAGCGAAGGCCTTATAGGGCTGAGCCCGAGCGACCTCCACCGTTGGATGCAGGTCACAAGAACCAAAGCACGCATCGGGCTGTCAGTTTCAAATCGCCTCGGTTTCGTCGCCTGCGACACCGCCGCCGTACGCTGACGGCAGCAATGCCACGTGACATTCCGCCACGAGAGAGCATTTAATAAGAGCCTTATCGTGGCGCAGAGCGCGTGCTTGGCCTTAATGACGGAGATTGGCGCAACTTTCGAGGAGATCCGGGGGATGGTGGCGTTGACTGAGGCCGCAGTCACTACCACATCTGCCGAGCGGAGGATGGTTTCTTGGAAGAGCCGCTCGGCGAAACAATCGTCCAGTCAGTCGGACTAATTGCCTCCTTCGACTAGACTTAAAGGGGAGGCAAGTGATCCGGCGGTAAGAACAGGGGACCCCCGTTCCGGGAAGTCAACGCCACGTGGAAGTCAAAAGGTCAAACGGCCGACCGGAGAAGGGGAGACCAGTCGGCCGAATGGGGTCTCAGCGGAATCAGAAATAACCCGACGGGAAGTTGGGTCTCCGACGCTCATAAGGAACAGGGTCACCGGGCTGATCGAGAAGCCCGCTCGGCCAAAGACATAAAGTAGCAACACTGCGAACAATCCACAGAGCACACGATCGGGAATCTCCCGAGTGGACCAGCGCATACGACCGGCCGGATGTGAGGGAACCGCCGATCGGCCGGGCGCTTGGTATGGGGTAAAAGGAGAAAATGACAAGGGAACATCTTCTGACAGCGGGTATGTTCGACGATTAGGCCATACGCAGGATCTTATGACAGAGGGTTCCGCTGTCCCATCAGAGATGTGCTGGGACTGTAGCAGTATGGTATCAGGTAAGCTTTTCTGACAAGCTCATGCTGAGGTATGGGCTGAGGACACGTATTCGCCTTGGTATGTGTGCTTGAGCCCCTTTACAGCCCTATATAAGGAGCCTCACACTTCGCCAGAGGTATGCATTCTCTAATATTGAGAGTCACTTCTTTGTTGTCCACTTGCCTGACTTGAGCATCGGAGGGTCGTCGCCGGGAACCCCCTCCCGGCCCGACTTCCTTGCAGGTTCACCGGAGGTCCATGCGACCAGTCGAAGATCTACGTCAGCAGTTGGGAGAGCGTCACGTGCCCAGCGTCCGTTGGTTCATCGTTCAGACAGGATCAGTCCATAATTAACCATTAATTATGGATCGATCATGAGTAACACCTAGTACTACATCATAAACCCCAATTGATTGAAAAATCATACGGTTGATTCCAAAATCACTTCTGAACCTTTTAGCAACTACAGTGACTTGTGCCTCGTTTCTTTCACTCGTCTTATACCCACTTGATTTATAACATGGTCTATGTGTCTATCCCCACTAGGTTGACTATGTCACACCTAACCCAAGTAATATTTTCTCATCTTGTAAATTTAAATTACTTGTTTATGTGTCCATGAGTACCGTACTCTTAACATATGTTGTTTTGGTCAAAGACTTTGAGTGACAATTTTGACGAGTGGTCATAGGATATATGTCTCATCGTAAGGAATGACGAATCCTCTATGGGCTATCCAAATACCTTAAGATAGTTTGACTTATATCTAATCATTCTGGTGTCACACCTCCAAGGAGATGTTTACTTAGATGTCAAAGTATAAGTCTCCATGACCAAGGTGACTTGAATACCTCCAGTCAAATGAAACTTGCACTTAAGGTACAATAAGGGGTTCATCGACATATCCATATATGTAAAAAATCATATAACGTCTTACAACAGGTCAGACGTCTTACAGCAGGTCACTCTAATAAACTAGTTGTCATAACTAATATTCATGTTTAACTCTCGACATTCTAATGTCTCCAATCAGTAAGGAATAACTGCTTAGTTAGACCAAGGAGTATAACTCATGCTAGTATCACAAAATCAATGATATCTAAATATATCAATTTGTTGACTAAGCAATATTTCAATACTAGTTGCAATCCAATTATAAGTCCTCTTATGCTATGAATAGTATTCTGGAGATTCAATATTATGATCTAATCAAACACACATAGAATGTACACTTAAATAGTGAATATTTATTTATCTAATAAATAGTATAAATCATAAGGTGATTGCCTTAGGACATCTCTTAAATATAACAGTCGAGTCACTAGGTCGAGCCACTTTGAGCCATCAAGTCACTTCGAGTTGAGTCGCCTCTTGGCTAAGTTACCACTTGGCTGAGTCACCTCTTGGCTAAAGTCAATACGCCAAGACATTCAAAGTTGTTGAGTCACTTCAAGCCAAGTCACCTCTTGGGTGAGTCACCACTTAGCCGAGTCACCTCTTAGTTGAGTCACCAAGTCAAGTCATTCCAAGCTACTAAGCCAAGTCACTAGGATGAGCCACTTTGAGCCGTCGAATCACTTTGAGTCAAGTTACCTCTTGCCCGAGTCACTAGGTCAACCCACTCTAAGTTATTGAGTCACTCTGAGCTGAATCACCTCTTAGCAAGTCCCATATAATCGAGTTACCACTTGGTCGACTCACCAAGCTACAAGTCAGCCTGAGCTATTGAGCCAATCCAATTTGCCGAGTCACTTCGAGCTAAGTTACTCTTTGCTGAGCCACTAGGGCGAGTAACTCTAAGCTAAGTCACTTTTAGCAAGTTGAGTTCTTTTAGTTGAGTCCTCTACTCTAATTAAGTTATCCTCTCCAAGCTCAACAGACTAGAAATAGGCATGAACCATGATCCTTACGTAGTCTTTCCATGATCATAGTTGATATTAATGGGAGATTAATGAAAAATAAGTATTCTTGTTGTAAAAGTAATAGAATAACCACTAGAGAGAGAGGATGAGAAGAGGCAAAAGAGGGAATCCTTGTTACTTCTTGCCAAAATCATGTTTACAACTCCCTATTTATAGGGTGAGTCGATACATTCAATATTAAGCTAAATACATTTGATCAAATCAAAGAGTCATATACATTGCATTGGTAAGATATATTCATCTTGCATTGGTAAGATACATTCATCTTACACTTTGGATACATTCACTCGATTCATTGGATGTTGAAGATAGATTCAAATTTATGGCATCCATATACATTCATAAAACTCCCCCTTGGATGTCATTTATGATACTGCCTCATTAAAAATCTTACCAGGAAAATCCAGTGGGAAAACCATGGTGAAGGAAAAAAGAGTACGGTATAATTACTTCCCCTCTTTATCATATCTCTTTAGATCTTTCAATTTCCCCATCCCAATGTTATGCACTAGTATTTCAAATGTCGAAGTAGGAAAAATCTTTGTAAATAAATCGGTCAAATTATCTTATGAATGAATTTGTTGAACATCGATATCACCTCTCTTCTCGAGATCATGCGTCAAGAATTTTGGTGATATGTGTTTCATTTGGTCGCCTTTAATATAGACTTCCTTTAGTTGAGCAATGCATGTAGCATTATCCTCATATAATGTTGTTGGGACATTCTTATTTAAGGGTAAATCAGATGCCTCTCAAATGTTATATATTATAGATCTCAACCATACACATTCCCGACATGCCTCATGAATTGCTATGATCTTCGAATGATTAAAAGATGTGGCATTAATTGTTTGCTTCATAGATCTCCAAGATATACTATGCCATTACATGTGAATACATACTCGTTTGAGATCTATCATTATGAGGGTCAGATAAATAACCAGCATTAGCATACCCAATCAATTCCGCTTCAAGTGTACGAGGATAATATAATCTCATATCTATCATACCTTGAAAATATCAAAATATATGTTTAATTCCATTCAGTATCTTCTTGTTAGAAAAGAACTATATCTTGCTAATAAATTTATAGCAAATATTATATCGGGTCTTGTATGACTGGCAAGATACATTAGTATGTAGGATTGTAGACGTGCTAGGGGGGGGGGGTGAATAGCACGTGTTGCTTTTTTCACTCATTTAGGAAAACACACAGAATACGCAGTGGAATAAAGAATGAAAAGACAAGCAACGCTAACAAGCTTTCTTTTACTTGGTTCGGAGCCTGTGACGACTCCTACTCTAAGGCCCGCGATCGTTGATCACTTTTATTAGACAATCACTATAGATTCAGAAATTGAGTACAAGTACAAATATGCAGCTTACAAGTATTGCTTAAAATTAAACTTGTTACCGACAATTTGGAGAAATAGAACTTCTAGCTTGATCATCGTCGAAGCAACGTTTAGACGTTATCGGAGTGTGCTCAAGAGCTCAAGTTGTTCTTCAAGAATTATTTTCGAAGCACCTGGTCAATCCCTCCTTTTATAGTCGAGCTTGATCTAATCTAGATCCCCAGATCTCGAGATCAGGTTTGACCCACCGTCGATCGGTCGACCAATCCTCCTAATCGGTCGACCGATCTTGACTGAATCAGTCCGCCTTCTGATTCTTCTGCTCAGATATACTTTCTTCGTTCGGTCGACCAATCCTGCCGTTCGATCGACCGATCCCCAGCACATCTAGTCCGATCAACTCGGTTCAACCACGTCACCGCTTATCCCCGGTTCGGTCTGTTGGTGCAATATTCCCTAGGTCAAGGTTGACCTATTTGACTGGGCTTGAAGTGAGTCAAGCTCGAGTCTTGATGATTTGGTTTCGATGTTTGACAATACTTGTAGACAACACATGAACATTGCAGGTACAATTGTTCATGTGGGGAGATTGTGAAGGAGAGTCAAGTAGGTCAAGGTTACCTGGATACTTGACTGAAAAACCTAGTGAGTGAAGCTAGGTGAAAGTCCTGGTGAGTGAAGCCAGGCAGAAGGAAATCCTAGTGAGTGAAGCTAGGTGAAAGTCCTGGTGAGTAAAGCCAGGCAGAAAAGAAATCCTAGTGAGTGAAGCTAGGTGAAAGTCCTGGTGAGTGAAGCCAGACAGAAGGAAATCCTAGTGAGTGAAGATAGGTGAAAGTCCTGGTGAGTGAAGCCAGGCAGAAGAGAAATCCTAGTGAGTGAAGCTAGGCAGAAGGGAAGTCCTGGTGAGTGAAGCTAGGCACGGGGAAATCCAGATGGGTCAAGGTTGACCAGACATCTGGTGAAAGTCCAAGTAGGTCAAAGGGATTGACCGGATACTTGGCAAGAGGAGAAAAGTCTAAGTGGGTCAAAAGGATTGACCAGACACTTGGTGAGAGAGTCCTAGCTGGTCAAGGGTGACCGGATGCTAGGTTTTATGTACCAACAAGTCATGGTTGACTGGATGTTGATTTAGGGGGCTTTGGATTTACTTTTGGGCAAAAACCAAGATTTGAATTGATCAGCCGATCGATCCAACAGATCTGGAGTCCGAAGAAGAAGTACAAGAAGAAGCTTCATCTTCAAAGGGATGCAATGAAGAGGGCAAGGAGGGAGCATACTCCTTGTTCCATGTACAAGATGAAGATGAAGAAATCTCCACCTCTAGGATTGAGGGGGAGCAACTTTTGGTGACACCGGATCAAGTAGAAGGAGAAGTCTCCACATCCGGGTCAAGAAGAGAAGAGGATGAAGAAGCTTCCACCTCCACAAATCAAGACATATCTATTGGAGGAGAATCATCATCGGATCAAGAGGAAGCCTCCGCATCCGGATCCAAAGGAGAAGAAGCCATCCCTACACAAGAAGGTATAAATAGTTCATTTAATAATAAAAATCATATCATATGCTTTGAATGTAGGGAACATGGACATTACAAGAGCAAATGCCCTAAATTGGTCAAGAAGAAGGGCCAAGTGGCATAAAAGGGCAAGGAGAAGCCTAAGGAGACCAGTCCCAGAACAAAGAAGAGCAAGGAGCACATTGTGTGCTTCTCTTGCAATCAAAAGGGGCATTACCGAAGTCAATGTCCTAAGGGGAAGAAAGTGGTCAAGGCTCAAGGAGGAAGCACAATTCAAGGGGGAGCCTCCAAGGTAAAAAGGAAGGTATCGTTCATTGAACCTACCCCCTTTAATAATGGTAAAAAGCATGATAGTTCTAATATATATCATTTTAATGTTATTTACCATGAAAATAGAAGGCATGATAAGATTAAGGAAAATCATGTAGCTTATCATGCTAAAACCTCTCAACCTAGGCCTAGAAAGGTAGATAGGAATTTAGGCAAGAACCCTAAGGATTCTAGGTATTTGCCTAAGAAGAAGAAAAATCAAGGTTTTAGTGAAAAACCCTATGGTGAAGAATTATGGAAGGAAAATCAAGTCTTGAGGTCAAGACTTGACAAATTAGAGAGGACTCTTCGAAAAATAACAAATATGACACAAGGGTCCAAGAGTCAAAATCTAGGTTTAGGACAACAAGGGTCATCCAAGGGTCATAGAGGTTTGGGATACAAACCTAAAACTAAAAAGGATGTACCTACTTATCATAGAGTTTCATATAGTTATGGAACAAACCCTAGGTCTAGTGGTCAAGTAAAGAATACTAGGGAGGTCATCCCTAAGAGTATTTTTACAACAAATGTGACTAAGACTTCTAAGAAGTCCAAGAAAGTCATAAAGAAGGTCACAAGGGAAGCAATTCCTAGGGTTGACCTAGAAAATGTGACAAAGGCTTCTAAGAAGCCAAACAAGGTCACTAGGAAGATATCTAGGGAGGTTGTCCCTAGTGAGTACCTAGAGCATCCAAGGAGCACCAATAGGTTTTGGGTTCCTAGGAGCATCTTCTCTACCCCATAGGTGGGTGAGAGAGTGTCAACTCTAAGTGAAAGGGTAGTTAACCTAATCATGTTGAAATTGACACTCAAGGAGCATTTTCAAGGTTTTTATTAACCTTTGAAAATGAAATAGATATATCATTTACTCTTTGGAAGAGTAAAATGTGCCAAATTTTGGAAATAGTGATTTTAATCTTAATTGGCACAATTTAGGAAAATCATAAGAACTACCAAGTTGGGAGTTTGGTATGTTCTTAAGAGATTAAAGGTAATCCGGGCCTTAATTTAAAGTGCTACTCTTGTGGAAAAATGAAATATGCCAACACTCGAGGAATATGATTAATTTTAATTGGCATAAATTGATCAAGAGAATTAGAAATGCCAATTTAGACTTTGGCATTGTCTTGAAGCACTTTGGGCAATCTAGGTTAGATTTAAAATTAGCTATGGGGTTAAGAGTACTTAGGTAGGTAATCTAGGTATTTTATCTATGCTAACTTGTCATGCTTTGTTTGCCCATCAAATGCCATGACATCATATTTATTTATTTGTGTTTGCACTCATGCCTTATTATGAAAAACACAAAAATATCATGTCATATCATCCATACTTCATATAGTTATAAGAAATTTTCTTTTGAAAATTATTTCATTTTGATGTATGTCATAACATCATCATGCATCATTTGAATTCCTTGTTTATTAAGGACTAATGGTATTAATTAACAAGTAACATCCTTGATGGATGTTTAGTATTCAAAAATGGCTAGATAGATATGCATGATCCCTAGATTAGGGCAAAACCAAACTTTACATCTCACAAAGACCCATAAGGTGACTTGTATGTGGTTTAGTGCACATTAGATACAAGTGAGATGTTAGGATGAAGAACAAAACTCAAGATGTTGATTTAATGCATTCTTTTGAGTTCTAAGTTCATCAAAACAGATAGGTATGTGTTTTCCCATCATTGGGAAAGCTAATGTACAAGTCATGTTCATTAAGCCCAAGGAACATGGTGGGATATTGGTTTTGAAAATCATTTTAAAATGCTTTTGCCAAACCTTGATGAAGATTATCCTTTGATAGTAATCACCATTGAATAGTTAGACACAAACTTGAAGAAAACACTAAAGTTTTTACAAGTTTTCAAGTTTGTGTCCATCTTTGAAAATATGATGTATTTTCTTAGAAAACTATTTTTCCATGATAATATATGCCCTAAATAATTCCTACACAAATTTTCATGATTTTTGAAATTTTGTAGAATTTTCTAGGGATTTCTGAAGTTGACTGAAATGAAATTTCAGCAACTATCAGACTTCAATCGATCACCCAATCGATTGAAGGGTCTCAATCGATCAAGCGATCGATTGAGGGCAGGCTTCTCGCGAACAGAAGCCATTTAGATCGATCCACCGATTGATCCAGCCCTTCTGAATCGATCAGTGGATCGATTCAAGAAGGTTCAATCGATTGGAACCCAACTCCAATCGATCGAAGATGCTGATTTTGGCTGGGAAAGCTTATTTTCAGCATTTTGAACCTATTTTAGTCTAGGAAACCACTCCTAAACCCTCAAAATACATTTGTATACACAAAAATAGTGTTTTCATGTTGAAAACAAGAATGGATTGGTTGAGGAAGACTAAATTGAAGTTTAGGGTGAGGTTTGCTTCAAATTTTGAATATTTGAACCTCAAACCTTCTAAATTTGGGTTTCCTAAAGGTTTAGGGATTCCAAGTCATTGTTGGTGCAATGACAGAAGGTACGACCATGTCTTTAGGGAGGGTTACTCTTTAAGGATATGAAAATTATTTTTCATACACCTTGGGAGGTGGTTAACCTTCTTTTAGAGAAAATGTTCAAGGTTGGGCATTGAAATTAATGGGGAGTGGATATCCTCATTGTTTAAGTGGAGTTTGCTCATGGATGAGCATTTAAAAAAAAATGAAGGGTATGAGATCTTTATTATCGTGTTGATCACAACGAGTGAAGTTGTGAACAACGATAAGCAACTCTTCAGGGGGAGAGGTGGTGGTTGATGTGTGCCCAAAGATGGGGGCATGTTTATGATGTGTGCCAATAGAGGGAGAATGCATGGTTAAGTTAGGCCTCCAGTACCTAAAGGGGGAGTTTGCCCTCTAGAAAAGGAGAAGAATGGAGGGAACCATCATTCAGATATTGGCATGAAGGGAGTTGAGGCTATGGGATTAGCCTAATTTCCTAACTTAACATGTGGTATTGTCAAACATAAAAAAGGGGGAGATTGTTGGTGCAATATTCCCTAGGTCAAGGTTGACCTATTTGACTGGGCTTGAAGTGAGTCAAGCTCGAGTCTTGATGATTTGGTTTCGATGTTTGACAATACTTGTAGACAACACATGAACATTGCAGGTGCAATTATTCATGTGGGGAGATTGTGAAGGAGAGTCAAGTAGGTCAAGGTTGACTAGATACTTGATTGAAAATCCTAGTGAGTGAAGCTAGGTGAAAGTCCTGGTGAGTGAAGCCAGGCAGAAGGAAATCCTAGTGAGTGAAGCTAGGTGAAAGTCCTGGTGAGTGAAGCCAGGCAGAAGAGAAATCCTATTGAGTGAAGCTAGGTGAAAGTCCTGGTGAGTGAAGCCAGACAGAAGAGAAATCCTAGTGAGTGAAGCTAGGTGAAAGTACTGGTGAGTGAAGCCAGGCAGAAGAGAAATCCTAGTGAGTGAAGCTAGGCAGAAGGGAAGTCCTGGTGAGTGAAGCCAGGCAGAAGAGAAATCCTAGTGAGTGAAGCTAGGCAGAAGGGAAGTCCTGGTGAGTGAAGCTAGGCACGGGGAAATCCAGATGGGTCAAGGTTGACCAGACATCTGGTGAAAGTCCAAGTAGGTCAAAGGGATTGACCGGATACTTGGCAAGAGGAGAAAAATCCAAGTGGGTCAAAGGGATTGACCAGACACTTGGTGAGAGAGTCCTAGCTGGTCAAGGGTGACCGGATGCTAGGTTTTATGTACCAACAAGTCATGGTTGACTGAATGTTGGTTTAGGGGGCTTTGGATTTGCTTTTGGGCAAAAACCAAGATCTGGATTGATCAGCCGATCGATCCAGAAGATCTGGATCGATCAGCCGATCGATTGGATCATGCCCAATCGATCGAGTGATCGATCGGGTGAGTCCCCACGAGCATAACCCCTTTGGATCGATCCGTGGATCGATCAAGAGGTCCCAATCGATTAGTGGATCGATTGGGAGCTACTGTTTGTGCACGATAACCCCTGGATCGATAAGCCGATCGATCCAGGCTATTCCAGAGAGCACAGAGGCACTCTGGATCGATCGGTTGATCGATCCAAAGCCTCCCCGATCGATTGGGAGCAATCCAATCGATCGGGATCTGACCGTTGGCGTCGTATTTAGTTGCAGGCGAGCGTTTCCTTCAGTAGTGCTTACACGATTCATCTCCGATCTTCACCAGCGACTCCACAGCTCTCTCTCAAGTTCAGATCGCCAGTTCTTGAAGATTCTTGGAGTTTCTTCCAAGTCAAGAGGCGGATCAAAAGCAAGAAGAGAAGTTAGGGTTATGGTTTATTGTAAGCTTTTGCTTGTATTTCATATCCTTTCCTTTCTTCTTGTATTGAGAGTTTGTAAAGGCTTCTTCGCCTTCGGTAGTTACCGTAGAGGAGTGTGTTTCATAGTGGAGGGTGCGTGAGTGTGTGGATCCTTGGATTCGTCACCTCTTGTGAGGTGGATACCAAGTAAAATCTATTTGTTAGCGTTGTATTTTGTTTCTTGTACATTTTCGCTGCACATCTTTGAAGAAACAAGCAACGCCAACCACGAAGCACGCGACGAGCTATTCACCCCCCCCCTCTAGCTACTTTTCGGTCACAACACGGTCGACCGGCCTTGAGGTTCGGTCGACCAATCCCTCGGTCAAACTCGATCTACTCGCTAGAACTCTGCTATGTTTTCTTGGAGGTTTGGTCGATCGATCCCCAGGTTCGATCGACTGATCCAGGCTGAACATCAACCTGCAAAATCATTAGTCTTCCTGCAAAACAGAGTTAACACATAGCAGATAATATGTAAATAAATAACTTTGACAACGTTCAAACTATCCGGTTCTAACTTCGGATTTCCTCTAAAAATCCTAGGTTGAACTGACGTCTACTGTTCCCTCACAGGGGAACTCGTTCTCACCTACTTCTCTCAGAAGAAGTTACTTGTTGCCAGACAAGTCCTCCAGATCGACTAGACTTTTGGTCAGCGCCCGATGCTTCTAGTCTTCATGTTGGATGTCCGTTCCTTGACCCACTCAGACTTCCACTTGATCCGCGACCACCAGGATTTCAACCTAGAGTTCTCGACTCTAGGATTTTGCTTGAAGTGTTTGACCCGTCAAGACTTTCCGCCTAGGGTTACCCCCCCCCCCAAGACTTAGGGTTTTCCACCTGCTTAACCGACTTTTCCACACCTAGGGTTACCACCCCCTAGGACCTAGGGTTACCACCCTAGGGTTTTCCACTTGCGTAGAATCCACTAAGACTTTTGCCTAAGAACACTTAGGACTTTTCCTGCAAGCTCAATCAATCTTGTTAGATAACAAGACAACTTAATTTTAGACCCTTTGACATAATCAAAACCTAGGTTCGATCGTCTGATGCTTCCCGTATCAACATAGTGCTCTAATAGTACTATGATATGGTACTTCAGGACTAATAAGTTCTTCGTCATTCATTTAAGGTTGAAATGGATCCTTATTTAAATTAAGAGACCTTACGACCATTGGGCTACTCAATAGATATATTTTATTTATATAAAATATCTGTATCATCTTTGATGTATAAGCAGTTTGATGGATAAATATTTCATTTTCAAGGTGCTCAATCTGCAAATTAAGATAGAGTTTTGTTTTTCCGAGATCTTTCATCTCAAACTCTTTCTTTAGTTAATCTACCATTTAAAATAGTGCATCAGTAGTACCAATAATATTTAGGTCATCAACAAATACTGCGATTATAACAAATTTAGATCTAGATCTCTTAATATATGGGATCATTTAGATATCCCTTTTTCAATAGATATTCACTAAGACGTTTATACCACATACATCCAAATTGTTTCAATCCATGCAGAGATCTACATAACTTAATCGAGTATAATTCTCGGTGACCTAAATCATATGCCTCTAGTAGTTTGAATCCTTCAGGGAGTTTCATGTATATGTCATTATCAAGTGAGTCATACAAATAGGTTGTAACGACATCCATTAATCACATTTCTAATCTTTCATTGATTATCAAACTTAACAAATATCGAAATGTTGTTGCATCCACCATAGGAGAATATGTCTCCTCATAATCAATTTTAGGTCTCTGAGAGAAACCTTGAGCAACAAGTCATGCCTAACAATCTCATTTTTCTCATTTCATTTGCGTACAAATATGTATTTATAACCAATTAATTTTTCACCTTTTGGTGTACAAACTACAGGTCCAAAAACTTTATGTTTTGCGAGTGAATTCAATTCTACATCAATTGCATCTTTCCATTGAGGCCAATCATTTATTTTTTAGCATTTATTAACAGACTTTCGTTCATGATCATCATCATCTTTCACAATATTGCATGCAATATGATATGCAAAAATATCATCGACGTCGATTCCATCTTTTTCCAATTATAATATAATTTATAGAGATCTCTTGATTATTAGGTACATGAGATTCTTCTGGAATCATGTTATCAATTACTAGAAACTCTTTCGGAGTTATTACTTTCACGTTTTGAGTTTTTGATTATTTTCTTTTATGAGAACTTTTATCTTTGGAATCGATAGGTGTACCATGTTTCACTTGTAGTTTATGCTCATTTGCAATTTTATATTGTCCTTCAGGAACATCAATTCTGATTAAAGCATTAGCAGATGAAATACATGATTTTATCACTTTCTTTGGGTCAGTAAATGCATCTGACACTTGATTGGCTAAATTTTACAAGTGAATAATCTTTTGAACTTCCAATTCACTTTGCTTTGTTCGAGCATCAAAATGAGATAATGATAACTCATGCCAGATAATTTTCTTTTCCAACTACTTATTTTCCCCTTTTAACTTTGGAAATGTCATTTCATCAAATTGACAATCGGTAAAATGTGTCATAAATAAATCTTTTGTTAATGGTTCTAGATATTTAGCAATAAATGAAGATTTATATCCAACATAAATTCTCAACCATCTTTGAGGACCCATCTTAGTGCACTGTGGTGGAGCAATTGGCACATAAACCGCACATCCAAAAATTCTTAGATGGAAAATATTTGGTTCCTGACCAATAACTAATTGTAAAGGGGAAACCTCATGACAACTCGTGGGTCTGATGCGGATTAGTGCAACTGCATATAGAATAGCATGTCCCCAAGTAGAAATTGGAAGTTGTCTTCAATAGAAAAGGTGTTGCAATAAATTGAAGATGTTTTATTAATGACTCTGAGAGGTCATTTTGTATGTAAACATGTACTACAGGATGCTTCGTATTTATTCCAATGGAAATATAATAATCATTAAAAGCATGAGAAGTAAATCTCTGACATTATCGAGATGAATGACTTTAATTGGATAATCCGAGAAATGAGCTCGTAATCGAATAATTTGTGCAAGCAACCTTGTAAATGCTTGATTACAAATCAATAATAAACACACTTGTGACCATCTTATTGATCCGTTAATTAATATCATAAAATATCTGAATGTTCCACAAGGTGGATGTATGGGCCTATATATATCGCCTTGAATTCGTTCTAAAAACATTAAGGACTCTGACTTAATCTTAGTTATTGATGACCTTATTATTAACTTCCCTTGTAAGCAAGCAGCGTATGAAATTTCATTAGAAAGAAAAAATTTCTGATTTTTCAATGAATGCCCACATGAACTTTTAATGATTCGTCGCATCATTATAGATCCAGGATGCCCCAATCGATCATGTCATGTCGTGAAATTATTTTGCTCAAGAAACTTCTAGTTTGCAAGGGCATATACTTCAATGATACATATATTTGTATAGTATAACCCAGATGATACCGTGGTTAATTTTTCTAATATAATTTTCATACCGAAGATAATATTTGTAATGTATAAATATTTTGTATTATCTTCATCTGCAGTCTCGACGTGATATCCATTTCGACGAATATCTTTAAAACTCAATATATTTCTTTGGGATTTAGGGGAATATAAAACGTAATCGATAAAAATTTTATTTCTTTGGATAAAAGGATGCTAACTCTTCCAGAACCTTCAATCATTTTTATACTACCATGCACATATAATATGTACACTTGTATCATTTATTACCAAAGAGATAAGGAATTTCTTATCCTAAGAATAGTGTGTGACGCACTATCTACAAGACATGTTTTGTCATCATTAATGGAGAGTTCACTTTTAGGAAACTCCATTTTTTTTTTTTTTGAGATTTGGTAAATCTAATAAATAAAATAAGAATGATATAAAATATATTATTGTTTACCAACCAAAGTAATACTTTTGAATATTAGGGACTCTAGCTTTCTTCTCCCAATAACAACCTTCTTTCTTTGTCAGAGTCTCGTGCTAATAACATATTATAAAAGCAACAGAATAACCACTAGAGAGAAGACATGAGGAGAGGGAAAAGAGAGAATCCTTGTTACCTTTGGCCAAAATGATATTTACAATTCCCTATTTATAGGGTGAGTAGATACATTCAACATTAAAGTTAAATACATTTGAACAAATCAAAGAGTTATATACATTACGTTGGTAAAATATATTCATCTAACATTGATAAGATATATTCATCTTACACTTTGGATATGCTCACTTGATTCATTGGATATTGAAGATAGCTTCAAATTTATGGCATTCACATACCTTCATAATAACCCTCACTTTTTTATGATTTTCACATGTTTCTTTCTTCTCTTAAGCATATAAATATCGACGGCACAATCTCTCTTTTTTGTTTTTTTTTTTTGGCTCTCTCTCTCTCTCTTTTCATTGTACTATTTATGGCACCGTGGTGAAGGCAATCTCCATTTTCATCAGAATGTCGACCTCGATATCCAACTCGACGGTAATTTTTTTTACCACATCATCAATGTTTTAACTATAATTTGAATATAAAACAATCATTGCACAATCAACATGGAGATTTTGAGAAAACCTCCTTGAAACAGCTATTCACCTAAAAGGATTTAGAATATTGCTCGAATCTATTGATGCCTTCTATATCAAAAACAACCTATACAAAGAAACTAAGAGGATAAATAATCCAACTGATGGTTCTTTCTTCTTTAAAAGAACGAGAATTCTTTTAGGACTCTATTGATCAGTTTTCTATTGATTGTATAGCAAAACAACTTGTAAAAGTCATCGAGAAGATTTATATCGATTTAAAAAAATCATTAAGGAGTTTTAAAAAAAACTCTTTGATGGCTATTTTCACAAAACAAGGATGATATTTTTTATTATCTTATATCAAAAATTGCTGAATGGCTATCAAGGAGATTTTGCAAAAACTCCTATGGACGTACGAGGAACAAGAAAAATGAATAGAAGGCCATAGCTTTTTTTATGCATAATAAAGTAAGATTATGGGGATAAGAAAATTATGACCGATGAAAATGATGACTTAATTGCTAGAGTTTTATGCTATCTTATTTACAGGAATTTTTCCTCTAAATGGGGAGTGTAATCAAAGGATGCTGGACTTCTGGGCTGGCCGTCGCGTGTACTTTCCGATTTATCCTGGTGGCCGGTGGGAAACTTCCGTGGGACCGGGCAGGTCACCTCAGAGATAGTCAATGAGGCTAACTGAGATTATCATTTTTTTTTTTAATTGCTAGAGTTTTCACACAGCTTGGTGGGAAAAAAAAATCATAGCTTTGGGTGTTCCAACTTACATTTACAAGATTAGTTAGGGAAGTAATATGAAGTTAATGAGACCTACTATTTAGGGTGAAGAAGTTGTATATGATGGGTATTATCATTAGATAGGGGTGGCCTTGAATAAGCAAATACAAACTATGGGCATGATTTGAAAATTAAAATGATGAATCAGATACTATTAAATCTAGAGCGACGGTTCAACCAATGTTGGGGCTGCTAGGATGGTAAATTCTACTTTTGTATTACCATAGGGTGACATTTCGGCCCTATGAGAGTTTTCCATTGGTCAAAAATTTATACAAATACGTCGTAGCTGAGAATCGAATCATAGATATCTAAGTGATAACTTGACACTCTTCTGCTGCACCGTAGTTAAGGATTGAACCATTTATGCACAGTTCAAAAATTAGTTAAGCAAAAGGGAGGAGAAAAAATGACTATAAATAATTAAAATAATAATAAATCAGATAACAGCAAACTTAGATGACCGTCCAGTACAATCAGAATTTTCCTCCGCCACCAACTACAAATAATTAAACCTTTAGGATAAAATACTCACAAATAGATATGACTCTTCTAAAACTATTGACAATAGTCTTTAAGAAGATTATTAGTGTCGGTTAGACAACATAAACAACAATCGTATTTTCTTCTTGGTGCTACTTTAAGCTTTTGAATATGGCAGTTTGAAGTGGTACAAATTAGTGATTTTATGATTGTAAGTTGGGATTTTATTTTAGATTATTTAAAAAAAATAAATGAGAGGATTTTTGTCTATTGATGGGGAACTTAAGATGGGAAGAGTGAGAGATTATAAATAACTAAAATACACAATTCTTCCAAATCTATCGACAATAATTTATTAGAAAATTGTTAGTTTCTCATGACAACATAAACAACGGAGACCAAATTCTCTTTCTCTTTGCTACTATTTAAGTTTTTATTTTGACAGTTTTGAGGGGTACAAATTTAGTCTTTAAAAATGAATTAGAATTTAATTTTAGATTATTTTTTTATAAAAAACAATAAATGAGTGTTGATAGGGAATTTGAGAATTTGAACGAGTGTACAAGTATAAACACAACCTTAACAATTATGATGGCCCTTTTTGTTTTGGCATGCTCTAATTGGTAGATTTTCTTGTTCAAAGTTAAAAAAAAAAAATGGTACCAAAAGCCTAGTGCATGCCTTCTCAAAGAATGAACAATTAACTGGACTAGAGTATTAAAGTTTTTTTTGTAGATTGAAATGTTGTTTGGGTATCATCGATCGTTCAAACATCTCAAGTATTTATGAGATTAAAATTCTGTCCATTTTCAAAATGTATAATGAGATTGAAACTTGTGTTTAAAATATTAAATTGGTCTCACAATAAAAGATCATTGTCCCTCTCTAGACCCGACCCCGGGTCCAGCTCGAGTCGGGTCCATAACCAGGTCAACGGGTCAATTGCCTATTGACCCGGTTCACCGGGCTAAATCGGAATCGAAACCGGCCCGGCAAGTTGCCAGGTTTGTTCCGATTCCTTAAGTGCAAAACTGCTGGTTCGCCCGTCGGTTCAACAGATTTTTTTTATCGTTAGCCGGCAGTTCCTAGTCACTGGAATTGCTGGTTAACCGGCGATTCCTAGTCACTGGAACTATCGGTTAACCGGCAGTTTCCAGCCGTTGAGAGAGGAGTGGGGGATTTTTTTTGGATATTTTTTTCAACAGTTAAGATCATTTGACTGTTTTTTGATCAATGACTATGATTTAGTGTTTGTTACTATCCAAACTCTACAAATAGAGAGCTTATTTCATCATTTTCACACACATCTTCTCTACTCTTAATCTCAATTTCGTATTCTCTATATGTTTTCATCTTCATTTCTACGCACTTAATTTTCAATTTTCAATTACAATGGAAGAAGAACGTGGAGGTGCATCATCTCGAGCTTAGAAGGGAAAGAAAATAGTAAATTCACGGGAGGAGGACCCCAATATTCAATCCACTGATGATGAGATCGAGCACCTTTTGAATCCAACACCTGACACACAAGGAAGTATCTATGTAATTACTTCTAAGGTTCGGGAAATTCCTCCTCTAAAGTCTTATATTTTCACTAAACATTTTGAGAAGGTTACTCTTCTGTCGGGAGAAATGCGTGCAAAATGTAAACATTGCAATGCTTCCTACAAATTCTAAGTCGACGGCGGCTATGGGTCATTGAAACGACATGTATAAATGAAGTATCTAACGGAATATGGACTCGACCGTTTTCAAACACAATTATCAATATTTTCTTCAACTAGTGGTAGTACTAATTCCAATTTATTTTTATATTCGGATAATAAATTAAGAGAATCATTATCTAAATTTGTTTCCATAAAACATCTTTCTTTTAGTTTTGGATCTAAATGTACATTTGAAGATTTTTGTAAACCACTACAAAAAAAACAGGATTGCCGACGGAATTTTCCATCGTAATTCCGTCGGTATAGTAGTTTAGTGACGGAATTACGACGAAAATTTAGTTGTCGGAAGGAAATAGGTCGGAAACGGGTATACCGACGGAATTTCAATTCCATCGGTATTTACCAACGGAATTTCAATTCCGTCGGTATTTACCAACGGAATTTATAGTTCCGTAGCAAAATATACCGACGGAAATAATGTTCCGTCGGTAAATCATGCCGGAAACAGTGCTTCCGATGGTAGCGTTTACCGACGGAAATGTTGTTTCCGTCGGTGTTTTACCGACGGGAAAACTGTTTCCGTCGATAAATAATTTACGATAATTACCGACGGAATACCAATTCCGTCGGTATTCCGTCGGAAAAATAAAAAAAATATAAAGACAAAAATTATATTCCTTTTTTACCATGTTTACAATCCATATATATAGTAAACCATCACAGATAATGACATTGTATACATACAAACAATCATATCCATACAATCACATACAAACAATCATATCCACACTTACAAATACATTTCATACATCCTAATAATTCATACATTTATTTCATACAATCCATACAAACATAAATAAACTATAACATCCATACAAACAAGCTAATATAAATAGAAACACTCACATCATCTACACCAAATAAAATCTAAATAAATCACAAAAATAGAAACAAACCAAACTATCTAAATATTTATATCTAAATCCAAATTTACAGAATCAGATATTTAAATACATACCATGATAGAAAATACTTCATATAATACATCCACATACAATAGAAAATCCTACAGAAAGTAAAATACAATAGAATATAATCAGATTTATGAATACGATAAAATTTTTATAGTAATTTATGTATAACTAATTTTGATACCTGAATAGAAATGAGCAGATGATGATGACAGTGATAATCAATATGTTAATAGGAACTCCTGAAACATATAATAATATAATATTTAGAAATGTGCAAATTAAAATATCAAAACAGAATAAATATTTTTTGTAATGCTATAATGAAATGTTGAAACCTCAAAAAAAAATATGATGCATGCCTTAACTATTCATGATTAGATCTCTCAAAAATACACAAATAAACAAAGAAGAATGTTAATAATTATAACTGAGTGGGAAATACTACTTACAAAAGGATGATCCCTCCAATACTCTGGTAAAGACTTTCTCTAGAAACTGTTACAATGACACTCATCAAATATACAAGAAAGTAAGTGAAAGTTATGCACTAAAAAAGTATAATGTTTGACTAATTTTATATGTCAACAAAAAAAGATACCTAGATCATATTTTGAATATCTATTGGTGGTAACGAATTGTTCCTGAGAAAATGTAATACAAGTAGAGGTGAGCATATTATAATTAATATCAACATAGAATAAATATAGTTTGCATGTTTTATAAGTGATAAACAAAAATGGTAAGTTGTAGTTGCACAAACCTTATCAGAGTCTTGAGTCTCTTGTAGAAGAAGAACTTGGACGGGCCCTGTCTCTAAGATCTCAGATGATTTGGAAGTCTTGGAAATTGATGAGCCTATTATAGTTAGTTATAAGCTGACACTATTCTCTGAAACAATTTTAGATTCAAAAGCTACTAGATTATTCCGTTGGGAGAAGGATAAGGTGAAGATATTTTTACAAAGAGATGAATGTAGAATGAAGCGAAAGAGGTACAACATTGAATATGCAATAAATTTTGCAGATATGATAGCAAAGGATTTATTGTTGAATAAGCCCTTTGCTATCACATTTGTAAAATTCGTTGCATATTCAATGTTGTACCTCTTTTGCTTCGTTCGACCTTCATCTATTTGTAAGAATAGTTTCACTTTATCATTCTCCCAATAAAATAATTTGTTAGCTTTTGAATTTAAAATTATTCCAGAGGATAGTGTCAGCTTATAGCTAACTATGTTCGATTACTACCTATACCTAGTTTGGATTTCGGCTGCATCAGAAGATGTAGTAACGATAATTAATATTAACAACCAAGAAATAAAATCTCAAACATAAAAAGAACAATCTCATAAAATTAGACATGCATTTCTACTAACAGAACTATAGTATCCTCAATCTTCTAGTTACATTAGGCATATCCACCGTGATCGATTGATCAAACCTTCCGACACAGTCGCTGACCACTTGCTAGAGGCCAACACAGCCGTCGACCGCTTGCTGGCGCCCGACATAATCGCGTGGTCACTTGCTGGTGGTCGGCACAGCCGCAGGCCACTTGCTAGCAGATGACACAGCAGCTTGCTAGTGGTCGGCACAGCTATCGGCCCTTGCTAGCGAACGACACAACCATCAACTACTTGCTAGCGGCGACATAGCCATCTACGGCTGGCTAGCGGTCGGCACAGCCATCGACTGCTTGCTAGTGGCCGGCACAGCAGTCGGCCACTTGCTGGCTGCTGGCAAAGCCCCTAGCTTCGTGCTGGCGGCCGGCAAAGCCGACAGCTTCGTGCTAGCAGCCGGCAAAGCTACCAGCCACGTGCTGGCAGCCGAAAAAGCCGCAAGCCGTGTGCTCACCGCCGACAAAGCTACCAGCTACGTGCTGGCGGCCGACGGGGGTTGGGAAGGGGAGAAAATGGCTCGAGAAGGAGTGAACTTACCTGAAGATCATCGGAGAGGAGAGATCGTGCCGGAATCGCGGAAGAGGAGAAAGACGAGCACGCGAGATGAGAAGGGTCAGTGCCCTAATTTTATTTTCGGAATTACCGACGGAATCTAATTTCCATCGGCGATTACCGACGGAAGCTACTTTCCGTCGGAGATTACCGACGGAAATTAGATTCCGTCGGAGATTACCGACGGAAATTAGATTCCGTCGGTAATCCTATTGTTTCCCGAGATTATTTTTCAGAATTACCGACGGAATCTAATTTCCGTCGGTAAGCTCCGACGGAATCTAATTTCCGTCGGTAATCTCCGACGGAAATTAAATTCCGTCGGTAATTCTATTGTTTTCCCGATAATAAATAGTTTTTATCATTTTATCGACGGAAATTTAATTCCGTTGAAAAATAATACCAACGGAAATTATATTTCCGTCGGTAATTTCTAAAAATACCGACGGAATTCAAATTTCCGTCGGTAATACCAGAATATTACCGACGGAAGTTGAATCCGTCGGTAATATTAAAATATACCAACAGAATCAGATTCCGTCGGTATATTTCGTCGGTAAACCTGATTAACAATCTCTTAATCCATGTGCTAAATGTGTTCTTAGGACTACATTGACTCGTACAATTAAAAAATTAGTAAAACAAGAAAAAATAATTTAATTGATGAATTTAGTAAATTAGATAATAAAGTTTCTCGATGTTTCGATATTTGGAGTGATTATTGGTAAACACATTTGTATATGAGTGTGACTTGCCATTGGATCGATAACTCTTAGGGTTCGTTTGGTTCAAGTTATCATGTATAACCTTGGTTATAAGTAATAAAACATAACCAAATATTGGTTGGTTCAATGTAGGTAACGCAACAAAAACTTATTTGTTTGAAGGTTTTAATGAATAACCTAGTTTAATATTTTACTATATTACCCTTAGTAACAAAACCAACTATACATAATAATAATAATAATAATAATAATAATAATATTATTATTATTATTATTATTATTATTATTTAAACTCTATTTTTTTTTACTTTTTCTTTTCCATGTTTTTCTTTATTTTTATATATTTTTTTATTTTGTTTGTTTGTTTTTCATTTATTTAAAGTTTTTTTTTACTTTTAAAGATTTTTTTTACTTTTTTTATTTCTAATTTTTTTTTTACTTTTTTTTTACTTTTTTTATTTTTTTACTTTTTATTTATTTATTTTTTACGTGTTTTTTTTTTGTTTTTTTAATTTTTTTTATGGTTTTTTAACTTTTTGTAGTATTTTTTTTTTTACATTTTTCCTAATTTTTAATTTTTTTTTATGTTTTTTCTATTTTTTTAATTTTTTAAAGTTTTTAAACAAATTTTTTATTTTTTTTTAATTTTTTATGGTTTTTTATTTTTTTACGTTTTTAATTTTTTTTATATATTTTCCATTTTTTTCTTTACGTTTTTTTCTTTTTTTTTCACATTTTTCTCTTATCCGAGGATATTTTAGATAAAAAAAATTCGTTAACCCCGGAATCAAGAAAAATCTCAGTTTCCCGAGATTTTTCGATTCCTAGTTGCATACCCCTTTTATTGACGTGTCGGGCATGAAACATTACTCGAGAATCATCGATTACCTAAATCAAACAGTATTTTTGTTGATAACCTTGGATAGATAATTAAGGTTATCAAGAATAACCCCCAACCAAACGTACCCTTAGAGCCTCCAAAAAAAATTGTTAGATTATAGAGTTTTTGATAAATCACATAATGCTTATTATGTTTAATTTTAGAAGAATATGGATTAAATCATAAAATATTTTCAATATGATTAGATAATGCTAGTTCTAATACCGTTTATATATATGATCTAAAATTTGTTTGTCAATTTATTATTGATGGTTTATTTTTTCATATTTATTATGTATGCCATATTTTAAATTTATGTATTCAAGATGAATTAAAAATTTCAGAAAATTATATTAAACCAATTAGAATTATAATTTCTTATTTATAATGTCATCCATTTATAATAAAACAATAGTAGATTTTGTCAAACTAATGGAATGAAACCTAAAAAATTTCCGTACCAACACATTGGAATTCAACATACCAATTATTACAAGATTCATTTCAATATAAAGAATTATTATATTTATTTTTTGCATAAAATATTAATACTAATATATATTTATTTTCACAATAATGGAATATTTGTAGTAGTATTTGTGAAATTTTAAAAGTATTTAATGATGCAACCGAAAATTTTTCGATATTTATTATCCCACTTAATTAGTTTTAGAAAACTTTTCTAATATAGTATTAGTTTTAAATAAACATATTAATAATGAATCTTTATCTTCTTGTATCTTAGCTATAAAAGTTAAATGGAAAAAATATTTTTATTTTATTCCTAAAATTTATTTAATTGTATTTACTTTAGTTCCTAAATTTAATATTATATAATGTTAGAATTTATTTTTATGATATTTATAATTAATATTATGCAAAATATGGAACACAAATTAATATTTTTGAAATACAACAAACTATTAGTAGTAATTTAAAATTTATAAAAATATAATTTTTATTAAAAGAACAGATGAAACGTCTACGAGGATCCTCAAGTTCCACACAGGAACTTGAGAATTATTTTACGACTTATTTTGATTTTAATAAGCAGATAACGAAAATTTTGATATCTTAAAGTGGTGGTCATAGAAGGCTCAAAGCTTTCCCGTACTCTTCGTGATCGTCAAAAATTTTTTAACTTGTCCAATGCCAACTGTTGCTATGGAGCAGACGTTCAGTGTTGACAGCAACATATTAGATGAACGACGATCAACTCTATCTACTGACTCATTGGAACCCGAAGCATTACTGGACGATTGTACAGAGCTAAGAAAAGAATCCAAGAAATATAACTTTCAAATGATAAATTGAAGATTTTGATATTGAATGAATGAATACAACAAGAACGGAAAATAGAAGTGAATGACAATGTAAAATGGTAAAAATGTAAAAGAATTACGTAAACTTTGATTCCTCTATATTCTAAGAGGATATGTAGATAACTTAAATATGTGCAAGTTCTTTTTAAAAATAATTTTTATTTTTTTTAATATAATAATTTTGAATTATAATAAATTATGAATTGAACCGTTATGAATCATAAATAATGAGTGGTAATTATTTTGGACAATTAAGATTAAAGACCTATCTAAATCCACGATTCTAAGGCATCAAATAGTCATTTTCGAACCATGATCAGATGTATCCCTCTCCAAACATCCGCAGAAGTAGAGCTGCGATCGATGCAAGAAGAGACTGAAGTTTATTATTCAACGGCCTCCCTGACCTCAAAAACAAACACACACAAAGGCGCTCCTACAGTCTACAGGTAAAGTCATCGGAATTGACGGCTTTACCTTCTCCCACCCACCTTGTCTCTCTCTCTCTCCCTCTTAGTTGCCACATTTTACTATTGGTTTCTTCTATCTCTCTCTCACAGAGCTGCCCATGTCCCCCATTTGACTTGTGTAAAGCAAAAGCGACTAATGATGCTGCAACCCCCAGATACAGAGGAGAGAGAACCAAAGAGCATGGAGATTCCCTCAGCGAGGAGAGGAAGAGGAGTCGTCACGAGGTATTGCGTATCGTATCTAGACGTCGTGTTGTCTTCTTGGGACGCCTTTTGCTTTACAAAGGTCAATTCTTTTTTATTTTTTTTCTTCATCTAGTCTTTGCAATTTTCTCTCGGCGTTAAAATTTCAATTTTTAGAAATGGTAATTCAGAAAAACTTGATCTTGACTTTGGATTCTTGTTGAATTAATGTTTGTGGGCAGGGTGGCAGCAGCGGGTCACATGCGCTTCTCTGCCAAAAGCGAGAAGCTTTGGGTATTCGAGCCTTTCGGCTCGCTTCTATTTATCTGTTTTCCAAGCTCCAACACCGGCACGCACTCGCCCCAACGTAGCAGCAGCATCCACAGCCCCACCTTCCTTCCTCCCTCGGTCTCTTCCCTTCTCCCGGCTGTCAACGCGAAACAAAAAGAGCTCCACACGAAGTTTCCTCTCATCTCTCCCCTTCCTCCCTCCCCAAATCCATTACAAAAGCCGGAGAAGAGGAGCCCACGACCTTCGCCCCTTCCATCTTTGTTTCTTTATCCGCATCCCTGAAACCGTCCGTGGTTGTATCGCTGAGGCAAAGGTGCGTCTTCTTTCCCCTCCCCTCTACTGCTTCTCTGATTTAGCCGTCTACATGGATTGCGTGCGGTTCTTAGGGTTTCTATTGTTGCCGGAGATGTGAGAAAGACGCGATTTTGCTAGCAAATAGCTGTGGAAAGAGAGTATTCTTTTGGATTTTTCTCTCTCTCTCGACTTTTCTTGCTTTTTGCTACGAAAAATCGGAAAGCGGTTTAGAAAAGTTGTGATTTTGGATGATTCATGCGTTAGGGTTTCTGGTGCTCGTGGAATTTGTGGTAACAAAGGGCATAGTCAAGTGGGTCTAAAACAGTATTGATTTCTTTCATCTTGTTTTTTTTTTCTGTTTGTGATGAGTAGTAAGAAAAACCAGGCAGATAGAAGACTTCAATCTTTGGTTCTTATGTTCTTGCCAGTATAACTTCGGTGGTTCTTCGTACTCCTTAGTCGATTATACCGTTTATTTGAAGAGAGTGTTGGGATTGATGAAGTTTTTTTTTTCTATAACATATAATTTCATTTTTTCCCCCTCAAATGATTAGGCATTGCAATTGCATCTGGTTATCCTGTTCTTGCTCCACTCTGTAAATTTTCTTCTTGTGATTAACCATGACTTTTGAGTGTTTATTTTTGCTCAATTTTTTCTCATCCAGAATTTCAATAGTCTTTTTTTCTTGCTTTATAAATTTCTTACCTTTTATCTCCTTGTAGATGGAACAAAAGATGGTGGATATCGTAGCCGGAAAAAACAGGAAGAGAAAAGCAAACGAAGCAACTCATACGATTCCTTTCTTATTAGATGAGCTGAACGAAGATCTACTTGAGAGAGTTCTCTCCTGGCTTCCTGCTTCAAGCCTCTTTCGTCTTGGTTCGGTGTGCAAGCGATGGAGATCTGTTGCCACTTCTGAGACATTTCATATCGCATGCTCTCAAATACCTTCCAGAGAACCATGGTTTCTTATGGTCGATCATGAATTCGAAGACCTGGTTGTTTACGATACCAGCGAAAGGAACTGGAAGAGCTTCACTCATCGTACTTGCAACCCAAAAGGCCACAATCGCAAGGCCATTCCTGTGGCTGCATCTGGTGGCCTGGTGTGCTACCGCACTGGCTCTGGTGGATTCTTCGTGTGCAATCTTCTAACAGGATCCTGCCGTGAGCTCCCGCCGCCAGCCGGCCAAGGTAGTGAGAGCCATACTTTACACGCCATTGCCATGTATTCTTCTTCAACCAAGCCAACTTTCTTCAAGATTGTACTAGTCTTGGGGAAACCACCAAACCTTGTCTGCAGAGTCTTTGATTCAGCGAGGTCTACGTGGGAAGATGAAATCACATTGCTTGAGAAAGCTGATAGTTCCTCAGAGTCTCAAATTATGGGAGAAGAGATTTTCTACTTCCTCAGTAAAGCAGGAGATGTGGTTGCCACAAACATGCAGAGGAGCCCCTCTAAACAATACTCATCCGTCCTCATCACAGAAAACAGCGAACAGGTTGTATATTTCCTCAGCGAGACCGGAACTGTTGTGGCTTGTAATCTAACTCAGAAAACATTCTTCGAGTACCCTAGAATTCTGCCGATCTACTTTGAGTACTCAATAGATGTGGTTGGTTGCAAGGGAGAGATGCTAGTTGTCGTCATGTCTGAATTCCTGGAAACTGCGAGCCTGAGGGTCTGGAAGTTCTCCAAGGAAGACAAATCGTGGAAGCAAGTAGCCGCCATGCCGCCGGCAATGTCACATGAGTTCCACGGGCAGAAGATGGACATAAACTGCACCTCATACCAGGATGTGATCTTCATATGTGCCAGTTCGAGCGAAAGCAGCAGATACATAATGTTCAGCATGGAAGACGAGGAGTGGGTAGAGTTGCCAAGATGTAATGTGAACGGGAAACCCAGGGAGTTCATGTCTGCCATCTCGTTCGAGCCAAGAGTGGAAGCTACTGTCTGACTGCAGATGATTGTTTTTTTTTTTCAATGGCTATTTCTATCGATTTGATTTCTTGATTCTAAGATTTGCAAATTGTTTGTTGTTGTGTGCTGATCTTAGGCCATGCATCCACTGTATATTTTTCATTATGGTGCATTTGAATCCATCTTCTTTTGCCCATGGAAAGGCTGGTTCCTGTTACAGGGAATCTCTTAGTTCAACCTTTACCCTGTGAATCTCCATGGTTTGGTTTCCCCTTCAAAAGAAAAGAGCCTCGCCTGCTTTGGAGGCTTTATGTTATCCTGTGAAGCACTATCAGATACTCTTTTAAAGTGACTAAGAAGAATCAATCTGTAGACTGAGTCTGCTCTGTGTAATTTCTCTAAGCTAGGTGGATACTTGATTCTTGCAACATCCTGGAAATTCCAATTATTTTCAATTGTATACATTATTCTAATGGGCATGGAGAACCACATGAAGAACCCTAGTGGGGTCTGATTCTGAGAAAGCAATGGTTATTGGAGAGCCTAGTGATCCTGCTTTAGCAATACCTTGTTTTGCTGTAGATAGCTTTTGCAAGTGCAAGGATGGTCCTGAAAATGACCTTCGCTTGTAGATGCTAAGCATGCTCTGCTAAAGTTTTGCTTCTTAAATGCTGATATACTTCACCTCTTCGGTTTACAGTACAAGCATTTTGTATTTGCCATATCAATTGTTTTGAGCAGAACTATTGCAAGTATAAACAGCTATGGATCAGACCAAGTGATGGTCTTGGTACAGGTTATAAATTGCTTTGAAGATTCTAAACTTTGAACGTACCATACTTTTGCTGCTAAAATATGCAGAATGCATACTCAAAGTGTGACGAGTTAAACATCAGTAAATTTTGTGTTCGGTCATTGTTGGTACGGTAAACAGGGCCTTGTAGCATGTATAGTATATTAAACTCATTATTAATTATACTTTTAACACCATTTCACAGAAGTAAACAGGGTCTTATAGCATGTATATTAAACTCATTATTAATTATACTTTTAACACCATTTCACAGAAGTAAACAGGGTCTTATAGCATGTATATTAAACTCATTATTAATTATACTTTTAACACCATTTCACAGAAGTAAACAGGGCCTTATAGCATGTATATTAAACTCATTATTAATTATACTTTTAACACCATTTCACAGCCTCTGGCGATCTATTCTATCACCACTTTTTTCTTTAAAAAGAAAAAATAAAATCTGTTCGCATCTATCTTTTCTCTCACACTAGCACATCACATGGTAACCTTTCTTCCTCGCTTATGTCTCTGATCAAACATTTCTTTTCTTCTTGCAGATTCTTCTTTCCTTCGACATTTGTTTTTCTCATCACATCCTTTTATTTTCCTGCTATTATTTGCTCAAATTTGTTTCAACAAATGGATGTTAACCCTTTTAGCATTCTAGATTGCTGTTTTTTTTTTCTTTTTTATTTCATTCTTTTTATGTTGAGCAAGTTAGCTATTAGTTAGATATCAAATGCAAATGCCTAACATTCGCCACCAAGGCTATAAAATACAATGATCATAAGGCCAAAGTGGAACTCAATGATACACCACACGACACCAAAATTGACAAATATCCATCTTATATAATCCTTAGGTCATGGAAGTCCACTATAAGCTTTCTAAAGAAAGGAAGGATTCCTTAGTCTTGCTACGGTTATCTATGAGAACAATTAGACAATTTATTTGCTATGGCTGAGAAGGGTGGACGTAGAGGGGTGGCTACTTATGGATTCCTTAGGGTTGTACTAGTGACACATTGACTTTAAAAATGCCTTTTATTATTAGCTTTCATTATGCATTAGTTTTTGCAGTGATCATCAATGCCAAAAACCAATAATAAGTGTGTGTAATCATTTTCTAGGGTTCTGCCCATAAACAAAGTATATTAATTCTCTTATGCAATACTTATAGGACAATACTAAATGATTAAAATCTGACCGGTTAAAAAATTATTATTAAGAATATTCAAGTAAAATTATCTCTCTTTATATTCATAATTAATTACAATTTAAGATAGTATACATTGTAATTCATTTTCTAACGGGCCATATTCTAGCCAATAAAATTTACCGATACTTATAATACTTTCAACCGAATGGACTAGCTGCACGTATCCTATATGAATAAAATTTAATGAATTATTCTCCAACATTCCCACCTACGTATTTATATTATTGAAACTTTCAACAACTTCAAGCCAGATCCAATTAAGCTTGATCTGTCTCATCCTTACCACTTAATTTTGCTCATTAAATAGAGTTTACCTAACCCGTTTGTCAAACATAAAAACTAGGGTAATTTCTCAGAACGCATCTAAAGTTTCTAAATGCCCAATAACGCACCTAATTTTTATCTTGCACAAATAGTACATCGCATTCTTATTTTACCCTTCCCACCAGCAGTTGATCACATTTATCCGTGCCACAATTTAAAAAAAAATAATTCTTTTTTTTTGTTCGGATACATGAAGTAACATTGAGCTCCGTTCTCTCACAAAACACATATTCCGGTGGAATTTCAACAGAGTATAAATACTGTGGGGAAGATTAAACCCTACAAGATAATCAAAAACTTCAGCGCAGCTAGAACTTTGAAGAGTCAGTGTTCTTCGAAGAAAACTGATTAAGGTATTTGATATTTTCTTATCGATTCTATTCAAGATTATCTCATGTATGTATTATATCGGATATCGTTCTTGTTTATTTGTTTATTTATGTAGCTTATAATAGAAAAGATTATTCTAGGATTCTTTTATCGTCCATTTCTATGTAGTTGAGGTTTTTATAAAGTTGACGCGGTAAATACAATCATCTTATTGCAAATGATTAGTTTATTTATATGAGATATTATATGATGATAGGGTTCTCCAACTTTTTAGTAGTATTTTTTGTTTTTTACAACTTGGTGTTGGAATTTTTAAAACCTGAAAGATGTACAATAGTTCCAAACTGTAATACAGTGGTGCTGAGCATTATATTCCAGCATCACCACAGTGGTGTTAAACTTTCTTTTGTAGTACTGGAATATAAATTCCAGCACCATGTCAGTGGTGATGATTTAAAAATTCAGCATCATAAAACAGTAGTGTCAATTGACATGAAATCACAACTTCGTTTATGAGGCTCGGGACCATACTTGAATATCATATCTACCTTCTTCGTACTTCTCTTTTATTCTATTTCAAATTTTTAGAAATCCAAATCTCTTAGCTCCATTAATGAGTTTCGGTCAAAATTCATTGACCGACTTATCAAATTCCGATCAGAATCATTCCAAATAATATAAGTTTCTGAAGTGTCACGAAGTCTATATCTACCCGGAGATATCAGCTTATAGTCATGAACAACAATGATAAAATTTTTTTTTCAAAGTTTTAGACTAAGGGAATTGTCACTTACATATAATGTATCTTAGGAATGTTAGAATCAAGTATGGACACCATAAATACTTTATATACACTTATCTCTTTCATTACATGTCAATTTTTTAAAAATTCAAGTCTCCTAGGTCCATTAATGGGGTTCGGTTAAAATCTATTGATAGACGTAGCTAGTTTAGATTTGACTTATTCCAACTCTGGTTGGTTTATTAGATACATCAGAGGCAAAATGTGTTCCCTTTAGTGTTTTAAGACCTTCCAAACAGTGGTCAAAAGGTTTTGAATTTTTCAAAACTTAGTGCTCTTGTTCTTCTAAGAACAACACCATAGTGGTATTGATCTTCAAAAACCAACACCATCTTGTGTGAGAAGAACAAAATACTGTGGTGCTGGTTTCAGAAGTTTGTCACTACAATGGTGTTGTTCTTCCAAAACCAGTGCCACAATGTGGATACTATTGGTGCAGTTTGCACTAACGGTCTAACTCAGATTTTGATAAATGATAAGTGAGTTAAGTTAGGTATTTTTGTGATCTAATTACTCTACCAAGTATATAGGAATTGATGGGTCTGAAAGACTTGACACTAGGTTGAAATCTAGCTAGGTCCGCGAGACTGGATGATTGGTGTGAAGTTCAGATAGGTCAACAAGCCGACTTGAGATCTGACAAAAAGTTTGGTTGGGTCCGCGGGACCTAACAGCTGGCAGAAGTCCAGTTGGGTCTGTGTACCTGACAATTGACATGAAGACCTCGTGGGTCAAGAGGCTAGTTAACCGATTGTAAGTTGGTAAGTAAATGTAAGTCACTAGAGGAGAGTGACTCAGTGAGGGTGCGCCCCGGTTAAGAGACAATAGGCGGAAGTCTAGTTTATGTCAATTTCAGATCCCTAAACTGAGACCTCGACTAGATCTTGGTCTCAGGAGAGACAGGGTCTAATTACTAATTAGTAATATTATTCTAACACTTGTCTTGTAGGTTATTATTTAGTTTATTGTACTAACATATTTTGCAAGACAAGAAAAGTAAAGAAAGCCTCGGGTGAATAATATCAAAGGCGCCTTCAAGTAGTAGAAGGCGTCTTGGCACTGTTCATAGAAGGCGTCTTCAGTACATGGAAAGTGCCTTCTGCAGGATAAGAATTAGACCTCATCGCGGATAAGGGCCAGGTTGTTCGGGATTGAATTTGCCGAGTTGGAGGTGTAGGACCATTGCGGTTGGCTAGAAGGGGGGGTTGAATAACCCTGTAAAAATAAAACACAACCCTTCTCGACTTTTCAAACTAACACTTGCATATAAAATAGAAAAGCAATAAATCAAAACAGAAAAAGACGAAGCACCAGATGTTTACTTGGTTACAACCGGGGAGGTTGTTAATCTAAGGAAAATGATCGCACTACTATCTCCTTCAGGCGGAGAAGCCTCTTTTACAACAATTTAGGCACAGAAAGAAAGAAGCTAATCTAAACAGTGGAAGCGCACAAGCGTTGTTACAATTTATGAACTGATGATTAGCTTCTGGACTAAGGCTATATTTATAGCCTTGGTCGGGGCGCTTGGAAGGGTTCCGGGCGCCTTGGGGGGATAAAACTTTATCCCCCAATGTTCAGATCGCGTTTGACGCGATCTGGTCAACAAACCAAGTCCAAGCGCCCGGAAGGGTTCCGAGCGCCCCGGGCTGCTTCGAGCGCCCGGAAGGGTTCCGGCCGCCCCGGGATGGTTCCGGGCGCTCGGAATGGTTCCGGGCGCCCCGGAGCCTAAAGTCAACCAATGTTGACTTTTTCATCCGGGGACCACTGCTCGGGTTCAGTTCGTCTCAGTCCGGGTTTTCAACTCCGGATCCGCTTGCTTGGGTGATCTCTGCCATCCGGAAAAGGGCTCACCCGAACCCAACTTCCGGTCTTCTCGAGCAGGCTTCCCTCTGGCTTCTCGTCCCTCGGAATCGCCGTGTGTTTCCTTCTCGTCCACCGGCGTACTCATCTGCAGTCTTCGTCCCTCGGACGCACCACGTGCCGTCCTTCTCGCTAGCTGCGTCTCTTGCTCCTCGAGTAGTCTTCCGCTCCGGCTTTCGTCCCTCGGAACCACCGCACGCTTCCTTCTCGTCCGCCGGTGTACTCTTCCGCAGCGTCTCGTCCCTCAGACGCACCGCGTGCCGTCCTTCTCGTTAGCTGCGTCTTCCACTCGTCTACCTGTGCTCCTAAGCTCCTGCACACTTAGACACCAGGTTAGAAACACACAGGCCCTAACTTAACTTGTTGATCACACCAAAACAAACTTGGGGTTTCAACAATCTCCCCCTTTTTGGTGTGCTCAACCCAAGTTAAGTTAGGGTTAAAATAGACATAAAATAAATTAATTGAATTTACAATTAAGTGCAAAAAAAGATAGAATTTTTTTTTTTGATCTACCTCCCCCGAGACTTATACTTTTCCTTCTCCCCCTTTGATCACAAAAAAATGGGGTTCCAAGTAAAATAATCTAAGGGTTAAAGACTTTGAAAAAATATTTCTAAAAAAGTTCTAAGTTAAAAAAATATGAAAATTTTTCTAAGTAATTTAAGCAGAAATTTCTAGTTTCAGGAAAAAGTTTTTAACTTAGGAAAAAAATGATTTTTGAGAGTCTTTAAAAAAAATCTAAGTAAAAATATTTTTGAGATAAATTTTTAAAAAAAATTCTAACTTAAATCTTTGAGAATTTTTAAGAAAATTTTTCAAAAAAAAATGACTTAGGCAATTTTAAAAATTTTCTAAGTAAGTAAGTTTCTAAATTGAAAAAAATGTTTTGAATAACTTTTTTAAAGCATTAATTAATTATTATATTAATGCTTTATTAGTAAGTTAATTAAACATTTATTTCAATATTTTGACTTCCAGGTCGTGGCGAGGCACTAGGCCTTCTTGGTTATTGGAGCAACAACCACTTCCTTGACAAAGCCTCATAAAGAAATTCTTTGTTTAATTTTCTCACTTAAAGCGCTAATTTTAATTTTAAAATTTAGTTTAAGCATGATTTAGGAACCCAATATAGGTTCCAACTTACTGGATTAACTAAAAAGTTTTTAGGGACATATTTTCTTGAAATGTTCCTAATTTATCCCGGGTGATATTTAAAGTACTAATTTAAATTATTAAATCTTCTAAAATTAGTTTTAGATGAACATGCATAGTTTTTCAAGTTATCTATTTTAATTTTCAAAATTTGATTTTCTAATTTCAATTTTTCATTTTCTAATTTTAATTTGTCTAATTCTTCTAAAGGGCATGATTTAGCTAAAATTATTTTTAAATTTTTAATCTCCTTTTCTAATTTGCAACAATCTTTTGTTAATAGTTTAACAGACTTAAAGAGTTTATCAGGAGGAAGTGATTGTACCTCACTTACCTTATCGATCTCATTGCCCGTTTCTCCCCCTAAACTGCTGCTTTCTTCCGACATGGCTCCCCCTTCATCGATTCTCTCGATGCTCATTTCGGAAGAGCTTGACTCGCAGTCGTCTTCTTGATGACTTGCCATTAGAGCAAGTCCGGAGAATGCCTCGACTTCCGACTCCAACGACGTATCATCCCACTTCGCCTTTAGGGCCTTTCGCTTTTGGATAGGCTTCTTACCCTTCTCCTTGTCCTTGTTCTTCAACTTGAGGAGGTTGTCCTTGATGTGCCCTTCTTCATCGCAGTGGTAGCAGCGGATCGTCCTTTTCCTTTTCCTCTGCAGATGGTTAGTAGATCTAGATTTACAAAGTTTCTTGAATCTTCTTACCATCATTATCATTTCCTCGTCATTGAGAGAAGATTTCGACTCAGGTTCGTCTCTCGAAGCTTTGAGGGCGATATTGTTCTTGGGCTCCTTCGAACCTGCACATCTTGATTCGTGCACTTCAAAAGTCGAGAAAATTTTTTCTAACGAAATCTTTTCTAAATCTTTATAAATGTAAAAGGCATCTACTAATGATGCCCATTTGGTATTTCTAGGAAAGGAATTCAAAGCGTACCTTAGCGAATCTCGGTTACTTACCTTTTCTCCGAGATTCGAGAGTCCGGTGATGATCTCCTTGATTCTCGAGTGCAGGTGCGCAACTGTCTCGTTTTCCCCAAGTCGTAGGCTGGTGAGCTGATTGCGAAGTAGATCTCTTCTAGTGAGCTTGGCTTCGGACGTCCCTTCGTGCAGCTCGAGGAACTTCTCCCAAAGTTCCTTTGCCGAGTCGTAGTTCTCGATCCTGTTGACTTCTTGAGGCGGAAGAACACTTAGAAGATGGTATTCTGCTTTGTCATTCGCCACGAAGTCGGCCTGCTCCTTTTTCGTCCAATTGTTTTTCTCCTTACCCTCCGGTGCTGTAAAACCAAATTCCATTGTAAGCATTAATTCAAAATCGGTGGTAAAGAATACCTGCATTAGCTTTTTCCAAGTGGCGAAATCCCCTTCGAATTTTGGTGGGTGGATGCTTGGTTCAGCCATCTCGTTGCTTCATTCGGCGGTTAGTCCTCCTGAAGCGCCTCAGCTCTGATACCAGTTGTAGGACCGTTGCGGCCGGCTAGAAGGGGGGTTGAATAGCCCTGTAAAAAGAAAACACAACCCTTCCCGACTTTTCAAACTAACACTTGCATATAAAATAGAAAAGCAATAAATTAAAACAGAAAAAGATGAGGCACCAGATGTTTACTTGGTTACAACCGGGGAGGTTGTTAATCCAAGGAAAATGATCGCACTACTATTTCCTTCAGGCGGAGAAGCCTCTTTTACAGCAATTTAGGCATAGAAAGAAAGAAGCTAATCTAAACAGTGGAAGCACACAAGCGTTGTTACAATTTCTGAATTAATGATTAGCTACTAGACCAAGACTACATTTATAGCCTTGGTCGGGGCGCCTGGAAGGGTTCCGGGCGTCCTGGGGGGATAAAACTTTATCCCCCAACGTTCATATCACGTTTGATGTGATCTGGTCAACAAACCAGGTCTGGGCGCCCGGAAGGGTTCCAGGCACTTCGGGCTGCTCCGGGCGCCCAGAATGGTTCCGGGTGCCCCGGAGCTGAAAGTCAACCGATGTTGACTTTTTCATCCGGGGACCACTGTTCTGGTTCAGTTCGCCTCAGTCCGGGTATTCAACTCCGGATCCTCTTACTTGGGTGATCTCTGCCATCCGGAAAAGGGCTCACCCGAATCCAACTTTCGGTCTTCTTGAGCGGGCTTCCCTCCGGCTTCTCATCCCTCGGAATCGCCGCGTGTCGTCATTCTCACTAGCTGCGTCTCTTGCTCCTCGAGCAGTCTTCCGCTTCGGCTTTCGTCCCTCGGAACCACCGCACATTTCCTTCTTGTCCGCTCGTGTACTCTTCTGCAGTGCCTCGTCCCTCGGACGCACCGCGTACCATCCTTCTCGTTAGCTACGTCTTCCACTCGTCTACCTGTGCTCCTAAGCTCCTGCACACTTAGACACCAGGTTAGAAACACACAGACCCTAATTTAACTTGTTGATCACACCAAAATAAACTTGGGGTTCCAATAGGTGGCGCCTTCCACAACCCTTATAAGGGCTTCTCAACCTAACCTTTAACAATAACTTCCGTACAAGATTTTACATGTCCATTTGAGGCTCTAACTGTTCCAGCTTCCTACAGTGACTATGCTACGATGCTGTTGAGCTCGACTACTACCGAGGAGTCGACCGACATCGAGCCTAAGTTGATAATTTTTTAAGGTGTTTGGTAACGAACTTGTAATTTGTACTTAATTATTTGTAAAAGGACAAGTGCAGGGTGTTACACTTGTTCCATCTTTTCTGTGTATTCGATTCCCTTTTCTGGAAGTATCGAAAAAGGAGTTTTAGTGGATTACCCATCAATAGGTCCTTGAGACCTAGGTCTTGGAGCAGGAGTCGCCGAAGGCTTTGAACTAAGTAAACCAACTGTGTCTGCTTCTAGTTTCTTACTTGCTTTCAATTTTTTTGTGTTTTTCTGCTGCATTTACTTTGATCTCAAAATGAAAGCAAAGTTTTTCAAAACCACGTGATTCACCCCTCACGTGCAACTCGATCCAGCAGGTACAAGTTAGCACTCAACCATAACTTCACTTACAAGCCTTAGAATCAGGATTGCACATCATATATATCTTCTACACACTCACATCGTCATCTCATGACAAAATTTCAAAAATCCATGTCTCCTAGGTCCTTTAATGGTTCCAGTCAAAACTCATTAATTGACCTACCAAGCTTTGATCAAGCTCATTCAAAGTGACGTAGATTTCTGATGTGCTTCGGAATCTATATGTGCCTAGAGATATCACCTTGAAGACATATACAATAGTGATAAAAAAGATTTCAAAATCTTAGACTTTAAAGGAATTAACACATATACATAATGTACCTTAGGGATGTCAAAACCAGATAAGGGCACCATAAATATCTTATACATACTCATTTCTTCCATTACATGTCAACTCTTCAGAAATCTAAGTCCCCTATATCCATCAATGGATTTCAGTCAAAATTTATTGATGAACTTAGCCAGTTCAGATTCAACTCATTCCAACTCCTATTATTTTATTAGATTCACTGGAGTCCAAATGTGACCTCCTTTACTGTTTTAAGATCTTCCTAGTAATAGTCAAAAGGTTTTGAATCTTTCTGAACTCAATGGTCTAGTTCTTCTAAGAATACCATCATAGTGGTGTTGATTTTTGAAAACCAATAACACCTTGTGTGAGAAGAATAGAACACTGTAGTGCTGGTTTTGAAAGACTAGCAGGATTCAAAATTACATGGGGTTGGCCATCCACTATAATTGATACAATAAATTAATTAATTCAAAAATATAAGTAAAATTAAAAAATATGTGAATATTTATTTTTTAAATATATGAAACAAAAGTGAAACTATAAGTCGAAATGAGTTCCTTCGAACTGTGCACCATAGGTTGATATTGCCTTAACTAAAGCCCCCTCATCTTCTTTCTAAGCATGGAGAGCAGTACCTTTTATTGGCTATGGAAGGCGCCTTCCGCAGGATAAATTTTGGACGCAGTCGCGGATAAGTGCTGGGCTACTCGGGATCAAATTTACCAGGTTGAAGGCACCTTCAATAGATATGGAAGGTGCCTTCCAAGCCCTATTTAAGACAGTCTCGAGAAGGCTTTGACAGAACACGCATATACAAGCTACTGCGTATCCGTTTGAGCTTCCGACTGCTCTAGGCTTCTGCTACGACTCTAATGCAAAGCTAATGCGCCTGATGACTATTCTGAGGACTTTCGATCGCGGCTAGTAGACCGACAACAACACACAAGCGCTCCCATTATGATCCTTAAGTGTCGGTAACGAATCTAGCTTGTTTGTGTACTTAATTTCTGCAAAAGGACAAGTGCAGTATGTTGCACTTGTTCTAATCCTTTTTGTACTCGATGCCTTCTTTCGAAGGTACCGGAAGAGGTTTTTAGTGGATTACCTATTGGTAGATCCGTGGGACCTAGGTCTTGGAGTAAGAGTCACCAAAGGCTCTGAACATAGTAAACCGACTGTGTTTTCTTGTGGTTTTTATTTTCGATTTCTTATTTACTTTCCGCTGCGTTCGTGCTCTCGATTTTAAAAATGAGAAAACAAGTTTTTGAAAATCACATGATTCACCCCCCTCTCACGTGCGTATCGATCCAACAAGTGGTATCAAAGCTGGTTCTGCTTTGAATTGGTACAACCACCAATCAAGCTGGGGGAAAACATTTTCAGTTTTTTTATATCTGAATTAGTAAAATTGTACCTATCCAGATAAATTTTTTTTCGCTCGTTTGGTATTAACTTGAAGTTGTTGCAACACCTCTCGAGTTCTTCTATTTTTTTTTTATATATCTCAAACACTGCTAATCCAATACCAAGCCTTGGAACCTCCTTTCTCTTTTCTCTTTGTGTGCAAGATTCATGGCTCAAAACGAGGGACACAGTATCGTCCGTCCTCCCCTCTTTAATGGTGATGACTTCCTGTACTAGAAGAAGTGGATAGAAGTAGTATACTTGAAGATCGACTTTGACCAGTGGTTCAGCATCACCAGAGACCACAAGGCTCCCGTCGACAATGCCGAAATTCCAATGGACCCAGAACATTGGAATCCAGAAATGAAAAAGAAGGCTCAGATAGACTTCAAGGCTCTCAACACAATTCAGTGTGAGCTAACGAAGGAAGAACTAAACCGCGTTAGCCCACACGAAAATGTGAAGGAGCTATGGGATAAACTCATCGAATTGCACAAGGGAACCAATGATGCAAAGGTAACAAAAAGAGATCTTTATTTGAATAAATTATTTAACATAAATATGTAGGAAGGAGAATCTGTGAGTCAACTACATGCAAGGATAAAAGATATCCTAAATGGGCTTCATATAATCGACCATCAAACAGAGAACCGAGACCTAATAAGGTATGCTCTAAACGCGTTTCCTCGAAATGCACTATGGGCATCCATCGTGGATGCCTATAAGATTTCGAGGAACTTGTCTAAATAAAAATTAGATGAATTGTTTTAAAAATTAAAGCTACACGAGCAGACTAATGCCAAAACTGAGAAAGGTATTACTCTTATTATAGGAACGTCAAAAGAGAAGACCAGAACTAAACCAGAATCAAAAGTTGAGACTAACCAAGACTCAGATGATGAAGAACACCTGGTGAACTTGGTAAGAAAACTGTTTACCAGGAGAAAGAAATATTTCTTAAAAAGGGACCTGCAGAAGATCAACTCAACATCAGATAGCAACAAAACAAACATCACATGTTTTGGGTGCAACAAAAAGGGACATTATAAAAATGACTGCCCGAATCTGAAGAAAAAGAAGGCTCTCAAAGTAACGTGGAACGAATCTTCCGAAGATGAATCAGACGGTGGAGAACCGAAGTACACCAATTACCTCGCGTTGATAACTTACGAATCAGAGAACGAATCAGAAGATGGGTCCGAACCTGAATTAAGCCATGAGTTCGCACTCGTTTCTGAAGGTTCTAATGATGTATACTTTACTTTAAGCAAAATCTTTTTTAAAATTATTGCATGTTTAAATAAGAAATTAACTAACTCTGAAAATTACATAAACGAACTAATAAAAGAAAATAATAAACTTAATGAACAATTAAAATCAAGTTCAACAACTGAACCCATTCAAGCTAAAATTGTTGGTGCCGGAAGCATCCGATGATCAAACCGGTGTTTTGATTATGTCAAAGGGTTCAAGTTAAGTTGTTTTGTTATCTCATGAGCTTAAACAAGTGAGCAGGAAAGTCCTAACTGCGGTTGGGCAGGTGTAAAATCCTAAGGGTCGGTAACCTTAGGTCCTAGGGGGTGGTAACCCTAGGTGGAGGAAAACCCTAAGGGGCGGTAACCTTAGGTCCTATGGGGTGGTAACCCTAGATGGAGAAAAACCCTAGGGGGCGGTAACCCAAGGTCCTAGGGGGTGGTAACCCTAGGCGGAAAGTCCAGTCGGTCTGGAGGACCGGACTGGCATCAGGTAAATCTCCTGAGTGGAGTAGGTGAGGACGCGTTCCCCCTAAAGGGAACAGTAGGCGTCGGGTCGACCTAGGGTTTTCGGTCGGGAACCCGAAGTCAGACCCGGACAGTCCGAAGGCTGTCAACTCATTTGTTTATATATTATCTTTTGTGTTCTAACTCTGTTTTGCAGAAAACTAACACTTTTGTGCAGGGTTAGTACTGACCGGGATTGGTCCACCGAACCTTGGGATCGGTCGACCGAACCTTCAAGCTACCAGATCAGATCTCCAGAAGTTGGACCGGGTTCGACCAGGGATCGGTCGACCGGACCTCGCGATCGGTCGACCGAACCTGGGATAGGTGTCGACTGGATCAAGCCGAGGTGTGCGGGTCAGAGGAGACTGATCGGTCGACCGAACCTTGGGATCGGTCGACCGATCCCAGGGATAAAGTTTGACCAGACCGAATCGGAGCGACGGATGGACGGATCAGATGCGGTGGAGATCATCTGATCGGTCGACCGAACGTGGGGATCGGTCGACCGATCCGCTTCGGGTCAAATCTGATCCCGAGATTGGGGATTTGGATCAGACCTTGCAGAGCTATAAAAAGGGGCCTCGAGGTGCAGCTCAGATTATCAACTTCGAACAGAAAACTCTGCTCTTCCGTGTGCTGCTGCTAAACGCCTCAACAACGCTCTGCTCCAACGAATCAATCCAAAGTTTTCTATTCTCCTTTTCGTTGATATAGTTTATTTACTGCAATTACTTGTACTTATTCACTTGTAAAGATTTGCGCTATATAGTTGTTGCCCACCGAAAGCGGTCAAGGACCGCGGGCCTTCGAGCAGGAGTCGAGATAGGCTCCGAACGAAGTAAAACACCTGCGTCTTTTGTGTTTGCATTTACTTTCCGTTGCGTTTATAATCTGTGTTTTAAATCGTTAAAAATAGCCACGAGCGCTATTCACCCCCCCTCTAGGGCTTTCGATCCATCAATTGGTATCAGAGCGGGGTAGTTTTGAATTGGTGCAACCACCATTCAAAATAATTTTTCGTGGTATTTTCAGATTTTTCGGAGTCAATTAGAATTTAGCTTTATAGCTATATTTTAATTCTTTTTCTCGAATCGGTTTTTGCTCGAGGTTGGTGCAACACCACCCGAGTTCGTGTTCTATTTTCTTCTTCCCGCACTACTAATCCAGGACCAAGTCCTGGGATTTTCTAGTTGTTTGTTTATTTTTTTTAGTTGATCTAAAATGATCCTTCAAGAAGGCTACAGTACGGCCCGTCCCCCGCTATTCACTGGAGACGACTTCGGGTACTGAAAGGGTCGGATGGAGGCATATCTCCAGACTCATTTCGAAGTCTGGATGATTATCAAAACCGGATTCCAACTACCAACTGATAGCGCCGGCAAACCACTACCATACGAGGACTGGGACGCATCTCTGATTAAGAAGGTGGAAGCCAATGCCAAGGCGACCTGCACCCTCCAGTGTGGCCTATCAAAAGAAGAACTCAACTGCGTCGGCCCTTTCTACAGTGTCAAGGAGCTGTGGGATAAGCTCATTGAACTTCACGAAGGGACGTCCGACACCAAAGTAAGTAAAAGAGATTTAATTTTCAATAAATTATTTAATATCAAACTGCAGGAAGGTGAGACAGCTGCCCAACTCCATGCCCGGATTCAAGATCTGCTCAACGGTCTTCATGCAATTGGACAGAAGGTAGACAACCGGGACATCATAAGGTATTCTCTAAACGCCTTTCCGAGGAACACCTTGTGGGCATCCATGGTAGATGCCTACAAGGTTTCTAAGGACTTGTCTACTATTAAGTTAGATGAACTCTTTGCAGAATTCGAACTTCATGAACAGACTAATGCACGCCCGACCGAGAAAGGGTTGGCTTTGGTTGCAGGAACAAGAAGAGTACGCGAATCAAAGATAAAGAGCAGAACCGAACCTGAGTCAGAAGAAGAAGAACCAGATTCGGAAGACGATGACGAGCTTACAACCGAAATAGTCAACCTGGTAAAGAAACTCTACAAAAAGAAGGGCTTCAACAAAAAGGATGTCAGAAAGGCCATCTAGTCCAAAGAAGCCCAATCAAGCTCGAAGGCCAAATTCGAAGTGACCTGCTACGGGTGCAATAAGAAGGGGCACATCAAGGCTAACTGCCCGAACCAAAAAGATCCAAAGAAACCAAGGAGGAAGAAGACCTTGAAAGCAACGTGGGACGAGTCTTCTTCCGAGGAATCCGACGACGAAGAACTTGAGCAGACGAATTTTCTCGCGTTGACAACCCGGGACTACACCAATGAATCCGGAAGAGAGGTCGAATCGGAAGCTGAGTCCGAGAGAAGCCACGGATCCGCATCCGTTTCCGAAGGGCCAAACCCCTCTGTAAGTACAAACCGTTTATATAGCTTGATTAATTATTTAATGCATAAAGTAGCTAAGTCCAAAATTAGAATCAAGTCGCTTTTGAAGGAGGTAATACTCCTTAAAGAAACGACTAATAACGAATCCTTGACTGATCCAGTCCAGACTGGAACCTCTACTCAAGTTCAAAAACTTGAGGAAGAGAATTCCAACCTGAAAAGTCAAGTCAAAGATTTGAAGACAACCTTAGAACGATTTTCCTTGGGATCCAAGAATCTTGACTTGATTCTTGGAACACAAAGGGCAATCTACAATCGAACTGGACTAGGATATAAATAAAAAAAGAAGTATAAGTCTTATTTATCTCTAATACAAAGAACAAATAGAAAAATGGTCCAAGCATGGGTTGCCAAGTCCAACCTGATCAATCAAGTTGGACTCGGACAATATTGAGTTCCTAAGGATCAAATACATTACCTCGATAGACCATATCGAGACTATGATTCAGGGGGAGCCAAAAGAAAAATGATTAAAACAAAATTTTGAAATTAAAATTAAAAAAAAATTCAAATAAAAATTCGAAATTAAAAATTCAAATTTCAAATAAAAATTTGAAATTAAAAATTCGAAATTAAAATTAAAAATTCAAAATTCAAATAAAAATTTGAAATTAAAAATTCGAAATTCAAATAAAAATTCGAAATTCAAATAAAAATTTGAAATTAAAAATTCAATTAAAAATTCGAAATTAAAATTAAAAATTCGAAATTCAAATAAAAATTTGAAATTAAAAATTCAAAATTAAAATTAAAATTAAAAATTCGAAATTAAAATTAAAAATTCGAAATTCAAATAAAAATTCGGAATTAAAAATTCAAAATTAAATTAAAATTCGAAATTCAAATAAAAATTCGAAATTAACTTAAAATTCAAAATTAAACTTAGAAGGAGGATCCAGAGTAGCTGGAACCCGCAACTAAACTACCCGACTGGGTAACCATACTTAATCTACCCGAAATGGGTAAATAAGAGTAGTCTACCCGGCGGGGTAATTAAGGTTAGATAAAATGGACTAAGTTTAACTTGACCCACGGTACTGGTGAAGTTTTTGGATGATAGTACGTTAGGGAAGCTTGGGCATCGCATGTCTAGGAAGATATGACTTCGACCTGGTGCATTTTGGCCAAGTGGAATTGACCGAAGCTACCCTTAAATGGATCCTAACTAGTTAGACCAAGGTTTAGTATTAAGTTTAATGGGTAGGACTATTTGGAAAACCTCGAAGGCATGGTTACTTTAATGAGTTCCGTGTGACTCACCATAGCCCAGAAGTTTATCCAAAGAATGCTTACTTGTTAAATCCAAAGCTAAACCTGAATCTAACACAAAGTTAAACATAATTCTAAAATTGAACCTTAAATTCATCTCACAAAAAATTATAGGACTCCCTGATTGAAAATTTAGGTTGGGTGAGATGACTAAGGAATTCAAAATTAATATTCAAATTCGTAATTTTTCAAAATTAACTTAAATAATTTTTCAAAATTAACTTAAATATTTTTCAAAATTAACTTAAATATTTTTTCAAAATTAACTTAAATAATTTTTCAAAATTAACTTAAATATTTTTTCAAAATTAACTTAAATTAACTTAAATAATTTTTCAAAATTAACTTAAATAATTTTTTAAAATTAACTTATATATTTTTTCAAAATTAACTTAAATATTTTTCAAAATTAACTTAAATATTTTTTCAAAATTAACTTAAATAATTTTTCAAAATTAACTTAAATAATTCTTCAAAATTAACTTAAATAATTTTTCAAAATTAACTTAAATAATGTTTCAAAATTAACTTAAATATTTTTCAAAATTAACTTAATTATTTTTTCAAAATTAACTTAAATATTTTTTCATTTAAAATTACTTAAAATATTCTCCAAACTTAACATTTTTCAAAAAAAAAAAAAAAAACTTCAATCAAACTGTCTTTTGATCCATCAACTATTTTATGTGTAGGAATTGGGTCAATGGATATTGGACAGTGGATGCTCCAGACATATGACTGGAGATAGATTGAAGTTCACTAAGCTAAAACTAAAGAATCTAGGGTCAGTTGCATTCGACAATGATGAAAAACTGAAAGTAATCGGAAAAGGTAATATCGAACTTAACTCCGATTTTATTATTCGAAAAGTGTTATTAGTTGAAAATTTTAATTTTAATTTATTAAGTATAAGCCAATTATACGATACTGGTTACTCAGTTAATTTTACTAAGTCCGAATGTATAGTCAAACATATTGATAATCCAAAAATCATACTTAAGGGCACAAGGAAAGATAATGTCTACACCATTTATCTACCAACACCCTCGATAAAGTGTTTTCTAACACAACAAGAGGAAACTGAGTTGTGGCACAGGAGATTGGGTCACACTCACACAAGACTCATTTCAAAAATGAGTCAAAATGGACTAGTCAGAGGACTCCCCAAATTAAAAGTTATTGAAAATTCAATCTGTAATGCGTGTCAACAAGGAAAACAAACCAAGTCAACCCACAAGTCTACCAATCTAGGTAGGACTACTTGTTTACTTGAGCTCCTTCACCTAGACCTATTTGATCCACACGGAGCCAAGTCACTAAGCAAGAACCAGTATTGCTTAGTTATAATAGATAATTTCTTCAAGTTCACCTGGGTAAAATTTCTAAAAACAAAAGATGAAACATTTGAAATATTTAGTAATTTTTGCAAATTAACAGAAAATGAAAAAGACACTAAAATTAAAAGAATAAGAAGTGACCATGGAGGAGAATTTGAGAATCACAACTTTACTGAATTTTGTGAGATAAATGGATACAAACATGAATACTCCTGCCCTAGGACCCCTCAACAAAATGGTTTAGTAGAACGTAAAAACAGAACCCTACAAGAAGCTGCTAGAACCATGTTAAACGAATATAAACTATCTAATCAATTCTGGGCAGAAGTAGTTAGTGCAACATATTACATTCAAAATAGGATTTTAATTAACAAATTTCAAAATAAAACATCCTATGAAATTTATTATAATAAAATTCCCAACTTAAACTATTTAAAAGTATTTGGGTGTAAAGTCTTCATTTTGAACACTAAAGACTACTTAGGGAAATTTACATCAAAAACAACCCCGGGAATATTTTTAGGATATTCAACAACTAGTAGAGCATATAGAATGTATAACAAAAATACCCTAAAAGTAGAAGAAACAATAAATATAATATTTGATGAAGAAAATAAGTTACCCAACACAATAAATGAAACTGAAAATACAGAAAATATTAACCCAATAAACAGAGAAGATGATGAAATTCAACCTGAACCTATTGAATCTGAAGAACAAATCACTAACTCAAATGATATACGACCAACTAGAACAAGCACAAATCACCCATCTGACCAAATTTTGGGTGACCCAACTGTAGGAGTCAGAATCAGATCATCTTATAGAAACCAGAGCCAAATAGCCTTGATCTCAAAAATCGAACCCAAAACCATAGAAGAAGCCCTACCAGACCCAGATTGGACTCTAGCAATGCAAGAAGAATTTGCCCAATTTGAAAGAAATCAGGTCTGGGAATTAGTGCCGAAACCAGTTAACAAATCCATAATTGACACTAAATGGGTTTTTAGAAACAAATTAAACGATCAAGGTGAAATAGTTAGAAACAAAGCTAGGTTAGTAGCTAAAGGATTCAGTCAAGTAGAAGGGTTAGATTATGACGAGACCTATGCTCCAGTAGCAAGACTTGAATCCATTAGGATATTGCTAGCCTATGCAGCACACAAAGGATTCAAGCTATTTCAAATGGACGTAAAATCCGTATTTTTAAATGGATTTATTAAAGAAGAAGTGTATGTAGGGCAACCCCCAGGATTTGAAGACTTAGAACAACCAAATTATGTCTTTAAATTTAAAAAGGTCCTATATAGACTAAAACAAGCACCTAGGGCTTGGTATGAACGTATGTCCAATTACTTAATATCAAAAGGATTTAACCAAGGTCAAATAGACCCAACCCTTTTTGTAAAAACCTTAGAAAAGACATTTTTATAGCCCAAATTTACGTTGACGGTATTATTTTCGGTTCCACAAACTCTAAATTTCTAAAAGAATTCACCAAACTTATGGAAAATGAATTTGAAATGAGTATGGTAGGAGAACTTAATTTCTTCTTAGGTTTACAGATTAAACAAACTAAAGATGGAATTTATATTTATCAAACTAAATATGCTAAGGAATTAATTAGAAAATTTGGCATGAAAAACTCAAAAATAATCAATACACCAATGGCTACAAATGCTAAAATTGACTCAGACTTAGAAGGTAAATCAGTAGACTTGAAATACTATCCAAGTGCGATAGGAAGTCTACTATACCTAACTGCGAGTCGACCAGACATTATTTTTGCAGTAGGTATGTGTGCACGATACCAATCTTGTGCAAAAGAGTCTCACTTAACCCTTGTCAAAAGAATCCTTAGGTATGTTAAGGGAACCCTAAATGTAGGACTATGGTACCCTAGATCTGGCACCCTTGACCTAAACGGCTACTTTGACTCAGACTATGCCGGATGCAAGCTAGATAGAAAAAGCATAAGTGGTAGCTGTCAATTTCTAGGACAATGCCTAGTAAGTTGGTCAAGTAGAAAGCAACACTGTGTTGCTTTATCTACCACTGAAGCTGAATATATAACCTTAGGTGAATGCACATCTCAGTTGCTGTGGATGATGCATACCCTTAAAGACTATCAACTGGTGTATCATAAAACTAAAATCTCAATTGATAATATAAGCTCAATAAATCTAACAAAAAACCCAATTCATCACTCAAGGACTAAACATATAGAAGTGAAACACCACTTTGTAAGGGATCACGTAGCTAAGGGTGATATTGAACTCAACTATGTTGAGTCAAAATCAAACCTAGCTGACATCTTCACAAAGCCCTTACCTGAACTTGAGTTCAGCTCACTTAGAAGGCAAATAGGAATGTGCTGGGTAGAATAGACATTAATTTTCAAAACTCACTGTCTTACTTCAAAACTCGTTCTTTTATTCTTTTCAAAATCTAGGAAAAATAATGATTTTAAAATCCCATTTTCTTAGAATTTTCAAAAATATGACTTAGCCTAGGATCTACCCTAGAAATCTTGTTCCCCTAGATTTAAGCCAGAGCATCTCACAAACACCTAGGTATACCTTGCTTGTGTTTGTAAAATATAGAATGGTGTGAGATGCATAGGGTACAGCCTGGACTCAAGAATGCTTATTACTGTGCATCAATATGAGTCTGGGCGTTAAACACTTTATTAACAGTAATCAAGTCAAGTCTTCCAGCCTTAGTCAAATCTAACTGGACTAAATGACTTTACTTGACTAACCAAGTGAAAGCTGTTGCCCTCTAGGCAATCAGCAAGTAGCTAACGGTTAGACAGTTGGTGAAGGAAATGTTAAGCTTAAGCATACTTACACTTTAGGGCTCTGATACCTGATCAAGACAAGGTGAATAAGTGGCCACATGCTTGGACTATAAGAACCTAAGAATTTATTAAAACATTAATCAAGGGGGAGTGAATTCTTCTTTTCAAGCTAGCTCTCTTAAAATAAAAATTATCTTTGACTTGGTTTTAAAAAATTATTTTTGACTTGACTTAAAATAAAAAAATTATAATAGATGTGATATTGAATTAACATTATTTTTAAAAGCTTGGATTTTCAGATAATCATTTTTCAAAACTAAGCACTAAAATTATCCAAATCCATTAAGTTTGTTTTTCAAGGTACTTAAGTTAAGCTTTTATGAAAATCCTTTTAAAAGTTAAATACTCAAGCAAAGTTTTTTTTATATATATATATACCTTTAAGTGTTTTTGTCAAAAAAAAAAATTTCAAACAACAATTAGTTTCAAAAGATTAAGTTTAGCTAATTTTTGTTGAAAATGAGTTAAGTATTTTCAAAACCATTTCAAATTGAGCTTCAAAAGACTTGTTAAAATTTAGCTAAAACTTCCTTTCAAATTTAGCTAAGTGACTTCTATAGCCTTTTTCAAAATTAACTAAGTTAAATATTTTTTCACAAAAGGCTTTTCAAATTTAGCTAAGTGTTTACCAAAGTAGTGATTTTCAAATGCTAAATTTTGATAAGTTTTTGTTGAAAACATTAAGTATTTTCCAAGGCATTTCCTAATTTAAGTAAAACAATTCTTTTTGAAACAATAAGACATTAAATAATGGCTACTCTTCAGGGGGAGCTTAAACAAATTATTCTTTTCTCTTCCTGATATTCTTTTTGATTTATGTCAAAGGGGGAGAGAAAAGTCAAAGTTAAAGAAATTAAGCATTTAAACATAAAGAGGAGCATAAGTCTTACAAGCATAAGTCTTACAAAAATTTTTTCATGCTCTTGTTTAAATTTCTTAATAATTTCATATTTAAATTTTGTCATACTTTTACTTAACTTTGAACTGTATTGTCATAATTAAAAAGGGGGAGATTGTTGGTGCGGGAAGCATCCGATGATCAAACCGGTGTTTTGATTATGTCAAAGGGTTCAAGTTAAGTTGTTTTGTTATCTCATGAGCTTAAACAAGTGTGCAGGAAAGTCCTAACTGCGGTTGGGCAGGTGGAAAATCCTAAGGGGCGGTAACCTTAGGTCCTAGGGGGTGGTAACCCTAGGTGGAGGAAAACCCTAAGGGGCGGTAACCTTAGGTCCTAGGGGGTGGTAACCCTAGGTGGAGAAAAACCCTAGGGGGCGGTAACCCTAGGTCCTAGGGGGTGGTAACCCTAGGCGGAAAGTCCGGTCGGTCTGGAGGACCGGACTGGCATCAGGTAAATCTCCTGAGTGGAGTAGGTGAGGACGCGTTCCTCGTAGAGGGAACAGTAGGCATCGGGTCGACCTAGGGTTTCCGGTCGGGAACCCGAAGTCAGACCCGGACAGTCCGAAGGCTGTCAACTCATTTGTTTATATATTATCTTTTGTGTTCTAACTCTGTTTTGCAGGAAACTAACACTTTTGTGCAGGGTTAGTACTGACCGGGATCGGTCGACCGAACCTTGGGATCGGTCGACCGAACCTTCAAGCTACCAGATCAGATCTCCAGAAGTTGGACCGGGTTCGACCAGGGATCGGTCGACCGGACCTCGGGATCAGTCGACCGAACCTGGGATAGGTGTCGACTGGACAAGCCGAGGTGTGCGGGTCAGAGGAGACTGATCGGTCGACCGATCCCAGGGATAAAGTTTGACCAGACCGAATCGGAGCGACGGATGGATGGATCAGATGCGGTGGAGATCATCTGATCGGTCGACCGAACGTGGGGATCGGTCGACCGATCCACTTCGGTTCAAATCTGATCCCGAGATTGGGGATTTGGATCAGACCTTGCAGAGCTATAAAAAGGGGCCTCGAGGTGCAGCTCAGATTATCAACTTCGAACAGGAAACTCTGCTCTTCCGTGTGCTGCTGCTAAACGCCTCAACAACGCTCTGCTCCAACGAATCAATCCAAAGTTTTCTATTCTCCTTTTCGTTGGTATAGTTTATTTACTGCAATTACTTGTACTTATTCACTTGTAAAGATTTGCACTATATAGTTGTTGCCCACCGAAAGCGGTCAAGGACCGCGGGCTTTCGAGTAGGAGTCGAGATAGGCTCCGAACGAAGTAAAACACCTGCGTCTTTTGTGTTTGCATTTACTTTCCGCTGTGTTTATAATCTTTGTTTTAAATCGTTAAAAATAGTCACGAGCGCTATTCACCCCCTCTAGCGCTTTCGATCCATCAAAAATCCCAACTCAAGTTGCAAAACTTGATGAGGATAATTTTAGACTGAAAAATGAAATAATTGAGCTAAAATAATTATTGCAAAAATTCACAACTAGATCCAAGTATCTCGACATGATACTTGGGTCACAAAGAGCTGTGTACAACAAGTCCGAACTCGGATACAAGTCCAGCTCAACCAACAAATCCTTTATATCCTTAGTTAATCAAAATAAGACTCAAACTAAAGCTTGGGTTCCAAAATTGTGCCTAATCACGCGAGTAGGAATTAACCAATATTATGTACCAAAAAATGAAATCCATTATATAAAATCAAATCCAACTAAAACCTTAAATTCAAACCAAAATAAATCTTCAAAACTAAATTTTAAACTTAAAAACAAAACAAAATCAAATATAAATCCAAAAGATAAAATAAAATCAAACAAATCAAATTACCATCAAGTCCACTATAATTATAAAATTAATCGACACAAACTCAAAACTTAAAATCAAACTCAACATTTCAAGGGGAGGCTCCAAATTAGTTGACACATCCAAAATAATAACTTACCCGGCTGGGTAATTAGGATTAGCTAAAATAGGTACAACAGTTTTACTTGACAAATGTACTAGTGAAGTTTTGGATGACAGTAGGTTAGAGAAACTCTATCTATGCATGTCTAGGAATATATGACTTCGACCTGATGCATTTGGTTTAGTGGAACTAACTGAAGCGATCTCTTACGAATCCTAACTAGTTAGACCAAGATTTTGTACTAAGTTCACTAGATGGGACTATTTGAAAAATCTCGAAGGCATGATTACTCTAATGATGTCCAGGTGACTCACCATAGTCTAGAAGTTTATATAAAGAATACCTATTTATTGAACCCAAAGCTAAACCTAAATCTAACACAATGTTAAACCAAACCCTAAAATTAAACTTAACTCAGTTCATAAAATTATAGGATTCCTTGATTGAAAACATAGATCAGGTGAGATGACTAAGGACTTTAAATCAAAAATTAAACTTAAACTAAAATTAAAACTTAAATTAAAATTTTAAACTTAATAAATTTAAAATTTTTACTTAAATTTAAACTTAAACTAGAATTAAACTTCGAAATTAAAATTAAAATTAAAACTCAAAACCTAAAACTTAAAGTTAAACTTAATTTATTCACCCTAATCAAATTTCAAATCAAGTTTAATCTAAATTAGTTTTAACTCCTATCTATTATAAAAGACCAAGTAGATATTGGACAGTGGTTATTCCAAACACATAACTGAGGATCACATCAAATTCACTCAATTAACATACAAAAGCTTAGGAATAGTTGTCTTTGGAAACAACGACAAACTCAAGATAATTGGGATAGGTGATATTGAACTCAAAATTGATTTTATTGTTAAGAAAGTATTACTTGTTGAAAATCTCAAATACAATCTTCTTAGCATTAGTCAATTGTGTGATTCTGGATATAAGGTTAAGTTCCTATCCTCTGAATGCTTAATTCATCACATAGATAACCCTACCATAAAACTAAAAGGGTTTAGGAAGGACAATATCTATGCAATCAACCTAACTGCTTCTTCACTTAAGTATCACTTGATACAAAAAGAAGAAACATGGTTATAACATAGAAGAATGTCACGCACAAACTTTAGAAATCTAAGTAAATTAAATGAATTAGTTAGAGGCTCCAAAATTACCCAACTTAGACTCAACAATTTATAATGTCTGTCAACAAGGAAAACAAACAAACTCAACTCATAAATCAACTTCAAACAAATTCTATACTAGAACTATTACACTTGGACCTATTTGACTCCCATGGAATCAAATCAATAAATGGGAGCCTTTATTGCCTAGTAATAATAGATGATTACTCTAGATTCACTTGGGTAAAATTCTTAAAAAATAAGGATGAAACATTTGAAGTCTTTAGTAATTTTTGCAAACAAATATAAAATATAAAAAAGATAGAAAAAATTAAAAGAATCAGAAGTGATAACGGAGGTGAATTTAGAAATCACAACTTTAATCAATTCTGCCTTGAAAATGATTATCATCACAAATTTTCATGCTCTAAAACACCCCAACAAAATGGAATAGTAGAAAAAAAGAACAAAACTCTACTTGAAACCTCTAGGACAATGCTAAATGAGTATAAACTACCAAAATATTTTTTGACAGAAGCTGTTATCATAGCCTGCTATGTACAAAATAGAACCACAATAAATAAAAATTATAATAAAACCTCATTTGAACTCTATTATAATAAATAACCTAATATTAAATATTTTAAAGTATTTGGATACCCAGCCAACTCCGCCCATGATGACCAGTCATGGCCGGTCCCAAGCCTGGATAAAGGAGGAGGGTTGCGTTAGGTTGCCAGCCAGCGTCAAACTATGGCAAAATTTCATGAATGAATCCATTAAACTATTGTGCTAATGCTAGGTTGTTCCCCGGAAGGAACGCGTTGCAGGGTCCAACTGTAACGTCTCGGCAAGGACCGCTACATCTCCAGAACTCGGGTGTAGTGATAAATATGCAAGAGTTCGCGTTACAGGGTCCGACTGTAACGTCTCAGCAAGGACCGCTACATCTCCATGAGAACTTGGGTGTAGTGTTAAATAGGCAAGAGTTCTCACACCATAGGTTAGATAAGAACAAATATGATAGGAAAACTAATAATCTAAGATTTGGAACATGGAATATAGGAACTCTCACTGGTAAATCAATGGAGGTAGTAGATATGATGATTAGGAGAAAAGTTAGTATTTTGTGTATACAAGAGACAAAATGGACAGGTGAGAAGGCAAAGATGATAGAGAACTCGGGTTTTAAGTTATGGTACACTGGAAAGAGTAAAGCAAGAAATGGAGTGGGTATTATTGTAGATAGTTTGTTAAAGGATGAAGTTGTAGGAGTAGTTAGAAAAGGGGATAGAATTATAACTCTTAAGATAATAGTGGCGAAAGAAACTATGAACATAATTAGCGTATATGCACCACAAGTAGGATTAGATGAAGCTACCAAATTAAGGTTTTGGGAGGACTTAGATGAAATATTACAAAATATTCCACCAAATGAAAGAATTTTAATAGGAGGTGATCTAAATGGCCATGTCGGAGTGAAAAATGAGGAATATGAGAGAGTACATGGGAGTTATGGGTTTGGAACGAGAAATGAGGAAGGGAAAACTATATTAGATTTTGCGATAGCATATGACCTTATATTAGCTAATACATTTTTTAAGAAAAGAGAAGAACACTTAGTCACATTCAAAAGTGGAAATAATAAATCGCAAATTGACTTTCTTATGGTTAGGAAGAAGGATAGAAAGATTTGTAAAGATTGCAAAGTTATCCCTGGAGAAAGCTTAACTACCCAACATAGGGTAGTAGTATTGGATATACGCCTCAAACATAGTATCAATAGAAAGAAAATATATACAATTCCTAGAATTAAGTGGTGGAAGTTAAAGGATGGGAAGCAACATATATTTAAAGAGAAGGTAGAAGTACAAGCATTAGGTGAAATATACGATGACTCTAATACAACATGGGATAAGATGGTATCAAAGTTGAAAATAGTAGCTAAGAGTGTCCTCGGTGAGTCAAAGGGGCATGCACCGCTAAGTAAAGAATCTTGGTGGTGGAATGAGAAAGTACAAGAGAAAGTGAGGGAAAAACGAATAGCTTATAAGGAATTATATATTTGTAAGAACGAGGAAAATTTAAAAAAATATACAATAGCCAAGAAAGAAGCTAAGAAAGTAGTGAGTGAAGCAAAAAATGAAACTTTTGAACGGTTATATCAAAAATTGGATACAAAAGAAGGGGAAAAAGATATTTATAGAATAGCTAAAGCGAGAGAAAGAAAAACAAGAGATCTTAGCCAAATAAAATGTATTAAAGATGAATGTAATAGGGTATTAGTAAGCGATGAAGAAATAAAAGAGCGGTGGAAGAGGTATTTTCATCAACTTTTTAATGAAGGTTTAGGAGACCAACTTAACTTAGGTAATTTAATTATGTCAAATGAGCATCGAAATTTTAATTTTTATCGTAGAATTCAAACTTCAGAAGTAAAACAAGCTTTAAATGAGATGCACAATGGAAAAGCCGTTGGACCAGATGATATTCCGATAGAGGTATGGAAGTGCTTAGGGAAACAAGGTATTGAATGACTTACAAAATTATTTAACATGATATTGAAAACGAAAAAAATGCCTGATCAATGGAGGATAAGTACTCTAGTTCCCTTATATAAGAATAAGGGAGACGTACAAAATTGTGCAAACTATAGGGGTATTAAACTAATGAGTCATACTATGAAACTTTGGGAAAAAGTAATAGAAAAAAGATTAAGGAAGGAGACCATAGTGACAGAAAATCAATTTGGGTTCATGCCTGGAAGGTCGACAATAGAAGCTATACATCTTCTTAGACAATTAATTGAAAAATATCGAGAGCAAAGACAAGATCTACACATGGTATTCATTGACTTAGAAAAGGCATATGATAGAGTCCCAAGAGAAATTATATGGAGAATTTTAGAAAAGAGAGGTGTTAGCGTAACATATATTGAACTAATTAAGGATATGTATGAGGATGTAACGACCAGAGTAAAGACTTCAGGCGGAGTAACTGAAGCATTTCCAATAAAGATAGGGTTACATCAAGGATCAGCTCTAAGTCCCTATCTTTTTACAGTAATTATGGACGAACTCACCGCACATTCAAGACACAGTACCGTGGTGCATGTTGTTTGCAGATGATATTATTTTGGTAGATGAGACACGCGAAGGAGTAAATGCTAAATTAGAATCTTGGAGGGAAACACTAGAAGGGAAAGGTTTTAAACTTAATAGATTAAAGACAGAATATATGGAATTTAAGTTTAGCAATATTAGAAGTAATGAAACAATTGTTGAGATAGAAGAGGACGAGTTGCCCGGAACAGAAATTTAAATATTTAGGATCATTTTACAAAATGATGGAGGGATTGAGAGAGATGTCTTACATAGAATACAAGCAGGATGGGTGAAATGGAGGGAGCGTCGAGTGTTTTATGTGACCGTAAAGTACCTCTTAAACTTAAAGGTAAGTTCTATAAAACAGCAGTTAGACCTGCTATGTTATATGGAGCTGAATGTTGGGCTATGACTCGAGCACATGAGCAGAAGATGAGAGTTGCAGAGATGAGGATGTTAAGGTGAATGTGTGGACATACGAGGATGGACAAAATAAGAAATGAGAGCATTAGAGAGAAAGTAGGAGTTGCATCTATTGAGGAAAAACTCAGAGAGACACGTTTAAGATGGTACGGACATGTACTTAGACGACCAATAAATGCTCCAGTTAGGCGATGTGAAACTATGATAAACATGCATATAAAACGAGGAAGAGGAAGACCAAAAAAGACTTGGTTAGCAACAATAAAACAAGATAAAATTTATTTAAATATAGATGATGATATAATAGGAGATAGAGCTCAATGGCGTAAAAGGATTCATACAGCCGACCCCACTTAGTGGGAAAAGGCTTGGTTGTTGTTGTTGTTGTATTTGGATACCCAGCCTACATACTAAACATAAGAGAATACTTAGAAAAATTTACCTCAAAAGTAAAAAATAGAATATTTGTAGGCTACTCATTAAACAGTAGAGGTTACGGAGTATATAACAAAGTTAGTGAAAATGGAGAAATTATTATAAACAAAGCTAGACTAGTGGCTAAAGGGTTTAGTTAAGTAGAAGGACTTGACTATGATGAAACATATGCCCCAGTAGCTAGACTTGAGTCTATTAGAATGATACTTAGCTATGCAACCCATAAAGGATTTAAGCTTTATCAAATGGATGTTAAATCTATTTTTTAAATGAGCTAATAAAAGAAGTTTATATGGGTCAACCACCTGGGTTTGAAAGTTTAGATCATCCTGACCATGTCTTTAAACTTAAGAAAGCCTCGTATGGTCTTAAACAAGCACCTAGGATCTGGTATGAAAGGTTGATCTCCTACCTATTTTCGAAAGGATTCAACCAAGAAGAAATTGATCCAACTTTATTTGTGAAATTAATCAACCAAGATATTTTTATAGCCTAAGTATATGTAGATGACATAATCTTTAGTTCAACCAATTCAGAATTTTTACAAGAATTTATAACCTTAATAGAACAAAAATTTGAAATGAGCTTAGTAGATAAACTAACTTACTTTTTAGGTTTACAAATTAAACAAACTAATGAAGGAAATTATGTTTACCAACAAAAGCATATCAAGGAATTACTTAAAAATTTGGAATGAAAAACACCAAGGAAATAAAAACACCAATGACAACTAACACAACCTTAGATAATGACCCAAATGAAAAATTTATAGACCTAAAATACTATAGAAGTGCGATAGGTAGTCTTCTATATTTAACCGCAAGTCGACCTGATATTTATTTGCAGTTAGTATGTGTACTAGATACCAAACTTGTGCTAAAGAATCGCACTTAACTAGCGTAAAAAGAAATTTTAAATATCTAAAAGGAACACCAAATGTAGGAATTTGGTATCCTAGAACACTAAACTTTGAACTCATAGATTACTCTGACTCAGATTATGCTGGCTGTAAACTAGACCATAAGAGTACAAGTGGTGGATGTCAGTTACTTGGACCATCACTTGTCAGCTGGTTTAGTAGAAAGCAAAATTGTGTTGCCTTATCTACTACTGAGGTAGAATATATAGCAATAGGCAAATGTGTTGCACAGTTGTTATGAATGATGCACACTCTAAAAGATTTTAATTTAAACTTTATAAAAACAAAAGTACTAATTGACAATGTTAGCTCAATTAATTTAACAAAAAAATCTTGTGCATCATTTAAGAACCAAACACATCAAAATTAGACACCACTTTATCAGGGATCATGTTACTAAAGGTGGCATGAATTCAAGTACATTGAGTCCAAGTTAAACTTAGCTGACATATTTACCAAACCCCTCCCTGAAAATGAATTTAACAACTTATTTTGATAATTGTTAAATAGACTAGGACCATTATTTTTAAAATTATTTTTCAAATAATTTACAAATTCTAGGGTAAAATTTTTTTCTTACTTTTTTCTCAAAATACCATTATTTTTAGAATTTTCAAAATCAATTTTAGCCTTAGTCTAGATCAAATATATAGAAAGTATGTTCTATAGATTTAGGACTTGAGCATCTCACCAACACATTAGGGTTACCTTGTTTGTGTATTGCCAAACTTAGAAAGGGGTGAAAAGTATAGGCAGATTGTATATCAATACATCAACATAAGTCTGAGTATTAAATACCAAATTTATAGTGATCAGGTTAAGTAATCTAGTTTAGTCAAACACTAACTAGATAAAAAGACTTAACCTGACTAACCAAGTGAACACTGTTATCTTCTGATAGTTAGTTAGTAACTAATGATTAGACAGTTAAGGACAATTTATAGTTGATTAGATTATTTTGAAATAATATCATATTAAGGGGGAGGATTGATTGTCAAAATATTTTAAAAATTATCTTCAAATCACACTTATACTTTTCATAAATCCACATTTACAAATGTGTTTTGAAAAACTCTATTATTTCTCAATTAATAAGTTTTGAAAAATAAATTTGACAACTGTTTCAATCTTTTTTTGTAAACTACTTCAAACCATTTTTTAAAAAATATTTTTGAAAAGTTTTACAAATTGTTACAACACAGTATTTTAAAATACTTTTTTATTCTTGGTAAAATTTCATTGTTACAAAACCTAGTATTTAAAAAAAAAATTGGAAATTTTTTAAAAGTTATTTTCCATGCTCAAAACTCTTAAAGTTTTAAAACAAAAATTAGTAGATTTTGAAATTTTCAACTTGATGAGCCTTGTGAAAATTCTGATGTAAAGTGTTTTAAAATTTGTTTTAAGATGTCTTTAAACAATCAATTTGAAACCTATTCCAATTTTTAAAAATTGCTTTAAAAGATGTCTTTGAACACGCTTTGGAAAAATTTCTTTCTTGCAAAACTTATTTTTCACTTTTAAGCTTCTTAATAATTTTTCTCTAATTTCAAAACTATTTTGAACGTATTTTAACAATTTTTTAATATATTTTAGCATATGTTGAAAACACTTTGAAAATATTTTATAATTATAATTTTTTTTAACTTCCCCAAGTAATCCTGAAAATTATCCTATTACCAAAAATTTTTCTGATTACTTAGCACATTTTGTTTGTTTAGTAGTCTATTCATGTTTTTTATGAATGTCAAAGGGGGAGGGTTAGGGATTAAGTTAGCAAACACTGAAAAGTTAGCAAACACCGAAATCCAAATAACTTAAACCATATCATTTGTCTATTTATGTTTGTATTTTTTTCAAACTTAACCTATGTTATCATTGCATTAAAAAGGAGAGATTATTGGTACAGTCTGCACTAACGGCCTAACTCAGGTTTTGATGAATGACAAGTAAGTTAGTTAGGTTTTGTTGTGATCTAACCACTTGATTAAGTATACAGGAGAAGTCTAGATAGGTCAACGGACTGACCGGGTATCTGGCAGGAAATCTAGCTAGGTCAACAGGCTGACTGGATAGTTGGTACGAAGTCCAGATAAGTTGACAAGTTGACCAGATTGTTGGTGCGGGAAGCATCCGACGATCAAATTAGTGTTTTGATAATGGCAAAGGATTCAAAGTTAAGGTTATGTTGTGATCTAACAGTTTGAATAAGCTTGCAGGAAAGTCCTAAGTGTACTTAGGCAAAAGTCCTAACTGAGATTAGGCAGGTGGAAAATCTTAGGGGGTGGTAACCCTAGGCGAAAAGTCTTGGTGGGTCGAGGGCTTCAGGCAAAAGTCCTAGGGGTGGTAACCCTAGGTGGAAAGTCTTGGTGTCGCGAACCAGGTGGAAGACTGGACAGGCCGGGAAGCGGGCATCCATCAAAAAGTCCGGAAGCATCGAGCACTGAGTAAAAGTCCAGTCGATCTGGAGGATCGCACTAGCAACATGTAACTCTCCTGAGTGGAGTAGGTGAGGACGCGCTCCCCACAGAGGGAACAGTAGGTGTCGGGTCGACCTAGGGTTTCCGGTTTAGAAATCCGAAGTCAGACCCGGATAGTCCGTTGACTATCAATATTTCCTTAAATATACCTATTCTATGTTAACTTTTTTTGCAGGGTATGTGTTTGGGACTAACACATTTTGTAGGAACAAAGAAGCAACTCATACCTCGGATGAACAGTGTCCGAGGCGCTTCCATGGAGCTTGGAGGCGCCTCGGGTGCAAGCCGAAGCCAGCTGTCCAGAGGAGCTGGAGGCGCCTTCATGGGGACTGAAGGCGCCTTGGACCGTGGCTTGGAGGCGCCTTGGAGTGGCGTTGGAGGTGCCTTCAGGAGGATAATGAGCAGCGGTCAAAGCTTGATCAATAGCAGATTAATCGCGATAAAACCTTGGGTTGGAGGCGCCTTGGAGCTTAATGAAGGCGCCTTGAACACCCTTTATAAGGGGGTCTCGACCAGCAGTCCAATACATCTTCTTCCAAGCGATCTTTCTGCTACAAACTGCTAATGAGACGATCCCGAAGTGCTGCAACGAGATCCTGACGACCCAAAGCTTCGAAATTACACATTCTTGTTGTCGGTATACTCTTTCAATTCAAATAGATTGTAATAATTCTGTAACCATTATTCGAGCTTATAGTTGTTGTCCACCGGAAGCGATCAACAATCGCGGGCCTTGGAGTAGGAGTCGTCACAGGCTCCGAACCAAGTAACTCCTCGTGTTTGATTGTGTTCTTTTAATTTCTGCTGCATTTATTACTCGAGTTTTACGATTCTGATTCAATAAATAGCCACGAGCGCTATTCACCCCCCCCCCTCTAGTGCTTCTCGATCCAACACAGATATCTGGTGAGAAGTCTAGCTAGGTCAACGGGTTGACCGGATAGTTGGCATGAAGTCTAGACAGGTCGATGGGCTGACCGGATGTCTGACAAATTGATAAGTTAAGGTAAGTCACTAGAGGAGAGTGACCTTATGAGGATGCATCCCCATTGAGGGACAGTAGGTGTCAGTCTAGTTTAGGTCTATTTGGGATCCCTAAACTGATACCTTGATTAGTTCCTGGCTCTGGGAGGACAGAAACTAATTACTACTCTTTACTATTAATTATTATTGTTATAATACTTGTGTTGCAGGTTATTTGGACTAATATTATTTTGCAGGATAAAGGAGAAAATTTGCCTTCAGATGAACAGTATCTGAAGGTGCCTTCAACAAATAAAGGCACCTTCGTACTGTTCATAGAAGGTGCCTTCCATGGCTATGGAAGGCGCCTTCTGCAGGATAAATTTTGGACGCAGTCGCGGATAAGTGTCGGGCTACTCGGGATCAAATTTACCAAGTTGAACCCACCTTCAATAGCTATGGAAGGTGCCTTCCAAGCCCTATTTAAGGCAGTCTCAAGAAGGCTTTGATAGAACACTCATATACGAGCTATTGCACTCTGTTTGAGCTTTTGACTGCTCCAAGCTTCTGCTATAAAGCTAATGCGCCCGACAACTATTCCGAGGACTTTCGATCGTGGCTGGTAGATCGACAATGACGCACGAACACTCCCATTTTGATCCTTAAGTGTCAGTAACGAATTTTGTTTGTGTACTTAATTTCTACAAAAGGATAAAGTGCAGTGTGTTGCACTTGTTCTAATCCTTTTTATACCTGATTCCTTCTTCCGGAGGTATCAGAAGAGGTTTTAGTGGATTGTCCATCGGTAGGTTCGTGGGACCTAGGTCTTAGAGTAGGAGTCGTCGAAGGCTCTGAACTAAGTAAACCGACTATGCTTTCTTGTGGTTTTTGTTTTTGATTTCTTATTTACTTTCTGCTATGTTCACACTCGTGATTTTAAAAATGAGAAAACAAGTTTTTAAAAATCACGTGATTCATCCCCCCCCCCCCCCCCACCCCCTCCCCCTCTCATATGTGTATCGATCCAACACCTTGTCCACATGGACTTCCCATCTAACTCCACATCAGAGGACTTGGGTATAATCAAGAGAACTAACAAAATCGACTGATGGGCCTAAAGAACTCGGAATGATATGGAATCAGATCTTATGTGTTTGTATTGTTCTCCTAATTATATTCTTTCCCTCAAACATCAATTTGGTATACTATATCAAGAGCAATGATTTTTTAAATATGAAATAAGTTTTTTAATCGATTGCTACAGAGTAACAATCGATTAGGGACTTACTGTGTTGTGAGCAGTATCCCGAATCGATTGCTACATTGTAGCAATCAATTAGGAATAATAGCAGGGGCAAAATTAGTATTGAGTATGTGATTTGATAATTTTAAAATTAAGGTACATGATTTGGATATTTTGGAAATTTACCTATATGGTTCAGTAATTTGCCGAATTAAATTAACCATCTAATGAGGGGTTGAAGCTATCATACTTTAATTTTTTTTTAATGTATTTAACAAGTATGCTACATTTTCATCTTATTTTTTCCTTCTTCAAAGTTTTAAATTATTTCTTCATATACTACCATAAACAAAAAAATACATGTAATTAGTGATTGAAATTAAACTACTCAAGCTAATTGATGTGTAAATACAGGCTTACGACAATGACTTTCAATCTCATTTTATTAAGTTTGACAATTATTTCCATTTCCTTCTCAACCTCTTCTTTATAATAATCTTCAGAAATTGATATAATATCTCTCTTCTTGTGTATAATCCAAATCAATTTTTTCCCTTAACCACAATAGCTTATACTCCTTATACTATAATGTTTTTAGAAGGCTCGCAGATTTGTATCTTGCTTCTCTTCTTATGAGATAAAAAACTAGTGTCGCATAAAATTATCGATAGGAGTATCCCTATAATCATAGCGAGTTCGGTCACGTTCTCTCTTAGTCTTGGTTATAGAAGCAACTAGTTATGCACCTCCGCTTGTACCCGTCTAACCCACTGCTACTCCACAAGACAATGGAGGAGAGCCAAGTGGCTGGGTACTTGGTTCCAGCACGGTCTCAGGTGATGATCAACGTGTGAGAGATTGAGCATTAGGTGTTAGTATGGAAGGAAACAGGGATGTTCCATCCCACACGGTTTGCCTCAAGCGGTGAGGTGGAAGTAGTGGACTTCAAGGGCAACTTCTTCAAGTTCCTATCCTTCGGGTTGGGACAGTGATCCTGCCCGTGGATGTAGTTGGGGCTTTATGGGGTGGAGTTGATAGTGATAAAGATGATCAATTGCTTTGAGTGGGCTCTTTATTGATAATGAGGATCACAATGAGTAAAATATCAAGTAGAAAATATACAATTGCTTCTTCCTTAATAGAAAATATTATAAATATGATTCTTATAAATAATTATGTATAAAATATGTATAATAAATTTTGTGACCCAATGTGGGTGGGTACATTCTTTCACTTAAAAAGAAATCTAAACAATAACATAAAGAACATTCTTTCTCTTAAAAGAAATCTAAACCATAACACACTTACTAGGAATAAACATGTTGCATAGGTGGTGACCATCATTTGAGCCCATTCTTTTGATCGGTATTCATGAACCATCATGAGAGATCTCTTAGAAGAACCTAAGTCAATTACCTGTAGTCAATCTACATGTCCCTAAAATTCAGGTTTGGAAAGGCCCTCCCTGGAGGTCATCCCAGGGCACCAAGCCCTTATAGTCACCACTCATGCCCATGTGCATCCAAATAACCATGTGAGAAAAGGAACACAACTTAACCATATTTAACACACTTAATACATGCACAGTTCACATATTGATGTAAAGGATCTACACAGTATTTCAACAATGCATATCTAATCTAAGTATCATAGAGAAATAGGGAAACATTAGCCATTACAACCACCAAACATTGCCATGCTAGTGAATCTACCTCAATATTAAATCAACAGGAAAGGAAATTAAACAACACACTAACTAGAATTTAAATGCACTGTTATTCCTGCCCACTAACACACTAACCAGAATTTAAATGCACCATTATTCCTACCCACTGCATCAACAATTAGGACATATCTAACTGCTTGTGAATAGACTTAATTTTGCATATACATTTGATCTTTAGGCTTGTTCTAGCTTCTCAATCCTATTATATAGGAAAACGTGAGGAGGATGCAAACTATAAATAGATAAATTGGCTATTGCTTGACAGCAAATGCTTTTGGGTTAGGATAAGTCAAACAATTTTTTTGAAGTAATTCATGCATTATCAATAAGCTAAGTTACTCATTTGTTTAATCGCAACAAAATTAGAGGAACATAAATTAAAGGAAAAGCTTTGAAAAAATCAAGAACCTTTTGAATGTCAAAAATAACCCTTCTATTCAATACATTATTTTCATTTGGTCTATCACTTCAAATACAGCAAACAGTTGAGAAAATATAAATTTCTGAAACCAAGAAAGAAAATGACAAGCAAAGATGATTCCCACAATACAAAACAAAGAAGCATACCACTGTTAACTCACCTCCTAGCGCATTCAATAAAATAAAACAAAAATCAAAGAAAAGGGTCATGAGATCACCGAGAAACTAAAACATTTCCCCAGATTCAAAGCAGGAAATGAACATGATTTGGCATCAAAATAAGGACAACATTTGAAGATCTTGCTAGCCAGTCAAGAGGGAACCCTCATCCACACCTACAAGGGAAAGAAACTTGCCTCTCTCTTTCCTTGGCATCGCTGTCGAGTGAGTAGGAGGAAGCACCAGCTGGCTCCGGTTTGCTCCAGTAAAAGGGCGGCGTCACAAGGGTGAGGCCTAGCTCATGAAATTTGGTTATGTAAGGGAAATTCAAATGGTTACTTATAGTACTTATCGGAATCATGCTCCCAAAGTACTGGAAACTTGCATTTATTCACTATGCCATGTTATGCTCTATGCTTAGTTTTTCTTTACTATGTTGTTAAATCTAGGCACCCCGTTATTCATGATGCTATGTTTTTCTATTATTGGAAACTCACATTCATTCTTATGCTAAGGTTTGCTAATACTGGAAACTTGCATTTGTTCTTATGCTATGTTTTTTTTCTATCCACCATGTCACATATCTACTAGTGAAATATGCTTGTTGGGTCTATGGACTCATCCTATCATGATTACAGGTGGGGAAGGTGCCATCTCGAATGTGGTAGGGGACACAGAGGGGGAGTAGCTGAGGAGATGAGGTTGAATACATCACATACTGTCCAGGTGCTCTAAGTGCCGGTTATTAGTTCTTTTTCTTCGATTGTTATGTTAGCATGAGATAGAGATTATTTATTGGTTTGCATTGGTAGGAAGTCACAAATGTTTTCTTGGGAGATATGTTTTTTTCTTTATTTTTATTTTAAAACTTCGGAAAAATATATGATGCAAAGTTCAACATGGGGTTATGGTTTACCTTCGAATAAATCACTTGCTAGTGCATTATTGATATTGTATGGTTCAGTTGTGGGTAAGTGGTTAGGGTCGTTCAAGTTGGTATCAGAGACTGCTGATACCAACTGGAACAACCCTATATCCTACACCTGATAAGATATTCGGCACATGCTGATCTCAAGTGGGAGACTCATCGCATAACATACCCTAAGACTTTTGATATGGGAAAAACAAAAGTGAAGTTGCATGACATATGAACCTCAACACATAGCAAACATGGCAAATTGAAGTTGATGAACTTCTACCAGGAGGATAAGCAACCAACAAATAGACTCCAATCCTTAATTATATAACAAACCAGAGAACAATTTCATAACATGCGCTCAGGGTCCCCGGACAATGTGCTATGCTTCCAACTTGTCTCCTTAGCTATTCCACCCCCACATCCTCTATTCTATCCTTGGTGACATCTCCCTCACTTGTATCATTTGCATCGTGAGTCTACAAACTCAACAAATATATTATACTAGTAAGTATAAGAAATAGATGGAAGGGCAAGAATGAAACTAGGAAACAAGAAGCTTAAACTTACTTACCCATTAAGGAAACAAGGAAAAGAACTATGCATAACTTAGCAAGGGATAAACATGACGCAAGTATGGCAACCATCTTTAGAGCGCATTCATTTGGTCAGTATTCATAACTTTAGAGGTACCTCTTAGTAAAACTTACAATCATATAGCTGAAGCTAACATTCATTGCATCATCATTCATATTTGGAAGGACCTTTCCCGGAGCTCATCCCAAGGTACCCATCTCGTACTGTCACAACACATGTACATATTTATCCAATTTTTTATATCTCAAGAACATAACTTATTCACAAAATATTTAGATGAGGAACATTGCTCAATTCATACCTTAATCATGCATATCTTGAGAAACAAAGGTCAATTCATACTATAACCATGCATATCAAGAGGAAAATATAGAAAAACAACTACATTAAATGACTCCTAATCCCTTTCCCCAAATTCGTTCCTGAATTGAATCCATGGTGAGGAAACAAAACCCACATTGAACTCAAATTAAAACATACTAGTTCAGTCCCGTAATCCCACAACAACTTTGAAGAAAAAAAATCTCAACGAATCAGCACAACCCATCAAAACTGTCCGAAAATACGAAATTACCATAGCAAAGCAAGAACCAGGTTGAAATCACTTCACAACCTAGCCAATCTGACCAACAGTATGAATTAACTAAGAGGAAATTGTGCAACATCGAAATCAAATCACATTCCTAATTACTGAATTTGTCCGAAATTCAAATCTATCTTAACGAAGCAAGAACAAACACCAGGAATGATTCTCCCCTTACAATCTGTCCAAAAATCCGAAGGTATCATGAAAACCAGAGCAACAATCGACAATGAATCGAAATCTCCATATCTATCCAAATTTCGAAGCTCCCATGAAGAAGCATGAACCACATCAAAATCACTCCTGAGAAAGCAATATATATTTCAGAAATCCAACCCAACCAGAAAGGAGTAGACCAACATCGAACTCGATCTCAATTCACCCAAATATATTGTAGAAAATCGAAAAAACCTACATGAAGAAGCAAGATCACATCTAAATGAATCAGAACCTACCAAAACTGTCTAGGAGAATCCAAAGCTGTCGCAAGAACACATTGAAAATCAAAACCCATCACACCAATCTGCACTAAAGGTCCCACATCATGAAAGAACAAATGACATAGAAATCAACTTACAACCTCTTAAATCTATACCAAAAAATCTAGTAAGCATGAAAAATAAAATGAGCGCAACATCGGAATTGAATCAAAACCTCCCAAAGCTGATAGAAATCCAGCAACAAGAGGGGAACCAAAACAACATTGCAATCAAGTCTCAACCACCACATTCTGTTCCAAAAATCCTATATCATCATGAAGAATAAGAACGTCATCGAATTCGATCTACAATCCCACCAATCCACCAAATTTGACAAAACCCCCCGAAAACAACATGAAGAAGAAGAACATCATCGAATTTGAACTATGAATCCCAAATCTGTCCAGAAAATCCAGAGAACATCATGAAGAAGACATCATAGAAGTCAACTACAAATCCCTAATCTATCTAGAAATTTGAAAAAAAAAATAGATACGAAACATGATGGGGTGGTGCTTTGTTTAATAAAAAATCAAAATATGACCCTAAAACTTCAGAAGCTCTTTGTCGTTATAGCTCTGGTAAATATAAATAAAAAGGACGGCTAACTTCTTTGGATTATGAACTTTTAATAGAAATCTACTGTTTAGAAGCATTGATGTTATTTATCTACAGAAAGCCTGAAATTACACTGAGAACAGATTGTGAGGCTATAGTAAAATATAGCCAATAGTAAAAAGATGTAAGAAAGGGTCTTGGCTCAAAAAGATGGATTAAATTCACAGACACAATTCTTAACAGAGGTCTAAAAATTCACTGGGAACATATTAAAGGAAGCAATAATTCTGTTGCTGATACTCTTTCTCACTTATTAACATAAGACTACTTGTACAGGATGGACAACAAAAAAGAGTTAGAACTTATGGATACCAACACACTATGAAATTTGGAGTACAAGAACTCCCACAATACTTCAGACAAGAAGATACTTTTAAATGTCCTTTATGAGGATAACTTGATAATGTTTAGCAATGCCTGATTGATAATATTTAGAACATTCCAACTTCTCCAGGCATCTCTAGTCAAAAGATTTCCGTCATTAATGCCCTTACAAATTACTTTCTTACTATTGTGCAGAAACCACTTAGAAAAAGTTCTCTTGTTACGCTATTTTATCAGATGAATACGTTGGTCTCTATGCTGCTTGGGAAGAAGTAAAAAGTCTTCTCCCCGAAGATAATCCACGACCTTATAAAGGTTTTTATTCCATCCATGAAGCTTATGACTTACTTCAAACCAAATTAGGTCCTAACTTTAGTATTAATCTAGTACTTCAGATGACTAATCTAGTATAAGAATACAAGAGTTACTTAATGGCCGCAACTTCACCTAGTCCTAATAGACTAGACACAGACGTACTTGTTGTTCCACTCAAACCAATGAATTACTAGTCCTTGGAAATTTTACAGTCCACAAAACCAAAAGACAATTTGCTGTCTATTAAAACCTTACCAGTAGACATACAAACTTATATTCGAGACTTAGGAGATATCTCCTCCTATAAACATTTTCTTAAATTTGTAGAAGCTCTAAATTGGTTCCATCAAAATCTCACAAAAGGGATAACTATTACTTACGTAGAAGAATATACTTATAAAATCAAGTGCTCAAAAGCTTTTCCTCAATGTTCTACTCCTAGCACTTTGGATTTAGGATGCCGCTGTCAACTTCTCTATTCTTTCAGAAAAGTAAACATTCAAGTTGAACAGTATCAACATAAAAATTATAGAAGAAAAATAATTACTCCTCTAAAGCTGATAACTTATGGGTTGTTACAGCAATTATGGATCCAAGACATTGACTCGATCCAAACTTTACCCTTTGCACTGGGCAAAAGAATACTTCATATACTATAAGAAAAAGAAACTTTAGTCCTGGTAATATTTCAAAGTTCCCCTCCAGAATGGCTCTCTACACAAACAGAACCAACCAGACATTTAATTAAATTAGATGTTCAAGGCCTAAACATACAATTATTACATTTTGAGAACTATCCGTTATAAATAGAAAAAGACTGGATGTCACCAAAGCCTTTAGAAGAACAATATAAGCATTGGAGATCCTCTCTCCAAGGCAACTCATGGCTTTGGGATCTCTTTCAGGATTCCCAAGATTATACTTTGGTTGAAGAAACTTTTACAGAAAAAATCTATTGGCCCAAAACTTTGGATACAATATTTTTCCCTCTTCTATATACTACTGAACATCAAAATCTCAGCCAATTTTATCAAAAAAATATTGCTTGGTTCGAAAAACAAAGGGAAAAACCATCAGCAACATCAACTTCCACTTTACCTCCCTCCATGGGATCAGTAGAAGAGGCCAACCTGATCAACATGATGGAACTTTGACCTACGCCATGACCTCAGACAACACTTACTCTAACTTGACGAAAGCACTTACGTCAGCAAACACTAAAGACGTTATCCATGATGCATAACAGCATTAAGGAGGATGCTTATCCTCCACATCCTCTCTTCTTGAAGCTTCACTCCCCCTATAAAAGCAACCCTTCTCAGCCTAACTAAGGCATCGATAGAAGAACACAAGAGCGTGTACACTCAAGCTTTCCAACCTCTCTCCTCTCGTCTTAGCTCATAAGATTATCAACTTGTATGCCCTACAAGAAACCTTGTAAGTAAGTATTGTAAGTTTTTCTTATTGTACTCTTGTTTGGTTTTTATATGTAAGTAAGTTTGTATTGTAAAGCTTTTTTTATGGCTGAGTAAATCTTGCTTCTAAGCCTTAGGGCTTTGTTTAATTTTTCTTAGATCAATAGTCCTCAGTCCTTATCGAAATCTCTTCATAGACTCGTAACTAAGAGAGAAGACGAAACTATAGACCTTTGGTTCTGTAAAACCTGTGTTGGCTAAAGTAAGACAAAATAGCTTGAAGGTTATTGTAAGACCTGAAGAAGCCGGGGTAAGAAACCAAGGACAACAAAACGGTTCTAGAGGCTCTCTACTAGGTGAGGCTCACTGGTGCGATCTAGGAAAATTAAACTAAGAACTAGGCTTAGAAATTTAAAACCCACAAAAACCACAGAAAAACCAGTTTTATGGAAAAACTAAATTAAAGCAAAAACTTACACCCTAAATTGAAGCACAAAAACTGAAGAAAAACCTGGTATCATAGCCACTTGACTTGGATAACCTGTATATGTGTACAACTTCTACCTCTTCTAAACAACTTGAGTATTCAGATCTTGCCTTACAACTAGAAATATAGTAACTCTAGATTATAACAAGCACACTTATTACATAAGAAGTAAACAACTTGGTCATCTGTTACATTCTGAGCAACCACACTTAAACACTTTAACTGATTTGCTATTAAGTCTTGGTCTCTCTCTGGAAACTCATTGTCAATCCTTAGCACATAAGGTAGAACATCTACTTACTATTTCTCTACAACAACAAAAGCTAGTATCCGAAGTCTTAAGAAATCTTGACTACTTCAAAAAACTCAAGAAACTTAAAACTTGTTGTAGAAACAGATATTCAACAACTTTTACTACAATCAAAAGAATTGATTATCAGTAATAAAACACAAATAAACGAAAAGCTAGATAAAATAAATCACTTATTAGAGGAACTAAAATATAAATGAACAAATTGAAATATGAAACTACACATTATGAAGATGCTGTAGCATACACAAGACAGTTCTCTACGACAAAAGAAGACGATTATTGTCATATAGACCTTCCTGGAAAAGGAGATCAAATTCAAATACAACAAAATAATACTATCCTAGCTCTCCTTACTTCTCTTCATTATCGCTTAACTTTGGTTGAATCAAAACTTCTCCAATTAGAAACACATTTGTCTGGAAACTTTGGTTCTAGTGAATTAAAAGAAGCTTTTGCTAAACTTAATAAAGATCTTAGTCAATTATCTTTAGGAAAATCTCTTACTAAAACTCCACATGTCAATTCTAGATTCTTAATCTATAAACCTAATGAGTTTGACAAAAATTGAACCATTCACTGGACCTTCCAGAGCTGTTAGATCAATGGAAGCTAATACTTCCTCCTCCTGGATAGATTCTATAACCATAAGAAATAGCACTTCCTCGTTAGGTCCTCTTAGACTTGAGGAAATAATAGACGTTGATAAAGATTTTACAATATTTTCTAATGAATAATTAAATGCTTTAAATCCTAAGAAACTTTATAGTCTAGGAATTTTAAACTTCTCCACTTCTGTATACAGACATCATAGACAAGAAGCTCTTCATCTTCAAGATGGAGGTGAAGTCAAACTTGTTGGTGCAATCGACCTAGGTTTTGATGTGTGTGTCAAAGAGTTTAAGTTAGGCTTTCATATGTATTTGATATGTGTTTGAGTCTTGCAGGACTTTGTGGAACACATGAGAACTTGGTGCGGCCAAGTGTGGGAAGCTCATCCAAGGGCTCGGATCGTTGAGTCGGTGAAGGGTGGTGTGGAAGACATTCGAAGGACCGCAAGACGAGGAGTAATGGAGTGGAGCCGAGGGAAGTGGACTTCAAGGCAGCGTGAAGGATGGCACGGAGAGGAGCCGCGGGCTCGGGTGCATCTGAGGGACGAAGGCCGAGGAAGAGGACTTCAAAGGCGACTCCGGAAAGGATGAGAGGAGTGAATGTACTGGGACCAGTCGACTGGTCATGGGACCAGTCGACTGATCCAGCTTCACAGAATGCACAGAAGCATTCTGTGCTTGTCGACTAAAGGGACCAGTCGACTGGTACATAGCCGTTGGCAGGATTTGGCTTTCTGCAAAGAGCCGTTGGCTGGGTCCAACGGCACACCAGTCGACTGGTGCTTGGATCAGTCGACTGGTGTCAGGGTTTGAGTTGATTGATGATCAACTCTTTCCTCTTATTTAAGGGGAGCTTTGGGGCATTAAGGAGGTTACTGATACTCATTGTAAACCTTCTGAATCTTGCCCAAAGCTTCCAAGCCAACTCTCTTCCTTCTAACCCTAAGTTTCATCTTGTAAAGAGGAAGAGAACTTTGTGAGAGGTTTGCTCCACCGAGAAGGAGAAGCTTTAGCCGGAGATTGCCGGGGACTGATCCACCAAAGGATCAAGGGCTCGTCCACCTCAAGGACACGTCGTGGAGTAGGAGCAAGCAATCTCCGAACCACGTTACATCGAGCGTGTTAGCGTTTGTATTCTCGTTTGTGGTCCATTGTTTTAGTTTCTATATTTCCGCTTGCGCAAACTAACGTACTGTAGAGAAGAAATCGATTTGGGGGTGGCCTAGCTATCCAACCCCCCTTCAAGCCGGCCACCGATCCTCCAACAAAACTTGGCCTCATGATAGAAGAGGCTGCTAAAAGTCTCTATCTTAGAAAACACAATTATATACATCTTGGACTTATTGTATTTGGCTTAAGAGGATTAACTTGAGCCAAATTAGGAGGAAAAGTTTTATTAGTTTTACATGATACCCGCTTCTCAGATATTGAGAAAGCTATCATAGGACTTATTGAGGTCAATATGAATGCTAATTTAAGCATCACTTACTTATGCCCCAATTTTAATATGACTATACGTGATTTTGCCAAAAAAAAAACTCATTTTTGGTGGTCTTCTTTTTCTTGTAGTTCTAACTAAGGGGTTATTATTCGTGTCTAGTACTATTCAAGTCCTAGGTTGTCTTTGACCATAATCCATAGTTTTCATTGTACTTTCTATAGCCTAACTTCATAGGGTTTTGACGTGGCTGAGGATTCTACTGGATTCATTCTATTGGAAACATGTATAGGTTTGGGTTCTAGATATGTTTTTATTAATTGTAAATATTTTCTTCTTAAAGACCTAAGTAAGTGTGTTTGAGTTTCTAATTGTGTCTTTTAAGTAACTATTTGATTTATTAAGTTTAAATGAGGTACTGATTCTTCTTCTGTTTCTATTTCAGGTGCCATTGAAGTTGGTTGATATCCTGAAAACCTAATAGAGAGTTGATTATTTCTATCCTTATGCATAAGTGAGATAGTGGGTTTTAAGGTGGAGTCGTGGTTATGTAAATTAATATTCCATTTTAATCCTACTAAGGTTTCTGAAGTGTATTCTCTTGGTTTTAAAAAGTGTATGCCTTTTGTTGTTAAGGCTTCAATCATGTCTGTAATAGAGATTTTAAAATGATTATGCATATGATTCATTGTTTTGCCTAAGAAAATAATATATAATTGAAGGTTATCCCCCTGAAATTGTCCATACCCTTTTGCTTAGATGTGAATTTGAATATGTTATGACTAAGTAGTCTGAGTCTAATGGTAAAGTTAATTGGCACAAATGTTGTACCATGGCTTTGATTTGTTTAACCATCTTAATATCTTGTTGATTAAAATACTTTTGTCCAGTTTGTGAGGTTTATTGTATAGCAGACCACTTAATTTACTAATGTCCTTCAAGTATAGTCTAGCATAATTAAGTAAGCCTAGAAAGGATCAGAGTGTTTTTATGTCTTCTATTTTATCTGGGAAAGCCAAGATCTTGTTGGAGATATGGGGTTGAAGTGTAATTTTTCCCTAGCCAATAATGTTGGATCGAGACGCGCTAGAGGGGGGGTGAATAGCGCTCGTGGCTATTTTGTACGTATCGGAATCGAAAACAGCGTTAGAGTAATTAAAGCAGCGGAATTAAAAACAAACAAACACAAACAGAAGGACACAGAGATTTACTTCGTTCGGAGCCTGTGACGACTCCTACTCGAAGGCCCGCGATCCTTGATCGCTTCCGGTGGGCAACAACTATAAGCTCGTTAAAAGATTACAATTATGAGTACAATTAAAAGCTATAAGTATTATACCGACAACAAGAAATGCTAAATCTGAAGCTTCGGGTCGTCGGGCACTTGTAGCAGCACTTCGGAGTGTCTTTTGGAGCAGCACGTTGATGAGAGATCACTTGATATTCGTTGTACTGAAGTGCTGGTCGAAACCCCCTTATAAAGGGTGTTCAAGGCGCCTTGAAGGCTGTTCAAGGTGCCTCCATGCTGCCTGGTCTTCCGCGTGGATCAAATCTGATCTGATCAAACTTCATCCATTCAAGGCGCCTTAAACCTCACTCAAGGCGCCTTCCAAGGTGCCTTCTGCCTTCTTCAAGGCGCCTCCAATGGTGCTTCGCAGCCAGCTCATCCTTTGCACTCGAGGCGCCTCCAAGCTCCATGGAGGCGCCTCGTACACTGTTCATCCGAGGGAAAACTACCTTATTTTGTACCTGCAAGACTTGTTAGTACCAAACAATATCCTGCAACACAAAATTAGCACAAAATAACAGTATGAATAATAAAAGAATTTTATGACAGTCTCCGGACTGTCCGGGTCTGACTTCGGATTTTCAACCGAAAACCCTAGGTTGACCCGACGCCTACTGTTCCCTCTACGGGGAACGCGTCCTCACCTACTCCACTCAGGAGATTTACCTGTTGCCAGTCCGGTCCTCCAGACCGACTGGACTTTCCGCCTAGGGTTACCACCCCCTAGGACCTAGGGTTACCGCCCCCTAGGGTTTTTCTCCACCTAGGGTTACCACCCCCTATGACCTAAGGTTGCCGCCCCTTAGGGTTTTCCTCCACCTAGGGTTACCGCCCCCTAGGACCTAAGGTTGCCGCCCCTTAGGGTTTTCCTCCACCTAGGGTTACCGCCCCCTAGGACCTAAGGTTGCCCCCCCTTAGGATTTTTCTTCACCTAGTGTTTCCGCCCCCTAGGACCTAAGGTTACCCCCCCCTTAGGATTTTCCCTTGCCTAACCGCAGTTAGGACTTTCCTGAAACCTTATTTAGCCACGTTAGATAACAAGGAATCTTAACTTTGAATCCCTTTGCCATTATCAAAACTGAGGTTCGATCGTCGGATGCTTACTGCACCAACAATCTCCCCCTTTTTGATTATGACAATCGAAATTCAAAGTTAAGTAAAAATGCAATAAAGATACGCATAAATAAGCACAGACACATTCACAACAAAATTTTCGTTTTAATTTTAATTTATAATATTCTTTGAATTTATTCCTACTCTCCCCCTTTGCCATATATCAAAATACCCAAGAGAGTGAAGAAAATCTGGGCCTTAGCTTAACTTTCAAAGATAATTTTCAATCTTATCTTCCAATCTTTTAATTTACTTTTGATAAACACTTAGTTTTTCTTGTAAGACTTTTAGATAGGTGAAATCATAATTTTGAAAGCAAAATTCTTCCTTTAGTTTGAGAGATACTTTTAGCTAAGATAAAGTTATTTTGTCTTTAAACAGTAACTTAGCAAATTTTTGTGATTTCAAAAAGATTTAGTTTTTTTAAAAAAAAAAATTGTTTTGATGAAATTTTGAGAATGCTTTGGAAAATACTTAGCATTTTCAGCAGAACTTAGCATTTGAAAACAATTGCTTTGAGAGATACTAAGCTAATTTTTTTTTTGTTTTAAACACTTTAAAAAGTACTTAGCTAAATGTTTTTGAAAAAAAATATTTAGCTATATTTGAAAATACTTAGCTATGTTTTCAGCGTAAAAATGATTGCGTTAAGAAAATATCTTGCCAAGTAGCTAAGTTTAGAAAATAATTTAACTAAGTTTAGTTAGAGAAAACTTAATTAAGTACTCATCTTTGAAAACATTTAGCTTATAGAGGAGTTATAATTTAAAAGTCAGGTCATAAATAATTTTAATTTTAAAGCTAAGTTAAAAATAGCTTGAATTTTCGAAGATATGCCAAAAATAGTTTTTAATTTTAAGGTCAAGTTAAAAATTTTAAAGAAAAACTAATTTTAAAACCGACTCAAAATCACTCCCCCTTAATTAATGCCTTAATAAATTTTTGAGTTCAGGAGTTCAAGCATGAGAGGTTAAAAAATTATTTTCCTAATTTTCCATCTCAGTCCTTCTAGAATAACAAGCATGTTTAGCATATGAGTGAGTGTGAGATGGAGTTTACTTTAATTTACAACATTGAAAATATCAGTTAGAATTTCAAATAAGTGACAATTATTTTGAAGATTTAAAAATTAATTGAGTTTAGAATTTCAAAGAATTTAATAACTCTGAAAAGGGTTTTGAAATTAATTTTTCAGAGGATAATACAAATGATTTTTGAAATAATTTTTTAAGTAGTTTTGAAATTAATTTTTCAAGGGATTTTTCAAATGATTTTGAAATGATCATTTTTCTAATGATTTTACAAATAACTTTTAAGTTTTAAAAGATTTTTACATGATTTTGAAAGGATTTTTCAAATAAATTTTAAAAGAATTTTGAAATTAAGTTTTAAAGATTTTGAAAGGATTTTTCAAATAAATTTTAAAAGAATTTTGGAATTAAGTTTTAAAGATTTTGAAAAGATTTTTCAAATAAATTTTAAAAGAATTTTGAAATTAAGTTTTGAAATGATTTTGAAAATGTAACGACCCAAATTTCCCCATTTCAAGTTCCAAATGTCCCTAAAAATATTTGGAAATGCTTTTAAAATATTCTAGAGATTTTTAGAAATTTTTAGAGTATTTTTACGTAATTTTTGGAGGTCGTTTGGTATGTTTACAAAAAGATAGAAGTTTTGACAAAAAATCGTTGAAGGTGAGACTCGAACACACGACCTCAGGTCGAACCAACCCAACCGGACACGACCCAACCAGCTGAGCTACACGGGCTTTGTTAACTAAGTATGGGGAGAAATAAATATAAAGCATAGATAGTAATGAATAAAAACCCGAATTATAAGAGAAGGTTTAGGTTTTCTTTTCCCCAAAACCTAACTTCCCCCTCCTCTTCTCACGCGGTGGCTCCTCTCTCGGGCGAAAAGGGGCGACGGCGTTAGGTCTTTTCTTCGGCGCCGACGAAGGCTTCTTCCGGCCGGCCTTCACCCGTGCATGATCATCGCGACGAAGGGAACTCGGGAACACCAAGAAGCTGCCGAGATTGAAACTTCACCGAAACCCTAGACCTCCTCCTTTGGTTGTAAGTCCAAGAAGGCATGTAAGTACTACTCACCTGCGGTAGGAGTTGCTCCGAGCTACGATTTGTTTCCTTGCTTGCGGATTTTGCTGTGCCGAGTAAAGTTTTATGCTAGAGCCATGCTTCCCTTGTTTTGTCTGTTAAGCCGAATAATCATACCTATTTGTATGAGAGTTTCAAGTTTTGTGATTGAGATGCCTCCATTATGATGACCCGAACAGCTCTTTGATTTCCAGCAAGTGGTTTCCTTTCCGATCCATGGGGATGGGCATAAACAACCCTAAGTCTTTACCATTTCAAGTTAGGTAAGTCGGATTAATTGATAGGCATGATCAGTAGGGTAGTCAAGTGGAATCAAAATTTAGTTTTGATGCTATTCTCAAACACGAACAGCCCTATTCCTTTCCAGCAGTGACATTCTGAATTTCCTTGCTTATTTGGATTAGTACAAACAGCCACATCACAAGGATTTGGGATTTGTTTGTCTTGCTACCTTGTCTAGCATTTTTGTATTCATTCTAGTAGATTTCAGTAGCTTGTTAAATCTTTGATTTCGAAATTAGTAAACCTACTGTTTAGACTATAGTTTTATTTATTTATGGCATGTTTAGAAAGTTTGAAGTAGCATTCTGTTGCCTATTTTATAGCACGTTAAAGAAGCCTGAAGTTGTATTCTTTTGCTTTATTTATAGCATGTTTAGGAAGTTTAAAGTAGCATTCAGTTGTCTATTTTACAGCATGTTTAGAAAGTCCAAATCAGCTCTCTTTTGCTCTTATCACAGCATGTTTAGAAAGTCCAAGTTAGTTATCTTTTGCCCTATTTTACAGCATGTTTAGATAGTTCAAATTAGTTCTCTTTTGCTCTATTTTGTAGCATGATTAGTAAGATCAGATTTGATTCTTTTGCTTTTATCACAGCATGTTTAGGAAATTCAAATTAGCTTTCTTTTGCTTTATTTTATAACATGTTTAGAGAGTTCAGATCTGCTTCCCTTGTGTTATTTTTATATAGCATGCTTGGTTAGTTGTAAACCTATACTTGTTAGAAATATCTACAGGATTCTAATAGGCTCTAATAAAGGATTATAAGAAGCATGAGTAAAGAAAAAGACTAAAGTCTAGTTAAAAAGAGATAACAAGTAAATTAAAGTAAAAGGCTAGTACCCGACTTCCGAGGTTGTCGTTAAACAAATCCAGGTGACCAATTCCGAGGTCTTGGCCCTGGTAAGACCGAGATCTTTATCCTCATAGGGCTGGAGGCTCGCTACCCCAGTCACTATTAGAGAGCGCGCAAAACAAAGATGGTACTAAGCCTGGGCCCAAAGAAGAAAAGAAGAACAAGAAGAAGAAAGTGAAAGAGAAATTAAAAGATTAATTTCTAGCATAAGAAAAGAAAAAGAAAAGAAGAAGAAAGTAAAAGAGAAATTAAAAGATTAATTTCTGGTATAAAGATATAAGAAAATGAAACAAGTTTTATGCTTAGAATCAATAAAAGTTTAGTTCTTTAATTCTAAGCTTACAGTAGTTGTTTCATTACTTTCCTGTCAGTTAGTGAGCATGTTTAGTATTCAGTTTTATTTCTGTATACCATGAGTACATGCAGCTTTGCTTTTAGCATTTCAGTTTTAGTATTGTTGCATTCTTTTTATGCACTTCGATGTTTTTGTGAGATAGATTAGTACTTACTAAGCGTTTTCGCTTATAGATCTTTTGTTTTTTTTTCCTCCTACCGCAGATAAAGGAAAAGCTAAGATATGAAAGGAAGGCGACAGGATGGTGGTGGTGATGAAGGTGTGTGATGTCTGGACTGTGGAGAGATCCAGAAGTAGCTGGCAAAATTGTCTAGACTTTCTTTTAGTCCTCTGTTAATGTTGTATTACATTTGGGATTGTAGTTGAGTTTATTTCCGCATGTCTAGCTAGTCTCTTTTATTATTTGTGGAGTGCTGTAGTCATTGCTATTGCTAGAGTAGTTTCTTTGTTTTTATTGTGATTTTTATTACTGTGTGGTTGTGGAAAATATGTTCCAGCCGTCTGTGGTTGCGTATACTATGTTTGTATTATAGATTTGGTCACCGGTACAGGGGAGATTCTGCCGAAATTTTTCGGTAGGGTTTCCATGTGATATTTAATCATACCGGTTAAGTAGAGTTAGTAGTTAAGTAACGGTCATCTTTAGAGAGTAGTAGTAGTAAGAAGGGTGGTCGTTACAGTTGGTATCAGAGCAGTGTTTCATTCTCCAGCATCACACACACATCAGCATCATCCTCGCCGTCTCCAAGTAAGAAAGTATTTAAATCCTTTCTTTATTCTGCTTTCCTTATTATTAACTGCAGTATAGAGTACTTGTTTTTTTTTGAGTACTAAAGTAAGATAGAAGATTTAGATTCCCTTTTCTTTATTCATATTTATGTATGATTAGAAGGGTTAAAGAGAGGATACCAAGTCTTTTCCTTTGCATAATTAGATGTTAAGAAAAAGGATGTCCCCGTACCGTTCGTACTGAGAACCAAGATCAGGAGAACGAAGAGCTTAGATCAACTCAGCCCAATCTCTCTGAAGTTGTTGCCTAACTCCAGAGACAAGTAGCAGAACAGCAGCAAGTGATTGCCAATCTGATGGCAAACCAGCCAGCAGTTCCTCCCCCTCCTCCAGCTATCACTGCAGAGGCTCCAGTGGTAATTGAGACTCCACCAGCTACCCAGGGAGCCGTCATAGCACCCCAGAGACCAGAAGCTTGTCTTATACAGTGATTGAAGCTGAAACCAGAGAGTTTCTCAGGCACGACTGAGCCCTGGGATGCCCAGGCTTGGTTTAAAACACTAGAGAGCACTATGGAGCTTCTTGACTGGCTAGAAGTCGAGAAGGTTAAGTGCGCCTCTTTCTGCCGGTCTAGAGATGCTCGTATGTGGTGGGAGAGGATAAAGACCAAGAGAGCAGCCGATCAGATGAGCTGGGCAGATTTTCAGTTGGAGTTCTATGAAGAGTTCTATCACCAACAAGCACTATGAGGAGTTTATAGAGTTCAAGCCAGTCAAGATAGAAGACAAGACAGTAGGGAGCCGGAGCCCCGGTCAAGTAAGTGCAGAAGAACAGAAAGAAGGTAAGAAAGAGGGGGTTTGGGTGGTCTGTGGATATCCTGAAGTATTCCTAGCAGATCTACCTGGACTACCTCCCAATAAATGAATGGATTCGAGATTGAATTGGTTCCTGGAACCGGTCCAATTTCAAAAACTCCGTATCGCATGTCTCCAGCAGAGCTTGAGGAGTTACAAGAACAACTACAGGAGTTACTTGACAAAGGCTTCATTCGCCCCAGTCACTCACCTTGGGGAGCTCCTGTGTTGTTTGTCAAGAAGAAAGATGGATCAATGCGGATGTGCATAGACTATAGAGCTTTGAATCAAGTGACAATCAAGAACAAGTACCCCCTTCCCAGGATCGATGACTTATTTGATCAGTTAAGAGAAGCAACAGTGTTCTCAAAGATAGACCTGCGCTCTGGGTACCATCAGCTGAAAGTGAAAGAAAGTGATATACCCAGAACGGCGTTCAGGACCAGATGTGGACACTACGAGTTTGTGGTCATGCCTTTTGGAGTGACTAATGCACCTGCGGTTTTCATGGACTTAATGAACAGAGTGTTCAGAGAATATCTTGACAAATTTGTCATCGTATTCATCGACGACATTTTGGTCTATTCAAGGACCCCAGAGGAGCATGACACGCACTTGAGGATAGTACTGCAAACTCTTCAGCAGAAGCAACTTTATGCTAAATTCTCTAAGTGCGAGTTCTGGTTAAATCAGGTGGCATTTTTGGGTCACATAATTTCTAAAGAAGGTATTCAAGTGGATCCAGCCAAAGTGGAAGCGGTCAACAACTGGAGTAGACACAAGAACGTCAGAGAGATCAGAAGCTTCCTTGGTTTAGCTAGGTACTACAGGAAATTCGTGGAGGACTTTTCCAGGATAGCCTCTCCACTAACAGCCCTCACCAGAAAGAACAAGAGATTCGAATGGTCAGATAAATGTGAGCAGAGTTTCCAAGAGCTAAAGAAGAGATTGAGCAGTGCTCCCATTCTGACTGTTCCACATAACGACAAGAGTTTCGACATCTACAGTGATGCTTCCAAGATGGGCTTAGAAGTTGTACTCATGCAAGAAGGAAAAGTCATAGCTTATGCTTCCAGACAACTCAAAGATTATGAGAAGAACTACCCTACTCATGATCTTGAGCTGGCAGTTGTGGTTTTTGCACTTAAACTCTGGCGACATTATTTGTATGGAGTTCAGTGTAGAATCTTCACAGATCATCAGAGTCTTACGTACTTCTTTACTCAGAAGGACTTAAACATGAGACAGCGCAGGTGGCTGGAGTTGGTCAAAGATTACGACTGTGAAATCCTCTACCACCTAGGCAAAGCTAACAAAGTGGCAGATACACTCAGCAGAAAGTCCAGTGCATCCCTGATGTCTTTGTCATCATTAGCCCTGCCACTGCAGAAGGAGTTGTCGGATTTTGGACTTGAAATTATTGAAGGGCAACTCTCTGCATTGACCTTAGAGTCCACATTGCTTGAGGAGATACAGAGAAAGCAAAGTGAAGATCCAGACATCCAGAAAATCAAGCAAGAGTTACAGAAAGAAGACAAATCAGAGTTTCGAGTAACAGACAGCGGGATTCTTTATCAGGGGAGTCGCATTTGCGTGCCCAATGATGAAGAACTGAGGAAGAAGATCTTAGAAGAAGCTCACAACACACCATACTCCATGCATCCTATTTTTTCCAAGATGTACCAAGATGTGAAACAGAGGTTTTGGAGGTCAGGACTCAAAAGAGATGTAGCTAAGTATGTCAGTACCTGCTTGACATGCCAGAGAGTCAAAGCAGAATACCAGAGACCAGGAGGAGTTCTTCAGCCTCTTCCAATACCAGAATGGAAATGGGAAGACATATCCATGGACTTCATAATAGGTCTTCCAAGAACCACCAATGGATATGATGCGATATGGGTAATAGTAGACCGATTGACCAAGTCTGCTCACTTCCTAGCCATCAAGGTGTCCCACTCTATAGAGCAGTTGGCCCAGCTATATGTTAAAGAGGTAGTCAGACTTCATGGAGTTCCTAAATCTATCATTTCTGATAGAGATAAGCGCTTCACTTCACACTTTTGGGAGTGCGTTCAGAATGCACTAGGCACCAAACTCAAGTTCAGCACATCCATCCACGGACAGAACGAGTAAATCAGATTTTAGAAGATATGCTCAGAGCTTGTGCGCTGGATTTCAAGGGAAGTTGGTGCAAGTGTTCGTGCTTAGCTGAATTCCCCTACAACAATAGCTATCAGGCCACCATCAAGATGGCACCTTATGAGGCACTATATGGCAGGAAATGCAGATCACCCATATGCTGGCAAGAAGCAGGAGAGAGAAAAGAGATGAAAGTAGAGCTGGGCATTCAGATGGAGCTGATAGACGAGACCACTCAGGTGATCCAGAAAATCAGACAGAGAATTGAGACTGCCCAGAGCAGACAGAAGAGTTATGCTGACACACGCCGTAGGCCATTGGAATTCCAAGTATGAGATTCAGTTTTCCTCAAGGTCGTCCCTATGAAGGGAGTGATGAGATTTGGCAAGAAGGGCAAATTGAGTCCTCGCTATGTAGGACCTTACCTGATCATAGAGAGGATTGAGAAAGTAGCTTACAGGCTGGACTTACCACAAGACATGTCAGCAATATACAAAGTATTTCATGTCTCCATGCTAAAGAAGTGGCTCTATGACCCGAGCCAAGTGATTCAGCCTCAGTCAGTGCAGATCCAAGAGGATCTTAGTTATAAGAGCAGACCTACACAGATAGTGGACAGAGCAGTCAAGAGACTAAGAGATAGAAGTACCACTAGTGAAGGTCATCTGGTAGAACCAGAAGTACGAGGAAGTCACTTGGGAGCGTGAGGACAGTATGAGACAGAAATATTCAGAACTATTCTAAGTTCGAGGACGAACTTTTTATAAGGTATGGGGGATTGTAACGACCCAAATTTCTCCATTTCGAGTTCCAAATGTCCCTAAAAATATTTGGAAATGCTTTTAAAATATTCTAGAGATTTTTAGAAATTTTTAGAGTATTTTTACGTAATTTTTGAAGGTCGTTTGGTATGTTTACAAAAAGAAAGAAGTTTTGACAAAAAATCGTTGAAGGTGAGACTCGAACACACGACCTCGGGTCGGACCGACCCAACCGGACACGACCCAACCAGCTGAGCTACACGGGCTTTGTTAACTAAGTATGGGGAGAAATAAATTTAAAGCATAGATAGTAATGAATAAAAACCCGAATTATAAGAGAAGGTTTAGGTTTTCTTTTGCCCAAAACCTAACTTCCCTCTCCTCTTCTCACGCTGCGGCTCCTCTCTCGGGCGAAAAGGGGCGACGGCGTTAGGTCTTTTCTTCGGCGCCGACGAAGGCTTCTTCCGGCCGGCCTTCACCCGTGCATGATCACCGCGACGAAGGGAACTCGGGAACACCAAGAAGCTGCCGAGATTGAAACTTCACCGAAACCCTAGACCTCCTCCTTTGGTTGTAAGTCCAAGAAGGCATGTAAGTACTACTCACCTGCGGTAGGAGTTGCTCCGAGCTACGATTTGTTTCCTTGCTTGCGGATTTTGCTGTGCCGAGTAAAGTTTTATGCTAGAGCCATGCTTCCCTTGTTTTGTCTGTTAAGCCGAATAATCATACCTATTTGTATGAGAGTTTCAAGTTTTGTGATTGAGATGCCTCCATTATGATGACCCGAACAACTCTTTGATTTCCAGCAAGTGGTTTCCTTTCCGATCCATGGGGATGGGCATAAACAACCCTAAGTCTTTACCATTTCAAGTTAGGTAAGTCGGATTAATTGGTAGGCATGATCAGTAGGGTAGTCAAGTGGAATCAAAATTTAGTTTTGATGCTATTCTCAAACACGAACAGCCCTATTCCTTTCCAGCAGTGACATTCTGAATTTCCTTGCTTATTTGGATTAGTACAAACAACCACATCACAAGGATTTGGGATTTGTTTGTCTTGCTACCTTGTCTAGCATTTTTGTATTCATTCTAGTAGATTTCAGTAGCTTGTTAAATCTTTGATTTCGAAATTAGTAAACCTACTGTTTAGACTATAGTTTTATTTATTTATGGCATGTTTAGAAAGTTTGAAGTAGCATTCTGTTGCCTATTTTATAGCACGTTAAAGAAGCCTGAAGTTGTATTCTTTTGCTTTATTTATAGCATGTTTAGGAAGTTTAAAGTAGCATTCAGTTGTCTATTTTACAGCATGTTTAGAAAGTCCAAATCAGCTCTCTTTTGCTCTTATCACAGCATGTTTAGAAAGTCCAAGTTAGTTATCTTTTGCCCTATTTTACAGCATGTTTAGATAGTTCAAATTAGTTCTCTTTTGCTCTATTTTGTAGCATGATTAGTAAGATCAGATTTGCTTCTTTTGCTTTTATCACAGCATGTTTAGGAAATTCAAATTAGCTTTCTTTTGCTTTATTTTATAACATGTTTAGAGAGTTCAGATCTGCTTCCCTTGTGTTATTTTTATATAGCATGCTTGGTTAGTTGTAAACCTATACTTGTTAGAAATATCTACAGGATTCTAATAGGCTCTAATAAAGGATTATAAGAAGCATGAGTAAAGAAAAAGACTAAAGTCTAGTTAAAAAGAGATAACAAGTAAATTAAAGTAAAAAGCTAGTACCCGACTTCCGAGGTTGTCGTTAAACAAATCCAGGTGACCAATTCCGAGGTCTTGGCCCTGGTAAGACCGAGGTCTTTATCCTCATAGGGCTGGAGGCTCGCTACCCCAGTCACTATTAGAGAGCGCGCAAAACAAAGATGGTACTAAGCCTGGGCCCAAAGAAGAAAAGAAGAACAAGAAGAAGAAAGTGAAAGAGAAATTAAAAGATTAATTTCTAGCATAAGAAAAGAAAAAGAAAAGAAGAAGAAAGTAAAATAAAAGATTAATTTCTGGTATAAAGATATAAGAAAATGAAACAAGTTTTATGCTTAGAATCAATAAAAGTTTAGTTCTTTAATTCTAAGCTTACAGTAGTTGTTTCATTACTTTCCTGTCAGTTAGTGAGCATGTTTAGTATTCAGTTTTATTTCTGTATACCATGAGTACATGCAGCTTTGCTTTTAGCATTTCAGTTTTAGTATTGTTGCATTCTTTTTATGCACTTCGATGTTTTTGTGAGATAGATTAGTACTTACTAAGCGTTTTCGCTTATAGATCTTTTATTTTTTTTTCCTCCTACCGCAGATAAAGGAAAAGCTAAGATATGAAAGGAAGGCGACAGGATGGTGGTGGTGATGAAGGTGTGTGATGTCTGAACTGTGGAGAGATCCAGAAGTAGCTGGCAAAATTGTCTAGACTTTCTTTTAGTCCTCTGTTGATGTTGTATTACATTTGGGATTGTAGTTGAGTTTATTTCCGCATGTCTAGCTAGTCTCTTTTATTATTTGTGGAGTGCTGTAGTCATTGCTATTGCTAGAGTAGTTTCTTTGTTTTTATTGTGATTTTTATTACTGTGTGGTTGTGGAAAATATGTTCCAGCCGTCTGTGGCTGCGTATACTATGTTTGTATTATAGATTTGGTCACCGGTACAGGGGAGATTCTGCCGAAATTTTTCGGTAGGGTTTCCATGTGATATTTAATCATACCGGTTAAGTAGAGTTAGTAGTTAAGTAACGGTCATCTTTAGAGAGTAGTAGTAGTAAGAAGGGTGGTCGTTACAGAAAAGATTTTTCAAATAAATTTTAAAAGAATTTTGAAATTAAGTTTCAAAGATTTTGAAAAGATTTTTCAAATAAATTTTAAAATAATTTTGAAATTAAGTTTTGAAGATTTTGAAATGATTTTTCAAATAAACTTTAAAATAATTTTGAAATTAAGTTTTGAAGATTTTGAAAAGATTTTTCAAATAAATTTTAAAATAATTTTGAAATTAATTTTTGAAGATTTTTAAATGATTTTTCAAATAAACTTTAAAATAATTTTGAAATTAAGTTTTGAAGATTTTGAAAAGATTTTTCAAATAAATTTTAAAAGAATTTTTAAATTAAGTTTTAAAGATTTTGAAAAGATTTAGTTGAATTAACTTGATTTAAGTCAATTTTAATTTTAATTTCCTAGTCATCTCACCCGATCTAAATTTTAAATCAGGGAACCCTTTAATTGTTGTGAGATGAATTATGGTTGAATTTTAGGGTCTGGTTTAACTTTTGTATTAGATTCAGGTTTAGCTTTGGGTTCAACAAGTAAGCATTATTTGGATAAACTTCTGGGCTATGGTGAGTCACAAGGAACTCATTAAAGTAACCATACTTTCGAGGTTTCCAATAGTCCTACCCATTAAGCTTAATACTAAACCTTGGTCTAACTAGTTAGGATACATTTAAGGGTAGCTTCGGTCAGTTCCACTTGGCCAAATGCACCAGGTTGAAGTCATATCTTCCTAGACATGCGATGCCCAAGCTTCCCTAACGTACTATCATCCAAAAACTTCACCAGTACTGTGGGTCAAGTTAAACCTAGCCCGTTTTGATCTAACCTTAATTACCCAGTCGGGTAATCTACTCTTGTTTTACCCATTTCGGGTAGATTAGGTTCAGTTACCCTGTCGGATAGTTCAGTTGGGGGTGCCAGCGAGTCTGGATCCTCCATCTATTTTTATTTAACTTAAGTTGAAATTTACTTTTAATTTTGAATTAATTTCGAATTGAATTTCGAATTGAATTTAATTTCAAAATTTTTAATTGAATTTTGAATTTTGAATTTTGAATTTAATTTCAAATTTAATTTGAATATTAATTTGAATTATGTTCTTAATATTGTTTTTCTATTAGCTCCCCCTGGATCATAGCCTCGATATGGTCTATCAAGGTAATAGACTTGATCCTTGGGGACCCAATAGTGACCAATTCCAACTTGATTAACCAAGTTGGATTTTGGCACCCATGCTTGGATAATTTTTCTATTATTTCTATTAACTAGCGATAAATATGATTTGTATTTTATTTTAGTTTTAAATCCAAGTCCAGTTTTGTTGTAAACGGCTTGCTGTTTTCCAAGAATCAGATCCAGATTCTTGGAGCCCAAGGTGAACCGTTCCAACGTGTCCTTGAGTTCTTTAATTTGAGCTTTCAAATTGAAATTTTCTTCCTCAAGTTGTTGGACTTGAGTTGAACTTCCAATTTGAACTGACTCAGTTAAAGAGCTCGAGTCAGTCGCTTCCTTAAGGGTTGTTACCTCCTTTTGGAGTGACTTAACCCGGACGTTGGATTTAGCCAACTTTTTTACTAGGTAAGGTAATAATTCATGCAAGTTATCTAATTGAAATTCTGTGAGTAGTGAACTTACAGTGGGTTTTGGTCCTTCAGAAACGAATGCAGATTCGTGGCTTCGATCAGACTTAGTCTCGGATTCTCTCTCGGTTTCTGACTCATACTCGGACTCAGTTTTTGCCACGGTTGCTAGTACTGGTAGAGCGAGGAAGCTCGTCGGTTCTTCTACGTCAGACCCGGATTCATCTGAAGACTCGGACCATATCTTTTCCTCTGTCTTACTTGTACCTGCAACCATCGTAATACCTTCCTCGGCCGAAGTAGTATTATTCTGCTCATCTAATTCAAATAAATCATTTATTAAATTATGCTTACCTACTTGAGCGTCGGAAGTGCCTTCGTGTAGTTCCATCAACTTTTGCCACAACTCTTTTGCACTTGCGAAGGGGCCGATGCGGTTCAGTTCTTCATTGGTTAGGCCACATTGTAACATGCAGGTTGCTTTGGCATCGGCTTCAACTTTTTTCATTATGCTAGAATCCCAGTTGATGCATGAGATAAGTTCTCCGGTCTCGTCACGTGGAAGTTCGAGTCCAGTCTGGATGATGATCCGCATCTCGACTTGCGTCTTGAGGTGGTATTCCATCCGGTTCTTCCAGTATCCAAAGTCCTCGCCAGAAAAGAGCGGCGGTCGGACGATGCAGAATCCTTCTTAGAAAGTCATTTTAAAAGAACCTTGCACACAAAAAATAGCAAAAAAAAAAATATATACCAGGACTTGATCCTGGATTAGCAGTGCGGTATGGAAGGATAGAAATAGAAGTTCACCAGTTTCGAGAAAAAATAATAAGATAATAATAAAATATTATTTAAAAATATTAAAAAATATATTATTTCAAATTTTGCCAAATTCAATATTTTATCAATACTAATAAACCGTGAAAGGATGAAAATGAATTTTTTGAAAATAATTTTGGAGGAAAAAAATGAAAGGCGTAAGGTTTTATTTTTACCCTATACAAACGACAAAGCCACGAAAAATGCTTGAATGGTGGTTGCACCAATTCAAAGCGACCTCGCTCTGATACCAATTGTTGGATCGAGACGCGCTAGAGGGGGGGTGAATAGCGCTCGTGGCTATTTTGTACGTATCGGAATCGAAAACAGCGTTAGAGTAATTAAAGCAGCGGAATTAAAAACAAACAAACACAAACAGAAGGACACAGAGATTTACTTCGTTCGGAGCCTGTGACGACTCCTACTCGAAGGCCCGCGATCCTTGATCGCTTCCGGTGGGCAACAACTATAAGCTCGTTAAAAGATTACAATTATGAGTACAATTAAAAGCTATAAGTATTATACCGACAACAAGAAATGCTAAATCTGAAGCTTCGGGTCGTCGGGCACTTGTAGCAGCACTTCGGAGTGTCTTTTGGAGCAGCACGTTGATGAGAGATCACTTGATATTCGTTGTTTTGAAGTGCTGGTCGAAACCCCCTTATAAAGGGTGTTCAAGGCGCCTTGAAGGCTGTTCAAGGCGCCTCCATGCTGCCTGGTCTTCCGCGTGGATCAAATCTGATCTGGTCGAACTTCATCCATTCAAGGCGCCTTAAACCTCACTCAAGGCGCCTTCTGCCTTCTTCAAGGTGCCTCCAATGGTGCTTCGCAGCCAGCTCATCCTTTGCACCCGAGGCGCCTCCAAGCTCCATGGAGGCGCCTCGGACACTGTTCATCCGAGGGAAAACTACCTTATTTTGTACCTGCAAGACTTGTTAGTCCCAAACAATATCCTGCAACACAAAATTAGCACAAAATAACAGTATGAATAATAAAAGAATGTTTATGACAGTCTCCGGACTGTCCGGGTCTGACTTCGGATTTACAATCGAAAACCCTAGGTCGACCCGACGTCTACTGTTCCCTCTACGGGGAACGCGTCCTCACCTACTCCACTCAGGAGATTTACCTGTTGCCAATCCGGTCCTCCAGACCGACTGGACTTTCCGCCTAGGGTTACCACCCCCTAGGACCTAGGGTTACCGCCCCCTAGGGTTTTTCTCCACCTAGGGTTACCGCCCCCTAGGACCTAAGGTTGCCCCCCCTTAGGATTTTCCTCCACCTAGGGTTACCGCCCCTAGGACCTAAGGTTACCCCCCCCCCCCTTAGGATTTTCCCTTGTCTAACCGCAGTTAGGACTTTCCTGAAACCTTATTTAACCACGTTAGATAACAAGGAATCTTAACTTTGAATCCCTTTGCCATTATCAAAACTGAGGTTCGATCGTCGGATGCTTACTGCACCAACAAATAAGACTACCAAGGAAGTCTATACGTGTTACCGTGAATTGCATCTTTTTCCATGAGACAATTAAGCCATGTTTTTCAAATAAGCTAAAAATCATGTGTAGATGAGCATAATGTTCTTTTTTGGTACGGGAGAAAACTAAAATGACATCAATATACATGCAAGTGAAGGTAGTTACTGGTCTAAAAATATCATCCATTTTGCGTTGAAAAATTTGAGGTGCTATTTTAAGGCCAAAGGGCATAACTAACCATTCAAAATGTCCTTCTGGGCAAGAAAAAGTTGTCCAAGGGACTGAGCCGGGATGCATTCTAACTTGTCAAGACCCAAATTTCATATCAAATTTCGAATGCCATTTTGATTTCTGGATTTTGTTAAGTAGTTGGTCTTTATCTGGTATTTTATATCCTTCTTCATGACAATTTTCATTAAGACATTTATAATTGAATATCATTCTAGATTGACCTCGTTTTTGTTCTGCACCTTTATTAACAATAAAAGTAGGACTTCGATGTCTACAGGCAGAACGTTGTATGGCCTTAAGAGTCAAAAGTTAAGTAATATGCATTTTGCATTCTTCCATCTCTCAATTAGTGTATTTTAAGTCTTGTGCTTTTATGGTTAAATCTAGATTTCTTATATTAAGTTTACACTATACCTTATCCTTTTCCCAATATTTTGTATGATTTTCTCCTAGAATTTCTATTTTCTCAAGTCTAGCAATGACTGCATCTAGAGTATCTTGTTGGCTTATCAAAGTATAAGTATGTTGGATTAAAACAATCCTAGCAATAGGTGTCTATATCTGAGTCTAGTAGCCAATCATCTAAGCTATCTAGTTCTTTTGGGCTTTCGCCAAGTACTTCTAGTTTTCTTGTAGGAAAATATTCACGATGGGTTTCTTTTTACAAGGACAAAAGGACGTAGTCGAGTTATATGATTCGGATGGGGATTTTTTTTTACAGGAACAGAAGGACGTAGTAGGGTTGCACGATTTGGCTGGGGGTTCACCACACTTCGGAGCGCTAACCTCAGAAGGATAAGCAGAAAGAACGGGAGAAAAAATAGGAGTAGAGAGAAAAACAGCATAGTCCTTAGTAAGGAGCAAAGCCTGATCAGGGGAAATAAGAAAATTAAGGCCTAAAATCAAAGGAATAGATTTATGGGGCATAGGTCGCATCCATAATTGGGGAAGAAGTAAGGGTGAACTAAATACACAACAATTGGTAAAAACTCGTAGATGAGCATTTTTAATATATTTATGACAACTTAATTGCCGGTCATCAAATTGAGTACTCAATAAAGGAGTATTGGTGGTTTTAATGAGTGTGGGTGGAAGAAAAAAAGTAAGTAAGCCTTCATCAATAGTGGAGGTAGTAGCTCCACTGTCTAAAAACGCGTGTAGCGTAAGTTCATGGCCTTGGATATTAAGGGTACATTATATTCGTATATCAATAGGAAGGTCGGTATTACAGATGTTGGGTGTTTGAATAAAAACAAATTCAGAATTGGTTGGTTCATCTAGTATAAGAGGAGTTTTTCCCTTATCCAGATAGGGATCTTGAGTATAAGAAGAAGGGCTTGGTTTAGTAGAAGGTAGATATGTGCCTTCTTTAAGAAGAGCAAGTTCGGTTCTAACAAGTTTAATCGAGTTTCTAGAATAGAACCCCTTGATTCTAATAAGTATTTCTAGTACTCCGTCTTACTATAGGAGTTTGTGGGATAGTAATTTGGAAAAGGGCATTCAGGCATAAATTGCAGCATTGTTTCTTGCAAAGTTTATAGGTACCTCTTTGGGGAACCGAAGGGTAGTAGCCACAAGTAAAACAAGGAATATTATCCGAGCCTTCTTTAAGTATCCAGTCATGGGGACAGGTTCTTTGGTAAGACCTTAGATCAGTTAAATTTTGAGGACTAAAATGATACATCAGATTTAAATGTTGAAAGCCATTTAAAGTTTCTTCAAATAGTGGATCTGAGAAGGAGTCTTCTTCTGACTCAGAACTAGAAGCATAAGTAGGATCTAAAAATGAATTGATCAATGAATAATCTTTTTGGAATGCTGGTGGCAAATTTTTGAGATCTAGAATAGAACGTATAGAGTAAATTGAGGATGTACTAGAAACATCAATTGGACTTCGATTAGGTCAAAATTGGTATTGCCTATAACTTCTATTTCTCGACTGTATAAGTTTTTCAATCTGGACAGGCGGATGATAAGTGACCAGGTTTATGATAGGCAAAACAAGTTATTGTATTAGTGTATGTTTTCTTTGGTTTGAACCTGCGTACATGTTTTTCTTTGTTTAAGAAGGATTTTCTTTCTTTACTCTTTCTAATATAATAAGTCTTTTTAGGAGTAAATTTTGGTTTCGGAGCTGGTATGCGATTCTTTTGTTTTTGACAATTTTATATCTTGTCTGTGTTTGTTAACCATCGTATTATTGAGGCATATATATTTGACTACATAACCCATATTGTTGGTTCTTAAGTTGTTTTTGAATTTGAATATAAGTACACTTTGTCTTAAGTGTAGATAAAATGTGTTATATACGAACACTTATGTTGTCATAGATAGTTGGGACTTGTAAGTCTGTTCATGATTTATGAATTTCTTTTCCTAATTCTCCTAGAAGTTTACTGAATAGTCTTTCCACTAAAGATGGGTTATAATAATTACCAGAGACTACCGTGAGAGCTAGAAAGTCATTACAAAGGGGCTTAATGTAATTCCAATTAAATAACCGGAGTTGTTCTAAGTCTCTCATAGCTTCTTTTTGCTTAATATCTAGTCCAGTATTAACATCCCGGGTAGTTAAAAGTCTATATATGGTATAACAAAAGTTAAGTATATTATTGCCTTGTGAGGCAATACGAGTTACTTCTTCTGTGAAATGATTTTTAAAATCTTCCCAAGTGGCTCTTACTACATCTCCTAAGTCGTTTTCTCCTACTCCGATCATAGCTTCTCCTGTCTCTATATCCATTTCATGCTTTGCTTGATAATCTCTTTTAACTGAGACTATCCATTGCTCTAAGTAAGTGTCATATAACTGAGGATCACATTCAATTATATTGAGTAATACGACATCTTTGCCAAAAAATATCATTTCTAGTGGTCTTCTTTTTCCTGTAGTTCTAACTGTAACGACCCGCCTCCTACTGGCTAGGTTGCGAGGCCGATCGCTACAGTTATGCTGTGCTAAATTACTAGTGCGGAAAAACTGATCTAATTTGAAATTTTACTGAACTAAATGCTGTAAAGTGTAACTTAGTGTTCTGGATGTACCTAGGAATTGTACACATGTTAGGGAAGACAATCTATGCCTCCCGGATGGACTGCTAGCTGTAATCAGGCACTTCAATCGATCCCTAGATCGATTGGGCTGTCGGATCGATCCCATGATCGATCCTGCTTGCTACCGGCACGGAATAACTCTTTGGATCGGTCGGCAGACCGATCCATATGCTCCCTCACCTCTGTATGCGCTGGATCGGTCTACCGACCGATCCAGGAGTACCTTGATCGGTCGGCTTGACCGATCAGTAGCTCACTGATCGGTCGGCTGACCGATCAGTAGCTCACTGATCGGTCGGCTGACCGATCCATGAGCGTCGGCCAACTCTGTTCGCACAATGGATCGGTCGGCTGACCGATCCATAACAGAGGCCAACTCTCTGATCGCGCATGGATCGGTTCGATTTCGGCCTGAAACTCTGATTTCAGCACTTGGGCGTGCCAAAATCTCACATATGAGTTATACACTACATGAAAAACATTCTAATAACATAAAACTAGTATTCTAAACTTAACATGACACATAGTTCACTGGTTCATAGCATTACACAACTAAACGTGCATGAAAGTAAAACACTAAAGAGTTTTACGGTTTAAACTTGCTAAGTCCCCTAAGAATCTTTTATTCCAGTTCCTGCCACACACACCATCTCTGTATTGGCCTCCAGCTTCCTCTGCTAGCTGTATCTGCAGTATAAGGAAAATAGTATCTGTAAGCTAAAAAGCTTCGTAAGAAACCATCTACCTCACTAAAACATGCATACGATGCAAATATGATTTGAAATCATGCTGTTTGAAAGGATATGCTAAGTATACTGAATAAACTAACATGGCATGGCATATAAGCATACAATCATGGCATGACAACTAATCATATGAATCAATAAAAATAACTGAACTGAACATATAATAAGCTAAACTGTAGCTAAACTGATACTGAATTCAAACTCAACTAACATAACTAATTTTGAGCTTTGAAAACTAATTCATAATAAGTGAAAATACATAAACATGCTGTTTGGGCCCGACAACTGTACTTGCAGTGCGCGCATCCCTAACTAGACCCGGGTTTGCAAGTCCCGAATTTAGTAGGGTTAACTAGGTTATCTAAACCTAGGGACGACTGTGGGAGTCCAACCCAATGGATATCTGATCCAGTACAGTGCCACTGAAAATAAAATACTGAAATAGCTAATACTATTTTGCTGAGTCTAGGTTATCTGAACCTAGAACTAGGTTGTCTGAACCCAGAGGCGACTGTGGGAGTCCACCCATTGGACCGTAGTCCCATGTAAGCTGTAGTAAGGCTAACTAAGCTATTTTAAATGCTTCTATTGCATTTACTGAGTTATTAAAAATACCTAAGTTGCATTTTACTGAGCTAATCATTTAATCGAACATCTAGTGTGCTTAAACTCTCCCCTCTATTAGGGAGACTACCTCTAGGCACCCGACAACATCTAAAACCTCCAACTGAAGGGGGAAAGACGTGTCCGGCCCATCCAAAGGTACTCACTAAATCCCTAAACCTGCGAGGAGGGTTAAATACACCCTATGTGTCCGAAAAATCTGCATATAGCTAAACTAGTGCGTATAAACCAAACGGAGCTACTTATACTGCAGGTGAGGGGTTTCTTACCTTGTGTGCTAGATTTCTTACAAATCTAATCATTAGAAATTCCGGTGGAGACGACTTCTCGACGATTCGCTCGCGCCCACGTGCTCTACTCGCGGAGGGAAACGTCCTTGTGCTGAAATCGTCGCCGGAAGATGTCCTTGGGGCCCTAGGGAGAGAACCCTAGGTCTTCCCTTGTTGTGGCGCCGAGAGAAGGAGAGGGGAGAGGTGGCGTCGGTGAGTTAGGGTGAGGAGAAGAAAGTTGCCGAACCAATTTTTTAAAAATAAACCAAACCCCAACTTAAATTTCCTATTTATACTAAGTAATTAATTCGGCCAAACCAATTATAAATATAATTGATTCCCTTTCCTTTCATCACGGCCCTGCTGGGTTCACCGGTTACTAAGGCTAATTAAAGGTTTAACGGACCCGAGAGGTCCCTGGTTCGATTCCCGCTTAAGCCATTTTACTTTTCTAATAATTTTTGCTACTTCCGCTACTCGGAAAATTCCGAAAAAATATCTAATAATTCCAGAAAAATCATAGAATAATTCTAAAATAGTTTTGAGAATTTACGGGCGTTACAATCCCCTATACCTTATAAAAAGTTCGTCCTCGAACTTAGAATAATTCTGGGTACTTCTGTCTCATGCTGGCTTCTATCTCCTAAGTTGCCTCTTCTGCTGTGTGACTGTGCCAAATGACTTTGACTAATGGTACTTCCTTGTTCCGCAATTTCTTAACTGCTCGGTCTATTATCTGAATAGGCCGACTATCATAGCTGAGGTCTTCGCGGATCTGTACCGACTGGGGCTCAATCACCTGGGTGGCATCTGGGGTATGCTTCTTCAGCATAGAGACATGAAATACGTTATGGACAGCTGACATTTCCTAGGATAGCTCTAGCTCATAAGCTACCTTGCCCACTCTTCTGCTGATAAGGTATGGTCCCACATATCTGGGACTAAGTTTGCCCTTCTTCCCAAGACGCATCACTCCCTTCATGGGAGCTACTCTGAGGAACACTGTATCCCCGACTGAGAACTCTAAGGGTCTGCGCCGTGTATCAGCATAGCTTTTCTGGCGGCTCTGAGCTGTCTCTATCCTCTGGCGGATCTGCTGTATAGCTGCTGTGGTATCTGCTACTAGATCTATCTGAAGTTCTAGTTCTTTCTCTCTCATACCAGCAAATTGGAGATCTACACCTCCGCCCATAGAGAGCCTCGTAAGGTGCCATGCCGATAGTGGCCTGATAGCTGTTGTTGTATGCAAATTCTGCTAAGCTCAGATATTTGCACCAACTTCCCTTGAAGTCTAGGGCACACGCTCGGAGCATATCTTCGAGTACTTGATTTACTCTCTCCGTCTGACCATCTGTCTGAGGATGGAATGCTGTGCTGAACTTTAACTTAGTGCCCAACGCTGACTGTACACACTCCCAGAAGTGTGATGTGAATCTGCTGTCTCTGTCTGAAATGATGGTTCGTGGGACTCCATGTAGTCTGACGATCTCCTGGAGATACAACTGAGCTAGCTTCTCCATGGAGTAGGATATCTTGACAGCTAAGAAGTGGGCTGATTTAGTCAATTTGTCGACTATTACCCAGATGGCGTCAAAACCATTCGTGGTTCTGGGCAGTCCCACTATGAAATCCATAGAGATATCCTCCCACTTCTATTCTTGAATCTGTATAGGCTGCAGAACTCCTCCTGGTCGCTGATGTTCTGCCTTGACCCTCTGACAGGTGAGGCAGATGCTAACATATCTGGCGATGTCTCGCTTCATCCCGGGCCACCAAAAATGGTTCTTCAGGTCTTGATACATTTTAGTGGAACCTGGATGCATCGCATAGGGAGTCTTGTGAGTCTCATCTAAAATCTGTCTCCGTAGCTCCTCCTGATCTGGAACACAGAGTCTGTCACCAAAATACAACACCCCGCTATCGGACACTCTGAATTCTCTACTTTCTGATTCTGCTAGCCCTTGCTTGATTTTCTGAATTTCAGGATCCTGCTCCTGAGTTGACTGAATATCACCAAGCAAGGTAGACTCTAAGGTCATAGTAGAGAGCTGTCCAACGATGAGTTCAAGACCGAAATCTACAATCTCCTTCCGTAGGGGCGGTGACATGGCTGTAAGAGATAATAAGGTAGCACTGGATTTTCTGCTAAGTGCGTCGGCTACCTTATTGGCCTTCCCTGGATGGTAGAGGATGTCTATATCGTAGTCTTTGACCAGCTCAAGTCATCTGCGTTGTCGCATATTCAGATCCTTCTGAGTGAAGAAGTACTTCAGACTCTGATGATCTGTATACACTCTGCACTGAGCTCCATATAAGTAATGTCTCCAAATTTTAAGAGCGAACACTACTGCTGTAAGCTCAAGGTCATGAGTAGGGTAATTCTTCTCATAATCCTTGAGTTGTATGGAGGCATAGGTGATCACCTTGTCGTTTTGCATCAGTACTGCTCCTAGTACCAACTTAGAGGCATCACTATAGATGTCAAAGCTGCTGGTGTTGCCTGGTAGAGCCAAAATGGGAGCACTGGTCAATCTCCTTTTTAGCTCGCTGAAGCTGTTCTCACAGTCCTTTGTCCACTGAAATTTCTTGTTCTTTCTGGTAAGAGCTGTCAGTGGGGAGGCTATCCTGGAGAAGTCCTCTACAAACTTTCTGTAATATCCTGCTAATCCCAGAAAGCTCCTGATTTCGCTAGCGTTCTTGGGTCTCTTCCAGTTACTTACTGCTTCTATCTTGCTGGGATCTACCATAATACCATCCTTTGAGATGATGTGACCCAGGAAGGACACCTGATCTAGCCAAAATTCACATTTCGTGAACTTGGCGTATAGCTGGTTCTGCTGAAGGGTCTGCAATACTAGTTTCAGGTGCTCTGAGTGTTCTTCCTGAGTTCCTGAGTAGATAAGAATGTCATCGATAAACACAATAACAAACTTATCTAAAAACTCCCTGAATACCCTGTTCATGAGATCCATGAATGTAGCTGGAGCATTGGTCACGCCAAAGGGCATGACTACAAACTCGTAGTGTCCGTATCTGGTTCTGAATGCTGTCTTGGGTATATCCCCTTCTTTGACCTTCACCTGATGATAACCTGATCTGAGCTCTATTTTAGAGAACACTGCCGCTCCCTTTAGCTGATCGAACAGGTCATCTATTCTGGGAAGGGGATACCTGTTCTTGATCGTGACTTGGTTCAGTGATCTGTAGTCTATGCACAGTCGCATGCTTCCATCCTTCTTCTTCACGAACAATACAGGCGCTCCCCATGGTGAATGACTCGGGCGTATGAATCCCTTGTCAAGCAGCTCCTGTAGTTGCTCCTGAAGTTCCTTCAGTTCTGCTGGAGCCATGCGATAAGGCACTTTGGAGATAGGATTTGTACCGGGAATGAGCTCTATCTCAAAGTCAATCTCCCTGTCTGGTGCTAAGCCTGGTAACTCTTCAGGGAAGACTGCTGGGTAGTCACATACGACTCGAACTTCTGCTAGCTGTTGGTTCTTGTCCTGGCTGGCGTTGACTACGTGTGCTAGGAATCCTGTACATCCTGAATACAGTAGCTTCTGTGCTTTCATAGCTGAGAGAAACTTCTTAGCCTTTCTCTTTGGTTCCCCGCTGTATTCTATTGGTGCGGGAAGCATCCGACGATCGAACTCGTGTTTTGATAATGGCAAAGAATTCAAAGTTAAGATGTTTGGTAGTCTAACAAGTCTACTTGAGGATGTCAGGAAAGTCCTAGCTGCGGTTAGGCAAAAGGAAAACCCTAGGGGACGGTAACCCTAGGTCATAGGGGGTGGTAACCCTATGCGGAAAGTCTTGGTAGGTCGATGTCTTCAGGCAAAAGTCCTAGGGGGTGGTAACCCTAGGTGGAAAGTCCTGGTGTCGCGAACCAGGTGAAAGACTGGATTGGCCGGGAAGCGGATGTCCAGCAGAAAGTCCGGAAGCGTCGGGTGCTGAGCAAAAGTCCAGTCGATCTGGAGGATCGACTGACAACAGGTAAAATCTCCTGAGTGGAGTAGGTGAGGACGCGTTCTCCGTAGAGGGAACAGTAGGCGTCGGGTCGACCTAGGGTTTTCGGTCGGAAACCCGAAGTCAGACTCGGACAGTCCGGAGACTGTCTATACTTTATTTATCATGTGTTTTGTGCTAACTTTGTGTTGCAGGATTGTGTTTGGAACTAACGTATCTTGCAGGTGCAAAGGAGCAACCTAATTCCTCGGATGAACAGTGTCCGAGGCGCCTCCATGGAGCTTGGAGGCACCTCAGGTACAAAAGCTGACCTGGCCACGAAACAGGGTTGAAGCCGCCTCAGCTGGCTCTGGAGGCGCCTTGGAAGGCGCCTTGAAGGCCCTTGAAGGCGCCCTCAAAGGTGATAAGCGCAAACTGGAACAGGGTTGAAGCCGCCTCAGCTGGCTCTGGAGGCGCCTTGGATGCCCTTTATAAGGGGACTTCGAGCAGCATTCAAGAACAACAACTTCCAAGCGATCCTTGTGCTGCGTGCTGCTCAATCAACGACCCTGAAGTGTTGTTAATAGTCCACGACGACCAGGAGCTTCGAGATTACGATTCTGTCGTCGGTATACTTGTTTTTAATTACTGTACTAATTGTAAATCTTGTACTCCTTTTCGTACTTATAAGTGTTGCCCACCGAAAGCGATCAAGGATCGCGGGCCTTCGAGTAGGAGTCGACCTAGGCTCCGAACGAAGTAAAACTTCTTGTGTCCCTCTATGATTGCATTCGTTATTTCCGCTGCGTATATTTACTTTGATAGTTTTACGATTCCGATACGATCAAAATAGCCGCGAGCGTTATTCACCCCCCCCCCTCTAGCGCGTTTCGATCCAACATATTCAAATTGCACTGCCGCTTCAGGTTGGAAGATGACTTTCTGTTTACGGCACTCTATGGTAGCACCGTATCTGATCAGAAAGTCCATTCCAAAGATAACGTCATAGTCGGCCATCTCTAGCACTATCAGATCACAAAAAGAGTTCTCTGTCTGCTATAATGACCGGCACTGCTCTGAGCCAGTGCGTGGATGTCATGATCTCTCCTGAAGGTAGTGTCGTCAAAAACTGACCACTGAGTACCTCTGAGGGTATTTCTAATTTTTCGGAGAACAACCTGGCTATATATGAATGGGTTGCCCCAGTATCAAACAGAACAGTAGCACTATACTGTAAAATACTAATCTGACCTGTGACGACTGTCGAGGCATTGGCTACGTCCTCTCTGGTGAGTGAGTAGATCCTCGCATTCGCCGTAGCTGGAGGGGCTTCTAATCTGCCCTGGCTGATAAGTGGACCTTCTAGAGCGGCCTGCATCTGATATAACTGAGCTGGCTGGCCTGCATACTGAATCTGCTGTGGCTGAGGAAGACCGGTCTTGTTCGGGCACTGCTTGGCCATGTGCCCTTCTTGTCCACATTCAAAGCATCCTCGTGTGCCCTTGCGACAAACCCCTGGGTGGAATTTCCCACAAGTAGCACACTTTGGATAACTGGGTCGCTTGCTAGATGGTCCTCCTTTTGGGTCACTCCCTGATTTGCGCTTGCTGTTGGAGTTCCCTTTCCAGTTAGAGTTGTGGCCTTGCTGTTTTTGAGTGTGAGAGTTTCCTTGGCCTTTGGACTCTGAGGAGACTTGCTTCTGCTGCTTTATGCTATTCTGGTAATGCTCTGTGGTCAAGGCACTGCTCACTAACTCCTCTGTGGTTTGTGGCCTATGTATGCCACCAGCCACGTTCACTGCTATCTCTGGCCTCAGCATCTTGAGCATCAACCGGATTCGTTCCTTCTCTGTGCTGACTAGCTCTGGCATAGACGAGCCAACCTGTTGAATTTCTTCACGGCTTCCTCAACTAAAAGGTTGCCCTGACGAAACTCAGTGAACTCGTCATAGTGGTGGTTTGTAACCCTTATGTGAAAGAACTCTTCGAAGAATTCCTTCTCGAAGTCAGCCCATGACATCTGGTTCACTGGGTGCTTCGTTCTGATTCTTTCCCACCACATGCGTGCGTCTCCTGTCAGGCAGAAGGAGGCACACTTCACCTTCTCGTGTTCTAGCCAGTCCAGAAGCTCCATCGTGCTCTCCAGTGTTTTGAACCAGACTTGTGCATCCCATGGTTCACTAGTGCCTGAGAAGTTCTCTGGCTTGACTCGCTGCCACTGGATCAGATAGGCTTCCTTTCTTGGCTCAGCTGCTGGGGTGCTGTAGGCTGGTGGTGGAACCTCTAAGACTTCGGGAGTCGTCAGATCGGTGACTGTGGGGGTACTTTGCTTATTAGCCTTTAAGGTGGCTATTTCCTAGCTGCTGCTGTAACTGAGCCACTAATGCTGTAAGGTCGGGAGGAGGCACTGAACTGCCTGCCTCTTGCTGCGGCTCAGTAGCTAGTGCCCTTCTAGCTGGGCGTCCTCGTGCCATTTCTAAAGACACAGAGAACATAACATAACTAATGTAATCACAGTTATATAACTACTGATATCATGTTTAAAAAAACATCACATACTAACAAGCAGTAGGCATATAAACATGAACTGTAATAACAAAACAAGGAGCATAAATTAAGTAGAGGTATTCTTACTTGGAAGCTGTAGGTTCAATGCTGATGTGTGTGTAGGAAGTATGGAACAATGCTCTAATACCACTCTGTAACGACCCGCCTCCTACTGGCTAGGCTGCGAGGCCGATCGCTACAGTTATGCTGTGCTAAATTACTAGTGCGGAAAAACTGATCTAATTTGAAATTTTACTGAACTAAATGCTGTAAAGTGTAACTTAGTGTTCTGGATGTACCTAGGAATTGTACACATGTTAGGGAAGACAATCTATGCCTCCCGGATGGACTGCTAGCTGTAATCAGGCACTTCAATCGATCCCTAGATCGATTGGGCTGTCGGATCGATCCCGTGATCGATCCTGCTTGCTACCGGCACGGAATAACTCTTTGGATCGGTCGGCAGACCGATCCATATGCTCCCTCGCCTCTGTATGCGCTGGATCGATCTACCGACCGATCCAGGAGTACCCTGATCGGTCGGCTTGACCGATCAGTAGCTCACTGATCCGTCGGTTGACCGATCAGTGAGCGTCGGTACTCTCTGTTCGCACAATGGATCGGTCGGCTGACCGATCCATAACAGAGGCCAACTCTCTGTTCGCGCATGGATCGGTCAGCTGACCGATCCAGCGGCACAACTCACTCCCTGATCGGTCTGTAGACCGATCAGAGTTCTGATTTCGGCCTGAAACTCTGATTTCGGCCTGAAACTCTAATTTCAGCACTTGGGCGTGCCAAAATCTCACATATGAGTTATACACTACATGAAAAACATTCTAATAACATAAAACTAGTATTCTAAACTTAACATGACACATAGTTCACTGGTTCATAGCATTACACAACTAAACGTGCATGAAAGTAAAACACTAAAGAGTTTTACGGTTTAAACTTGCTAAGTCCCCTAAGAATCTTTTATTCCAGTTCCTGCCACACACACCATCTCTGCATTGGCCTCCAGCTTCCTCTGCTAGTCCATTTTCCTTTTACCTGTATCTGCAGTATAAGGAAAATAGTATCTGTAAGCTAAAAAGCTTAGTAAGAAATCATCTACCTCACTAAAACATGCATACGATGCAAATATGATTTGAAATCATGCTGTTTGAAAGGATATGCTAAGTATACTGAATAAACTAACATGGCATGGCATATAAGCATACAATCATGGCATGGCAACTAATCATATGAATCAATAAAAATAACTGAACTGAACATATAATAAGCTAAACTGTAGCTAAACTGATACTGAATTCAAACTCAACTAACATAACTAATTTTGAGCTTTGAAAACTAATTCATAATAAGTGAAAATACATAAACATGCTGTTTGGGCCCGGCAACTGTACTTGCTGTGCGCGCATCCCTAACTAGACCCGGGTTTGTAAGTCCCGAATTTAGTAGGGTTAACTAGGTTATCTAAACCTAGGGACGACTGTGGGAGTCCAACCCAATGGATATCTGATCCAGTACAGTGCTACTGAAAATAAAATACTGAAATAGCTAATACTATTTTGCTGAGTCTAGGTTATCTGAACCTAGAACTAGGTTGTCTGAACCCAGAGGCGACTGTGGGAGCCCACCCATTGGACCGTAGTCCCATGTAAGCTGTAGTAAGGCTAACTAAGCTATTTTAAATGCTTCTATTGCATTTACTGAGTTATTAAAAATACCTAAGTTGCATTTTACTGAGCTAATCATTTAATCGAACATCTAGTGTGCTTAAACTCTCCCCTCTATTAGGGAGACTACCTCTAGGCACCCGACAACATCTAAAACCTCCAACTGAAGGGGGAAAGACGTGTCCGGCTCATCCAAAGGTACTCACTAAATCCCTAAACCTGCGAGGAGGGTTAAATACACCCTATGTGTCCGAAAAATCTGCATATAGCTAAACTAGTGCGTATAAACCAAACGGAACTACTTATACTGCAGGTGAGGGGTTTCTTACCTTGTGTGCTAGATTTCTTACAAATCTAATCGCTAGAAATTCCGGTGGAGACGACTTCTCGACGATTCGCTCGCGTCCACGTGCTCTACTCGCGGAGGGAAACGCCCTTGTGCTGAAATCGTCGCCGGAAGATGTCCTTGGGGCCCTAGGGAGAGAACCCTAGGTCTTCCCTTGTTGTGGCGCCGAGAGAAGGAGAGGGGAGAGGTGGCGTCGGTGAGTTAGGGTGAGGAGAAGAAAGTTGCCGAACCATGTTTTTAAAAATAAACCAAACCCCAACTTAAATTTCCTATTTATACTAAGTAATTAATTCGGCCAAACCAATTATAAATATAATTGATTCCCTTTCCTTTCAGCACGGCCCTGCTGGGTTCACCGGTTACTAAGGCTAATTAAAGGTTTAACGGACCCGAGAGGTCCCGGGTTCGATTCCCGCTTAAGCCATTTTACTTTTCTAATAATTTTTGCTACTTTCGCTACTCGGAAAATTCCGGAAAAATATCTAATAATTCCAGAAAAATCATAGAATATTTCTAAAATAGTTTTGAGAATTTACGGGCGTTACACTAACTAAGTACTATTATAGTCCTAGGTGGATGTCCTTGACCATAATTCATAGTTTTCATTGTACTCTCTGGTAGCCTAACTTCATAGGGTTTTGACGTGGTTGAGGATTCTACAGGATTCATTCTATTGGAAACATGTATAGGTTTGGGTTCTAGATATGTTTTTATTAATTGTAAATGTTTTCTTTCTAAAGACCTAAGTAAGTGTGTTTGAGTTTCTAATTGTGTCTTTAAAGTAACTATTTGATTCATTAAGTTTAAACGAGGTATTGATTCTTCTTCTGTTTCTATTTCAGGTGCCATTGAAGTTGGTTGATATCCTGAAAACCTAACAGAGAGTTGATTATTTCTATCCTTATACATAAGTGAGGTAGTGGGTTTTAAAGTGGAGTCATGGTTTTGTAAATTAATATTCCATTTTAATCTTGCTAAGGTCTCTGAAGTGTATTCTCTTGGTTTTAAAAAGTGTATGTCTTTTGTTGTTAAGACTTCAATCATGTCTGTAACAGAGATTTTAAAATGATTATGCATATGATTCATTATTTTGCCTAAGAAAATAATATCTAATTGATGGTTATCCCCCTGAAATTGTCCGTACCCTTTTGCTTGGATGTGAATTTGAATATGTTTTACAAAATCACGTATAGTCATATTAAAATTGGGGTATAAGTAAGTGATGCCTAAATTAGCATTCATATCGACCTCAATAAGTCCTATGATAGCTTTCTTAGTATCTGAGAAGCGAGTATTATATAAAACTAATAAAACTTTTCCTCCTAATTTACCATGAATTAATCCTCTTAAGCCAAATACAATAAGTCCAAGATGTATATAATTGTGTTTTCTAAGATAGAGACTTGTAGCAGCCTCTTCTGTCATGAGGCCAAGTTTGATTTCACCTCCATCTGGAAGATGAAGAGCTTCTTGTCTATGATGTCTGTATACAAAAGCGGAGAAGTTTAAAATTCCTTGATTATAAAGTTTCTTAGGATTTAAAGCATTAATTGTTCATTAGAGAATATTGTAAGATCTTTATCAATGTCTATTATTTCCTCAAGTCTAAGAGGTCTTAACGAGGAAATGCTATTTCTCTTGGTTATAGAATCTATCCAGGAGGAGGGAGTATTAGCTTCCATTGATCTAACAGCTTTGGAAGGTCCAGTGAATGATTCAGTTTTTGTTAAACTCATTAGGTTTATCGGTTAAGAATTTAGAAGTGATAGGTGGAGTTTTAGGAAGAGCTTTTCCTAAACTTGAGTATTTAGATCTTGCCTTACAACCAAGAAATATAGTAACTCTATATCATAACAAACACACTTGTTACATAAGAAGTAAACAACTTGGTCATCTATTACATTCTGAGCAACCACACTAAATACTTTAACTGATCTACTGTTAAGTCTTGGTCTCTCTCTGGAAACTCATTGTCAATCCTTAGCACATAAGGTAGAACATCTACTTACTATTTCTCTACAACAACAAAAGCTAGTATCCGAAGTCTTAAGAAATCTTGACTACTTAAAATCTCAAGAAACATAAAACCTGTTGTAGAAACAGATATTCAACAACTTTTACTACAATCAAAAGAATTGATTGTCAGTAATAAAACACAAATAAATGAAAAGCTAGATAAAATAAACCACTTATTAGAGGAACTAAAATATAAATGAACAAATTGAAATATGAAAATACACATTATGAAGATGTTGTAGAATACACAAGACAATTCTCTACGACAAAAGAAGACGATTATTGTCATATAGACCTTCCTGGAAAAGGAGATCAAATTCAAATACAACAAAATAATGCTATCCTAGCTCTCCTTACTTCTCTTCATTATCACTTAACTTTGGTTGAATCAAAATTTCTCTAATTAGAAACACATCTGTCTAGAAACTTTGGTTCTAGTGAATTAAAAGAAGCTAGAAGGTCGGCGGTGGAGTTAGGGATCACTGCAGCCAGCGTCGGGCTGTGTTGGTCGACAACAATGCAGAGAGGAGGGGGCTGGCGGCGGATCGGAAGGAGGAGATAGGCACGAGGTGGATGAGCAAAAGAGAATGAACTTAGGTTTATATAAATACTTAGGGTTGATATGTTAAGATTAAATCAATCAACTCTCACTTAATTTCTATTTAAAACAGGTTTTTTTTTCTAGGCCTAATAAACGTATCCCCTTAAAATATATCATATGAATTCATTTAAATCCCAAAAATTTCTAAAAAAGATTTTATAAATAAATTTCTTAATTAACGTCTATCATTTATTTTTGTTGGCATAAACAATCTGCTGCCGGAGATTTATGAGGTATTAGCTGAATTTAAATTACACTCAACTAAATTCACTTATCTGTCAAGATGATCTGAGCTGATAATCTCAGGCTGTCAGCAGGGGCTAGTTTTTGTTAATTACTGAGAGCAATCGGAGCTCCGAATCTGAGCAGCAAAGTCCGAGCGGGCAAGCAGTAGTTTGGCCGACCGGACACACAAGTCGAGCGGGCAATTAGACCGAGCGAGAAACTGGTCGAGCAAACAGACAGGCTGGCCGAATGGCCGGTCGGGCAAACTAGTGTCGGCCGGGCAAAGATGCCGAGCGGGCGAGTGGAGAGGCTAACCAGCCAGATGAAGAGACCAACCGGGCGGATGAGGAGACCGACTTGCGGAGCGACCAAGCAAGTGGTGCTTTGATGTTGAGCGGGACGAGCAGAATAGAGTGAGCAGCAGACCGAAACAGATTCGTCCCACCTCCAGCAATGCTTCAAGGCTTACTCAAGTCATCTATTTCTCAAGATACAATGGTTAACCGTGATTCCACCAAGCAGTGGTACCCGACTCCTATCACGAAAGTGGAGAGGTTTCTGCTACTTTTCTATGATCATCGTTTTGCTTTTACATTAAAGTAAATGAGCCAACATGGTTCAATGCAATCCGGGCCTTGGATTTGCACACCCCTCACTTGCATACCCACGTATGAGAGAGAGCCTCTCCCCATACATTTTTCACATGATCAATGCATGTGAATCAATATAAACCAACTAACATGCTATGAAACTTCCAATGTGGAACTAAAGTCTCATTCACAATAAAATCTCTTTCCTTTTCCACCTCTTCTCCCATTCACATCATACGTGTTTGGGAAATAATAAAGTCAATGTCTAAGGTAGTATCCAGACCCAAAGAAGTTAATGGTTGGGCAATGGAGTCTGCTAAAGCAGCTACAACTTGCTCAGTACGTGTTTGTCTGTTGTATGTCTATACTAGTTAAGTCTGGTATCATTTGCTCTTTAGTGAAGGATGGTTCATTAGTTATGAGTATATACCACAGTATTCTTGTTGCACATTCAGCTACTTTTTTTGGGAAATAGGATTGTATATACTAGTTAACATCTCTAGACGAGTCAGAACGGATCAAACCTAAATTTAACTAATGAACCAATGAGTTGAAGTTCGTCTATATTTTTTTTAAAAAAAAAATCTTACTTTTTTTAATTATTAACAGGAAGAGTCTCTTAATTAATAATATTTATAACATTTTAATGTTCTTAATGGTTTGATTTAATATAAACCAACTCTTTTACATAAAAATTTTCAATATGGGATTATTTTACAACAATTGAAGTCAATTTTTTCAAGTGAATTTTCTAATATGGGATTATTCCACTTTTAAATCATTAAATATTATTTTATTTTTTATCCATTCAACACTTGTTGAGTTTATTATAGAGACCATTTAAATTGTATAATATATTTAATGATAGAAAGGGAACATTGACGTAACGGTAAAATTATTATCATGTGATCAAAAAATCATGAGTTTAAATCCTAAAAATAGCAAAAAGTAAAGTAAAATTACGTATAATGGATTTTAATACACGGCCATAAGTGAATAAGATAAATAACTTATAAGTTCACATCTTTTTTTTTTTTTTTTTTTTTTCATATTTATAAATTTTTAAATATTTTTTAAAAATAAAATATAAATAATAATGTTAAATCAGTGAATAGTAGACCAAATCATAATTGGCATACCATTAATCTCCTTTAAAGGTTAAGATTAATAGTAAAAAACAAAATGAACCATCGATTTCAACCGATATTATCTACTCTAGCCATACTTGAATTGTTCTATTTTAAAGTTAATTTTATTCTTCAGGCGTGATATTTATTAAAAAAAAATATAAATCCAATTAGGATTGACTATTTTTAAGGTAATTGATTTGATCCTATAAAATTTTTTCATCGATCATATGGATAAATCGAAAAGTACGCACGACAGTCAACCTAGAAATCTAACCTCCTTTGGTTGTACTTCCCATTTAGAAGAAAAATTACTACAAATATACTATAATTAGGGATCGAATTGTAGATAATTAGGTGATAACTTAAATGTTCTATCATGGTACCATAATCCCGGGACCATGTGTGATATTTATTAAGAAAGTAAATTTAAAGGGTTTTGAGATATTAATTATTTCTTATTTTTGGATCTTGACCAGGGCTGGTATACTGGCTTGACAGGAAAGAATCCCATGGCCAGTATCATGTCACCTTTTCGCCTTGGACTTCTTTAAGACAATTCTCCGTCGAGTGAGCTTGTAAACTGCTATCCTTCCTTGTGTACCTTGAGTCTTTGGCTCCTATAATTTGGCCTTTGCTATCTCAATATCAGAGTGTCAATCTTTACTCAGCCAGCTCGTTGTCAATCTGAATGTGATACAGATCTTTACTCAGCTGGCTATTAACTGGCTCATTCATTGAAGCTTGGCTGTTTTTCTATGGCAGGTGAGATGGATATGTCATCTGTGACATCATCATTAGGCTTTCAACATCACTTGCAACCATATAAAGCACTCCAATATAATACTTAAAGATCAATAGAGCTTCATAGTTATTAAGAAATTGGAGGCCAATTAAGAAGCATTTCCCATATATAATTGTTTATATCCAAGCTCTACTTTGCTATATTTGGCTGTGGGATTGTTTGGTTATAGCCCGCTTGTGGAGGGCATTGCCAAATGCATCGTAGAAGACAACATGAGCCTGCGTCTTGGTGAGCTGCAGGGACATGAACCCTTGGCCGTCGTAGAAGAACTCAAGCTTGTCGGAAACGGAGTTGAGAATGCCCCTCCAAGCTTTTGACCCACCTCCACTTGTTAGGAATTGGAGAGGGCTGCCGCACCAACAAATGGAAGACTATTAGATCCTCGAAACCACCGACCCATGGGGGATCAAGTTAACTTTCAGAATCTTACCAGTCATTGCTGCTAATGTGTTCAAGGCAATGGTCATGTCCATTGACATAAAAATCAACTCCATTTTCCTGTGATTTTAGAAGCATTACAAAGAGTGTATTTTTTTTTTCTATAGAAAAGAGAAAAATAAAGATATTACCTTGAGAATCGGAAGGAGGAGCAACTGGAGCTCAATGGTGTCGCCATGTACGCTGGCACTTCTTATAGTGTGGTGACCAACCACAACCTTCCATCTTGCAGTGGATTCCTTCAGTGCTAAATCCAAATCCTTCCTCACAAAAATAACTATCATGAGCAATGTACAAGAAACGCCAAGTCTATGGTATTGAATTTGAACCAAACAAGGATTCAGTTGATCTTTGTGTGAATTATGTATCAGATATAGTTTAGTACCTTTACTAAATTTGAAATGTAAGTTTCTCGCGGGGCAACTCCCCTCCAATCATAGTGATGGCCCTTGGGTTTGTTCCAATAATGCTCAACAAAGGGAGTTGTGTCCACAAAGAAGAAATCCACAATTTCTAACAACGAGCTCGAGCCACAAACAGAAATATAAGCACACTTCGCCATGAAGATTAGTAAGGAAGTGAATTTGGAGTTATGGTTTTCCTTTTACCTGCGTTGAGGAGAAAAGATCTCAAACACAGCCATCGGCGATCAATTTGCCGAAGAACAGGGCTCAATTGCGCCAACACATCACCTATGTAGTCATGGTTCCCCAAAACTGCAAGAGCATCATCAAAGCTAAGTTGGTCAGATCGATATGCAGTAAAATGCTTCACCAATGCAAACACATGTTTCCATTAGCATTGACGATATTGGAATCAAATGATAACATGCATGATGCGAATTGTGAACCTCGCATATGCTTGTAGAAACATACCACTATACCATTGCTTCTGTAAGCTCTCAGCAGCATAAATGTTGGTGAACGATTCCTCAAATTCCTTGTCGTCAATGCCTGTCAGCCCTTCCTCGTAGAAATTGTCCCCAGTGGATACCACAAAATCTATGTCAAGACTTTCTCCAATCCTCCCCATCTACATTCATGTTAACCATTTTTTAGGTTAATTAGGTTTTTCTTTAAAAAAAACAAAAGTAAAAGGGGAAATAAAAACTAATGCATAGTGCAGCAACACATGGCACACTGTAGCAACACAGATCTAGTGGAGGAATGAACGAGGGAGAACAGGGAAGGCAGTCTCCTACCTGAGCTGCAACAAGTGTTTGATTAAATGTCCCTTTCCTTCCCCAGTCACCAATCACCAACAAGCTGAGAGATCCATCGCTCTTGAGTGGGTGCTCCAGCCTTGGGAGCTCAGCCATGGAGGAGAGGAAGAGAAAAGAAGAGACCATGGAGAGGAGGAGGGGCAGGAGAGCCATGGCTGCTGGCTGCTGCAAGCATAGGTTTTAAGGAGGAAGAGTTGGACATGGTTGTGTTTAAATAATGGCAAGTGATTGTGAATGTGAATGATTGTGGTCCTGTGGAGCAGGATGGATAGAAGAGTCGCATTTCCTGCAGACCTGCATCAGTTGAAGTGGTGGCGTATAGAATCTTTCAGGCTATGTTTACTTGGAAGAGTGGAAAGTAAAATTAAGAAAAAATTTCCACAGTGAAAAAGTTTTCGTCGTTTACTTCATTAAAAATTTTCGAAGGAAAAGTAACGCAATCCATCCGTGGATAATTTTTGAGCCAAAATCGATCACCTCAAAATCGGAAAGAAAGCAACGGATGAAAAAAAAAATGACGCATGTACCCCTTTTACATTCACAAAATTACATCATATACCAAAAAAAAATGACGCATGTAACCTTTTTAACTCATAAAATTACACTATGTATCAAAAAAAATGACTCATGCACCCTTTTTTATTTACAAAATTATATCATAAGTATTCACCTTCCTCTATCAAGGTAAACAAGTATGTAAAGGAAAAGATTTCTTCACCATTTCTTTTCTCTTCCTCCAAAGATAATTTTCCATAGTTGATTCCTTTCCTTTTCTCATCCACATTCTTGAGTAAACATAGCCTCAGTGGCATATTTTGTAAGAATCTCTAAATTTAGCTAAATGCTGATAATGCACGTCAATATGTTCATATATATATTTTTTAAAAAAATATTATATAACAGTTATAATTTTTAATTATTATAATATTAATAGACATTTTGTTTCTATCCATACTAATGGGCATTAATCAGGTTACCACTGGACTTTAGAAAATAGACTATCGGCAGGGATCCTCCAGCAAAATTGTAAATTGTTTACCCTCAACTTGAACTTTTTATCAAGTAGAGCACTACTTAAAAGTTGAATTTAAAATGAGAAACCGATGTGAAACACGTGCACGTGGACCAATTTAACGGTAATTTATCAAAGAACGCACCTAAAGATTATAATTTACCAAAAGACGTACGTTACTTTGACATTTATCAAATAACGCACTTGTTTAAATGCATTTTTTATTTTAACCTCTTGACATTTGATTTTTTTTATCGTTTTCTTTTCTTCACTATATTTCTCTCTCTTATCTTTTTTTTAAATAAGCAGAACATATAAATTATATTAGTTAATTTTTAATAACATTTTAATACATTTGAAGAAATAAAAATAAACAATGGACATCATATTTGAACTCCTTGTAATTTCAGAAATCCACTAGAACTAAAATGAGTGTAATCGAAGCTCTCTAGGTCGATTAGTGAGTTTCGATCAAAATCCACTGATGGACCTAGAGACCTCCGATTGTACCCATTTCAGTTTCTATGGATTTCTAAAATTGCAAGGATTTCAAATATGACGTCCATTATTTATTTCGGCTTTTCATAGATGTTAACATGTAAAATCAAAGAATCGGTAAAAACATCCACGTTGGGCCTAATATGGAATCATATCATGCCCAACGTGGGCCTGATATCATTCCATATCATGCCCACGTTGGGCCTGATATGAGTCCATATCAGGCCCAACGTGGGGTTTTTTGTCGATTCTTTGATTTTTCATGTTAACATCAATGAAAAGCCAAAATAAATAATGGACACCATATTTGAACTCCTTGCAACATCAGAAATCCATAGGAACTGAAATGAGTTCAATCGGAGCTCCCTAAGTCCATTAGTGGGTTTTGACCAAAATCCATTGATGGACATAGAGAGCTCCGATTGAGCTCATTTCAGTTCCTATGAATTTCTTATGTTGCAAAAAGTTCAAATATGGTGTTCATTATTTATTTCGGCTTTTCATTGATGTTAACATACAAAATTAAAAAATCAGCAAAAAACCCTATGTTGGGCCTGATATGGACTCATATCAGGCCCACGTTGGGCCTGATATAATTCCATATCAGGCCCAACTTTCATCAACGCTGATATGATTCTCTGAATGCTCCACAACCACCCAACTAAAAATTTATCCTCACTGTGAGGTATCAATTATCAAATTATTCATGCTCATGGTCTCTCCCAAGATAAAAATACTCTAAGCTTGGAAATTCAGTCAGTGTTAAGCATAGGTCGATGTTACACTTGGTGCTACGATTTGTTGAACTGTCAAATTACTTGTCTAACAACTTCCATGAAACTACTATTTTAAAGAAAACTCCAAGTCAAGGTCAACGGATTAATGTCTACAATACAAAAACATTGAAAATGAAAAAAAAATAAAAAATCAACTAGCCTATATAATCTCTTATGAATTAAACACAGGAAATCATTCACCAACTCAATGAATTACTTTCTATAATCATTTTCAACTTGAGAATCAAAAGGACAAATAATATACAATCTGTGAAAAGATGAAGCAGATAAGTAGGGGAACCAAAAAGATGAAAGGGAGCGATTACATCATATCAGGGGCACGTTGGGCCTGATATAGAATGATATCAAGTCCACGTTGGGCCTGATATGAGTCCATATCAGACCCAACATAGGGTTTTTTGTTAATTTTTTAATTTTATATGTTAACATCAATGAAAAGCCGAAATAAATAATGGACACCGTATTTGAACTCCTTGCAACATCAGAAATCCATAGGAACTGAAATGGGTTCAATCGGAGCTCTTTAAGTCCATCAATGGGTTTACCAAAATCCACTGATGGACTTAGAGAGCTCCGATTGAACCCATTTCAGTTCCTATGGATTTCTGATGTTGCAAGAAGTTCAAATATGATGTCCATTATTTATTTCGGCTTTTCATTGATGTTAACATGCAAAATCAAAGAATCATATCAGGCCCAACGTGGGTGTTTTTGTCGATTCTTTGATTTTGCATGTTAACATTTATAAAAAGACGAAATAAATAATGAACGTCATATTTGAACTTCTTGCAATTTTAGAAATCCATAGAAATTGAAATGGGTGTAATCGGAGGTCTTTAGGTTCATCAGTGGGTTTTGACCCACTGATCGACCTAGAGAGTTCCGATTACACTCATTTTAGTTCCAGTGGATTTCTGAAATTACAGGGAGTTCAAATATGATGTCCATTGTTTATTTTTGCTTCTTCAAATGTATTAAAATGTTATTAAAAATTGACTAATGTAATTTATATGTTCTGCTTATTAAAAAAAAATAAGAGAAAGAAGAGAGAGAAATATAGTGAAGAAAAGAAAACGGTAGAAAAAATCAAATATCAGGATGATAAAATAAGAAATACACTTAAATAAATGCGTTATTTAGTAAATATCAAAATAACATGCATCATTTGGTAAATTTAAATCTTTAATTACATCTTGTGATAAATTACCGCCAATTTAAAGAATGAGAATTGCACAAAAGAGCATGCAGACAGAGTTAGGAATTGCACACTAGAGGACGCATTAATTTAAAACTTGTTTGTCTATTCTATCCCTCCTGTCAAAGGGCGCATTAATTAAAAGAGCAGGCAGAGTTGAATTTACAACTCTCTTTTCTCTCTCATTTATGAAAGCTGCTTCCCCTATCTGACAACATCCTCGCCCCATCTCAAATGACTTTTCTATCCTCTTCTTTTTATTTTTTTAATTTTATTTATTTTTTCATTTGATTTTATTTTTTTAATTAATTTTGTTTAAAAATAACTCTTATATTTATATATTTTTAATTTTATTTAATTTTATTTTTTAATTAATTCAATTTATTATTTTTTATCGATATTTTTTTTTATTTATTTTTATTTATTTTTATTTTTTAATCAATTTTATTTATTATTTTTTAATCAATACTTTATTTTTATAATTTTATTTAGTTTTATTTTTTTATTAATATTTTATTCTTTTAAATTTTATATAAATTTTATTTACTTTTATTTTTTAATTAATTTTATTTATTATTTGTTTCATAATACTTGTATTTTTCCAATTGATTATTTTTTTAAGTTTTATTTTTTTATTGATTTTATTTTTTAAATCAGTTTTTTATTATGAGTTTTATTTTTTTTTAATAATTTTTTATATGTTTATAATAAAAAATATAAAATATGGATCAAAATAAAAATTATATATTTAAAACTACCAAAAATACTAACAATTAATAGTACACACATTCATAACTTAGGAACAAACATTATTTTTTCAAATGAATACTACATGTAATAATACAATAAAAATACGGAAATATATAAAACTAGAAATTTTAATCAATGTTTCCTCCAAATTCTACTCCCGACACGTTTGGTGGTGGTGTACCTATTACTTCATACCACAAATAAACACGTGTCCTATAACGAGTAACTCATCCTTTAGCTTCATACGATGAATGTTGTCATCACCACGTTGGAATGGGTGGTACAAGGTAATGAGGATGTAAGAAAACTTGTACGAAGTGATTGTCAACATGAGCAATATCTATTTCTCGACGCTCATGGTTTGGAACTGGAGGAGTTCTTAATGGCAAGTGAGTAAAACAACTCCCAACACTCTCACCAAATATATTGTACCTTGATGCAATGACAATTCCCAAAGACATAGAGTTCATCCAATACATTTCTGGTGCCCATGGCTCGAACCAATTTAATGAGAATAATAGATTGGTTACCAAATTTCGATCTAGATAAAGTTGATCATATATATCCTTATTTTGTTGAATCTCTTCTATAAGCTCGAATCATACTTGAAACCAATCTTCTTAACCACACTCAATTAGTGCAGCTATTGCCCTGAATCCATAATGACCATCAGGTTGAACATCAACACTGTGAAAAATATAACGCTGCAGAGGCACAGGTAATTTCTCAATATAAGTATCATGGATAGGTGGAACTGGAGAGTGATCATGGGTCGTTTGAGTATTGCGAACCTTCGACCCCCTTCGACATCTTCCTCTCCCTTGAGATATTGCAGTTGGTTGAGAGACCTTAGATCCTAAAGTGGATGCATCTGCAAAAGAAGGTATGCGACGTCCACTTTGCTCATCTCTACCCGTAGGTCGACCTCTATGTTCTGTGTTGTATGAAGGGACTCCAACTGTACTTTGAGATGAATCTATCATATCAAAAAACTTGTCTATCATATGCTCTCACATATGTGGATCTTTCCCATCTAATATCTCAACAACGTGGGATATCCTGTTAGGTTATGCTCCCTCGTCATTAAATTGATGTACGTGCATCGACAATCTCCTCCAATGAGCGTTGATACTCTAAAGTGGAATTGGAATGGAAAAGTAATGGTAATGTGCAAGATCATGCTTGTAAGGCAATCCGTATACAATTTGATAGAACAGTTGCATATGTCAACTAGCTGGTGAGATACTTCCTCAATGCATTTTAGCTGATCAGAAATCAACTCCCTTGCCTCTAATGAAATCTGACACCTTATTTGACTGAAAATGTCTTCATGTAAATGTTGATGGTGTGGAATGTTGAGAGATCTCTCGAACGACTTCTTAATATTCTTGAACTGAATTCTCAACATCTTATGTATTTTTTTCAAAAGATATCTGTAGGGATGACATGGTGTCTCCCAAATATACCTTCAGTCTCGCATGTGCAGACCCTGCCTGTAATAAAAAAATGCATTGTGTTTTAATAATGAAAAGAATTGAAATAGTATAATAATGAACAAAATTTAAATAATAAAGCTATAAAATGACTATACCTTTGATTTGAATTGCTCCCAGGGTGCATACATGTATCAACCCATGCTGAAACAAATCGCTTTTTGTAAGGGTGTAACCATGTATCCCAAAGGTAATTTAGAACACCCTCGAATCGTTGATACTCCTTGTGCATGACATCCCACTTCTGCTGGTAAGACCATTGTATCAATGAATTAATGAGTTAGTGCCATGATGCATAAAAATGTTGTCACTCCAGACCAAACATAGGGGCGCATTTCTTCATTATGCACTGGTTTATGTGCCAAATACAAAGGATGGTACATGCATTGGGAAAACATGTTTCAATGGCATTAATAAGCGTCAAATCCCAATCTGAAACAAATACCAATGTCAACGATGTATTTTTTTCAACCATCCACTTCTTTAAGGTATCTAATATCCATGTCAGTTGCTCTGTCCTCTCATTACTAAGATATGCGGACATAAGTGAGTAAGTTTGCATTGTGGATGTGATACTCACGACCTCCAATAGTGGTATCTGATACTCATTGGTCTTGTATGTGACATCAATGATCAACACAGATGAAAAGTTGACAGACGGCTCTAGACTTTTTGGATGAACCCAAAGAATATCTGTGATTTCGTTGGTGTTTGGATTTGTACGGTAATTATGGAGGTATTCTTTCTTGATTAATTGGTCCGAGACATATTGAATAGAATTTAGGCCGCCCCGTTTAGCGGATTTATTTGTGAAAATGACATTATAAATGCTTTTGATCCCCGTAGTATTTAACGGGTATCTTTCTTTCAAAATACTAAGAATTTCACGAGGTGTGGTGTTGTTGGTCATGTCGAGCACAAATTCTTTCTCTATTAGTTTTAACCTACTTGAGTACTCATGACCATAAATATATTCTGCTAATTGATGATTATGAAAATCACAGACAACCCTTAAACCCCACATCACACCCATTTGGAGATATTGGTGTACCTCGCAGCTCAAATGGGCATTCATATTTTTTTAATCCTAGTATTTCTTTTTAAGGATTGTCCATCAACTAGATATCATGGCGGTTTATACTTTCCACCTCTTTCACACATAAGATGGCACTTTGGTAGCTTACCACCTTTTAAATTAGTAGAATTTTTAATAACTACTATAATATCATTCTTCAGACCAACTATCTTTACCCAACTTATCATATCTTCTCTACTTAAATATCTATATAAAAAAAAATATAACAAAGATGTATAAGTATGTCATTATCCAATCTTAATATAATATCTCTACTTATAAAATAAATAACGAATATGCATAAAATAATGATAATAACTAACCTGATCTGTGGTAAATTCGACTGTATAATCGTGACTGTTGCTGGAGATACTCTCTCCACTAGGAACATCATTCTCAATTGACCAACTATCAGAAAATAAACCCAAATAATCATCCATAATTTCCTTCTATGAATTACGAAAAGTAATTACTAAGAAGATAACTATGTTTCAAGAAAAGAGAAGGAGAGGCTGAAAGGGAGATAGCAGTGGAGGGAGGTGTGATTGAAGAGTGACTAAAAATGAAGTGTGAGAGAAGGATTTAAAGGAAGATGTTTTGACATGTGTCAAGAGTTGAAAGGTGGGTAATTTAAGGGGAGGGGAGGTTCTGACATGCCCAAATAATCATCCATAGTTTCCTTCTATGAATTACGAAAAGTAATGACTAAGAAGATAACTATGTTTCAGGAAGAGAGAATGAGAGGGTGAGAGGGAAATAGCAGTGGAGGGAGGTGTGATTGAAGAGTGACTAAAAATGAAGTGTGAGAGAAGGATTTAAAGGGAGATGTTTTGACATGTGTCAAGAGTTGAAGAGTGAGTAATTTAAGGGGAGGAGAGGTTCTGACATGTATCAAGAGTTGAAGGGTGGGTAATTTAAGGGGAGGGGAGGTTCTGATATGTGTCAAGGATTGGAGAGAGTAATTTAAAGGGAGAGGGGTACTTTGACATGTGTCAAGAATTGGAGGATGGGTAATTTAAAGATAATGAGGAGTTCTGATATGTGTCAAGAGTTGAAAGTAGGGTAATTTAAAGAGATGAGATATTTTGGCATGTGTCAAGAGTTAGAAGGGGGGTAATTTAAAGTGATGAGAGATTTTGACATGTGTCAAGGGTTGGAAGAGGGGTAATTTAAAGGAATGAGAGATTTTGACATATGTCAAGGGTTGTAAGGGGAGGTAATTTAAAAGGAGGGGAGATTCTGACATATGTCAAGCATTGAAGAGGGGTAATTTAAAGGAAGGGGGTGTTTTGACAAGTGTCAACAATTGGAGGATGTGTAATTTAAAGAGGGTGAGAGATTCTGACATATGTTATGTGTCAAGGGTTGGAGGGAGGGATGATTTAAAGGGAGAGAAGGTTTTGGCATATGTCAAAAGTTGGATGAGGGTAATTTAAGTGTCGAATTAGGAAGGTAATTTAAAGGAAGGGGGAGATTCTAACCTATATTAAAAATTATATAAAATAAAAAAATAAAAAAATTGATAAAAAAAAAATAACAAACAAAATTGATTAAAGAAATAAAACTAAATAAAGATTAAATAAAATTAAAAAAATAATAAATTAATAAACAAAATTAATTAAAAAATAAAACTAAATAAAAATTAATAAAAATTAAAATATATATAAGTATTAATGAAAAAATAATAAACAAAATTAATTAAAAAATAAAACTAAATAAAAATTAAATAAAATTAAAATATATATAAGTATTAATGAAAAATAATAAACAAAATTAGTTAAAAAATAAAACTAAATAAAAATTAAATAAAATTAAATATATATATATATATATATATATAAAAGTATTAATGAAAAGATAATAAATAAAATTAATTAAAAAAATAAAACTAAATAAAATTTTAAAAAATATATATAAGTATTAATGAAAAAATAATAAATAAAATTAATTAAAAAATAAAATCAAATAAAAATTAAATAAAATTAAAAAAATATATATAAGTATTAATGACAAATTAATAAACAGAATTAATTTAAAAATAAAACTAAATAAACATTAAAAAAAAGGATAAAAAAAGTCATTTTAATGGGAGAGTAAAGAGGAGGGGGGAGGGGGTGGGCGGTGTCGGGAAGGTGGGGAAAGAAATTTGCCTCATTTATATGTAACTTTGTTTATTTATTTATTTTCTCTCTCTTCTCTTTTTCTCCAATCAAACTTTTCATTTTTTCATCTTTTACGTATCTAATGGAAATTTAATTCTGAAACACTTCTCAAAAGCCCAAAATGAATAATAAAGTATACTTCTAAATTTAATAAACCTAAAATAAAATATATAAGATCTAAGTTTTTCAAGACAATAAATAAACTTTGACTCAAACTCCGTAATGAATCTAGGTTATTTAAATTTTATAAACCTATATTCATCCAGTAGAGTTGAGTAAAAGAAAGAGAGATATAATATCAAACTTTGATTTTCGATCAAAGAAAATTGTGGGTTTGGTTTGGGAAAATCAGGACAACATTATGTCTGATCTTCTCACATTAGTCCTGATCTGAGAAGATCTGGCCTAATGTGGGCTTGATCTAGATCTGAGCAAATCAGGCCTATGTTGATCCTGATCTCTAGGAGATCAATCCCAAATATTCTAGTTGAAAATTAGCATGATATTAAAACACCTATGAGGAGTCCGAAATAAATAATAGATGACACCTTTAGAGTCTTTGTAACTTCAAAAATTTATAGGACCTGAAATGAGTACAATTCGAGAACTCTCATAGTTGATTAATAGGTTTGGTTTCGAGAACTCTCATAGTTGATTAATAGGTTTTAACCAAAACGTACTGATGAATCTAAACTATTTGAATTTCTACAAGCTTGCCCTCATTTGATAGGGTTGAGTGAAAGTAAGGTAGATATAGGGTCAAACATTGGTTTTGATCTAGGAAAATGATGGGCCTAATCTAGGGAGACCAAGCCCAACGTGATCTTGGTCTGCTCAGACCAGGCCCATAGTTTTCTTTGATCAAAATCAAGATTTGACATTATATCTGCCTTCCTTTCACTCAACCTTACTGGATGGGTGCAAATTTATAAAAATTCAAGTAATCTGGCCTTTAGGTTCATCAATGAGTTTCTGTCAAAATCCAATGATCGATGTAGAGAACTTAGATTACACTTATTTCAAGTCTTGTTGATTGCTGAGTTCGCAAAAAGTTCAAAGGTGTCCTCTATTACTTATTTCAGGATCCCTATAGGTGCTCCAGAATTAAACTTCTGTGGAGCATATAAAGGAGGAAAAAATAAAAAGTTTAATAGGAGGAAAAAAAAGAGAGAGAAAGAGAAAAGTTGCATGTAAATAAGAGGGGAAAGTGAGTAAAAGGTCAAGTTTGGCAACAAGGGTAGAAAGGGAAGACCAACTAAATTAGTATGTTCTTTGATAATTATCCAAATATGATGCGTCTTTTGGTCAATTCTCAACTCTAAGTGTGCCCTTTAGGCAATTCCCTTATAAATAATCATAACAAAGTTGATCTTATCTCATCCTCAATTATCCTAAAACTCACTCGAGTAACCCCGCTAAATTTTTACTAAACTCTAACAAATTCAAGTGAGTCATATTTGACCTTGCTTGAGCTTGGAACTTCATTTTCCCTCCTCTCTTTCTAGCATAGAGCAAAATCATGAATTATAATTCAATTTTGATTCTTAGTCCATGTCCTGACAAATACTATAGACTTATCCATGCAGGTACCTACCAGATGACCCAAGACGTGACCTCAAGTCTTCATGGGTTGGAAAAAAATGGTGGTTTGGGAACAACCTCTTTGGATACATCCCCGAAAAGATCAAGTCTTCACAGTTTGGGAAAGGTGGCGGCTTGGGAACAACGTAACTCCTTTAGATATATCCTTGGAAAGATACAAATCTTCGCGGCTTGAAAAAAGTAGCCACTTGGGATCAATCCCTTTGGGTATATCCTCAGAAAGATTAAGTCTTCATGGCTTAGGAAAGGTGGCATCTTGGGAACAACTACTTTGGGTACATCCTCAGAAAGATCATCTTCAGGGCTTGGGAAATAAAATGACTTGGGAACAACCCCTTTGATTACATCCTCAAAAAGATTTGTAGCTTGGGAAATCATGGCTTAGGAAGTTCGTAGATTAGGAAGTTCGCAGCTTTGGATATTGTAGCTTGGGAACACCCCTACAGGACATCCTTGGAAAGATTTCATAGCTTAGAAAGTTCATGGCTTGGGAAGTTCATGGACTACTAAGTTCATAGCTTTGGAAATATTAATGTAGCTTGCGAACACCTCATGCAAGAATCCCCAAAAGATTCTATGGCTTAGAAAGTTCGTGGCTTGGGAAATGCGCGCCTTGGGAGCATCCTCTTGGGAACGCCCCTAGAGGGGCCTAATAGTCAAATTGCTCAAGTATGGTAGTGGTAGTCTACCTATCGTGTGTAATTATTCTGAATTAGTTTTGATGTGATCAATTGAGTTAAATTAGACTCTGATTTTGATGTCTTATGTCTAAGTGTGCAAGCACTTAGGAATATAAGAAGTCGAACGGAAGATGCGGTAAGCGAGAAGGATGACACGGAAAGCGAGTTGACGAGTTTAGTGCATCCAAGGGGCAAGGAGCTACAAAAGAGCAAACCAACCAACGAGATTGACGTGCTCGGAGTTTCCAAAGGATGAGAAGCCGGGAAGAAAAATTGAAAGTCGGAGTTAGATTCGGATGACACTCTAGACGACCATGTACACTGGCACTTTTTATAGTCGTCAATGCCTGACAGCCCTTCCTCGTAGAAATTGTCCCAAGTGGATATCACAAAATCTATGTCAAGACTTTCTCCAATCCTCCCCATCTACATTCACGTTAAACATTTTTTAGGTTAACTAGTTTTTAAAAAAAAACAAAAGAAACAGGGGAAATAAAAACTAATGCATAGTGTAGCAACACATGGTATCCTGTAGAAACACAGATCTAGTGGAGGAATGAACGAGGGAGAACAGGGAAGGCAGTCTCCTACCTGAGCTGCAATAAGTGTTTGATTAAATGTCCCCTTCCTTCCCCAGTCACCAATCACCAACAAGCTGAGAGATCCATCGCTCTTGAGTGGGTGCTCCAGCCTTGGAAGCTCAGCCATGGAGGGGAGGAAGAGAAAAGAAGAGACCATGGAGAGGAGGAGGGGCAGGAGAGCCATGGCTGCGGCTGCTGGCTGCTGCAAGCATAGGTTTTGAGGAAGAAGAGTTGGACATGGTTGTGTTTAAATAATGGCAAGTGATTGTGAATGTGAATGAAGGTGATCCTGTGGAGCAGGATGGATCCAAGAGTCAGTGGAGATGCATTTCCTGCATCAGTTGAAGTGACGGCGTATAGAATCTTTCAGTGGCATATTTTGTAAGAATCTCTAAATTTAGCTAAATGCTGATTATGCACGTCAATATGTTCATCTATTTTTTTTTTTAAATATTATATAACAGTTATAATTTTTTAAGTATTATAATATTAATAGACATTTTGTTTTATTATATAACAGTAATAATTTTTAAGTATTATAATATTGGTGGACATTTTGTTTATCTAATAAGAGCATCAGCTATTTTATTTAAAAATTTTACTTTAAATTTTAGATAATGTAATTAAAAAATATTTATATCAGTTATTCCTTAAATTTAAATTTAATTAATAATAATTTTTTAAATTTAAAAAATAAAATCTTTATAAAAAAATAAAATAATATTTCTTTTCAATCTCTCTATTTCCACTCATATTTTCAATCTCTCTTTCCATCTATTTCCATCCATTCCATAAATATAATAATAAAAAAATTAAAAATTAAAAAATTAAAATTTTAGGATAATTCATATAATATGTAATAAAAAATAATTATTTAAATTTAATAAAATGAGTTATTTATTTTAAATTTTAAATATAAAAATAAAAAAAATTGATAAGGAGGATTTTACCACCGCAGTCCAGCAAATTGGCTTTCGCTACCAATTGTCAGGGATCCACCAGCAAAATTGTATTACATTCGACTTGTACTTTTATCAAGTAGGGCACTACTTACAAGTTGAATTTAAAATGAGAAACCGACGTGAAACATGTGCACGTGGAGCAATATAAAGAATGAGAATTGTCAAAAGACGCACACAGTGAATTGATCAGAAGGAAGGTTATATTTTGATATTCAAAAGCACGCACTCATTTATCTGATTTTTCCATTCTATTTCTCCAGTTAAATCTGATTTTTTTGTTACTCTCTTCTCTCTTCACGTAACTTTCCTCCGGTATGTTTTCTCTTCTCTCTCTTCTCGATTAAACTTTTCTGTTTTTATATGCCCCACAGAAATTTAATCCGGAGCACCTTAAAAAAAACCCAAAATAAATAATGAGAACCCTTTAAACTCATTATAATTTTAGGAGCCCACAGAATATAATATGAGTATAATCTTAGATCAAAACTCACCAATAAATCTAAGTCATTTAGATTTCTATAAACGTACACTCAATCCAATAAGATTATATGAGAGGAAGATAAATATAATGTCAAATTTAAGTTTCGATCAAGAAAAATTATGAGCTTGGTCTAGGGAGATCAGAATCATATTGGACTTGATCTAAAAGGATCACGCCCAACTTGGGGCTGATTTGAATAAATCATGCCCATGTTGAAGGTCCTGATGGAATAGTTAGAAAGGGATGAATAACTTGCAAATAAAAATTCAAACTTCTTTTGTTAACTTCTTAGCAATGACACAATATAGATTAGATGTATAAAAATAATATAAAAAGAAAGTAGGGATTTCAGATTTACTTGATTTACAACCGGGGCAAGTGCTAATTCCATGCATTAACAGTTTACTAAAGATCTCATTCTTCAACAAAGGTCGGAGACGAAGAAGCCCCTTACAACAGTTGAAAATACTGTTAGGTTCATCGGCGGCCAGCTAGAGGGGGAAGGGGGGGGTGAATATCCCCTGCACAAATCAAGCAAACAAACCTTTCTCGACTTATAATTTAAACAAAATAAACACTTACATAAGAATAAATAAAAGACTAAAAGGAAAGAGGCACAAAGAATTTACTTGGTTACAATCGGGGAGGTTGTTAATCCAAGACAGTAAAGTTGCACTAATTTCTTCTTCAGGCGGAGAAGCCTCTTACAATAATGAAAGCATAGAAACAGAAAGCTAAATAGAGCAATGAATGTATACAAGTGTTGTATTGATCTTTCTTCTTGTTATTAGCTTCTAGGAGCAGGGTTACTTATATAAACTGCTCGGGACGCTTGGAAAGGTTCCAGGCACCTGGAGTGGATAGAACTCTATCCCTAATGCAACAGTCAAAAGCCACGTCGAAACTGATAAAACTTGGGTTCCGGGCGCCCCGACTGCTCCGGCCGCCTAGAATGGTTCCGGGCGCCCGGAATGGTTATGGGCGCCTCGAACTGTTCCAGGCGCCTGGAATGGTTCCGGGCGCCCGGAATGGTTCCGGACGCCTCGAAGGGGAAAGTCAATATTTTGTTGACTTTTTCTCCGGGCCTTTAGCTTCGACTCCGCTTGCTTCGGTCCAGGTCTTCCATTCCAGCTCCGCTCACTTGGGTGATTTCGGCTATCTGGAATAGGGCTCACCCGAACTCAACTTCCGATCTTCTCGAGCAAGCTTCTGCTCCGGCTTCTCGTCCCTCGGAAACGCCGCACACCTCCTTCTCGTCCGCTCGCGTACTCTTCTGCAGCACATCGTCCCTTAGACGCACCGAATCCGTCAGTTCTCTCTCGTGTCGTTCTTCTCGCTAGCTGCGTCTTTTGCTTGACATCTTGTGCATCCTTCTCGCTCCACCGGTATACTCTTCCATAACTCCTCATCCCTCGGATGCATCGAATCTGTCGGCTCCCTTCCCGTGCCATCAATCTCCGTCACATTTTTCACTCGACTTCTTATGTTCCTAAGTCCTTGCACATTAAGACACATAACATTAAACAGGCAGAGTCTAACTTAACTAGGTTGATCAACATCAAACACACAGGAGCACACGGTGATACCATGAGGTGGAACACAACAAGGGGTGGGCTACGCCAGGAGGCGGAACATAGTAGGGATGTGCAGTGGCTCCTGGAGGCGGAACACGGCAGCGTGGCAATGAGGGCTCTGGGAGGCGGAGCATGATAGCTAGACGATGAGGGCTCTAGGTGATAGAGCATGGTAGCACGACACACGGTAATAGGGAGAGGGCAGTACAAAGGTTGTGTGAGGCTAATCCATCATGAGTAGAGGCGTGACAAGAGAGGCACGACCGATGGTGATGAGGAAGAAGAGAGGAGGCGACGGGCGGAGATCTGACATCGTTGTGACATGAAATGAGGGAGGAGATGAGGCACTGTGCAGAGATTTGGTGCTGGCATGAGGGAGTAGAAGGTGAAATAGTGAGGTAGTGGAGGTGCCGCCCAACTATGATGGCGTTGGCTAGAGGTGGCAACCTAAGGAAGGGGAAGGTGTGGTCTACTGTGGGGTTATCTACGAGAACGACGAAGCCAGTAAGGACGATGAAGCCGACGAGGATAATGAAACCGATGTGGCCTACTCCGAGCAAGGATGAAGGGGGAGTGATCGGCGGAGGTGACTTGTGTGAGGGGGTGTGCGCGACGTGAGGTAAGGGAGTCAAAGGAGGTGACTTGCGGAGATCTAGTTCTAGTGCGAGGGAGGAGAAGGTGAAGTAGTGAGGGAGAGGTGGCGGTGCCCAACAACAGTGGCATTGTCCAGAGGCGATGAAAGAGGAGGCAGCGTGAGGAAGGGGGGAAGGCATAGTATACTGTTTGACAGTATGCAAGGAAGATCAAGCCAGCAAGGACGTCGAAGCCGACAAGGATGACGAAGCCGGCGTGCTCGAATTCAGGAGAGGATAAAGGGGCAATGCTCAATGGAGGCGATAGGATGAGGGGGTGTGTGCAGTGTAAGGGAGTTAAAGGGAGGCAGTGTCCCTACCCCCTTCCCCCTTTCTCTCTCCCCTCTATGATGTACAAAACCTTAAAAGGGGTAAGTAGAGAAAAAAAACCCAAAAGTCCCCTTTGTCCACATAGACTTCCCATCTATCTCACATCAGAGGACTTGGATATAATCAGGAGAACTAACAAAATCGGCTAATAGGCCTAGAGAACTCGGAATGACATAGAACTAGATCATATGTGTTTGTGTAGTTCACTTGATTATATTCATACCTGTAAACAAAAAATTGGGACACTATATCAAGAACAGTGATTTTTTTAATACAAAATGAGTTTTTAATCGATTTCTACAGTATAGCCATCGATTAGGGACTTTACTGCGCTATGAACAGTATCCTGAATCGATTACTACATTATAGCAATCGATTGTGAATAGTAATAGGGCCTAAATTGGTATTAGATATGTGATTTGATAATTTTAAAATTAGAATATGTGATTTGGATATTTTATAAACGACGTGGTTCAATTTGTCGAATTAAGGTAACTATCTAATACGACGTTGAAACTATCATACTTTAATTTTTTTTCAATGTATTTAAAAAGCATGCTACATTTTCATTTTTTTTCTTCTTGGAAGTCTTAAATTATTTCTTGACATGCTACCATAAACAAGAAAACATGTAATTAGTGATTGAAATCAAACTACTCAAACTAATTGATGTGTAATGACTTACAGTAATGACTTCTAATCTCATTTTATTAAGTTTGACAATTTTTACTACCTCCTTCTCAACCTCTTCTTCATAATAATCTTCAAAAATTGATATAATATTTCTCTTTTTGTGTATATCCATATCAAATTTTTTTCCTTATCCACAACAGCTTCTGCTCCTTATCTTGTGATGTTCTCTGAAGGCTTACAGATTTGTATCTTGCATCTCTTCTTATGAGATAAAAACTAGTGTTGCATAGGACTATCAATAGGAGTATTCCTTTAATCGTAGCGAGTTCGGTCATGTTCTCTCTTTATCCTAGTTATAGAAGCAATTGGTTCAGGGTGGGGATCCACTACAAGGTTTCTTTCAACTAAGGTGCCTTGATTTTGTATTATTTTAAGTAATTCTTTCACCTTTTTACTTATTTGCAGGGGCAAACCCATAAATTTTATTTAGGGAAGGCACAATTCATATAAAATCATAAAAGTATAATTTATAAGCTAAAAGAAGAGAAAAAAAGTTAAAACATTATCATTAATTCAAATGTGACTTGTAATTGACTTTTACGATTTTTTCATATTTTTTGATAATAATTCATGATACAATCATTTGATAAGTTACTATATATCTATATCTATATATATATATTGATCACTCATTCTATTACACCTGAAGAAAAGCACCTCTGTCTGCAATACCAAGCAACATAGACACATCTCTTTTAGTGAAAGAAACTAAGACATCTGAAAATCTAAAATGGTTAGTTTTGTATTATATGCTGATCAAATTGAAAAAACACATAAGATTTCTCTAACTTTCAAACTTGGAAGATGTACATGAAAATTTAAAGGTTTAAAATATATTCACAATATACCACGAATTTGATAAATATCCAATATGTCCAAAAAAAAAATACCAAAAGGGGACTATTTAGTGTTGATCATGTAAACAAAAAACCCCATGATACTTTCCTTTCATTGTTGGAGCACCAAAATAAATCATTAAAGTGACCTAAAACACCGGTCTTTAGAATTTCTAGCCAATATCAACTAATGCCTACAATTTTTAAAAATTTAAATTATTAATATGAAAAAAATAAATGTCCAGATGCACAAACAATGGTTATAAAATTTTGACATTGATATAACACTATGTCCTTTGAATTCTGTCTTTAGTAATATGTTGATGCTAATTTCATATTGCAGCTCTACATTAATGATGGTTTTTCAAAAACAGAACCACGTTGGTTGGTCTGACTTCTCTATTTTTTTTAAAATTGGGTGGTTATAGTTTTTGAATAGCAACACCATAGTGGTGCTGGTTTTTTAAAAATTCAGTACCACAGTGGTATTGGTTTCAGAAATCCAGCACCACAGTGATGCTGATTTTTAAAAATTGAGTACCACAGTGATATTGATTTCAAAAATCCAACACCAGAATGGTGTTGGTTCTTGAAATCAGAACCACCTTATTCAGAATACCCAAGAATTAGAATTGCTCTTCAGGATGGTGTTGTTTTTTGAAATCCAACACCAGGGTGATGTTGTTGTTTTTTAAAGGAACACCATAGTGGTGCTGGTTGTGAAATTCAGGATGGTGCTGTTGTTTGAAATCCAACACCACCCTAGTGCTAATTTTTGAAATCCAATCAATTTGGATAAAAACTCACTGATGGACTTATAAACCCTAAACCTTAAATAGAGTGGTTGCTAGAAACTATGGAACCTTTAACCCAATACAAAATCAAAGAATACAATTTAATGTGCGAAATATAAATCCTAAACATGCACCAGAGATGGGGACTACATTAGAAACTAAATAAATATTTTTGGAGATGATCGAGATGGAGAGATTGAAACACCTTCTTACGTCATTTTGAAAAAGGCGCCACAAAAAAAGTAGTTAATAGCGACTGTTATTAAAATTCCATCTCTATGTAGCAATCGACTTGTTAATGGTCATTGCAATTAGCGATGGAATAAACCTATCCGTCATTATGTAGGATCGAAAAGAACGCTAGAGGGGGGAGGGGATAGCGATCGTCAAAAATTTGATTTTAAAAACAAAAAAACAACGGAAGAATAAAAGGCAATGCTAACATGACCAAGTTTTTTTACTTGGTTTGGAGCCTTCGACAACTCATACTTCAAGGCCGCACTCGTCGAGTGCTTTCATTAGGCAATCCACTAATAGTTCAAAATTGGTTACAAATTACAAGTACAAAAACTATATAAAAAAATTACCGACAATAAAAAACTATTAGAGCTGAAGTTCAATTGTCGATGGAGCGTAGAAGCGTTGTGGGAGCCTTTTCGGAGCACCGATCAACAAAGAAGATCGTTGCAGTTGTTGTATTGAAGCTCCAGGTCGAAGGCTATATAGATCCATTCCTAGCACCTGGAACCCCTTCGGGTACCTGGACCACGTGGCTCGGCTAATTGACGAGCTCCACGTCAACTTGTAATGCAGTTTTGGGTCTAGACGCTTAGACTGCCTAGGCACTTGTGGCTCACCCGGACGATCTTGGTCCGAGCGCCTGAACCAACTCCGGGCGCTCGAACCCCTTCCGAGAGCTCGGACCCCTTTTCTTCATCACTTTCTCCTACAAAAAAGGTTAGTCCTAGGTAAAAAAAAATAAATTCATCCTACCAAACAGAGTTAACACAACTTAATAAAATATGAGTAGTAATTATATTCTGTCTCCCTGAAATTAGGATCTATTCAATGTCTCGATTTAGGTTTTCCAAATGGACCTAACTAGACCGACGCCTACAGTTCCCTCAATGGGGAATGCATCTTCACTGGATCTCTCCTCCAGTTGCTTACCTTTACTTACCACTTGCAGTCACTCGACTTGCCTCTAACCCACCAGGTCTTTCCACCAGTTGTCAGGTTGGCAAACCCCAATTGGATTTTGGTCGGTTGTCAGGTCCCGCGGACCCAACTGGACTTCCCACCAGATATCAAGCCCCGCGAACCTATCTGCACTTCACACTAGCTATCGGGCCCCATGAACCTAGCTATATTTTTTGACCAGCTATCGAGTCTCACGGACCTAGCTGGATTTTAGCCTAGTGTTAGGTCCTTCAGACCAGTCAACTCCTATACACTTAATAGAAGCGTTTATACAAACAACTTATCTAACTTTAACCTATTTGCCATACATCAAAACCAAACTGTTAGTGCAACTTGCATCAACAATCTCCTCTTTTTTGATATGGTGACAACCTGAGTTAAAGTTAGAAAAAAAAATACAATAAAGCAATAAAGCATAAAGTGTTTTAAAAGTGAGTTTAATTTTTCTAACTTAACCCATTATCCTCCCCCTTGGCATACATAAAAAATGAAAGACATAATGCATAAAAATAAGTAAGAAAATATTGCAAGCTGAGATTTTCAAGCAAGTTTTAAAGAGTTATGGCCATGTAAGGAACTTTGAATACTAATTACTATAAACAAACTTTTGCAAGTGATGTTAAATAAAAGCTCAGGTTCATTTGAGGGGGGAGTAAATATTTAAATAAATTTTACAAGTAAGTTTTTAAATATTTTAAAAGTAATAACTTTTCAAGATATGATAAATTTGGTTTTCAAAATGATTTTCAAAGATTCAAAGTTTTCTAAGTAAGACTTCAAGAGAAATGTTTAAGTAATATTTTCAAAGGAAGTTTAAAGTAAAACTTCTAAGGAATTTTGTTTAAGAGCTTTGTTGCATTAAAGCTTTGTAAAAAACTTCTTTAAGTTTTATAAAAAATTAAAGTTATTTATTTTTTTTAAAAAAAATTCTTAAGGAAAATTAGAAAAGTGATTTCTAAAGCTTTAATATTTTGTAGGAAATTAATTGCAAAGTAATTGAAAAAAAAACTTTCTAATAAGAATTAAAAAAAACTTTCTAATAAGGATTTTTAAGGTAAAAGATAGTCAAAAATTCTCAAAGTAATTTTTCTAACACTTGAAGAGTATTTTTTTTTATAGAATAACTTTTCAAAACATTCTAAAAATATTTTTCAAAGTGATAAATATTTTTCTTCAAAAATCCAAAGTACTTTGAAAAATATAACTATATAAGTCTAATTTTGAAAGTAGTTAAAAAATTAGGAAAATTTTCAAAGCCAGAAAGATATTATAAAGGAAAGAAGCATAGTGAGATTATTTTTGAAAATCATTTTTAACTTATTTAAATAAATCCTCCCCCTTAATTTGATAACATAGTGAGATCAAACATTATATAAAAAGCAATAGCAAGGCAAATCATTAAAGTGAAAATGGCTAAAGGAAAATGGAATACTAGTAATTGAAGTGCAAGTAAGGTCATTTCAAGTTAACAACAAACAAACAAGAATAATAACAATCAAAGACTACACTACTGCGAAGATGAGGAAGATTGGCTGGAACCCCAAGATCGTAAGAAATCCATCAACATAGTATGTCGAGTTTGGTTCTCCTCACGAGAATTGGACATGTCCCGTCGAAGATCAGAGACCTCCTGTTGAAGACTCGTCATGGCAGCCTTAAGTTTGGTAACTTGGTCGTCTAACGTACGAGGGACTGGAGGTGTCGGTGTCGATGCCCCAAATAGATCAGCAACGTACGCATCTAGCTCTGCCTCCTTGTCTAGAGCTGGATCAGGTTGATCCTAGGCCTCAGGATCAGGCTAGGGCAGGGCAGCTGGCTCGGGCTGATGCTGGGCTGCTCTCCTCCAGGACAAGACGCCCTCATCATCTATACGTACACCCCCTAAGGAGAAGTTCCTAGGACCCACCATGCCAAACTTATTTAGGACTCTAACATTACCTATAGTGACATCAACGTCCAATGAGACAATGTATGCAGTCAAAATATGACAATATGGCATGTGGACCCGCCGACTAGTGGTAATACTAGCCGAATAGAGGATGGTCTGAAAGATATGCAAACTAATGTCTATATCTAATCTATGACATAATTCATAAAAGAGAAAGGAATGAAAAGGACGCATCATCACTACATCACAAGTAGTCAGGGGTAGAATGAATGTAACTAGAACTCGATAGAGGACATATTCATGGACTATAAAGGTAACTGATTTAAATAAGGTCATAGTCGTTATACACTAACCCCCAAAAAATATGAATAAATCATATCAAGTGTGATATGTGAGTGAGCAGGGATCACCAAATGGTCAATCCCGAGGAGAGTAACACTGGAAAGGACATGTGGATGGACGTAAACCCAAAAAGTCACGAATAATAGTGGGAGATAAGGTCATATCTGTACCGGCGACCCTATTAGTGTAGGTAAAGTCATCGACTCTAACTAGATTGTTATACAGCTCAACACACAGACCTACATTAATTGAACTAGAGCAATAAACTAATCACTGCAAGATATAGTAATCAATAATCTCTATAGTGAGAATACATGATCTCATGAAAAAGTGTCTATCTAAAAGTCTAGAGGGAATATGAACATGTATGGTAAGGAAAATCTAATCCTAAGTTCATCAGTGGGGAACCTAGGGTTTGTACTAGCGGTCGAGGACCAGCACCAAAATGAGATTGTTTCCTAATTAACAAACAATAGCATAAAAATGGAATTCTAAGCAAGAAAGAAAAAAAATTAAAGTTTAAGGTTAAAAAATAATTTACCAAGGCATCAAGAATATTTATAAAAGAACTGACGACCTCGATTGATCCACAACGCATGACTTGATAACCGAAATAGGAAAGTTTTAGAGACAATATGTTTTCTTTTCTTACTTTTGCTCGTAAAACTCGGTAAGGGGCTTTTGATGAAAGAGAAAAAGGTGAGGGGCAAGGGTTGGGGGTGTTAGAACCCCAAGGTGTTTTGATGTGATCAAACAAGTTAAGTTAGGTCATGTTTTGTCAAACCCTTGTGTCTAAGTGTGCAGGAGATTAGGAATACAGGAAGTCGAGCGGAAGACGCGGCTAGCGAGAAGGACGACACGAGGAGAGAGCCGACGGGCTCGGTGCGTCCGTGGGACGAGGTGACCGCGGAAGAGTACACCAGTGGACGAGAAGAACGTGCACGACGTTCGAGGGATGAGAAACCGGGAAGGAAGGCTGCTCGAGGAGAAGGCCGAAACTTGGGTTCGAGTGAGCCCTATTCCGGATGACCAAGATCACCCAAACTAGCGAAGTCGGAACGAAAGACCTAGACCGAGACGTGCTGAACCGGAACAGAAGCCGCGAACGAAAAAAGTCAACTTCTGTTAACTTTAGGGCTTGAGGCGCCCGGAGCATCCCGGGGCGCCCAGAACCCTTCCAGGCGCTCGGAATGAAGATTTTGACCAGATCGATTCTTATCACGATCTGAACGTTGGGGATAAAATTTTATCCCCCCAGGGCGCCCGGAACCCTTCGAGGCGCCCCGACCAATGCTATAAATATAGCACTGGACCGGAGCAGAAGCGGCAAACGAAAAAAGTCAACTTCTGTTAACTTTAGGGCTCGGGGCGCCCGGAGCATCCCGGGGCGCCCGGAACCCTTCCAGGCGCTCGGAATGAAGATTTTGACCAGATCGATTCTTATCACGATCTGAACGTTGGGGATAAAATTTTATCCCCCCCAGGGCGCCCAGAACCCTTCGAGGCGCCCCGACCAATGCTATAAATATAGCACTGGTTTGCACAGATCATTCAACTAACTTGTAATTCATTTTCTCTGTGTTTTCTATTCTTTTGTACTGTCAACGCTTGTAACGCCCGCCCTTCTTACCCAACCAAAGGCGGCGCTACGTTCTTATACTACTTACGTACATGTTTTACTATAACAGCGGAAGAATAAAAAAAATTTAAACCATTCATTTTATTTAAATAAGCATGATATCACAGATTAAATATGCATATATTGATTCTATAACAAATCATATCAATCTGTCCGAATCGTTCTTTGCCGAGCCACCACCACACACATCATTATCCGCTCCTCCTGTTGCTCCTCTAGTTCATCCAGTTCTTTTATCTGCGGTACAAGGAAAGTAAGCTGTGAGCACTCATGGCTCAGTAAGTTCCTTTCCTACTCACTAAAACCGAAAATCATCGTATATTAACATCATGCGTAATATCATAAGCATACAACGTACAAAGGTATCGTATTCATATCATCATGGCATCATATCAAATCATTAGCTAATTCAAGCACATATGCAGGCAATGCATCATGAATTTGAAAACTTATACTTGTAAGTACTTGAAATTAATATCATCATCATTGGGGATCCCGGTTTGTACCACATACATCATACGTAGGTCCAAGGTAGCAAGTCTTGAACCCTACCATACATACATACTAGGCCCGAGTCTTACTCCATCGACCTAGGGCATCAGAAGCCCATTACTGACGAGGCCCGAGTCTTATTCCATCGACCCCGGGGCGTTTACGGAGCCCACCCTTGGTACAAACCATACAAAGTAATTTATCATGCATAACTATCATATCATATCCCTAACAATCTTTCATGCATTTCATTTTTCATTCTTCTCATTATGTATAGCATTTCATACGCTATCACATATCATGGCATTCACATAATTTCATTCTTCTCATTATGTATAGCATTTCATATGCTATCACATATCATGGCATTTACATATATTTCATTCTTCTCATTATGTATAGCATTTCATATGCTATCACATATCATGGCATTTACATAAATTTCATTCTTCTCATTATGTATAGCATTTCATATGCTATCACATATCATGGCATTTACATATATTTCATTCTTCTCATTATGTATAGCATTTCATATGCTATCACATATCATGGCATTTACATAAATTTCATTCTTCTTATTATGTATAGCATTTCATATGCTATCACATATCATGGCATTTACATAAATTTCATTGCATAACATTTCCTAGGTTTCTTTCTTTCCCTTTTTTTTTTCTTTTATTTCTTTCACATGGCCGAAACCTATCATTCTTTAGCTAGGTTCTTAAGTAGTCTAAAGCATGAAAACCTAAGTGAGTTTCATGGTAAAATTTACTAAGAAATAAACATATAAATTTAGTTCATGAACAACTTGGCCGAAACATACAAATCTTTTAACATCTTTGTATCCTACCTCATGAGCATGTTTATTTAAATTTAAGGGTATTCCTAACCCTAAACCCCTTCTTGGCCGAAACATATGGGTGGGTTTCCTTTTAGTTCAAACATCTTCTAAGCAAGAAAACTAATTACATGATCCCTAATATTTCATAGGAAGAACCTTGTACTAGTTGAGTAAAACAATGAATTTCTCTAGCCTCTTAAAAATATTTTTGGCCGAAATTCTAGGGTTAAGTGCTCCTCTTATCAAGCATCATATAGGTATAAAAACATGAAGAAGAATCCTTTTCCATGGCATAGAAAATCTATCATTTAGTGAAGACTAGTTAAACATCACTAGATTTTGAAAGCTCTTCTTACCCGAATTTTCTCATACTTGTTTCTAGGTTCTCAAATCCTCATAAAATCATAAAACATGTAAAAGCCTTGTACCACAGGTGAGGGAAGCTTACCTTCTTCGCTTAAGTTTCCTAGAATTGAGAACTTGCTTGGACCTTTCTTCTTGCTTGCTAGGTTCGGCACCAATGGAGGGAAAGGAGTGGCTAGGTCTTTTGGTGGAGAGGGGAGGAAGAAGAAGCTTCTTCCTCTTGTGTTGCTCGGCAACAATAAGGAAGAAAGAAGAGGGAGGGAGTGAGGAGGAAGAGGAGCTTCCTTCCTCTTGTGTTGCTTGGCAACAAGAAGAAGAGGAGAGGGAGAGGGGGTCTCGGCACAAGAGGGAGGAGGAGAGGGAGAGGAGTGGAGGATGAATTTGAAGTCACCCCTCCATGCCTATTTATACTAAAATGAGGGGAGGAAATTTGACTTGATTCATCCTCCCCATTTATTCCTCTTCTTTATGATAGGAATATTCTAGAGATATGCCTTGTGAGTTCTCTCTTAATCTCTCTCTTTTCTCTCCTTTAATAAAATTTTCTATCTCTCCTCTTACAATATCCTCTCTTATCCCACTTGGTTAATACATGCATGCATCCACAAGAGAACCAAGGTTCAAAACTTGGTTATGTATATTTTTATTTCTTTTTACTTCCTTTTTCTTTTAAGTAAAAAGAATCCTTTCTTATTCTTAACTACTTAATCCTTTCTCTCCTTATCAATAATTCTCCTATCCCCTTTGGTATCCTATACATGTTCCCTACAAGAGGTCCAAGGTTCAATCTCTCTTCTAACATTTTATTTTCTTTTACACTTAATAATTCATATATATTATGCATTATGCATAAATATTTCATACATGTACATATTATCTCTTATTTCTTTCTTTTGTCCACATTAATTCCATACATTTTAAATCATGCTTAGATGATTATATTCTCAACTTTATTTTTCTTTCATAAAGTTTTAATCATCTAAATCCATCTTAATATTTAACATAGAGTATTTACATCCTCTTTTCATTCGTACTCCCATTACCCTTCTAGGCTTTCTAGGGGTGTTACAATCTCCCCTACTTATTGAAAGTTCGTCCCCGAACTTAGAATGACAATTTCTGCTCAGATTCCCCTAGATGTTGGTGGAGCTTCTAATCTCCCTTGACTTATTGAGGGTCCCTCAATGGAAGTCTGCAGTTGGTGTAACCTTGCGGGACCGCCTTGATTTGAAACATACTGTGGTGCTTTAGTAGGGCAGTCTCTAGATAGATGTCCTTCTAGTCCACAGTCGTAGCATTTAATTTTGCCCTTACGACAGTCTTTTGCTTTTTGACCCTCTATCCCACAGTTGTAGCACCTATTAGTGCCCGTACGACATGTCCCTGGATGTTTCTTCCCACATGTATTGCACAGAGAAAACTTGAGCTGCTTGTTGGACGGACCAATCTCAGTGTCATTCCGTCGTTTTCCCTTTCCGTCGTGGTTCCCTTTCCAGTTGGCTTTAACATTTTCTAGTTCTTCCTTCTGAGCTTGCTTCTTGTCCTTGTCTAGTGCCTTCAGGTAGTGTTCAGTATTCAGGGCACTGCTAACTAACTCTTCTGTGGTCCGTGGTCTGTTAACTCCGCCGGCCACATTAAGTGCTATCTCGGGTCTGAGCATCTTTAGCATAAGCCTGACCCTTTCTCCTTCCGTCCTAACTAATTCCGGGCACAGTCGCGCCAGGCGGTTGAATCTTTTTATCGCTTCTTCCACCGTTAGGTTACCTTGCCGAAATTCAGTGAATTCATCATAGTGCCTACTTGTCACCCGAGTGTGGAAGAATTCTTCGAAGAATTCCGTCTCAAAATCTGCCCAACTCATTTGATTCACTGGCCTTTTCACTTTCACTCTGTCCCACCACATTCGGGCGTCTCCTGTGAGACAGAAGGATACGCATTTGACCTTTTCATGCTCAGGCCAGTCCAATAGTTCTACCATGCTCTCCATTGTCTTAAACCAAGCTTGTGCGTCCCATGTTTCACAATTTCCAGAGAATTTCTCCGGCCTCAGTCTTTGCCACTAGATTATATACGCTTCCGGACGAACTACCGGTGCCAAATTCACTGGTGGTACCGGTGCTGCCACTGGCTCCGGTTCCACTACTGGTATGTTTGGCGTATTATTCTGATTTGGGGTGGCGGGATTCCCTTGTTGATTTATCATGGCAGCAATCATTTGTTGCTGTTCCGTAAGCTGTCGTTGTAGCTCAGTAACTACTTGTGCCCAATCAGGTGGAGGTACTGTCTCCTCCGTTCTGGCATTTCGTCTTCTAGCCATACCTGATTTCCTAAATGATAACAAGATTAGCCTAAGTCATCATTTATGCATGAATATCTTAACACATCACGTCTAGGTTTCATGCCATTTTTGGGTCATCATTGAGGTATTCTTTCTTAGGTTGTCATATCACCTTTAGATTAACTTATCTTTCTTACCCGTCAAGATCTAGCCGATGGTATTATCATTCTTATACTTAGATTGATACCATTTCTACTCTTTGTATTCATCAAAAAGCTTTTATTACATAACTTCTTCTCTTAAACAGCCAGGTAGGTTGCGACTACTCCTGCCATAAAGGACATGAGAGCAGTAGTCATTATCAACCCAACCTGTATCGACTTGCCCAGACCATCCTGGGGTGGATCAGGCATTATCGGAGGTTGAATCTCCGGTGCCTCTTCCGGGTCGATTATTGTCTCTTCATCCATTCCCTCGTCTTCTTCAACAGGTTCGTCCAGTTCCATCGGGTCTTCGTCTAGTTCCTCCTCGAGGTTGTTCAGTCCCCACTCGAAGTCTATTATATCGTTGGGGTTGAAACCCATTTCCATGTATTCAGCAAGGTTAAATTCATCCTCGACCATCTCAGGAAGCTCGTTCTCTTCTTCATAGTATTCCATAATTTCTTCATTTTCATCTTCATAATCGTTCAAATTTCCTTCCTCGATTTCCTCGAGATCTTCTTCTCCGAACTCGCCGTGTTCCGGAGATCCCGCGGCGAAGTATTCCAGCATCTCAGGTTCATCCGCGAACTCGAGGTATTCGCCAGAATATTCCACATCCTCGGAATCGTATTCGAACGGGATATAGTCCATTTCTACAAAATTTTAAAGATTCATTATTCCTCTTATGTTATAGCCTAAGGTTCTTGTATCTAGGCTACCATTCATGCATCTTAGCATATCACCTACTTATCATTATGCACCATTCTCTAGGGTATAGTTTAAGGTATCCTTCCTAGGCTACCATTCATGCATCCTAGAGTATCATACAAATATTTGCATATAAATAAATTAAGCAACTGTACTTACTTGGAGCGGCAGGAAGGAGCTTGATGTGTGTGTAGTGAGCTGGCAAAACCTCGCTCTGATACCATCTGTAACGCCCGCCCTTCTTACCCAACCAAAGGCGGCGCTACGTTCTTTATACTACTTACGTACATACTTTAGTTATAACAGCGGAAGAATAAAAAAATTTAAACCATTCATTTTATTTAAATAAGCATGATATCACAGATTAAATATGCATATATTGATTCTATAACTAATCATATTAATCTGTCCGAATCGTTCTTTGCCGAGCCACCACCACACACATCATTATCCGCTCCTCCTGTTGCTCCTCTAGTTCATCCAGTTCTTTTATCTGCGGTACAAGGAAAGTAAGCTGTGAGCACTCATGGCTCAGTAAGTTCCTTTCCTACTCACTAAAACCGAAAATCATCGTATATTAACATCATGCGTAATATCATAAGCATACAACGTACAAAGGTATCGTATTCATATCATCATGGCATCATATCAAATCATTAGCTAATTCAAGCACATATGCAGGCAATGCATCATGAATTTGAAAACTTATACTTGTAAGTACTTGAAATTAATATCATCATCATTGGGGATCCCGGTTTGTACCACATACATCATACGTAGGTCCAAGGTAGCAAGTCTTGAACCCTACCATACATACATACTAGGCCCGAGTCTTACTCCATCGACCTAGGGCATCAGAAGCCCATTACTGACGAGGCCCGAGTCTTATTCCATCGACCCCGGGGCGTTTACGGAGCCCACCCTTGGTACAAACCATACAAAGTAATTTATCATGCATAACTATCATATCATATCCCTAACAATCTTTCATGCATTTCATTTTTCATTCTTCTCATTATGTATAGCATTTCATACGCTATCACATATCATGGCATTCACATAATTTCATTCTTCTCATTATGTATAGCATTTCATATGCTATCACATATCATGGCATTTACATATATTTCATTCTTCTCATTATGTATAGCATTTCATATGCTATCACATATCATGGCATTTACATAAATTTCATTCTTCTTATTATGTATAGCATTTCATATGCTATCACATATCATGGCATTTACATAAATTTCATTGCATAACATTTCCTAGGTTTCTTTCTTTCCCTTTTTTTTTTCTTTTATTTCTTTCACATGGCCGAAACCTATCATTCTTTAGCTAGGTTCTTAAGTAGTCTAAAGCATGAAAACCTAAGTGAGTTTCATGGTAAAATTTACTAAGAAATAAACATATAAATTTAGTTCATGAACAACTTGGCCGAAACATACAAATCTTTTAACATCTTTGTATCCTACCTCATGAGCATGTTTATTTAAATTTAAGGGTATTCCTAACCCTAAACCCCTTCTTGGCCGAAACATATGGGTGGGTTTCCTTTTAGTTCAAACATCTTCTAAGCAAGAAAACTAATTACATGATCCCTAATATTTCATAGGAAGAACCTTGTACTAGTTGAGTAAAACAATGAATTTCTCTAGCCTCTTAAAAATATTTTTGGCCGAAATTCTAGGGTTAAGTGCTCCTCTTATCAAGCATCATATAGGTATAAAAACATGAAGAAGAATCCTTTTCCATGGCATAGAAAATCTATCATTTAGTGAAGACTAGTTAAACATCACTAGATTTCGAAAGCTCTTCTTAACCGAATTTTCTCATACTTGTTTCTAGGTTTTAAAATCCTCATAAAATCATAAAAACATGTAAAAAGCCTTGTACCACAGGTGAGGGGAAGCTTACCTTCTTCGCTTAAGTTTCCTAGAATTGAGAACTTGCTTGGACCTTTCTTCTTGCTTGCTAGGTTCGGCACCAATGGAGGGAAAGGAGTGGCTAGGTCTTTTGGTGGAGAGGGGAGGAAGAAGAAGCTTCTTCCTCTTGTGTTGCTCGGCAACAATAAGGAAGAAAGAAGAGGGAGGGAGTGAGGAGGAAGAGGAGCTTCCTTCCTCTTGTGTTGCTTGGCAACAAGAAGAAGAGGAGAGGGAGAGGGGGTCTCGGCACAAGAGGGAGGAGGAGAGGGAGAGGAGTGGAGGATGAATTTGAAGTCACCCTTCCATGCCTATTTATACTAAAATGAGGGGAGGAAATTTGACTTGATTCATCCTCCCCATTTATTCCTCTTCTTTATGATAGGAATATTCTAGAGATATGCCTTGTGAGTTCTCTCTTAATCTCTCTTTCTCTCCTTTAATAAAATTTTCTATCTCTCCTCTTACAATATCCTCTCTTATCCCACTTGGTTAATACATGCATGCATCCACAAGAGAACCAAGGTTCAAAACTTGGTTATGTATATTTTTATTTCTTTTTACTTCCTTTTTCTTTTAAGTAAAAAGAATCCTTTCTTATTCTTAACTACTTAATCCTTTCTCTCCTTATCAATAATTCTCCTATCCCCTTTGGTATCCTATACATGTTCCCTACAAGAGGTCCAAGGTTCAATCTCTCTTCTAACATTTTATTTTCTTTTACACATAATAATTCATATATATTATGCATTATGCATAAATATTTCATACATGTACATATTATCTCTTATTTCTTTCTTTTGTCCACATTAATTCCATACATTTTAAATCATGCTTAGATGATTATATTCTCAACTTTATTTTTCTTTCATAAAGTTTTAATCATCTAAATCCATCTTAATATTTAACATAGAGTATTTACATCCTCTTTTCATTCGTACTCCCATTACCCTTCTAGGCTTTCTAGGGGTGTTACAATCTCCCCTACTTATTGAAAGTTCGTCCCCGAACTTAGAATGACAATTTCTGCTCAGATTCCCCTAGATGTTGGTGGAGCTTCTAATCTCCCTTGACTTATTGAGGGTCCCTCAATGGAAGTCTGCAGTTGGTGTAACCTTGCGGGACCGCCTTGATTTGAAACATACTGTGGTGCTTTAGTAGGGCAGTCTCTAGATAGATGTCCTTCTAGTCCACAGTCGTAGCATTTAATTTTGCCCTTACGACAGTCTTTTGCTTTTTGACCCTCTATCCCACAGTTGTAGCACCTATTAGTGCCCGTACGACATGTCCCTGGATGTTTCTTCCCACATGTATTGCACAGAGAAAACTTGAGCTGCTTGTTGGACGGACCAATCTCAGTGTCATTCCGTCGTTTTCCCTTTCCGTCGTGGTTCCCTTTCCAGTTGGCTTTAACATTTTCTAGTTCTTCCTTCTGAGCTTGCTTCTTGTCCTTGTCTAGTGCCTTCAGGTAGTGTTCAGTATTCAGGGCACTGCTAACTAACTCTTCTGTGGTCCGTGGTCTGTTAACTCCGCCGGCCACATTAAGTGCTATCTCGGGTCTGAGCATCTTTAGCATAAGCCTGACCCTTTCTCCTTCCGTCCTAACTAATTCCGGGCACAGTCGCGCCAGGCGGTTGAATCTTTTTATCGCTTCTTCCACCGTTAGGTTACCTTGCCGAAATTCAGTGAATTCATCATAGTGCCTACTTGTCACCCGAGTGTGGAAGAATTCTTCGAAGAATTCCGTCTCAAAATCTGCCCAACTCATTTGATTCACTGGCCTTTTCACTTTCACTCTGTCCCACCACATTCGGGCGTCTCCTGTGAGACAGAAGGATACGCATTTGACCTTTTCATGCTCAGGCCAGTCCAATAGTTCTACCATGCTCTCCATTGTCTTAAACCAAGCTTGTGCGTCCCATGCTTCACAATTTCCAGAGAATTTCTCCGGCCTCAGTCTTTGCCACTGGATTATATACGCTTCCGGACGAACTACCGGTGCCAAATTCACTGGTGGTACCGGTGCTGCCACTGGCTCCGGTTCCACTACTGGTATGTTTGGCGTATTATTCTGATTTGGGGTGGCGGGATTCCCTTGTTGATTTATCATGGCAGCAATCATTTGTTGCTGTTCCGTAAGCTGTCGTTGTAGCTCAGTAACTACTTGTGCCCAATCAGGTGGAGGTACTGTCTCCTCCGTTCTGGCATTTCGTCTTCTAGCCATACCTGATTTCCTAAATGATAACAAGATTAGCCTAAGTCATCATTTATGCATGAATATCTTAACACATCACGTCTAGGTTTCATGCCATTTTTGGGTCATCATTGAGGTATTCTTTCTTAGGTTGTCATATCACCTTTAGATTAACTTATCTTTCTTACCCGTCAAGATCTAGCCGATGGTATTATCATTCTTATACTTAGATTGATACCATTTCTACTCTTTGTATTCATCAAAAAGCTTTTATTACATAACTTCTTCTCTTAAACAGCCAGGTAGGTTGCGACTACTCCTGCCATAAAGGACATGAGAGCAGTAGTCATTATCAACCCAACCTGTATCGACTTGCCCAGACCATCCTGGGGTGGATCAGGCATTATCGGAGGTTGAATCTCCGGTGCCTCTTCCGGGTCGATTATTGTCTCTTCATCCATTCCCTCGTCTTCTTCAACAGGTTCGTCCAGTTCCATCGGGTCTTCGTCTAGTTCCTCCTCGAGGTTGTTCAGTCCCCACTCGAAGTCTATTATATCGTTGGGGTTGAAACCCATTTCCATGTATTCAGCAAGGTTAAATTCATCCTCGACCATCTCAGGAAGCTCGTTCTCTTCTTCATAGTATTCCATAATTTCTTCATTTTCATCTTCATAATCGTTCAAATTTCCTTCCTCGATTTCCTCGAGATCTTCTTCTCCGAACTCGCCGTGTTCCGGAGATCCCGCGGCGAAGTATTCCAGCATCTCAGGTTCATCCGCGAACTCGAGGTATTCGCCAGAATATTCCACATCCTCGGAATCGTATTCGAACGGGATATAGTCCATTTCTACAAAATTTTAAAGATTCATTATTCCTCTTATGTTATAGCCTAAGGTTCTTGTATCTAGGCTACCATTCATGCATCTTAGCATATCACCTACTTATCATTATGCACCATTCTCTAGGGTATAGTTTAAGGTATCCTTCCTAGGCTACCATTCATGCATCCTAGAGTATCATACAAATATTTGCATATAAATAAATTAAGCAACTGTACTTACTTGGAGCGGCAGGAAGGAGCTTGATGTGGGTGTAGTGAGCTGGCAAAACTTCGCTCTGATACCACCTGTAACGCCCGCCCTTCTTACCCAACCAAAGGCGGCGCTACGTTCTTATACTACTTACGTACATGTTTTACTATAACAGCGGAAGAATAAAAAAATTTTAAACCATTCATTTTATTTAAATAAGCATGATATCACAGATTAAATATGCATATATTGATTCTATAACAAATCATATCAATCTGTCCGAATCGTTCTTTGCCGAGCCACCACCACACACATCATTATCCGCTCCTCCTGTTGCTCCTCTAGTTCATCCAGTTCTTTTATCTGCGGTACAAGGAAAGTAAGCTGTGAGCACTCATGGCTCAGTAAGTTCCTTTCCTACTCACTAAAACCGAAAATCATCGTATATTAACATCATGCGTAATATCATAAGCATACAACGTACAAAGGTATCGTATTCATATCATCATGGCATCATATCAAATCATTAGCTAATTCAAGCACATATGCAGGCAATGCATCATGAATTTGAAAACTTATACTTGTAAGTACTTGAAATTAATATCATCATCATTGGGGATCCCGGTTTGTACCACATACATCATACGTAGGTCCAAGGTAGCAAGTCTTGAACCCTACCATACATACATACTAGGCCCGAGTCTTACTCCATCGACCTAGGGCATCAGAAGCCCATTACTGACGAGGCCCGAGTCTTATTCCATCGACCCCGGGGCGTTTACGGAGCCCACCCTTGGTACAAACCATACAAAGTAATTTATCATGCATAACTATCATATCATATCCCTAACAATCTTTCATGCATTTCATTTTTCATTCTTCTCATTATGTATAGCATTTCATACGCTATCACATATCATGGCATTCACATAATTTCATTCTTCTCATTATGTATAGCATTTCATATGCTATCACATATCATGGCATTTACATATATTTCATTCTTCTCATTATGTATAGCATTTCATATGCTATCACATATCATGGCATTTACATAAATTTCATTCTTCTTATTATGTATAGCATTTCATATGCTATCACATATCATGGCATTTACATAAATTTCATTGCATAACATTTCCTAGGTTTCTTTCTTTCCCTTTTTTTTTTCTTTTATTTCTTTCACATGGCCGAAACCTATCATTCTTTAGCTAGGTTCTTAAGTAGTCTAAAGCATGAAAACCTAAGTGAGTTTCATGGTAAAATTTACTAAGAAATAAACATATAAATTTAGTTCATGAACAACTTGGCCGAAACATACAAATCTTTTAACATCTTTGTATCCTACCTCATGAGCATGTTTATTTAAATTTAAGGGTATTCCTAACCCTAAACCCCTTCTTGGCCGAAACATATGGGTGGGTTTCCTTTTAGTTCAAACATCTTCTAAGCAAGAAAACTAATTACATGATCCCTAATATTTCATAGGAAGAACCTTGTACTAGTTGAGTAAAACAATGAATTTCTCTAGCCTCTTAAAAATATTTTTGGCCGAAATTCTAGGGTTAAGTGCTCCTCTTATCAAGCATCATATAGGTATAAAAACATGAAGAAGAATCCTTTTCCATGGCATAGAAAATCTATCATTTAGTGAAGACTAGTTAAACATCACTAGATTTCGAAAGCTCTTCTTAACCGAATTTTCTCATACTTGTTTCTAGGTTTTAAAATCCTCATAAAATCATAAAAACATGTAAAAAGCCTTGTACCACAGGTGAGGGAAGCTTACCTTCTTCGCTTAAGTTTCCTAGAATTGAGAACTTGCTTGGACCTTTCTTCTTGCTTGCTAGGTTCGGCACCAATGGAGGGAAAGGAGTGGCTAGGTCTTTTGGTGGAGAGGGGAGGAAGAAGAAGCTTCTTCCTCTTGTGTTGCTCGGCAACAATAAGGAAGAAAGAAGAGGGAGGGAGTGAGGAGGAAGAGGAGCTTCCTTCCTCTTGTGTTGCTTGGCAACAAGAAGAAGAGAGAGGGAGAGGGGGTCTCGGCACAAGAGGGAGGAGGAGAGGGAGAGGAGTGGAGGATGAATTTGAAGTCACCCTTCCATGCCTATTTATACTAAAATGAGGGGAGGAAATTTGACTTGATTCATCCTCCCCATTTATTCCTCTTCTTTATGATAGGAATATTCTAGAGATATGCCTTGTGAGTTCTCTCTTAATCTCTCTCTTTTCTCTCCTTTAATAAAATTTTCTATCTCTCCTCTTACAATATCCTCTCTTATCCCACTTGGTTAATACATGCATGCATCCACAAGAGAACCAAGGTTCAAAACTTGGTTATGTATATTTTTATTTCTTTTTACTTCCTTTTTCTTTTAAGTAAAAAGAATCCTTTCTTATTCTTAACTACTTAATCCTTTCTCTCCTTATCAATAATTCTCCTATCCCCTTTGGTATCCTATACATGTTCCCTACAAGAGGTCCAAGGTTCAATCTCTCTTCTAACATTTTATTTTCTTTTACACATAATAATTCATATATATTATGCATTATGCATAAATATTTCATACATGTACATATTATCTCTTATTTCTTTCTTTTGTCCACATTAATTCCATACATTTTAAATCATGCTTAGATGATTATATTCTCAACTTTATTTTTCTTTCATAAAGTTTTAATCATCTAAATCCATCTTAATATTTAACATAGAGTATTTACATCCTCTTTTCATTCGTACTCCCATTACCCTTCTAGGCTTTCTAGGGGTGTTACAACGCTGTAAGAGGCTACTTCGCCCAGAGGAGAATCAGATAGTGTGCTATCTTTGCCTTGGATTAGCAATCCTCTGATTGCAAACCAAGTAAACCCTCTGTGTCTGAGTTTATTTCTAATTAGTCTCTTTTGTTTATTATTACAAGTTCTTTTAAATTAGTTGAATATTCAAGAAAGGTTTGTGGTTTATTTTTGTAGGGCAATTCACCCCTCCCCTCTTATCGGCCGCTAAAGGGACCAATAAGTGGTATCAGAGCAAGGCGCTTCAGGAGGACTAACTGCCGATCGAAGCAACGAGATGGCCGGACCAAGCATCGTTCCACCAAAATTCGAGGGGGACTTCGTAGACTGGAAGCGACGTATGGAGGTATTCCTAAAAACTGACTTCGAAATTTGGTCTATTATGAAGTATGGTTTTGTAGCTCCGACGAATCAAGATGGAAAAGAAAAAGAAGAGAGCCTTTGGACAAAGAAGGAGTAGAATGAGTCTGTAGCAAACAACCGTGTGGAATATCACCTGTTGAGCTTGTTGCCGCCTCAAGAGGTCAACCGCATCGGAAGCTATTCATCTGCTAAAGAACTCTGGGAGAAGTTCCTGGAACTCCACGAAGGCACGTCCGAAGCGAAGCTCGCTAGAAGAGACATTCTTCGGAACAAGCTGATGAACATCCATCTGGAAAAAGGTGAGAAGGTAGCCAATCTACACACGAAGGTAAAATACCTGATCACTGGTCTCGAAAACCTCGAAGAAACGGTAACAAATCGGGACACTATACGCTACACACTCAACGTGTTTCCCAGAACTTCAGAATGGACATCAATCATCGACACCTACTATATTTCGAAAGACCTGGAGGTAAGTACTTTAGAAGAATTGTTCTCCACTCTTGAATTACATGAAACCAGGTGTGCAGGAATAACAAAGGAATCAAGCCAGATGATCGCACTAAACGCAACCAAAAGGGATGAACCCGAGCCAGACTCAGAAGATGATCAAAAAGCATACATGGTAAGAAACTTTAAAAAGTGTTTTAGATCTAATAAATTTAAAGAAATGCAGAATAAAAAAAATCCAAGAAATAGAAGAAGGATGTGTTGCTACCAGTGTCAAAAGGAAGGACACCTAAAAGAAGATTGCCCAAAACTAAAGAAGGACAAAGGCAAGATTCCCAAGAAACACAAGAACCTAAAAGCTACTTGGGACGACACTTCTTCATCTGAGTCTGAGATTCAAGAATATGCCGAGATAGCACTGATGGCAAGCTACGAAGGGCAAAGTACACCAGAACCCAACATCGATGAAGGGGGAGCGACCTCAGATGAAAGCAGCGAAGCAGGGGGAGAGTCAGGCTTTAAGTCTGATATGGTAAGTGAGGTATGCCTCTTACCCCTTGACCAACTTTACTGTGGAATTAAGTCTATGGCAAAATCCATGTATAAATTAGAAAATAAAAATACCAAATTAGAAAATGAAATTTTAGAAACAAAAAGAATTTTGACAAAATCATGTCTTATAGGGGATTTTGATAAATTAAAAATTAAAAATGAAAAACTAAAAGAAGAAATAGAAAGATTAAAAAAGTCTAATGGTTCAAATATTTTTATTTTTAGAAATTATAAAGGCTTAAATTGGTATTATAGGTTTTACCAAAATCAAATTAGAAAAATATCAAAGGCCTATGTACCTAGAAAATATTTAATTAACCCTATAGGAAGGAACCTCTTTGGGTTCTAAAAACTTGTTTAATTTAAAATTAAAATTAGACTTAACATTTTCAGCAAGGAAATTAAACAACTAATTTCTTTATGCGGCTTTGTCTAGAAAGTGGTTGTTGCTCCAATAACCAAGAAGACTTAGTGCCTCGCCACTGCCTAGAAGCCAAGTATCAAAATGAAAAGTTTAATTAACTAACTGAAAAAGAATTAATTTAAATTACTTAATGTTTTAAAAGAGTTATTCAATTTGTGTTAGAAAATACTTAAAATAGAAATTATATATTCATGTTTACAAAAAGTTAGAAAACTATTATCTTTGGAAATTGACTTAGAAATTTTTCTTATGAAAATTACCTTAGAATTTTTTTTTCATAAAAATTGACTTAGGATTTTTTTTTGAAAATTACCTTCGAAATTTTTTTTCATAAAAATTGCCTTAGAATTTTTTTTAAAAAAATTGACTAAGAATTTTTTTTATGATAATTGCCTTAGATTTTTTTTTTGAAAATTGACTTAGAAATTTTTTTTATGAAAATTACCTTAGAATTTTTTTTTGGAAATTGCCTTCGAAATTTTTTCACCTTAGACTTGTTTAGGAACCCCTATTTTTTTTATGTGATCAAAGGGGGAGAAGGATGTTAAGTCTAGGGAGAGGTATATAATTTTTTAAATTGAAATATCTTTGGACTTATTTGCAAAATTAACTATTTTTACTACATATGTTTACCCTAGCTTAACTTGGGTTGCTCACATAAAAAAGGGGGAGATTGTTGGAACCCCAAGGTGTTTTGATGTGGTCAAACAAGTTAAGTTAGGTCCTGTTTTATCTAACCCTTGTGTTTAAGTGTGCAGGAGCTTAGAAACACAGGAAGTCGAGTGGAAGATGCGGCTAGCGAGAAGGACGGCACGGGGAGAGAGCCGACGGGCTCGGTGCGTCCGAGGGACGAGGTGACCGCGGAAGAGTACACCGATGGACGAGAAGAACGTGCGCGGCGTTCGAGGGACGAGAAACCGGGAAGGAAAGCTGCTCGAGGAGAAGGCCGGAACTTGGGTTCGGGTGATCCCTATTCCGGATGGCCGAGATCACCCAAGTTAGCGGAGCCGGAACGAAAGACCCGGACCGAGACGTGCTGAACTGGAGCAGAAGTCACGAATGAAAAAAAGTCAACTTTTGTTGACTTTAGGGCTTGGGGCGCCCGGAGCATCCCGGGGTGCTCGGAACCCTTCCGGGCGCCCGAAATGAAGATTTTGACCAGATCGATTCTTATTACGATCTGAACGTTGGGGATACAATTTTATCCCCCCAGGGCGCCCAGAACCCTTCAGGGCACCCCGACCAGTGCTATAAATATAGCACTGGTTTGCACAGATCATTCAACTAACTTGTAATTCATTTTCTCTGTGCTTTCTATTCTTTTGTACTGTCAACGTTGTAAGAGGCTACTCTGCCTAGAGGAGAATCAGATAGTGCGTCATCTTTGCCTTGGATTAGCAATCCTCTGATTGCAAATCAAGTAAACCCTCTGCGTCTGAGTTTATTTCTAATTAGTCTCTTTTGTTTATTATTACAAGTTCTTTTAAATTAGTTGAATATCCGAGAAAGGTTTGTGGTTTATTTTTGTAGGGCAATTCATCCCTCCCCTCTTGCCGGCCGCCAAAGGGACCAACAGAGGGCGCCCCTACCCCCCTCCCCTTTTATAGGGTGATCTGGGTGCTCGAACTCGGTCCGGATGCCTGGATTTGGGCGTGATGTGGAGTGCCCAAACCCCCTTCCGGGCTCTCGGACTTAGATACCAGGGGCGGGCACCCTTGGTTTTGGGCTCCCGTTCGTGATTATATATATATATATTATTTAGGGGTTAAGTTTTATGATCTATTTAATTTAAAATTTATTAAATTAAAGATTAATTTAAGTGACAAATTGATTCAAGTTAAATTGTTCAATTAATTTTTATTAGGTGAACTTGAAAATTAAGTAAAGAAGATGATAAGTTAAAATGGTTAATTTAGTTGTTAAGGTTAAGGATTTTAATTGAGAGTTTTAATAGATTAATCAATTTGTTAAATAAGTTAAGAGATAATTAGGTTAGGTCAATTCTTCAATTTAGGTTAAGAATTAAGTAAATTTATATAATTGATTAAATTAAATAAGTTGTGTAAGTTATAAGTTAATTTCAAGTTGTGAAATTAAGTTTAAGTTAGTTAACATAGATGAGAATTAATTTTAACAATTAATTAGCTTAAGAAGATTGATTTACAAAAAAGTATGAATTTAAGTAATGGTTGATTGAATTAATTAACTTAAGGATTAATTAATTCAAGTTTAAAGGTTATTTTTAGTTGTTTTAAGTTAATAATTAAGTCAAAGATTAAGTTGAAATGGTTGGAAGACTAATTGAGATAAGAATTTAAGAAGAGTGGTAGTAATAAAATCTTAGTTAAAAATATTCATCTATTATTGGTCCTTAACTGTCTGACCCTTAGTTACTAACTAACTATTAGAAGATAGCAGTGTTTACCTAGTTAGTCAAATCAAGTATTTATGTCCAATTGAATATTTACTGAAAAATAACTACTTGATTTGATTAATATTCTGTTGTATTTTTCTCCTAGACTTATGTTAATGCACTGATATAAGCATCTGAAGTCCAAGCAAAATATCTAGACATCTCACACCATTCTATGTTTATACATACACAATCAAGGTAACTTAATGTGTTTATGAGATGCTCAATTCTTAGATCGATAGGATCATGCTTTCTAGGGATTTGATATAGGCTAAGGCCAAAATAATTTTTTGAAAAATTAACGAAATAGGAAATTATTAAGAAAATATAAGTACATTATTTTCCTAGAATTTTAAAAATTATCCGAATAAATATTCTCCCTTTAATCTAAGATTTTTCAGACACAAGCAATACCTTTAAACTTATTTGCACACAATTTTAATTAATTATTTTGACTTTAGTTTAATTATTAGCTTACTTTTAAATTATCCTTATTCATCTTACCCGTCTAAATTTTCAAACAAGAGGGATCCTATAGTTTTGTGCGATGAGATAAATTAAATTTCAGGGTTTGGTTTAATTTTATGTTAGATTCAAGTTTAGCTTTGGGTTCAACAAATAGACATTCTTTGGATAAACTTCTGGGCTATTGTGAGTTACCTGGACATCATTAGAGTAACTATGCCTTCAAGGTTTTTTAAATAGTCCCATCCACTAAACTTAATCACAAAACTTTGGTCTAACTAGGTAGGATTGGTAGAGGATAGTTTCAGTTAGTTCTACTAAGCCAAATGTACCAGGTCGAAGCCATATCTTCTTAGACATGCATAAACAAAGCTTCCTTAACTTACTATCATCCAAAACTTCTCCAGTGCTATTTTTCAAGTTAAACTTTTATCCCTATTTAATCTAATTCTAATTACCCAGTCGAGTAAACTAATATTTTGGAGGTGTCAACTAATTTGGAGTCTCCTCCTGAATTATTGAGTTTTTATATTTTAGGTTTAGGTCATTTATTTTTATAGTTATAATAAACTTGATGATACTTATTTGATTTATTTGAGTTTGACTTGTTTGACTTTATTTTATTATTTGATTTATTGGACTTTATTTGATTCTTTAGTTTTGAGTTAATGGGTTTAGTTGGATTCGGTTTTAGATAATGAATTTCAGTTTTGGGTACATAAAATTTACTGAGTCATACTTGCGTGGTAAGACATACTTTCAGAACCCAAGGTTTAGTTTGTTTCTTATTTTAGCTTATAAGTGATATAAATATTTTATTTATTGAGCTGAATTTGTATCTAAGCCTAGATTTATTGTATACAACTTTTTGGGTTTTAAGAATTAAATCCAAGTTTTTAGATCTAGTGGTAAAAGTTTCTAACAATCCTTTAAGTTTGTTAATTTTATTCTTTAATATTATGTTTTCCTCCTCAAGTTTTACAACTTGATTAGATTTGTACTTTCAATATGTTCTTTGAGGTGTTGATTTTCCTTAAGGAGCGTTTTATTTTGTTTTTCATATTTAATTAATTTTTTATTTAAACATGTGATAATTCTAAAGACTTTTGAGGCTAGGATGGAAGATACCTCATTCGAAAACGAGTGCGAACTCATGGCTTGATTCATCTTCAGACTCATCATCTTGTTCCGTCTCACTTTTTGATTCCAGTTCGAATGATATCAATGCGAGGTAGTTGTAATGTTCCTGTTGGTGCAATTGACCTCTAGGGTTTCGATGTTTGACAATATACCTAAGTCTAGTCAATTTGACCAAGGATTGATCCAAACAAGACTTGATGTTTGGAAGAGAGAAGTCTAGTCAGGACTAGATGACTAGAAAATGTAAGTCCTAACCAAAGGATAGGCAGGTGAGAAGTCTACTAAGTGACTAGTCCTAACTGGAGGTTAGACAAGGTGGAATTCTTGGTGAGTGAAGTCAGGCCCTAGTGAGTGAAGCTAGGTGGTGGAAGTTCTGGTGAGTGAAGCCAAACCCTAGTGAGTGAAGCTAGGTGGTGGAAGTCCTGGTGAGTGAAGTCAGACCCTAGTGAGTGAAGCTAGGTGGTAGAAGTCCTGGTAAGTGAAGCCGGACCCTAATGAGTGAAGCTAGGAGGAGGAAGTCCTGGTGAGTGAAGCCAGACAATGGAAGTCCTAGTGAGTGAAGCTAGGCAACCCTAGGGGGAGATAACCCTAGGTTATACTTGAATTATGTTAACACTATTTTGCCTTATCTATTGTGCTAACTTAGTGTTGCAAGAAAATCCAGCTAGGTTAATGGACCGACCAGATAGTTGGCACGAAGTCCAGACAGGTCGACGGGCTGATTAAATGTCTGGTAGGCAAGTTAAGTTAAGTCACTGGAGGGGAGTAACTTGGTGAGGACGCATTCCCATTTGAGGGAATAGTAGACGTCGATCGAACTTAGAACCATTTCAGGAATCTAAGTTGAGATCGTGACTAGATTCTGGTTTCGGTGAGACAGAATCTAATTACTATCTTTTTTACTATAATTGTGATAACACTTTGTTTTGCAGGGTAGTATTAATTATATTTTACCTCGGGCTAACGTTTTCTTGCAGGAAAATGATTTTATGGAAAATGGTGGTCTGGGTGCCCGAAAGGCAAAACTTATCCTCGTCGCAACGTGGAGCACGCTGATTGGCTGAGCCAACGTCACAGTCCAGGCTCCCGGAAGGGATCCAGGCGCCCAGAGCACTCCTATATAAGGAGCCTACCTCCAGAGCTGAAACAACAATTGCTTCCTACAACTGCTCTATTGCGCTATGCTCCTACGACGCTACGACACTTCTCCGACAACTTACGGCTCAAGTTATTTTTAATTGTTGTTGGTATATTTTTTTCTTTTAAAATAAGTTCTTGTACTTTCATTTGTAAACACTTTTCGAATTGCTAGTGAATTACCCAATGAAATCACTCGACGAGTGCGGGCCTTGGAGTAGGAGCCAAGGAAGGCTCCGAACCAAATAAAACTGGTTGAAGTTAGCATTGTGATTTTTATTTTTCTGCTGTATACTCGTTCGAATTTTCGATCGCTATTCACCCCCCCACCTCTAGCGACTTCTATGATCCAACAATTCTCGATCTTCGACGTCCAATTCTTCGGAGGATAATTCGTCCCATGTCGCCTTGAGTGCCTTTTTCTACTTGGTTGCTTTGGATTTGTCGTCTTTCACCTTTGGGCACTCGTGCTTGTAGTGTCCTTTCTTGTTACACCCATAGTATGTGATCTTCGCCTTCGTTTCATTTAACTTGATTACCTTTTGTAGATCCTTCTTTGAGAAGTTGTTCTTTCTTCTTGTGAACATTTTTCTGACCATGTTCACAAGTTGTTCTTCTTCATCTTCTGAGTCAGATTCAAATTCTGGCTCTGGTTTGTTCTTCTGTTTGGCCTCTTTTGAGAGACTTGTAAAAAGAGCAATACCTTTCTCGACCTATTTTGAGTTAGTCTGTTCATGCAGTTCAAGTTCACAAAATAGTTCATCGAGTTTTAATTTAGATAAGTTCCTCGAAATTTTATAAGAATCCACGATAGATGCCCACAATGCATTTCGAGGAAACACATTTAGAGCATACCTTATCAAGTCTCGGTTCTCCATTTGATGATCGATTGTATGAAGCCCGTTGAGGATGTCCTTTATCCTTGCATGAAGTTGACTCGCAGATTCTTCTTCTTGTATTTTTATGTTAAATAATTTATTTAAATAAAGGTCCCTTTTTGTTACCTTCGCGTCGTTGGTTCCCTCGTGTGGTTCGATAAGTTTGTCCCACAGCTCCTTTGCACTTTCATGTGGGCTGACACGGTTTAGCTCCTCCTTTATTAATCCTCACTTAATTGTGTTGAGAGCCTTGAAATCGATCTGGACCTTCTTCTTCATTTCTGGATTCCAATTTTCCGAGTCTATTGGAATTCCGGTGTTGTCAACAGGAGCCTTGTAGCCTTTGGTGACGCTGAACCATTGCTCAAAGTCGGTCTTCAGATATACCTCCATCCGCTTCTTCTAGTAAGGGAAGTCGTCACCGTTGAAGAGAGGAGGACGGATGGTACTGTATCCCTCGTTTTGGGCCATGAATCTTGCACACAAATAGAAAAAGAAAACACGGTCCCAAGACTGGATCTTAGATTAGCATTGTAGGAGAAAAATTAAAATATTAAGACTAAACTGATGTTGCACCAATTCAGAGTAGTTTGCAATGAAAAAAAAATTATCCAAAGAGGCAACTGTACGATTTGGATTATATCGAAAAAATTTAAATATAAAAAAAATAGAAGAAAAAAATTATCACCCCCTTTTGCTTGATTGGTAGTTGCACCAATTTAGAACAGAACCCGCTCTGATACCACTTGTAGGATTGAAAAGAACACTAGAGGGGGGGGGGTGAATAGCGATCGTAGAAAAATTGATTTTAAAAATAGAAACGCAACGGAAGAATAAAAGGCAATGCTAACAAGACCAAATTTTTTACTTGGTTCAGAGCCTTCAGCCACTCCAACTCCAATGCCCGCACTCGTCGAGTGCTTTCGTTGGACAATCCACTAATAGTTTGAAATTGGTTACAAATTACAAGTATAAGAACTATATAAACAAATTACCGACAATAAAAAACTAATTAGAGTTAAAGTCTGGTTGTTGGTGGAGCATAGTAGCGTTGTGGGAGCCTTTTCGAAGCACCAAGCAACAAAGAAGATCGTTGCAGTTGTTGTATTAAAGCTCCAGGTCGAAGGCCATTATATAGGTCATTTCTAGGCGCCTAGAACCCCTCCGGGCACTTGGACCACTTCGCTCGGCCAATCGACACACTCCACATCAACTTATGGATGAAGATTCAAGTTCAGGCGCCTGGATAGACTCTGGGTGCCCGGACCACCTAGGCGCCTGCGGCCCACCTGGGTGAGCTTGCTCCAGGCATCCGGACTAGCTCCAACGCTTGGACCATCTCCTAGCACCCGGATCCCTTTTCTTCAACAGTTTTCCCCTGTAGAAAAAGGTTAGTCCTGGGCAACAAAAAATAGATTCATCCTACAAAACAGAGTTAGCACAACATAATAAAATATAAGTAGTAATTAGATCCCGTCTCACCGAGACTAGGATCTAGTCAAGGTCTCGGCTTAGGTTTCCCAAATGGACCTAAGCTGGACCGACGTCTACAGTTCCCTCAATGGGGAACGCTCCCTCACTGGATCTCTCCTCCAATTGCTTACCTTTACTTACCACTTGCAGCCACTCGATTTGTCTCTGATCCACCAGGTCTTCCTGCTAATTATTAGGTCCGCAAACCCAATTGGTTTTCGACCGATTGTTAGGTCTCGCGGATCCAACCGGACTTCCTGCCAAATATCGAGCCCCGCGGACATAGCTGGATTTCAGTCTGGTATCAGGTCTTTCAGATAGTCAACTCCTGCACACTTGGTAGAAGCGTTTAGACAAACAACTCATGTAACTTTAACCTATTTGTCATATATCAAAACCAGACTGTTAGTGCAACCTACACCAACACATTACTCTATATATATTTAGCCGTCAAAATGTTAAACTCATATTTTGGCATCAGGGTAAACGACAGATTGACGACTCTCTCTATTAGCCCAACATTTCCAAATTTAGCATTCAAAACTTAACGACGGATTATTTATTTAACTATTGCTAATAGGGACAGATTAAGTATTAATCCGTCGTTAATAGCGATGGTTAAATAAATAATCTGTCGTTATTAGTGACAAATTATTTATTTATCTGTCGCTTGTCCTTGTATTTTGTCGACAGGTAAAATGATTTGCGACGGATTTAACGACGGAAATATCTGTCGCTAAATTTGGGATATTAGGGATTCTACACCTAGTCTCTTCCCTACTTGAACTGTCCTCCCTACTCTGGCGATCAACTTCTCCTCCTCCGGTTTCTGCTCCTCCAACATTCAAGTGCTCTCTCCTCCTCCTCCTTTTTCTCCTCCTCTGGCCTACTTTAGCTGAGCAATACCGTGGGTATAGCCAACAGTACCACGGCTGACAGTGCCAGGCCACGACCGCTAGTGCCAAGCTGCAGATAATAATACCACGTGGTGACCAGTCTATTTCGCAAGTTGTTAATGATTGGTAAGTAATTATGTATTTAGTAATTATTTCAATACTTTAATTTCTTTTTAATTATCAAACATATTTAATACATGATATTTTTCCATACAGTTTTATCACAGATGGTCGCTAGGTAGTATCATATATATTAAAATAGTTCTTTGTTTAAAGAATGATTGTCCCCTGCTGGTACTACATGGCGGCTCGTAGATCAAGATATGAAGAATTTTTATTACTATGAATTTTTGGTAAGTATTTCAAATAATAATATATTTGTAGTTAATATAATATTAATTGTCAAAATATATTATTACAGAAGAGATATGTTTGGGAAGAGGGCCAAGAAGAGATGTTTAAAAAAATTTAAAATGTCTATTTCTCTAAACTGTATAGGGATATGTTGTACAAGTAGAGGCAAAGGAGCACCTGACCATCTGAGGTCCCTGATGCAGTTTGGCAATCTTGGAGAGTCATTTGGGTTGCCTAACATTGGTAGGATAATTCAACAATTGCACATAGCAATCGCAATGCAGAACCTGCTAGACTGAGCACCAAATCCACAAAGCATATTGTTGGATCCCATTTGATTATGGAGCATGCCTCTGACTTGGTATGTTTAAAATTAAGTTATATGAATATTTCTTACATATATTTTGTTATTAGTTTTAATGTATTTACATTTTCTGTACACATGCTGTTGAATTACAAAGACTTCCTACTTGTTAGGAGATATTTAACAAAATTCATAAGAAGAAAGATGGGTTATTTGTTGATCATCGTTGCTCAATAATTAATGTAAGAATATTAAATTTCATAAATATATTTGTAAACTTTATGTGGAGGTTAATAAAATCATTGTTTTGACACAAGAAGTAATGTCCACTAGAGTTGTTGAGGAGTCTCAGCCTGGGGCAGAGGGGTCATTAAGCTCTTTCCACTAATGTAGTTAATGACATTTATTATGATGTCGTTGGTAGAAGGAAGAAGACATCCCTCTACAGGCTTGACTCTCAGACTAAAGTTGTGTATGAGCGGATGAGGGCTCCAAGGATCAGGGGTCGTCCTACTTCCTCCTCCTCATCTAGTGAGATACGAGAATTATGGGAGGAAAATAAGGACTTGCGGACTCAACTATCATCATTGGAGAAGACAATGGCCAGAGGGATGTGGAGATACCATAGATGCAACAACGATAGACTCAGATTGACGTAATAGTTTGTCATATGCAAGCATTTGTAACGACGTTGTCTCCAGATTCATAGATGTTTGGCCCGTATCATTTGGAGTCCTAGGACACCTAGGATCCCGACCATTCCCCTACATAGTAGATTATTTTGAGGTATGTACTATTTATCTTAACTTTTAATTCCAATAAAAAATAATATATATATATATTTAATAATTATATGGATCTATTATTGTATTATACATTTCCATAATTATTTTTAGATTTGGAATATTTTTATCCAGGGATGCAGGTATGTATTTTTAAAGAACGTTCGCTAGCTAAATTACTTATTAGTTTAAGATAAGTAGTTATATCTTTCATAGTTTAATATCACATTTTTTATTCAGAACTAATCTCAATGAAATTTCATGCATGACCTCGAGATGATTTTATTTCTTATTTTGATTTTAATGTATTGTATTGGATTATTTTATATTAGATAAATTTTATCTTGTATTAGATTCAAACCTATGTTTGGATTTATATTATATGTATCTATTGTTCATTTTAGTTCAACTAGATTGTTGTGATATTTGTGATGTGTTGTGTATTTGTTATGTGCTATGAGTTTGTTATATTGTAATTATTGATGTGTAGTGAGTTTGCTATGAATTTTGTTGTCATGTATTGAGTTTATTGTGAAAATTATCGCTTATGATGATGAGAGTGATTTGGATTATATGTAATAGGAAAAATAGAAAAATTAAAAAAGGAATTAACAAACTGTAGGATAAAAATAGTGAAAAAATTTAATTTTCCAGCTCAAATAGTGATGGATTTTTGAAATATTCATCTCTATTAACGACGAATTTTCAAAATATTCATCATTAATAGTGACAAAAAATTAAACGAGTTGAACAAGATGACCTATGCGTAGGATTTAACTTCTGAGGTTGTCAACGATAAAAGAGATTGCTTTTGGCAAGCTGAAAAAAAAAGGTATTTGCTTTCCTTAAGTAGAGAGAGAAAATATTTGCTTGCCCGTGTGAGAGAACTATCAAGTTATATGCATCTGAACTAATGAAATATTACTATTTTTTAAATGTTTAATATGGCTCAGATGTCTTGGGAAATGCAAATGAAATTCGCTGTTAGGGGGGATAAAATGGTAATGAGATGCGTGTTTTAGAACATATGAAATTTAGGTACGCCTTTTAGTATTTGGAAACTTTAAATACGCTCTTTGAAAAATTATCTTAAACATATGATTATCTAATCACAAATGAGGGACTAATAGGTGTTTAAGTCTGAATTCTTGAAAATCAAGAGGGAATTACCCTACGTTTAATCGAAGCCCTATAAAACAAGGAGGTGTACCTGGCGGTGGTCGGGCGGTAGCACTCCGCCTTATCCCTTCGCTGACAGAATGACAGGGCGCTACTATCTGCAACGCATTGCATGTCCCAGTGTTGCAGCCTGACCTTAGCAGACAGACTCGCATGGCGTATCAAAATCCTGCTCTCGGCTATTACTGCCGTTAAATACTCACTCAGTCAAAAAGACACGGGCATTAAATGAATGGAACTACGTGACTGAATTGATGATGCCGGAATCTGACATGCTCTGTTCTTTCTCCGCCTACGGTGAGTTCCGGAGCTATAATACAGCAAGAATATTTAAATTATAATTTAGATATTTATAATTTAACTTTAAATTTAATATATTTATAGAAATTTTTTCATTAAATGAGATGAACAATTAATGGGTATTAAGTTTTTAGACCATTCTATGATTTCTTAATTTATCGTAATAATCTATGAAAACATTTTATAGAATCAAATCATCCAAAATTAACTAGATTTATTATTCTTTTTCTTTCCTCCACAGTCAACTAATTCATAAGTCTTTGGTAACTTAATTGAACTAGCTAGAGAAGATAAATTTTGACTGTAAATGCGAGAAAGATAAAACAAGACAGAATTATTTTTATATACCCATTGAATTTATGGTCTATTGGTGATTTGGTTGTTTGTGCAGCTCTGGAATGCATGAAGGGGCTGTCGGCTTGCTAAATGATAACATATTTGAATATTTTAAAAATTTTATATTTTTAAGATGATTAATTAGTGATTTTTTAAAAATTAATTTTAGGTTTTTTATTCATAAATTTATTCATTTAATTGACCCAAGAATATAAATAAATTCTTAATAAGTTAATAAAAAACTTGCTTAAACATTAGATTCTTGGGGTAACATGTGTTTGTATTCATTGTGCAAAAGGCGGGTCCCGCCGTCCAGCGACCCCCCTAGGCCTGGCCCCACAGGGATCCTAGGAGGAGGTAAATCAGCGGTGAATGCTGGCCCGGGTAAAGCGTGGTGTCTCCGGAATTTAACACAGCCGGCTCAGATTATTCATCCAGTGTGCGTCCGTGGACCTTCGACCCTACAACTCATTGTGCAAGGATGTCACGCCTTAACCGGTTGATCCAGCCCGCGGGGCAACATGTGTTTGTATTCGAATTTAAGGGTGGTGGTGGTGGTGGTGGTTGCAAGGGAAGCAGCGACAAGCTTCTTCTCCAGAGAGAGGAGTGCTCTGCTTTCTCTTCATGTCATAAGCCTGCTCAGAAACTCTCTGCCACTGTTGAGAATGCTGCAGCTGAGCTGATGCTCTCCGTTCCTCAGCCCTTCTATGAACGATTGCCATTCTCTTCATCAGTTTCTCTTCTAAGTTTGATCTCATCTTTTGTATCTTCACCTGCGTAAATGTGTTTACCATTCAAAATATTATAAGCTCATCAGATCATATGGCGATCCTTCAGATTGCTTGGTATGATATTGCGTGTATTAATTTAAATAATTAACCATGAAATGAAGCAACATCATAGAACTGAAACATTACCTCTAACTTTCTTGATTGTGCTTCAGCTTTTGCATTCTGGAGGTTTACCCAAGCTTGAATTTTTGCTTGTTCTCTCTGATATCTGAGCATGTTAACCAGAAAACAAAAAAATCCAAGCTTCAAAAGAAGTTTAATCTGAACATCAAAGGCAAAATACGAATTAGTGCTGCGAACCTGATACAGAGCTTTGCTCTCTCCTCGTCTTCCCATGAAGTAGTAGCCTTCTTTTCACCACTTATTTCCAAATGTCTCAAACTTTTAGACACTTCCTCTTCTTCCTCTTCTCTAGAACTCCAGTTGGAAACAAGTGTGTCAAGCTTGGCCAAGTAACAATCTTTGAGCTCAGAAATGTCAATCCCGGCGTTGTATGGAACCAAAGGGCCGGACCTGTCTGCCGGCGTGTTGTGCCTCGCCGGCGAAGTGATCTTTATCGGAGTGTGGCATCTCGTCGTGGAAGAGCTGCCCGTAGGAGTCCTTTCAGTGCCGATATCTCTGCGTAGAACTTGAACCTCTGCTACAACTCCTGCTGTGCAGTTTTTCAATGATTCCAAGTATGAACTTCTGAACAAAAAACCTTCTTTTGAGGGATCCAAGAATCTGAAGTTTGAGTATGTTGATTCTACATTGTCTGTAAACTTATCTGAAATAAAAATTAAAAAAAATATTGATAAACGAAGGAACATGCTGGCCTTTCATGTGTGAAGAATTAAGGCAATACCACTAACCTTTAAGAAGTACATGTGTAGATGCTCCACTGAAAGCAACATTTGTGCCAGCAGACATGCATGGCCCATCCAATCCTGTGTTGGTTAAGCTTGGAACCTTGTACTCCATCAACCTCACCTGGTTCTCAGCAAAGGCATCATCTTTCTGCAAGACACCATCATTTTCTTTGTAAATCCTTGACATCTCTGTTGGTTTTTTAACATGAGCAGGTGATTCATGGCAAGGACTACCAATCAGCCACTTCTCTGCATCGTCCCACTTTGAAGGAACGTTCTTCCTCGTAATGTGCCCGAGGCTGAAGCTGACGAATGGCCTACCAGGCGTCGAGGGAGCTTCCATCCTCCTTTGCGCCATATGATTCATCCCCTCTCTGCTTCTCTTAACTGAAGCATCAAAAAGGTTTGTGTTTTCATTAACCACCTTGGTTGTGGTCATTGAGAAGGCCTTGAGAAAGTCTGAGCCCTCATCTTCAAATGGATTTTGTCTCTCGATTCTGCCCTGCACATTATTAACAAAAGTGTTCAGCTCAATCATTGCAACATGAACTGGCCACTAGAGAGAAGCAAAAGTACTGAAGGCATTTACTCTCCCACTCCCAGTGGCTGAGAAAACAGAGGAAGCTTGCATCTTTGCAAGGGCATTGAGATCCATCGAAGGCTCGAAGCTTATGGGGTTTCTTCCCCCTCCACTTTCTTTCCTCGAACGAATCATTTCTAAAACCAAAAGACGCACTGCCCTCTCTCTCTTTGCTACCCAGAAGCCTGTCAGGTTTAGCAGATGAGAACAAAAACAGAACAGCTGATAAGAACCCGAAAGCCAAGTGGCTTCTCTTTGACCGCCACAACAATTGTGCCCCTCTAGAGGAAGGCATAGGGAGCACCTTGAGGTAGGCCCGTGGAGGAAGAGGGGTTAGAAAAGTGCAAAAGCTTGCACGACAAGTCTACCTCGAACAGTTTGAATCCTGGGAAAGTTGGGCTTGAGCTCCTGTCTCAATACACAAGCTATAGGAGTATTTTATAGTAGCTTGTACAGCGATTGCACCATGGATTTTAAGCGGTTGATGCGAAACTGGGTTTTGGAGTTGTTTACAAGCTTGGTGCGAGGCCCGGAGTTGGTTGGCGTGCGAGAGGAATGAGATCCAGCGAGGATAATAAGACAGCCAGGTTCTTTGTGCTTCCCCAGGACTTTTGATATTTCTTTTGTCAACTCTCGTGAAAGTTCATATGAAAGGAGACAACTGCATTTGATGCACTCTTCACTCTCGATATAACTATTGTTTTATTGTATATATTTATTAAAATTATTTATTTATAATTTTTAAAATAATTTAATCTGGTTCCTTTTCAGTCTTGGATTTAAATTTTTTTAATCTAGTTATATATGATTTTATACTTTATATTTCTCATATACTTTGTAAGGGGCAGCACGCCCCCACTCGAGGTTCTAAGCGAAGCCCTGAAAAAAATTTTGATGCGTTCTTACAATTTTTTTATTCTGAACCTTATAGTATTTTCATATCAACTTAGTTTTATTTACTATTCGATTATTTGCGAACATAATTTATTTTGTCATGATCATGAGTAATCGTACAAATAATTTGCTTCAATTGATTAGTATCTGACTGGATGAAAAAAAGTATTTGTATTAGGGATATGTTATGAAAAGCTTTTTGTGGAAAAAATCTATGTTGGATATATTTCAGGTGTGTGAATTAAACCTATAGATAACAACGTTGATGATTATACAAAATCGTTGGATTTTGGTAAACCCATCATATGAAAATTATTACATAGATCAATAATTCTGTTTCACACTCTATTGGTGCTCAGTTGGCCAAGTACAAGACAACCAAAGAAGTTTGGTATCATCTAGCAAGATTATACATGTAGTTTAACTTTGTCAAATAATATCAGTTGGAAGCAGATATCCATATACTTTGATAGCAAGATATGGGCGTCTAAGACTTTTATTCTGGCATATCAGAACTATGAGACTAGTTGACACTCATAGAATCCTCAGAATTATGAGCATTCCTCACTTACGTCACTCGTAGAGAAGAATAACGTGTAGTTCAATTCTTGATGACTTTTCGAGATGATTTTGAAGGATTGTGTGGGATAATTTTGTGTGGGATAATTTTGCATCATAGTCCTCTTCCTTCAATCGATTCAGTGGTATATAAACTGCTAGCTAAGGAGATTCACCTTAAGTCTTAGGTTGATAAGAGGACTATTGCACCATCTATGCCATCAATTTTTGCAGCACCACTACGCCCCCCCGCCTCATAACCCAAATAGATTGACTTTGAAGGTTTCTAGTGATGAGTATGCTTATTGCAAAGAAAAGGGGCACTGGAAGTATCAGTGTCCATTATTGTTAAACAAAGGTAGATTAGCGTAGTAGCAGAAATGACTACCACAGTAGTAGTATCAATAGCAACGACCTCAACAGTCATCATTGCTACATCAAAATACTTTATGGAAATCTAGTAATCAACTATAATAGTTACCATATAGATTATCTCAATCTAGTAATGTAGTGGTCGTCATCTCTTTAGATCCATATATGCTTGAACAGTTTCAATAATTCCTTGCTTCACAATCCTATGTCATGTCTAATTCTTCTCATATAGGTTTATCACCCTCTGGTATATCAGATATACCTTTCTTTTTACGGATCTTAGATTCTGGAGTCTCTCATCATATGACATATGACTTATCATCTTTTATCTCCTTGTCTTCTAATTCATCTTTATCAGTTGTGAGTACTGATGATACTCTGATGCCATTAATAGGTGTTGATTATATTGTTACAACTTGTTTATCTCTTCTTGATGTTTATTATATTCCTAGTCTTACACTTAATCTTATTTCTATTAGTCAATTGTGTGAGTCTAGATATGCAATCTTTATTTCTTCATCCAATTGTTATATGCAGGACCCGTGATCTCAGAAAGTGATTGGGAAAGGTCGTAGGCAAGGGGGACTCTATGTCTTGGATCATATCCAAGTACGAGATGTTGCAGTTTCTAATGTTGATATGTCATCTTTTCGATTGAGTTATTCTTCTTCTGATTTTTATTTGTGGTATACTTGTCTAGGTCATGTTTTAGTGTCACGTTTACAATTTTTAGCTTCGTCTGGAGTATTAGGAACTTTAAAAAGTTATGATATTTCTAATTGTAATGATTGTAAACTAACATAATTTTTTACATTACCTTTCAATAAAAGTCTATCTTTTTCTCCTAATCCCTTTGGCTTTGTTCATTCTAATGTGTGGGGGTCTTCTCCTATTACTACAAAAGGTAATCAAGATATTATATTTTTTTTATTGATGATTGCGCTCGTTATACTTGGTTTATTTTATGAAACACAAATATGATTATTTTATTATCTTCAATGACTTTAAATCTCTTATCAAAACTTAACATTAACTATTATCAAGTGTTTTCATTGTGATTTGAGAGGCAAGTACACTTCTAATATTTTTTTCTCATTTACTTATATCAGAAAGTACTATACATCAAACCTCATGTCAAAAAATACCTGAACAGAATGGGGTTGCTGAGAGAAAGAATAGACATCTTGTTGAGACATTCCACTCATTCTTATTATCTATAGATGTTCCTAGTTTTTTATATGGAGAAGCAATTCTTACTGCTACTCATGTAATTAATAGGATTCCGACTTCTCCCAATTCAGGTTTGTCTCATTTTCAAAAAATGTATGGTCATACTCCTGATAATTTCTCCTTATGTGTTTTTGGTTGTACCTATTTTGTTCTCCGACCACATGTCAAGTGTGATAAGTTTGTTGGAACAATTCCAATGGTCCGTGTGACCATATGTTTTGGTATTTGGGCAAAAGGTTTAACTTAGGATTACCCTCGTTATTTGATATGTGTATGTGAGTGTGCAGGTTTAGAGAATACACATACGACTCAGCTTGATAACTTCGGGTCCGACGAAGGATGGAGCATCCAAGGGACTGTGGACAAGGCGGCAAGGACAAGAGCCGAGGGAAGCGCACTTTGAGGCATACATGAAGGATGACATTGGGACGAGCCGCGGGCTTGAATGCATCCGAGGGACGAGGGTCAAAGGAAGTAAGCTTGAAGGCAAGAGGTCAAAGCTGTGAAGAAGAAGAGTCAAGTGAGTCGTAAGGATCTAAGTGTGAGGGAAATGTACTCGGGAAAGGGAACCCTAGGTTTAGGATTGTACCAGTTGACTAGTACTGGGATTAGTCGAATGGGGGAGAGCATAAAGAGCTTCTGTGCCTGAAACGGTTGGGATCAATCAACTGGTACATGACACCAGTCGATTGGTAGAGAGTCATTGAGAGAGTCGTTGGGTTGGCACCAGTCTACTGTTGTAAGTGTTGGTGCAACCTTAGGTCAAGGTTGACCTGGTTGACCAGACTCGAGTTGACTTGACTCGAGTTGTGTTTTGATGTTTGACGAGTTATGTTTGACAATGTTTGACGTGAACAGAAAAGTTGTATCTTGATGTTTTACAAGGATACAAGCTTGGGAGATTGTGGGTGCAACCCGTGGTCAAGGTTGACCTGGTTGACCCGAGGTGAGTTGACCTGACTCGGAAAAGTCCAAGCAGGGAGCTTGGCATGGGAAAAGTCCAAGCAAGGAGTTTGGCATGATGAAAAGTCCAAGCAGGGAGCTTGGCACGGGAAAAGTCCAAGTATGGAGACTTGACACGGAGAAGTCCAAGTATAGAAGCTTGGCACATGGGAAGTCGGAGAGGGCTCGGTAGCTCGTTCTCCGGACTGTGGTCAGAGAGGGCTCGGGAGCTCGTTCTATGGACCGGATGAAAGTCGGAGAGGGCTCGGTAGCTCGTTCTCCGGACTGTGGTTAGAGAGGGCTCGGGAGCTCGTTCTCTGGACCGGATGGAAGTCGGAGAGGGCTCGGTAGCTCATTCTCCGAACTGTGGTCAGAGAGGGCTCGGTAGCTCGGTAGCTCGTTCTCTGGACCGGATGTGGAAAGTCCTGGTGAGTGAAGCCAGGCAGACGGATAAGTCCTGGTGAGTGAAGCCAGGCAGTTGTGAAAACCCTAGTGAGTGAAGTTAGGTGAAAGTCCTGGTGAGTGAAGCCAGGCAGTGGGAAAATCCTGGTGAGTGAAGCCAGGCAGTTGGAAAGTCCTGGTGAGTGAAGCCGGGCAGATTGGAAATCCTGGTGAGTGAAGCCAGGTGAAAACCCTAGCGAGTGAAGCTAGGTGAAAGTCCTGGTGAGTGAAGCCGGGCAAGGAAAAATCCAGATGGATCAAGGGTGATCGGACATCTGGTGTTGAGAAGGTCAAGTAGGTCAAGGGAGTGACCGGATACTTGACACGAAGAGAAAAGTCCAAGTCGGTCAAAGGGATTGACCGGACACTTGGTGGGAAGTCTTAGTAGGTCAAGGGAGTGACCGGATGCTAAGCATGATGTACCAAGAGGTCAAGGTTGACCGGATATTGGTTTGGACTTGGTTTGGGCAAAAACCAAGACCTGGATCGGTCTGGAGACCGATCAGAAAGCGATCAGTGTGCCTCTGTGAGCTTACTGATCGGTATGGGGACCGATCAGCAGGAAGCCTGATCGGTCCCCGGGACCGATCAGGGTACGCACAGAGAGTTGGGCAACTCTCTGTGAAAGCTTTCTGATCGGTCTGGGGACCGATCAGCATAGAGCCTGATCGGTCCCCACGACCGATCAGATCAGCCCCAGACCGATCAGGGTGATGCCTGATCGGTCTGGCCCTAGCCGTTGGCTCACAACGGCTAGTCTTCTGTCTTCTGTTCTTCGCAGGTGCAGTGCAGATTGAGTGCAGGTTATAAAAGGGCTGAGGGCTTCTACAGTGGACCCCCTCTCTTAATCTTCTTGAACTTCTTCGAAGCTTCTGCTTCTTCTTGATCTTCTTCTTGCTTCTGCAAGTTATTGCTTCTGCTGTTCTAGAGCTTTGTTAAGCTCGCTTCCGAAGCTTCGCGTGAGCTTCCTCGACTGGTTTCAGCTGCTGCTGTGATTCTGTGAAGTTGGTGCTTCATCTACAGATTTCAGTCGACGACGAGAAGGCAAGCAAGAGTTGTTACATTCATCTTTATATTTGTATCTTGTTGTGCTTCTTGTACTTGTACTCTGATCTTGCTGTTGCAAGAGTTTGTGTGGCGAGGTTTCTCCACCCAGAAGGAGTGTTCTTATTAGCCGGTTTTCCGGGGACTCATCCACCGACGGATTGATAGGCTTCGTCCACCTTACGGACACGCCGAGGAGTAGGAGTTTCATCTCCGAACCTCGTTACATCGACGAGTTTGAGGTTTGCTATTCTCCGTTGTCGTTTCTATTGTTTATTTCCGCTGCGCTAACCTTGATTTGTAGAAAGAAACGAACGATTTGGGGCGGCTATTCACACCCCCCCTCTCTAGCCGCGTCCATCGATCCTAACAGTAAGGACCAGTCGACTGGTAATGGTAAAATAGTAGGGATGTTTTCTTCCAAGCTCTATAAGAAGGAGCTTGGGATGGTTGGCCAAGGTGACGAAATTAGACTTGGTTAAAGCCTAATTAGTAATCACAAGAGTTCTCAAGTGCTTGTGTAATCCAAGAGGTCTTGGTGAGTTTTGTGGTGAGGTTTCTCCACCCACAAGGAGCGACTTGAGATAGCCAGAGTTTACCGGGGGCTAATCCACCGAAGGATCGGGATTGTCCACCTCAAGGACCGCCGTGGAGTAGAAACCCTAATCTCCGAGCCACATTACATCGACGTGCATTGGTTTGCTTGTTCTTTCTATTTGTTTTTAGCTTTCGTATTTATATTAGTATTTGTATTTCCACTTGCGCACTAACAAATACGTAGGAAGCTATCGATTAGGGGCACCGCCTATTCAACCCCCCTTCTAGTCAGCCACCGATCCTTCAACAAGTGGTATCAGAGCGAGAACGCTCTCCTTCAGACTAATCGCTGAGGAAGCAAGAAGATGGTCGACTTGATAGCATCTCTAAAGTTTGAAGGAGGAGGCTTATGGGACATCACGTATTGAATGATGAAGATTGAGGTCTTCTTCAATACGGATTAGGACATCATGATGGTGGTCAAGGAGTCATTCGAAGTCCCAAGAGACAAGAAAGGAAAGAGACTCCGACCACGTCATTGGACGAAGGAGCAAACCTCACGATCAAAGGCAAATGATAAGGTAATATCTACTTTAATTGATATTTTTCCTAATGACGTGATGAGCCGTGTTGGTAAATATGAGAACACCCATGATTTATGGAGCAAGATAAAGAAAGTTCCTTGGGAAGAACCTATGCCTACACAAGAAGAAGAAGAGTCCAAGGAAATGAGTTCAATTGCTTAAGGAGAGGAGGTGGTGCAACAGGAAGTTGAGTCATGCTCAACATCCAAGGAGGAGAAGGAGGATGAGGAAACATCATCAACATCCTCAAGGGTTGAAGAAGAATCCAAGACGGATGAAGAAGAGGTCTTAGAAATCAACTTAGTGAGTGTCTCCATCGAAGTCAAGTCAAAAGACCACATCATTTGCTTCGGGTGTAATGAGAAGGGACACTACAAGAGTAGGTGTTCATTGGGTAAGAAAGAGGTATCTCCTAAACTCAATTCAATTCCTTTAGAATCTAATTTGAGTTGTAGGAAGAAGAAGGAGAAGAAGCACATTAAATGCTTCACATGTGGTGGAATGGGTCACTACCACACTAAATGCCCAAGGAAGAGAGAGCTCAAGAAGTTGGCGCATTTGAAGATGTGGGAAAAGAAGTGGAGGAAGAATGGAGACTCATGTCAAAGGAGAGCTCCAAAGGTAAAGGGTAAGGTAAACCCTAGTTTAAATTTGAAGTTAAATTTAAATTTCTCCATACATGCTAGGATAAATAATGATAATCATTATATAGCAATAAAAAATTTTAGATTTAGATATCATGATAGAAATAGGGTAAATATAAATCAAAACCCTAGGAAGTTTATGCATGATAAAAATCTAGACACGATAGACCTAAGGAAAACCAAGGCATTAATCCCAAGAATGGGAGACACATGCCTAGAAAGGGTAGGTCTAGGAATGTCTAATGTGGATAAATCAACTCTAGGGTTAGTGACTTATAAAGGGAAAATCAAGCTTTGAAGGTAAAGTTTGATCAATTGGAGAAAACCCTAGATAGATTCAATGTTGGATCTAGAGGGTTAAGTATGTTGTTGGGTAGCCAAAGACCTAACAATGGTAGATCGGGTTTGGGATACCGATCTAGTGTCTCTAAAACTAAGGGAAAGTCTTATGCTAGGATTGCATATGACTATAGTAAGAAGAAGCCAATAAATTGTTGGGGTTGCAAGGTTACAAACATAGTCCCATATTGGAAACACATGGGAAAGATCATGGGTTTATAAGAGAAAAAGATATCTCCATTGGCATGAGGCCTTTTGGGGAGAGCCCAAGAGCAAAGCCATGAGGGCCTAGGCCCAAAGTGGACAATATCATGTCATTGTAGAGATATCTAAATTCTTCTCGATCCGACAATTGGTATAAGAGCCTGGACTGCCAGAAGGTTTAACCGCCGACTGTACACAAGAGCTATGGTCTGATTGAGCCATGTGGGTACAATATTGACTTCGAACAAAGAAAGTGGGGGCTCCTATGTTCGGATCAAGAGGACCAGACACCAGGCAGGAAGTCCTAGTTGCGACTAGGCAAGGAAGTCGTAGTAGGTCGGGTGGACCGAGGGGCAGGAAGACCTGGTGGGTCGAGGATCAGACGTGGGAAGCCTATGATCCTTTGTTTGAGGGGGGGATTGTTGGGGTTGCAAGGTTGCAAACATAGTCCCATATTGGAAACACATGGGAAAGATCATGGGTTTATAAGAGAAAAAGATATCTCCATTGGCATGAGGCCTTTTGGGGAGAGCCCAAGAGCAAAGCCATGAGGGTCTAGGCCCAAAGTGGACAATATCATGCTATTGTGGAGATATCTAAATTCTTTTCGATCCAACATAAATGGCAAGGAAAAATCATTTAATGGTAAGAAGAAATTAACCAAGGATAAGGTGTCCAAGGTTAAAAAGGTTAGGTTTGTAGGCCAAGTGTCACCGGAGGTGCACCGATGTGGCTTAGCAATTATGGATGAGTCACCTAGGGAGGTGACCAAGGTTAAGAGCTCTAGGGGGAGCTCAAAGAGTCAATTTTGGACCCATGGCCAATGAATCTCAAGTGGGTTTTACTTGGGAGTCTAGAAGAGCCATGGAGTGTGCCAAATGATTTAGAGACGAACTTGAGTCTCAAACTTAGGAATTGGCACACATTGGGTTATGTTTCATACAAGGAAATATGATATTGGGGTCATATAGCATGATAATTGGTTTTTGATGTATAGATACCATATAAACCAATGCTAGGGATGCATTATGGGTTAGTATAAACAAATACATCAAGAGGAAGCCAAAACTAGGACTTTAGGTCAAGGTTCAATTGAACCATTTAGATAGTTTTGAGTTTTATGTCAATCTTGGGATCCAAGATATATACATTTTTTAATGTATTTTTCCCAAGTGGACACTGATAAAACAGACCTCTCCACAAAATTTAGAAATTTTTGGAGGTCTATGAAATTTTTTATGCATTTATGAAATTAGGGTCAGAATGTTGAAATAGGCTGAAATAGGGTACCAGTCGACTGGTACAGATATCAGTCAACTAGTAGCAGTAAATTTCGAATACAGAAGGCTTTGTGAGTTGAAATCAAAGGGGGCAGTCGGCTGGTACTTGGGGGCAATCGACTGATACTAGCCCGAGAGTGTTTTTTAGCACTGTTCTTGACCGTGTCAACTCGTTTAGATGTATGAGTGATAAACCCTAATTTTGTCACAAAATGGGTAACAAAGAATTAAGTACCGAATTCACTCTACACTAATGTAGCATAGAGATGACTCAGGTCGTCTCCCAACGAATGTAGCCAATGCTTGATATTTTAGGATTGATTTGTTATTTCTTTTGGGTTTCTGGAAAGAAATTGGGGTTTTTGGATTTCGTTGAATTCTTAAAGTAAGGAATGAAATAGCAAGACAAGTATGAAACTAAATCTAATGCAATGGAAGAAATCCTATCTATTTATTAATCATGAACCCACAATATATTGTCACTTTATGCTATGGATTGCATCATTAATAGATCCAACAGATTAGAAACTAAATGACAAAACAAGAACAAGACAAGAACAAAGCAAACAATTTAGATTCTTGCATTTATGAACTAAACAATGAACTCAAGAACAAATCAGATCTCCACTCAAGAGTTAACAAACATTCAGATGCATCAAAGACAATAAGAAACAGATTTAAACTTCGTGTAACCTTACCAATTCAGATCTATAAAACTAAACAACCAAGAAACAATAAACGAAGCTGGAAATTGGAAAACAAAAATGCAAAAATCAAATAGGGAAAGTGATGAACTGATGTGAGCTAGGGCATTCCTACGCACTCACTGGATTGGACGAAAATGTCCGAATCTTGTAATCGATGATAAACTGATCAAAAGAACTTTGATCTGGCAGATTCAAATGAATTATGCAGAAGTTAGAAACGAGCATAAGAGAACACTCCCATCATTTGGATGTGGTCGGAACTTCACAGGAAGAAGATCGCTGGCTGGAAGATGGAAGAGAAATCAGTTGAAACCACCGGATCGCTCCACTTCTCCGTTCTTCTTCTTCCTCTCAGAATCGCGGCGGAAAATGCAGTCAAATCTGGATCAGGTTGTTGAAATGGCATCGCCGGCCGATGATGGGTAGATGATAACCAGAGGAAGGGAAACCCTTGACCTCACAAGCTCGCCGGTGGTGGAAAGGATCGAAATCGCCGGAGCGAGCTCGCCCCTGTTTCTTGACGCAGACTGTAGCAATTGATGAATGAACACTGTAGCTTCTCATGTGATTTAAATCAAATCTCATATCTGTGATGAACGGCTGTGGTTTCCTCGGATCGATCCAACGGTGGCAATTGCCCCAAATCTGTTCCAAATCTTCAGATCTTGATCAATGGTTGTGATCTACTACCCTTTGGCTTGGATGGACCAGATCCTTGATGGATGACTTAGATCCGCTCCGATCTTGGATGGATGGTCCATATTACTTCAGAACTTGATCTCTTCAATTAGCCCTAGATTTGAATCCAAACTTGGTCTGATCTGATCAAGTCCATGACCCTTTTGATCATACAAAACATATAACCAAATATTAGCATCAAATACCGCAAATATAATATAATTTGCAATTAAGTCCACAGATGAATATAACTCATGTAATGTGATGTAAACGTGGAATTAACACATGAGAAGATCAATTGACATGCTTATATGAATCAAAATATCATGACCAAATAATGATTATCAAATTCCCCCACACTTATTCTTGCACGTCCCGGGCAAGTAAACAAAATAAAGAAACAACTAAAAATCATCTCCACAATAATTCCCTAGCAATACCTAGAAGATAATAAAAGGAATTTAACTAAGACCATCTAAAGATCACAAATAATCATGAATTCAATCCAAACAATAATCAGTAGGTATGGTGGTTTCAAACCATTTGATGAATTAAGCAAGATGCAATCTCATAAGGTATTTACCTATTTTAACTCTCACCCTCAAACATGTGTATAAGTGGAGCTCATTCAATGCAACTCACAATATTTCACTACCATAAGCTTGCTTATTTTCTAATTCTCCACCACTACAAACATAGCATACATGAATCAAAAGGATTATCAACAAGAATTGAAACGAAATCAAGAAGAACAATGAAAGTGAATGAAATAGGCACAAGAAAAGAATTTAATGAAGAAAAATGAGAAGATGAGAGTATTGGAGGAATATACTTGATGAGTTAACCTTTTTGATGTGAAAAGAGATGAATACCATTTGTTTTTACCAATTCAAAATATCAAGCTAACCCCTCTTTCAATTTGATGGCTAACATAGAATCTTGATACTCAATCTCCAACTTTGATACTCTTTTTATGTGCCAAATTTTTTTACTGTTTCTATTTTTGCACTTCAATTCCACTTCATTTAGATACTTAAAACAATCTTGAATTACCTTATGGAGTTCCCTCCCCCACACTTAAAATCTTGTCCGTCTCGGACAATGAAACACAACATACTATTCCCTACTTGATACTAATCTTGCCACTGTTTCTTCATACTGCAGGTTGCTATTACCTTTTCTGTATGTTTTTATTCTGCTCTTCTTTCTTCTCTTTTCCTTTTCCTATTCTTTCGGAACTTAAGCAGTCAAGAGATATGATTCCAAACCTTAACTCCAGCAAGAGCTCAGATCATTACAGCAAGAAGTAGAATTTTAGAACTTACATATGCAGTATATTCAGAAATCAACACTGTTAATAACAGCAGATTAAATTCCAATTGTATTTGGTCAACAGAAGCTTAAAGAAACAGCATTAAACAGGATTCAGAAAGATTGAAACAACAATCAAATTTCAAACTAACTACAGATTGAAACAATGAATCAACTTATCAGAGCATAATATTCAATATAATCTCAACAGAATTCTGCCTCCATAGTTGAAGTATAGGAACATCCTCTTAACGTGTTGCTATCAAAGATTGCAATAACACTTAGTTTCAGCTCTTACATTCTAATTCCAACAAACAGAGTCTATTTCCCACCAATAGAAAAATTGGGTTCAGGGATTTAGAATTCAAATTTAGACTCAAGGAGAAATTCAGGAAAATCCAAGAACTGATGTTAATTTCTGGAATTCTAGACTTCATAATTCAATTTCAGAAATTGTACGAATTGGCATGCATCATGCTTAATTTGATGTTGTAAAATTCCTGATCAGAAAATGAGTACCAACTTGCACAAACTGGCAGTGACAAATAATTCCAAGCTCCTTGCTGCTGTAAAAGTCCACTGCTGTACAGGTGTAGAACCAAACAAGTTTATCTTGCTGGTCATTCACAAAACACTATAAAGATTTGGCACAATTCTCATTCAATCTGCTTACTGATTTTTCTGCACTTCCTGCCCAAAATGTCATATCTGTGCTGATTTTGTTTCACTGACCAGGCTTTGATCTCTAATCCCTCTAGATTGTTTCATTTAACTTTCACTAAATAATAGCTTGATTCCATTTTGTTTCACTTACAGCAGCAACAGAATTCAGTAATTAGCAGAACAGATTCTGAACTCGGAGGGTAAACAACCATCTTCAGAAAGATTCTGATCTGGCCAGCTAACCAACTCAGTAACTTCACAACTTAAAATCCTTCACTGTTTCCTTCATCCTTTTCCTACATCTAGAATCTGCCTTCAATTGTTGTCAAATATCATGGCTATTTCTTCTTCCCAGCAATAAGAAATAAACTCTGTAGAGGTTACTGATTCAAGTGCTTCTGGTTGCAGTTTCAGAATTAGGATTTAAGGGCAACTTAAGCTCAACTCGTGAAGAATTAAATTTGGAAGAAAGTATAATTTGACACTGACTTAACTGATATTCCAATTCAAAGTGCTGATGATAAACTTAAATCCAAAGACACTGCAGATTTGGCACTACAATTTCACTGGCTGAATTCTCATTATATGGATGAAAGACAAACTAACTTGCAGTAATTCTTTCTTAAATTCCAGCTACCAAAAATTCCAGCATCTAGCTTCCAAATTTGAGCAGTTTACAAATTTTGCACAAGTTCTAGTTCTTAATCTCCTAACAATTCTTAACTCAAAGACTTAAATCCAGCTGGATCTTACAGCATTGATCTTTACTGGATACTTTAGTTCAGGAATTTCAGTATCAAAATTTAAGCAATTTGAATTCCAGAAATCAAAACCTTTACTTCTCTTACTTTTTTTTTTCAATTAACATTCAAATCTAGAGATGTATAACTCTATTGCATTGGTAGAAAGCCAATTTAATCTTCATTGAGAACCTACAACAATCTTGATCACGGAAATCAGCAACAATTAGCAGTACAACTAGAAAAGTACAATTTCTGCATCCTTCTATGTTTCCCCATGCTCTGAACTACAAATGTCTTCTTCAATCTCTTATCAATTACAGAATACAAAGACTTAAGTCCAGCAGAATCTCAAAGGATTGAAGCTCCACAGATTCCAGCATTTCAGAAGTCAGATTTAAAGTTTCAGGTTAAAGAATTTCTGCATTTACAGGTTCAATTTTCTGTTTCAGAATTCAAATCATGCATTTAACATCTCTTGACAAGCATGAAACTTGTTTCTGATCAGAAATTGAGTTGAATCATCAGCAACTCTTCTGCTCAGATAGTTCTTGAATTTCCTAGCATTTCTGCATATTCCAGTGCTGAACAGATTCAATCAAGCTCACTTCCAAGTCACTGATGCAAACTCATTCTTCACTCTCTTTACTTCAATCTAAGTTCTTGATACACACAGTAAGTTCAAAATCAATAATGTTTTTGACAACCCAAAATTTAGCAAGATTTGAATCTACTCTGCAGTATCTATATTTCCAGAATCCTCCAGCATTCAGACACATTCAGGAGCATTCAACACAGCAATAATGTCATCCATTTGTTTGCTCCACTTCACAAAACTTCATCTAAGCTTCTCCTTTACTTAATGTCATTTCTGAATATTTGATACTCCATTCATTCTAAATTATCTGTATTGCACAGCTTCCATCTTTTTCAGAATTGCACAATTCTGAATTTTTTTTCTCTCAAAATTCTGAAATTATTGCTTTCACACTTCAAGCTTCAACAATTTATTTACATATAACTTCTCAATCATTTAATCAAAGGCTAGCTTGACTTCCATCTTGTTCCAGCTTAGTACATCAATTAAGAAGTTTACTACAATTTCCCAGCCTTGCTTGAACCTTAATTCCAGCAATTTGATACTCTCAGAATACTGTCCAGTAGATTTATAAAGAATGGAAAGGAAATAAACCTTATTTGAAACTCAGATTCAGAAGTTATCCTTGTGCATAAATTCCATAGAAATTAACTCACAATAGTCCAAGTTGATACTTCAATTTTAGGAATAAACTTTACTGTAAAAGATTACAGTTTTTGCAGGTTTTCTGATTCAGAATTCAGTTCCAATTTGAATTGGTGTAGCCATCTACAGCTCGCTAGACAATTATCTAAATTCAGTAACTTCTATAGCATCCAGCTTAAGTTGTGAATGTTTCAAATTAGCAAAAATTCTCATTTGGCACCCAACAATAGGAAGCTGAATAATGCTAGTTGACACTGTTATGATGGAAATGTAAATTCAAATTAATTGCTGGTCATAGACAACCTTCAGAATGGGCATAAAATCATCCAAAATCATCAAAATCTCCAAACACTTGCAAACTCCCTCCCACACACTTAAACCTCAATCCATCTTGCAAATATAACTCATCAAGGATTCAACCAACTCTCAAATGAAAGAGTGACAAGCAAAAGTAAGCAAAGGTTAAAGTGCAAGAGAAAAAATGTTTTAAGAAAATTATGAAGAAAGGAGTTGGAATTTATGAGGGATCAAGAATGAAAATAATCCTTCATTTCCATGCACACATGCTATTGTGACTTTAAAAAGAAGCAAAGCAAGTTCTAGAGTTCAATTGCTATGAGTACATGCCACACAAAGATAAAATAGTGTTTAGGCTTAAAGTGGTCCTCTCTAGGTATTTTTATACAATCGAGCTTAGTTAATCAAAACAGAATCCATTACCACACCAACCAATAGCATGCAAGTAAAGCATTCAATCATGTCAAATGACCTAAAGCTTGATGGTCAAATTTAAGAAGCTTTTATCATCTTAAAAGTATTACTAGAACAATTTTATGGAAAGTTTTATTCAAAATGAAATGCTATGTAGACTAAACAACATGCAAAGTATAGAAACAAAACGGAAATGTAAAGTATGAAACTAAAGAAAAGTATAGAGCAAAAATAAAAGCAAGGAACGAACTCCCCTTAATTCCAGGCAGTTGGAGTCGATTAAGGTGCAAAATTCAAGTTGGAAGTGGAATAATTGTAGTTGCAGTCAAGTCCACTTCATCCAACATTTTTCCTTTGAAAATTCTTCCCGGAGGTCGAAGATGGTTTAGATGGAGCAACCATTTTGGAAGCCTACGACGACCTACAAAGCCAAAGGAAGACAACACCTCTTGCAAGTATGGGAAAATATTAGTTTTTACATTACATGGTTCAAAAAATATATCACATCCGACAAAATCAATTAATTGTACCTCTATAAAATCTTCTGATAAATCAAAAGGAATACTAACCTTGTCATGTTGAAAGGTACTTGGAGGTTCTAAAATGGTGACTGTGACCTCCTCATCATCAGATAATGGTTCAGGCTTTGACTCAGGTGGTGTATCTAAGGGAAGTGATTCTTGGGGCTCTGCTTCCACAGCATAAGTCCCTACACTCTCATCATCAACATCTGGTTCAGGTGATTCTTGGGTATTGCTTCCACTATGCAATCCCCTACACTTTCCTCATCATCCACATCAGTACATGCATCATCAACAACATCTACAAAAACATTATCAGTAGAGCTAGAAATCCTTACAACTACAGAATCATAACAAGAAATATTAGAGGAGTCCTGTGAAGTAATAAAATCAAGATCAGGTCTGACAAAGACACTACAATCCCTCTGCTCAAGCACCTCAATATTTGTAGGGAAGGTCTCATCAACTCTTAAGGTAACCGGTTGTCCATTTCTAAATTGCTGAGGGTTGGCTGCCATGGTTTCCAAAATTTTCATAGCTTCATCAGGAGTTTTGTCAATCAAGGGCCCTCCACTAGCTTTATCCACCATGTACAAATCAATCGGCGACAATCCATCATAAAAATGTAAGATAAGCATTTGATCACTGATTTGATGTTGAGGACAACAGGAGCAAAGTTCCTTGAATCTCTTCCAATATTCATGCAATGTCTCCTCCTCGAATTGTTGAATACCACGAATCTTTTTCCGCATAGCTATATAATCATTCTGAACTTCCTATGGGCTTTGATATGATGGATATGAGTCAGTAAACTGACTATGTGCAACCTCAGACCTAAAATTTGATTGATCCACAGGTGGGTAGTACTGATGTTCAGGCTGATAGAACCAAGTCTGAGGCTGATAGTACTGATAATATGGATCCATGGTCAAAGAAGTTTCCTGCTCTTACACTGAAACACTAGCAAATAAAATCAAAAGACACAGGAGCATATAATATCAAACACATGGATATATGAACATGAAAGCAATTGAAACAATTTTTTTTTTTAAATTTTTATGTAAAAAGAAAAAGAAACAATCCTAAGGTATCAAACACCGCTACATTCCCCGGCAACGGCGCCAATTTTGATAAACCCTAATTTTGTCGCAAAATGGGTAACAAAGAATTAAGTACCGAATTCACTCTACACTAATGTAGCATAGAGATGATTCAGGTCGTCTCCCAACGAATGTAGCCAATGCTTGATATTTTAGGATTGATTTGTTATTTCTTTTGGGTTTCTGGAAAGAAATTGGGGTTTTTGGATTTCGTTGAATTCTTAAAGTAAGGAATGAAATAGCAAAACAAGTATGAAACTAAATCTAATGCAATGGAAGAAATCCTATCTATTTATTAATCATGAACCCACAACATATTGTCACTTTATGCTATGGATTGCATCATTAACAGATCCAACAGATTAGAAACTAAATGACAAAACAAGAACAAGACAAGAACAAAGCAAACAATTTAGATTCTTGCATTTATGAACTAAACAATGAACTCAAGAACAAATCAGATCTCCACTCAAGAGTTAACAAACATTCAGATGCATCAAAGACAATAAGAAACAGATTTAAACTTCGTGTAACCTTACCAATTCAGATCTATAAAACTAAACAACCAAGAAACAATAAACGAAGCTAGAAATTGGAAAACAAAAATGCAAAAATCAAATAGGGAAAGTGATGAACTGATGTGAGCTAGGGCATTCCTACGCACTCATTGGATTGGACGAAAATGTCCGAATCTTGTAATCGATGATAAACTGATCAAAAGAACTTTGATCTGGCAGATTCAAATGAATTATGCAGAAGTTAGAAACGAGCATAAGAGAACACTCCCATCATTTGGATGTGGTCGGAACTTCACAGGAAGAAGATCGCTGGCTGGAAGATGGAAGAGAAATCAGTTGAAACCACCGGATCGCTCCACTTCTCCGTTCTTCTTCTTCCTCTCAGAATCGCGGCGGAAAATGCAGTCAAATCTGGATCAGGTTGTTGAAATGGCATCACCGGCCGATGATGGGTAGATGATAACCAGAGGAAGGGAAACCCTTGACCTCACAAGCTCGCCGGTGGTGGAAAGGATCGAAATCGCCGGAGCGAGCTCGCCCCTGTTTCTTGACGCAGACTGTAGCAATTGATGAATGAACACTGTAGCTTCTCATGTGATTTAAATCAAATCTCAGATCTGTGATGAACGGCTGTGGTTTCCTCAGATCGATCCAACGGTGGCAATTGCCCCAAATCTGTTCCAAATCTTCAGATCTTGATCAATGGTTGTGATCTACTACCCTTTGGCTTGGATGGACCAGATCCTTGATGGATGACTTAGATCCGCTCCGATCTTGGATGGATGGTCCATATTGCTTCAGAACTTGATCTCTTCAATTAGCCCTAGATTTGAATCCAAACTTGGTCTGATCTGATCAAGTCCATGACCCTTTTGATCCTACAAAACATATAACCAAATATTAGCATCAAATACCGCAAATATAATATAATTTGCAATTAAGTCCACAGATGAATATAACTCATGTAATGTGATGTAAACATGGAATTAACACATAAGAAGATCAATTGACATGCTTATATGAATCAAAATATCATGACCAAATAATGATTATCAATGAGATCCATGGGGGATAAATACATGAGTTTAGGGTCGGTTTGGATGACAAGTTTTCAACAATTGGGATAATGTTGGAGACCTTTTTGAATGTTAGGCAAAGGGGGAGAAGTGAGATTTAGTTAGGAAAACCTTTAGTGTCTTTGTGTAGAAGGAGCCTTGTGATAGGTTCTTAAATTTACGTAGGGAGAGCCTTGTAATAGGTTCTTAAAAATCTCTGTGGGAAAATCCTAGCTCATTGGGGAGCTTAGGTGCAGGGGGAGTCTTGTGATAGGTTCTAATACATGTTTGTATTTTGTTTTGACAGTGTAAGTCCAAGTGTGTAGCCTTGTCAACGTAAGTCCATTTAGCGGTATAACTCTAAGTGTGTAGCCTTAGCAACGTAAGTCCATTCGGCGGTGTAAGTTCAAGTGTGTAGCCTTAGCAACGTAAGTCCATTCGGCGGCATAAGTCTAAGTGTGTAGTCTTAGCAACGTAAGTCTATTTGGCAGTGTAAGTCCAAGTGTGTAGCCTTGGCAATATAAGTATATTGTTTATTTTTAACATATTTATTTGCTATATGTTTTCCCTAACTTAAACGTATTGCCAAACATCAAAAAAAGGGAGATTGTTGGAGCAATCTCAATGGTTCGTGCGACCATGTGTTTTGGTGTTTAGGTAAAGGGTTTAAGTTAGGATTACCATCGTTATTTGATATGTGTATGTGAGTATGCAGGTTTGCAGGATACACATGCGACTTAGCTTGATAGCTTCGGGTCCAGTGAAGGATGGAGCATCCGAGGAATCGTGGACAAGGTGGCAAGGACAAGAGCCGAAGGAAGCGCACTTCGAAGGCATACACGAAGGATGACATTGGGGTGAGCCGCGGGCTTGGATGCATCCGAGGGACGAGAGCCAAAGGAAGTAAGCTTGAAGACAAGAGGTAAAAGTTGCAAAGAAGAAGAGTCAAGTGAGTCGTGAGGGTTCGAGTGCGAGAGAAATGTACTCGGGAAAGGGAACCCTAGGTTTAGGGTTGTACCACTCGACTGGTACTGGGATCAGTTGATTGGGAGAGAGCATAGAGAGCTTCTGTGCCCGAAATGGCTGGGATTAGTTGACTGGTACATGGCACCAGTCGACTGATAGAGAGCCATTGAGAGAGTCGTTGGGCTTGCACCAGTCGACTAGTGTAAAGACCAGTCGACTGGTAATGGTAAAATAGCAGGGTTGTTTTTTTCCAAGATCTATAAGAAGGAGCTTGAGATGGTTGGCTAAGGTGATGAAATTAGACTTGGTTAAAGCCTAATTAGTAGTCACAAGAGTTCTCAAGTGCTTGTGTAATCCAAGATGTCTTGGTGAGTTTTGTGGTGAGATGGTTGGCTAAGGTGATGAAATTAGACTTGGTTAAAGCCTAATTAGTAGTCACAAGAGTTCTCAAGTGCTTGTGTAATCCAAGATGTCTTGGTGAGTTTTGTGGTGAGGTTTCTCCACCCACAAGGAGCGACTTGAGATAGCCGGAGTTTGCCGGAGGTAATCCACTAAAGGATCGAGATCATCCACCTCAAGGATAGTTGTGGAGTAGGAGCTCTAATCTCCAAACCATGTTACATCGACATGCATTAGTTTGCTTGTTCTTTCTCTTTGTTTTTATCTTTCGTATTCATATTAGTATTTGTATTTTCGCTTACGCACTAACGAATACGTAGGAAGCTATCCATTGGGGGCACCGCCTATTCAACCCCCCCTTCTAGTCGGTCGTCAATCCTCCAACAAAGTTGTCCTCTAGGTCTGCTTTGTGTGTCTTCCTTGATTATGATGTTGATCAAAAGAGATATCGTTGTTTTGATCCATTTAGTAAAAAATTATATATCTCTCATAATATTGTGTTTCTTGAGCATATTCCTGTTGGACCCCGTGGTTATTTTGATGTAATCAACCAAGTTAGGTTAGGTCGTGCTTGTTATTTGATCTCTATGTCTAAGTGTTAGGAGCTTAGGAGCGCAGGAAGTCGAGTGGAAGACGCAGCTAGTGAGAAGGACGGCACGAGAAGGGAGCTGACGGGCTCGATGCATCCAAAGGACGAGAGAGCTGCGGAAGAGTACACCGGTGGATAAGAAGAACATGCGCGGTGTTTAAGGGACGGGAAGCCGGGTTGGAAGCTTGCTCGAGGAGAAGACCGGAAATTGGGTTCAGGTGAGCCTTATTTCGGTTGGCCGCAATCACCTAAGCAATCGGAGCTTCGGAAGGAGTAAACAAGTCAAAAGGAACTGGAAAAGCTAGCTAGAGGCGCCTTCAACTAGGTGCTGAAGGCGCCTGCGCTACCTGCAGGCTTGGAGGCGCCTCCATTACCTTGAAGGCACTTCAGACCTGTCCGAGGCAGCTTCAAGGGCATTGGAGGTGCCTCAGATCCAGTCTAGTGATCGTTTGCGAAGCAGATAAATCTTTATCTAGTCAAACTCATTAGAGGCGCCCTCAACCCTCTTGGAGGCACCTTCGACACTCGAGATAGACTTTCCAAGAGCTATATAAAGGCCCCTGGAGTTAGGAATTATTTATTCAACTCTGTAACAACTTCCTAGCAACATATGAGCGTTCTTCGTGTGTAAAAAGGTTTCTCCGCCTACAGTAAAGGTGACATTCTAGTAGAGTTATTCGACTGCCTTGGATTAACAACCCTTTGGGTTGTAACCAAGTTAAATTCTCTGTCTCTCTTTTATTTCTATTTAGTTTTGATTTTATTGTTGCTATTTTTTGAGTTGAAAGTTTGAGGAGGGTATTCTTTATTTTCAGGCAATTCACCCCTCCCCTTTTGCCGGCCCCACTGCACAAACAAGTGGTATCAGAGCTAGACCGTCTCAGAAGGACTGGCCGCTGACTGAAGTATAAGGATCACGATGATGGCCGAAACAAGTATTCAGCCCCCGAAATTAGACGGAGACTTTGCAACATGGAGAAGAAGAATGGAGGTATTTTTTAAAACAGATTTTGACATTCTTCTAACTATAAAATTTGATTTTACGGCTCCAAAAGATAAAGAAGAGTATCATGTTGGTTCGGGAAGCATCCGACGATCGACCGTTGTTTTGATAATGGCAAAGGAATCCAAAGTTAAGTTGTCTTGTGATCTAATGCACTTGATTGAGTGTTTCAGGAAAGTCCTAGCTGCGGTTAGACAGGTTGAAAACCCTAGGAGGTGGTAACCCTAGGTCATAGGGGGTTGTAACCCTATGCGAAAAGTCTTGGCGGGTCTAGAGCTTCAGGCAAAAGTCCTAGGGGGGTAACCCTAGGTGGAAAGTCCTGGTGTCGCGAACCAGGTGAAAGACTGGACCAGCCGGGAAGCGGAAGTCCAGCAGAAAGTCTGGAAGCTCCGAACGCTGAGCAAAAGCCCAGTCGATCTGGAGGATTGTACTGGCAACAGGTAAATATCCTGAGTGGAGTAGGTGAGGACGCGTTCCCCGCAGAGGGAACAGTAAGCGTCGGGTCTGTTGGAGGATCGGTGGCCGGCTTGAAGGGGGGTTGGATAGACGGCACCCCCAAATCGCTCGCTTCTACGTATTTGTTAGTGCGCAATGGAAATACAAACTAATACAAACAAATAGAAAGCTAAACACTAAATACAAGAATGGAAATGCAAACCGCTAACACGTTCGTTTACGTGGTTCGGAGATAACTTGCTCCTACTCCACGGCGTGTCCGTAAGGTGGACGATCCCTCAATCCGTCGGTGGATTAGTCCCCGGCAAACTCCGGCTAGCTCAACCTCCTTGTGGGTGGAGAAACCTCACCACAACACTCACCAACAACACTTGGACACAAGGGAACCTTGAGCACTTTGGTGACTACTAATTAGGCTTTAACCAAGTCTAATTTCGTCGCCTTGGCCGGCCATACCAAGCTCCTTCTTATAGAGCTTGGAACAAATCAGAACCTGATTTGCCCGTTACCAGTCGACTGGTCCTTGCACCAGTCGACTGATGCCAGCCCAACGGCTCTCTCAACGGCTATCTGCTACAGTGCATCAGTCGACTGGTCCATACACCAGTCGACTGCTACAGTACGCTACAGTAAAACCCTAAAACTAGGATTTTACTCCGAGTACAATCTCTCATGCACTCGTACCCTCACGACTCATTTGACTCTTCTTTACAGCCTTGACCTCTTGCCTTCAAGACTACTTCCTTTGGCTCTCGTCCCTCGGATGCATCCAAGCCCGCGGCTCGTCCCAATGCCATCCTTCGCGTATGCCTCGAAGTCGCTTCCCTCGGCCCTTGTCCTTGCTGCCTTGTCCACGGTCCCTCGGATGCTCCATCCTTCACTGGACCCGAAGCCATCAACCTGAGTCACATGTGTCACCTGCAGTCCTGCACAACTCAAGTACACATATCAAATAACAAGGGTAAACCTAACTTAAACCCTTTGCCCAAACACCAAAACACATGGTCCCGCGGACCATTGCGATTGCTCCAACAATCTCCCCCTTTTTGGTGTTTGGCAATACGTTTAAGTTAGGGAAAACATATAGCAAATAAACATGCTAAAACAAATGGACTTACGATGCCAAGGCTACACACTTGGACTTACTCCGCCGAATGGACTTACGTTGCCAAGGCTACACACTTGGACTTACACCGCCAAATGGACTTACATTGCCAAGGCTACACACTTGGCAACCGCCGAATGGACTTACGTTGCCAAGGCTACACACTTGGCAACCGCCGAATGGACTTACGTTGCCAAGGCTACACACTTGGCAACCGCCGAATCAAAATGCAAACATGCATTGGAACCTATCACAAGGCTCCCCCTACACCTACGCTCCCCATTGAGCTAGGATTTTATCACAAGGCTTTTTAAGAACCTATCACAAGGCTCCCCTACGCAAAGGAACTAAAGGTTTTCCCAACTAAACCTTAATTCTCCCCCTTTGCCTAACATCCAAAAAGTTCTCCAACAATATCCCAATTGCTGAAAATTTATCATCCAAACTGACCCTAAACTCATGTATTAATCCCCCTTGGATCTCATACATCTAAGCAAGTTGACATGGTCAAGATCAGCGCTGAAAAACACTTTCAGGCTGGTATCAGTCGACTGCCCTAAGTGCCAGTCGACTGCCCCCTTCGACAGAACCTTACAGAAACATTCTGTTGTCAAAATTTACTGTTACCAGTCGACTGGTATCATCACCAGTCGACTGGTATCGACAAAATGAGCTTACAGAGACATTCTGTGCTCAAAAACACTGTTACCAGTCGACTGGTATCTGCACCAGTCGACTGGTACCCTTTTTCTGAAAAAATCAGCCTTTTCAGGCCAACTTCAGAAATGCACCAGTAATTCCCTAGACCTCCAAAAATTCCCAAATTTTGTGGAGAGGTCTATTGTACCCTTGTCTACTTGGGAAAAATAAATTACAAAATGTATCTATCACCAATCCCAAGATTGACATAAAATCCAAAACTAGCTAAATGGTTCAATTGAACCTTGACCTAAAGTCCTAGTTTTGGCTTCCTCTTGATGTATTTGCCCATACCAACCCACAATGCATCCCTAGCATTGGTTTATATGACATCTATACATCCAAAATCAATTATCATGCTATATGACCCAAAATGTCATATTTCTTGCATGAAACACAATCCATGTGTGCCAAATCCCTAGGTTTGAGACTCAAATCCGTCTCTAAACCATTTGGCACACTCCATGGCTCCTCTAGTCCCCCAAGTAGAACCCACCTGAGATCCATTGGCCATGGGTCCCAAATTGACTCTTGGAGCTCCCCCTAGAGCTCTTAACCTTAGCCACCTCCCTAGGTGACTCATCTATTGTGGCCAAACCACAATGATGTCCCTTAGAAGATCTCCTTATCTTCTTGACCTTGGACATATCATCCTTGCCATAATCATATGCAACCCTAGCATATTTCTTCTCATTGGCTTTAGATGACTCTCCCTTGCCCTTATCATGTGCCACCCTAGCACATGGTCTCCTTTTGACCTTGGAGGGACTAGATTGGTATCCCAAACCCGATCTATCATTGTTGGGTCTTTGACTACCCAACACCATATTCAATCCTTTAGATCCAATAGTGAATCTCTTAAGGAATTTCTCTAAACCATCAAGCTTTGCCTTCAAAGCTTGATTCTCCCTTTCTAGGTTCCTAAACCTAGAGTCAACATGTCCACCTTGGACATTCCTAGACCTACCCTTCCTAGGCATGTGTCTCCCCTTCTTGGGATTAATGCCTTGGTTCTCCATTACCTTCTTCTCCTTAGGTAATGAGAATTTAACGTGTCTAGGTCTATCATGTATAGGTCTCCTAGGGTTATGATCTACATTTACCCTATTTCTATCATGATATTTAAAACCAAAATTTTGCATGGGCATATAATGATTAACATTATTTTTCCTAGCATGCATGGAGGAGTTTAAATTTGACTTCAAATTTAAATTTGGGTTTACCTTACCCTTTACCTTTGGAGCTCCCCCTTGACATGAGCCTCCATTCTTCCTCCACTTCTTCTCCCACATCTTCAAATGCGCCAATTTCTTGAGCTCTCCCTTCCTTGGGCATTTGGTGTGGTAGTGCCCTATTTCACCACAAGTGAAGCATCTAATGTGCTTCTTCTCCTTCTTCTTCTTGGCACCATCATTTCTACAACCCACATTAGTATTCAAATCAACTTGAATGGGTTTAGAATTTACCTCTTTCTTACCCATAGGACATCTACTCTTGTAGTGCCCTTTTTCATTGCAACCGAAGCAAATGATATGGTCCTTTGACTTGACTTCGGTGGAGGTGCTTGCTATGTTGGCCACTTCCAAAACCTCTTCTTCTTTTGATGTTGAATTGGTCTCCACATCCAAATGGTCATTCTTCTCCTCTTGGACCACTTCATCACTTTCTTCGGATTTTCTTTCTTCTTGTGTAGGCATGAATTCCTCCCATGGAAATTTCTTCACTTTGCTCCACAACTCATGGGCATTCTCATATTTACCTACACCACTTATCACATTAGGAGGCAATAAATCAATTAAAATTGATATTACCTTTGAATTTGCCTTTGATCGTGTGGTTTGCTCCTCCGTCCAACGTCGTGATCGGAGCTTCTTTCCTTTCTTGTCCTTCGGGACTTCAAACGGTTTCTTGATCACCATCATGATATCCCAATCCGTGTTGAAGAAAACCTCCATCCTCGTCATCCAATACGTGATGTCCCCAAGGCTTCCTCCTTCAAATTTTGGAGGGACAATAAACCCGGCCATCTTGTGCTTCCTTGGCGGTTAGTCCAACGGAGAGTGTCCTCGCTCTGATACCACTTGTTGGAGGATCGGTGGCCGGCTTGAAGGGGGGTTGGATAGACGGCACCCCCAAATCGCTCGCTTCTACGTATTTGTTAGTGCGTAACGGAAATACAAACTAATACAAACAAATAGAAAGCTAAACACTAAATACAAGAATGGAAATGCAAACCGCTAACACGTTCGTTTACGTGGTTCGGAGATAACTTGCTCCTACTCCACGGCGTGTCCGTAAGGTGGACGATCCCTCAATCCGTTGGTGGATTAGTCCCCGGCAAACTCCGGCTAGCTCAACCTCCTTGTGGGTGGAGAAACCTCACCACAACACTCACCAACAACACTTGGACACAAGGGAACCTTGAGCACTTTGGTGACTACTAATTAGGCTTTAACCAAGTCTAATTTCGTTACCTTGGCCGGCCATACCAAGCTCCTTCTTATAGAGGTTGGAACAAATCAGCAACCTGATTTGCCCGTTACCAGTCGACTGGTCCATGCACCAGTCGACTGGTGCCAGCCCAACGGCTCTCTCAACGGCTATCTATCAGTCCATACACCAGTCGACTGCTACAGTACGCTACAGTAACTGCTACAGTGCGCTACAGTAACTGCTACAGTGCCGCTACAGTAAAACCCTAAAACTAGGATTTTACTCCGAGTACAATCTCTCATGCACTCGTACCCTCACGACTCATTTGACTCTTCTTTACAGCCTTGACCTCTTGCCTTCAAGCCTACTTCCTTTGGCTCTCGTCCCTCGGATGCATCCAAGCCCGCGGCTCGTCCCAATGCCATCCTTCGCGTATGCCTCGAAGTCGCTTCCCTCGGCCCTTGTCCTTGCTGCCTTGTCCACGGTCCCTCGGATGCTCCATCCTTCACCGGACCCGAAGCCATCAACCTGAGTCACATGTGTCACCTGCAGTCCTGCACAACTCAAGTACACATAACAAATAACAAGGGTAAACCTAACTTAAACCCTTTGCCCAAACACCAAAACACATGGTCCCGCGGACCATTGCGATTGCTCCAACAGGGTCGACCTAGGGTTTCCGGTTGGAAATCCGAAGTCAGACCCGGACAGTCCGACGACTGTCAAAGTTTATCTATCATATCATTTCTGTGCTAAACTTTGTTTTGCAGGGTTTGTGTTTGGGACTAACACAATTTGCAGGAACAAAGGAACATCTTTAACCTCGGATGAACAGTGTCCGAGGCGCCTCCATGGGGCTTAGAGGCGCCTCGGGTGCTAGCCGAAGCCAGCTGTCCAGAGACGCTGGAGGCGCCTCAGAGTCCACTGGAGGCTCCTTGGACCCGGCGTTGGAGGCGCCTTGGAGTAGCTTGGAGGCGCCTTCAGTGGGATAAGGTGCGACCAGATCAGAGTTGATCCATGTGTGTGATTCGACGGCCTAGAGGCGCCTCGGACAGGCTTGGAGGCGCCTCCAGCACTGTTTAAAAGGGGACCTCGACCAGTAGCTTGATTATTCTTCTTCTAAGCAAACTTTCTGCTACAAGCTGCCTACGAGACGATCCCGAAGTACTGCAACGACAACCCGACGACCCGGAGCTTCAGTTTAACTCTAGTTGTTGTCGGTATAACGTTTATTTTAGTTCATAATTGTACCTAGATTGTAATACTTTTTCGTGATTATAGTTGTTTCCCAACGTAAACGCTTAACGAGCGTGGGCCTTCGAGTAGGAGTCGAGATAGGCTCCGAACGAAGTAACTTCTCGTGTCTTCTGTGTGTTTGTGCATCTTACTATGTCTGCTGCTTTAAAACTCGATAGTTTTACGAATTCGAAAAGAGTGAAAGCCACGAGCGTTATTCACCCCTCCCCCCCCCTCTAGCGCTTTTGATCCAACATATCAGTGGATGAAAAAGGAGCAAGCCGATTTCGTGGCCAACGGAAAGACGGAATTTCACCTGCTCAATGTCCTACCGCCCCAAGAGGCCGCGGTAAATTGGATCGGAAGCTACGACTCCGCCAGAAACCTCTAGGAAAAATTCCTGGAGCTCCACGAAGGCATCTCAGAAGCGAAGTTAGCAAAGCGGGACATCCTCCGAACTCAGCTGACGAACATTTGGATGAACAACGACGAGAAAATAGCGCAACTCCAAGCGAGAATCAAAGAGCTGATAACTCAGCTAAACAACCTCGGAAATCGGTAACAAACCGAGACTCGATCCGGTACGTGTAATACCCTAGTTCTGAGATTCTGATTAAGTATGGCTTAAAAGGTTATATGGTACTATTCATATCACCAAGGTGCACTTTCCTTTTCGGAAGCCCAAACTTAAGAACTCCAAAGTTAAGCGTGCTTAGCTTAGAGAAATCTGAGGATGGGTGACCTCTTGGGAAGTTTTCCAGGGTGCGTGCGAGTGAGGACAAAGCACGCTGAAAGGACCTCTGGTGGTCTGTGGAGCTAGTCGTCAACCTGATGGGTAATTCTGGTGGCGTTCCTGGTTCGGTCGTGGTGGAGCCCGCCCGAGCCGGGGAGTTACAGATGGTATCAGAGCTTAAGTTTTACGATCTTTGTTTTCGTATTTTGGATATTTGGGATAACCTGATACCAATTGAGATGGTATCAGAGCGACCTTGCGACCGTGAGTGCGCCTGTGGCAGGAGCACCCAGGGCACCACCTAGCGAGGGAGATTCTGGGATTTATCTGTGGTGTGATTCGTGGTTACACAACGAGGACGTTGTGTCTTTAAGTGGGGGTGATTGTAATACCCTGGTTCTGAGATTCTGATTAAGTATGACTTAAAAGGTTAGATGGTACTATCCATATCACCAAAGTGCACCTTCCTTTTCGGAAGCCCAAACTTAAGAACTCCAAAGTTAAGCGTGCTTGGCTTAGAGAAATCTGAGGATGGGTGACCTCTTGAGAAGTTTCCAGGTTGCGTGCGAGTGAGGGCAAAGCACGCTGAAAGGACCTCTGGTGGTCTGTGGAGCTAGTCGTCAACCTGATGGGTAATTCTGGTGACGTTCCTGGTTCGGTCGTGGTGGAGCCCGCCCGAGCCGGGGCGTTATAGTACGTGCTCAGTGCCTTCCCAAGGTCTCCAGAATGGGCGTCCTTAGTAGATGCATACTACATCTCTAAGGACCTTGAGGTAAGTACTTTAGAAAGTTTATTTTCTACATTTGAACTTCACGAATCTCGAATTACAGAGCCTAAACAAGTAGAGAAGTCAAATCTCAACATTGCTCTACAAGCTGAAAAGGACGATCCCGACTCTAAAGCGTCGATCGACGAGTCTGAAGCGGCTTTATTGGTAAGGAAGCTAAATAAATTTATTAAAACTAATAAATTTAGATCGCAGTCAAAAAGGCATCAACGCAGCAAAAGGACGGTTCGTTGCTACAACTACAACGAGGAAGGGCACATCAAGGATGACTGCCCAAGACTGAAGAAAAGGGACAAGGAGAAGTTTCAAAAACCTGACGTCTTCGAAACGCAAGAGTCTGAAGGCTACATGGGATGAATCATCATCCTCGGAATCAGAAATCGAAGCCTTCTCAAGATTAGCATTGATGGCCAACCATCTTTTCGAAGAAACCAGCTCGGAGATGAGCATAGATGAAGGGGGAGGATCATCAGAAGAAAAAAGCTACGATGAAGGAGGAGCATCAGATATAGAGGTAAGTGAGGTACGTAATCTGACTCCCAAGCTGTCCTTTCAATTCATAAAAGTTCTCACTAAAGACTTAGTTAAATTAGAAAAGGAGAATAATGAATTGAAATTAAACCTAGCAAAAGCATTCCTACTAGAAATGTACAATAATTTAAAATTAGAGAATGAGAAATTAAAAAATTGAAAGATAATAATGCATGCTTAAATAAATTTTCAAAATCAAGACTCAAGTTATATGGAAAATTAAACTGGTACATTAGAAAACATCAGGGACAACTTAGGAAAGTTCCCGAAAGTTATATACCCCCTAAGTTCTTGATTAATCCAGTAGGAAAGAACCTTTACTGAGTTCCAAAATCTCTTCTAAACTAATGTTTTTTATTGGTTAAAATCTTTCAGCGAGAAAATTAAATGTTAAAATTTCTTTATGAGACTTTGTCTAAGGAAGTGGTTGTTGCTCCAATAACCAAGAAGGTCTAGTGTCTCGCCACGACCTGGAAGCCAAAATATTGAAATAAAATGTTTAATTAACTTTCTGATAAATCATTAAAATTAGAATTAAATAATATTTTAAAAAGTTTTTCAAACATTTTTTTTAAAAAAAAATATACTTAGAAAAATGTTTCGGGCATAAAATTTTTACTTAAAAAAAAAAATTCTAAGCTAATATTTCCTAAGGTAACATTTCTTCTAAAATTAGAAATCTTTCCTTAAATTTCTTTTTGAAAATTAGCTTACCTAAAGTTTAACTTAAAAAATTTTCAAAAAATATTCTCAAAATTATTTATGTTTGCCTAAGTTATTTTTTTTTTGGTAATTTATTTTGAAACTGATTTATTTTAAATTTTATTTAACATTGTTTTTAACTTAGAAATTATTTTGAAAATGATTTCTTTTAAAACTTGAACTTCTCTTTAGAAAACCTTTACTTGATAATTATGACCCCCATTTTTTGCTGTGATCAAAGGGGGAAAAATAGGGACAAGTTTAGGGAGAGTTAAAAATTAAAAATTTCTTTTTCTTAATGTTGCAAATTCTATTATTGTAATCTTTTTGCTTAAACTGTTAGTTTGGTAATTTCTATAAATTACTGTTTGTTTATTTTTTTCCCTAACTTGAACTTGGGTTGATGCACATCAAAAAGGAGGAGATTGTTGGACCCCGTGGTTGTTTTGATGTGATCAACCAAGTTAGGTTAGGTTCTGCTTGTTATTTAATGTCTGTGTCTAAGTGTGCAGGAGCTTAGGAGCGCAGGAAATCGAGCGGAAGACGCAGCTAGTGAGAAGGACAGCACGGGAAGGGAGCCGACGAGCTCGGTGCGTCCGAAGGACAAGAGAGCTGCGGAAGAGTACACCGTTGGACGAGAAGAACGTGCGCGGCGTTCGAGGGACGAGAAGCCGGGTTAGAAGACTGCTCGAGGAGAAGGCCGAAAATTGGATTTGGATGAGCCCTATTTTGGTTGGCCGCAATCACCCAAGCAATCGGAGCTTCGGAAAGAGTAAACAAGTCAAAAGGAGCTGGAAACGTTAGCTCGAGGCGCCTTCAAATAGGTGTTAAAGGCGCCTGCACTGCCTGCAAGCTTGGAGGCGCCTCCATTACCTTGAAGGTGCCTCAGACCTGTCCGAGGCGCCTTCAAGGGTATTGGAGGCACCTCAGACCCAGTCTAGTGACCGTTTGTGAAGAAGATAAAGCTTTATCCGGTCAAACTCATTGGAGGCACCCTCAACCCTCTTGGAGGTGCCTTCAACACTCAAGATAGACTTTCCAGGAGCTATATAAAGGCCCCTGGAGCTATGAATTATTCATTTAACTCTGTAACAACTTCCTAGCAACATCTGAGCATTCTTAGTGTGCAAAAATGCTTCTCCGCCTACAGTAAAGGAGACATTCTAGTAGAGCTATTCGACTGCCTTGGATTAACAACCCCCTGGGTTGTAACCAAGTTAAGTTCTCTGTCTCTCTTTTATTTCTGTTTAGTTTTGATTTTATTGTTGCTATTTTTTGAGTTGAAAGTTTGAGGAGGGTATTCTTTATTTTCAAGTAATTCACCTCTCCCTTCTTGCCGGCCCCGCTGCACCAATAATTCCTTTCTTCTCCGTACCTCTTCTACCACATGGCATGACTGATACAGATTTTATTCGCATTGATCCCTTTAGTGTTAACACTGACAAAGCCTCCTCCATGGCTACTCTTCCTCATGACAGCTTCATCGAATCTAGTATTCTCGAGACATCTCCTCCTCCTCCCCTTCCTGTGACTGTTCCATCACGTCATGAGATTATAGACAATCCTACTCATCCTTGTAAGTCTACTAAACTACCTACGTTTGTTTATTTTTATTATTCTAGTTCATTTGCTTCTTTTGTTATCTCTATTCATCAACTTTTTGAGCCTTTGTCCTATAGAGAAGTTGTTCGTAATCCTCTTTAGCAAAATGCTATGGATGAAGAATTAACTGCTCTGCATCATACTCAATTACTCATACTTGGGCTTTGATACCTCTGCCACCATAAAAATGAGTCATTGGTTCTCATTGGATCTATAAGATCAAAACTAAATTTGATGATTTTGTTGAACGGTACAAAGCCCATCTTGTTGTTAAAAGTTAATCTTAAGAATATGACATGGATTTTAAGAAAACTTTTGCCTCTATGCCAAAATGACCACTGTTCGTGTGTTAATTGTTGTTGCCTCTATTCGTCGATGAAAAATATCTCAGATGGATGTCAAGAATACCTTTTTGAATAGTGATCTTTAAGAAGTGTATATGATGTCTCCTCCTAGAGTTGCTCACTGACCTGGTGAAGTTTGCAAGTTTCACAAAGCTCTCTATGGACTCAAACAAGCACCACGTGCTTGGTTTATAGAGTTCTCCACAGTGATTGCATCGCTTAGCTTTCATCCCAATAATTATGATTCAACTTTATTTGTCAAGTGTATGTGTGCTGGTCATATAATTTTGTCTTTATATGTGAATGACATAATAATTACTAGTGATGATTTTGATAGAATTAAGTCTTTGAAGTTTGAATTAGCTCTTATTTCGCTGTGAAAGACTTGGGTTCACTACATTATTTTCTGGGGATTGAGATCACCTCTTCGCCAAAAGGGTATCTCTTGTCTTAGTCAAAGTATATAGTTGATTTATTTGATTGTGTGTGTCTTACTAACAATAGGAGAGTTGATACTCCCTTAAGACTAATGTTTGGTATTCTCCATCAGATGATTCTCCTTTATCGGATTCTAACCTCTACCATACAATTGTGGGAAGCTTAGTTTATTGCACTATTACTTATCATGATATTACATATGTTGTACATGTGGTTAGTTAGTTTGTCATTGCAGCGACCACAGTTCATTGGGTTGTTGTTTTTCTCATTCTCCAGTATCTACGGGGGACTCAGTTGCAAAGGCTCTTATTCCCTTCTACTTCCTCATTAGAGTTGTGTGCATACTTTGATACTGATTAGGCAGGCGACCCTATAGATCATAAGTCGACTACCAGTTTTTGTATTTTTCTTGGAGATTCTCTTATCTCTTAAAAGAGTAAGAAGCAAAATATTATTTTCACATCTTCCACAGAAGTTGAGTATCTTGTCATAGCTACCACCACTTGTGAGATTGTTTAGCTACGTTAGTTGCTTGCAAATATAAAAAATTTTCTTCAAAAATCTATTGTTTTTCATTATGATAATCAGAGTGTCATTTAGATTGCATGCAATACTATTTTTTATGAGAGAACGAAGTATATTCAAATTGATTGTCATCTCACTTGTTATCATCTACAGCTTGGTACTATCACGCGGCCTTTTGTTCCTTTCTCACTGCAGATAGCTAATATGTTTACTAAGGCTCATTCTACTCTGCGCTTTTATTTTTTGTGTGACAAACTCTCAATGCTTCTAGCTGTAGTATCGTGAGTTTGATGAAGGATATTAGATTGTATATATTTATTAGAATTATTTATTTATACCCTTTAGAGTAATTTAATTTTTTCTTTTTTAGTTTAGGGTTTAAGATTTCGTAATCTAATTATATAAGACTTTGTACTCTTGAGAAATATTTCTCAGATATTTTTTTTTGGATTGATCAAGGCTTTACCTCTTCCTCTTCTCAATTTCTACCGCTGTGATCGGTGATCTGGCTTAAGGACGAGGAATTGATCCACTCCTATTGGATTGTCTTATGTTGACTTACGCCACGTTAGCTGCTATTAGATCGTCTTTTTCAATTGACCCTCCTAATGGACTGGGCGAATACTGCCAAATGAAGATTACATGAACAAAATTTAACAAGTCAACTCCTTTGCCTTGCCGACGTTCCTACTCCCTTACTAAAATAGACCAGCTAGATGTTAGAGGTTAAAAGGAAAGTTAAGACATACCCCTCCGATGTTTAAATCATAATTAGAGAAGAAATTTAAGAAAAAGAATTGATAGCAGTAGTAGAAAGAGTGGTTTCGCAGTCAATTATGCCCCTCCTGAAATGATTATCTTATATATATAGAGAAGGAAAAGAAGAGACATTCCCCTTCACCGTCAGCGTCCCTTTCTGCATGCAGTTGTCTTTATTCCAGGCGGATGTGGAATTCCAACGTCTGTAATTGTTGTAACCAATGTCTCCTTTTCTTCATTTGTAACCGGCGTCTCCTTTTCCTGATCTGCAACCGACACCTCATTTCCTGCATCTATAACCGACATCTCCCTTCGTGTAACTGACGCTCTTACTTGTTGACTGGCTGAAGTACTCGAATGACCTCTTGTCCCAACTCTATTGAACTCGGCTAAAGGGTTTTAAGTACCGCCAAGCCCCTCATAAATATTGTCGAGCTCGTGATAAGCACCGTCGAGCAACTAGTAAATACTGTCAAGCTCTTGATAAATATTGTCAAGCTCCAAGAAAATATTGCCGAGCTCTCGGTAAGTACCGTTGAGTCTAGGCCTGATTTGAGACTCTAACTGACTAGACCAAGTTATATACATGCTATATAGATCTTATGTTAATCGTGTTAGAGTCGATTGTAGTTAGAGGGCGGTGAATAGTTTATCGCGCTCATTGTCTTACTTCGTGATGATAATATGCAGCGGAATGAAATATGAAATATACTTACAACGCTAACACGAAGGATTTACTTGGTATCCACCTCAAGAAGAGATGACTAATCCAAGGATCCACACACACGAATACTCTCTACTAAGAAAGAAACTCCTTCTTAATTAGTACTATCGGAGGTGGAGAAACCTCTTACAACACTCACACAAGCATACAACTCAACGCAAGAAGAAAAATACAAAGAATATAAATGAAAAACCTTCTTCTTGCTCTCTTGTTGCTTGTAGATACCTCTTGAACTTTGGAAGTGCAACAACACTTGTCTCCAAGAGCTTCCAAGAATTGGCGGAGAATAGTCGGAGAAGTCGTGTGAAGATCGGAAGAACGTTGTGTCGAGAGCGCACCGAAGAAGAAGCTCGTCATGACTTTATATTCTGCGCTTCTAGGGCTCCTAATCGATTGGGCTTACTCCCAATTATTGTCACGTCACATCCACGCAATCGTAGCCGCCCATCGCTCGCTTCCTGCGTAACGGTCATATCCCAATCGATTGGGGAGGTTTAAATCGATCAGATGATCAATTCGGAGTGCCTCTGTGCTCTGTTGGAAATGACCTGAATCGATCGACAGAGCGATTTAGGCTTCCTTGCGTCCTCGCAAGAAAACTAACCCTCAATCGATCGACCGATCAATTGGCGGTGCCCAATCGATCGGTTGATCGATTGGCGACTATTTTGTGCTCACAGCATCGCTTCCCAATCGATCAGCTGATCGATTGGGCTGCTGTTTATCGCAACACTGTGCCCAATCGATCAGCTGATCAATTAGGCTTGGTCCAATTTGATCACTTGATCAAATAGACCAACTCTAGCTTGCCCTAGTCAAGTCTAGGGCTCTCAAACCCAACATCCGGTCAACCGTGACCTGTTGAGACTCCTCGTGCCTAGCATTCGGTCAACCTTGACCTGCTGGGACTTCTTCACCAAGTGTCCGATCAATCCTTTGACCCACTTGGACATTTCTCCTCATGCCAAGTGTCCAGTCAACCTTAACCCACTTGAACTTACCGTCTCGTGCCAAGTGTCCGGTCCTCCATAATCCACTTGGACTTCCTTCTACTAGATGTTCGATCACTCTTGACCCATCTAGATTTCCTTGTACAAAATGTCCAGTCACTCCTTTGACCTATTTAGACTTCCTAACAGTAGATGTCCGGTCAACCTTGACCTACCTGGATTTCCACGTGTCTGACTTCACTCACTAGGACTTTCCATCTATATAACTTCACTCACTAGGATTTTTCATCTGTCTGGCTTCACTCACCGGGACTTTCCATCTACCTAACTTTACTTACTAGGTCTTTCACCTAGTTTCACTCATCAGAATTTTTTAACTGCCTAACCTCTAGTTAGGACTTTCCCAGTCAAGTATTCGGTCAACCTTGACCTACTTAACTCTTTTTCATATCAAACTGATCAAACCTTGACAAGAAGGAAATTACACCAACAATATCTCCAATCCACTACAAAAAAAATTGGACATTAGGACCGAAAAATTAGCAGCGGTTGAAAAATCAAACCCAATAGAATCGGTCAATGGTAACCGCTCTAAAAACCGTTTCAATTGATCTTTTTATGAAGCGGTTTGTAAATCGTTGCTATTGGACACATATAGGATCGGTTATTAGAACCAATCCGATAAGTTTCTTTTAGAAGTGGTCCAAACCGCTTCTATATGACCTATAGAAGCGGTTATGAGAATCGATCCAGAAGTTTTTTAGAAGCGGTCTTAAACCGCTTCTAAAGGTCACACATGAGAATAATTAAAAAAGCATGCTCGCATCTCATATTATTTTCATAATTCCAGCAAACCTTTCTGTTTCAGTGGCCCTCTTTGATCCAGCGACCTTCTTTTTTCTATCGACCATCTATGTTCTAGTGATCCTCTCTATTCTAGTGACTCATCAGATTAATTGCACTCTAGCATCATCTTTCGACATCTACATCCTAAATTGCCTTTGATTTTGTTTCTGTAGGTAATTTCTTGGTTTAGTTTTCGTATGGTGACAATGTTTTTATATGTTAATGGTGATAAAATTATAATTGATTAGAGTTTAATTTGTGTTGGCCGGTAGATTTGTAAATATTTCCAATGAATCCCTAAATTTAATTTGTCTTTTTCTACAAGTTATTCATATTGTTTTTCAAGTTTATTATTGTAGTTTTCTTACCGCGTGTCTATGATGCTAAGCTTCATTTTCACATTTTTGTTGTCTAAGTTGAATAATATTATGGATTTCTCATAAAACCATTAGCATATATATGATTTTTTTTTCTTTTGAAATCCTTCTGTTTATATACGAATTAATGTGTTAACTTTTATAAATTATTGAACAGGATCAAATTATGCAGAAGCAATGGATGGTTGCGCCACATGGCAGTCTTCAGTATCGGGTGGGAATCCTATATTTTTTACGTTATGTATTTGGCGATGCGGCTCCAGAAGTCACGAGACCATGTCCTTGTTGCAAATGCATAAACTCATTGAGCCATGATGGTGAGACAGTACACGAACATCTGATGATAAATGGTATCTTACAAGATTATCGCATCTGGAGTTTTCATGGAGAAAAATTAATTGTACAAGATCATGATAACAAAGAACTTCATTATTCAGTGCAACAAGTTTTTGAAGTAACTAGCCATGAACCCATGATACAAGAAATGTTGCATGATGCATTTGGAATGCATGAAGGATCTATAAGTAATGAAAATTACATTGGAGCATCAACGAGTCATACAATGATGGAGTCTATTGTTAAAGATTTCTATATACTAATTGAGGAAGGGAAACAACAGCTATATACCGGATGCACAGAGTTTTCTAAACTGTCGTTCCTTGTTGAGTTATTTCAATTGAAAGTGAATGGAAAATGGAGTGATAAGTCATTTACAGCATTGTTGGACTTCATTCGTCAAGTACTCCCATCTGAACCTCAAGTGCCTAAGTCGTTTTATGAAGCAAAGAAATTAATTTCTAGTTTAGGACTTCATTATGAAAAAAATACATGCTTGTCCAAATGATTGCATGATTTATTGGGGGGAAAATGAGAATGAACAAGCTTGCAAAGTGTGCAACCTTCCAAGATGGAAAAATTTGTAGAAATCATCAAGGAGATCATATAAAGGTGGAAAAAAAATGTCTCGAGGTTAAAATTCCAGCCAAGGTCTTTTGGTATTTTCTGTTGAAACCAAGATTGCAACGGTTATTCATGTCATCTAAGATATCTGAAAATATGCAGTGGCATTTCAAAAAACATATTTCGGATGGAAATCTAAGGCATCTAGCTGATTCTCGAGCATGGAAGGAATTTGATGAATGTCATTATGAATTTGCATCTGATCCTAGAAACGTATGCTTGGGACTCGCCGCTGATGGGTTTAATCCATTTAAAAATCAAAGAACTTCACATAGTACTTGGCCTATTGTCCTTATGCCTTACAATTTGCCACCTTGGGAATGCATGAAGCCTTATTCTATTATTTTATCCACCCTTATTCAGGTCCAAAAGCACCTGGCAATGATATCAATATATATTTGCGCCCCCTATTGACTGAATTGAAAGATTTATGGGAAAATAGAATTGCCACATTTGATGCTTGTGACAAAAAAATATTTTAAATGCGGGTTGCATTACTTTGGACAGTAAGTGATTTTCCTGGTTTGGGTTGTTTGTCTGGATGGAATACATATGCCAAGAATGCATGTCCAACTTGTGCTGATAGTACAGATGCAGTGTACCTAAAACATGGCAAAAAAGTGGTCATTCAGAGGGTATCGTCGTTTTCTACCACCAGATTCAGAAATGCAAACAATGCCAAGTTATTGCAAACCAGAGCTACGTGAGGTAGATTTGGCACCATTGTCTGGATCTGACGTTCTACGAATGACCTTAAACAAGAATATGATTTTTGGTAAGAGTAATGCATCAAAACCAAATGTGAGAATAAAAACAGGATCAATTGAACAATTGTGGAGAAAACAAAGCATATTTTTTAGCCTTCCATACTAGGAATTTAATTTGATCCGACATAATTTGGACCCTATGCATATTAAAAAAACTGTTTGTGACAATATTGTTGGAACACTTTTAGATGATTCCAACAAGAACAAAGATAATTATGCAACGCGTAGAGATTTAAAGACTTTGGGTATTATAAAACCACTAAAGTCACAAGGGTATTCATCATTCTTTATAGCTATATAATCTTTTATGTCTTTTTCCCTTCTATATGTCTTTACATTTTTTGAAGGTTGTTATTTAAGGTTGGAGCAAATGTCTTTTGTCGCTTGGAGAAAATGCCTTTTGATGCTTTATTGGTGGAGAAAACTTGTTATTGAAGTTTTTATATATTTTGGGATTTAAAGAAAGGATTGTATTAGTGGTATAGTGTGGTGTAAAATGTATGTTATGAATATTTTGAATTTAAATATGAATATGACTTGTTTATTTGGTAATCCTATAATGTGTTATGAATATAAATTAGATTTGTGAAGTGAAATATTAATATTATCAATTGATTTAAATTGAGCATTCGGTTTGGAAATCTATAGGTACAATATGATATAAAAGCATTTTTAAATTTGGTAATTTTGTATACTTAGAAGCAGTTTAAAACCGCTCCTATAGATAGTGTCACCGTTGTATAATTAACTTATAGGATCGGTTATTCTAAAACGGTTTACAACCGCCTCTAATAAATCATCTTTCTGCATCGATTTTAGACCACTTCTAAAATGTCATTTTTAAATTGTAAAATAAGTTATAAGACCGGTTGTAACTGTTTCTAAAAGTTGACCTTCCAAATCAATTACTAACCGCTCCTAAAGGTCCACCTTAAGGCGACCAATATTGATCTATATAAGCGATCATAGACTCTTCCAAACCGCTGCTATTGGTATGCAATCGAAGCGGGTCCAAACCGCTGCTATTGGTATGCATTCGAAGCGGCTTCGAAGTTTAAACCAACGGTCAGTTTTACCGTTTTGGTTGCCTTTAGCGTCGCCAACACCCGCAACGGTTTTGTAACCGGTGCAATAAGGTTAGAAGCGGTTGTAAACCGCTGCTATAGGTCTTGAAGAACTGCTTCTAAACCCTTATTTTTTTATAGTGAATCGGATGATTGCTCCTGCAATCTCCATATATTATCAAACATCAAAATCCAAATATCAAGACTCAAGCTTGAGCCAACTCAAGCTTAGTCAACCTGGTCAACTATGACCTAGGGGATATTGCACCAACAATCTCCCCCTTTTTGATATTTGACAATACCTTTAAGTTAGGCTAATCCCATAGCCTCAAGTTGTTCTTCATGTTAAAGCATGAATGAGGGTTTCTTTCATTCTCTCCCTTTCTTAGAGGGCAAACCCCCTCTTTAGGTAATGAAGGCCTAACTTAAACCCTACATTCACCTCCTTTTGCACACATCAAAAACTCTTCCCCTGAAGAGTTACTCATACGTTGTTCACAACCTCACATATTATTCACAACACAACAATGAAGGTCTCATACCCTTCACTGTATCCAATGCTCACCCTTGAACATTAAACCACTTCACAATGATCATCCAAGAGCATTCACAACTCAACAATGAAGATATCCACTCTCCATTATTTTTCAATGCTCAACCTTGAGCATTTGCTCTAACCAAGGTTAACCACCTTTCATGGTTAAAAAAAAAAAGGCAGTCCGGTGCACGAAGCTCCCGCTATGCAGGGTCCCGGGGAAGGATTCATTATACATAGCCTTACCTTGCTTTTTGTAAGAGGTTGTTTCCAGGTCCTTCCATGGTGTTTAAAAAAATTAATTTTCATGTCCTTAAAGAGTGACTCCCCCTAAAGACATGCTCCAAACTTTTGTCATTGTACCAACAATGACTTAGAATCTCTAAACCTTTAGGAAACTCATCACTTGAAGTTTTGAGGTTTAAAAGATTTAATATTGAAACCAACCTCATCCTAAACTTCAATCTAATGTTCCTTAACCATTTCTCCTTGTTTTTATCATGAAAACTATCCTTAAATATATATAAATATATTCCAAGGGGTTAGGAGTGGTTAAAGAGACTAAAAATGACTTAAAGTGTTGAAATCAGACTTTCCCAACCAAAATCAGCCTTCTCAATCGATTGGGGTTGAGACTCAATCGATTGGCACCATTTCAATCGATCTACTGATCGATTCCGCGAGCTTCTGTTCATGGAGAAATCGCTTGAATCGATCGACTGATCGATTCAGTAAAATTGAATCGATTGGCTGATCGGTTTCACTAGCCAACTAATCGATTGAAATTGCCCAATCGATTGGCTAATCGATTGGATTTCTGATTTCCTGAAAATGAATTTCAGCTGAAATTTAAAAATACCCTAAAAATTTCATAAAATTCTAAAAATCATAAAAATTCTTGTAGACAATATTTGGGGTATATATACTATCATGGAAAAATAGTTTTATAAGAAAATACTTCCTATTTTCAAAGATTGACACAAACTTGAAAACTTCAATATTTTCTTCTAGTTTGTGTCTAACTTTTCAATGATGATTACTATAAAAAAAAAATAGCCTTCACAAGCTTTTCCAAAGTATATTTAAAATGATTTTCAAAATCAATTTCCAACCATGTTCTTTGGGCTCAATGCACATGACTTGTAAATTGGCTTTCCCAATAGATGGAGTACACATAAATATGTATTTTGATGAAATCAAAACTCAAATAGATGCACTAAATCAACACAATAAGTTTTGTTCATCATCCTAACATCTCACTTGTATCTGATGTGCACTAAAACACATACAAGTCACCTTACAGTATTTGTGAGATATAGATTTTGATTTTGCCCTAAACTAGGGATCATGCATATGTTGGTGCAGGAAGCACCAGACAATCAAACATGTGTTTTGATTATGGAAAAGGATTCAAAAGTTAAGATGTCTTGTTGTCGTTGATTGAGCTTGCAGGAAAGACCTAAGTTGTCTTAGGCAAAAGTCCTAGTGGATTCTAGGCAGGTGGAAAACATTAGGGGATGGTAACCCTAGGTCCTAGGGGGTGGTAACCCTAGGTGATAGAAAGTCCTAGTTGCGGTTAGGCAGGTGAAAAACCCTCGAAAGTGGAAACCCTTGGCTTTAGGGGGTGGTAACCTTAGGCTACGGAAAACCCTAGGAGGTGGTACCCTAGGTCCTAGGGGTGGTAACCCTAGGCTATGGAAAATCCTAGGGGGTGGTAACCCTAGGCTATGGAAAACCCTAGGGGGTGGTAACCCTAGGTCTTAGAGGGTGGTAACCGTAGGTCCTAGAGGGTGGTAACCCTAGGCGGAAAGTCCAGTCGGTCTGAAGGACCAGTCTGGCAACAGGTAACTTCTCCTGAGAGGAGTAGGTGAGGACGCGTTCCTCTGTGAGGGAACAGTAGGCGTCAGTTTGACCTAGGGTTTCCGAAGAAAATCCGAAGTCAGAATCGGACAGTCTGAAGGCTGTCAAAGTTATTTATTTACATATTATCTTTTATGTGCTAACTCTATTTTGCAGGAGACTAATGATTCTGCAGGTTGATGTTCGACTTGGATCGGTCGACCGAACCTGGGGATCGGTCGACCGAACCTCCAAGCAAACATAGTAGAGTTCCAGCGAGTGGATCGGGTTCGATCGAGGGATTGGTCCACCGAACCTCGGGACCGTTGACCAAACCCGGGATAAGCAGTGACATGGCTAAGCCGAGTTGATCAGACAAGATGTGCTGGGGATCGATTGACCGAACTGCAGGATCGGTCGACCGAACGGCAGGATCGATCGACCGAACGAAGAAAGTATATCCGAGCAGAAGAACTGGAAGGCGGATCGATCGACGATGAGTCAAACCTGATTTCGAGATCAAGGGATCTAGATCAGATCAAGCTCGGCTATTAAAGGAGGGCTCAACCAGGTGCTTCGACAATAATTCTTGAAGAACAACTTGAGCTCTTGCACACACTCCAAAAACATCTAAATGCTGCTCCGATGATGATCAAGCTAGAAGTTCTATTTCTCCAAGTTGTTGGTAACAAGTTTAATTTTGAGCAATACTTGTAAGCTGCATATTTGTACTTGTACTCAATTTTTAAATCTATAGTGATTACCCAATGAAAGTGATCAATGATCGCGGGCCTTGGAGTAGGGGTCGCCACAGACTCTGAACCAAGTAAAGGAAAGTTTGTTAGCGTTGCTTGTCTTTTCATACTTTATTCCGCCGCGTATTCTGTGTGTTTTCTGGAACGAGTGAAAAAGCAACGTGTGCTATGCATACCCCCCTCTAGTACGTCTATGATCCTACACAAAGATCATAGGTTGATCGGTCGATCGAACGGCGGGATCAGTCCACCGAACGAAGGCTTATCCGAAGCGGCAGAATCTGGACAGGAAGCGGGGCTAATCCAAGCAAGATTGGTCAACCGAACCAGGGGATCGATCGACTGATTAGTGACGAGTCAAACCTGATCCCGAGATCAGTGGATCTAGATCATGTCTAGGTTGGCTATAAAAGGAGGGCTCGATTAGTTGCTTAAGAACACCTATTTGAGATCAAGAACAAACAACTGCACACACTCTGGATCATCTAAACACTGCTCCGATGGTGATCAAAGCTAAAAGATTGATTTCACCAAGTCGTCGGTAACAAGTTGTAATTCATATTTGTAAAGCTTCATACTTGTATTGTTTCTTTGTAAAAACTTTCCAAACTTATAGTGATTACCCATCGAAAGCACTCTCACATGCGGACCTTGCAGTAGGAGTCAGCATAGGCTCCAAACCAAGTAACTCTTGGTGTTTATGATTGTGCTCTTTGTCTCTTTATTCCGCAACATATTCTGTGTATTTTACGAAATGAACGAATTAGCCACGAGTGTTATTCACCCCCCCCCTCCCCTGTAGCACATCTATGATCCTACAGCATATCTATTTAGGCATTTTAAGAATTATGAACATCCACCTAGGATGTCACTTGTTAGTAAATGTCATTATCCTTAATTACAAGAAAATTAAAATAATGCATGATGATTTTGATACAAGAAAGAATCTAAAATTGTGGGTTTTTTAAGTAGTTATTTATTAATTAAGTTTAGTTTATTTTTTATATTTAATTTTATCCTAAATTTTAGAAACTGAGTTTTGATAGTTAATTTATCCTAAATCTTAGAGAATAAATCTAGTTGGTTATTTTTCTGTTTAGATTTTTTGAGGGTTTTGAGAGCTATATAAACCTATGCTTAGATGATGTTTGGGGACAAGTTATTTTGATATTGAATCAATTGGTTTCTCTTAAGCCACATTATGACTACATCTCTTTTGTTCTTTATTTTCCGCTCGTATTTTCTCAAGAAAAATTCTAAAACCTATCTTGAGTTACTTCTTATTTCATTATTTCTCTCTTGTTTCTTCTTAATCCCTCTATAACTTAATGCCACAGAATAATCTACATTCTGCTCGACGTCAATTGGTATCAGAGCTCATTAAGATCCAATGGAGGATCGTCGTGGATGTGATCATGATTATGAAAGGCAGGTTCCGGCTGAGGAAGCCTCACATTGTGGTTGTAGCACCCAAGACGAGATTCAGTGTCTACAGAGAGAAGTCACAAAGTTATCTCAACGTCTAGTGACACGAGAATGTAAATATCATAAGTTCCTTTATTCCCCTTTTGGAAAATCTCTAATTTCCAATCGAGAAGAGTTATCTAAGCACAAGTTTGGTTTCGAGAAATATGGGTTCAACCACCCCACCACCTACAACTTTGAGAGAACACCAACTCCCTCAGTGCCTCTACATCCCCCCTTCCTCTCACGGCAGCGGAGGCAACCATGAGGATGCAGACCTCTACAACATCGAGTACGACCAGTCCTACTCTCTTGATCATCCAATTGCAGGAGGCAGCAAAGACGATGACAAGATCAAATTATTCGGTGATCCAATTTACAATGAAGATGAGATCAAAGCACTAGGCGAATCGATATTTGATGATGAAGTTGACGAGGTACTCTGTGGTGATGACCATGAGATTTTGGTCTTATTTGAGGATGCAGTTGTGTCGTATCGGAAGACAATGCGAAGAAAAGGGAGACTATGGATGTAGAAGACATTATTTTGAACTCGAGGACGAGTTCTTTTTAACCTGGGGCGTCTGATGCAGGAGCATCCAGTGACACAATCATCTCGTACCATCCAACATGGCTATGTTCCCCTTGGAGTTGTTACAAGAAGAAAATAAAGCTACCAACTTTCCTTTTGAATCTAGAAGAGGGACGATCCTGGCTACTTACAAGGAAGATGATGAGTTCATGGTCTTCTGATGTGGTTGCACTCTATTCGGAGTCTGGATGAGATGGAATCCCTTCAGATTTGGTAACTAATAACTCTACACTACTTTCTATGTCCAGATTTTTGAACAAGATGAAGCACAAAGACATGGTCTATACTTTGCTTCCTTACAAAAGTGATAAAATAGACCTAGACTTGGATCTACCAACTGAGGTGCAACAACTCCTATCCAACTTTGCTAATTTGATGGCTGAAGACGTTCCTCCAGGACTTTCCTCTAGGAGAGACATTCAACACCAGATTGACCTCGTTCCAGGGTCAATCTTACCTAACTGGTTGCCATACCATGTTAGCCCTAAGGATGCTGAAAAACTACAATGACAAGTTGTGGAGCTATTAAGACAAGGTTATACTTGTGAGAGTATGAGCCCTTATACAATCCCTTCCCTACTTGTGCTAAAGAAAGACGGTTCGTAGTGCATGTGTATTGATAGTAGAGTCATTACCACAATCACGGTGAAGTATATATTTTCGATTCCTCACTTAGATAACATGTTGGATCAACTTTCCAGTTCAAAGATCTTCTCCAAGATTGATCTTAGGAGTGGATACCATCAAATTTGAATTAAGCCCGGAGATAAATGGAAGACCGCCTTCAAAACACAACATGGGTTGTACGAGTGGATGACCATGCCTTTCAGACTATCCAATCCACCCAACATGTTCATGAGATTCATGCATCAAGTCTTATGGCCTTTCATGGGAAGATTCTGATAGATCGATTAAGTGCCATAGAGGGGGGGTGAATATCGCGCTCTTTAAAAACTTTAGCCTTTTAAATCAGAGTCATGCACAGAGGAGAGTAAAGAGAGAGAGAGAGAGACAAATTCATTTACTTCGTTCAGAGCCTAGCTCGACTTCTACTCGAAGGTCTGTGGTCCTTGACCACACCGATGGGCAATCACTATAACTCTTCTTTCCGAAACCTTCGGAAAGAAGCAGATCGTACAGATACAAAAGGTATAATATAGTAACAACCCTACTATCTTATTTAAAATTAAGTGCAATACAAAAATTATACCGACAGTAGTATGCGTAGAATGTAGCTTGGTCGGTACTTCCGGGCGGAGTGGCTTGCTGAGTTGATGAAGACGTGTAGCACAATCCGTACGCAAAGAAGAGCTTTTTAGATGATCAGAAGTGTTATTTCAGCCTCAAACCTCGAGCCTCTTTTTATAGGTGTAATGGACGTTCGGTCAACCGATCCCTTTGTTCGGTCGACCGAACCAGCTCCCTTCCTTCCTGGCTAGAGTCTGACACTGGCTCGATCTTCTGGCAGGAGTCTGACGCTGGCTCGATCTTCTGGCATTAATTGCTTATTAAGGGTTCGGTAGACCGATCCCATTTTTCGATCGACCGAACAGGCTCCTTCCCTGTTCGTCGAGATTTGTCGTGATCTGCATTTACTGCACCATTAATATTGATTGGTTCGGTCGACCGATCCCCGGGTTCGGTCGACCGATCAACTATGTTTCCTTTTTCTTCTGATCGATGTTGATGAGCTGGCCTGTGCTGAGTCAACTTGGTTCGGTCGACCGATCCCTACGTTCGGTCGACCGATTCGGCCGAACCTGCAACACAGAATTAAAAAAAGTATCCTTGCAACACAAAGGTTAGCACAGTAATATGTATAATGCATAAGTAATATAGGATAGTAGAACTGTCTTGATCTCAACTTAGAAACCTTCTCAGTTTCTTCAGTTGGATCAGCGACCTTAGGTTGTTCCCTTCAGGAACCCGACCTTACTGTCGCTCCTCCAGTTGTTTACCTCAACTTACCTGCCAAACATGGTCCTCCAGACATGTTTGGACTTTGCCTGCTCAGTGTCTGATCACCTGATCCACTAAGATCTTTCCTGCAATACTATATTAGCCAACAGCAATAATAGTAATACAGAATATAATGGTAAACCTAATCCTAGATTTACCGAGATCCGCTGGTCTGGTCGACCGCGCGCTCAACCGGAAACCATCCGATCAACCTTGCTTGGAGTTCACTCCTTCAAGACTTCTCGTTACCTAAGGTTATCTCCCCCTAGGTTTTTCTTCACCTGGCTTCACTCACCAAGACTCAGTATTCGGCTACCCAGGGATCAGGTCCTCCAAACCTATCCATCTGGCTTCCACAATCTACCGAGATTTCCCTTCCCTTGCCTACAGCTAGGACTCAGTATTCGGCTACCCTGGGATCAAGTCCTCCAGACCTATCCATCTAGCTTCCACGATATATCGAGATTTCCCTTGCCTAGCCTGCAACTAGGACTTCCCTTGCCTAGACTACAACTAGGACTTCCTTTGATCAAGCTCTATACTTAAACATACTTAAACATATTTGTCGGATATTAAAACCTTGGAGGTCGATTGCACCAACAGATTCATGGTTGTATACTTGGACGACATCCTCATTTATAGCCCGACATGAGCTTTGCACCTTGATCACCTTCACACTGTTTTTGAGAAGCTAAAGGCAGAACACTTGTTCATCAACAATAGGAAGTGTTCTTTCTTCACAACCTCAGTTTTGTTTCTTGGATTTATAGTATGTATCTGTTGGTTGCTACTCGGAAAGCCTAGAGGTTCCACTGTACAAAAATTTTGTACAAAGGTCTGAACCTTTTCCTAGCTACCATGTGTTCTTTTAACTTAAATTTTGGATCGCCTGCGGAACTTAACACGTTTGATCCAAAACTTAATCTATTTGTTCTTTTAGGTTTTGACTTGGATCTCCTGCGGAACTTAACACGTTCGACCCAAATCACCTTAAGTTATTAATTCCATTAAATATTAATTTCCATAATCGGTTCCCAGTACTGACGTGGCGAGGCACATGGCCTTCTTGGATATGGGAGCAACCACCACCGACTAGACAAAACCTTTTATAGAAAACTAATATTTAATTTCCTAAAATAACTTTAGGTTAACCGAAAAGAACAATCAAATCACAAGGAAAAGAAAAAACAAAAGAACACAACATCGAAAAACATATTCGAAATTCTAGAATCATAAGCCTCTTGTATTTGGTATTATTTCCAAAAATAACTAGTATGATGCGGAAAGAAAAATTACTAGTTATACCTTTTAGAAAGACCTCTTGATCTTCTACCGTATTCCTCTTCTAACCTCGGACGTTGTGTGGGCAACGATCTTCCGAGATGAGAAACCACCAACCACCTTCTTCTCCTCCTAGCTAGGTTCGGCCACAAAAAGCTTAACCAAGGATGAAGAACAAAACACCAACCAAGCTCCAAGAGATGCTAGCTTTCTCTCCTTCTTCTTCTTCTTCTTCTCCAAGTAGTATCCGGTCGCCACAAGAGCTCCAAGCCTTTGAGAGTTTCGGCCACCACAAAGAGGGAGAGAGGAAGAGGATGGCCGACCACTCCAAGGAATAAAAGAGGGAGAGAAATAATAGAGGTTGTCTCATGAAGGCACTGATAACCATGATTTTACTGCATTATTTTGATTCATATATGCATGGTTTGATATTGATTTCATAGGTTAAAATCATGGTTACATTACATTTTTGTGCATTGCATAGATTTTGGACTTAATTGCAAATTATATTATTTTTTGTGTTATTTGATGCTAATATTTGATTCTTATTTTGTAGGCATCAAAGGATCTTAGATTTGGATCTATTTGGACCGGAATTGGGCTCGAATCGGAGTTCAAAAGACAAGATCAAGCTTTGGGTCGATTTGGGCCGTTTATCAAGAATAGTACAGATCTGGACCATCCGTTGAAGATCTGGCCGATCCAACCTAATGGGGAGTAGATCTAAGCCATTGATGAAGATCCAGAAGTTTTGATCCAGATCTGAGTTCATCCAGCCATTGATCCAGCCGGATTAATCTGGGCCGTTCATTGAAGACTGGGCAGATCCGGGCCATCCAGTGATGATCTGATCGATCCGACCTACGGGAGGGTAGATCCAGACCCTAGATCAACATCAGTACCTTTGGATCAGATTTTGGGCAAGCTTTCACCGTTGATTTAGCTCCAAATTGCTCCCAGCCGTCCGATCAGATCCAGATCTGATTTAAATAGAAGTTACAGTAGCTACAGTGCCTTGGTCGATCCCCTGCGCTGTTCTTCGTCCCGCGGCGGCGATTTTTCCGGATTTCGGCCCCGATTCCTTCTCCGATCATCCTCCCGAGTTTCTACCTTGGTGGAGGACTTCTTAGCAGCTCATCCCGATCATCTGGAGCGCCGGCGAGTGTTCTTTCTGGCGTGTTTTCTACTTGCTGCAGTTCTCTGTTTCACCTCAGATTTGGAGGTGGTCCTCCAAATCTTAGCTCCGATTCCCATCAGTGACGCTTGGAGGTGGTCCGCCGGCGTTATTGAGCTTCATCCGATGCCCATCCGCAATCCACAACTTCCATCAAGATCCAGAGAGCTCCGGTAGTAGATTTCCAGCATTTTCGGCATTTACTTGGGTTTCGGGTTGTTCTAGCTCGTCGGGGGTGGTCCGTCGGCGTTCTTGAGCAATCCTAGAACTGATACGCTGTAGAGAGTCTCCACTGAGGTCCAAAGTTGGGTGGTCTCGACTTTGGCACTCTTGTGTGACGGCAAGAGTGTGTAGCTTGGTAGATTGGTTGAGAGATTGGAACGGTTTACCTTTTTAGTTCATTTTGTTACTGTTTTGTAGCTTATCATAGATTTCTTGATGTTTGTTAAGTTGTTTTAGCAAGTAATTTAGCATTTCTTTCCTTGTTGAAGCTTAGTTTAAGTTTTAGTTGATGCTTGGTTACTTGTTTAGTGTTTAAATTCTAAGCTAGGGTTTACATCTTGCTTAAGATCAGATTTATTTGCATCTTGTATTTCATTCCTTAGTTTAAGAGTGTGTCAATGATTTAATCTCAACGTAGAGTGACAATGCGTAATGATTTGTTCATTGGCACATAGTTAGGTTTCACTCTTGCTTTAGATTAATTTCTTATTCGCTGTGCTTTACTTTTGTTAGATTTAGATTCAAAGTTTAAATCCCCCCAACTCCATTTTTATATCGAAAACCCCAAAAATAGGAATAAAAATACAATCCTAGATTACATATCATCGTTGGTTCCTCGAGAGCGATCCTGGGCTCGTTACTACGACATTATTGTGAAATTAAGGGGTTCAGTGAATAAAATACATTGTTAATTTGATAAGCCTATTTGTGACATTTAATATAGATTTTAGGCATTATCAAATTTTGGCGCCGTTGCCGGGGAAAAAAAAATGTAATGTTTAGTAATTTTAGGATTGTTTTGATTGATTTCATGTTTATATATCCATGTGTTTGATTTTATTTGTTTCTGAGTCTTCTGATTTTATTTGTCAGTGTTTCAGTGTAAGAACAGGAAATTCTTTTTACCATGGATCCATATTATCCGTATTTTGGAGATGTGATGGAGAATTATTATTATCAGCCTCAGACTCAGTTCTATCAGCCTCAGACTCAGTCCTACCTACCTATGGAGCAACGGAATAGGTATGAGGATGCACAAGAACAAATTGAAGAATCAATGTGGAAATGCAATGAAGTTATGCAACAAATGTTAGAGCATCAAGAGCAACAATTTGCAAGGATACAGAATATTCAGAGTCAATTGGATCAAATTGCATCGTCCATCAATCAGTTACAAATGCAAAACTCCAGTGAGGAGATGGATTGTGGAGCGCTTGTCACGCCTGACCCTACTTCCATTTCTTCGCAAGATTTTTCTAGAATTATCTGTGACGATGATGTAATTGTTCAAATTTTTGATTCTACTAACGATGTTGCTCTAGATGTTGTGATTGATGCAGGTATTGTTTTTGAAGATGATTTCAGTGTAGGGGAATGCTTATCGGAAGCATTACCTCAAGAATCACCAAGGATAGAAGATGTAAGTGTAGGGACTTGTGCTATGGAGCCAAGCACCCAAGAATCACTACATGAAGTTGAACATTCGCCAGAACTGGAGTCTGAGCATTTATTTGATGAAAAAGATGTAACAATCACCACTCCAGGTACCTCTCAAGATGACAAGGTGAGTATTTTGTGTAATTTTTCAGAAAATCTAATAGAGGTACCATTTGTTGATTTTATTAGTTGTGATTCATTTCTTGAAATATCTTTAAACCACACTAATATTCTCCTATTTTCTTTTTATCCCACACGCATGTGGGAGGTGTTTTCTTTGATTGATGTTGTAGGAGAAATTAAGCTTCCGGAGTGGGTGCTTAAACTGAACCGACTTAGACCTCCAAAGAGAATTTTGAAGGGAAAAAGGATGAATAAAAAGAATTTGAGTGGAACTACGATTACTCCACTTCCGGGGTGGCTACTACTTCTAAATCTTCTTCAACCACCGGGAATGAAAGGGGAGTTAGTTCCAATTCAGCTTTCTTTTGCATTTTTAATTCGTGTTTTGAGTCTAATAAATTCTTTATACGTTCTTTAGTTTCATACTTTACAATTTGCATTTTATTTTCATACTTTGCATTTAGTTAGGTTTACATAGCAATTTCAATTTGAATAAAAGTCTCCATGAATTGTTTAGTGATACTTTTAAGATGGTAAAAGTCTCTTAAATTTGACCATCAAATTTAGGTCATTTAACATGATTGGATGCTTTTCTCACATGATATTGGTTAATTTGGTACAGGATTCCATTTTGATTAATCAAGCTTGATTGCATTAAAAATACCTAGTGAGGTCCACTTTAAGCCTATACACGATTATTTTCTCTTGTGTGGCATGCACTCATAGCAATTGAAACTCTAGAACTTGCTTAGTTTCTTTTCAAAGTCACAATAGCATTTGTGTGCATGGAAATTGAGGATTTTGTCAAATTTTTTTCCCTTCATACTTTCCAATTCTTTTCCTCACAATTTTCTTGAAACATTTTTATCTAACATTCAAACCCTTGATTATCTTTGCTTGTCATTATTTCATTGAGAGTTTGGATGGATTGCTTGATGGGTTAACTCGACCAAGATATGGATAAAGGTTAAGTGTAGGGGAGAATTGTATATGCTTGAGATTCATGGAGGAATTTAATTGTTTGGAAATTCTTGAACTTGTGAATTTAAGTTGATGGTTGCATTGCTTGAGGTTAAGGATGCTTATCAATTTTGGAGCAGAATTCTCAATTCTTATTGCAGTTTAATTGAAATATGAGAAGTGCTGTTGAAAATGCATTAGATTGAACAATTTTGTGCCAAGTATCAGTTGCAAGAGTATGTTCAGTCATATCTGGAAATTGGAAGAAAAAGAACTGAATTGTGGAAGTTTTTGAAGGGTTCAGCAGTGGAATTCTACAGCGGCAAGGAGACTGGAATTATGTATCACTGCCACTGGAAGCTGAGTTTTAAAGCTGCTGTTGGCATATTTAACCTTGTTTGGGTTTCATTACTGGTGTAATATGAATGCAAACTTCAACTTAATCAAATTGCTGGACAGAAGTTAAACCAAATTGAGTTTTAAATTGTGATGTAGTTTGAGGAAAGAGGTTGCTTTAAAAGTGCAAAATCTGAACAAATAAGTTTGATTTGCAAAAGTTGAGAAGTTAAAATCTGTAATTTCAGAGAAGATATTGTTGAAGATTGAGTTGCTATTGCTGTTAAGGAAATCTGAGCCAAAACAGGAATTGACAAGAATTAAAAAGCAGAAAAGGAAACGAATGAATGTGCAGAAATGAAATGTTGGATGTGCAGGAATTCAGAAATCCAGAATTGAAACTGAAGTTACTGATGTAAAATTCTGAACTCAACAATTAGGCTGAACTTCAGATTTGTATTAATTTAATTCAAGCTAGAGTGAAGGAAACTTGAATGTAAAGATTATTAGTAACTTTGAATGCAGGAATTGTAGAAATTGAATAGTGCTGTTGGAACTGAAATCTCGCAGAAATGCAGGAATTCAGAGGTGGAGGTTTAGTATTTGTAAAGGCTCTATTAGTGTTTGGAGGTTGAAATCAGGGGATGCTGGAATTGGGAACAGAGCTGCAGAATGGCTGTGATTTCTGCAAAATGTGATTCTGGTGTCTACAGAAATGAAGATAGCTGCTGTGCAGATTACAGAAGCAAATATCAGAGCTGAGGTTGAGTTTGAATGTATATCAAACTTCCAATTCTGAACTTGTGAGTTGCAGAGATAGATTTGAATTTCTGATTTTGAATCAGTGAGCTTGGGAATTTGTTATCCAGAAGCTAAAGCTGAGTTGTAGAAATTGCTGAGCAGATTGGAATAAGAAATTCTGAATTTAGAGTATCAATTGCGTGCCAAGTGTCTACATAGGTTCTAATTAGTGACAAACTCAATAGTTCACTAGATGTTGCATTCTAAATTGAATTTAAAGCAGCTAGTTTTCAGTCAGAAATTCCTGCAATTGAACAACAATGTAATGCTAAACATCTGAAGGAATTTGGCATATGTTAGAAGATGAGGAGATGTATGAAAGCTACAACTTAAAGAGTTTGATAGGATGGGCATCCAAAAGTGAAATCTGCTAATGCTGAGAAGATTTTGTTCCTTCAGAAGTTTAGTGTTCTACTCAAACATAGAAGCTAAATTTGAAAGCTGAAGTCTGAAAAACAGCAGTTTTTCAATATACCAGAACCTGATCCTCTGAAGTTGGCAGCTTTGTTGAATGCTAACTCTGATACTGAAGTGTTGTAACAATTATAATTCAGAGCTTAGTTTCAATTCTGAAGTTTCTTTTTAGCAATATTTCTTAATTTGGAAACTGCAGCTAAATCAAATTGCTGGAATTTTGCGAAATGTGCGGAAGTGGAGTATTAATTTGGTGTACCAGATGTGTACCAAGATATGTTACAAGCATTTGGCATAAACAATGGAAGAGATTGCTGGAATTATCCAGCTCCACTGCAGTTATGACCACCCAAAATCCGAATCTGAAAAATTAGAAACAGAGAAAGAAAGAAGGAAGCAATTGCAAAAACTTGATATTCAGAATTTCAGAATTCCCTGTTCTGAGCTGCTGGAATTTGAAATACAGATACAAAATGAGACCATTTTTCAAGGAACAAGTGAAAAAAAAAATTCAGAAGTTGTGGATAGCTGAAATAGAAGCAAGAAACTACAGATCTGTGGTTCTGAAACTGAACAACAGATTTCAGAAGCTGCACTTCAGTAATTCAGTAATGGCACAGCAGGTCTACTGGACTTGGAATGTTATTACTGATAAAGCTTGGGAATGTTAGTTGAAGAGCCTAGTATAGGTGATGATAGCACCAAATTTTGTTTAGAAAGCTGCACAAAGAAGTAGGCATTCTAAAAATTGAAATTGGCACAAACAATGTCCAAATTCAATCCACAGAATTTGCAGTAGTTATGGCCTTAAAATTGAAGCTGATTTCTCTAATTTTCCAGAAGAAAAAAATATAGAAATCAATGGGATTCAAGGATTTGAATTAAGCCATTAGAAGCTGTATATGAATGTGTCAGTCTATGCATGGTGCATGCGAATTCTAGTTGTAACCAGTTGCTTCTGATTTATATGGGCTGAGTTTTGTTACAAACTTCTGAACAGTGAGGAGGATTTGAATTTCCACTATCATTGCAGTGCAAGAAGGCAGTAAAAGGAAGTTGGTCTGAGTTCCTTTGATAATCATACAACATTTGCAGATTCCACATTAAATTTTGGAAGAAGGAAGTTTACACAAAATTGTGACTCAGAGAAAGCTGAGAATTGCAGAAGATTTAATTGCAGAAATGAGCAGGAGCTGGGTTATGCTTAAATTTTGTTTGCTTCTTCTCAAGCAAATCGGAGAGGAGTATCATTAATCAGAATCTGAATTCTGAAGGTCATATTCATTCTGCTGCGGAGTGCTATTTAATTCCTGTTGCTGAGACTTAAAGAGACTGAATAACAAAGCATAAGAGTGCTAGCAGTCAAAGAATTCTGGAATTGAAGCTTTGAAGGAAATATAGCTTATTGAAACCAGTGTGCCAGTTTTAATAACCACTGTTTTGTGCCAGAATTGTATGCAACTCCATTAGTTTTACCTCATCCACTTTATTGCTGAAGAATTTCTGAACTTTTCTGCTGCAATGTTGAGAATTCTGCCTCTGAAGAAATACTACAGATATAGAGAATCCTGCAGAATGGAAAGAAGAAACATTGGGTAGAGATGTATCGAGTTTTTGGATACATTATATGTTGCATTGTCCGAGACGGCAAAATTTTAAGTGTGGGGGAGGGGATTCTTCTTGGCAAGTTGACAAGAGATTGTTTTTAGTTTCCAAGTGATGAAATTGAAGTGGAAAAATAGTGAAAGAATTATTTTTTTTTTGAAAATTGGCACATTCAAGAGAGTATCAAAAGGGAGACAATGTATCAAGATTCTATGTTGGCATTCAAATTGAATGGGAGGGTAGCTTGATACTTTGAATTGGTTAAAACAAATGGTATTCATCTCTTTTCACATCAAAATGGTTAACTCATCAAGTATATTCCTCCAATACTCTTATCTTCTCATATTTTTCATTGAATTCTTTTCTTTTGCCATTTCATCCACTTCATTGTTCTTTTTGATTCCATTTCCATTCTTATTGATAAAATCCTTTTGATTCATGTATGCTATGTTCTATGGTGGTGGAGAAGTAGAAAATAAGCAAGCTTATGGTAGTGAAATGTTGTGAGTTGCATTGAGTGAGCTCCACTTATATACATGTTTGAGTGTGAGAGATAGATTAGGTAAATTCCTTGTGAGATTGCAACTTGCTTATTTTTTTCGATTGGATTGAAACTACCATACCTACTGATTATTGTTTGGATTGTATTCATGATTGTTAGTGATCTTTAGATGATCTTAGTTAAATTCTTTTTACCATTTTTAGGTATTGCTAGGGAAATTTCTATGGAGATGATTTTTAGTTTTCTTTACTTGCACGGGACGTTCAAGACTAAGTGTGGGGGATTTGATAACCATGATTTTACTGCATTATTTTGATTCATATATGCATGGTTTGATATTGATTTCATAGGTTAAAATCATGGTTACATTACATTTTTGTGCATTGCATAGATTTTGGACTTAATTGCAAATTATATTATTTTTTGTGTTATTTGATGCTAATATTTGATTCTTATTTTGTAGGCATCAAAGGATCTTAGATTTGGATCTATTTGGACCGGAATTGGGCTCGAATCGGAGTTCAAAAGACAAGATCAAGCTTTGGGTCGATTTGGGCCGTTTATCAAGAATAGTACAGATCTGGACCATCCGTTGAAGATCTGGCCGATCCAACCTAATGGGGAGCAGATCTAAGCCATTGATGAAGATCCAGAAGTTTTGATCCAGATCTGAGTTCATCCAGCCATTGATCCAGCCGGATTAATCTGGGCCGTTCATTGAAGACTGGGCAGATCCGGGCCATCCAGTGATGATCTGATCGATCCGACCTACGGGAGGGTAGATCCAGACCCTAGATCAACATCAGTACCTTTGGATCAGATTTTGGGCAAGCTTTCACCGTTGATTTAGCTCCAAATTGCTCCCAGCCGTCCGATCAGATCCAGATCTGATTTAAATAGAAGCTACAGTAGCTACAGTGCCTTGGTCGATCCCCTGCGCTGTTCTTCGTCCTGCGGCGGCGATTTTTCCGGATTTCGGCCCCGATTCCTTCTCCGATCATCCTCCCGAATTTCTACCTTGGTGGAGGACTTCTTAGCAGCTCATCCCGATCATCTGGAGCGCCGGCGAGTGTTCTTTCTGGCGCGTTTTCTACTTGCTGCAGTTCTCTGTTTCACCTCAGATTTGGAGGTGGTCCTCCAAATCTGAGCTCCGATTCCCATCAGTGACGCTTGGAGGTGGTCCGCCGGCATTATTGAGCTTCATCCGATGCCCATCCGCAATCCACAACTTCCATCAAGATCCAGAGAGCTCCGGTAGTAGATTTCCAGCATTTTCGGCATTTACTTGGGTTTCGGGTTGTTCTAGCTCGTCGGGGGTGGTCCGTCGGCGTTCTTGAGCAATCCTAGAACTGATACGCTGTAGAGAGTCTCCACTGAGGTCCAAAGTTGGGTGGTCTCGACTTTGGCACTCTTGTGTGACGGCAAGAGTGTGTAGCTTGGTAGATTGGTTGAGAGATTGGAACGGTTTACCTTTTTAGTTCATTTTGTTACTGTTTTGTAGCTTATCATAGATTTCTTGATGTTTGTTAAGTTGTTTTAGCAAGTAATTTAGCATTTCTTTCCTTGTTGAAGCTTAGTTTAAGTTTTAGTTGATGCTTGGTTACTTGTTTAGTGTTTAAATTCTAAGCTAGGGTTTACATCTTGCTTAAGATCAGATTTATTTGCATCTTGTATTTCATTCCTTAGTTTAAGAGTGTGTCAATGATTTAATCTCAACGTAGAGTGACAATGCGTAATGATTTATTCATTGGCACATAGTTAGGTTTCACTCTTGCTTTAGATTAATTTCTTATTCGCTGTGCTTTACTTTTGTTAGATTTAGATTCAAAGTTTAAATCCCCCCAACTCCATTTTTATATCGAAAACCCCAAAAATAGGAATAAAAATACAATCCTAGATTACATATCATCGTTGGTTCCTCGAGAGCGATCCTGGGCTCGTTACTACGACATTATTGTGAAATTAAGGGGTTCAGTGAATAAAATACATTGTTAATTTGATAAGCCTATTTGTGACATTTAATATAGATTTTAGGCATTATCAGGCACCCTCACCCCTTCTTTTATATTCCTTGGCCTAGGCAAATTAGGAAATTTAATTACAATAAAATTTCCTTAATTCCCTTGACATGATTTAATTGAGAAAAATAAAATAAAATTTCCCCAATTAATCTCTAATGGCCGGCCACATTAAAAGAGATAAATTAGACAAGTTTTAATCAACAATTAAAACTTCCTAATTTGTTTCCAGAAATTTTAAAATTAGAATTTCTCTTTAAAAATCTCTTCATGGTTGATAAAAAGATATTTCTATAATTTTAATTTTATCAACATGTGGATAATTTTAAAGAGAAAATAAAATATCTCACCAATCTACAAATAAGGAAAGAGATCTAATCTCTTTCTTTAATCTTTTATAGATCTTTTACAAGAGAGATATTTTAATTTTAATTCTCTTTAATAAATTATTTCTTCCACATAATAAAAATTAAAATTAAAATTCTTTTTAAATTAATTTGGTCACCCCACTAGCTTGGGTTCAAGCTAGCGCCCATGCTTAGGCCGGCCTAGCTTGGTTCCCAAGCTAGCTTGGCCCGCCCAGTGGTATGAAGGTGGGTATAGGTGGGTATAGTATTCATAAATAAGAGGCTACGATAGGGATGAGAGGAGGAATTGGTTTTGGTCTCCGATAAAATTAAGCATCCGTGTTCGAACACACAACTTAATTTTATCAATAATAATTCATTCCACTATAGAACTATTATTGAACTACCGCACCAATCCCAAATTACATTTTTGGGCTCCTTCTTATTATGAGTGTGTTAGTCTCCCTGTATTTAAGATATCGAATGTCCACTAATTAAGTGAGTTACTGACAACTCATTTAATTAATATCTTAGTCCAAGAGTAGTACCATTCAACCTTATCATCATGTCGGACTAACAAGGTTTAACATGACAATCCTTATGAGCTCCTCTTGAGGACATTATCAACCTAGTATCTCTAGGACACAGTTTCCTTCTATAATCAACAACACACACTATAAGTGATACCATTTCCCAACTTATCGGGTTTATTAATTCATCGAACTAAATCTCACCCATTGATAAATTAAAGAAATAAATATCAAATATATGTGCTTGTTATTATATTAAGATTAAGAGCACACACTTCCATAATAACTGAGGTCTTTGTTCCTTTATAAAGTCAGTATAAAAGAAACGACCTCAAATGGTCCTATTCAATACACTCTGAGTGTACTAGTGTAATTATATAGTCAAGATAAACTAATACCTAATTATACTACGACCTTCTAATGGTTTGTTCCTTTCCATTTTGGTCGTGAGCTACTATTTATAATTTATAAAGTACTGATAACATTATCTTCTGCATGTGACACCACATACTATGTTATCTACAATATAAATTAATTGAACAACTACAACTAAATGTAGACAATTTGACCAAATGTGATTCTTTATTCATAATGAATGTTTACAAAGCTTAGGCTTTCAGTATACACTCCAACAATCTCCCACTTATACTAATGACTAAGCTGTCATATCTTCTACCATACATCTTACTCCCATTCCCTCCACATGCCGATCAAAAGCTTTCGCCGGAAGGGCCTTAGTGAAAGGATCTGCCAGGTTATCTACTGATGCAATCTTGGCGATGACAACTTCTCCTCACTTCACGATATCTCGTATCAGGTGGTACTTGCGCTCTATATGTTTACTTGCCTTATGAGCTCGTGGTTCCTTCGAGTTTGCAACTGCACCGCTATTATCACAATAAATTGTGATAATTTTGGGCAAACCAGGAATCACATCTAAGTCCATTAGAAAGTTCCTGAGCCATACTGCTTCTTTAGCTGCCTCAGAGGCTGCTACATACTCAGCTTCCATGGTTGAGTCCGATACACATTTCTGCTTAACACTCCTCCATGAAATGGCTCCACCTCCTAAAGTAAACACATAGCCTGATGTAGACTTACTATTGTCTCTATCTGATTGGAAATCTGAATCCGTGTAACCCACAGGGAGCAAATCGTCTGCTTGGTAAATTAACATATAATCTCTAGTCCTTCTCAGGTACTTTAATATATGCTTTACCGCAGTCCAATGTCCTTGTCCAGGGTTACTCTGATATCTGCTGACCATGCCCACGGCAAAACAAATATCAGGTCTCGTACATAGCATTGCATACATAAGGCTTCCTGTAAGGACCAAAAGTAGCTAGAGGGGGGGTGAATAGCTCGTCGCGTGCTCGTTGCTCGGCGTTGCTTGTTTCTTCTAAGATGTGCAGCGGAAAATACAAAGAAACAAATCACACAACGCTAACAAGGTTGGTTTACTTGGTATCCACCTCACAAGAGGTGACTAGTCCAAGGATCCACACCACGCACGCACCCTCCACTATGAAAACACTCCTTTTCGGTAACTACCGAGGGCGGAGAAGCCCTACAAGACTCTCAGTACAAGAAGAAAGGAAAGGGAAACAAAATACAAGCGCAAAGCTTACAATGAGTACAGAAAACCCTAACCCTAGCTTCTCTTCTTGCCTTTGATCCTCCTCTTGACTTGGAAAGCTTCCAAGATCCTTCAAGAACTGGCGATCTGATCTTTGAGAGCGCTGTGGAGGAGTTGTTGAGATCCGGAGGAATCGAGAACTCTTGAAGAAATCGCACGCCAACAGCTATAAACGACGCCAACGGTCGAATCCCAATCGATTGGATTGCTCCCAATCGATTGGGAGGCTTGGATCGATCCACGATCGATCCAGCACCTCGTGCTCGGAAATCGCGAATCGATCCACGGATCGATCCAAAGCTATCGTGCGATGGCGTACGCCCCAATCGATCCACCGATCGATTGGACCTCCGAATCGATCCACGATCGATCCAGAGGTTCTGTCCGAACTCATTCGAATCGATCCACGGATCGATTGGATCAATCCACGGATCAATCCAAACCTGCTGGATCAATCCACGGATCAATCCAAACCTTGGTTTTTGCCCAAAACCAAGCCCAAAGCCCCTAAACCAACATCTAGTCAACCATGACTTGTTGGTACATAAGACCTAGCATCCGGTCACCCTTGGCCAGCTAGGACTCTCTCACCAAGTGTCTGGTCAATCCCTTTGACCCACTTGGACTTTTCTCTTCTTGCCAAGTATCCGGTCACTCCCTAAGACCTACTTGGACTTTTCTTCCTCGTGCCAAGTATCCGGTCAATCCCTTTGACCTACTTGGACTCTCACCAGATGTCTGGTCAACCTTGACCCATCTGGATTTCTCTTGCCTGGCTTCACTCACCAGGACTTTCCCAATTGCCTAGATTCACTCACTAGGTCTTTCACCTGGCTTCACTCACCAGGATTTTTCTCCTGCCTAGCTTCACTCACTAGGACTTCCCAATTGCCTAGCTTCACTCACTAGGTCTTTCACCTGGCTTCACTCACCAGGATTTTCCTCCTGCCTAACATCCCAGTTAGGACTTCCCAGTCAAGTATCCGGTCATCCTTGACCTACTTGACTCTTCTTCAATCAATATCTTATTGTCAAACATCTAAACCCAAACCAAGACTCAGCTTGGTCAACCAGGTCAACCTTGACCTGAGGGATGTTGCACCAACAATCTCCCCCTTTTTGATGTTTGACAATACCACAATAACACTTACAATGCCACATGTAAGTTAGGCTAATCCCATAGCCTCATTCTTCATGCCACTAGGTAATGAAAGCATAAGTTAAGCTTTTCATTCTCCCAGAGGAAAACTCCTCTTAGATAATGAAAGCCTAACTTACTCCCTTTCACACGTTCTTTCATTCTCCCCTATTGGCACACATCAACCTATGCCCCCTCTTTGGGCACACTTCAACAAATCCATTTGTTGAAAACTCTCCCCTGAAGAGTTGCTCATCATTGGTTACAACTTCACTCGTTGAACCAACATGATAATGAAGGTCCCATACCCTTCATTTATCCTTAACTTCTTCCTCAATGTAGACAAATACCCAACCTTGAGCATTTTCTAACATCTTGAGTTCCCACTTGAAATAATGAGGATATCCACTCCCCATTTCAAGTTCAAAAGCTCGTCCATGAGCATTTTCTTTAAAGAAGGTTAACCACCTTCCAAGGTTCATGAAAAATAATTTTTCATGTCTTTAAAGAGTCCCTCCCCCTAAAGACATGGTGGTAACTTCTGTCATTGCACCAACAATGACTTAGAATCCCTAAACCTTTAGGAAACCCAAATTTAGAAGTTTTGAGGTTCAAATACTCAAAATTTGAAACAAACCTCAACCTAAACTTCAATGAAGCCTTCCTTAACCAATCCATCCTTGTTTTCACACGAAAATACCCTTTTTATGTATACAAATGTATTTTAAGGGTTTGGAATGGTTACATAGACTTACCATGGTTCAAAGATGCTGAAGTCAGGCCTTCCCAGCCAAAATCAGCAACTTGGATCGATTGGAGTTGGGATCCAATCGATTGAACCAACCGAATCGATCCACTGATCGATTCAGTATGTGTGGATCGATCCACTGATCGATCCAGCGAGCTTCTGCTCGCAAGATTTACCTTCTGAATCGATCCACGGATCGATTCAGGAACTCCAATCGATCCATGGATCGATCGGAGTTCTGATAGTTGCTGAAATTCCATTTCAGTCAACTTCAGAAACCCCTAGAAAATTCTACAAAAATCCAAAAATCATGAAATTTCGTGTAGACATTATTTAGGGCATACTTAATCATGGAAAAATAGCTTTCTATGAAAATACTTTATATTTTCAAAGATTGACACAAACTTGAAAACTTGCAAAAACTTTAGCGTTTTCTTCAAGTTTGTGTCTAACTATTCAATGGTGATTACTATCAAAAGATAGCCTTCACTAAAGTTTTCCAAAAACATTTTAAAAATATTTTCAAAACCAATATCCCATCATGGTCCTTGGGCATAATGCACATGACTTGTACATTAGCTTTCCCAATGATGGGAAAACACATAACTATGTGTTTTGATGAACTTAAAACTCAAAAGAATGCACTAAATCAACATCTTGAGTTTTGTTCATCATCCTAACATCTCACTTGTATCTAATGTGCACTGAAACACATACAAGTCATCTTATAGGTCTTTGTGAGATGTAAGATTTTAGTTTTGCCCTATTCTAGGGATCATGCATATCTATCTAGGCATTTTGAGAGATAGACATCCACAAAGGATGTTACTTGTTGATTTACTTGTTAAACAAATGTCACTTGTTTATTCCACTTGTTGTAAACAAATGCCACTTGTTTAACTAATGCCATATGTCCTTAATTTTTAAGGAAATAAACATAATGCATGATAATGTTATGGCATACATCAAAATAAAATAGCTTTCAAAAGAAAGATTCCTATAACTACATGATGTATGTATGGCATGACATGGTATTTTTGTATTTTTCATGATAAGTCATGAATGCAAAATACACATAAGATAAAATATGATGTCATGGCATATTATGAGCAAACAATCATGGCAAGGTTTAGCATAAATAAGATATACCTAGATTACCTATCTAAGTATCGTTAATCTTAGCTAATCCTAAAACTTAAACCCTAGATTGCCCAAAGTGCTTCAAGAGAGTGCCAAAACCTAAATGGGCATTTCTAATTCTCTTGATTAATTTATGCCAATTGAAATTAAGCTTATCCTCAAATGTTGGCATATTCCATTTTTCCTCAAGAGTAGCACTTTTAAATTAAGGCCCGGATTGCCTTAAATTTCCTAAGAACATACCAAAATCCCAACTTGGTATTTCTCTAGGTTTTCCCAATTTATGCCTTTTTAAGATAAAATCAATTTTCCACCATTAGGCACATTTTACTCTTTCAAGGAGTAAATAATAATTTCATTTCATTTTCAAAGGTTAACAAAAACCTTGAAAATGCTCCTTGAGTGTCAATTTCCTCAAAGTTGGGTTAACTACCCTTCTAATCGGAGTTGACACTCTCTAACCCATCTATGGGGTAGAGAAGATGCTCCTAGGAACCCAACACCTATTGGTGCTCCTTGGATGCTCTAGGTATTCACTAGGGATAACTTCCCTAGATACCTTCCTAGTGACCTTGTTTGGCTTCTTGGAGGCCTTGGTCACACTTTCTAGGTCAACTCTAGGGATAGCCTCCCTTGTGACCTTGTTTGTGACTTTCTTAGACTTCTTAGAAGCCTTAGTCACATTTATTGCAAAAATACTCTTAGGGATGACTTCCCTAGTATTTTTGGCTTGACCACTAGACCTAGGGTTTGTTCCATAACTATATGGAACTCTATGGTAAGAGGGCACATCCTTCTTAGCCTTTGGTTTGTATCCCAAACCTCTATAGCCATTTGATGGCTTTTGTACCCCTAAACCTAGGTTATGCTCATTTTGCCCTAATAGGATATTTTCCATCCTTTTTAGGGTCTTTTCCATTTTATCAAGTCTTGACCTCAAGACTTGATTTTCCATCACTAAGTCCTTAGTTTTTGGTTTTCCATTAAGTTCATGAGCATTTTTGTTTCTAGGCTTGTAGCTACAATCCTTAGAGTTCTTGCCTAGACTTTTACCTACACTCCTAACCTTAGGTGTAGTAGTTTTAGCATGTAGGGCCACATGCTTTTCCTTAAAGCCCTCATGCTTCCTATTCTTATGGTAAATCGCATTAAAATGATAAAAGTTAGAACTATCATGCTTTTTACCATAATGTAAAGGGGTAGGCTCAATAAATGTTACCTTCCTTTTTACCTTAGAGGCTCCCCCTTGACTTGAGCTTCCTCCTTGAGCCTTGACCATCTTCTTCCCCTTAGGGCATTGACTCCGATAATGCCCCTTTTGATTGCAAGAGAAACACACAATGTGCTCCTTGCTCTTCTTTGTTCCGGGGATGGTCTCCTGGGCTTCACCTTACCTTTTTGTGCCACTTGGCCCTTCTTCTTGGCCAATTTAGGGCACTTGCTCTTGTAGTGCCCATGTTCCCTACACTCAAAGCATATAATATGATTTTTATTATTAATTGAAATATTTATACCTTTGCTTGTAGGGGTGGCATCTTTTCCTTTGGATCCGGAGGTAGAGGCTTCCTCTTGATCGGACCTTGATTCTCCTCCATTTGTTTTTTCTTGACTTGTGGAGGTAGAATCTTCTTCCTCCTCTTCGCCTCTCGACCCGGATGTAGAAGCTTCTCCTTCTTCTTGATCCGGCGTCACCAAGGATTGCTCCCCCTCAATCCTAGAGGTGGAGGCTTCATCATCTTGAACATGAAACAAGGAGTATGCTCCCTCCTTGTTCCCTTCGTTGCATTCCCTTGAGGATGAAGCTTCTTGGATTTCCTCTTCTTCGGAGGTTGAGCATCTCTCAACCTCGGAGTCCTCCTCTTGGTCTTGCTCCAAAGAGTCACCCTCTCTGGATTCTTCATGATCTTGTACAGTGGAGGGGATCTCTTCATGAAGCTTGGCCAATTTGCTCCATAGCTCCTTTGCATCTTCAAACTCTCCAATTTTGCAAAGGATGGTGCTTGGCAATAAATTGACCAAAAGCTTGGTCACTTTGTCATTGGCCTCGCACCTTTGGACTTGCTCCGGGCTCCATTTGCTTTTCTTTAGAACTTTGCCCTTTGAATTTCTTGGAGCCTTGAAGCCTTCCATTAAAGCAAACCATTGCTCTATCTCCATCATAAGAAAATTTTCGATTCTTGATTTCCAAGAATCGAAACTCGTAGAAGTGTATGGTGGAGCCACCCTTGTGTCAAATCCAAGCCCATCTTGGAATTGCATCTTGAAGTTGAGCTTGATAAAGTCTTGAACTTGAAGAATTTGCTCCAACTTCTTCACCCTCTAGCTTTTCTTGATATGCTTGACCCTTCCGGCGATGATTCCGGTGAAGAGCGGCCTTGCTCTGATACCACTTGTAAGGACCAAAAGTAGCTAGAGGGGGGGTGAATAGCTCGTCGCGTGCTCGTTGCTCGGCGTTGCTTGTTTCTTCTAAGATGTGCAGCGGAAAATACAAAGAAACAAATCACACAACGCTAACAAGGTTGGTTTACTTGGTATCCACCTCACAAGAGGTGACTAGTCCAAGGATCCACACCACGCACGCACCCTCCACTATGAAAACACTCCTTTTCGGTAACTACCGAGGGCGGAGAAGCCCTACAAGACTCTCAGTACAAGAAGAAAGGAAAGGGAAACAAAATACAAGCGCAAAGCTTACAATGAGTACAGAAAACCCTAACCCTAGCTTCTCTTCTTGCCTTTGATCCGCCTCTTGACTTGGAAAGCTTCCAAGATCCTTCAAGAACTGGCGATCTGATCTTTGAGAGCGCTGTGGAGGAGTTGGCGAGAGATCTGGAGTGAATCGTTGAAGTTCTGCTGAAGAAATCGCACGCCAACAGCTATAAACGACGCCAACGGTCGAATCCCAATCGATTGGATTGCTCCCAATCGATTGGGGAGGCTTTGGATCGATCCACGGATCGATCCAGAGCACCTCTGTGCTCTGGAAAAACTTCTGGATCGATCCACGGATCGATCCAGCACTTATCGCGCGAAGCAGCAGCGTCCCAATCGATCCACTGATCGATTGGGACCTCTGGATCGATCCACGGATCGATCCAGAGAGGTTCTGTTCGTGGGGACTCACCGGATCGATCCACGGATCGATCCAAACCTGCTGGATCAATCCACGGATCAATCCAAACCTGCTGGATCAATCCACGGATCAATCCAAACCTGCTGGATCAATCCACGGATCAATCCAAACCTTGGTTTTTGCCCAAAACCAAGCCCAAAGCCCCCTAAACCAACATCTAGTCAACCATGACTTGTTGGTACATAAGACCTAGCATCCGGTCACCCTTGGCCAGCTAGGACTCTCTCACCAAGTGTCTGGTCAATCCCTTTGACCCACTTAGACTTTTCTCTTCTTGCCAAGTATCCGGTCACTCCCTAAGACCTACTTGGACTTTTCTTCCTCGTGCCAAGTATCCGGTCAATCCCTTTGACCTACTTGGACTCTCACCAGATGTCTGGTCAACCTTGACCCATCTGGATTTCTCTTGCCTGGCTTCACTCACCAGGACTTTCCCAATTGCCTAGATTCACTTACTAGGTCTTTCACCTGGCTTCACTCACCAGGATTTTTCTCCTGCCTAGCTTCACTCACTAGGACTTCCCAATTGCCTAGCTTCACTCACTAGGTCTTTCACCTGGCTTCACTCACCAGGATTTTCCTCCTGCCTAACATCCCAGTTAGGACTTCCCAGTCAAGTATCCGGTCATCCTTGACCTACTTGACTCTTCTTCAATCAATATCTTATTGTCAAACATCTAAACCCAAACCAAGACTCAGCTTGGTCAACCAGGTCAACCTTGACCTGAGGGATGTTGCACCAACAATCTCCCCCTTTTTGATGTTTGACAATACCACAATAACACTTACAATGCCACATGTAAGTTAGGCTAATCCCATAGCCTCATTCTTCATGCCACTAGGTAATGAAAGCATAAGTTAAGCTTTTCATTCTCCCCCTAAGAGGGAAAACTCCCTCTTAGATAATGAAAGCCTAACTTACTCCCTTTCACACGTTCTTTCATTCTCCCCCTATTGGCACACATCAACCTATGCCCCCTCTTTGGGCACACTTCAACAAATCCATTTGTTGAAAACTCTCCCCCTGAAGAGTTGCTCATCATTGGTTACAACTTCACTCGTTGAACCAACATGATAATGAAGGTCCCATACCCTTCATTTATCCTTAACTTCTTCCTCAATGTAGACAAATACCCAACCTTGAGCATTTTCTAACATCTTGAGTTCCCACTTGAAATAATGAGGATATCCACTCCCCATTTCAAGTTCAAAAGCTCGTCCATGAGCATTTTCTTTAAAGAAGGTTAACCACCTTCCAAGGTTCATGAAAAATAATTTTTCATGTCTTTAAAGAGTCCCTCCCCCTAAAGACATGGTGGTAACTTCTGTCATTGCACCAACAATGACTTAGAATCCCTAAACCTTTAGGAAACCCAAATTTAGAAGTTTTGAGGTTCAAATACTCAAAATTTGAAACAAACCTCAACCTAAACTTCAATGAAGCCTTCCTTAACCAATCCATCCTTGTTTTCACACGAAAATACCCTTTTTATGTATACAAATGTATTTTAAGGGTTTGGAATGGTTACATAGACTTACCATGGTTCAAAGATGCTGAAGTCAGGCCTTTCCAACCAAAATCAGCAACTTGGATCGATTGGAGTTGGGATCCAATCGATTGAACCAACCGAATCGATCCACTGATCGATTCAGTATGTGTGGATCGATCCAGCGAGCTTCTGCTCGCGAGATTTACCTTCTGAATCGATCCACGGATCGATTCAGGAACTCCAATCGATCCATGGATCGATCGGAGTTCTGATAGTTGCTGAAATTCCATTTCAGTCAACTTCAGAAACCCCTAGAAAATTCTACAAAAATCCAAAAATCATGAAATTTCGTGTAGACATTATTTAGGGCATACTTAATCATGGAAAAATAGCTTTCTATGAAAATACTTTATATTTTCAAAGATTGACACAAACTTGAAAACTTGCAAAAACTTTAGCGTTTTCTTCAAGTTTGTGTCTAACTATTCAATGGTGATTACTATCAAAAGATAGCCTTCACTAAAGTTTTCCAAAAACATTTTAAAAATATTTTCAAAACCAATATCCCATCATGGTCCTTGGGCATAATGCACATGACTTGTACATTAGCTTTCCCAATGATGGGAAAACACATAACTATGTGTTTTGATGAACTTAAAACTCAAAAGAATGCACTAAATCAACATCTTGAGTTTTGTTCATCATCCTAACATCTCACTTGTATCTAATGTGCACTGAAACACATACAAGTCATCTTATAGGTCTTTGTGAGATGTAAGATTTTGGTTTTGCCCTATTCTAGGGATCATGCATATCTATCTAGGCATTTTGAGAGATAGACATCCACAAAGGATGTTACTTGTTGATTTACTTGTTAAACAAATGTCACTTGTTTATTCCACTTGTTGTAAACAAATGCCACTTGTTTAACTAATGCCATATGTCCTTAATTTTTAAGGAAATAAACATAATGCATGATAATGTTATGGCATACATCAAAATAAAATAGCTTTCAAAAGAAAGATTCCTATAACTACATGATGTATGTATGGCATGACATGGTATTTTTGTATTTTTCATGATAAGTCATGAATGCAAAATACACATAAGATAAAATATGATGTCATGGCATATTATGAGCAAACAATCATGGCAAGGTTTAGCATAAATAAGATATACCTAGATTACCTATCTAAGTATCGTTAATCTTAGCTAATCCTAAAACTTAAACCCTAGATTGCCCAAAGTGCTTCAAGAGAGTGCCAAAACCTAAATGGGCATTTCTAATTCTCTTGATTAATTTATGCCAATTGAAATTAAGCTTATCCTCAAATGTTGGCATATTCCATTTTTCCTCAAGAGTAGCACTTTTAAATTAAGGCCCGGATTGCCTTAAATTTCCTAAGAACATACCAAAATCCCAACTTGGTATTTCTCTAGGTTTTCCCAATTTATGCCTTTTTAAGATAAAATCAATTTTCCACCATTAGGCACATTTTACTCTTTCAAGGAGTAAATAATAATTCTATTTCATTTTCCAAGGTTAACAAAAACCTTGAAAATGCTCCTTGAGTGTCAATTTCCTCAAAGTTGGGTTAACTACCCTTCTAATCGGAGTTGACACTCTCTAACCCATCTATGGGGTAGAGAAGATGCTCCTAGGAACCCAACACCTATTGGTGCTCCTTGGATGCTCTAGGTATTCACTAGGGATAACTTCCCTAGATACCTTCCTAGTGACCTTTTTTGGCTTCTTGGAGGCCTTGGTCACACTTTCTAGGTCAACTCTAGGGATAGCCTCCCTTGTGACCTTGTTTGTGACTTTCTTAGACTTCTTAGAAGCCTTAGTCACATTTATTGCAAAAATACTCTTAGGGATGACTTCCCGAGTATTTTTGGCTTGACCACTAGACCTAGGGTTTGTTCCATAACTATATGGAACTCTATGGTAAGAGGGCACATCCTTCTTAGCCTTTGGTTTGTATCCCAAACCTCTATGGCCATTTGATGGCTTTTGTACCCCTAAACCTAGGTTATGCTCATTTTGCCCTAATAGGATATTTTCCATCCTTTTTAGGGTCTTTTCCATTTTATCAAGTCTTGACCTCAAGACTTGATTTTCCATCACTAAGTCCTTAGTTTTTGGTTTTCCATTAAGTTCATGAGCATTTTTGTTTCTAGGCTTGTAGCTACAATCCTTAGAGTTCTTGCCTAGACTTTTACCTACACTCCTAACCTTAGGTGTAGTAGTTTTAGCATGTAGGGCCACATGCTTTTCCTTAAAGCCCTCATGCTTCCTATTCTTATGGTAAATCGCATTAAAATGATAAAAGTTAGAACTATCATGCTTTTTACCATAATGTAAAGGGGTAGGCTCAATAAATGTTACCTTCCTTTTTACCTTAGAGGCTCCCCCTTGACTTGAGCTTCCTCCTTGAGCCTTGACCATCTTCTTCCCCTTAGGGCATTGACTCCGATAATGCCCCTTTTGATTGCAAGAGAAACACACAATGTGCTCCTTGCTCTTCTTTGTTCCGGGGATGGTCTCCTGGGCTTCACCTTACCTTTTTGTGCCACTTGGCCCTTCTTCTTGGCCAATTTAGGGCACTTGCTCTTGTAGTGCCCATGTTCCCTACACTCAAAGCATATAATATGATTTTTATTATTAATTGAAATATTTATACCTTTGCTTGTAGGGGTGGCATCTTTTCCTTTGGATCCGGAGGTAGAGGCTTCCTCTTGATCGGACCTTGATTCTCCTCCATTTGTTTTTTCTTGACTTGTGGAGGTAGAATCTTCTTCCTCCTCTTCGTCTCTTGACCCGGATGTAGAAGCTTCTCCTTCTTCTTGATTCGGCGTCACCAAGGATTGCTCCCCCTCAATCCTAGAGGTGGAGGCTTCATCATCTTGAACATGAAACAAGGAGTATGCTCCCTCCTTGTTCCCTTCGTTGCATTCCCTTGAGGATGAAGCTTCTTGGATTTCCTCTTCTTCGGAGGTTGAGCATCTCTCAACCTCGGAGTCCTCCTCTTGGTCTTGCTCCAAAGAGTCACCCTCTCTAGATTCTTCATGATCTTGTACAGTGGAGGGGATCTCTTCATGAAGCTTGGCCAATTTGCTCCATAGCTCCTTTGCATCTTCAAACTCTCCAATTTTGCAAAGGATGGTGCTTGGCAATAAATTGACCAAAAGCTTGGTCACTTTGTCATTGGCCTCGCACCTTTGGACTTGCTCCGGGCTCCATTTGCTTTTCTTTAGAACTTTGCCCTTTGAATTTCTTGGAGCCTTGAAGCCTTCCATTAAAGCAAACCATTGCTCTATCTCCATCATAAGAAAATTTTCGATTCTTGATTTCCAAGAATCGAAACTCGTAGAAGTGTATGGTGGAGCCACCCTTGTGTCAAATCCAAGCCCATCTTGGAATTGCATCTTGAAGTTGAGCTTGATAAAGTCTTGAACTTGAAGAATTTGCTCCAACTTCTTCACCCTCTAGCTTTTCTTGATATGCTTGACCCTTCCGGCGATGATTCCGGTGAAGAGCGGCCTTGCTCTGATACCACTTGTAAGGACCAAAAGTAGCTAGAGGGGGGGTGAATAGCTCGTCGCGTGCTCGTTGCTCGGCGTTGCTTGTTTCTTCTAAGATGTGCAGCGGAAAATACAAAGAAACAAATCACACAACGCTAACAAGGTTGGTTTACTTGGTATCCACCTCACAAGAGGTGACTAGTCCAAGGATCCACACCACGCACGCACCCTCCACTATGAAAACACTCCTTTTCGGTAACTACCGAGGGCGGAGAAGCCCTACAAGACTCTCAGTACAAGAAGAAAGGAAAGGGAAACAAAATACAAGCGCAAAGCTTACAATGAGTACAGAAAACCCTAACCCTAGCTTCTCTTCTTGCCTTTGATCCGCCTCTTGACTTGGAAAGCTTCCAAGATCCTTCAAGAACTGGCGATCTGATCTTTGAGAGCGCTGTGGAGGAGTTGGCGAGAGATCTGGAGTGAATCGTTGAAGTTCTGCTGAAGAAATCGCACGCCAACAGCTATAAACGACGCCAACGGTCGAATCCCAATCGATTGGATTGCTCCCAATCGATTGGGGAGGCTTTGGATCGATCCACGGATCGATCCAGAGCACCTCTGTGCTCTGGAAAAACTTCTGGATCGATCCACGGATCGATCCAGCACTTATCGCGCGAAGCAGCAGCGTCCCAATCGATCCACTGATCGATTGGGACCTCTGGATCGATCCACGGATCGATCCAGAGAGGTTCTGTTCGTGGGGACTCACCGGATCGATCCACGGATCGATCCAAACCTGCTGGATCAATCCACGGATCAATCCAAACCTGCTGGATCAATCCACGGATCAATCCAAACCTGCTGGATCAATCCACGGATCAATCCAAACCTTGGTTTTTGCCCAAAACCAAGCCCAAAGCCCCCTAAACCAACATCTAGTCAACCATGACTTGTTGGTACATAAGACCTAGCATCCGGTCACCCTTGGCCAGCTAGGACTCTCTCACCAAGTGTCTGGTCAATCCCTTTGACCCACTTAGACTTTTGTCTAGTCAAGTGTCTATGTAATTAGGTCCAGTAAGTCTATTTTGTTGAAGTATGATGGACAGTGGGTTGAAAGTCATCCTAAGAATCACAAATAACTTTTGGTCAGAACTCTAAATTTAGAATAATATTGATTACTCAAACAATACTATTTTAAATTAACCAACACCTCATAACACCGTGAATTTTGTATGTCACGTTAGTGTGGACGTATACAAATTCAACATTTGTAAAAAGAAGGGTTTTAACCCATTAATTTTATTATCTTGTCAACCTAACTTTTTGACAAATAAAATTAATAGTTGGTATCATTTGGTCACACAAATAATAGCAGTGACTCCGATGGGGAGGATACTATTAGATGTGTCTAAGTGTATATCATTACTTAACACTAAGTCCATTAATAAGATTATGCCCCTTCCATTGGGGAAGATCACACGCTCTTAATTAACTTCCTATAGTCATCCAAAAATGGAAGTCTGTTCTAGTGATCCACAAACAAGCTCATCCGTTATGGAGGAAGGCACTCAGAGCCAACGCGCAAGCTTGTTTGCATCACTTACAAACCAGTAATGGAGACCATGGGATTTACTTAAAAATCCCTCTCCCACTTAGTTATTTATAAATGAGGAATTTTAACTATGCTAGCCTACTAAACTTGTAAACTAACATGCACACACAGCACAATATAAAAGCAATAAATAGAAAATCTAATTTTCAACTATTATGACTTTTATCTCTAGTTGTCCTCCCTGTGTTGTCATCCCAAGCTGCTGCCATATTTGGCCAATGCCACCGGGTCTAGCTGTCGCATCCATCTTGCTCCTAGTTCCGCTGCGTCTCTGGTCCTTAGAAGGTTCCACGCTTTGCAAGATTCGATCCGCGACATAAATAGAATTTTACATTTTTGATGTTATATTCCATAAAAGGAATGTACATGTATCTAGATCAAAAATAAAATCCTAATAAAACTAAATACAGCTCCTGCTGTATTTTAATACAATCATGCACACACAGATAAATGCCCTTGACATGTCCAAGGGTCCAATCACATTTATAACCAGCCAGTTGACCAGATCCCATCTAGTCGCTTAACTATCAAGTAGCTTCCTGCAATAAAAATTACCACAACATAGTAGTAAGCAAAAACCAAGCTCGATACTGTTAGTTGCTACTCGGAAAGCCTAGAGGTTCCACTGTACAAAAATTTTGTACAAAGGTCTGAACCTTTTCCTAGCTACCATGTGTTCTTTTAACTTAAATTTTGGATCGCCTGCGGAACTTAACACGTTTGATCCAAAACTTAATCTATTTGTTCTTTTAGGTTTTGACTTGGATCTCCTGCGGAACTTAACACGTTCGACCCAAATCACCTTAAGTTATTAATTCCATTAAATATTAATTTCCATAATCGGTTCCCAGTACTGACGTGGCGAGGCACATGGCCTTCTTGGATATGGGGGCAACCACCACCGACTAGACAAAACCTTTTATAGAAAACTAATATTTAATTTCCTAAAATAACTTTAGGTTAACCGAAAAGAACAATCAAATCACAAGGAAAAGAAAAAACAAAAGAACACAACATCGAAAAACATATTCGAAATTCACTACAAGAAAAAAGCTAAACAACAACGCTTTTTTGGCGTTGTCGTATGTACTTAAAAAGTGATGTTGTAGATGGTGTTGTAGAAAGTCATATCAAAGACAACGCTTTAAAAGCGTTGTGGTTGGTCACAAAGACAACGCTTTTTAAGCGTTGTCTTTTCGTTCTTAAAAAGCGTTGTTATAGATGCTGTTGTAAAAATGCACATATCAAAGACAACGCTTTAAAAGCGTTGTGGTTGGTCACAAAGACAACGCTTTTTAAGCGTTGTCTATTCGTTCTTAAAAAGCGTTGTTAAAGATGCTGTTGTAAAAATGCACATATCAAAGACAACGCTTTAAAAGCGTTGTGGTTGGTCTCAAAGACATTGTTTTTTAAGCGTTGTCTTTTATTACTTAAAAACGTTGTCTTTATAAAAATAGTGTTTTTTAATTAAATAGAAAAATTATAAAAATACTAAAAATTTCCATATAATTGAATATCCACAACCACAATCATTTTTATAATAAGACTATTTAACAAATAAATAAAACTTTATATTATACAAACAAAATGTATACATATTGATCCACAAATTAAATTTGTATCATACAAGTTATCCTTAACTTCATGACAATAATTTTTCAAACACACAAGTTTTACAAAACCTCATCATTGACTAACCGTTGTTGTTGGTGTCCATCGCATGGAATTGCTTCTTTAAGTCCAGCAATCTCTTCTTCTGAAAGGCTTTCAGCTATCACTCTTAGAGCCATCTTCTTCAACTTGTCATCAACACACCTGGGGTTGTAGGCAATCAAGAAATTTTGTATGAAAACTTTCATACATGTAAATCTCGTACTAAATAATATGTCAATGTTATATATACATGTAATTCATACCGTAAGTGTGTTTATATCGAATCGACAAGTTTTCTTTAGGGCCAACTTCTACTCAAGCTCTTTAAACACTGCATCAAAATAAAAATTGGCATTAGTTCTGTGCTAAATGAAAATCATATTTAGAGGAAAAAGCGGGAGTGTCGTAGATGGATATATTAACCAAGCATATTAATGTTTGACTGTCTTTACAAGTTCTAAGCATATATATTAACTAAGCATATAACCTAAGAGGAATAAGTTACAAAATGCTACTTGATGTTTGACTTGTCTTTATTGGATTTTGCGGCCCCGGTCTTCTTGTAGCCAGCACAATGTAATACTTGATGTTGACTCTACCTTTGCAGTTGTTTCGGCGAGGAGTGGCAAAGAATGGTGGAGTAGAGGATGGATTTCAGGTATTCATCCGTGCCATCGAGGAAATGACTCCAGTAGGTGACTAGCATGTTGACCAGGGCATGCTTGGAGAAGATGACTTGTTTGAAGCTTTTTAGATCAAAGATACGAAGTGCATTGTTATAAAACTAGATGCACGAACACTTGCTTATACGGTTCTTGAAATAAAATACATTCATAACCGTCACTAGCCCAAGCTCAATAAGGAAAATTCACGGTAAATGTGCATAGTATACCTCAGATCTGCAGATGATAGGGAAGGCCAGAAAGACAGTTTGACGCAAATATTGAGATTGCCTAAGCCAATCCATGGTACTAATCCTGACAGCTCCTCCAAATCGCACCGACTTGATTGTGTCCACCCATCCTTGTTCATCAGCTTGGAACCTTTGAAATGAAAATTGCATTGGGTACATGGAAAAACAACAAAAAGGGAGGATAAATGATAGCCACCAACCTAATTGTTCACAAATATCTATATAAGTTATTAAGGGTGTTCATAGAAGTTGATCCTTTAGCCGTGTCTATTAGATGGTCAAATCTAGGCGCCAACTCAAAAATGTTGGCGTCCAAGTGTTAGTGTTCAACTACTTCTGATTTTCTTCATCTTTGAATTGTTAAATACATAGGGTATTTATAGGGAATACTCAAGATGTATCTAAATAAATACATAAACCAATATTAAATGACATACATTCATCATCCGAAGAGTCATTCATGAATCCTCCAATATTCATGCTCCAGATGACCATACATTAGATTATAAGTCCAATTAATTTGATTGCAAGGTTGTAAACAGTCCTTGAGGGCTATTGATAGTGATTCCAGTACGTACTGGAAAATAATGGAACAAACCTATGAAACAGCTATCAAGGGATTCACTTCAACTTTCCTAAACCAAAGAAGAAACAGATGGATTACAAAAGAAAACAATTTGCACCATCAAACTGAAACTTATAATAAGCCTTAATAAATTAATGAAAAAAGAATTGTTTAGAAGTTCACTGAGAAACATATGAAAATACAACAAATGCAACTGCAAAAAAAAATAAAAAACTAGTATCCAATTAACTTTTTTTTATACTTTCAGATCAAAAGGTCAAATTTATATACTTTGGTTCATGTTCAAGCAAGAGGATAACAATCTCATCGATAGTTAGTATTTCCTTTTAATATAGAACACTAAAAAGAAGGAATATCAATGATGAAACAAACCTGAAAATGCGAGCTACTGAGGCAGCGAGCAATCTGCTTGAACAAGGTAATCATGCAGCGTTGGAACTCTGTCGTGAGCATCAAAGACCAAATATTACCAAATATTAAGATCACTGACAAACCAAATAATACCTTATTTTTAACAGCTATCTAGAGGATCCGGCTTTTGACTTGAAGCTGGTTCAAAGAAGACAAATCAAATATACAAATACTAAGATGAAAGCATAATGAAGTAGTTAACTTTTTCTACTTTACCTGATTATAAGATCTACAACTTCTTGCTCAGTATTTTGCTGCACGAGTAATTATTAGAAAAACAAACCCAATAGTGGAACAAAAGCTAGATAAAGAAACTAGATAATTTACACTGACAGAACTTTACAGAATAACATATAATACAGTGCTTTGTACTTGCATATTAATCCAGAAAACATCCTTTCACCTAAGTGACAATTTTTCCAAAACATCATCATTCACAAAACATCATCATTCACTAAAAATTTTCACAAGTTTTTAAACTTCAGTGACAACTTTTCTTTGGGGTCAACTGCTCAAGGTCGATCTGGTAACTATGCACTGCATCAAAAAAATTGGCATTAACTATGATTCCACCAAAAACCACCATTCCATGAACTTAAATCTAAATAGAATTATGGCAACTATCATTCCATACCTATTCATAAATATGATCTTGTATGCACTCCGCCAACTCGGACCGAACCTCATCAATTTGTTCACGAGAGTACCCTATTTTTGTGAACTGTGAGCATACACAATTTATGTTAATGGAAAAATAATCAACACTGATCACTTTGCAATTTTAAATAGTTTATGTCAAATAATTTGAGATAAGCTAAATAATGTTACTATTGATTGCAGTGAATCTCTCTCAATAGTCTCAACTTCTTCAATAATTTCTCTCATAAATCGCATCACAAAAAAACCACATTGTTTCGCATCCGGTTGTTGAGGAGCCTATATATAGTAATTAGAGTCAAATTGTTAATGAAAATTATACACATTACAATATATGTTAAACAAAAGTACACATACCTTAACTACTTCCCACTTAACATTTTTCCTACCTTTCCTTCCCTTGGTTGAATTAAACAATTTTAAGGCCCTTCATACGTTAAGAATATTTGTTAAATAAGATTTTTATTATAATAAATATTTACTAAAAGAAATCTGAACTCACATTTCCATTACGTATTTTGAATCATCATCGCGAATGCGGCAACTTAGGGAATCCAGCAAGTAAATAGCATCCTTGTAAGGTTCAATAACACTAAGATTCCAATGGAAACTAGGCAAATACATAGGATTAGATCATAAAATTGAATAAATTATCGAAAGGAAGCAATTGAAAGTGATGTTTTACTTCTTGCTTACCCGACATTACATGGCACTAACACTAGTTGATCTGTTGATGCACTTGTCAGCTTATCTGCTAAAAGAGTTGCCCTTTGATTCAGGGTTTCAAGCTTAACTGATTTGTCTTGTGCCGTTTTTGCCAGATATGGGAGTTTGTGAGGATTCATAAATCTGAATTTCTTTGTCTTGGTATCTTTCACCATCTTTTTATACAGACACCTATCATTGCAAAGAAAAAAATATTTAGATACTAATAATAAAATTTAGATACAAAACACTCATAATAAGTTGGAAAAAATAATGATCACTCATAACACTAAGTTATGGCTGATGATAGTAACATCCATACATGAGAACTTACTATGAGCAGTCTTGCATATTAAACATACCAGAAATGTATACATGCAAATTCTTTTATTTCTTGAGGACAAGCACATTTAAGATACTTAAAAATATACAAGAAAAAGATATGAGCAAAGTACTTCCTGTCTAGAAGAACAAATGGCAGAAGGCAAACATTAAGGGCCGGTTGAAAATGAATGAGCTATATTTATGTAAAGTGTACCACATCAATTGATATTAGTAAACCTCTCAATAGAAATGATGAACTATTAACTTAATGAGAATAACATGGTATGAGAAAATTACTAGAAGTTGAATGTGTCAAGAGTAAACTTGTTCACACAACAATATTAGTAAACTTCTTGCAGTTCAAATCAGGGATTTTCTGTCTTGCTAGATATTAGAATTTCCCAGCAAACATAAAGCAATGCAGTAATTTCCCAGCATAAGTAAAGCAATGCAGTTGCAATTGAGAAAATAATATTTAGATACTAAATAATAAAATTTAGATACAAAACAATCATGTGGATTAAAAAATAATGATCACTCATAATAAGTTGGTGAAATTGTAACAATAAACCATAATAAGTTGCTAAAATTGGGAAGCAAACATGTGATGAAAAAGTTGCTGAAATTGCTTAAATAAACTTACTTACCATATGTAGGCAACGATCAAATTTCCTAAAATTGACTCCAAATGATACAAAGAATTGATGTCCTCAAGGTCAAGAAAAAGTTCACAATCTTCATCAAACACTTCATTATCTAAGCACATTGATATACATTTTCCTCCATCTAGAGCATGCTTACTGTAACAATATAACATATGTAATGCTCTTGGGACACTTGTTGACAAAGTAGGTTTTGATTTTTTTTCAAACTTCTTCCTTCTAGGCTTCTAATAATTTCAAATATAAACAAGTTAGATAGCTAGGTTGAATAATAATAAAGTGGCAATATAATTAGAAATATAATAATAAAGTGACAATATAATTAGAAATATAATATCTCATATACCTCATCTTGCTTCACAATCTGCTGTTCAGGCCAAGCCACAACAGTTCCTATGGCATCACCAATTACTTCACATTCACTTGGAATTGGATATGGCAAAGGAGCGGATTTGTCCACTGCTTGATCAATGGAGACTCGAATGCAATTCTTGGGAAATGGAATACCATGAAGCATTTTTTCCATGCCATTGAAACAAACAATTGTACCATATGCAGCAATATTTGAGCAAGATTCCAATGTCAATGCAACTGATTGACCCTAAAATATTAAAAAAAAAAACATGTTGATTATATTTAGTTTATAATGCTATAATAATAATGAATATCACTATAACTTGTATTTTACCTGTAAAACTTCGTCTTTACCCACAATCTGTACGTCATCTTCTTCAATATTCTTCTGATGAAACTTCATCGAGCAACTGCCTTTGTCATCAATTGAATTGTCCCATGCACCCCTTTTATGCATTAATGCTTCAAGTTTTTGGATGCGTACATCTTGTTCTAAAATTTGCATCTTCGTCTCCTTCAGCTCCCTTTTATGCTTAGCGATTATATCTAGGGTAACATCATATTTCTTCCTTGTTCTACCAACATTGAAATAGATTGTTGGGTTGATATGACCTCCGATACCCCGGACACGCCCAGAATATTCCTGAGTTTCAAGTGCCTTGGTAAGAATATCCTCTTTTGCTCCTTCGCATTGCAGCTTACCCTCCCTCTTTTGCTGTATATATTCATCCTGTAATGCAACATTAAAAAGAATTATCAGTACTTTACCAAGGATAATTACCAAGGATATGCAATATTGGTTTAAAAAATACTGATGTCCAGGTCGGTTCTTCCCGTGATAGCTCAAGTCAAGTGCTTAGTAAGTCATATTGAACAAATATGAAGTTGACTTTGAAATATTTTTTCCTTTTTTGGCATTCAATCATATATTTACTTCTGCACAGTTCTAAAAAAGGCACATATTTGATTGAGCAATTGACTACAAGTTTAATAAAATGACAAAATTTTAATAAATTTTCACTACACAAACCCATAAAGAGAGGACCACCACATAATTGAAGCTAATTGTCTGGAGTTGCAGGAAAGAATAATCAAAAGTAAAGTTGTTCCCAACCTCTCAAGTTCCGATTCATGAATCTTATGCTTTAATTCAAACTAAAACAGCACAAAGAGAATGCTCAAGGAGACAAGGAGCTTTATTTGTCACCAATCAAGTGGGAAAACATAATAGAAGCTTCAGAGCAGTGGTCTGGGGAACAACTTTACTGGCCCTTGGGTTACTGAAGCTTACAAATTGCTTACTGCCAAGAACGTTTCAAACCTGGTTGATTTATCTGCATCTGTTCTATAGAAACTCTAGCTATCACCTCTAAGTTCTCAATGCATTCACCATTAATTGATTGCAGCAAAAGGAAACCACTGCATGTAATAGACTTTTCAACTTGATCTCTTCTCCAAGTAAGAACATTTCAAACCTAGATACCTAGTAAATCCACATCTGTTCTATATAAACCCGTCACCTCTAAGCTCTCAATGCATTCATTCACCATTTACTTCCTCAATACATGCTCTAGTACTGAGAATTCAAGCTATGCAAGGAATGGCTGTTAAACTCCTCATTGCACTGCTTGCCTTGGCTTCCTCATGCAAAGGGTATGCATGCATGCAACTTTACTCTCGAAAACTAGAAGATATATTGAAGTCATTATCAGAAGAACATGAAAATTTACTTACAATCTTGTGTACTGTGTCCACCAAATCTTCACCTTCAAACTCTCCTCCTTTGTTGGCGCGTCCTTTCTTCCACATAATAGCTCTATTGATGTCATTATCATCACATAATTCAGTCCCCTACAACAAAGAAAAATCAAATAACAAATGTGAAATAATTTAATGTGAATCAATTAGAGGGTTCTTAGAGGAAATATGTTTTAAAAATACTTACAATTTCTTCAGCAAAGCGTGCATACCCTTTGCGTGAGAGTCGATGAGGATATCTATTTTTTTTCCTTCGCTCTTTTTGTTGATCACTGAGTTTCTAGTTATTTCAAACAGGCGACATATCAAATTTGAATAATACATAATGAATTATGATCGAATAGTTTCAAAAGAAAAAATTTAGAATCTTACAATGAAATCTTCAGAAATGCGACTAATGACAAACGCACGTCAATCTTCTCTTGTAATTTCAAAGCCAACAGGTGGCTCATTCAACTCCTCAGGTTTGTCACGCCTGCTTAAAATAAATTTTTGGGTGAGATGGGTCTTGTATTGCCTCCACTTACTGTTTGCAGACCTCAAACATCCCTTTTTCCACTTTGAGTCAACATTATAAATCAATTGTACATCAAATAAGTGGAAAACATTAATAAGATTAATTAAGACAAACATAAAATATATCTATCATTAGTAGTGAAATATTATAATTGTTAAAACATGCTAACTTGCTTACATTGACTGATTCCCATATTAATTCTTTGACAGCAATTGGGACTTGCTTCCATGTCTTGTATTTAATATTAACCTTTTGCCGAGCCAAGACACCAATGTAACTTTGCATGGCTACAGCAGCTGGTCCTATCGGTTGTCCAAAATTATTGAATGACACCTCATTTCTAATACCTTGCATTCTTTGCTTTGTAATCTTATCCAACTGTGTGCGACCTCTAGAAGTTCTTGAGGAGATAGTGTCTTTGGAATCCAACACTTTATCACCCTCGCAACTCTCTTCACGGGTAGCTGTAATGACTTCTTTACCCTTGTCCAACTTTGTAAGTTGCCCTATTCTCTTACTCTTTCTAGTAGAATCCATTGATCTGTAACAACTTAGACTGATCAACATAAGTTTAGTTAGAAACATGCATAAACTCACAGCAAGATGATATATTTACACCAACAAATTCACAACAGTATGAAAAAAAATAAAAGATAAAAGCAGAAACTTGCAGCAACATCACAACATATCTGATTCGAATTAAAGTGAGGAATATAACATATTAATATTGTCCACAAATTCATCCTCATAGGTAAATTGTTTACACACTTATATTCAAAAGCAAAAATTCAGCAATTAAATATTGTCAATCCAACTTCCATCACAGTCTTCACGAATACATGGTGGTTCATTATCATCTTCTCCGTCAATATCCATTGATGGTAACCCCTACTAAAACATTGATAGTGGATAGCAGTGTCCTCTAACTCTTCGCCCTTTAGGTATTCAAAGTAGTCTCTGTTTGGTGTTGCAAGTACAACACTCCATAAAGGATCTTCAGGATCTTCAATGTAAAATACTTGCTTTGCTTGGCTTGCCAGGATAAAAGCGTCAGATTTGAATCCAAGTCTATTGAGGTTTACCAATGTGAAACCAAGATCATCTACTTTAATGCCGTTATTATGCTCCACCCAATTACATTTAAACATTGGAAGTTGAAATTTATGGTAATCAACTACCCATATTTCTTCTATAACTCCATAAAAAACCATATCTGACACAATAGGATTTTTATCCTTTGCACTTGCAACTTGCATTGTCTTTGCAACTAAGCTGACTCCGGAGTTTTGAACAACTCGTATAGCATCACACTCTTTTGTAGCATAAGTAACCCCATCAATCAAATAGCTAGAGTATTTTAGTACTTACTTGTTAGGCCCGCGAGCTATCCACATCAATCTTTCTGAAACTTGATGAGTGGAATGGTCAACTACATCAGCAACCTAAATTTTTTATGCAATAAATTTTTAATTATGCATAAATATGAAAATGAATGTATGCCAATATGTAATACTAAAGAAACTTACACGATCACGCAACCAAGTAATAAACGTTCGATTATGCTCATCTTGTAACCACTTCTTGGACTTAGCCTTACGAGGAAATCTTGCATTCAAATACGTCATGTGTTCCCTAATCAAATTATTTGGTATAAATAAACCAACAGAATGTAAGCAAACCACATTAAAATATTAATAAGTTAGATACATTACTCGATATAGAGATCAATCTCAGCATCATTTGCCAATACATAACGATGTGCTTGCGTCAACTCATCGTGAGTAGTGGAGTAGACTACTGCACCTGATAAAGGCTTAGTAAGTTCTATTTGTCGATGACTTGATGGGATCCCAATTGTGTGCACACTAGACAGATAGTCTGAGCAAAATTCAACAGCCTCTTCAGCAATATAAGATTCAGCCATACACCCTTCAGGTCGATTGCGATTTCGCACATAACCTTTCAAAATCTTCATGTATCTTTCAAATGGATACATATACCTATACCAAACCGGTCCACACAGTTTCACCTCCCGCACAAGATGAACACTTAAATGAATCATTATATCAAAAAATGAAGGAGGGAAATACTTTTCAAGTAAACACAATATTGTCACAATCTCTCTTTGCATATCATCCATCCTTGAAACATCTATCACTTTATTACATAACACATTGAAGAAGAAACACAAGCGAGTGATAGTGTCTCTAACATGTTTGGGCAAAACACCACGTATCGCCACAGGAAGCAATTGTTGCATTAAAGCGTGGTAGTCGTGTGACTTAAGGCCAATAAGTTTTAAGTCATTCAACGACACGAGGTTTTTAACATTAGATGAGTAACATGATGGAAGTTGTATTCCAAACAAAGAATTCAAAATTTTCCTTTTCTCATCCTTACTAAGTGTATAACAGGCTACTGGCAAAAATGTTTTCTTCTCCCCCATCCTTGGTGCCAAATCTGTCCTGACATTCATTTCCAAAAGGTCTAATCTCGCTGCTACTCCATCCTTTGTTTTTCCTGGAATATCAAGTAACGTTCCGATAAGACTTTCACAAATATTCTTTTCAATGTGCATCACATCAAGAACATGTCGAATGTATAGATGTTTCCAATACTGAAGTTCAAAGAAAATTGATTTTTTTTTCCAGCATGATTTTACATCATCATTCGACTGAGACTTTCTACTCATTTTTCCCCAATGACAATTAATTCTTTCAACTCTTTCAAAAACTTCATCGCCACTTAATGGTTTTGGAGCAGGGTTAAATTCTTGGTTCCCATTAAATGCCTTCCGTTGCCTTCGATAAGGATGAGTTGCAGGTAGAAACCTTCTATGACCTGTATAAGACATTTTCCTACTATGCTTCAACCTTGTTGAATAAGTATCTTCACCACAAATAGGACATGCATGATATCCTTTCACAATGCATCCTGACATGTTCCCATATGCAGGAAGATCATTGATCGTCCATAATAAGATAGCCCTAAGCATAAAAGTTTCTTGGCGATATGCATCATATGCTTCGACACCTATATCCCATAAGCATTTTAAGTCATCAATTAGAGGTGCTAAGTAAACATCAATATCATTTCCCGGCTGTTTGGGACCAGAAATTAACAATGTGAGCATCATAAATTTTCTCTTCATACACAACCATGGAGGAAGATTATAAGTAATCATTAAAACTGGCCAACAACTATATGCAGAACTCATTAAACCATGAGGATTCATCCCATCAGCTGATATAGCCAATCTGAGATTTCTTGCCTCAATACCAAAATCTGGCCATTTGCGATCAACTATTTTCCAAGAAGGTGTATCAGCTGGATGGCGTAAATATCCATCACAAAGTCTTTTTTCGGCATGCCAAGTCAACTCCTTAGATATCTCTTTATTCCGAAACATTCTTTGAAATCTTGGAATAGGGGGGAAGTACCACAAAACCTTAGCAGGAATTCCTTCCCTAATCATATATTTTTTCCAAACTTCCTCCTTGACATCCCGCAAGTAGGGCAATTAGTTAAATCCTCATACTCCTTCCGATATAAGATACAATCATTAGGACAAGCGTGAATTTTTACATAATCCATCCCTAATGCAGATAAGCTTTTCTTTGCATCATACAGAGATAAAGGCAATTTATTGTCATCTGGAAGTATTTCTCCTAACAAACTGAGTAGGTCAGTGAAACTTTTATCACTCCAACTATATTTGGCCTTCAAGTTGAATAATTTCACAATTGCAGATAACCTTGTAAATTTAGTGCATCCCGGATATAAAGGTGTCTCGGCATCTTCAAGAAGCTTATTGAATTGGGTTGGATTCTCAAGATAACTATCATATGCATCATGAACCATATTTATTGGTTCCTCACGAACATATTCATTTGGCCCTACTTGGTCACTTTCATTTTGTGAAATCCCTATCGTAGATCTTTCGCCGTGCCATATCCATGTATGATATGTCATATCTATACCGTTACAATACAGATGTGCCCTGATAGTTTGTATATTTTTCTTCTTTAGATTGCCACATTTTGCACATGGGCAAGATATTCCCATATTCGGATCATTAGTGTTTTCCATTGCAAATTGCAAGAAAGACTCAACTCCATTCTCATATTCACGTGATAGTCTATCCTTTGACATCCAATCTTTGTCCATTCTTTATAACTAATCAATCAACAATGAGCTAATACCTAAAAATATTAACACAAACAATAGTGTGAAACTATAACAAAATATTTAAACAATTAATCAAAATTGTATTTCTACCTGAAAATTTTTGACCATACAGGTTTCTCATCAAAATGCAATCCCAATAGCAAATTTCTCACTTGGGGAGATAACCTAGTTATCTATATTATCCATATGTACATGTTTGTTAGAGTCTACGTATAGGTAGTTAGGTACTTTTGCCTTGGTATAAATTGTAGAGTCATATAATATTGGAGCATTCACCAAAACATATTCTCTATTGAAACATGTTAACCTTTAGTTGAAAAATGAAACCATTCCAGGAAAATGCTTGAATTATAACTTATAATAAGCAACTTTGTTTCTTTAGCACTTGAGAATCTGCAACTTCCTCAAAGGGACATCAACATAAGCAACTCAATGCAATAGTGCATGATGTATTAAATCATACTTAAGCCATTAAGCTCTTAGAAGGCAAGTGACATAAATATAACAATAGTAGTTGATATAAATTCAACAAACTGAGTAGGCACAAGTCACTGCCCAGAATTAAGATGAGATAATGCAGAACACAAGTTTTAGATACAATAAAAATGAGAGATATTCTCTGCGCATTAAGGGTACACAATAAAAATAATAGTAGAATAACACTAGAGATTGATTAATTTCAAGCTGCACATTATACCTGACGACAAAGAAAGGCTGGAATGTGAATAATATCTGCAACTTGGCCAACAGCTTCACACTGAATTTGAGAAAAAAGGATAGCATGTTATATGCTTCATGCTATTTTTAAGGATTAATACCTACTGCCAAAGTCTATAGCTAAACGTTTAAAAATTCCAGATTAAATCATGAGAAAATACAATCAGGGGAGGGGGAAAATTGATGCAGTATGAATCCGGCAAAATGGCTAGTTCGGAAAATAATCAAAAATAAACAAAATCTTATTCTAGAGGGATGGAAGAAATTTTACCTTTCTTTCTTCTGTTCCTCCTACTCTCGAATCTGCTCTGCGAGGAAGGAACTAAGATCGAAGGGTTCAGAGGAGTTGAGGAGCCGTGAGAAGATTAGGAAGGGTAAGCTGACTTTGATTGAGGAGATGGGGAAATGCGAGATTAGGGATCTCGACTTGGAGGAGTTGGGCCGGCGTGAGGAGTTTTGCGTGAGGAGTTTGGGTCGAGATTAGGGTTCAGAGGAGATCACGCGGCAAGGAGAGGAGAAGGCACTCGTGGAGAGGAGAAGGCGCTCGTGGAGAGGAGTGGAGAGGAGAAGGCGCTCGTGGAGAGGAGAAGGAGAGGAGAAGGCACTCGTGGAGAGGAGAAGGAGAGGAGAAGGCACTCGTGGAGAGGAGTGGAGAGGAGAACTCGTGGAGAGGAGTGGTGAGGAGAAGGCGCGCGCGCGTTGAGGGTTTAGAGTTTAGCAAAGCGAGGGCTGCGAATTTATTTTAAGTGAGTTTAGGGGAAACATACACAACACTTTAAAAAACGTTTTTTAAAAAAATGTTGTCTTTGACCATAAACAACAACACTAAAGACAACACTTCATTAAAAACCGTTGTCTTTAGTAAAAAGTAAATACCATAGACAACGCTTTTCACTAAAAGCGTTGTAAAACAAAGAACGACAACGTTTTTATTAAAAAGCGTTGTCTATTGGGTGTTGTTGAATGCAAAAATTCTTGTAGTGATTCTAGAATCATAAGCCTCTTGTATTTGGTATTATTTCCAAAAATAACTAGTATGATGTGAAAAGAAAAATTACTAGTTATACCTTTTAGAAAGACCTCTTGATCTTCTACCGTATTCCTCTTCTAACCTCGGACGTTGTGTGGGCAACGATCTTCCGAGATGAGAAACCACCAACCACCTTCTTCTCCTCCTAGCTAGGTTCGGCCACAAAAAGCTTAACCAAGGATGAAGAATAAAACACCAACCAAGCTCCAAGAGATGCTAGCTTTCTCTCCTTCTTCTTCTTCTTCTTCTCCAAGTAGTATCCGGCCGCCACAAGAGCTCCAAGCCTTTGAGAGTTTCGGCCACCACAAAGAGGGAGAGAGGAAGAGGATGGCCGACCACTCTAAGGAATAAAAGAGGGAGAGAAATAATAGAAGTTGTCTCATGAAGGCACCCTCACCCCTTCTTTTATATTCCTTGGCCTAGGCAAATTAGGAAATTTAATTACAATAAAATTTTCTTAATTCCCTTGACATGATTTAATTGAGAAAAATAAAATAAAATTTCCCCAATTAATCTCTAATGGCCGGCCACATTAAAAGAGATAAATTAGACAAGTTTTAATCAACAATTAAAACTTCCTAATTTGTTTCCAGAAATTTTAAAATTAGAATTTCTCTTTAAAAATCTCTTCATGGTTGATAAAAAGATATTTCTATAATTTTAACTTTAACAACATGTGGATAATTTTAAAGAGAAAATAAAATATCTCACCAATCTACAAATAAGGAAAGAGATCTAATCTCTTTCTTTAATCTTTTATAGATCTTTTACAAGAGAGATATTTTAATTTTAATTCTCTTAATAAATTATTTCTTCCACATAATAAAAATTAAAATTAAAATTCTTTTTTAATTTAATTTGGCCGGCCCCCACTAGCTTGGGTTCAAGCTAGGGCCGACCACCCCAATTTATACCTAGGCCGGCCCTAGCTTGGTTCCCAAGCTAGCTTGGCCGGCCCCCTATTGGTGGGTATAGAAGGTGGGTATAGGTGGGTATAGTACTCTATAAATAAGAGGCTATGATAAGGACCGAGAGGAGGAATTGGTTTTGGTCTCCCGATAAAATTAAGCATCCCGTGTTCGCCCAGAACACACAACTTAATTTTATTAATAATAATTCATTCCACTAGAGAACTATTATTGAACTACCGCACCAATCCCAAATTACATTTTTGGGCTCCTTCTTATTATGAGTGTGTTAGTCTTCCCGTGTTTAAGATATCGAATGTCCACTAATTAAGTGAGTTACTGACAACTCATTTAATTAATATCTTAGTCCAAGAGTAGTACCACTCAACCTTATCATCATGTCGGACTAAGTCCACCTGCAGGGTTTAACATGACAATCCTTATGAGCTCCTCTTGAGGACATTATCAACCTAGTATCTCTAGGACACAGTTTTCTTCTATAATCAACAACACACACTAAGTGATACCATTTCCCAACTTATCGGGTTTATTAATTCATCGAACTAAATCTCACCCATTGATAAATTAAATAAATAAATATCAAATATATGTGCTTGTTATTATATTAGGATTAAGAGCACACACTTCCATAATAACTGAGGTCTTTGTTCCTTTATAAAGTCAGTATAAAAGAAACGACCTCAAATGGTCCTACTCAATACACTCTGAGTGTACTAGTGTAATTATATAGTCAAGATAAACTAATACCTAATTACACTACGACCTTCTAATGGTTTGTTCCTTTCCATTTTGGTCGTGAGCTACTGTTTATAATTTATAAGGTACTGATAACATTATCTTCTGCATGTGACACCACATACTATGTTATCTACAATATAAAATAATTGAACAACTACAACTAAATGTAGACAATTTGACCAAATGTGATTCTTTATTCATAATGAATGTTTACAAAGCTTAGGCTTTCAGTATACACTCCAACAGTATTGATGGTGTTCGTGCAAATCCATCAAAGATAGATGCAGTTTTAGAGTGGCCGCAGCCAAAAACCATTCATGGTATCTTGGTTTACAACTAGATTGACCTCTTTCTATCCATCAAAGATAGTTCGTGCAGTTTCATGGATTGACATCTTTCTATCGTCGATTCATCTAGAATTTCAGCACCTTAATTGCTCTTATCACTAAGTATCTCAAGGGGCATTGGTTCAAGTGGACTGAAGTGGCTATAACTAGTTTTCAACTGGTGAAGGAAAAGATGACCAAAGCACCCGTTCTAGCACTTCCAGAGTTCACATTCACATTGAAGCATCAATCCAGGAGTCTTAATTGTGTTGCAGATGCTCTAAGCTGTCATTCTTCCCTGCTTACTACCATGAGCATTAAGGTTGTCGGCTTTGGATCTTTCTTAGATGTACAACACATTATCAGTGAATTGCATAATGAAGGGCACTTTGACCGAGATAAGACATTAGCCCTCATCTCTTTCGACTTCTATTGGACTAAGCTAACTAGTGACGTAGCTCATTTCGTGGATCGTTGCTTTGTTTGTCAGCAATCTAAGGGAACCCTCACCAATGCAGACTCTATTCTAGTTGTGGTGGATTGATTCTCCAAGATGGCTCACTTTGTGGCATGCAAAAAAACCATGGATGTTGTTCAGATTGCCACCCTCTTCTTCAAAGAGATTGTGCATTTACATGGTATTCTTCAAACTATTACTTCGGATCATGATACTAAATTTATTAGTCAATTTTGGAAGACTTTATGGGAAAAGCTAGGGATAAAGTTAAACTTCGGCAACGCCTATCACCCTCAGACAGATGATCAGACCGAGGTAGTGAATCGGAGCTTAGGAAATCTTCTGAGATGTCTCATAGGAACCAAACCGAAGTAATGAGATCTAGTTTTACCTCAAGCAGAATTCGTATACAATAGATTAAAGAATAGGAACACTGGTTTGAGTCCTTTCGAAGTTGTTTATGGACGAACCACATCTGGAGTACTGGATTTAGTCCCTATTTCGCGTCCCGGACAAACTAACCTCAAGGCTGAGGAGATAGCCGAACATCTTCGAGTTATTCATGAGCAGGTTAAGTAAGCTATTCAAGAAAGCAACACCGAATACAAGATCAGGGTAGTTCGGCATCGACGTCAGGTTCTTTTTGACATTGGTGATATGGTTTAGGCTGTATTAACTCGTGACTGTTTCCCTATTGGTGAATACAACAAGCTCAAAGATCGAAAGATTAAACCTTGCGAGATACCAGAAAAGATTAATGGCAATGCCTACAGGTTGTGACTTCCTATCCACTTAAAAACTTCTGATATTTTTAATGTAAAACACCTAAGTCATTGTGCTCTGGAGCCGGACGCACCCACCCTAAACTCAAGGATGAGTTATCTTCAACTCCAAGTGACTAATGTAGAAGAGAATCCAAAATTGAGGTTTTTTTTAAGTAGTTATTTATTAATCAAGTTTAGTTTATTTTTTATATTTAATTTTGTCCTAAATCTTAGAATCCGGGTCTTGATAGTTAATTTATTCTAAATCTTAGGGAATAAATCTAGTTGGTTATTTTTCTCTTTAGATTTTTTTGAGGGTTTTGAGAACTATATAAACCTATGCTTAGATGATGTTTGGGGACAAGTTATTTTGATATTGAATCAATTGGTTTCGCTTAAGCCACGTTACGGCTACATCTCTTTTGTTCTTTATTTCCCGCTCTTATTTTCTCAAGAAGGTTTTTTAAAACTTATCTTGAGCTACTTCTTATGTTGTTATTTCCCTCTTGTTTCTTCTTACTCCCTCTGTAACTTTACGCTCTGGAATAATCTATATTCGGCTCGACATCAGATTTATGGCATACATCAAAATAAATAATTTTCAAAAGAAAATATACTATTGCTACATGATGTATGTATGACATGACATGATATTTTTATTTATTTTTCATAATAAGATGAATGCAAAATACAATGTCATGGCATATGATGGGCAAACAATCATGGCAATTAGCATAAATAAAATATACCTAAATAATCTATCTAAGTATCTTAAATTTTTAGCTAAACTAAAATTGATCCTAGATTGTCCTCTTTTTCTCAAGAAAATGTCAAAACTCAACTTGACATTTCTTTTGCTCTTTTCTACTTGTGCTAATTAAAATTAAGTCCACTTCCTCAAAGTTTGACACATTTTACTCTTCCAAAGAGTAATCAATATATCTTTTCCATTTTCAAAGGTTAACAAAAACCTTTAAAATATCTCCAAGTGTCAACTTTATCAAGAATGGGTTAACCACCCTACCCATTTAGAGTTGACACTCTCTAAACTCATCTAGGGTGTAGAGAATATGCTCCTAGAAACTCAAAGCCTATTGGTGCTCCATGGATGCTCTAAGTACTCACTAGGGATAACTTCCCTGGTTACCTTCCTAATGACCTTTCTAGGCTTCTTAGAAGCCTTGGTCACTTCCTTTAGGTCAACTCTAGGGATTACTTCCCCTGTGACTTTCTTGGTGACTTTCTTTGACTTCATAGAAGTCTTAGTCAAGTTAGTTTTGACAAAAATACTTTTAGGGATAGCTCCCCTCATATCTTTGACTCGACTCCTAGACTTAGGGTTGGTTCCATAACTATATGGAACCCTATGATAAGAAGGGACATCCTTCTTGGATTTAGATTTGTATCCTAAACCTCTATGATCATAGGATGACTCTTGTTTATCTAAACCTAGGTTTTGCTCATTTTGACTCTTAAGAATATTTTCCATTTTCTTTAGGGGCTTTTCTAATTTATCAAGTCTTGACCTCAAGACTTGATTTTCCAACCTTAAATCCTTATATTGTGATTTTCCTTGATTCCTATGAGCATTTCTATTTTTAGACCTATATCTAAAATCCTTAGAGTTATTCCCTAATTTGTTATCTATTTTCTAGCCTTAGACTGAGTGGTTTTAGCATGAAATGCTATATAGTTTTCCTTAATTCTATCATGCTTCCTATTTTCATGATAAATAGCATTAAAATTATATAAATTATTTCTAGCATGCTTTTTATCATTACTTAAAGGAATATGTTCAATAAATGATACCTTGAGTTTGCTCTTGAGAGCTCCCCCTTGACTTGAGCTTCCTCCCTTGACTTTGACTAGTTTCTTTCCCTTAGGACATTGACTCCGGTAATGTCCTCTTTGATCGCACAAGAAGTACACTATGTGCTCTTTGCTCTTCTTTATCACAGGGACGGTCTCCTTGGGCTTCTCCTTGCCCTTAGGTGTCACTTGACCCTTCTTCTTGGTCAATTTAGGACACTTACTCTTGTAGTGCCCTTTTTCCCTACACTCAAAGCATATAATGTGATCTTTATTATTTAAATTTGAAATTATTGTACCTTTTCTTGTAGGGATAACACATGATCCTTTATTTGATTTTTCTTGACTTGTGGAGGTGGCATCATCTTCCTCTCTATTTAACCCGGAAGTAGAAACTCCTGTTTCTCCGGTGTCAATGAATGACACTCCCCCTCAATCCTAGTGGTGGAGGCCTCTCCATCTTTATCCTCTTGCATATGAAACAAAGAGTATGCTCCCTCTTTGCTCTTCTAGTTGCACTCCTTTGAGGATGAATCTTCTTGGATTTCTTCTTCGAAAGTTGAGCATCTCTCAACTTCGGAGTCCTCTTCCTCTTGGTCTTACTCCAATGAGTTGCTTTCTTTGAATTTCTCTTGGTTTGGTGTAGTGGAGGGTTATTCATGAAGCTTGACCAATTTGCTCCATAGTTCATTTGCATCCTTATATTCTCCAATTTTGCAAATGATTACGCTTGGCAATAGACTAACCAATAATTTAGTTACCTTGTCATTCGCCTTGCACCTTTGAATTTACTCCTTGCTCCATTTGCTTTTCTTGAGAATTTTGCCTTTCGAATTCTTTAGAGCTTCAAATAGGGGTGAGTATTCGGTTAATTCGATACATAAATTAACCCAATTAACTGAAAACCAATTTAATATTGGCTAACTGAATTGAATCATAGCTTTGCTAAAACCAAATTAACCGAATTAAATTAAAAATAGGTTATATCGGTTAACACCGAATTAACCGAATTTGTTTAAAAAAATAAAATAATTATACAAAATTAATACCAAATTAACCAAATTGACCGAATACTCACCCCTAGCTTCAAAGCCTTCCATGAGAGCAAACCATTGCTTTATCTCCATCATGAAGAAATTTTCGATTCTTGATTTTCAAGAATCGGAGCATGTCATTGGGAATGGTTGAGGCACCCTTGTGGCGTATCAAGTCCATCTTGGAATTCCATTTGAAGTTGAGCTCTTATGAAGTCTTTGACTTTATTGAACTTGTTTCAACTTCTTCTCCCTCTAGCTCTTTGCCCTTTCCGGCGATGATTTCGGTGAAAAGCGACCTGACTCTGATACCAATTGTTATGGACGATTTGTAGCTAGAGGGGGGTGAATAGCTTGTCGCGCTCGTTGTCTAGCTTCATGATGATGATATGCAGCGGAATGAAACACGAAACATACTTACAACGCTAATACGAAGGATTTAGTTGGTATCCACCTCAAGAAGAGGTGACTAATCCAAGGATCCACACACACAAGCACTCTCGACTAAGAAAGAAACTCCTTCTTGGTACTACCGGAGGTGGAGAAACCTCTTACAACACTCACACAAGCATACAACTCAACACAAGAAAAAAATACAAAGAATATAAATGAAAAACCTTCTTCTTGATCTCTTGTTGCTTGTAGATGTCTCTTGAACCTTGGAAGTGCAACAACACTTGTCTCCAAGAGCTTCCAAGAACTGGCGGAGAATAGTCGGAGAAGTCATGTGAAGATCAGAAGAACGTTGTGTCGAGAGCGCACTGAAGAAGAAGCTCGCCACGACTGTATACTCTGCGCTTCTAGGGCTCTCGATCGATTGGCCTTACTCCCAATCGATTGCCACGTCACATCTACGCAATGCAGCCGTCCATTGCTCGCTTCCTACGCAACGGTCATATCTCAATCAATTGACCAATCGATTGGGGAGGCTTGAATCAATCGGATGATCGATTCAGAGCGCCTCTGTGCTCTGCTGGAAACAACCTGAATCCATCAATGGATCGATTCATACTTCCTCGCGAGAAAACTAACCCCCAATCGATCGATCGATTGATTGGCGATGCCTAATCGATCAACCAATCGATTAGGGACCGTTCTGTGCTCGCGGCATCGCTTCCCAATCGATCAGTTGATCGATTGGGCTACTATTTGTCGCAACACTGTGCTCAATCGATCAGTTGATCGATTGGGCTTGGTCCAATTTGATCATTTGATCAAATCGACCAACTCTAGCTTACTCGAGTCAAGTCTAGGGCTCCCAAACCTAACATCCGATCAACCGTGACCTGTTGGGACTCCTCATGCCTAGCATCCGATCAACCTTGACTTGTTGAGACTTTTTCACCAAGTATCTGGTCAATTCTTTGATCCACTTGGACTTTTCTCCTCGTGTCAAGTGTCTAGTTAACCTTGACCCACTTGAACTTACCGTCTCGTGCCAGCTGTCTGATCCTCCATAACCCACTTGGACTTCCTTCCACCAGATGTCCGGTCACTCTTAACCCATCTGAATTTCCTTGTGTCAAGTATCCAATCACTCTTTTGACCTACTTGGACTTCCCAACACTTGGTGTCCGGTCAACATTGACCCACCTAGATTTCCACGTATCTGGCTTCACTCACTAGGAATTTCCATCTGCCTAGTTTCACTAATCAGGATTTTCCAACTGCCTAACCTCTAGTTAGGACTTTCTCAGTCAAGTATCCGATCAACCTTGACCAGAAGAGAATTGCACCAACAATATCCCCAATCAGACAATTGCTCTTTCAATCTCCATATATTGTCAAATATCAAAACTCAAACATCAAGACTCAAGTTTGAGCCAACTCAAACTTAGTCGACCTGGTCAATCATGACTTAGGGGATATTGCACTAATAAATCAGGTCGAGAAAAAAAAAGATAATCCTAGTTAGCCTCATTAACTATCCCTGGGGTGACTGGCCTGGCCCCACGGAAGTTTTACATTGACCATTAAGGTAAATCGAGAAGCATACGTGGTGGTCAGTTCAGAAGCTCAGTATCTTTTGGTTACGCCCCTCATTTGGAGGAAAAATTTTTACAAATATACTATAGATGAAGTTCGAATCGAGAATACTTGAATGACAATCTAAATATCCTATCGTGATATCATGACCCCGGGTACAACAAATTACATCGAGAAGACATTATATGATATCGATATTGATCGAGATCATGTCATTATTCACCTCCCTATCAACTAGTTTTCTAAATCCACACGAAACCACAATTGATCCTACAATATAATAATTAGATAATAATACCTCAATTAATTGATCATAGTGTGCATGGCAACATGAAGGAGTTTAAATGCTTGCATGCAGCATATAATGATTATTGATTCGTGCTCAATCCCAGAGAGAAGGGGAAGCCCGTGGCCTTCAGCCAGTCGGCGCCAGCGATAAAGTTCCCCGGAGTGAACTCCTCCGCCTCGCTGACGTTGCTGATCACTCTGTGCCCCTGCCACTTTACTCGGCCTCCGGTGACGGCGCCGGGACCGGTGTTCCGGAACTCCCCGAAGTATAACGTGTCAAGCGCGAAGGACCCGTTCCACTCGTGCCAACCCTCGACCTCGATCACGTCGCTGATCTCCGACTCTAGAACAACAGTCCTGGAGTACATCTTCCAGGGGCGGCAGAGGTAGGTCTTGAAGGAGGCGGCGACGGGGGCGAGGTCGGGTGCGGCGGCAATGCGGGAATGGTGGATGATGATTCCGGTGGGAAAGTCTGGGTCATTGCGCCCGGAGGCCGTGATCATGTTCTTTTGACCGGGGTCTGGTCTGCGCGCTTGGATGTCTCAGTCCTGGAAGACGGCGCACAACAAAAAAAATAGCATTTAGCGACGGAATTAGAGACGGAGTTATAGTTCCGTCTCTAATTAGAGACGGAAGTATAATTCCGTCTCTAATTAGAGAATTTTGGCCGTTTTAAATTTGGAAAAAAATGAATCTGTAAATATTAGCGACGGAAATAAATTATCTGTCTATAAATAGAGACAGATATTTTGATTCCGTCTCTAATCAGGGATGAAATTATATTAGACAACGAAGAATTAGCGACGGAACTTATAGTTTCGTCGCTAATGTCGCGATTTAGGGCACATAACAGAACCCTCGCGCTCCTCTCTGGCGCGTTGTGTTCTCGTCGGCGATTCCTCGCGTTTCTCCTTCTCTCCGCTACTTTCATCTCCTCTCCGCAGCGGCTCGTCTCCTTCTCAATTCCCTCTCGGTTAGTTCGCAGCAAGCTACGCCCTCACCTCCTTCTCCTCTCCTCTGCGCGTCTTCTCTTCTCATCGGTGCCACCTTGGTTTCTCTTCTCACTCGTCTCCTTCTCCTCTCCACAGAACGCAGCGGTGCTTTCATCTCCTCTCCGCAGCAGCTCGTCTCCTTCCCAAGTCCTTGCTAGAAGTGTGATCGGTAATCTCCTCATTTGATTTTGCTAGGTTTAGTTTTAAGCCAGTTTCTTTAAGCTAGTTTACTCCTCTGGTAATTTTTATATCTCATTTAATTTGAATGTCTCTCTTTAAGCATGTTTAGAGAATTTTGATTTGGAGAATTGCTTTCTTTGTATGTTGATTGCCAAATGGAGATTTGGAGAACTTTTATGCCTCTTACTAGGTTCTTACTTGTAGTTTTAGGTTAGAATAATTGATTTCTTGTGAAACATACCTACTTTAGACTCTTAGCATGGACTTAGTAGTTAAGGACAACTTCTTAATTATATACTTAATATTTTGTATTCATGGTATGATTTTGGTTGGTCCTCTATTCTATTAATTGCATACTTAGTACCTCTATTCTATTAATTGCATACTTACTAAGTTATTAATCTAGTACCACAATTCCTTCTTTTACTTTTTTTTGTTGTGCCACCTCTTATGATCTCACACCTACATATTACAAGTCAGTAAAAACAATGTCCGCCTTTAAAGATACTAACAATGTTTTAGTCTCAGTATAAATTTGAAGTAGTTACTAATTCATATTCTTCACACATTCATTGTTTTTTTTCACCATGGTTGTTTTCAAATGTATTGGAACACTTACAAATGCATATCACAAAAGCATTACGGCCAGCACTCATCGATATGAAAATATTTGTTTACTGATAAGAGTAAACACTCTTAACACTCTAAGTTGACTAAGCTATGAAGATACTAATGATTATCTCCTTACATGCTTGCCTTTGAGTATTCTTAATGTGCCATTGTGCCAATGGGAAATTTATTCTTCAAGCTTTTTTGGAATTCATCACATGCCAGTTTTGCTCAATGGTTATGTTCAACAACTGTACTCATTTCTACCATATTTCTTGCTTTTGGTTAAATTTTCTTTTATGACTTCATATTTGATGCTTATTGAAATCATGTATATGTAGAATCATATAAACAAGAATGCAACTGAGAGTTTGAATAGTTACTTGAGTTATAGGAATCCACTCATTTGTATTGCTCCACAAAATGTGATTTCACCATCTCCTTGCGAAAAGTGCATATCACCTGTACTTGTATTTGCTCCTTCCACTAATACTGGAAGATACACTTTTGAGCCTGTACTTAGATTTTTGATGTCACAATTCCCTCCATTTTCCCTTCCAGGAATTGTCCTTGCAGCCTCGTTTGCAATCTTTTCCCATTCGGGGGTTCCTTCTTTTACCTACAAGTTTCAATGTACTTGAACAAAGATTGGATGTACAATAGATTAGAAAATAGATTTATCCGAGATGACTATTATGCTGGAGTTGAAGAGTTTGTGAACTTTGCGAAGAGTCATCCAGAATGTATGGATGGTGTCATGTTACGTTGTCCGTGTAATAATTCCAAATGTAGAAATAAAGCTTTTCATGACGAGGATACTGTCAAAGTACATCTATGTAAAAAAGGATTTGTTCCAAATTACTACAACTGGTACTGTCATGGAGAGCCTTATTGGTATGATGTGTGTTATTTACTATCCTGCTTTACCCATCAAAAGATGTGTGTTATTTAAATGTTCTTGGTATGATCCGACTCCAAGAACAGGTACCAGAATACATCCAAACTATAATTTAGTTGAGGTAAATGCAAACAAAAGCTTCAACAAGTATGAACCTTTCATTTTTGCGATACAAGCGGGGCAGATTTTCTATCTTGAATATCCCACAAAAAGGAGAAAAGCTAGTGAATGGTTAGCAGTTTGCCGAACAAAGCCACGCTCTACCATAGAAATGCCCAACTCTATCGTGTACCAAAACCACGATGCATTTCAAAATGATACAGTAGAGATATATTCAGTAGATTCTCAGATTCAATCAACATCTCAATTACTTGTAGATGTTAATGTACCTTATGAGGAGATAGATGATGGAGAAATATCCAGCAGTGAGGAGCTTATTGAACATACAGAGTCTAGTGAGGAGGATCTCCAAAATGTTAATAATTAAAATTGTTATATATCCAGATTAAGCATTGTTCAGTTAAATTTTAGATCTAAATATTCATAGTTATATCACTTGTCTTACTCTATTAGTCATTATTATTTGTTTGATTAAACCTAGTGTGCATGCGTATGTGTTATAATGTAATTCTACAGATATAGACATGTCTGATGCTGGTGGCCAGATTGTTCTACGGATAATCGGGGGTTGGTAAGTATTGGTGTTATTAGTCTTATTCGCTGCATCTATTTTTTTAACATATTTGGTTTATTTTATTTGTTAAATGCAGTTTTACCCCAGATGGTCATAGAGTAGCTGCATACATCACCTCGAAATTTAAAGAGCGATTTAGTCCCGCTGGTACTACATGGAAGCGGGTAGACCCAAATATGAAGCAATTTTATTACGATGAGTTTTTGGTAAGCCAATTTAATTATCATGATTTTGTTATGTTTTTTATAATAATTTGTGAATGTATTATTGCAGAAAAGATATACTTGGGAGACAGAGCACGAGGCAGAATTTTATGCTACCTGGAACGCAGCTTGTGCCAAACTATACAAAGACATGCTATATAAAGCAAGACAAAAGGGAATAAAACCATCCTATGTACCTGAGAACATTTGGGATGCATGGCGAGCCATTTGGGCTGCAGACAGATGGCAGGAAAATGCAATGAAAGCTCGAGCCAATAGAATGAGTGAGCTGGCTGGCCCTAGTACCGGAGCGACAAAACATACCGCAGGATCCCGATCGATCGTCGAACATGCCTTAGACTTGGTTAGTTTCCAATTTTAAAATTCTATAAGAGTTTTGTACCTAGACTATATCAATGGAATTATTTACATTCTTTAATATTCAGGAACATGATCTACAGCGACCTCCTACTTGTTGGGAGATATTTACCAAGACACACAAGTCAAAAGATGGCAACTTTATAGATCGTCGATCATCGGCATTAGACGTAAGATTCTACACTTGAATATATATAACTATTAACAATGATTATCTATCATTTTAGTAAATATCTGACAATACTTTTTTTAATGTAAATAGGAAGAAATTGCTGCTAGGGTTGCACAGGCGTCTCAGCCTAGTTTAGAGGGAGGTGAGGAGCAGACTCTATCCACTGACCAGATAAATGAAATTTATTATGATGTGGTTGGTGAAAGGAAAAAGACCTCCACCCTATATGGTCTTGGGGCTCAGGCGAGAGTTGTATATGATCAAGCGATGGCTCCTAGGGCCAGGGGTCGTCCCAGCACATCATTGAGTGCATTTGAATCATCTGCTAGAGTAGACGTCTTAGAACAGGAAAACCCAGATTTGAAGACTCGACTCTCGACCTTAGAGGCTGAATTTCGAGTAGAGCGGCAATCCCGATTGGATCTTGAGAAAATTAGGCGGGATATGCAGGCCTTCTTGGATCAAATGAGTGCAACGCCGCATCGTTTTGCCTCTCAGGAGACTCAAGACCCTAATAATCCTCCTGATCCATAGATTGTGATAGGTATCTTGATGTTTAACTTTTTAAGTTTTTTTTTCACTAATGAAACTATGTCTAACATTGTATTATATCTTTTCAGGAACGTTGATGCCTATACAACACAATCATCATATAACCAAACTAGCTTTCAGGTATGTAAAATAAATTCATAATATTAAATTTAATATGTTACTCATAATTGTGAATTAGTTTATTCTTTGTTTTATTAGTAATCTATCGTATTAATATTTTTGCAGGATTGATTACTACTTGCTAGCTTAGGATTGGATTTTCTTTGCTAGATGGTGTTGTATTGTGATTTTAAATTTCAGATGTTGTAGTACTATACAATCAGGTGTTTATGGTTGGAGATGTTTAGATATTTATCTATGTTTTTTGATTGGATGTTTAGTTTAAGTTTTGTGCTTGGATTATTGTTTTGTGCTTGGATAAAGTTTTTTGTATGAATGTATTGTTATTTGGTGAGTTTTGTGTTGTTTGTATGTGATGGTTTAGATTATTATAAAATGTAAACAAGGATGACTGCAGGAACAGAAATGTGCTGCTGAAATCTCCAGGTATTAGAGACGGAATTTTAAAATTCCGTCTCTAATTTCACCATGAAAAATACTGTTATAACGATATCTAGCGACGAAACTTTAATTTTCCGTCGCTGATTGCCCTGAAATTGTTTGAAATGTCGATGTCTATCGACGGAATTTTTAAGTTCTGTCTCTAATTAGAGACGGAATATTTACGTTCCGTCTCTAATTAGAGACGTAATTTTAATCAAATCAGAGAGAGGATTTTATTGTTAGCGACTGATGATTAAATTCCCGTCTCTAATATTTTAGAGACGGAATATATATTCCGTCGCTAAAGTTAGAGACGGAATATATATTCCGTCTCTAATTAGCGACGAAATTTATATTCCGTCTTTAAATACAGCCAGCGACACAATTTGTATCGACGCAATGATTTCGTCGCTAATCAGTCGCTAAACTAGTTTAGCGACGGAATAGCGACGGAATTTTTCGTCTCTAATGCTGAATTTTTTTGTAGTTGGCGGCTGCGCTGCCGAAGATAAAGTCGACGGTGCCCTGGACGAGGCAGCTGTGGAAGAACTGGCGGTGCGAGTGCACGTAGAACGTGTCCTGATGGCCGACGATGTCGCAGTCGTAGAAGGCGGAGAGGTCTGCAACGACGCGGAGCGCCACCGCCTGGTCCTTCGACGGGCCGGCCGTGTTCTCGATACGCAATCCAAGGGCCAAAAAGCCATTCCCCACCACAGCTGAGGCAAAACAAAAATTAATTTTTTAAAATAATTTCAAACTTACCCTTTAAAATATTTCCAAATAATTTCACAAAATAGTTTGACGACTCACTCGAGGATGCTTTGAAATTGGACAGGTCTCTTTTTAACTATTGCCTAACATCATAGTCCAATTTACCTATTATATGTGGATGCGAAATGTCTGGAGGAAACAAACGAGTCGTCCTTAATCATGTTCAAATACACGAGTTTCCTCCACCAATTATATATATATTAAAAATTTGTTATATCTATTTCGGTTATAGAAATTAAATTACCCGGCCCGAGCGAAGTGAATTAGTAGCGACTCACCTAACGTGGCCGACCGGAAAGTTGTACAGCCGTCCTTCACATTTCTGTTTCCGGTTATCACCGTCGTCTTCCTCCCATCACCGACAAACATCAAATTCTTCTTCTTCTTTGGCACCTCCACATTCTCCACGTACGTCCCCGCTTTGATTCTTATCACGTGCCGCCTCTTGCTTTTCTCCGGCGCCGCAATTACCGCCTCCTGCACCGTTCTATAGTCTCTGCTTCCGTCCCCTGCCACCACCGCGTCAGCCGCTACTTCCTCTGACTCCATCCGCCGCCTGTCGGCCTTTCTCATCCATTCTGGCCACGCCTCCCTGTTCCGCCCCATCGTCCTCCGCCTCCAGCCACCGCCATTGACGGAGAGGTTCTTGATCATTCTGAGCGCGTTGCTACACATGTGCGTCACGTGGGTGAGCTCGGCGACGAGGCTCTGGCGAAGGCGGCGGTTGTTCTGGCTGTGGGAGAAGCCGTCGAGGCAGGACTCCTGGTTCGTCATGGCGGCGGACACCAGGATCTCCAGGTCGACCAAGAGGGAGTCGGGTATATTGGAGGAGGAGGAGGCGGAAGGGGCTGCTGCGACGGCGAGGTAGCGGAGGTGGGTGGCGGCGTCTCGGAGGTCGTCGAGCGAGTCGTCGAACATGTCGAGGCAGTCGCCGAGCGCAGTGCGATCGCGAGGGGTGAGGTTGGTGTTGGCACAGAATCGATGAATAGCAAAGGATGCAGGAAAAGGAAAAAAAAAAAACACCACACGTAGCACTAAAAAAAAACACAGTAACAAGGGGAGAAAAACTGCACAGGTGGAAAGCAATGCATAAATAACTAAAAAATAAAAACTGGAGAAACTTTAATTCTAAGATCTGATTTGTTTCACAGTTTCGACCCCTTTAAATGCAACTCAAGTGATAAGATTTAACCATAAGAATAGGATGACTCATCCCACTAAAATAGGAAAGATTACTATCAAATAAAAATTAAATAAATCATGAACGAGAATAAAGCGTGGCCATGCTGTCCGAATTATTTTCCTACATTTACTCCCCCTAATTCTGACATGGCTCTAAATCACGAACGCCGAGTAGTTGTCGCATGACAGCTAACTTCACTCCTGGCAGTGCTTTAGTCAATACATCAGCTCGCTGTTCTCCAGTATTAATGAACTCAACCACAATCTGTCCATTCTCAACACATTCTCTGATAAAATGAAATCTTGTATCTATATGCTTGCTTCGACCATGGAATACTGGATTCTTCATGAGTGCTATAGCAGATTTGTTGTCAACAAACAACGTTACCGGCTTTGACTTTTCACCGGTTAATTCGCTAGTAAGACTCCTCAACCACAAAGCATGGCAGGCCGCAGTTGTGGCTGCCATGAATTCTGCCGCTCAAGATGAAAGCGCCACTGTCTTCTGTTTCTGTGAATTCCAGGACACCAAACTTTCATTAAAATAGAAAGTCATTCCACTTGTGCTTTTCCTCCCGTCGAGATCGCCGGCTAAATCGCTGTCCGAGTAGCCGAATATACTAATTTCCTGGGGTCCCTTTGTGTAAGCAAGTCCAAAATAGATTGTACCTTTCAAATACCTGAGGATCTGTTTGACCACCTTATGATGCATGCTTGTAGGCTTTTCCATGTATCTGCTCACCATGCCGACAGAATATGATAGGTCTGGCCGTGTGTGTAATAGATATCTTAGACAGCCAATGACGCGCCTGTACTCCGTGGCATCAATTGGAGTCCCTTCCAGGTCTTTATGCAGTTGTGTCTTGGGTTCCATCGGCTGCTTTGTGGCATTACAGTCTGCCATCTGGAATTGAGATAGAATTTTCTTGGCATAGGCTGATTGTCTAAGTAAAATTCGGCTCTTCTGTTGTTCCACTTCAATTCCTAAGTAGTAGGAGAGAAGACCCAAATCACTCATCTCAAATTCTGTCATCATTTGTTGTTTGAACTTGTTTATTCCTTCTGTGCTCCTTCCTGTCACGATGAGATCGTCAACATACACTCCAACAAGTATACTAGCTTCTCTTTTACCTCTTGTATATACTGCATGTTCTTGATTGCATTTTTTGAAGCCGAGCTCTCTCAAACTCCTGTTCAGCCGCATGTTCCAAGCTCGTGGAGCCTGCCGCAGTCCATAGAGAGCCTTGGATAACCTGTACACCTTGTGTTTCTGATTTTGTATTTCAAACCCTTCTGGTTGAGTGACATATATTTCTTCTTCCAGCTCTCCGTTCAGAAATGCCGACTTCACGTCTAGATGGTGTACCTCCCAGCCTTGATTTGCTGCAAGTGCAAGAATGACTCGAATAGTATCAAGTCTAACGACAGATGCGAATACCTCTTCAAAGTCGATGCCTTGTTTTTGCACATAGCCTTTAGCAACTAATCTTGCTTTATGCTTGGCCACTTTTCCAGCTGAATCTTTCTTCAGTTTGAACACCCATTTTAGGCCGATAGGTTTGTGGCCTAATGGGAGCTCAGTTAGGGTCCAGGTCTTGTTCATCTCAATGGTCTTCAGTTCTTCCTCCATTGCTTCGTACCAGCAAGCCTCGGTTGCAGCTTCTTGGTAACAGGTCGGCTCTTCTGACATCATCAGCATTACCTCATTCTCCTCTTCATCAATACCAATTATTTCCTCAGTGTTGGCATAGATATCGGCAATATTAATGGACCTATAACGGACTGGCCCTTCATGAGACTCGGGTGAGGTAGTTGCTTGGGTGCTCGATGATGGTGTAGACGGACTTGATGCTCTTGTCGAAGATGGGGTAGCTAGACTTGATGATGGTGTGACATCTTCCGCCGCTGCCTCAATGTCTGCAGTAACAATCACCTCGTCGGTGTTGAATGCATTCACCACCACAAACTCAGGTAAGTCTTCTTTATCAGCACCTGCGTTCCATGTCCATTCACTATTTTCTTGAAATATTACATCTCTACTTACTTGTAGCTTGTTATGCCTTGGATCAAATAGACGATGAGCTTTGCAGCCTTCTTCGACTCCTAAGTATACCATAGGTGAGCTTCTGTCGTCAAGTTTCTTAAGTTGAGGGGTTGTATTTTTTGCATAGGCAATACAACCAAACACCTTCAAGTGGGCAAGATGTGGCTTTCTCCCCATCCAAGCTTCAAATGGAGTACGTTCTCCTAGCGCTTTAGTTGGGAGACGGTTTAGCAGATAGACAGCATGCCTAACCGCCTCTCCCCAGAACCTTGTCGGCATATGTGTACTCTTGAGGAGAGATCTTGCCATAGCCATCACTGTGCGGTTACGACGCTCCACAACGCCATTCTGTTGGGGTGTGTAGGGAGCCAAAAGGTGCCTCTCAATTCCTTCATTTTCACAGAATCGAGTGAACTCCGTGGATAGAAACTCACCGCCACGGTCTGTCCGAAGTGTCTTGATCTTGTACTCAGTCGTGTTCTCCGTCACGGACTTGAACTTCTTGAATGCTTGGAATGCATCTTTCTTTGCTATCAAGACAAATACCCACATCCACCTTGTGCAATCATCAACAATCAAAAAGAAATACTTGTTACCAACAAGTGTACTTGGTGAAATTGGCCCGCAGATATCAGCATGGAGAAGTTCCAACGGCTTCGTCGCTCTAAAGTTTGCTTGGTGCGGGAATGACGATCTTGCTTGTTTGGAGATCACACACACCTCGCAAAGCTTGTTCGTCTGGGGCAATAGTGGCACACCAACCGCCAATTTCTTCTCCCCCAATAGCTTCAAGTCATGAAAGTTTACATGTCCGAGCCTTGCATGCCATAACCAGGTGGGGTCTTCTAGACTTGCTTGGAGGCAGACTTGCTTGAATGTCTTCAAGGTTATCTTGTACAAGCGATTTTGCGTTCGCTTTACCAGCATCAAGAGCTTCCCGCTCCTATCAATCACCTTCATGGTATCTCCTTCCATGTGCACCTCGTTCCCAGCTTCTGTCAACTGACCAAGGCTTATGATATTACTACAAAGTTTCGGAATGTAGTATACCTCGTGGAGGGTCTTCTGATCGCCGTTCTTGCATTCGAACACAACCGTCCCCTTGCCCATGATCTCAATGGTTGATCCATCGCCAAACCTCACCCTCCCGGTGATAGTTTCATCTAGTTCTTGAAACTTCTCGCGATGTCCAGTCATGTGATTGCTGGCACCATTGTCAAGGTACCAAACGTCTTTGTCTTCACCTTTCTTGACGCCCCGGTACACCTCCGGTAGCAACCTCTCTTCACTGAGCAGAATGGTACCCTGCCGCTGAGATTCTTCGTGGAACATGGTCATCATTAGTGCTGGCTCTTCATCCGTGGCGCAAGTGAGGTGAGCCTCATCTCCACGACGCTTGCTGTAGCATTCAGACGCATAATGCCCCATTTTCTCACAATTGAAGCATTTTATGTGTCTCTTGTCACGAGTGCCACTGTTGTTGCCGCTAGTGCCTCCTGCACTATCTTGGCGCTGTGTACCACGACCACGACCGCGCCCTCGCCCACGCCCACGCCCATGCCCTTTGCCACGATTAGAGCTGTTGGACCCACGTTCCTTGCCTCCTGACGAAGTGTCCACGCTACTCCCCTTTTGTCGCATTTGCCATTCGGCATGAGTAAGTAGGAGCTCTCCTTCAGTGCCGTTGGTGTTGCTGCGTAATCGAAGCGTTCGTTCCTCGTACGCCTTCAGTCGCCCTATAGCCTCCTCAAATGGTATAGACTCAAGGTCGTAGAACTGCTCAATGCCGGCAACAATAGGGAAGAATTTATCAGGGACAGAATCGAGCAATTTTTTTACCAACGAGGAATCTTCAAGTGTGGCTCCAAGGGTGGAGAATTTGCTGCTTAGGGCGCTGAGTTTGCCAGCAAACTCATCAATCGTCTCGGTCTCTTTCATCCGGAGGGCGTCAAACTCGCTCTTCAACGTTTGTACACGTGCCTTCTTCACCCGATCACTACCAAGATATCTCGTCTTCAGGCTGTCCTAGACATCTTTCGCCATCTTCTTTGTTGCAATTTGGAGAAGGATGTCTTCGGGGACACACTGCAAGATGTATGCGCGTGCCTTTTTGTCCTTCTTTGCATCCACCTGGGCTCCTTCCACTGGCTCCACCGTCTCCCAGACTCCCTGGGCATCAAGGATCGCCTCTGTCTTTATCGCCCACACAGTGTAATTATGAGGACTTAGCATCGGATAGGGAAATGGCACTCCGCCGTTCTCCTTTACTGGGATGCTCGACATTTTATAGAATCGTAGATTCTTGGATGTCTTATACTACCAACGCTCTGATACCAAGTGTTGGCACAGAATCGATGAATAGCAAAGGGTGCAGGAAAAGGAAAAAAAAAACACCACACGTAGCACTAAAAAAAACACAGTAGCAAGGGGAGAAAAACTGCACAGGTGGAAAGCAATGCATAAATAACTAAAAAATAGAAACTGGAGAAACTTTAATTCTAAGATATGATTTGTTTCACAGTTTCGACCCCTTTAAATACAACTCAAGTGATAAGATTTAACCATAAGAATAGGATGACTCATCCCACTAAAATAGGAAAGATTAATATCAAATAAAAATTAAATAAATCATGAACGAGAATAAAACGTGGCCATGCTGTCCGAATTATTTTCCTACAGTTGGATCTGGCGGATAGGCTATGGACGTGGAGAATGGAGCGGTGGACAGCGGAGTGGGTGAGGTTGAGGGAGGCGAGGATGACGTCGGTGTGGGAGGAGATGGAGGCAAGGAGCGAAGGGGATGAAGAGATGGCGGAGCGGCAGAGGGCAGGGTAGCGGGTGCCGGCGCAGGAGTTGTGGAGGATAGCGTCTGCCCCGAAGGTGCTGGTGGGGGAGGAGCATTTGGCGGCAATGGCTGGGATTAAGGCAGCGAGGTTGAGGAGGGATGATAAGAGCAAGAACGCCCGGCGCTTATTTCTCGTGAGGTTGTGCAAAAGGGCGGTGGGAAGGCCGCCGTCGGAGTCCTTCCCGTGAGGCGTCATGTTTCTGTGAAATTGTCCGTCTTGCACTTCTCATATATAAGAAAACTATATAGAATACAACTATAATATTAATATTTATGTAAAATAAATTTAAAATATCAAATCAGTGATTGTATTTCCTTTTGAAAATAGCAAAAAAATATTTTTTAAAAAAAATATTTAAAAGAATGCCTCTGTTCCAACGTTATGACATATATGATATAATTTTGTATTAAATTTTTTTATTAACTTAATTATAATTACTTAAAGTTAATTATTTTTTTAAAAAATAAAATAAAATCATTATACCTTTATTAGAGTGGTCATTTATAATTGATATAACAATATTACAGTAATTAAATAATTGTTACAGTACTATAATAGTCATTAATTAGTTATTATAATAATGTACCAACTAATTAATTATTATTATAATTGTAGTTGTTAATTGATGACTGTTGTAACTATTGTAGAAACTAATTAATGGTTACTATAATTGTAATAGTCAATTAGTCGCTATTATAATAATTTTAATTATAGCCTACTATAATAATTTTATTTTATGATACTTTTATTAATTCAGTCTAATTTTTTTACCAACTTATTAAAATATTTTTTAAATTTAAAATTATTTTATGTATATTTTTTTTGACTAAATTAAACTAAAAAAACAATTTACTTTAATAGTAGTGTTACGATAAATGCAATTATTATATAACAGCCCTTACATTTACATCGAAATAAAAATATTTTCGATATGAAAAACATAAGAAGCCCTTTGACAATTCAAATAATTAGGTACACTCTTTTAATTTTTATCCACATATTAAATTTTAAAAAATAGTTTAATGAAAATTTAAAAACTTGAATACCAAATGAAAATAAAATTTGAGTTGTAAAATTAAAATTTTAAGATTACTTAGGTTTAAAATATTTTGAGGGTTGAAATTGGAAAAAATAAATAAAGATGATTTTTAGAAGTTCAATTTGACGCTATTTCTGATTAAACTGTTTAGAAAATTGAGATAAAATTCATTTTTTTCAAAAAAAAAGTGTAATTGAAATTCTGTGGAATAAAATTGAATTTTTTTAAACAAAAAATTAGACAGATAAATCGAATTGGTTTTCTATCTAATTTTTTTTGTCTCTTTTAAACACAAGTAAACATGCTCCAGTACTACTTCTGCTCTATATTTTGTGCGCTTAATTGTAATTTAAATCAAACTCATTTAAGAATATTTATTGAGATTCAGATTATTAAATATGGGTTAATTATATAGAATTCTTTAACCTGATATATTATCATGTATGAGATAATAATAGATCAGATTCACTATATAAGGAGCTAATGGTCCCATTAGATTAGGACATTTTGACGTAACTCTTCGTTCCTCATTAATTCTTAGCACTTCACCCTAGTTTCTCCTAAAAGCTCTTTTTCTTCTTCCTCAAGATCTCATGTATAAGGAGATGATATTTTACCGCAATGGTAATTCGGTTGCAATTAGGTTCATTGGCGTTTATAGTTTATTCATTTTCTTTTGTTATGTCATGCTTCAATGAAACTAGATATATTGATGTTTGGAAATTGTAATTCTTATTCGATTTACTTGAATTCATGAGGCTTAAGGATTATAATTTCAATCAATTGGTAGCAGACCCCTACTGTTTCTTCATGTTTCATGATAATAAAGTTAGGTTTTTCATCGATCTATTATTTTCATGCTAAATTATGTTTTCTTTTAGTATTTGATCATCGAAACACTTGTACAAGAAACCTAAGATCGGCATATTTTTCCTAAGTTTTTCCATTTTTGTGAAGAACATGAAGAACAGTAGTGATCTGTCGCTGTGTTCGGGAAGAATCGTCGTGTTTGAGCTAATTTTAGGTCAAATTGCGATGGCTTAATCGATTACCTTGTTCAGACAATTGATTGCCAAGCCAAAATCATCGAATTGGATCATCTAGAATCAATTAACCTGATTGATCAATTGACACCAATTGATTAGTGAATTTCATCAATCGTTTGGGATGACAAGATCAAACATAGGAATTTTAATCGATTACCTAATTCGATTACTTTTAGTAATCCACTGTGTGTTAAGCATCAATCAATTGCTGATTAAAGAGTTGGACACAGAAGGTTGCTGAATCGATCAGCCTAATTGATTGAAGCTGTTTACACCACTCGGTTGATGGCCTTGTGGTTAGACTCAAAATCGATTCAGATCAATCAATTAAAGCTACCAATTGATTAACAATTTATGTTAATCGATTGTTAATTTTCAGTAATCAATTGTCAATTTGAAAGTAGAGTACAGAAGGCTCTTGGATCGATTAAGATGATCGATTGGTGATCATCAATCGATTGCCATGAATCAATAATCGATTGATGAGTGTGATGTCTAACACAAAAGGATCTGTGATCGATTAGCATGATTGATTGGGTGATACCAATCGATTGACACACATTACCAATCGATCAATGGTTCTAAAATCGAATAAAGTGGGCTTTCAAGTCAATTAAGGCAATCAATTGGTTGATATCAATCAAATGTTATATGATACCAATTAACTGATATCTCCAAACTTGAGCTATTAAGGTTGATCAAGTACTTATTTATTTGATATGAGTTCTTAGGATTTTCCTACATCTATCTACACAAATACTACTAAATTGAACTATTGTGTCACTCAAGAGGAAAACACTTTAGGTAGGTTTAGTGCATTTTATGTTAATAGATGTATATCTATGTTGATCCAAAGAAAAATTACTTTTATGCCAGATATATATTTAAGGGTAGCTTACAACTATCAAACAATATTTATTTTTGTTCATATCATGCTCAAAATATGTTGACCTGAAGGAAGACATATTATGTGGCTAATTAAGGCTGTTGTGAGCTATGAACCAATATATATAACTCATATAAAGTGTTTAGTTATGCTCACAAGAGGTCAGTTCAAAGGAAAACATATTATGTGACCAACTAAATTAAATTTGAGTTTTATCAAAAAGTACCGTTGACAAATTTTATTTTAGTCCAAAAAGTAAAATATAATATTATATTTAGTATCTCATAAAGAGCAAATTTTTATGAATTTAAATTTTATTTTTATGCATAATTTTATGTTTTATTATCTACTTATATTTGTTCTTACTTTAATTAAATTGTGAGCTTATAATAGTTTTTCACTCTTATAGTTTCATTGCAATCAATAACTATCAGTATTAATAACATCCCCACACTAACTGATTCTAACTTTGCTGAATGGAAAGAGTATGTTATCCTAGTCTTGGGTTGCTTCATGGACTTAGACTATGCATTGAGACATAATTGCCCTGCAAATCCCTGATTAATGCAAGCACTATAAAGCAGTGGATTGAATTTGATAAGTTAGAACGATCGAATCATATGAGTCTAAGTATTATGATACTTTCTATTCTGGCACCAATTAAATGCTCTATTATTGAGAGAGAAGATGTTAGGAGTTTCCTGAGCTAGTTAACAGACTGTTTCATGGCAAACAAAATGGTCAAGACTACCACACGTCTTTCAAAGTTGGTAACTATATAGTATAATGGTAAAGGAAACATCAGGGAGTACATTATGGAAATGTTCAATATCGCCACAAGTCTAAAAGCACTAAAACTTGAAATGTCTGAGTCTATGTTAATGCATTTTATCTTAATGTCTCTGCCTGCACGGTTCACTACTTATAAAATTTCATATAATACTCAAAAGGAAAGTGGACATTGAATGAGTTTATAGCTCATTGCATGCAAGAGGAGGAGAGACTGAGGCGCCTTTTGCTTGATGGTGAAAGATACATCTATACGGAGAATGGAAAGAATGTTAAAGTTGAGTCCATATATATTGTTAGGCTTTGTTTAAGAACTAATGTCTATTTGGATTTTAAAAATGCATTTATTGTACCATCTTTTAAATAGAACTTAATTTCAATTTCTTATTTAAATAAATTAGGTTATTCTTGTTCATTTGAAATAGAATATTTCGTGTTTTCTTAAATTCATTGTTGATTGACAATGGTTCCTTGGTTGATAAGCTTTATAAATTAAACATATAACTATTATAGTTGATAACGTGATTATGTATAACATGTTGGTGCAACCTTAGGTCAAGGTTGACCTGGTTGACCCGACTCGAGTTGACCTGACTCGAGTTGTATTTTGATGTTTGACGAAAATATAAAAGTTGTATCTTAATGTTTGACAAGAATACAAACTTGGGAGATTGTGGGTGCAACCTTCGGTCAAGGTTGACCTGGTTGACCCGACTTGAGTTGACTTGATTCGGTAAAGTCCAAGTATGGAGACTTGGCACGGAAAAGTCCAAGCAGGGAGCTTGGCACGGGAAAAGACCAAGCAGGGAGCTTGGCACGGGGAAAAGTCCAAGTATGGAAGCTTGGCATGGGAAGTCAGAGAGGGCTCGGTAGCTCGTTCTCTGAACTGGATGGAGTCGGAGAGGGCTCGGTAGCTCGTTCTCCGGACTAGGTCAGAGAGGGCTCGGGAGCTCGTTCTCTGGACCGGACGAAGTCAGAGAGGGCTCGGTAGCTCGTTCTCCGGACTAGGTCAGAGAGGGCTCGGGAGCCGGACGTGAAAATCGGAGAGGGCTTGGTAGCTCGTTCTCCGGACTAGGTCAGAGAGGGCTCGGGAGCTCGTTCTCTGGACCGGACGTGAAAGTCGGAGAGGGCTCGGTAGCTCGTTCTCCGGACTAGGTCAGAGAGGGCTCGGGAGCTCGTTCTCTGGACCGGACGTGGAAGTCGGAGAGGGCTCGGTAGCTCGTTCTCCGGACTAGGTCAGAGAGGGCTCGGAGCTCATTCTCTGGACCGGATGAAGTCGGAGAGGGTTCGGTAGCTCGCTCTCCGGACTAAGTCAGAAAGGGCTCGGTAGCTCGTTCTCTGGACCGGACGTGGAAGTCGGAGAGGGCTCGGTAGCTCGTTCTCCGGACTAAGTCAGAGAGGGCTCAGTAGCTCGTTCTCTAGACCAGGAAGGCTTTAGGGTTTAGGGCTGGGAAGCTCTAAGGCATTGGATCGGTCTGGTGACCGATCCAGTGATACTCTGATTGTCTGGATCGGTCTGGTGACCGATCAGCAACCAAACATAATGTTTCTGTGGGTTAACTGATCGGTCTGCAGACCGATCAGGAAACGATCAGGAGGCAGAAAAAGGTAGGGGGATCAGTCTGTGGACCGATCCACCTATAGCCTGATCGGTCCACAGACCGATCAGGCTTCGAAGCCAACTCTCACAGAGAGTTGGTTGATCGGTCTGGGGACCGATCAGCCTAGGGCCTGATCGGTCCACAGACCGATCAGGGTCCTCCTGGACCGATCAGGATGGAGCCTGATCGGTCCAGGCTTAGCCGTTGTGACTCAACGACTAGATTTCTGGATTCTTCTTTGTCTTCTTCTTCGCAGGTGCAGATATAAATCAGATGCTGAGGGCCTCTACAGGGACTTCTAGTTCTTTCTCTTCCTCCTTACTGCGATTTGAGCTTTGCTGAGCTCCTCCTTGCTGAAGCTTCGTGTGAGCTTCCCTCGACTGGTTGATCAGCTGCTGTTGGCATCATCCGTGAAGTTGCTGCTTCATCAACAGACTCCAGTCGACGAGAAGAAGGCAAGCAAACTTGGTAGAGTGTATTTACATTCATATTATCCATTGTTTCTTGCTTTATTTCTTGTACTCCTTTATTGCTGTTGCAAAAAAAATTGTGGCGAGGTTTCTCCACCCAGAAGGAGTATTTATTAGCCGGTTTTCTGGGGTCTCATCCACCGACGGATTGATAGGATTCGTCCACCTTATGGACACGCCGAGGAGTAGGAGTATCATCTCCGAACCTCGTTATATCGTCGCGTTTGAGGTTTGATCTTCTCCACTTTCGTTTCTACATTGTATTTCCGCTGCGCTAACCTAAATTGTAGGAAGAAACGATAATTTGAGGTCGGCTATTCACACCCCCCTCTCTAGCCGCTATCCGAAGGTCCTAACATAACATAGGTATGAAATGTAAATTGATTGACGAGAATTTGTCCATGTTTTGGCATAGACATTTGGAACATATATTCAAACAACGCCTAAAAAAGGTAATATTACATGAAATTCTTGATTCCCTTGACATGTCAGACTTTGATGTCTGCATAGTGTGTGTTAAGAGGAATACCACCAACAAAAGAAATAAGGGAGCTAGTCGTTGTAGTAACATTTTGGAGCTAATGCATATGGACATTTGTGAATCATTTCCTAAAATATCTTGGAATGCACACACATATTTGATTAGCTTCATAAACGACTACTCTCGATTTAGTTATCTATACCTTATTCACGAGAAGTCCCAAACTTTTGACATGTTCAAAATTTTCAAAGATGAAGTTGAAAATCAACTAGGTAAGAAAATTAAGGTCGTCATATACAATCATGGAGGTGAATATTACGGTCGATATGATGGATGAACAAAAACCAAGATCATTTGTGAATTACCTTGCTGAGTGTGGAATTGTATCTCAGTATATCATGTCTGATACTTCCAATCAGAATGGTGTAGCTGAGCAATGTAATTGAACCCTAAAAGATTGGGTAAAAAGTATGATGACTTTTGCTTCATTAGGTATATTTTTGTGGGGTGAAGCACTCAAGACTACAGTTTACCTACTTAATAGAGTATCTAGTAAGGCAGTAAATAAAACCTTATTCGAGATGTGGATGAATAAGAAGCCTAGAATTAGACATTTATACATCTAGTGTTGTCTAGCTGAGGCTAGTCCTTATAGGCCTAATGAAAGGAAACTAGACTAAAGAACAGTTAACTATAATTTTATAGGTTACTCTGATAAGTCAAGGGGACATAAATTTTATGATCCTCTAATAGATATTTCTTCGAAACAAGAAACGTCAAATTTATTGAGGTTGGTGGAAGCATCAAGGTCAGGGAAATATCTTTTAAGAAAAATATTAGTGATTCTTCTATGATCACTACTAGTATAATCAGTAGTAGTATGGTTATCATATCACATATACTATCTTCTATAGGATCGAAGGCACGTGAAGGGAGAGGGGGGGAGGGTGAATCACATATATAAAACTTTTTATTTAACACTTTTAAAACCTTTCGTAAAGTCGAGTACGCAATGAAAAATCAACTTAACCTAAAATCAATTAAAGAAGGTGATTCAGTTATTTACTTAGTTTGGAACCTTTGTCGACTTCTACTTTAAGAGCCACGATCCGTTAGATTATACTGTTGGAAAATTCACAAATTCAATTTCAAAAAATCTCGGACAGAAAATTGATACAAACTAAAGTTGGTGTATTCAATAAGTAAGAACAAAAATTAAATGTTACCAACACTTAGAATTTAGTCGAGGCAAATTTGTGCGTTGGTGAAGATCTTGACGCAGAGCTTGTGCGTGAGTATTAGTGCAAAGATTCATCGAGATGAGTGTCCAGAATTCCTTTGTTGAATTGTGTTTTTCTGACCTTCGAACATCGCCTTTTAAAGCCAACTCGAACCTAATCTAATCCACTGATCTCGAGATCACTTTTTGAGACTTGACTTTTATCAATCGACCGATCATCGTCCTTCAATCGACCGAACCTCCAATCCACCCTCGACTTATCTAGTTCAAACTGCTCGCTGGTTATCCATCGTTCGGTGGATCGAACCTCACCATTAGGTCAACCAATCCCTTCGGTCAAAATCCAATCTTGAGTTGAATTCTGATACAATCTTTTGGGATTCAATCGACTGATCCCTGATGTTCGATCGATCGACCAAATCAATTTTCCAACCTGTAAAATGTTAGTCTTCCCATAACACAAAGTTAGAAAAATAACTACAAATGCATGAATGTAGTATGGCTTAGACCTAGTCTAGATCTAGTTAGATCTCAGCCTTAGACTCCTAGGTTGGTGCTGGGTTGGATCAATGCCTAAGTCCCAAAGGGACTCATCTTCATTGGATCACTATCCTTCAGTGACTTACCTTCACCTACTAGTTGCAGTTACTTGACTTGCCTCTTGACCCACTAGATCTTCTTGCCAATTGTCAGGTCTGCAAACTCAATTGGACTTCGGGCAACTGTCTGTTAGTCCCTTGCGGCCGGCTAGAGGGGGGTGAATAACTGTAAAACAAAAACGAACACCTTTCTCGACTTATAGCTTTATCAACATAAATACTTGTACCAAAAAAATAGCAAGCATATTAACAAGAGAAAGAGGCATAGAGGTTTACTTGGTTTGCAATCAGGGGATTACTAATCCAAGACGTTGAAAGTTCACTATAAATCTCCTTCAGACGGAGAAGTCTCTTATAACAGTTAAAGCACTCAATTACAAAGTTAAACTGAAAATAGAATGTTTACAAGTGTTGTTCTAAAATACTAAGATTAGGGTTGTATTTATAGCCCTACTCCAGGCATCTGAAAGGGTTCCGACGCCTGAGTGTAGATAGAATTTTATCCATGTCGCAACGGATCGCAACATATGGCTTGTTAATAAACTTTCTAGTTCGAGCTCCTGGACTGGGTCTAGGTGTCCGGACCGAGCTGAACCAGCCCGCAACCAAGCTTCGCACCCGGGGTGCCTTGGCTGCCTCGAGTGATCTGGGCGCCCGGACCAGAGTCAACCCTTGGTTGACTTTTTGTCTAGGTCTACCACTCCGGTTTCGCTCGCTTGGGTGATTTCATCCATCCGGAATATGGCTCACCCGAACCCATTTTCCGGCCTTCTCGATCAACCTTCCGCTTCAGCTTCTTGTTCCTCGAAAATACCGCACGGTTCTTTCTCATCCGCCAGCGTACTCTTCCGCGGAGCCTCATCCCTCGGACACACTGAGCTCGTCAACTCTCTCTCGTGTCGTCCTTCTCGCTAGCTACATCTTTCGCTTGACTTCCTGTGCTCCTAAGTTCCTAGACACTTAGACACAAGGCATTAACTCATAATAGGACCTAACTTGACTTGGTTGATCACATCAAAACTACCACGGGGTACCTATAATCTCCTCATTTTAATGTGAGTAATCCTAAATTAAGTTAGGGTAAACCGAAACCAATTAACAAAAAAATAGCAAGTACATAAGTTGCAATTTGAAAAAAATAATACAAAAATCAAAATGTACCCTCCCCTAGACTTAATCTCTAATTCTCCCCCTTTGATCACATTTAAAATAGGGATATTCCATGAAACTAATTTGAAATAAATTTAACACAGAGTCTAAGGGATAAAACTACTATTATCTAGAAAAATTAAGAACTTTAAATTTTAAAAATCTAGATTTTTTTCAAACTATAAACCATTTTAAACAAAATAATTATAAAAAATATTTTTATTTATTAGAAAATTCTGAAAATTTTTATAAATTCTTTTATTTTCATGAAAAATTGAAATGAATTTAGTAGTAATAAATTCTTTTTCTCACTAAGATGTATTTAAAAAAAATACTTAAAAATAATTTTAAAGCTCAAAGATTTTGAAAAATTTTCTGAGAATATATTACAGCAAATACTATTGTAGAAAAATAAATTTTTAATACCTAACTTTTCAAAAAAAAATTAATATTAAAAGATAGCGTTTGAATAAATAATTTATATAAAATTCAATAATGTTAACAAAATTTGAAAAAATTTCCATGGATAAAGAAGATGATAAAAAATTTCAAAAAATACCTCTATGAAATATTTTTAAATTGAAAAATATGATCTTGCTTAGAAAATTCATATAATATGATACATCAGTCCAAAAGTTTTTAAAAAAAATTATCTTAGATAAGATAAAATGATAACGTTTTACAGAAAAAATAAAGTTTACAAAGATAACCCTGAGAAATATTTTTAAATTAAAAAAAAATTCATTAGAAAATTCATGAAAAATAATATAGTAAATAGAAAATTTTTCAATAGATAAGAGATGTAATTATCTTTCTTAGACAAATTAATATCTACTTAATTTTGAACAGAATTTATACAAAAATGTTAGATAATTTTAAGAAAAAATAGAAAATCAAATTAGAAATAGAGCCTGCATAATGATTTTTAATTAAAACATGATTTTGGAACCCAATATAGTTCCTTCCAACCGGATTAATCAAAAATTTTATAGGAATAGATTATCTTTCTACTTTTATAATTGGCCCTTATGATATCTAAAATACCAGTTAAGGTTTCGCTAATATTTGAAATTTCTTTCTGGAGCATGTGAAAGATTTGAGCATGAATTGTCTTTTTCTAGCATTTCAATTTTATCTTTCAATTTTGTATTTTCATCTATTAATTTCTCAATTTCTTTTTTTAAGCATGCATATTCTTTCTTTGATTTTACATACTTAGATATGGTTTTACACAAAGATCTACTTATCATTTTTAATGCACTCAAACAATTGAATTGGAGGAAGTTTACATACCTGACTTACCATATCATTTTCGTCAATAGATGCTCCTCATTCATCGCTGCTTTCTTCCGAAGACTCTCTCCCTTCATTGATACTTATCTCGGACGAGCTTTCTTTGTCTTCAGGTAGGTATTCGACTATAAGAGTTGTTTCGACAATTTCCTTGGACTCGGATTCTTCTGACGACGATTCAGTGAAATTGAATTTTCAGCCCAGATTGATCCTCATTACATTCAGATGAGGATTGTGATGATAAGCTGGGCATGCGACTTCCTTGCTCAGTTGGAATCACCATCGGTTGGCCCACCGACGATCATTCTGATTTCACTTCGAGCGGTGTTGCTTTAGTTTTCCTCATCTCGAGCTGAGGGTTTGGTCCGTTCAGCAACAACTCGGGCAGGACTTGTGTTATTTCTCCATTGAGGCTGACGTTGATACCGCTGGTTCGCCTGTCTCTCTTCTTCTCTTTACCCGCTCGACTGGTGTCGATGTTGTCGATCGAGAGTTGGTGAGCGACGACTGGGTCCTAGAGGAGCCGGTCGACTGGAAATCGGGCTCAAGTCATAGCAGTCTCGAGTGTTGTGCGTCGCCGATTGATGGAATGAGCAAAATAATAACGTCCAAGTCTTATCTTTTACAGTTTTGCGTTGACCTGCTGCTACATGTTGCACGACATACGTTCTTTGCTCCTGGTGTAGCTGTGCTACTCCTGATCGAGGGCCTTTCGGTGGCTGATGATTGGTGGTTGACCATCGTTCTGGGAGAGCAATATAGTTGGTAGGCGCTTCCTTCCTTCACACCGCTTGGGCCTCCTCCACGTTTATGTATTCAGTGGCACGCCTAAGTAGGTGGTCGAAATCTCTTGGCGGCCTCCGGATGAGTTAGCGGAAGAATTCTCCTTCTATAAGTCCCTGGGAGAAGGCACTTACCAATATCGCTGAGAAAACTGATGGGATGTCCATGGCTACCTAGTTGAACCGCTTGATGAAAGCCTTCAGTGCCTTTTTAGGCCCCTGCTTCACAGTGAACAAATTGGCATTTGTCCTCTGGTAGAGGCGACTGCTAATGAAGTGATGCAAGAACGCCGCTCAGAAGTCTTTGAAGCTGTGAATTGATCCAATCAGTATTTGCCTGAACCAGCGTTGTGTTGATCTTGAAAGGGAGGTGATGAAGACCCAACACTTCACTCTGTCGGTGTACTGATAGAGTGTGGTCGCATTATCGAACTTGGTCAGGTGGTCATCCAGATCTGTCATTCCATTGTATTCCCCGATCGTCAATGGGGTGTAATGTCGGGGTAGGAGGTCATCCAGAATTCCCTGAGAGAACTGTCGGTTGATCTGTTCGGATGAATCATCGTTTCTTGGTGTTTTTCCTTTCTGCGCGTCCCGAATGGGTACGTCGTCCGAGGTAACCCTGGCTCTCTATCCGCTCGGCCCTATTCCTCTGAAGGGGGTGTGAAATACTGCCCAATGGAATGGGATTGGTGCATTGGGCGTGCCCCTATAGGTGTCAATCGGTTTCTTATTCTGCTCCTGAACGAAGACATGCTCCGCTCAGTCTCTATATGTCGCCTGTTGCCCCGCTGCTGATCCACAAGCTCATGTACCTAGCGCTCGGCCAGCGCTTGCTGTTGTTGTTTCTTCGCCATTTTTACTACTCGGGCTTTGTATCAGCATATCTAATTCCTCCTTTATCAGTGTCACCATCGTGAGTCATCCAACATCCTCCATCTTCACTTTCCCACGGACGACGCTAATATGATCCTATCCAAAAATAATAAAGAAGGTTAGCTGGGGGTGTGGCTTCTAGGTTGATTGCGTGTAGACTCTGCTCCACTCTATAACACAAGAAACGTCAATATCAGGCCAGGGAAGGAGTTCCCGTGTTGGTCCTCTGATGCTCAAGTCAGTCACCAGAATGGAAGAAATCGGAGCAACAGTAAGCACAGGTGTGAATAGTGAATAACGCGTACCTTCGCTGGTGCATGGACCCCCTTATATAGTGCCCCCGTAGGCGACGTGCACGATCCTCAATGCATGGGAACTTTCTCCAAACTGTCCTATAAAATGACATGTCAGAAAAATATCTTTGACATCATACCTTAACAGGGCATGTAAATCCCTTACAAGATATTAGAAGTTTTCGTCATACGATCCGCCTATTGACCATGACCTATTGTCAGCGACATTACCTCCCACAGAGATATTAAGAGATATAAGAGTGGTCCCACTATTCGGCCGAGAGGGGATAGCCGCTCGGACGGGAGTCCTCCGCTCAGTTAACCTCTACTGCTCTCCCCCGCAGTGACTTGATTCAGTAGATTGTCTTCGCCCTACTAGACAAGAGCGCTTTGGTCGCCTTAGCATTCCTCCGATCAGTAATGAACATCTGATGTTCTTGACGTAGTATTCCTGGCTAAACGGACGATCCGCTCAAACAAGTCACACGGTCGATCAGACAGATCATGCCCGATCGACAGTTGGAGTCCATTTCTGCTCGACCATCTTTGGTGGAACTGCTAACTACTGTTGATCGTCGTTGACCATCTCGACGTTGACTTCTACGTTGGCTGTCATCGCTGCCTTTGACCCACGCTTGGTGGGCCCCCTTATCGCCACATCATAGCATATGCACATGAATACCTGCAGATAAGGTTAAGTATTCCAAGCGGTAGATATGCAATGGCAATGAAAATAGGAATATGCTGTGATTGGACTTCTTTACGTTGGAATATAGATGCTGTTGAATTCTTACGCTGCCCTAGCCAATGGAGTTTGAACTTATGTTCCTCTTTTGCATCCACCGTAACTTTTTGTTTGGTAATTCGTTCTTTCACTGGAAGAAGTTTACCAACATTAAATTAGAGAGGCAGCTATAAAAAGCATATTTAGAAAGAAGGTTTGTGATCAACCATTTATATGTATGTATATGATGAAATCCTTTAGATCGTTATTTGATAAAGGATTGCCCATTTTTTATTACTTCTACGTACTTATATTCAACAATTAGAATTACACTCACTCAGATTGAGCACGAACTTCACAAGGCAAAAGCATAGGTAGCAGCTATTTTTGCATGGGCTACAAAAGTATTTCCGAGATTAATTAATTAAGGTATATATGCAGGGTGAATTACTTGGAGGTGGGTGGAGGTCTTCTTAGGAACCAAGGTCATCCCATAGATGTTAGTGGAATAATCTCAAGTATGGTGAATTAATTAATATTGTGCCATTAATGATCGATGTTATGTAGATGAAGCCATGTTTGATATGGAATACACGAGGTGGCTGGAAGAGCACCATCGGCTAATGTGTGAGCTCCGAGCGACAGAGCAAGAGCCGTTGCAAGAGAATAAGCTACGGATGTATGTGGAGAGCTGCATCTCACATTACAATCAAATTGTGCATCTCAAGAGCATCTGATGTGTAGAAATCTATAATTTAGAGGATCTCCTTTGTGGTAAGCTATAAGTGTTTTGGTTGAGTGTTATAATCTATAAGTGTTTTGGTTATATATTCATAACTCTTTTGGTATAATGGCATTTGATGTGTAGTTGTTTTGTAAATATTGTATATATGTTTATAAAGAGTCATCATTTAAAATGGATGATATGAGCTTGTACTTCATATTGTTACAAGTGTACTTTATTTATATATATATATATATATATATATAATTTTTTGATGTTGTTGTATGATGTATATTAACAACACAATACTAGTAAATTATTATTATAGACAATCATTTATTGTTCTCTAATGTGTGTTGAGAAATAACAACAGTTAAAAATACAACAATTAAATTGATAATTTTATTCAAAAAAATACTAAAAGACAATGGTTAAAAACTGTTGTCTAAAATTCAAAATAATCATGGTAAATCAACATGTTGAGAAAGATAGAGTGCTTAAAGACAACAGTTATAATCCGTTGTCATTTCACTTTAGATAAGAAGCTCTTCAACAATAGTTAAAAATCGTTGTCGTTTTAAGAAAAAAAACGACAGATTTTAACCCTTGTCTTTTGAGGCCCCATCTTTCTCAACGCATTGATTTATAATGATTTTTTTTTACCTTTTACAATAGTTTTTTTACCATTGTCTTTTAGTAGTTTTGTTGTAGTGATTTCATCATATCGTTGTAGATTGTTGATGACATTGACAAACTATCGAGAATCAACTATAATAATAAAGTCTCAGAACTTTATGTCAAGAACAATCGTAGTTTATCGAAGTCAAAGTACATTAACATCAAGTTTCTGGTGGTTAAAGAAAGAGTTTAAAGTAGTCAGGTGATGCTAGAGCACATCAACACAGATTCCATGTTGACAAATTCACTCACCAAGGGCTTGGTACCTAAGATATTTCATGCGCATGTTGTGGATATAAGAGTCATTTTTATAGAAGAAGAATTCATTTAGTAGGAATATGTATTTACTTTATTACTCTATATTTTTGTTAATAAAGATAAATATTTATTTTAATTATTGTACATACTTAAAGTTTAAAACATTAATGAGAATTTTATTTGTTTGTTTGATACTCTAAAATAAAATGTTATGATTTATTGTTGTTGTTTAGTATTTGGTGTGTGTAAATATGATATAGATTTATTTTGGAATCATAAGATTTAGTTCATAATTTACTAGTACAGTTTAGCATAAAGTATTTTGTAAATATGATCAAAACCTCTTGAGTCACTTTATAATCAATTGAAAATTGACATAAACTAATCACATTTCATATAATTTTCATACTACATATTCACATCTTTATTTAGTCATTAATGATAGTATTATTATTAATGCTGAGGTTTATTATAGTTATATATAGTAACTATGACTTCTTTAGTCTTATACCAATGAAATTAATGAAGCAAATTGTTTACAAAGGTATTATGTATTTATAAAGTTGATATCAACTAAAGTTTACTTGTATGTCATATAGACATCATATGTAGTCCAAGTGGAAGATTATCGAATTTTATCTCTTCAAGGTGAACTTAATTGTAATTTATATATGTACACAAACCAAATCCGTTTAAGTGATCTAACTAAGGTTTACTGAGTTTCCGATTATTGGATGTGGGTTAAATGTATAGAACCCTTTAGCATGATTTGCTATCATGTATGAACTGATAACAGATCATATCCACTATATAAGGAGCGACCCTCGTTAGATTAGGATATCTTGATGTAACCCTTCGCTCCCCATTGACGTAGAGTTTTTGGTGTCGTTACCTTAATTCCTCTAGAAGACTCTTCTTCTTCTTCTTGTTCTTCTTCTTCTTCTTCTGTAGGATCTCACGTATAAGGAGACAACGTTTTACAACAATGGTAATTCGGCTACAGGTTGATTATCGTTTAAGGTTTAGGCATTTTCTTTTGTTATGCCATGTTTCAATGAAATTAGATCCATGTTCGGAAATTCTATTTCCTATTTAGAATTCTTATTCGGTTTTCTAGAATTTATGAAGCTCAGGGATTATAATTTCTATCATCTTTAGCTTAGCACGACATCATCACATTGTAACTTTATTTTATTTAATTTACATTTGAGATCTTAAAATTTATCTACCTGGCTAATTTTTTAAAAAATATAAAATATTTAAATGAACAGATAATCTAATTAGGTTTGTTTGGTTTTGGACTCGCAAAAGAAAGAACGAAAATTTTATCACCAATTATTCATTTTTTTTCATCCTTTTACTAGTTCAATCATCCAGGTATCATAATAATCACAATCAACTAATAGCACTTTCAATTAATGATTTAAATAACATAGACGGTGTGCGCATGACATCTTTAACATATCAATATTAAGAAATCATTAATATAACGAATCTATATTTTTTTCGATCAATGATTCAATATTTGAATTCTAAACTTTCAGTTGGTTAAAGATATCACTGGTAAGTGTCGTTTTCAGCATCGTGAAAAGTGAATCCTAAATGATAATATCTAGATTCATTTGAATCTTGAGTTGTAATTATTTCATATTGTTCTACGACCGAAATTGATTACATATTTAATATGAGCATATTTGTATCTTATTACATAGTACACTTTACGCTAATAGTTAAATTTGAGTGTGTTTTTACTAAGTAATTTTCAGCTATATATCCCCTTGCACTTATTCATTTTGATCGTATCACTCATGAAATAATTACTATATAAGATGGAAATATTTGCTCATTTATCTCTTTGGCCGGTCCTATGGGATGTCCGAGATCAACGTATGAACTTATGCTAAAATTACTACAATAGCTCCTATATTATAGCTAGAAAATGATTACACTCATGTTAAACGTTCCTCATAATTCATCTCTAAATTATCTGAAGAGAGATACATCATAAGATTATTTAATAATTAACCATTAAATAGCTAGGGGCCGGAAAAAAATTTCCCCTTGCAATAGCTCCTATAAATAGAAGTTAAGTGAGTCTAATCAACATTGTCATCGTCAACCTCACAACGTGACCAACTTCATTGTGACCTTTATAGTCAACTTCATACTTTTGATCGCCTATGTCTAGGGCTTGCCATCATACACAATTGACCTGTGATCTCCCCCTTCAAGCTCACCTTATCTAGTACTTAGCTCATTGGATTGCTAACCTTATTAAATTCCGAGTCGCTTCACTCACCTTGTCATGCATCATCGATCGGACTGCCCTTTGTGCCTCATTGAACAATTTTTGATTTGCAACTCTTTATCATTGTTCTAAACTTTAATTCTTTGGTGTGTTCTTTCACGTCTTTCACCAAATTGGTTCACTGAACCTCTTACCTCGGCAAAATTGGCTCACTGTTGCCTTGCTGCTCCCTCGCCAAAATACTCACCTAATCAATCATATCATCATCTGGCCACCACAGATGAACTCATCTACCAAAGTTTGTACATGATCTTCTTAATTTCTGTTATTAATTTTTTTTTTCTTTACAAATTTTCAGTGAGACAGAATCGGACTTTGGAATGCTATTTGCTAAAAAAGGAAGGCGTGGGTCAGAATTTCATAGGGAAAATCCACCATTAGAGAGGAAAGAGAGGCAGTCTCTCTTTAGAGTTGTAAACCTAAACCCTGAGACAAATGAGTTAATTAATATCTTAGGCTTCATATATATATGTGGTGTGATGATATCTTAATCAGATTAGATCACACTTTATGTAATATTTTAGATTCAACTTATATAAAATTTGTGGATTTCCTGTATCATTTATCAATGCTGCAACTGTTTTGTGTTTGTGATCATAGCAAGAAACAGAGACGAGGAGGTCCAGCTGCTCACTCTTCTATTTTGACCTCTATACAAGTAAAAAACTAGATGGCAAAAACAGGAAAGAAACAACAAATACGAGTTTAAAATTCCAGTTACATGATGCTTTCCCTCCAACCTGCAACATGATCCTATGGCAGTTCCTTCACCTCGGTGTTCCTGTTATGGATGGGATCCGATCCACCTCGGACTCTTCTCTTGCTCATTTGGTCATCGGTGTAGGTTGAAACAACAGAGTTTGTTCTCTTCTTGGTGTCCAACTCGCCATCCTCCTTCGATACATGGAGCTTTCTGAAAAAAAAATTGCTGTCTAAACTCAAGTTGAGGACATTCTCTTCTTTACCAATTCCGCGCGCCACTGATAAATCGTAGGCTAAAAGAGTAGCACAGAGGAAGACAATGAAGCCACAAGATATGAAGGCCATTGCTTAGTTAGGAAAAACGAAGGGTCTCAGCAATATGGTCCTTCTCATTGCTTGCCCATTCTGCCTCTGTAGATATATGCTTAGTTCTCTATGTTGTGGTCTAAAGCACAAAAGCTGATGAGCTGCTTAGGAACCCAAAGCTCTGGGATTCACTTCAATCATTAGAAGGTTCTGACAGGAATCTATAAAGAAATTGAGGAAACAGAGGTATGAATCAACAGATCAACAGGTGAAGAAGAAGAGGATAATAAAGAAAAGATACTGACGAACAATGTATCTTGGAAGGAAAGAAACGTTCTTATTCCTTTCATTCGCTTCAAGCATAATACCATTCAAAGTGTTAAAGCAAACATTGAAATGTGATCTGTAATTCACACATTAAATTTCACTTCTTTTGTGGCAAAACTTCTCATCCACGATAGCCCTCCTTTGTTTAAAGGGCAAAAGAGAATGGAATTGGGTGATATCTTGTTCACTTTCAAGAAAAAGGAAAGTTGGGGTATCGTGAAGAAAGATGCTGGAATGTTCATGGCCCGACAAAACCACTGTCAATTCGAATTGAGGCAAACATGACTTGCTTTAACCAAAGCAAAAAGGGTACAGGAAAACTAAGTGTGGTTCATTCATTATGGATATGATTGCTCATTACAACAATACAACTCAGCCAAAATTGATGGTAACTTCTTCCTATAAAGAAAATTTGAATTTAGTAGAAAGGAAATTGTAGTTACAATGAATTCATCAGGCCTTTTTAATTACATCAACACTCTCTATAGATCTTTAAGAACTCAACTAAGTTTGTTTTCTTCCATTCTTATTAACACAAAATCAATAATTTCACATGATCAATTGAGATGACTATGTTGAGTCTTCAATCTTCTAACCGCATGGCGGTTAACTCTGGTGTCTGTAAGAAGAAAAATGAGGTTTGGAGGGGCATCTAAATAAGCCGATGATACTCCCAGTCACTTTCACTGGAAATCAGGTTGACCAGTTGATGTCAGGCATCGATGCCACATTCTGCTGTTGGGATTAACACTCTTAGGAAATCTTATTACTTCTGGAATGGGAAGGTAGACATGATGTGTGTTGCATACGCCGGTTGTGATGCCACTGAATCCAGCAAAAGCTCCATGAACCTAAAAACAAGTTATTAAGATAGGCTAATCAGAAATCAGCCACATTTAAGCAAAAGCAGACAATTATATATGGACCAGGTGATGAATAAGACATAATAAGTTAATTCAAAGAATGCATGGATGTGGATATATGATTAAAGATAACCAAAAATAAATTAGAGGTTTAAAAAGGGCAATAAAATTGTATTATTTTTCTCAGCAGAACTTAAAAATAACCAAAAATGATTGCATAACCAATTTACAGATTAAATCATTAACTCTACTAATGTCCACAAATAAAAATATCCTATGTTACTCAAAATCTAGTACAAATATCTGGCATGGATGTAAATCTACATGACTGATGGTCTTAAAAGCCTATGCTTGAGTTGCATATGCACCCGATTAACATACGTGGACTGCATGTGCAGAATAAGATTTTATTTGGTTCATTTCAACCAAATTTAATGAACTAAATTGACTTAAAATTCTAAGTTAGAGAGCTTGTAAGTATTAACTTATACACTTATTTTGCAAGTAATAACGTTTACTTTATGTGTGTACACACACAATTATTACATATTTGTCAATTTTTATTAATAAAAATATTTTTGGCATTTAATAATGACCGATCAGCTAAATACCACTTTCACAAGCTTTTTAAAACCATGACATGATTGTTTCTAAAAAAAAAAATACATGGGATCAATAGGGGTATTGGGTGTTCACTTGTGGTGCTAATGTTTTGAGTGTTTGTATGCAACAGAAGTATGGAACGGTGAAAAACGAGTCCAAATATCAGAGAGTATAACTGTTAGCTTTAATACTCCATGGTGTTTGGTATCAAAATTTTTACATCAAATAGAAAAAGGTCTAAAAAACACTAACAAAGGTATGAGTTGATATTATCTTTATATAATATAAATATTCATGAGTTGTACTTTTGATCCTTGATTACTCTCAAACTAAAATATTATAGTTTTAGACTTGTGAATGAGGAGAGATAAATACTGAATAATTGCAAAATATAGAGAGTTAGAACTCCATTTATTTTTGAAACATACAAAAGAAGAAAATATCAAGATGTAGATTGATAAAGTGATAATATTTTGAAAGATTGACATGGCATGATATGAATTGTCGCTCTTATACATAAACCTCTTCTTAGGTGATTGAAAAAGTGGAATTATATCATAGGAGAGAATATGCTCTTATATCAAGTTGAAAGGAAAAGACTATTATTTTGATTGGAAAAACTATTATACTCATATGATATATAGGGCACCCACGTAATGGCTATTAATTGAATTATGTAGGACAAAACTATTAGTTCTAACAAATTTGATTAAACGTGTGGAGAAGTAGATGAAAGAAAATTTCAACATAATCTATGTGAAAAGAGATAGTACTATCATACAAGTTAAAAGGTAGATTTTATGTATATGACACCAAATAATTTATAGATTACTATGGTTGTACATGTGTACGGATTAACAACAAGCTAGTATTGTGTTTCTTTAGCCGAGAGACAGATTCATTCATAGGGTTATGGTTCAATATATTTTTATGTTATGTCCAATTCAGGTAGCTTTGCAGATAAATTGATAAAGATAAGGTGAAAAGTTTTCCAACCATGTTTTTACTGAACTTTGAGGTCCACCTTAATCCTATATTAAAAATTTTACAATAAAACTGAAATTCTTTTTTTAGTTGTAAGCCAAAATTAGCATCCATAGAGGGCATCATGCAATCATGCTTATAATGTTTTACTTTCTTTGAAATTACATAAACTATGATATACCTCAAAATATGCATTCAGATAAGATGTATTGTACATTTAAATATTGATATGACAACTTTATAAAGTGTTACTTACAGCGTTTTGACCTAGCAGAGTGCATAGGATAGCATCAGATGCATTAGCACGGCATGCACGTACCATATATGTTGGGTCTATGTACTTAATATCTGCTGGAAGACCTATATTCTTGAAATGCATTTTTATCTGAAAAAATCATATATGTGTAATAGGATAGTTAGTATGGGATAGGTAAGTACGCACTAAAATAATTATACATCTTACAATTTCAATATCCCAATGAAAAATTTAGATATGGAACTAACAAGAGTTGATGGTATAATTAACAGAAATACATGGTGCAGTTTCAAGGTAAATGATACTATCACAAGGAAAGTCTTATATGATGGAGAGAGATCAACAATAAGGAAATGAAAAGGTACAACTTATGGTAGAACTATGTTAAAAACAAAAACACACAACATATGTTATTTTTTTAATTTTTTTTTGCCAAAATGTTTGATGAGCAACAATGTGACAGTGCTTTTCCTTCTATAAGAGGAGGAGAAAGGTGGAGAAGCAGAAATTTCTTGGGTCCTCTGGAATGACTATAATAGAAGAGAAAATTGAATGCTTAGTAGATAGATAATAACATGGAGAATAAAAAGTGCTAAATTCCACCACTGCTTTAATTATAGGCATAGTTTAGTTTACTAATATGCTATGAACTAATTTCAGAAATTCATGTTTTTATATCCACTATTGTGAGTATGCTTATGTGCTATGATCCTAAATCACGAACAAGATTGAGTCATATACTAGTGAGATTAGTTTGAACAAAAAATATACTGTAAATAAGATATGAACCTGTTGTTGCATGTAAACTCCAATATCTCCAAGCATTGCATTTCCTGATGCATCTGTTGCATTTGATTTGCTTAAAAATTCCTGGAGCAAAAAATTAAGTACTAGTAAATCATACAGAAACAGCTTATGTTTTTATTAATCTTTGTTTATCATCAATGTTGCAATTCTCTACATATCTACACGGCTTATTCAAACAACTAGAGACACAAAAATGTAGACAATATTCGCGAAGCAGTTGTAGCCACACTTTTTCCGATGGCTTAACTAGGATACCATTTTGACATCATCACTTGCTGCACATATAATCTAAAATTGTGAGTTTCTTAATTATATCAGTATCAACCAGAACAGGTGAATTTGTTAGTGATTACTCTAAACGTGCAATGTACCTTCTCAAAAACCTAAAGAACTACTAAGAGATCTGTACAGAATATTGAAAGTTACTACTTAACAGTGTTTATCTTGAGGAAAACACATGAAATGAAAAGTAATTGGTGGCATGATCTTACTTGCCCTGCTCCTTCAGCGACGCAAATTACAGCACTTCCATTTGTTCTTATTAAATGCTCGAGGTGTTGTAGTACTCCATTTGGTCCCTCAAGTTTAAAAGGTACCTTCATGCATACACAATACTTCAAGAACTTGATGAAGAAATTAGTAAGACATATTAAATGAATTTTGTGTACCTCAGGAATTAAGCAAATATCTATTTGACCACTGGAAAGTGATGCATGCATGGCTATGAACCCGCAGCTTCTTCCCATCAGTTTTACTATCCCAATGCCATGGTATGCGCTGTGAGCCTAAACATTACAATGAAAACAGCAACAAAATTAGAAAATATAATTTCTTGGTATATGAGTCATGAGAAAATAGACACAGCACATAAGTTACTGACCTCAATGTATGCAGAGTTAATTGCTCTTTGAGCTTCTTCTACAGCAGTATCAAAACCAAATGTCTTGTCCATAAGCTGAATGTCATTATCAATGGTTTTGGGGACACCAATTATTGTCACTTTCATTTTTCTCTTGCGGCACTAGTAAAAGAGAGCAGCAAATCAAACGTACAGCCAATAAACAAGAAAAAAATTGTGAACTAGAAAATTCTGAGAAATGCTTGGCACAATGCCCATAGAATTGCAGAGAAGATAACTACCATATCATAATTCGTGACCTATAAACATTACATGCAATTAGATCACTTGAAGAGGTAGCCAAATACCTCATTATGTATTGCATATGCCCCTGCATGTGTTCCATTTCCGCCCAGCACAAAAACCATATCAATTGCCTTAGCCTAAAGTGATCAGTTGACACAAATAATTTTAATTTATAAAATAAAAAATAATAAAGACATAAAAAATCATCTATTGTGCAGCATGTTAGCTAAGTAATAGAGTAATTAACAAATTATACCTTGATGCTATCTACAATGGCGCTTACACTAGGCCCTCCACGAGATACTCCTAGCAGACTTCCACCAGCAAGATTAATGTTTTGAACCACTTGATGGGAAAGCTGTGAAAAGCACTTTATTAACACTTAGCTAATAAAGCAAGTATACTTAATTTGGAAGTCAGAAAAGGTATTCCTACTGGTAATTCTCGTAAACTCTGATCACAAAATCCACGAAATCCATACTGGATTCCAACAATGTTTTTGACCCCATATTTTTCAAGGGTGAGCACTATCTGCAAGGAAAAGAAAAATGGAGTTGCCTCAATTGAAGTTATAAAATGCATGAGAGCTAATTTGCATCTACAGCCATCAATAGCAAGAAGATAACAGAACAGTGGCAGGTGCAAAAATTTACAGTATTTTTTGCTTCTTGATCAAATCAGAAAAATCTTTGTTCCAAGTAGAAAAGTACTGTGTTTCATAATAATAGCAAAGATTTGGACTACCAAAGACATCTTGTAATACGGAATCTGCAAGGCTAAAAGAAACTATCCTATTATCACACACAAATATCTTTAACAAACATAATAACCAAATATACATGCAGTATCTCATCCAGCCATCCGAGTATCCCAAGATCTAGAATCTATTAGTTCAAATGACAATCAACTGGTTGCAAACATGGTGCAGCAAACTCAAGTATTTTTCAAGCTCTTGAATTTGAATGCCAATAAGAAAGGCTGTCTAGAGCGGTGTTAATCTGTTAGTTCTAAGTTGGTCACTACAAAAAATAAAAAGGCAGACAAATTAAGGGATAGACATACAATGATGTTACTTTCAAGGAAAAAACCTTGGATGATGAATGGGAAAATGAAGAGATCGACAAAATAAATTGGCTTGGTGTACTTGACAATAATGAAGATGAAGATAGCATATCACTTACTCAAAAGGTATTGAATGAAAGAGATAAAGCAACTGAACAATGCTTTGGAATTAAAGAGAAGGCAATGGATCAAATGAACAAGAGGAAGTGAAAAGTAGCAACAATCAGTATATTGATAATCTTAATTGTCATTGTTTTGATACATGATTATGCTTATTAGATTGAACTTCATTGGATGTTTTATTTAATAAATTAGAATTATTTAAAATTGAATACTTAATTTTTAATAGACATGTCTCATTGTGTTATAATATTTTTTGAGCAATAAAGCTACTAAATTATATAATGTATGATGTGCTATTTTGATGTTAGTTATGTAGATAGTTTTAATAGACTGAAAAAATACAAAAGTATACAAAAAGGAACGGAAATAAATACATGAAAAATTGTAACCCATATTTCTCATATAGAATTTTAGTTCCTACTACTGACCCTTCCCTGTTTCACGGTAGGTTCTTGGTCTTAACTAGCTTGCTCTTAGCATACACATTACACATTGAATAGAGGAGGAATAGAAGAACAACCTAGAATTTGAGACTTCTCTAGCTCTTAACTTAGGTTAGATTGCATAGAGAAGATAGTAAATAGCTTATTAAATAGATCCTACAAGTCTCGAACATCTAAACTAATAGAGAATATATTCTAAAATCAATAGGGCGAGCATGAAAACGATCTATGCGAGTGGTCATTTCAGTGTCACCTTGATGTAATTGGTATAGAATACAGACTACCAATCATGTCAAGCTCCGAAAATGTCTCTTATATGAGGAGCCCTCGTCTAAGTCTTGTAGTAAGAATAGAAACAAAAGATAGTTATAAGGATGAGATCAATAGACTGCAATAGATACGAGAGAAAGTAACTGAGCATCAATTTGCTCCCATATAACCATAGATGACTTAGAAATCTTGACAGTGTGGGTAGTGAGGTGCCCAATCTAGCCTTAATTCATGAATCATACATAAATCGAGGTGGCTTTAGAAGGATAATACTATCCATTAAATTTTTGTAGTAACTTTCATAAATCTAGACAAGTCAGGAGAAGTAGCATTGTGAGATATAGAAGATGAAGTTGAGGTAATTAACATATTGTCTTCCCAGATTTCTTAACTTCTTAAGCTGTTCTTGTGGACCGAAATAGAGTAGGGGTGAATCTATTAAGGAGGTTTACATGTACTTTGTATATTTCATTGTGCTAATATACTTTGCACAATGAAATATAGAGATTGGTTGTCACTTCTTTAGGGAGAAAGCGCAATGATTTATCAATTCTATTGATCAGTTAACAAATTTTCTAACCAAGATATATAGGAAACCTAGTGGTGAATACATTGTACCAAGAAGAGTTTCTAGATATATTTAAGTCAGTTTGAGGGGAGTATTAAGGATCCATATGTAAATATACACTCCATAGTGGTGTGATTTTAATTATACTTTTAAAACTATCTATATACAGATAGTAGGAGGCTTCCTAGAGTTGTCGGCGTTAGAATAATTCCCCCGCATGTAACTTCACAATTTGGTAAATGGCATTTTACTATTTCAATCTTCAAGAGTAGGAAAATTTTTCATTTAAAATTTTTCCATCACATCCATTTGGATAACTTTTCAATATATGATTTCTGTTTTTTTTTTTTTTGATTTTTTTTCTGTTAGATGATCTATGCCCACAAAATTCCTAGCAGGACAATCAAACAAAATGCAATGGAAACCAAAAGAAAAAACATTAGAAATAAAAGGCATCTAAAAGTCAATTATGATATTGAGCATATGCAGAATCTACCAACCTAGGAACTAGAATGAGTAAGATGGCTTACCTGTCTAATGACATCATTAAGACCTGGACAAAGTCCTCCACAAGTGACAATTGCAGCTTTTACCTCTACAGGTTCATAATATATCTCTTTCCTAGGCCCAGCTCGCTGCACCCTAAATTAAAATAAGAAGTTTAAAAATGGAGCATATGAAGAAAACCACCAAGACATTACAGAATGGAACTATGGCCTTGATGTAATTGTTGATTTCCCTTTTTAGGCCTCGTACGTCAAGTAGAAATATCAATTTCAATGCAAATAGTGGAATACTATTGTACACATAATCAATATAGTGTGAAGATAAACATATAAATCTACTATTACACAATGTGTTATCAGAGAAACATCAATTATTCAAGGTAGTACAAAAAAAAATATATCATCTGAGACAATACCATTGCTCCACCCAGCTACAATCAGGATCAATGCACTCAGCACCTGCAGAGCTTGGTGAAGCAAACTTCAGAACCTAAAATATAAAAGCATAGGCAAAGTTAAAAAAAATATCATCTTATAGGAATAAATACTTCTGACTTACTTTCAATTATAAGAAAGTTTATAAAGCAGAAAACTACTTTCTCTTTTAGCAATGATTTTGTGTTTTAAATTGATGAGCATAATTTTACAAAATACTTTCTTATGAAGTAATGAAGTTACTTTGGTCAGGAAAGGAAACATTAGATGGAGGAAAAACATGAAACACAAGTTATAGGAATGTAAAGTATCTAGAACTGCTAGAAGTAAAACCTTCAAAAGTGCTCTATCATCATCATGCACATAGCCGTCACTCTTATCCTTCAATTCACCATTACCCACGTCTAGAGGACCTCTGTCAAATTAAAATAAAGCCGATTTATATGAAAATCTACAGTAGAGGGTCACAAAATAAGTATAAATTGAACAGTTTAACATGCTCATTACCATCATCAATTTGGCTTATTTTATGTCAACCAATCCTTAGTAAAGATGAGACTTATTGTCTTTCTACAGTTATTTATTTACTTTTACTTTTTAGGGAGAAAAAAAATCTCAACCTAAAATTTTCCTCAAAAATTGGAAAAAATTATTGGCCCCTAAAACTAGTGAAGTTGGAATTTTTTTTGTTGCAGTTTAAGCTTGCACACGGTCAGCAACCCAAATTTGAACATGGTAATTATATTTTAGCTCTGAACTCTTAGAAGAAAAAGATGACAATGAAAGGGATCGTCCATATTTTAAGATACATATCGTGGAGAAATAGTATCTCCATTGTAGAAGTCTGTGCTTGATATTATCCAGTTAACAGTAAGTAGAAAAAATTGAAATATGATGATATCGGGGATTATGGCAAAAGTACCTGCTCTTGGGGGTGAATGTAGTCGGTCTTGGCTTCAAATCCAAAATATCATTCAAATGTGGCAAACTGAATTGTTTAGAAAAATCCTCTTGTATCCGTTGCTTCCAATTTGGATCTTTAAAATCAATTTCAGATTTGGTTAAGATAGCACTGACATCCTTCACGTAGGATGCATGTTTCAGTGTTCCTTCAAATCTCCTACTTTTTAAATGATTAAATCTGAACGATGGCAGTTGCAATTTGAAATGTCTGCTCTGCTTTTTTAAAGCAACCAAAGCAATGTTATTGGATGATGAAACGCTAGTCATACTGTGTCAGAAGTAGCTGAGCAACTTCAAGGATTCAAGTTGAGAAATAATAATCTGCAAGACAAAGTTCAAAAAGGGAAATCAACATGGAGCTTAACTACAAAGCAACAAGCCATGAGTCTTGCGAAAGTCTAAGAAGAAGAGCAATCCAACCCTGAATGAAAAGGCACTCAAGCAGGAAACCCCTTGAGTCTTGATTTTTAAGAATTCTGAAGAAACCTTCACTAAGAAATTTGGGAATAAAGTGTGAAGTTGCATCTTTCCTTCTTATTCTGTACTCCCTTTAGCATGTAGTTTGGTGTGCCCCCTAAAGCCTAACATCGCTAGAGCTGATGGACTAGCTTTGATATCATGTATTAGTCCGATTCTCAATCCAATTCAGCCCATAATGTTAACCCACTTAGGTAGGAGATCCTTGATATTTAAGCATGCTTGTTCTATCCTCTCCTCACTTCTTGATCACCTTAAGATGTATTTTAACAAGCCTCAATGCTTTTCCATCCAATATCAATCACTAATAAATCCAAAAAATTTAAATCATTTTTATTAAAATCAAACAGAATTTTATTTGATTCCTCTTGTTCATCATGCCTTCAACTCTAATTGATTACTTGTCTAACTAGAAAACTTTGAACATGTCCATGTCATCATAGCCTTCTCTTATGTTTCCATTGAATCTGTTGGAGATACACATATTAATCCCATATATTAGCATTTATTTTGTATTTTCTAGTAACTTATGCAACAATGCCAGCAATTTTATCTTTGATACCTTGTGTAACAATACATTGACAAATAAAGCATATTCCTTTGAACCGTAATCATGTAAAATAAGTTATCTCTGGACAAAAATGCATGTAACTTATAACTTGAAATATCAAACTAAAACATGCACGATGGAAAACGAATTTTACATTATAGCCAATAAAAGTTTCTCCTGCAATTTGTACTATGTTTAATAGATGCTTCTTTACAACTCTCATTCTCTATCTTTAGATCAAATATAATCTAAACCACTAGCTTGCGAACACAAAAAAAATATCAAATAGAGAAAGGGCACTCGACGCATGGATAAGAATATAACTGCTGTCCAGGGAACTCGATCTCTAAGCATCTACATAAGTGAGATGAATTGCACATCCATGAAATGTCTTGAAAACAAAAATAAGGAGCTTCTGGGCAACATCCATATTTGAAACGCATATATATGGCATAGTATCAAACTCATAGCAAGCCCCTGTTTCACCAATATTTGCCAGTTATTTATAGTAAAATATGGTAATAACAATAAAACGTGTTCTTTCCCCCAGGAAATAATAACAAAGCATCAGTTCTTTATTTATGGCAATTAATTTCTTAATTCATTTTATCAACTAGCAGAAACTAACTAACAGATAATAGCAACCCCCAAGTACTGTGCACGCAAATAAGTTAAACCTTCAGCGCTCGCTTAAATAGCAGAGAAGACCTACCATCCACCACCTGATATTAAGAGGGGAAAAAGAAAACTCCAATTTTGGAATTCAAATTGCTGACACCGCAAAAACCAACGTATTCTGTCATAAAAGCTCCAAACTTGATTTTTGGGCTCAAAACAACCTCAAATTGAAATATCAAATCGAGCCCCTATGGGGGATGATTGGAGCATAATAATTCCACCTTAAACCCGATGAAATCTCTCCATAAAAAAAAAAACATCAATAAACAGGAGAAGCAAACAATCGCAAAGAGGTATCACCTGACCGCAATCGAATCCCTTGCTCGTAATGCTGTCGACTTGGGATTCTGCTTCAATCCTAACGCCGCCGCCCAAATTCCAGAGACCGCGTCGTACTTCTTGTTAGTTGTTTTAAACGAAGGAGGGAAGAGGAAATCGCCTGCTTTTATTGACGAGAGATCAGCGGATCTCGACACCCGTCGGCGCTAATCTGTACAATGGACGATCTAAAAATGAACCTAAAGGAATACCATCCATCCGTACATATCTCTCATTCTCATCTCAACCGTTCATTTGATTCTATCAAATCATTAAATGTGAGCGGTTGACGCAAACGAAAGCTACGGGGTCTTGTACCTGATCCCGGCAACTGTGAGTGGGAGGCTTTCTCATGCGCTTACCACCCCGCATGGTTTCCCGTCCGAAAGCGGAAGCAGCGTAAGCGACCAAACGATTGCGCATTAATGATGTTGTTTATGCATCCCACGGATAATCGTGACCCGTTCCAGCACCCAAAAAATATTGAATCCGAAAGCGGGAGCCACTCTGGTGAAGATCTGGGTGATGATTCGCAGATAGAGACTGTTTCTGTTATTATGGTTAAATAAAAGTCAAGTTCGACTTGTCGCTACGGCACTTAATAAGGATACTTTTCAATTTAGTCCAAAATTGAACTTTATTTACCCAAGATAATTACATTATTTAAAAAAAAACATTTATTATGTAATGATTATTATATTGGGCTTAAGGCGTGGTATTATGCGTCAGCCCCTAAGAAATGACGCTACTACTTGAATGATACCAATAGAATGATACAAATTAATCGATTAGATGAACACTATGTCCCACGATAAGCATATCATTGATAATGTCATTACATATTTGTTTTAATTATAATCACATGATAATTAATATAATAGGCAAATAGCTAGAATTGATAATTTAAATTAAACAAACATGATCTATTATAGAAATGACTCCGGCTGAATTAATTTAGGCATCGTAGTGTTGTCAGGCGGGTCAGATCGCGGCTTAGCACAATGTGAATTGTACACCCGAACAAGAGATTTGGTCGGAGTGTTCGGTAGGAGTTCAGGCCGAGCACATTAGGCTCAGGGTGGGACAAGCATGATGCAAACCTAAGTCGAGCAAGACCCATGTGTTGGACCAAATACAAGCTTTCATCGGTCCCAATTGTTAATTTCACGCAGTTTGACCACAATGTTCCTTGATTTTTTTTTTTAATAAAAAAAAAAGAAATGTCACAAGTTTGGAGGTATTTTGGTCTAAAATTATCAAGTTAAATTTTTTGTAATAACCTGCCCTAATCCCACCCTTCATCACATGTCTAAGCAACTCATATTCTCTCACCTGGTGTCCGGGGCTATAGTACATTAGAATGGCGTTTAATTATCATCCAGATATTTATAGTTTGATTTCAAATTTCAGTATATTTATAGAGATTTTTCTTTCAAATAGAATTTGCAACCAAGAGATATTGAGTTTCTGAATACTTTCTAATTTATCTTAATAATTAATAAAAAAAATTGTATAACATCAAATTCATCGTCTTAAATTCAATATTATCTAATCTGATTAATTTTCCTTTTCATATTCTATCATCTTATATTTTATGTGCTATTCTCTTAATCTCTCTTAACTCATATTCTCTTTCATGTTTTTACTATTCTCTTAACTTTTAATTTTTAAGATATAATATTTAATTATTATTTTTATAATCATCTCATTTTAATCCTTATAATTTTTCAGGATCATCATTAATGTCATAAGCATACTACCACTCCGATAATACAACTCTTTACGTTGGTGAAATTTTAACTTTAAAAATTTAACAACACATTATTTTTTTAAAAAAAAAAAATCATGATACTAGTACTAACCCTAAATCCTTTAATATTGGGGGTTTGAAATGTTGGATCATTTGGGGACGATGACTATGGATTTCAATTTATTTTGTATTTATGTTTTTTTTAATCCAAGTATCCTCCTGATACAGTGATGAAAAAGAGTCCCACGATAAGTTAAAGTCAATGAAGGAAAAGAGACACTGGCCACAGATCGATCGAATGAGTCAGTTATGGCTGGGCGGACGGCATGTCCGAATGGGCAAGCAAGGCTAAGCGAACAACATAAAGTTAAGAGATAGACGAATACTACATCCCCGGACTTCGTCCTGGCCGACCTGACGACATGTCCGTTCGGGAGAGATGTAGCCCTCCGACCACGAAAAAGATAAGTGAAGGAAGATTGTGATGTTCAACACGACCGAGCGGAGGTGTCCCAGCCGAGCGGACTTCGGTCGGCCTACAACGGGACCCACCCTTTTGTCTCCTTGAACTGTTTTGGAGGTTTGTGCCACTGACAACAAAGCATGTTCCCCAGACAAATCGTACTTTAGAAGTTTCTAGCTTGTCGCATCAGAGATATGCATGCTCACTTAAAGAAAGGTGTCAGAAACACTTTTTGACTTATTTTTTCAGAAGACATTTGGAAAAATATGTGCACATTCTGAGATGTGTGTACATACGCTACAGTGATACTATAAAAGGGGGTTCTCATCTACAGGTAAAGGCATACACAACTTTATTATTCTACACTCTCTTTGCTATAACTTTTTTGCTATTCTCTACATCACGGGAAACTGACTTGAGTGTCGAAGAACCAACGTCAAGAATCCCTTCCCGGCCTTGACACTTTTGTGTTATATGATCATGTGGAGTCTCAGCCCCGTCAAACTTCCAATCACATCCTAAGCTTGTCATCTTCTCCACTTTCGAACAGGAACATCATCGATTAATACCAGTATTCTTAGGCCCGCTTCTCACTATAGCTAAGATTCGAACTTTAAATCTCTTGATTAATACTCTTCATCAGTTGATTGATATTTAAAATAGTTAACTGCCTCAACCAACTCAGAAACCCTTTGTTCGCAATAAGGTTTGAAGACATGATCACAAAGATTTAATCACGATTGAATAACACATCTGATTTGAATGAAAAACTCTTACTTTGTGATTAGGAGTTCAAACCTTATAGTGTGCAAAATAAATACGTTAGAGATGATACTCGAAGTAGATAAGATTGATGAGATAAAAATTTAACAGGTTAAAATTATATTAGTCATAGTTAACTTAGACAGAAATGTTTGTAAGAAATAATTGATCATAGAGCACATTTTAGAAAATAACAAACAGTTATAAAATAAGCAAGACTATGAGATTTTAGAAACATTTATGATTGTTTTTTTTGGCAAGTAATCCAGAACAACAAATGATGTGGCGATAAGGAAGAGTCTACATAACACGAGTCAATTGTCACGGTATAGGTCAAAGTCAAGGCGGTCAATACCACGGCTTAAGCAAGACTCATCCGCACTCGAGTGGGAAGCGGCTCATCGACCGATCAGAGAAATCATTGTCTGGTCCGTCATCTGAGTAAATCAGTGTCTGGTCAATCTAATCAACATGAGAGCAAGCTGAGCGGGCCAGGAGCCCGAGCCGAACAAGTCACCCGTCCGGCTCGAGATATGACGTTGGCATTGTATACATAATGAACCGATAAAAAAATAAAAGAGGAAAAGACGGATAATTAATAAGAGAAAGAGAAACACAAAAGAGAGCACTCCATCTATCATTAAATGAGAAGAAGTCAAGACAAAGATACTTTCTATTGGTAATTAATATCATTAAAACAGGGGAAGATGGAGGGGCACTAAGAAAGGTATAAAAGAGTATGTCAGGTATGAAGAAAGGTAAGATTGACCTCTGTCCCTAGTACTCTCACCTTTTCTTCTCCTGCTTCTAACTTGAGCATCGGAGGGCCAATGGCAGGGACTCTTTCCCTGGTTTGATTTTGTTTTGCAGATAGGAGCGAAGTCTTCATCCAGTCAGCGAGACTGCCACATCTCCAGCTTTCCAGCTTCACGACTTCAGACAAGATCATTTTGGGGTTGTCTGTGGGAACATAGCCTGCATCCGAACAAGAAGATGGAAGACTCTGGACGACTCACAATAGTGTCGCTAATGCAAGAGGATCTAGATGCATTAATACAGGTTTGAGTGATGAAGATATTGGAGCAATAGCAACAACATGGCGCTGGCCGATCGGCAAGCGCGGGAGCCTGCAACTTCCACGACAGGTCGCCAAGCTGAGCGAGGGGACTGAATGGAACATCTTTCTAGTCGGGACCCAAACAAAAGGCCGATCGACACCTATGGAGAAGCACCTTATGCGTCGGCCCCTACACCGAACGATGTTTTGGACCCTGGTAGAAGAAAGAGGTCGAGCGGATAGAGACTAGGGATCTTCCTCAGATGAGGCACCGGCTCGAGACATAAGGAAAAGGAGGGCACCCAGAGAGGATGATTCGCCCGAGCTGGTCAATCGACAGTTTTCGGAAGGGATTCTAAATGACCCTCCGTCGAAGCATTACGCTCCACTAACGATCGGGGAATATAATGGGGCGACCGACCCCGATGACCACTTGGCCAAGTTTGAACGCGGCCACACTTCACTAGTACACTGATGGGGTGAAATGCTGAATCTTCCTCACCACGCTATCCGGATCGGCGTAAGGTTGGTTCAAATGGTTGCCGAGTAGCTCGATCCATAGCTTCAAAGACTTCCGAACGACCTTCTTACATCACTTCGCTAGCAGTCACCACCATCAGAAGATGAGTGTCAATCTATTCTCACTGAAGTAGGGGTCCCGAGAAGCATTAAGGGTCTATATTCAATGCTTCAATCAAGTGGCGATGGATATCCCGGCATTCTCCTCAGATGTGTTAGTGAACGCCTTCACTCAAGGGCTCACTGAAGGAGAATTCTTCCGGTCGCTCATCTAGAGGCCGCCAAGGGAGTTTGGCCACCTACAAAAGAAGGCCAACGAATACATCAACGTGAAAGAAGCCCAGACGACAAGGAACAAGTAGACTCATGCCGAGCCCACAGGAGTATTTGAACGGCGGCAGCCAAGCAACCATCAACCTCCCAAGGGGCCTCGCTCAGGAGGAGCCTGCCACATGAGCCCAAGACACATACCGTGCAGCATGTGGTTGTCGTTCGTCCAAAGGCCGCAAAAGGAAAAAAGGTGGACGCCGATGTTCTGCTCCTTCCACCAGTCGGCAACGCACAACATTTGGGACTGCTACGACCTGGCAGCAAGTAAGACGACCTCGCGGGGATACCACCGTCGATCACCATCACTTGATCAGCAACAAAGGCGTTGATCAACCGTCCGAAGGGAAGGAGAGAGGACAACGCCCGAACCACACCACCATCGGTCTCAGTGTGGGAACAATCCAAGTCCCGCCCGATGCTTCGCCGAGTGGAATGAACCGTCAGCACGGGAAGAAGAGAACCAGAGTAATGCCGCTCGAGGGGGAGATAGGTATGATCGCAGGTGGTCCGACCAGCAAAGATTCCAACCGAGCCGATCAGAAGATCCACGTTGTTGGCTGCAGTAAGGAGAAAACTGAAGGACCCAAAATCAGATCGTTTATAAAATCAGATAACCCGTTACCGATCAGAAGATGACGAAACCACACTTGGGAGCATAAACAACTCAGTTTCGCTCTAGTTTGCGTGGCCGCGTGTGAACTGAATACAAGTTGAAACCGAAAATGCCAAATGGCAAGAAAGGGACAAAGAAAAAATGGTTCGCCAGACGAACGATCATTCATTGATACTTCAAAAAATTATAGAAGCAAAACTCGCACGAGCAAGCTCACTCAAGATAATCAAAAACATCATCGGGCAGCAATTCAGTCAGCTTGTCTCGGCTAATAATCTTGCTTGTCAGAGTGGTGGGGAGATAGCCATCTTCCTTCAATTAATTAAGAGTCACGTCGATAGCAAGATCGAATAGACGGAGTGCCCGATCGGCGACCTTGTCATTAAAAACGTCTGAGCGGATGTAGGTCTGCTTTCATGAGATTAAACTTGCTTGACTCAGCTCCCTGATAAGTCTCTAAGGTGGCTCGGGATGCCTTCAACTCTTCCTTCAACTTGGCCAACTCTTCATCTTTGGCGTTGAGTTGGGTCTTCACGACGATCTGCTCAACCGATTGTCCATCCCGCTCGGCCTTCAATGTGGCCTCAGCCTCCTTTAGGTTTTGGGTCAACACCCGAAACTTCTTATTTTTGATCTCCAAGTTCTCGATGGCCCAGAGCTTCTTGGTGTTGGCCAAATTGAGCTTGGACTTGAAGGAGCTGACCTGTTTATCAAGCCGAGCCAATTGTGCAGCCTGATTGGCTTTGTCGGCCAGACATGCGCGTAACATGACTTGAGCCGCAAAAGAAAAAGAGAAATCAGTTAGATTAACAAGTTAGACTAAGAAGGAGCATACCTAGACTGGGCGGAAGCCTTGTGCAGATCGAGCTCAGGCCGAACACGTAGAGGACACCCTCCAGCAACAACTTGTGTATATGGTATTTCTGACCGGCCAAGCTGGAAGCTACATGAAGGTAGTTCTGGCGGCTCTTGTATTTCTTGAGCTCTAGAGGATTCGACACCTCTAATTGCCACCTGGTTGGGAAGTTCGGCCGCTCAAGAAAGAGAACAAAAAAGTAGTAGTCCTTCTAATGCTTGTTGGAGGACAACATCTTGTCAAAGAAGACTAGACCCACTCAGGCTTGGAAGAGAAAAGTCCCCTGGCTCGAACAATTTAGGATAATAGAAATAGTGAAAGAGCCGAGGAGTAAGGGGAATGTCGTGCAGGCGAAACAAAACGATGGCCCACAACAGTAGCCGAAAGGAGTTTGGTACTAGTTGATGGAGAGAAATACGAAAATATTTACAAACGATAGAGAAGAAAGGGTTGATCGGGAACTGCAGACTCGTGGTAAATTGGTCGCTAGAAAGTTTAAACACGGAGGCGCAGAATGAGGAAGATGACGACGCATGCGAGGTTTATAAATCTCGCGGTCGGTTGACCTCAGTCATCCGATCTAAAGTTACGAAAACCTAGAAGAAGATCCCATCATTGATTTTGAAAAGGTGCACACCTCATTGCAAGAGAATATCCTCCTGTCACATCGAGCGTGCGGCGGCAGTGAGGGACACGTGTCCTTCAGCCATCGGATAGCATTTAATGAACTTAATTAAAAAGATATGGTCGTGTGTTCAGCCATAACTATCAGGGATTTACACAGTCTTTAAGAAATCTGGATGACGTCAGCCAAGACCGAACTCGCCTGAGGACGCGTAAGGAAAAGGAAAACATGTGTCAAGTGTTGCTGCTTAGCGTCCCGATCGACGCAAAGAACGGGTCACAAGGCTGAACCTGACAACGATAAAATGAAGCTAAGCGGCGTTGGTTTATGGGTTGATCAATGATTACAGACTGAGCACAGTTCGATCGGACACTGTAGCATTTGGGCCGAATAGGCCTCAGAGTCACCGAAGACACATCTTGTCCAGTCAGTCGGACTTGCAGCCTCCTTCGACTAGACTTGAAGGGGAGGCTTGTGCTGCGGCGATAAGGAGGAGCCTACCTGGCACGAGCTAATTGCTACGACATACGTCAAAGTCAAGGCGATCAACGCCAGAGCTTAAGCAAGGCTCAGTCGCACCCGAGCGGGAAGCGACTCATCGATCGATCGGAGGGATCATTGTCCGGTCGATCATCTGGGAAACCAGTGTCTGGTCAACCCAGTCGACAGAAGAGCAAGCTGAGCGGGCTAGGAGATCGAGCTGAAACAAGTCACTCGTCCGTCTCGAGGTATGGCGTTGGCATTGTACATATAATGCACCGATAAAATAATAAAAGAGGAAAAGATGAATAATTAATAAGGGAAAGAAAAAAAGAAGAAAAGAGAACACTCTATCTATCATTAATGAAAAGAAGTCAAGATAAAGATATTTTCTATCGGTAATTAATATCATTAAAACAAGGAAAGATGAAGGGTCACTAAGAAAGGTATAAAAGAGTATGTCAGGTATGAAGAAAGATAAGATTCACCTCTGTCCCTAATACTCTTATTTTTCCTTCTTCTACTTCTAACGTTGGAAGACCAACGCCAGGGACTCCTTCCGTAGTTTGGTTTTGTTTTGTAGATAGGAGTGAAGTCTTCATTCAATCAGTGAGACTGTCACATCCTCAACTTTCCAACTTCATGACTTCAGATAGAATCAACAACAATTAGCAAAATAAAGTTTTTTTTTTATGTATCTTTATTTGTTATACTATTTTGTTAGTTACTTATATTTGTGTATTATTTATATTTACTAAAAAAACAAAAAATATAAAAAGTTTCTCTACCTTTCATAGTATGAAGAGAAAAAAAAAGATAACTGTGATTTTAAGAGTGATCTATTAATGAAACATAAATTATGGAATAATGAGGGGTTCCAAACTACTAAATTGATTTGTTTGTATCTTATATTTTTATATTTGTTACTTTATTTGTTTTTGTTACATATTAACAAATTGTAAAAATAAGCAAGAACAAAAGCAAGAAAAATTATGAATGTCTATTCATCCCTTTAGCGGCATCATTGATCCAACACATATATGCTACGAATTGATTGAATGTAGAGAAGTGTCTACAAAATTGAGATGGAATTCCAACATCCTATTTAAATATTTTAATTGAATATTTTTATAATATATTTGTCAACATACTATATTTTATATTAAATGATAAATTAAAATTGAAGAATATTGATGAGAATAAAAATTAAATTAATTTATCAATTGGGTCAAATACAAACATTTAATTGCATATCAATAAAAAATAATCTAATTTATTTAGTAAAATTTGATTTTGCTCACTCCAGATACTTCTCATGTCTAAAGATTAGGTGAAGAAAGATAAATGACTGAATAGTAGCATAATCATTTATTAACTAATATGTATTTTAATTAAAAGTTTGTTATATCATGATTGTAAAATTTTTTTTAAGATAAATGAGAAATCAATTGATGCATTTATTAAGATAATTGTATTTGTTAACAAGATTGATAAGGTTGAAAGTCAAGGAAAAAAAATAATCAATTTTTAATGTCAATTACACATTATTATATCCATTTTTGCCGACTAATAATATAACCCATGTTATTGACAAAAGATTATTTATTTATTTATTTATATATTAAATATTGGAAAATATTTTTGAAAGGTATTAATTTTATATAAATAATAAAAAATAATTTTAAAATTTTCAAAATAATATTTTTCTATAGACAAATTATTTTCTATTATAGAAGAACTAGTTATATAAATAAATTCCTCAAAGGGAAACCTTCTCGGACCACACAGCCATGGAAGATGCATCGACGGAGCAAAACGCAGCGGCGGCGGCGGCCGCGACCATGCCCATGTCGCGTTTAGGAGCGTATGAAAACGCCGTGGAGTTGGTTGAGACGGCGACGGAGGAGATACTACTTCTGTGGGCGTTGCAGCAACCGGCGTCGCGGCGGCAGAATCTCTTCGTTAGACACTCGTCGCAAACCCTCGCAATCGACGCCTGCGGCCAACACCTTACCATCCACCAGTCCCCTTCCTCCATGGTAAAGTGAAATCCTTTAAATTTCTTTTTGCTCGAAGTCCTTAGTTCTCATGCGCAAAACCATTTCTTATATTTCCAGAGCATGCCTGGAGTTACCGGGGCCGTGATGTGGGACAGCGGAATTGTTCTCGGCAAGTTCTTGGAGCATTCTGTGGATTCGGGAACCCTACGTCTCCATGGAAAAAGAATCATTGAACTCGGTGCTGGCTGCGGCTTAGTTGGGTAACTTTGATTCACTTATCTTTCTAAACCTATGCATTGAATTTAATACCTGCATCTGAGTTAATATGGTCGCTTTATGAAAGCATATTGTTGAAGCTTATCCAATGCTCTTTCGTGTGCTCTTTAGCTGTATAGCAGCTCTCTTGGGCGCAGATGCCGTTCTGACTGACTTACCTGATCGGCTGAAGCTTTTGAAGAAAAATGTAGATCAGAATGTGGAGAAAGGAAATAGGCGTGGTTCAACGCTAGTCACTGAGCTTGTATGGGGTGATGATCTGGATCAGGAGCTGCTTGATCCCTTGCCTGATATTGGTAAGATATGTGTGCATTCGTTTCCTCATCTACTGGTTTGAATGATTAATTTTCTATTTTATTTACCGTAATGAATTATATAGCAATAGCTTCAATACAATTTGTGAGATGCATTTGCACATAATTTTGGTATATGTGGAATCATGGATATGGTAGGACGCCTCTAAAACCCTAAGAGGCTATGCCTATTTGTGGAATAGGATAACAATCTTCCTTGAACCAATGGTTTTTGAGGAGTACGGATGGTTTCCTTTGGGTTTTTTAATTTTCGTTCATTCAATCAGGCAAAGTAATTATTGCTGATGCTTACATGACTTGAAAATAGAGAGCAGGGAGTCTACTTTATGTGCTAAAGAAACTATGCCTTGCTCTTTCGTTGAAACCAAATTATGTTTCCTTTTTCACGGTCAATTTCCAGATCTACCATGTCTTAAATTGGAACAAAAATGGAAGAATTTACTCTATACTACAGTCATATATAAATATGAAGGATCTAATATACAAGGATAAGGCCCTAGGTACTAGTTTGCACTCCTTGTAAGGAAATTGGCATAAACATCTAGTGTGGTTATTGTTCCTCTTTGATTCTTCACAAAGAGATGAACTTCTAGCTTGCTTTTCTTTACTAAATGCTTAAATATGAATCTTAAATTAGTTTCTCTTTTTCCCTTATAAATGTTTTCTTTAAGTTGCTTTTCTGATGCTGGATGCCGTTTGGTAAAAAAATAAAAAAATAGGGAAAAAAAGTTATTGAAACAATTAGCAAAGGTGTAAGATACATGCTTTAAAACAGCAGCTGAAGCTGCTGCATATGTGACCACTTAGGATTTTTCAGTAGCATATCACATTGTATATAACATACACAATCCTCTATATGTAGAAATTTATTATGGTTCAAACCAAAGTTGCAAGGTACATGCTTTAAAAGAGCAGCAAAGTGGCTCCATAAGTGACTACTTAGGCATTCAGTAGCATATCGCATTGCATCTAACATACACAATCCTCTATATGTGGAAATCGAATGTGGTTCAATCCAAACTGGATTGAACCAAATCAAATGGAAGCCATCATATTTTTTTGTCACCGCAACAAAAATTAGATTTAGCGTCATACTTATTTGCCCTAAATAATTTTCCTCTAAAACATATTTGGACATATTTTTTTTTTAAAAAAAAATCCCTAAAAGCTAGTCTCCCTAAAAGCGTTAGGGGCATGGTGTAAAATATCAACCCGTGCCGAAGTTTTGGTCTCAGACCGAAACGATACGGTTTTGGTATTGTGCCGTGCCGATACAGTTTCGGTATTTTTTTTATTTATATATAGTAATTATTAGATAAATATATTTATTGTGTATAATTTAAAAATAAGTTGTATATTGATTTTATATAAGTTATTTGAACAACTTAATGTGGTTAGAAAAAATAATTAGATATAGTTTTCTTTAAAAATATATTAATAACTCAAATTAAAATTGATACATTATAATTATATAAATTAATTGTTTATTCATTTAATTAATTGTTAGTTGAAATGATATATATTTAAAATAGTAAAAAAATCAAAATATCAATTAAACAGTAAAAAAAATACAAAATAATAATAATAAATTATCAGAATATAAATATGATTTATTAGAATTTTTTAGTTTTTTTTTAAATTTTTTTTAGAATTTTAAATAAAATTTAAAACAGTAAAAAAAGAATTTTTATAATATCAATTAATAATTTTTTATTTAATTTTAAATATATTTTTTATATATTTTATAGGGATAATTTAATTGGATTTATGAAAGTCTATTCGAAATATCACATCTCGCTTGGAATTATTTAAATTAATTAAATATGTTTTTTCTTTTTCTGTACAACGTGCGATCGACGCGAGGCGGCGCCAGAGGCGTCGCGCAATGCTTCCAGTGCCTGTGGAGGAGTTTCACGACAGCTTCAGCGTTGGCGGAGGCGTCGCACAACGCTTCCGGTGCCAACGGAGGCTTCGCGCGACGCTTTCGGCGTCGGAGGAGGTGTCGCGCGACACTTCTAGTGCTTGTGGAGGTGTCTCGCAATGCTTTCGACCTCGGTGGAGGCATCCTGCGACACTTCCAGCACCGTGGAGGCATCCCGCGATTGTCAATATAGGTTATTAGAGTTAAATTAACAATTTGTTCCCAATAATCCTATAGACATAGACAAGTTAACAATTTATCTTTAATAATCTATACAAAGACATTATAATTGCATTAAACATTAATCATTTACAATTTAACATTAAATATTTATATAATCTCCTATCAATTTAATAAAAATTTCCTTTTATATTAAAATAGACAAATAAGTTATTAGAGTGGAGGAACTCTTCATAGACATAGTTAATGATGTCCTCAATGATTCGTCCATCTAAGGAGTCAACAACGTCTCTAGGGATTATGCATAGTGTGAAGAACCTTCCATCTTAAGATTCTCTATGTGCTAAGATTCTTACTGATAATTGATAGAGAAAAATATCACAAAAGTCAAATCAAATTAGAATATGTAATTTCAAATGGAAAGGGAAGATATAAAAACAAAATAAACACACTTGAGCATTCATGTAAAAGAGCATCCATATCAGCTTCCCTACACATAGAATTTATCTTAAATTTTACATGTTATATAAAAAAAAATCTTTGTATCGGCTATCCTATCTATTCTCTAAATTTAGATTTCATGAATAATACTTTTCTAGATTTAGGGAATGAAATTCATTCCCTAAACATTAAAATATCATTTAATTTGGGAGAGAGAAAAAATAAATGGAATGAATTGGGTAATGAAAAGTAGATATTACATAGGGAGAGAGAAAAAATAATAAAAAATGTGGAAGAGAGAGAAGAAAACAATAAAAAATAAAGATAATGGAAATTTTATGATAGTTGATGTAGTGTGTAGTTAAAAATGATTGTCTAAATTTAATAAGTGGATGATTTGCCTCAAATTTTAGAGATATTATAGAGAAACTGATGTGGATGTCTAAATCATAATTGAGTACAAAAACCTATAGTTTGCTCAAAAAAAAAAGATGCAGTGTCTATAGTATGAAATCAGTTACTAAAAATATGAAAAATAAGCCACAATTTGATTTTTCTGTTCATCCTCTTATTGGTCTTCCTCAGTAGCCTCAATACCCTGCTCATTTTATCTGTCTTCCTTTTCTTGTTGCTGTCCTGCGTTGATTAACTCAATCGATTTTTTCTAGAGCTCATCCTTTCTTTTCATTATAACCTTTGTAACTTTTAACCAAGTAATAAAATGTCTCACCAATAGTCCATAAGCAAGAAATCCCAAATTATCAATTTAAATCTTATGAGGCGCTTTGCAATGTTGCACAAAATTGATTGAAAGACATTGAGATGATAACCATTGTATTTTTTTTTTCAATTTAAAGCCATGAAACAGCTCTTGCTTGCTTCACAGTATCCCATTACATGTTGCTTAACAGTTTCAAAGACGCTATGTCTTTTTGAAGGGAGGAAGATGAAAAAGAAAGGAAGAGTATTGGGTGAGGGAAAATGGAAAGAAAGAGAGAGGGGAAATATTTATTTTGTTTGGTCTACTTAAAAGGAGAGGAAAAAAAGGAAATGAGAGAACATGACAACTTGAATCATTTAATTTTATCATTTCTAAGACATGCAAAGTTAAACTGGTCTTGTCACTTTTTCACTCATTGGACTGTTCTTGGAACACTTTCAGAATATATGTTCTTGGTTTGGTATCTTATAGGTGTTGATTTAAACATTTGTTTTGCATGTGTTCAATCTTTGCAGCTTCAATATGACATGTTTGACAATGTTAGTCATATAGATTGTTATATGCTATGTATTTTATGTTTTATGTTGGACACAATGGTAAAGTTGTGGTCATGGATTCGAGTCATAGAAACAGTCTCTTGCAATGCAGTGTAAGGCTGCGTACAATAGATCTTTGTTGTCTGACTCTTTCTCCGGATCCTGTATATTATGTTTAAGAGATGTCGTAAGGCAATCACCTTAAGGTTTGTACTATTTATTTCGATAAATAAAGATTCATTATTTGAGTCCATTTGAATGATCTTAAACTCATTTACTGAATGTCTGTAATATGATTCATAGCATAAGAGAACTTGTAATTGGATTACAACTATTGAGCATCTCTACATGTCTAATTATGAAAGTATTGAAATATTCCCTAGTTAATGAATTGATATATTCGGATATCATCAATTTTGTGAGACTAGCACGGGTTATACTCCTTTGTCTAGCTAAGTAACTGTTACTCACTAGCTGGAGACATTGGGTTGTCGAGAGTTAAATGTGGATGTTAGTTATGGTAACTAGTTCATTGGAGTGATCTGCTGTAAGAGTTCATATGATTCTCTACATATATGGATATGCCTGTGAAGTTCTTACCGCAGCTCTAGTGTAAGTTTCCACTTGAGGTATTCAAGTCACCTTGGTCATGGAGGCTTATACTTTGACATCTTAAGCAAACCATCTCCTTGAAGATGTGAATTCGAGATGATTGGATATAAGTCGAAGTGCCTTAAAGTGTTTGGATAACCCATAGAGGATTCAACACTCCTTGCGAGGAAACATATATCCTATGACCACTTGTCAGGATTGTTACTCAAAGTCTTTGCAAAGCATCACATGCTAAGAGTATGAGACTCTTAGACACATGTAAGAGTAATTTGAATCCACAGGACGAGTTAATATTACTTGGGCTAGGTGTGACGTAATCAGTTTAGTGAAGACGGACACATAGACCATGTCTTGAATCAAGTGAGTATAAGATGAGTGAAAGGAACAAGGCACGACTCACTGTAGCCGCTGAAGGGTTCAGAACTAGTTCTGGAATCAACTATGATTTTTTGGTTAATTGGGGATCATGATGTACTACTAGGTGTCACTCATGATCGATCCACAATTAAATAGTTAATTATGGACGACCAAAATAAATCGGAAGCCTATTGAGTCACACACACTACGAGTATCTAAAAGACATAAAACAAGTTTGAGAATTCAATTTTCAGATCAAGAGATAAGATGTTTGGTTAGATCAGATGTAGGGCAAATATGGAAGATATTTTGTAAGAACGAAAGCGTGGATGAGCTACATCTCTTATGGAAGAGTTAGATCCTGTTTGGTTTAGTAATAAACCAAATTGGTTTGATTTAAACCAAGTTGGTTTGTTTGTGAACCAAATCAAGAGGTTATTGGGCCAAATTTTGGTTAAGAAATTGGGCCGAGTTTAGACTTTTTAATCCAACTCATTAAGAGAACCTATATATTGATGTAGAAGGGAGAAAATTAACAACCAATTCATTATTCGTGAATTTAGGTTTTTGGAAACCTAGCCTCCCTCTCTCTCCTCTCTCCGCGGTTGCCCACCAAAAGCCAAGGAAGAAGTTTTTTTCCCTCAAGCTTTCTCTTCTTCTTCCTTCTCTTGGATCACATCGCCTCCATGCTTGGTTAGTACCAATCGGAGGCGAACCTTGTTGCTCACCGGAGTTGTCTTGAAGAACTCGACGTGGATACGAATAGAGGCAAGGTTTGTGGACGTCGCTAAAGTTGATGCACTTTTCCCTACGCATCATCCATAAGATACAAATGCTACCCTTATTGATCAAGGAACATGGATCTACACTTGTGTTGGATGCTTGTACCCCAGTTTGAGGAGCATAGATTAAGATATTGTCAAAGCAACTTATAATTAGAGTTTTAAAATTAAGGCACCTGCCCCCAGGGCGTAGCACAGACGGTGAGCGCATGACATCTCTGGCGTAATGGTCAGGGGTCGATTCTCAGGAGCTAACGACCTGGTTTACTCCTCCATGCGCTTGACGCCTATGTACCTGCATGTACCTCCCTCCATATCCGTGGAGCCGACACTAGGGGGGTTGCTAATGTAGCAGATCTACATTTTTTTTTTTTAAATCAAGGCCCCAGGTGTGAAACTAAGAGTACTTATATCATGTTCTTATTTGACATGTTATGTGCATTTCATAGGTATCAACTTTCAGGCTAAAAGAATATTAAAAATCTTATGGTCATTAACCTTAGCTATATAAGTTCCATGGCAAAATGACATCCATGTATCCAATCTCATCTCAACGTAAGTTATAGAGTGAACTTGATGCTCAATGTTCCATCTCTCATCATATAGAGCCTTGGCAAGCTCTAGCTTCTAGAAAGTTGATCTTTTACTGAAGCAAAATCTTATCAGTAATAATTTTTATTTCAGTTCTCGGATCAGATGTTGTGTACAGTGAAGGAGCAGTTGAAGATCTATTGTTGACACTAAAACAAATTTGTGGGTTTCAGACAACAGTTTTTTTGGCCGGGGAACTCCGAAATGGTAGCAACTGTTAGCTCTAAGCTCTCTAAAACATGCAACAACAGATTGCTTATATCTCTAATTGGCAGATGCTGTGCTCGAGTACTTCTTTGAGGTTGCAATGAAAGAGTTTCTCATTGGTCGAGTTGATAAGACACAATGGCATCCTGATTACCGTAGTGATCGAGTAGCACTTTATGTTCTCGTAAAGAAACGATAGAAAATCCTTAGGTGAGATGAAGCCTTGTGCGTGCTTCAATACTTCTTGGAAGTTGCAATTGAAATTTCTTGTTGGTCGAGCTGATAAGAGGTAATGACATCCTGATTACTGAAGCGATCGAAATAGCACTTTCTGTTCTTTTAAAGAAATGACAGGAAAGTTGCTATTTGATCAATCTGTAATTTCGTTTTTCTTACTTATAATATTTATTTGTAGCATAATCTCGTGTTGCAGTATAGACTTACCCTACTTGCAATCAAGTTACATGTACCAGAATTTGACATGGAATGCTCATTTTGTTGCAGAATCATGCACAGGAACTAATCAATTCCATTGTGAACTTCTATATTTGCTAGATGGTAAGATCATTTCCTTGGATTAATATCTAACTACAGTGCAAATTATAAGGTGTGTTTCAGATATAAATTTATTATTTTTTGTTTTATTTCGATTTTGATCTTAACTTCTACAAAATTGGTCGATAGTTCATCATCAAATTCCAATATCTATATTTAAACAGCCCTAATGCAACAATTTTCCTTCGAGGAACTGAATGATGAGGGGAAAAAGGGTAAAATCTTGAAAAGTAGAGGGAGATGGAAGAAGCAATTTTTTAACATGGGTTGAAGGTTTTGATTTAATCATAATCCATGGCCAAACTTCGAGTACCGTTGTTAAATAAGTTGATTATGTGCTATCATGCCAACTTTTGTTCTAAATAAATTTATATGTGAACCTTACATTAAATCATAGTTAATCCATAATGTTCCACATAACACATAGTTAATCCAGCCCTAAGAGCATCAACGTTATGCAGATGTGTGCAGGTGGTAGTGTTCTAAAAGCAAGCATGGGAGAGAAGATTATACCTAGCCGTTTAGAAGACGAAGCATGCGTCAATTAATTAGAACGTGTTAAAATCATTTTAAATTTAACGAAAACAATTAAGGATTTACTCTCCTGGGCTGATAGTAGTAGGCCTTGCTTTCTTGAATGTTTGATACGCTTGGTCCATTGAAGTGACCCATTAAATTTGGGCGGGCGTGTCACTCACAAAGGGAAGGACAGAAAAAGGGATTGCCGAGGAACGAAATGGCCTCGCTCAAATCGCAGGCCGCCGCCATCGCATGCGCTCGGGCCGCCCTCTTGCTCTCCTCCCTCCGATCGCCGCCGCGTCCACTCTACCCGATCTCCTCCGTACCTCCTCAGCACGATAATGCTGTCGATTTCCTGGTGATCATTTCTTTCACGCTCTGGCCTCGATTTGCTTTTTCAATATCTATTCTTTGCATCATCTCGAGCTCATCTAGGTACCTGTGAACTTGCGGAGATCCAGGGAGCATCGGAGCAGGAAATCGGATTTCCTTGAAAAAATAGAGCTAGGTTTCCTCGTCCTGTTGTTGTTTTTGCTCTCTCTCCTTCTGTGGGTTCTTGTTTCCCTTGAATGGAATTGAGTCAAGTGGCAAAAGATACGGTAAGAAAACTTTCTTCTCTTTCTCGAGTCTTCTGTGTTTCACGAGCTAGCTTCTTGTGTTCCTTTCTTTCTTCGATCGTTTGGTACTTCCTTTCGTTGATTTCGAAATCAAACGGTGCTGATAAGCCTGTTGATAGACACTTGGGAATGTGCACACATCTTTGTATGGTTTTTCTGGATCTATACTCTAATACACGGAAACTATCTCAGATTGATAGGATGACTAATTTGTTCAACCTTCTTGTTGCATTCTGATTTTGTTGTAGTTCGAGGTTCAAACGGTGGCTATTATCTCTGCATTAGAACGCAGTTTTACTTGATTGATTTAACTGACGTCTGCAAGTAATTTAATGCAAAGTAAACGGTGGAATTTCAACTTGTGACCTTCCCTGTCTTTCTCAATTTACACTTCACTTCTACTACCTACTTGCATCAAAGAACCTGTCTTAGATTTGGAGGATTTTCTACCAATATGCAAGAGTTTAAATCAATATAAAGCAATTTTGTCACAATAGACTCTACAAATGCTAAAATTATCACATGAAAACCTTCAACATTTGTGATAGTAACTTAGGTTGTCACAAATGCCCTAACCAATTATGATGAGTTGATGATTTATCTCAAAGCCATTACAAATTGTTATAGCTAATTTTCATGGATGATTTTCTATGACAAATGAACCACACCGTTGCAATTTCATTGAAACTTGTAATGCAAACTATATTGTCGCAAATAGCGATCACATATGCTTTACCAGGCACAAAATAAAAAGAACCATCAGCTATTCATTCTTTATCTCTACCTAAACATGGGATAGATATCTAACAAATATTTGATGAGCTAGCCTTATGATTAGCTGCACCAGAATTAATAATCCAAAAATACAATAGGGTTTCTAATCTGGAATGCCCGATAAAAATGTTATAGGGAGATTTTTTTATTATAGAAAAAATAGTAAATTTTTTATTATTGATATGACATTTATACGACACATTGGGGTTATAAAAAATCTCATTTAGGGATTTAATCATTGGAGATCCCCTTAGTTGTAGAACCATAAATTGTTTATATTTCAGGATTTACTTTCATGGTCGATAATAAATTTTTATAGATCTAGACGATCATTTCTATGCAAGATGATAATCATATATTAAAGAGGAAGGATAGGGATCCAAGCCTATGGTAGGGGATAAAGGTCCAGAAGAGATTGGATAATTCAATTGTTTTTCTTTAAAAAAGATAAATCAAAAGATGACCCTAAACAAAAAGTTAAAAAAAAAAATGCTATTTGCTATTTTAATTTTTGCCATTTTGTTTCTTCTCACAACTAATTATCTTAAACTTTTCCCCAAACACAACCTATCATACTCATAAGAAGCCTGCCTCTTATTTAAGCCTATAAATTTTGAAGAATATATTAAACATTGATTACAAGACGCTTTATGTAGCCTTCCATCATGCAATTGCTAGCGATCAAGTTTCCCTTTGCCCAAATCGTCTCCGCAACCAAAGCAGGAAGCTAATATTTATCACCTTTACAAAAGACGACGACTTGAAGTCAGACTTCTTAATTACTCCCATCCTTGGGAGCAATACCAGGGGAGGCTCGCAGCTGGCTCCTCGGAGAAGAAGCTGCTGCAGAGCTCCTCCCCCATGAATTCCTCCTCCAAGTAGCAGCAGTTATTCTCCTCCTCATTCCCCAAGCGCATTGAAGAAGTGTTCTGAGACTTGAATTCCATCAAACAGTGTCGCTGTTGGTCGTCCAACACCACGGCGACAGCATATGGGCCTGCTTCATCGTTCAACACCGCGCTCGTGTCGCTGTCGGAGGCCCCGTCCTTGGTGTAGATCAAAGCAGGCATTCCTTCTTCCTCCACTGCTTTCATCTCAGAGCGTTCCGCAATCTTGCCTTTGAGCTCTCTTATCTGAGTCCAACCCATTAAAACAGGGATGAGTCATGAGACGCGTAGCGGAACTCGTTACGACAATCTATCGAATAACTCGTCTGCATGCTTGCTCACCTCTGCGAGGAGCGCCTCCTTGACGCGGTGGAGGGCGTTGCAGTCGAGCTTGAGGGCGTCGTGGCGGGCGCTGAGGGCGGCGTAGTCGCGCTCCATCTGCTTCGTCTTCCACCGCGCGCGGCGGTTCTGAAACCACACGCCCACCTGGCGCGGTTGCAGGCCTAGGTCCTGCGCTAGCCTTTCCTTCCTGTCCGGCTCCAGCTTGTTCTCCACCTCGAAGTTCTTCTCCAGGGCCTTCACCTGCTCAGCGCTAAGCCGCCGTTTCTTCTCCCCCAACGCCGGTTCCGCCTCATTGATGCCGGCAAGATCCTCCTCGCACTCCTCAAACTTGCCCCTTTCTTCCGCTGAAGCAGTTGTGATCAAATTAATAATCCCTAAATTTGAAGCCACTAACCCCCAAAATAAAAATAAAAAAAATCAATCTTTAGGGGATTACAGACCTTCAAACGAATCGGAGCTTCTGAGCCTCTTCATTCGATCTCTTCTTGTGAACCAAAGATAGCAAGAACAGCGAAGTGAATGGTTCCGACTTGTTTACCTCGGGTTTTGATTCTTTTCACGGCTATCTTCTCTTCTACCCGCGAGTTCACGAGCACAAGCTGCACAATTGTTTCCTTGATTCATCAGATTCTTGGAATGGATCAAAGATCTTGATCTCGATCCTATAAAGTTCGAGGATCCACTGATTCGTCCGTGTGCGGGTGGGTATGCAGCGTTTGATAGGAGGGGGAAGGTATAAATAAAAGACGAGACAGTTCATTGGTTGGAATTGTGTTGAAAGGGGCCCGCTCGAGATGGAGACACGGTGAAAATGTGGGAGAAAATTTAGCTGAGAATTTAATACAGTGGACCCCATATTAAGAGAGATACATTGGATTAAGACAAAAAGGTCGCCTTTTTTTTTATCTTTATCTTTTTTGTTTCTTTATGTATAAAATTTTATAGAGTAATGATACGGCGTTCTGCGACTCTTATATATATTCGGGCGTCTAAATTAATTTAGATATGGTCATCTGTTTTTCATCTTTATCTTTTTTATTTGTTTATATATATATATATATCTCTGATTTATTTCCATGACTGAGCTAAATTGAGGCATTCCAAAGTGACTCCGGACATCTGAATTATTTTTGGAGATACTGATTCATCTCAGTCATCTAAATCAGGTACGAAAATGACTCGGGTGATATAATGTTACCTTGTTTACTTAGTATAACCCACTTTCAATTGATTTAATGATGTTCATACTAAAAATAATTTTAACTTTATTAGTAATTTCAACTTCTTATTATTTATAATCTAATTTCTACTATCTGTATCATTTTTCTAGTCACCTCAATTCTGTTCTTCATCGTTCTCTCCTCTTCTCTCTCTTCAATTTTTACTATAATTTTCTCTTTTTTATCCTTTTTATATCATAACACATCAATCCATTTATTTTTGCTCTTTTGCATATCGATATAATCATATCAATTCATCTATATTTTATCGATTATTCTAAAAAAATCATAGTTGTATCTATTGTAAGTACTTCGTGGTTGTTTTGATGTGATTAATGAAGTCATGTTAGATCCTGTTATATTTTGATATCCCGTGTCTAAGTGTGCAGGAACCTAGGAGCATAGAAGTTGAGCGAAAAACATAACTAGCGAGAAGGACGACATGAGAGAGAGTCGATGGGCTCGGTGCGTCCGAAGGATGTGCTGCTACAGAAGAGTACGTTGGCGGACGAGAAGGGAGCGCGCCACATTTTTGAAGGATGAGAAGTTGGAGTAGAAGCTTCCTCGAGGAGAAGGCCGGAAGATGGGCCCATGTGAGCTCAATTCCGAATGGTTGAAATCACCAAAGTGAGCGGAGTAGCAAAAGAGCCAATGAAAAAGTGTGGAACTCTGCAGCAGTTGTTGAAGGCGCCCTCACGCCTTTCTGGTGGAAGGCGCCTTCAATCCTTTGAAGGCGCCTTAGATTAGGCAAAATTAACCGATAGCAAAGATAAAATCTTATCTTCGCTTGTCTTGTTGGAGGCGCCTTCTACCTTGTTGGTGGCGCCTTCTAGTCTCGGATAAAATTTTCCAAGGACTATAAAAAGACCCTTGGACCTAGGAAATAATCAACAACTTAAGTATTCATTTCCTACCTTATTCCTGAATGTTCAAAGAGTATAAGAGACTTCCCCGCCTTCAACGAAGGAGATTTTTAATGTTTTCTTTTGTCTTGAATTAATAACCATTTAAGTTGTAACTAAATAACTCTTTTGTCTCTTCAAAAAATAATATAGTTTTAAAAATGATTAAAAGCAATATATATTTGTTAATTTTATAATTTTATTTCATTTTAAAATTTCTAATTTTTGTTATTTTAAAAAAATATATTTTTAAGTCACGGTTAGGCTCATTACCTAGATTGGGTTCGACATGTAATTAAGTCATGCTCAAGGTCTATGTTGTGCCTGACTGGAATTGTGTATGTGTTGAGTTATCTTTGTTCAACTCGGCTTGTGAACAATGTTAAACATAATTCAAATAAGATTGAATTAGACTAAATCGAACCAGGCACGAGTGATCCTAGGATTTATTTACACTACTAGTTGACACACATTGAGGTTGATAAAGAACATTTTGAAACAATAAAATCAAATTAAAATATTATAAATTTATTATTAAAAATGAGGATAGTTATCTTGTACTTAAATGTGGTAGCTTGGATTGGTCTCTATTACGTAGGAAAACTTATCTTTTTTTCCTCATCGAATGGATGTAGATGAGAGCCACAAGCTCTTTATTATATGGAATAGACAACTCAAAACCATTAACATCAAAGGTGCAATGCATCAACTCGTCTATTTTGTACCTATCAAACCAAATTCAACAAACTAATTATACACACTAAAAAAAATGTCTATTAATGATCGAATTAGAAATGAAATTTATTAGCAATGAAATTTAAATTTCATCTCTAAATTAGCGATTAAATTAATGTTGAACCGCTAAATTGTTTCTTTAGTCTTTCTAAATATATGTTTTTTTAAAATAAAATAAAATAAAATAAAATGATATAGTTGGTTATGCTTCACTAGAGAATCAGTGTGACGGTGGTCTCATTATCTAATTTTAAAGTCAATTCTACACATAACACATCAATTTTCAAGATTTGGTAAACTTGTTCTTTCTCCATGACGTATGAAGATTAGCTGAGTAATGAACATAAAAATAAATAAATAAGGTAATTTCTTATTTATCTTTGCATTACTATAATTTTTGAGCTCCAAGTCCGGGAATAATTTTATTTTGAGCAAACAAAATTTGTGAAATAGGATTTTATTATTATTATTTCATTGGAGAAATTTCTTAGCTTTGGACATGAACTAGTGGATATTTATTGACATATCATTTTGTCTCTCCAACGTGGACTAGTGGATATACATTGGCCAATAAATTTGGCATTCAATTTGATTAATCTTATTTATATTTCTTTAATGATATAAAATATATAAATAAATAAGATAAACATTCTTGAATAAAGTTTTTACTCGTTCACATTTATATATAATATTATTTACAACCTATCTAAATTTATATTAAATTTTATTTTTATTTAAATATAAAATAGATATAATATTTTAGGATGATGTATGTTTTTTACTTGCTTGGTTCTTCCTCTCTATAAAACTAAAACTAGATTGCCTCTCAAACTCATGAGATCTGGTGACAAAAAAGTAACACTGGTTAGGCGTTGGCTAATTTGGTTAGTGCGACCTCTCTCATGCTCGTATCAAAGATGCAAAACTAGAAGAAGAAATCGAAAAGGAGAAGAACTTTTAGGAGAAGAGTCATCTCCATGTGCAAGAAAAAAATCATACATTTACCTGACCTTCGATGGAGCTTATATAATCGGCCGAAGAGCATCACGTTAGACGTCGTGCACTCCTTCACCCTCCTCTTAAAGGCCAGTAAGGGAACCGGATCTGATAATTATTAGAGACTTCTCCAATCACAAGTTGTCATGTGTTCCTCTAAAAGCGATCAAGGAATTAGATCCGACAATCATTAGCTACTTCTTCATCAATAAAACACCACATATTCCTTTGAAGGCACCAGGGAACCAGATCCAACAACTGGAATCTCTATATAGGTTACCTGGAGTCGAAGCCCAAAACTCGATTGCATTGATGCTTGGGAATGTCAATCTCTGAGTAAGAAGCTATGATGCTCGAGAAGTCAATATCTGAGTACTAAGTCAGGGATATCTGAGCACTAAGTTAGGATGATCGGAGAAGCTAATATCTGAGCACTAAGCTAGGTACTCGGGGGAGCCAATATTTGAGCACTAAGCCTAATGCTCAGAGAACATTAGTGTTCGAGAATTGAATTAGGGTGTTCGGGATCCGGTATCGGAGCACTGAGGCAAGATACTCGGTAAGCTAGTATCCGAACGGCCAGTCAAAGTCATTTTATATATTTTTATTATATATTATATTTTAAAATTGAAAAAACAATATATATTTGTTTTATTAGATATGCTATTTAATTAATTTATAAAGACAATATTATCATTATTAAGCTTGATAAAAAAATTTAAATTAAACTTGATAAAATTTTGAATAGATGAATAGATTTAATGCATAATTATATAAATTAAATACAGTTCGTTCAACTAGATTACATTTTTGTTCATTCATTCCCCAAATGGATTGGGATAAAAAAATTATTGGTAGGTGTAGGCTAGAGACCTTGATTCTAAGTTTGATGTTGTTAATGATCTAAATACGCTGATCACTCATATGGTTCAATGTTTATCTAGTCTTATTTAGTAAGGTTAATTAGATTTGTAATCAAATAAATATAAATTATTTCAAGTGATAGATGTAGGACCCAAAAACACTATAGAGGGGGTTGTGAATATGCGTTCATTTGAAAACTTCTTTTGTTATGTTCGTAGAATTGAATCAAAGTATATTAGTAGTAGAATAAAAAGTAAAGATTAAAACATAATCAATTTTATTTGATTTATAGTCCAATTAATTACTACTCTTCATGATTTTTGATTGCTTCTATAGGTAATCTGTTAAGACCTTGACGTCCACTAGAAGGAGGGAGGGGTGAATAGCTTGTCATCCAAATCATCGCTTCCTACACTTATTAGTACGTAGCGGAAATATAAAACAAAACTAACAAGAAAAAGCTAGACCCTAGAAGACAAGAAATACAAACAAACCTAACACGTTTATGTAATGTAGTTTGGAGATCACTTACTCCTACTCCATAACTATCCATAAGGTGGACGATTCCGATCCGTCGGTGGATGACTTCCTTTGTGGGTGGAGAAACCTCACCACAACTTTACTTAAGTACACTTGAACACACAAGAGGGCTTTGGTAGACTTCTAATAAGGGTTAACCATTTCTATTTCGTCAACCTTGCCCAAGCACCCCGAACTCTATTAAATAGAGCTCAGGAGGAAAACACCAAGCTATTTTACCACCACCAGTAGACTGGTAAAAGCACCAGTCGACTGGTCTTAAGTAGAATTTGACTGTTACAGGCCAACGATTCGATACCAGTCGACTGCTACAGTGCACCAGTCGACTACTACAGTGCACCAGTCGACTACTACAGTAACTGCTACAATAATTGGTTAATTGCTACAGTACTGATTGATTGCTACAGTGCCTGTTGACTGCTACAATACCACTCACCTGTTTTCACAGCCGTTGGGCATAGAAATATTCTGTGCCCTACTCCAATCAACTGGTCAAATCCTAACCTTAAGATTTAACCCCCGAGTGCATTCACTCAGCACTCGTCCTCGCTCGACCAACCTAAACCTAGTCTTCTAGCCTCCTCCATTAGCCTCGCGTCCCTCGGATGTCTCCCCATCCTTCACGTCTTACCTTCTGGAGCTTCCTTCGGCCTTGTCCTTATTGTCGGGTCTTCGTTTGCCAAGAGGTCACACATCCGGGACTTCATCCATTTCCAAATCACACTTGAACTTACGTTACCAAGGCTACATGCTTGAACTTACACCGCCAAGACTCACCCTTGGACTTTCCTCCTTTGCCAAGATTACACTTAGACTCTCCTTGTTGTACCTGTATCCTGCACACTCATAATGCATATAAAATACAATAATAAACCTAACTTAAACCTTTGCCTAAACATCAAAACCTAGGGTCACATAGATTGCTCCAATAATCTCTCCCTTTTTGATGTTTGGCAACCCGTTTAAGTTAAGGAAATATAAATATAATAACAATGCAAATAAACATGCAAACTGCACATGCATAAGTCATGGAACTTAACCCTATGCTCTTCCTTCAATTAAGCTTCCTCTTAGCTAGGATTTCTTGCAAGGTAAACTTCTCCCCCTTTGCCAATAAATAACCAATCGCTCCCCCTTCACCTAAGCTCTCTATTGAGTTAGGATTTGTTGCAAAGGTGTGTAAGTTTCCCATTTACCTAAACTTCTCCTCCTTGTCATACATCAAAAAGAGCTCCAATAATATCTCAATTATTAGACTCTTTAACCTCTAATGACCATAAACATCATGTATTAATCTCTCATAAGATTACATACATGTTCACCATCCTTTCGATCATTTTCTATGGCTGGAAAACACTTCCTATAACGCCCCGGCCCGGGCGGGCCCCACCCGGACCGAACCGGGAACACCACCAGAATTGCCCATCGGGTTGACGACTAGCTCCACAGACCACCGGAGGTCCTTTCAGCCTGCTTTGTCCTCACTCGCACACACCCTGGAAAACTTCCGAGGAGGTTACCCATCCTAAGATTTCTCCAAACCAAGCACGCTTAACTTTGGAATTCTTAAGTTTGGGCTTCCGAAAAGGAAGGTGCACCTTGGTGATATGGATGGTACCATCTAACCTTTAAAGCCATACTTAACAAGAATCTCAGAATCGGGGTATTACAATCACCCCCACTTAAAGATACAACGCCTTCGTTGTGTAACCAGAAATCATACCACAGACAAATCCCAAAATCTCCCTCGCTAGGTGGTGCCCTGGGTGCTCCTGCCATTGGCGCACTCACGGTCGCAAGGTAGCTCTGATACCATCTGTAACGCCCCGGCCCGGGCGGGCCCCACCCGGACCGAATCGGGAACGCTACCAGAATTGTCCATCGGGTTGACGACTAGCTCGACAAACCACCGGAGGTCCTTTCAGCGTGTTTTGTCCTCACTCGCACACACCCTAGAAAACTTCCCAAGAGGTCACCCATCCTTAGATTTCTCCAAGCCAAGAACGCTTAACTTTGGAGTTCTTAAGTTTGAGCTTCCGAAAAGGAAGGTGCACCTTGGTGATATGGATGGTACCATCTAACCTTTTAAGCCATACTTAACCAGAATCTCAGAATCGGGGTATTACACTTCTAGCCTGCATTAGTCGACTGCCATTGACCCCAGTTGTCTGCCCTCATCAAAACAAACTTACAAAGACATTCTGTACTTGAAAATACTGCTACCAGTCGACTGATATCTGCACCAGTAGACTGATACTCTATTTTAGCAAAAATCAATCTTTCTGACCTAACTTCAAAAATGTACTAGAAATTTCACAGACTTCCAAAAATTTTCAAATTTTGTGGAGAGGTCTATCTTACCCTTTTCTACTTGGAAAAAATATATGAAAATATATATTTATCACTTATCCCAAGATTGACAAAAAAAATCTAAAATTAGCTAAATGATTCAATTGAACCTTAACCTAAAGTCTTAGTTTTGACTTCCTATTGATGTATCTGTCCATACTAAACCATAATGTATCCCTAGCATTAGTTTATATGACATCTATACATTAAAAACTAATTTTCATGTAATATTAACCCAAATCATATTTTCATGCATGAAATTCAACCTAATTGTGCTAATTCCCTAAGTTTGAGATTTAAGTCCGTCTCCAAAATCTTTTGACACATTCCATGACTCTTCTATACTCCAAAGTAATACCCACTTGAGATCCATTTACCATATGTCCCAAAGACTCTTTGAGCTCCCCTAGATCTCTTAGCCTTAGCCACCTCCCTAGGTGATTCATCCACTATGGCTAGGCCACGTCGGTGCACCTTGGGTGACGCTTGACCTATACATTTTACCTTTTTAACCTTAGACACCTTGTCTTTGGTTAATTTCTTCATGTCCTTAACCTTGGACACCTCATCCTTGTCATAATTATATGTCACCCTAGCATATTCCTTCTTATTGGTCTTGGATGACTCTCCCTTGCCAATATCATTTGCTACCCTAGTATATGATTTCTTCTTGGCCTTGGAGGAACCTAATTTGACTTTTTTGGATTTTTGATCACCCAAATACATGTCAAGTCCTTTAGGTCTAATAATGAACCTATCTAGGACTTTCTCTAACCTATCAAGCTTTTCCCTTAAAACTTGATTTTTTCAATTCTAGGTTTTAACCCTAGAATCACCATGCCCATCATGGACATTCCTAGACCTACCTTTCCTAGGCACGTGTCTCCCTTTCTTGGAATTAATGCCTAGATTTTCACCCACTTTCCTTCCCTTAGGGAAAGTGGTTTGGGTCTTATTAGGTCTAACCTTAGTACATGATTTCCTACGATTATCTACCGTGTTAACCCTATTCCTATCAGTATACCTAAATCTATAATTATGCATGAGTACATAATTGTCATTTTCGCTAACAAGCATGTAGGAGTCTGAATTTGGATTAAACTTTAAAATAGGGATTACCTGTTGGTTGCTACTCGGAAAACCTATAGGTTCCACTGTACAAAAATTTTGTACAAAGGTCTGAACCTTTTCCTAGCTACCATGTGTTCTTTTAAATTAAATTTTGGATCGCCTGCGGAACTTAACACGTTTGATCCAAAACTTAATCTATTTGTTCTTTTAGGTTTTGACTTGGATCTCCTGCGGAACTTAACACGTTCGACCCAAGTCTCCTTAAGTTATTAATTCCATTAAATATTAATTTCCATAAAAGGTTCCCAGTACTGACGTGGCGAGGCACATGACCTTCTTGGATATGAGAGCAACCACCACCGACTAGACAAAACCTTTAATAGAAAGCTAATATTTAATTTCCTAAAATAACTTTAGGTTAACCAAAGAGAACAATCAAATCACAAGGAAAAGAAAGAAACAAAAGAACACAACTTCGAAAAAACATATTCGAAATTCTAGAACGTAAGCCTCTTGTATTTGGTATTATTTCCATAAATAACTAGCATGATGCGGAAATAAAATTTACTAGTTATACCTTGTAGAAAAACCTCTTGATCTTCTATCGTATTCCTCTTCTAACCTCGGACGTTGTGTGGGCAACGATCTTCCGAGATGAGAAACCACCAATCACCTTCTTCTCCTCCTAGCTAGGTTCGGCCAACAAAGAGGAAGCTTCACCAAGGAAGAAAAACAAAATACTAACCAAGCTCCAAGAGATGCTAGCTTTCTCCTTCTTCTTCTTCTTCTCCGAGTAGTATCTGCCACCACAAGAGCTCCAATAGAAGGGTAGGGTTCGGCCACCACAAGAGGAAGAGAGGAAGAGGTTGGCCGGCCACACCAAGGAACAAAAGAGGAGAGGAATAATAGATGTTGTCTCTCTTGAAGGCACCTCACCCCTTCTTTTATATTCCTTGGCCTAGGCAAATTAGGAAATTTAATTACAATAAATTTTCCTTAATTTCCTTGACATGATTTAATTGAGAGAAATAAAATAAAATTTCCCAATTAATTTCAAGTGGTCGGCCACATTATTGGAAAACAAAGAGGACAAGTTTTAATCAACAATTAAAACTTCCTAATTTGTTTTCGGAAATTTAAAAAATAAAATTTCTCTTTAAAATCTCTTCATGGTTGATAAAGGAAATTTCTATAATTTTAATTTTATCAACATGTGAATAATTTTAAAGAAAAATAAAACATCTCTCCAATCTACAAATAAGGAAAGAGATCTAATCTCTTTTTAATCTTTGTAGATCTTTTACAAGAGAGATATTTTAATTTTAATTCTCTTTAAAATATATATTCCACATAATAATAAAATTTAAAATTAAATTTCTTTTTTAATTTATTTTGGCCGGCCCTACTAGCTTGGGTTCAAGCTAGGGCCGGCCACCCAATCTCATACCTAGGCCGGCCCTAGCTTGGTTCCCAAGCTAGCTTGGCCGGCCCCTTATTGGTGGGTATAGAAGGTGGGTATAGGTGGGTATAGAACTCTATAAATAAGAGGCTACGATAGGGACCGAGAGGAGGAATTGGTTTTGGTCTCCGATAAAATTAAGCATCCCGTGTTCGCCCCGAACACACAACTTAATTTTATCAATGATAATTCATTCCACTAGAGAACTATCATTGAACTACCGCACCAATCCCAAATTACATTTTTGGGCTCCTTCTTATTATGAGTGTGTTAGTCTCCCTGTGTTTAAGATATCTAATGTCCACTAATTAAGTGAGTTACTGACAACTCATTTAATTAATATCTAAGTCCAAGAGTAGTACCACTCAACCTTATTATCATGTCGGACTAAGTCCACCTGCAGGGTTTAACATGACAATCTTTATGAGCTCCTCTTGAGGACATTATCAACCTAGTATCTCAAGGACACAATTTCCTTCTATAATCAACAACACACACTATAAGTGATACCATTTCCCAACTTATCGGGTTTATTGATTCAACGAACTAAATCTCACCCATTGATAAATTAAAGAAATAAATATCAAATATATGTGCTTGTTATTACATTAGGATTAAGAGCACACACTTCCATAATAACCGAGGTCTTTGTTTCTTTATAAAGTCAGTATAAAAGAAACGACCTCAATTGGTCCTACTCAATACACTCTGAGTGTACTAGTGTAATTATATAGTCAAGATAAACTAATACCTAATTACACTACGACCTTCCAATGGTTTGTTCCTTTCCATCATGGTCGTGAGCTACTGTTTATAATTTATAAGGTATAACATGATCTTCTGTGTGTGACACCACACACCATGTCATCTACAATATAAATTAATTGAACAACTACATTTATCATAAATGTAGACATTTGACCAATGTGATTCTTATTTCTAGATAAATGTTTATACCAAAAGCTAAGCTTTTAGTATACACTCCAACAATCTCCCACTTATACTAAAAGACTAAGCTGCTATATCTGCTGCCATACATCTGATTCCTAACCCTTCAACATGCCCATCAAAAGCTCTTGCCTTAAGGACCTCAGTGGAAGGATTAATAGGTCATCACCTGATGCAATCTAGGCGGCAACAACTTCTCCTCGTTTATACGATTTCTCGTATTGGGTGGTACTTGCGCTCTATTGTGTTTACTTGCCTTATAGACTTATGGTTTCTTCGAGTTTGCTACTGCACCAACATTATTACAATAAATTGTAATAATTTTTGGACAAACCAGAAATCATATCTAAGTCTATCTTGAGGTTATTGAGTCATACAGATTTTAATGGCTACCTCAAAGGCTTGCCATATACTAAGCTTCTATGGTGGAGTCCAGAAAAACACCTATGCTTATCACTCTTCCATAGTTATGACTTTACCTCCTAAAATAAACACAAAACCCTGAGGTTGACTTATTATTGTCCCTATCCGATTGGAGGTCAAAATCCATACAACCCATAGGAACCAAATTAACTGCCTTGTAAGCTAGCATATAATCTTTAGTACCTCTAAGATACTTTAATATATGCTTTACTGCAGTCCAATGTCCTTGTCTAGGGTTACTTTGATATCTGCTAACTATGCTCTTGGCAAAACAGATTTATGATCTCGTGCATAGCATACATTAGGTTGTCTAACTGCCGAAGCATAAAGAACTGCCTACATGTCCTCAATCTCCTTTAATGTCATCGGAGACATCTCTTTAGATAAAGACACTCCATGCTTAAAAGGTAAGAAACCTTTTGAGGAGTTTTGCATGCTTAAAACGAGCAAGGATTTTTCCGATGTATCAAGCTTGGAATAAATATATTTTTTCTTGTGATCCCTTATTACTTTGATCTTAAAAAATATATACATTCTCCCAAGTCCTTTATATCGAATTATTTGGACAACCATACCCTACTTCGACAACATTTTGATATTGTTTCCAACTACCAAAATGTTATCTACGATAGTACAAGAAATACCACCACGTTTCCATCACATCTTTTGTATACAAAAACTTATCCGCTTACTCAATAAATCCATAGGTGTGGATTACTTTGATAAACCTGGATGTTCCAAGACCTTGAAGCTTTGCATCAGTCCATAGACGATTGAGCTTACACAAGATGCTCTTAGCACTTTGCAATGAACCCTTCGGTTGCTTTATATGGATGCTTTCTTCAAGACTTCCATTAAGGAATCTTGTCTTGACATCCACTTGCCAAATAGATAAAGAATCGGATAGACTTAAGCATGGCTACCGGTGAAAATGTTTCCTTTTCATCAAGCCTTGCTTTGAAGGTTTCTACCTTCCTGTCTATCCCTCTTTTCTATTATAGACCTTTACACCCAAAGGCTTTTACACCACTTGGTGGTTCTACAAGCTTCCAGATTTTATTAGAATACATATATTCTAATTCTATTATTCATTACTCTTTGCCAAGATGCTTCATATTTATCTTGGAGTGCTTCGTCATATGTCCGGAGATCAGGTTCATGTCCTTCAGGGATCGAGTTCAAAAACTCTCCCAAAACATTAATCTTTTAAGGTTGCTTTAACAACCCTCCCACTACGACAAGGCATCTTCTGCAATTGTGTATCATTTGTGATACGTGTTGCAGTTTTCTTGTGGTATCTCATCTTGTACAGTTGGTACTAGATTAGACATGTCTTTTATTATTTTCTTAAGAACAAATTTACTTATGAGCACGTGGTTCATTATATAGTCCTTTTCTAAAAATCAGTCATTGATGTTATCAATGACCTTCTGATTTTTAAGACTATAAACCTACTTTTGTTTATCTAGGATAACTTACAAACAAGTGAACTCCTATCCAACTTATCATTATCTCTCTTTAACATATATGCTGGATTACCTGAATCCGAATATGCTTCAAAATAGGCTTACGCCTATTCAGCAATTCTATATGAGTAGAGAGTTATGACTTGGAAGGCACTATGTTCACTTTCATTTTCAGAGTTTATCCTTAAAACAAATTTGGTAATTTTCTGAATAACTCATCATCTATCTAATTATTCCATAAGAGTTCTTTACCTTCTTTCTACTACACCATTCTGTTGGGGTGTACCAGATGCAGTTAGTTGGGATCAACTTCTGATAAGTGACTCCTAAAATCTCTCAAGAGGTATTTGCCACTACGATCTTCCATAGTGACTTTTTACTTTATTTCTCCACATCAACCTTGTACTCTTTGAACTAATCAAAGTACTTAGTCTTGCGGTACATTAAGTAAATTTATTTGTATCTTGAATAGTTGTCTATAAATTAGACAAAATATTCAATACTACCTCTTGTCTGGATAGTCATAGGATCACACAAATCAGAATGAACCGATTTCAACATATCTTTGACTCTATACCCCTTGGACTTAAAAGCTTCTTGGTTATTTTTCTTCTAAGTAAGACTCGCAGGTTGGAAAGATTTCCACTACCAATGAACCCAAAAGTTCATTAGCTACCAATGAATCCTACTCAAGTATAACCTAGCTTTATATGCCAAAGATATAATTGGTTCATTTCCGAAGGTTGCTTTCTCTTAAAATTAGAAGATGTGTTACTAATTTCCATTTGTTGCATCGTGGGAGTTATTGGATTATAAATTGTCAACCATCATACCAGAATAGATAACTTTCCTATTTTTCTTGATAACAACTTTGTTATCAAAATAGACACAATATCTATAATAGTTTAGAAACTGAAATCAGGTTCTTTCTAAACTTGGTACGTAAAGACAATTACTTAAAATCCATATTTTATTCTTATCAAAGGATAAACATCTCCCACTGCAACAGCTACCACTTTTACAGTAGTGCCCATGTGGACGGTGATTTACCTTTCATTTAGTTGTCGGGTTTCCTGGAACCCTGCAATGAATTGCAGACATGATTAATGGCATCTTGTATCTACACTCCAGGTTCTAGTAGATAATACCACTGGACATGTTTCAACTAATGAATTAAATACATCTAAATTGTTCTTAGTTCTAAGAAGACAGTCTACCTTAATGTCCAAGTCCTATTTCCAATCATTACAATTGGGACTAATAAGTTTTTTTCTATAGTATGACTACTAGGGATTGACAAACATCCTAAGAATCACAAAAATATTTGGTCAAGATCAACTCCTTAAAATCTCCATGAATTTTGTGTATACAAAATCGAAGAGGAGATTTTATTCATTAATTTTATTATCTCGTCAACTTTACTTTATGACGAATAAAATTAATAGTTGATCTTTCTTTGATCAAATATTTGGTCAAAACTCTTTGAATTTAAAATAAAATATTGATTCCTCAAACAATATTATTTAAATTCACTAACACCTCAAACACCGTGAATTTTGCATGCCACGTTAGTGTGGACGTATACAAATTCAACATTTGTAAAAGGAGGGTTTTACCCATTAACTATCTTGTCAACGTATCTTTATGACAAATAAAATTATCTCAAACACCGTTAATTTTGTATGCCACGTTAGTGTGGACGTATACAAAATCAATCATTTGTAAGAGGGGTTTTAACCCTTTAATTTTATTATCTTGTCAACCTAGTTTTATGACAAATTAATAGTTGGTTTTATTTGGTCACACAAATAATAGCAGTGACTCCGATGGGGAGGATACTATTAGATGTGTCTAAGTGTATACCATTACTTGACACTAAGTCCATTAATAAGATTATGCCCCTTCCGTTGGGGAAGATCACACGCTCTTAATTAACTTCCTATAATCATCCAAAATGGAAGTCCGTTCTAGTGATCCACAAACAAGCTCATCCGTTATGGAGGAAGGCACTCGAGCCAACGCCAAGCTTGTTTGCATCACTTACAAACCAGTAATGGAGACCATGGGATTTATTTAAAAATCCCTCTCCCACTTAGTTATTTATAAACGAGGAATTTTAACTATGCTAGCCTACTAGTCATGTATACTAACATGCACACACAACACAATATAAAAGCAATAAATAGAAAATCTAATTTTCAACTATTATGGCTTTTATCTCTAGTTGTCCTCCGTGTGTTGTCATCCCAAGCTGCTGCCATATTTGGCCACCGCCACCGGGTCTAGCTGTCGCATCCATCTTGCTACTAGTTCCGCTGCGCCTCTGGTCCTTAGAAGGTTCCACGCTTTGCAAGATTCGATCCGCGACATAAATAGAATTTTACATTTTTGATCCTATATTCCATAAAAGGAATGTACATGTATCTAGATCAAAAATAAAATCCTAATAAAACTAAATACAGCTCCTGCTGTATTTTAATACAATCATGCACACACATATAAATTGCCCTTGACATGTCCAAGGGTCCAATCACACACATAATTAACTAAAAGTCATAATAGTTGGATCCTGCATCCACAAAGTTAGCACATCCTACTATTATCCTGCCTAAATTATGTATGACATGTGCATAATTAAACTAAATACCAAATACAGAGGCAAAACCCTAGCTCGATACCAATTGTTGGTTGCTACTCGGAAAACCTATAGGTTCCACTGCAAAAATTTTGTACAAAGGTCTGAACCTTTCCTAGCTACCATGTGTTCTTTTAAATTAAATTTTGGATCGCTCGGAACTTAACACGTTTGATCCAAAACTTAATCTATTTGTTCTTTAGGTTTTGACTTGGATCTCCTGCGGAACTTAACACGTTCGACCCAAGTCTCCTTAAGTTATTAATTCCATTAAATATTAATTTCCATAAAGGTTCCCAGTCTGATGGCGTGGCGAGGCACATGACCTTCTTGGATATGGGAGCAACCACCACCGACTAGACAAAACCTTTAATAGAAAGCTAATATTTAATTTCCTAAAATAACTTTAGGTTAACCAAAGAGAACAATCAAATCACAAGGAAAAGAAAGAAACAAAAGAACACAACTTCGAAAAAACATATTCGAAATTCTAGAACGTAAGCCTCTTGTATTTGGTATTATTTCCATAAATAACTAGCATGATGCGGAAATAAAATTTACTAGTTATACCTTGTAGAAAAACCTCTTGATCTTCTACCGTATTCCTCTTCTAACCTCGGACGTTGTGTGGGCAACGATCTTCCGAGATGAGAAACCACCAATCACCTTCTTCTCCTCCTAGCTAGGTTCGGCCAACAAAGAGGAAGCTTCACCAAGGAAGAAAAACAAAATACTAACCAAGCTCCAAGAGATGCTAGCTTTCTCTCCTTCTTCTTCTTCTTCTCCGAGTAGTATCCGGCCACCACAAGAGCTCCAATAGAAGGGTAGGGTTCGGCCACCACAAGAGGAAGAGAGGGAGAGGTTGGCCGGCCACACCAAGGAACAAAAGAGGGAGAGGAATAATAGATGTTGTCTCTTGTGAAGGCACCCTCACCCCTTCTTTTATATTCCTTGGCCTAGGCAAATTAGGAAATTTAATTACAATAAATTTTCCTTAATTTCCTTGACATGATTTAATTGAGAGAAATAAAATAAAATTTCCCAATTAATTTCAAGTGGCCGGCCACATCATTGGAAAACAAAAGAGGACAAGTTTTAATCAACAATTAAAACTTCCTAATTTGTTTCCGGAAATTTTAAAAAATAAAATTTCTCTTTAAAATCTCTTCATGGTTGATAAAGGAAATTTCTATAATTTTAATTTTATCAACATGTGAATAATTTTTAAAGAAAAAATAAAACATCTCTCCAATCTACAAATAAGGAAAGAGATCTAATCTCTTTCTTTAATCTTTTGTAGATCTTTTACAAGAGAGATATTTTAATTTTAATTCTCTTTAAAATATATCTTCCACATAATAATAAAAATTAAAATTAAATTTCTTTTTTAATTTATTTTGGCCGGCCCTACTAGCTTGGGTTCAAGCTAGGGCCGGCCACCCAATCTCATACCTAGGCCGGCCCTAGCTTGATCCCAAGCTAGCTTGGCCGACCCCTATTGGGTGGGTATAGGTGGGTATAGAACTCTATAAATAAGAGGCTACGATAGGGACCGAGAGGAGGAATTTGTTTTGGTCTCCCGATAAAATTAAGCATCCCGTGTTCGCCCCGAACACACAACTTAATTTTATCAATGATAATTCATTCCACTAGAGAACTATCATTGAACTACCGCACCAATCCCAAATTACATTTTTTGGGCTCCTTCTTATTATGAGTGTGTTAGTCTCCCTGTGTTTAAGATATCAAATGTCCACTAATTAAGTGAGTTACTGACAACTCATTTAATTAATATCTAAGTCCAAGAGTAGTACCACTCAACCTTATTATCATGTCGGACTAAGTCCACCTGCAGGGTTTAACATGACAATCTTTATGAGCTCCTCTTGAGGACATTATCAACCTAGTATCTCTAGGACACAATTTCCTTCTATAATCAACAACACACACTATAAGTGATACCATTTCCCAACTTATCGGGTTTATTGATTCAACGAACTAAATCTCACCCATTGATAAATTAAAGAAATAAATATCAAATATATGTGCTTGTTATTACATTAGGATTAAGAGCACACACTTCCATAATAACCGAGGTCTTTGTTTCTTTATAAAGTCAGTATAAAAGAAACGACCTCAATTGGTCCTACTCAATACACTCTGAGTGTACTAGTGTAATTATATAGTCAAGATAAACTAATACCTAATTACACTACGACCTTCCAATGGTTTGTTCCTTTCCATCATGGTCGTGAGCTACTGTTTATAATTTATAAGGTACTGATAACATGATCTTCTGTGTGTGACACCACACACCATGTCATCTACAATATAAATTAATTGAACAACTACATTTATCATAAATGTAGACATTTGACCAATGTGATTCTTATTTCTAGATAAATATTTATACCAAAAGCTAGGCTTTTAGTATACACTCCAACATTACCTTCCCTTTTACCTTTAAAGCTCCAATTTGACTTGAACTCCTCTTCTTTTCTCATTTCTTTAAGTGCACCAATTTCTTGAGCTCTCCTCTCCCTGGGCACTTCGTGTGGTAGTGTCCCCACTCACCACATGTGAAACACCTAATGTGCTTCTTCTCCTTGATTCCATCCCTACAACTCACGTTAGTTTTTAAAGTAACTTTATCGAGTTTAGGGATTACCTTCTTTACCTTTTTGAGTGAAGGACACATACTCTTGTAGTGTCCATCTTACCACACTCAAAGCATTTGATGTGATCCTTTGTGCTCTTCTTAGTAGTTGAGGTGGAGGGTCGAGCTTCTAAGATCTCCTCTTCCTTGGATTGTTGATCTTTTTCCTCCACTTGAAGATGTGGACGGTTCCACTTCTTCCTCCCTTGAAGATGTGGATGATACTTCCTTATCTTCCTTCTCCTCCTTGGATGTTGAGCACTCCTCAATGTCCGATTGATCCTTCCCTTGGACCAATGAACCCTTCTCCTTGGGTTCCTCCACTCCTTGGAGTCGTGTAGGATCTTCATGGAGCGCAATCACCTTGCTCCAAAGCTCATGAGCATACTTATACTCACCTACACATGACACAATATTAGAAGGTAATAGATTTAATACAATTCTAGTTACCTCCTTATCCGTATCTGATTACTCCTTTTGCTCCTTGGTCTAATACCGAGCTCGGATACACTTCCCCTTCTTGTCCGTCGGAGCTTCGAACGGAACTTCCAATGTGGTCCAATGGTCCCAATCCATTTGGAACCAAGTCTCCAACCGCTTCCTCCAATACTTGAAATCATCTCGATCATATGGAGGTGGGATTCGAATATCCCATCCTAATGGTCCTTCTGACTCCATCTTCCTCTAGCGCTTTTCTCCCTCAGCGATTAGTCCAATGAAGAGCAACCTCGCTCTAATACCAATTGTTGGGACCTTGACGTCTGCTGGGGGGGACTTCAGGTCTTCATGCTAAATGTTCGCTTCACGACTCGTCCAGACTTCCACCTGATCTGCGACCACTAAGATTTTCACCTAGAGTCTCCGACTCTAGGATTTCACCCAAAGTGCTCGACCCACCAAGACTTCACCTTCTCTAACCGCAGTTAGGACTTTCCACCTGCCTAGAATCCACTAGGATTTTTCCCTAAAAATACTTAGAGCTTTCTTGCAAGCTCATTCACACTTGTTAGATAACAAGTAACCTTAACTTTAAACCTTTTACCATAATCAAAACTTAGGTTCGATCATCTGGTGCTCCCCGCACCAACAATCTCCCCCGTTTTGATTATGACAATCTGATTCAAAGTTTAGTCCAATATAACAATAATGTAAAGAACTTAAGCATGAGCATAAGTGAAACAATTAACAGAATGCATCAGTAAAATAATTTGACAAAAAATCCCCATTATGCCCCCCTCCCCTTAATCAAAAGTTATATGTTTAACTTAAATTTCACTTTCTAACATTTAATTTTCTCTTCCCCTTTAACATAATAAAAAAAGATGCTAAGTTAGAGAGAAAAGTAAGATAGTAAAAAAAAAAAAATACTAACTCTTAATTCCTTTCAAAATTTTAATTTGAATTTATCACTTTAAACAAACTTAAAAGAGATTTAAAATACTTAGCTTTAATAAGTTTAACTAAATGCTTAGTTTTAGAAAAGATTTTCTTAAAAAATTTAACTAAATACTCAACTTTAGAAAGATTTTCTTAAAAAAAATTTAACTAAAGACTTAGCTTTAGAAAACTTTTCTTTAAAAAATATAACTAAATACTTAGCTTTAGAAAAATTTTTTAACTAAATACTTAGTTTTAGAAAGATTCTCTTTAAAAAAAAAAATTAACTAAATACTTAGCTTTTTGAAAAGATAACTTTGAAATAACTTTAGAAAGATAATTTTTTTTTAAAATAGTTAAACATTAAAAACTTAACTTCCATTTTCAAAAATACTTTAAAATTAAAAAAAAATACTTTAACTTAAAGAGATATTTAATTTTGATATTTTGAAAAAATAGTAATATATTTAACCGAACTTACGTCCTTTCACTCCCCCTTAAATAATACCCCCCAAAATTAATTGTTTTAATTTTTAAGGTCCCAGAGGCGAAGCATGAGAGTTCAAAGTAAAAAAAAATCTTCAAAATTGATATTTACTTTCCTTAAACAAGTGTCTAACCTTTAGCTGCTAGTTGTTCACCATAAGGTAAAGCTTTCACTTGGTTAATCAAGTTTCCAGTTAGATTGATTAAAGTGGATAACTTAACTTGATATTTATTGCCTAGACTTATGCTAATGCACAGACATAAGCATTCTGCAGTACAGGCAACCCTATATATCTCACTCTATTCTAAGTATTTTTCATACACAAGCAAAGTATTCCTAGTGTGCTTGTGAGATGCTCTGGCTGAAACCTATGGGTACATGCTTTCTAGGGGGTAAATACCTAGGCTAAGTCCAATCTTTTGAAAATACTAGTTAAAATTGGGAATTTTGAATAAAGTAATTTTTTCTAGAATTTTAAAACTAAGCTGATTAAAAAAATCATAACTTTTTAAAAAAGTAATACTATAAATAAATAATTTTGATAGTTTTAGTACCTATTCTACTAGGCACATACCCAATTATTTTCTAAGCATACTGAACTCAAGTTTAGGTAAGGGTTTTATGAAAATGTCAACTAGGTTTGACTTGAACTCAACATAGTCAAGTACAATGTCACCCTTAGCTACATGATCCCTTACAAAGTGATGCTTGACTTCTATGTGTTTAGTCCTTGAGTGGTGAATTGAATTTTTAGTTAAATTGATTGAGCTTATGTTATCAATTGAAAATTTTATATTCTAATTGATAATCTTTTAAAGTGTGCATCATCCATAATAATTGAGATGCACATTCTCCCATGATTATGTATTCTGCTTCAGTAGTGGATAAGGTAACATAGTGTTACTTTCTAGTTAACTAGCTTACTAGGCATTGACCTAGAAATTGACAGCTTCCACTTGCACTTTTTCTATTTAGTTTGCACCCAGCATAGTCTGAGTCAGAGTACCCAACTAAGTCAAACGTGCTAGTCCTAGGGTACCAAAAGCTTACACTTAGGGTTCCCTTAATGTATCTACGTATTCTTTTTACATTAGTTAAATGTGATTCTTTTGCACAAGATTGGCACCTAGCGCACATACCTACTGCAAACAAAATATCAGGTCGACTTGCAGTTAGGTATAGTAGACTTCCTATTGTACTTCTATAATATTTTAAGTGTACTGATTTTCCTTCTAAGTCAGAGTCAATTTTAACATTAGTTGCCATTGGGGTATTTATATTTTTAGAATTTTCCATTCTAAACTTTTTAATTAATTCCTTAGCATATTTTATTTGAAAAATATAAATTCCTTCCTTTGCTTGTTTTATTTTTAAGCCTAAGAAAAAATTAAGCTTTCGTACTAGGCTCATTTCAAATTCACTTTCCATTAATTTAGTAAATTTTTTAAAAAAATTTAGTATTGGTTGAGCAAAAAATTATGTCATCTAAATAAATTTGAGTTATAAAAATATCTTTTTCTAAGGTTTTAACAAATAAAGTTTGATCTATTTGATGTTGGTTAAATCCTTTGGATATTAGGTAGGTTGACAGTCGTTCATACCAGGTCCTAAGTGCTTATTTTAGTCCATATAAAACTTTCTTTAACCTAAAGACATAGTTTGGGTGGTCTAAATCCTCAAAACTTAGGGCTTGATTTACATAAACTTCTTCTTTGATGAACCCATTTAGAAATAGGATTTTACATCCATTTGGTATAACTTGAATCTTTTATATACTGCATAGGCTAGCAGCATCCTGATGGATTTAAGTCTAGCCATAGGTGCATAAGTTTCATCATAATCTAACCCTTCTATTTGGCTGAACCTCTTTATTACTAGTCTAGTCTTATTTCTTACAATTTCACTTTTATCATCTAGTTTATTTCTAAATACCCACTTAGTGTTAATTATGGATTTATTTGTGGGTTTAGGTACAAGTTCCTAGACTCGATTTCTTTCAAATTGAGCCAGTTCCTCTTGCATTGCAATTATCCATTTTGGGTCAAGTAGGACTTCTTCTATAGTCTTGGGTTCAATTTTTGGAAATTAGTGCTATTTGACTTAGATTTCTATATGATGATTGAGTTCGAACTCCTAGTGTTGGATCACTCAAAATTTGGTCAGATGAGTGATTGGAACTTATTCTAGAAGGTCTTAAGTTAGGGTCAATAATTGGTTCTTGTAATTCTCTTGGTTTAGGTCTAATTTCATCATCTTCTGTATTTCTTATAATTTGACTATTTTCTTTGATTAAGTCAGGTAGGTTGTTTTCTTCATCAAAAATTATGTTCGTTGTTTTTTTAACTTTTAAGGTATTTTTGTTATAAACTCTATAAGTTTTACTGGTTGAGGAGTACCCTAAAAAGACTCCTATTGTTGATTTTGATATAAATTTAGCTAAATAATCTTTAGTATTTAGTATGTGGACTTTACACTCAAATACTTTTAGATAATTTAAGTTAGTAATTTTATTATAGTATATTTCATATAGAGTTTTATTTTAAAATTTATTGATTAATATTCTATTTTGAATATAACATACCGTATTTATTGCTTCGGCCCAGAATTGGTTACTTAGATTATACTCGTTTGACATGGTTCTAGCGACCTCTTGTAATGTTCTATTTTTTCATTCAGTTAAACTATTTTGTGGGGTGGGGGTTCTAGAACATGAAAATTCATGGTTGTATCCGTTAGTTTGACAAAATTCATTAAATCTACGATTTTCAAATTCTCCTCCATGGTCACTTCTAATTCTTTTAATTTTAGTATCTTTTTCATTTTCAATTAACTTGCAAAAGTTCTTAAAGATCACAAGGTTTCATCTTTGGTTTTTTAAAAATTTTACCCAAGTAAATATTGAGTAATCATCAATTATGACTAAGCAGTATTAGTTTCTGCTTAGTGACTTGGCTCCATATAAATCAAATAGGTCTAAGTGTAGGAGCTCAAGTATTGAGTTAGTTCAATTCAGGTTTGTTGACTTATGGGTTGACTTAGTTTGTTTACTTTGTTGACAAACATTACAAATTATATTTTCTAAATTTTTAATTTAGGTAGACCTCTAACTAAGTCATTTTGACTCATTTTTGAAATGAATCTGATATGAGTGTGACCTAATCTTTTGTGCCACACAACTTAGTTTTCTCTTGTCGTGTCAAAAGACACTTGAGTGAGGAGGTTGGTAGGTTAATTGTGTAGATATTCTTTTTCCTAATTCTCTTAAGTGTGATTTCAGGATTTTCGATATTCTTAATTAAACATTCAGAGTTTAAAAACGTTACTAAGTATCCAGAGTCGCACAGTTGACTTATGCTAAGTAAATTAAAATTTAATTTATCAACTAATAAAAATTTTCGAATAACAAATTAGAACTTAGTTTGATATTACCTATTTTGATTACCTTAAGTGTTCCGTCGTTGATGAACGCAATTGACCCTAGATTTTTGAATTTTAGCTTGGTGAACTTCAATCGGTCTCCAATCATGTGTCTGGAGCATCAACTATCCAATATCTATTGGTCCAAATCGTTATGTTCCTATACATAAAGTATTTGATTTGGATCCAATTTAAAAGGATTGTAAGATAGATTGATTGAGTTCAACCCCTTATTCTCCATCTCATCCAGTCTAGGTTGTCAATCATGTTATACCTATGGATGATAGTGAGATGGTTGATTGAGTTTCACTTAAGTTCGATTTAAGTTTAATTTTAATTAATTTTAAGTTTGATTAATTGATTGATTTTAGTTTGAGTTAATTTAGTGATTAATTTAATTGATTAGTTTGAATTAGGTTTATTGATTAATTAATTAAGTTAATTGATTAAGTGATTAAGTTAATTGATTAATTTAATTAATTTTATTGATTAATTACTTAAGTTAATTGATTAATTAGGTTTATTGATTAGTTAATTAAGTTAATTGATTAAGTGATTAAGTTTGTTGATTAATTTTAACTATTTTTTACTTAAGTCTATCTCACCCTTTTCTAGATTGTCAATCAGGGAACCTTATAGGTTTTTGTGAGATGATTATTTTTATTTTTAATTTAAATTATCGTTTAAGGATTGATTTACATTTGAATTAGGCTAAGATTTAACAGTTAGTCAATTAAATATTTATTTCAATAATTGGCTTCCATGCTGTAGCGAGGTATTAGGCCTTCTTGAGTATTGGATCATTAACCACTTCTAGACAAAGTCTTTTAAAGAAATTGAATATTTAATTTCTTTTCTGATAATACTAGGTCTAATTAGTCAAGTGTGAATCAAGCCTAAGTCCTTATCTACTTGATGTGCATAGATTATATACACTTTTAATCATATTTTGACGCACATCTACTTGTACTTCATTAGCATAATCTATGTTTATTGCACCTTATTTCATTATAATGTCATACTTCCATTATATTTTGTTTGGAGATTTTCTCTTTGCTTGTTTTGATTGATAGGACGCGATTTGGAGCAAAAACGGAGCTTAAATGAAGTCTAGAGCTTCCAGAGTGTCTGAGCCGTGTGGAACTCACATGGGCATGCGAAAACTAAGTATTTCCATGTTCTGGCCGTGTAGAAACCACACGACCGTGTGGAAGCCATGTGGGGGTCGTGTGGAGGTCGTGTGGAATCCACACGGCCGTGTGGAATTTTTAGCACTGCAGACTGAAACTAAAATGACAATAACTATGTGCTCGGTTGGAGTTACGGGTGTTCTTTATATCAAAATGTAGATAACTTCAAGATCTATAACTTTGATGAAGACTTCAACTAGAGAAACCCCATCTTGATGGTATAAAAGACGTTGCAATAAGACATAGCCATCCAGAGCCATGCCAAGGGCCATGCAAGGGGTGTTTGAGATCCACACGGTAATGCAACACTTCTAGAGAGTAAACAGTGGTTGGCCGTGTGAGACACACGACTATGTAACATTTCTAGAGGTCAAAAAGAGCTATGCCGTGTAAGCCACACAGTTGTGTAGCCCATCCAGAACTAAAGCAGAACATGACCGTGTGAGTCACACGGCCGTGTCACCCTGACCGAGAGCAAGAAGAAGGAGGCTGTGTGGGGGCCACACGGTCGTGTCACGGGCCGTGTGGTGCTTGTGCCCTGCTCTATAAAAGGGGGTTTTCTCCTTTTTTCACTCATTTTGGCTTGGGGCTCTTCCCCATTGCTTGGCGAAGGGTTCTCCCCTTTGGGGAAGCCCTAGATCTTCTATCTTCACCGATCGATCCTCCTCCAGAGCAAGGGAGCGCTTCCAAGGATGCTACGCCTTAAAGATAAGCATTATCTTCTCTCTATCTCCATGTATTGAGTTGTAGATTGCTTTACTTATTGTCTTTGGTTGTAATTCCCTTGTAATGAAGTAGATCTTCAGATCTAGGATGTAGGAAGTAGTTGTGATGTGTTGTGATGTATGAACTATGTATTTGGACATTTTCCTATGCTATGAAGTGTTTATATAATATTCTATTGTATATTGTGCCTTGTATGTGTTTGGCGAAATATGTATGAGGATAATTCATATAGCTATAAGGGATTTATCTTTATGTTAAGGTTGCTACTAGATTGGATAACCGAAGGATCCTTATGACAGAAGGATACCCATTCAATCGGACATATTATGCCTTTCGTGACAGAGGACATCGATACTTACCCAATTCTAAAGTCAAAAGATCTTAACATAGGGACTGATCCTTGTTAGGAAGATTAATTAGAGTTTAAAGGGTTCTTCCAAATTAATGTTAGAAAGTGATCTGTGTAATCTAGGAACATGGATCGAGGGCCCTGGTGATAGACTTGTAGGGGATCAAACGACCGACTTGAAGGGGGGTTGGATAGACGACACCCCAAAATCGATAGCTTTTCCTACGATGTTAGCTTGCGTAGCGGAATACAAACAAAACAAACAAGCTAAACACTAAAGGAAAGAATGCAAACCAATACACGTCCGTTTAACGTGGTTCGGAGATTAGGGCTTCTGCTCCACGGCTGTCCGTAAGGTGGACGATCCCTATCCGTCGGTGGATTAGTCTCCGACAAACTCCGACTTTCTCAAGTCACTCCTTATGGGTGGAGAAACCTCACCACAAAACTCACAAGCACTTGAGAACTAGTAGACTACTAATTAGGGTTTACCACCACTAATTTCATCAGGGATAACCAAGCTCCCAAGCCTTGGTTATATAGGTCATGGGTTGGAAAACCCCCCTACCAGTCGATTGCTAAAACCAGCAGTCGACTGCCCTCTGTGGATATTCGACCGTTACATCCCAACGACTATCTAACATTCGATTGGTAAAAGTACCAATCGACTGCTCTACACTAGCCGAGTGAATAAAAGCATTCTATTCGCTCCTAGTCGACTGCACCAGTCGACTACACCAGTTGACTGATGAAACCACCAGTCGACTGGTACCCGAGTACATTCACTCAGCACTCGGACCCTCACCCTTACGACTCACTTGACGCTTCTTTGCAGCCTTGACATCTTGCCTTCAAACCTACTTCCTTTGGCTCTCGTCCCTCGGATGCATTCAAGTCCGGGCTCGTCCCCAATGCCATCCTTCGCATATGCCTCGAAGTCGCTTCCCTCGGCCCTTGTCCTCGCTGCCTTGTCCACGATCCCTCGGATGCTCCATCCTTCACCGGACCCGAAGCCGTCAACTTGAGTCACATGTGTATCCTGCAAACCTGTACACTCATATACACATATCAAATAACAACTAACTTAAACCCTTTGCCCAAACACCAAAACACATGGTCGCACGGACTATCGGGATTGCTCCAACAATCTCCCCCTTTTTAATGCCCCTATGCTCCCCATTGAGCTAGGAATTTTAACACAGGGCTATTTAAGAACCTATCCCAAGGCTCCCCCTACACCTAGGCTCCTCATTGAACTAGGAATTTTAACATAGAGTTATTTAAGAACATATCCCAAGGCTCCCCCTACACCTAAGCTCCTCATTGAGCTAGGAATTTTAACACAGGGCTATTTAAGAACATATCACAAGGCTCCCCCCACGCAAATACACTTTCATGTTTTCCCAAACTAAACCTTACTTCTCCCCCTTTTCTTAATATAAAAAAAGTTCTCTAACAATATCCCAATTGCTGAAAACTTGTCATTCAAATTAACCCTAAACTCGTGTATTCATCCCCCATAGATCTCATACACCTATACGAGTTGACCCGGTTCCAAACTAATGCTGAAAATAAATTCAGACTGGCATCAGTCGACTGCACCAGTCGACTTCCCTTATCGAAATCAATACACAGAACCATTCTGTGTTCGATACACACTATTACCAGTTGACTGATAACTGTACTAGTCGATTGGCACACTGTTTTCAACCTATCCTGCATTTTGAACCCAATTTCAGAAATACGCCAATAATTCCATAGACATAAAAAAATCTCTAAATTTTGTGGAGAGGTCTGTTTTACCCATGTCTACTTGGGAACAATACATCTAAAAATATATCTATCACCAATCCCAAGATTAACACAAAACTCAAAACTAGCTAAATGGTTCAATTGAACCTTGACCTAAAGTCCTAATTTTGGCTTTCTCTTGAGGTATTTGCCCATACTAACCCACAATGCATCCCTAGTATTGGTTTATATGACATCTATAAATCCAAAACTAATTATCATGCAATATGACCCCAATGTCATATTTCCTTGCATGAAACACAACTCAATTGTGTCAAATCCTTAGGTTTGGGACTCAAGTCCGTCTTCAAACCACTTGGCACATTCCATGACCCAATCTAAACTCTCAAATAAAACTCACTTGAGATCCATTTGTCATGGCTCCCAACTTGACTCTTAGAGCTTCCCCTAGAGCTCTTAACCTTAGCCACCTCCCTAGGTGACTCATCTACAATTGCTAGGCCAAATCGGTGCACCTCCGGTGACACTTGGCCCACAAACCTAACATTCTTAACCTTGGACACTTTGTCCTTGGTTAATTTAACCTTACCATTAAATGGATTTCTCTTGCCATTTATTGACTTCTCTTTGCTATAATCATATGCAACCCTAGCATATGACTTTCCCTTAGCTTTGGAGACACTAGATCGGTATCTTAGACCCGATCTATCATTGTTAGATTTTTGGCTACCCAACACCATACCTAAACCCTTAGATCCAAGATTGAATCTTTTTAGGGGTTTCTCCAATTTATCAAGCTTTGCCTTCAAAGCTTGATTTTCCCTTTCTAGGTTCCTAACCTAGAATTAACATGTCCACCATGGACATTCCTAGATCTACCCATTTTCTTAGGCATATGTCTCCCCTTCTTGGGATTAATACCTTGGGTCTCCTTAGGTCTATCATTTCTAACTTTATCATGAATTGGTCTCCTAGGGTTATAATCTACATTTACCCTATTTCTATCATGATATCTAAAGCCAAAATTTTTCATTGCTACATAATGATTATCATTATTTTTCCTAGCATGTATGGAGAAATTTAAATTTGACTTCAAATTTAAATTAGGGTTTACCTTACCATTTACCTTTGGAGCTCCCCCTTGACATGAGCCTCCATTCTTCCTCCACTTCTTCTCCTCCTTCTTCAAATGCGCCAACTTCATGATTTCTTTCTTCTTTGGGCATTTAGTGTGGTAATGCCCCTTCTCTCCACACGTGAAGCATATGATGGGCATCCTCCTTCCTTGGGTTTCTTCATTCCTACAACCCTTGTTAGTATTCAAATTAACTTGAATGGATTTATGAGTTGCCTTCTTCTTACCCATTGGACATCTACTCTTATAGTGCCCCTTCTCATTGCACCCGAAGTAAATTATGTGGTCCTTTGACTTCACTTCGGTGGAGGTGCTTGCTAGGTTGACCACTTTCAAGATCTCTTCTTATTCTTCACTTGTCTTGGAATTTTCTTCAATTCATGAGGATGTAGATGATATCTCATCTTCCTTTTCCTCCTCGGAAGTTGAGCGTGACTCAACTTCCGTTTGCTCCTCCTCAACTTGAGCAATTAAACTCATCTCCTTGGGTTCTTCTTCTTTTTTTGTAGGTTTAGGTTCTTCCCGTAGAACCATCTTCACCTTGCTCCATAAATCATGGGCGTTCTTATATTCACCTACACCACTTATCACATTAGATGACAATATATCTATTAAGATTGATATTACCTTTGAGTTTGCTTCCGAACGTGAGGTTTGCTTTCCGTCCAATGTCGTGGTCGGAGTCTTTTTCCCTTCTTGTCTCTTGGGACTTCGAACGGGTCCTTAATCACCATCATGGAGTTCCAATCCGTGTCGAAGAAGACTTCCATCTTCATTATCCAAAATGTGATGTCCCCAAGGCTTCCTCCTTCAAACTTTGGAGGTGCTATCAAGTTGGCCATTTTCTTGCTTCCTCGGTGATTAGTCTGAAGGAGAGCGTCCTCGCTCTGATACCACTTATAAGGGATCAAACGACCGACTTGAAGGGGGGTTGGATAGATGACACCCCAAAATCGATAGCTTTTCCTATGATGTTAGCTTGCGCAGCGGAATACAAACAAAACAAACAAGCTAAATACTAAAGGAAAGAATGCAAACTAATACACACCCATTTAACGTGGTTCGGAGATTAGGGATCATACTCCATGGCTGTCCGTAAGGTGGACGATCCCTATCCGTCGGTGGATTAGTCTCCAGCAAACTCCGGCTATCTCAAGTCGCTCCTTGTGGGTGGAGAAACCTCACTACAAAACTCACAAGCACTTGAGAACTAGTAGACTACTAATTAGGGTTTACCACCACTAATTTCATCAGGGATAACCAAGCTCCCAAGCCTTGGTTATATAGGCCATGAGTTGGAAAATCTCGCCTACCAATCGACTGCTAAAACCAGCAGTCGACTGTCCTCTGTGGAGATTCGACCGTTACATCCCAACGGCTATCTACCAGTTGACTGGTAAAAGTACCAATCGATCGCTCCACACTGGCCGAGTGAATAGAAGCATTCTGTTTGCTCCCAGTCGACTGATGAAACCACCAGTCGACTGGTACCCGAGTACATTCACTGAGTACTCGGACCCTCACCCTTACGACTCACTTGACATTTCTTTGTAGCCTTGACCTCTTGCCTTCAAGCCTACTTCCTTTGGCTCTCGTCCCTCGGATGCATTCAATCTCACGGCTCGTCTCCAATGCCATCCTTCGCGTATGCCTCGAGTCGCTTCTCTCGACCCTTGTCCTCGCTGCCTTGTCCACGGTCCCTCGAATACTCCATCCTTCACCGGACCTGAAACCCTCAACCTGAGTCACATGTGTATCCTGCAAACCTGCACACTCATATACACATATCAAATAACAAGGGTGAACCTAACTTAAACCCTTTCCCAAATACCAAAACACATGATCGTATGGACCATCGGGATTGCTCCAACAGGATAGCCTTATAATCAGACTTCCTAAATTACCTCTTCTACTTAATTGCATTAATTTTTCGTTAGGAAGTGACTTGTGTAATCTAGAAACGTGGATCGAGGGCCATTGTGACAGAAGGATAGCCTTATAATTGGACTTCCTAAATTACCTCTTCTACTTAATGACATTAGAACTTGGGTAGACTCTTCGGTGCAATCTTCGCGGGGTTGTATCGAATTCTAGTTAGAACTCCTATACGAGTGTAAGCATGGAGTTAGGGAGATAAACAATGCATAGAGACATTAACTAGCATCGCAACGAAATCCAAATCCTAGTATCTATTCCCCTTCATTCACTTACACTTTTTTACTCTCTCTCCTCTCTTTTCTTTCTCTCTAGCGTTTGTGAACCATTTTAGATTGTTTGGATAATTCGCTGTGCAAAGTTAACTAGTGCTTAATCAATAGTCCATGTGGGATCAATAATCTTTTGTATTACTGAAGACGTAACCGTGCACTTGCGGTTCGTAACACTACCCTAGTCTAAGCATGTATAATAAAAGCAGTAAAGCAAACATCAAACAAGTCTATCTAATGATAAAAATGGTCTTTCTATTGGATCTCCCTGGATCATAGTCTCGATAAGGTTTATCAATGTAGTGTATTTGATCCTTAAGTCCAACTTGATTAATCAAGTTAGACTTGGGGACCCATGCTTGGACTATTCTTCTATTGGTACAATTAACAAGAGATAAATACGATTTAAATTTGTGTTTAGCCTTATATCTAAGTCCGGATCGATTGTATACGACTCTTTATTTTTCAAGAATCAGATCAAGATTCTTGGAACCCAAGGTGAACAGTTCCAATGTATTATTCAGTTTCTTGACTTGACTTTTCTGGCTCGAGTTTTCTTCCTCAAGTTGTTGGACTTGAGTTGAAGTTTCAATTTGAATAGATTCAGTCAAGGAGCTTAGGTTAGTCATTTCCTTAAGGGCTATTATCTCCTTTTGGAGTGACTTGACCTGGACATTGGATTTGGCTAGCTTTCGCATGAGATAATTTACTAAGTTATGTAGTTTATTTATTTGAGAAGAACTTAAAGCGAGGTTAGGCCCTTAGGAAATGTATACAGATCTATGACTTCTCTCGGACTCAGTTTTCGACTCACTCTCGGTTTTAGATTCGTCGACTTGTTCTCGGGACATAAGTGCGAGGAAGCTCATCTGTTCAACATCTTCATCATAATCTTCTGAAGAGGATTCATCCCATGTTGCCTGCAATGCCTTCTTCTTCCGTTGATTCTTTATTTCCTTCTGGTTCAAACAATTGGCTTTGATGTGTCCTTTTTTGTTGTAGCCGTAGCAAGTTACTTCGGACTTGGCTTTTGGACTCGATTGCACTGTTTTTGATTGGATCATCTTCTTGATGTCCTTTATGGTGAATCCTTTCTTCTTTTTGTAGAGTTTTTGTACAAGGTTGACAAGTTCGGCAGTGATCTCGTTGTCGTCATCTTCTGAGTCTGGTTCATCTTCGGACACAGGTTCGGTCCGACGTTTTGCTTTTGGTTCCCGCATTTTAGTTGTTCCTGCAATCAAAGCAATACCTTTCTCGACCGAAAGTGCATTAGCCTATTCGCGAAGTTCAAATTCAAAAAATAATTAGTCTAATTTAATTTGCGAAAGATCCTTAGACACTTTGTAAGCATCTATCATGGATGCCCATAAAGTGTTCCTTGGAAATGCATTGAGTGCATATCTGATGATGTCGCGATTTTCTACCTTTTGTCCAATTGCGTGGAGACCATTAAGGAGGTAGTTGGCTTGCCGATTCACCTTCCTATATTTTTATATTATAAACTTTATTTAATATCAAATCACATTTTCTTACCTTGGTGTCTGAAGTTCCCTCATGCAGTTCGATCAGCTTCTTCCATAGTTCTTTCACGCTTGAAAACGGGCCGACTTGGTTCAACTCTTCTTTTGTCAGGCCTCATTATAGAGTCTAAGTAGCTTTGGCATCAGCCTCGATTTTATTTCTAGTTGGTGCATCCCATTTGTTGCACGGGACGAGGACTCCATCTTCGGTGAGATATGCGAATTCTGTCTAGATGATTATCCACATTTCCACCTGCATCTTGAGGTGGTACTCCATTCGGCTCTTCCAATTGCTGAAGTCTTCTTCGGAGAATAGGGGAGGGCGTGTAGTGCTATACCCTTCTTGGTAGGCCATTTGAAAAAGAGTTCTTGTACAAAAAAAAAAAGAACTTGTCCCAAGACTAGGTCTTGGCTTAGTATTGCAGAATAAAGTGTTAAACAAATAAACGAACTTGAGTGGTGTTGCACCAGTTTTGAGAAGAAAACTTATCCGGAAGAGGTAATTGTACCGATTCCAATCGACTCCGAAAAATTTTAAAACTAATACCACGAAAAAATAATTTGCTTGAATGGTGCTTTCACCAATTCGAAGCAACTTCGCTCTGATACCAATTGTAGGATCGATGCGTTAGAGGGGGGGGGGGGGGGGTGAATATCGCTCGTGGCTTTCACGTTCGTTTAGAAATGTTCGAGTAAAACACAGTGGAATAAGAAAGAAAAGACAGAAAGAAAGCAATCGCGAACACCAAGAGTTACTTGGTTTGGAGCTTGTGGCGACTCCTACTCCAAGGCCCGCATGTGAGAGTGCTTTCGATAGGCAATCCACTATCAATTCTAAATAAGTACAAGTATGAAATTACAACATTAAAACAACTTGTAAAATAAAGAATACCGACAACTACAGATTTGAAATATTTAGTAGAATCGTCGTCAGAGCTTTTGGGTGTCATAGGGGCTTTTTCGGAGCAGCTTCCAGAAGCGGAAGTTGTTTGAATGTTGTTGTCTTAGCCCCTGGTCAAATGCTGCTGTTATAGGTTGTTCCAGGCGCCTGGAACCCCTCTGGGTGTCTGGACCATGTGGCTTGATCAATCGATGCGCTCCACATCAGCTTTTAGATATTTTTTCGGGTCCGAGCACCTGGACTGAGTCCAGGCACCTAGACCGTCTAAGTGCCCCAAGCCCGCCCGAGGCGAGGCTGGTCCGACCGCCCGGATCAACTTTTTCAGCCACCTTGATTTTCTACAAAACAAAGTTAGTCCAGACAATAAATAATATATAAAATATGAATTTGACATCCTCTAACTGTCCGATTCTGACTTTGAGTTTCGCTGAAACTGTAGGTCGAACCGACGCTTACTGTTCCCTCTTCGGGGGAACGCGTTCTCACTTACTTCTCTCAGAAGAGTTTACCTTTTGCCATATCGGTCCTCCACGACCGTCTCGACTTTTGCTCAACGTCCGAGATTTCAGGTCTTCATGCTAAGCGTTCGCTCCACGCCCCGTACAGACTTCTACCTGGTCTGTGACCACCAGGATTTTCACCTAGAGTCCCCGACTCTAGGATTTCACCCAAAGTACTCGACCCGCCAAGACTTCGTCTTCTCTAACCGCAGTTAGGACTTTCCATCTGCCGAGATTCCACTAGGACTTTTATCTAAGAATATTTAGGACTTTCCTGAAAGCTTATTCATATTTGTTAGACAACATGTAAGCTTAACTTTGAACCCTTTATCATAATTAAAACTTAAGTTCGATCGTCTAGTGCTCCCTGCATCAAGAGTCTTATCAAATTTTGACGTCTTTACTAAGGAGTGTAGTAGTGTTTGATTGACTTAGGATTATTTTTTAATTATATTTTTCTATTTTGTTTTGCGGTAAAAATTTTTAGTTTCTCCAAATGTTATGAAATTTTACAGGTTGGATAATTTGGATATGGAGATTAATATTCACGGCTTTGCTATGAATAACGGTCTATTTTAGACAAATTTCATCATTTAAACCACCTTTTACATTTTTCAATGTTTTTCATTTCATGTTTCAGTTGCATTTTCACTTACTTTTACTTCTGCGGGGTCTCAAAAATTCTAAAAATTATTAGGTGCCTTAATTTTATTGTGTCATTATTTTGTCTGTGTGTTCCTTATGTTTACTCATCTTATATTCTTAAGTTTTTCGGTGTATAATCAAGTTCTATAGTAATTTGTTTATTCAGATCTTTTAAGCAATATAGAGAATAATTAAAAAAAAAAACCCTTAGAAAACTCTAGGCACCGGATAGATTTGTCAATCTTTCTGCATCTAGTATCCTGACTTACATGTAAATTTTAAATTAGGGTGAATCATTCATTTATTACTACAATTTATGGTCTTAATAGTGAGGATCCTAGTAGGCATATGTAGAAATTGCATGTGGTATGCTCAACTATAAAACTGAATGGCATATCAGTGGCAGACATCGAACTCCAAGTATTTTTATTTTCATTGGTGAATGTAGCAAAGGATTGATTGTATTACCTTCCTCTTGGGACTATCTCTAGCTGGTTCGAGATTTAATAAAATATTTTTGGTGAGATTTTTTCCTATTTCTAGGATTGCAACTATCCATAAGATTATTTGCAGTGTTCAAACTTAAAAGAGATACTTTTTATGAGAATTGAGAGCAGTTCAAGAAGTTGTGCTCCAATTGCTCCCACCACCATATTAGTGATCAGTTTCTCGTCCAGTATTTCTATGAGTGACTTTTTTCCATGGACATAAATTTTGTGGATGCCGATAGTGGAGGAGCTTTTGTAAACAAGACACCAAATCAAACAAGCGAGTTGATTTTAAATATGACCGCTAATTTACAATAGTTCGGGAGTCAGACAATTAATCACCATAGGAGTCAATGAAGCTCAAGTACTCAATAGTGAGCATCAGGAAATCAAGACCAACCTCCTGGAGTTGACTTCCATAATTAGACAGATAACCCTCAGTCATTCTCAGCAGCATTCTACACAGTCAGTACAGACATTGAGAACTTGTCGAATTTGCTCTAGCTTGTCTCACCCATCTCACCCAATCGATATTTGTCCGACGTTGCAGCCAGATGAAGGGTCCTCTTTTGCAAATAAAGTAGTAGCAGAGAACGTGTTTCCAACCAAGCCCTAGTCACAGCAGCAAGGGTATAAGCAACATTAGGACTCCATCTCTACTACCTACAACCTAGGGTGGAGAGATCATCAAATCTATGGTATGGAAATGCACTGCAGCAACCTTATTAGCCACTAGTTTTTCAGAGGCTGCCCAGATTTTACAACAACTTGGTTCCCGATAGATCACATCTGCACAAGCAGCCCAAACTAGTTCCTACTCCCACTCAGTCAGATACCTTGATGCAAGAATTTAAAGAGTTTATGCAACAACTTATCTTAAAACAACAAGCTAGCCTGGAACAATATCAATAGAGGAATGATGACTGTTTGGAACTTAGAGAGGCAGATGGATCACCTTGAACCATCCGTCAGCCAACTAGAAGCACAAGATTTCAATCAATTTTTCTCAGAAAATCTATCTAATGGTATCGATATGTTTGAGGAAATGGATTGTAGAGTCTGTGATAATATCATCTTTGATTCTGCTACTCTCCAAGACTCCTTAAATTCGTTGTGTTGTGCTGTGATGTTGATAATATTAATTGGTGGCATTGATAATATTAATGATGCATGCAAAGTTGTTGGTGAACTAGTAGATGATGCAGACATTGATGATGGCGTCGAAAAATATAAGGATGAAATTATATATACTACAAATATTGATGATGATGTTGATATGTTGCCAACTGAACATGTCTATGGTCCTATTGTAAATGATCGTGCCATGATTTGTGCAGAGAAGGTTATACTCACAAAGTCACTTTCTTTAATTGCGCAACAACCTGAATTGGAGGAGGATGAGTAGTTGCCAATTATAATTGCCCAAAATTTTCAACCTACCCAAGAGAGAGCACTTGTAGACACATTTGATCAAAAACTTATGTTTAACAAGACTCTAACCTTAACCGCAGTCAGTCCAATTCCGGAGTGAATACTTCAACTGAACCATCTTCAACTGCTTGGAAGAAATTTCAAGGTGACAAGAGCAGTTCTTACTTCAAATGAAAACATTCCACTCTCAGACTAGATTCTACATCTGAACTGCCTTCGACCTCTAGGAAGAATCGTCAAAGGAAATATGGTAGAGAAAGTGGTCATTCCCTCATCTACATCCATCCCGCTTCCAGAGTAGTTACTTTTATTGAACCATCTTCAACCGCTGGAGGATTTTCTCTCAAATCATCTTGCTCCTAGCCTGACTTCTTCAACTAAAGTGCCTTCAATCGCTAGAAAATCAGGAGGGTTCATTCCTTTCCTTCCTTTTTATTTCATACTTTTCTTTTTCTTTATATTTGTGTTTGTTTGCTTTCATAGTTTGATTTCTTATTTTGCAATATGTTTGGTCTTGTATATACTTTGTTTGGTTTTGAGTCATATCTTCCTACTTGTTCTTTCATAATACTTTGAGAATCATAAAATCTTTTTAAGTTTGACCGTCAAGTTTTGAGATCAATTGACATGATTGAATATATTCAACATGCTAGTAAATACTATGTTTAAATGTTGTCATTAGTGTTGTGATGGATTCAACCTTGATAGATTAAGTTTGATAGTTGATATCTACCTAGTAAGGATTATTGTCATGCTTAGTCTTTATCCTCTTTGTAAGTTACACTCATTTTATTGGATACTTTATAACTTGTTTGGCTTCTTTTTGAGACTACAATATCATATGCATGTAATGTGATGGTGGTCATCTTTCCTTATTCACTCTTTGGTTTCCTTAGTTACTAGTCTAATAATCCTTGTCATACTTTCATTGTTCATTATATTTACCTTTTTCACATCTTTATTAGTTTATTTTTGGCCCTATCCTTTGATGAGAGTATTGGGTCATAGCATGGTGGGTTACATTGTCCGAGATGGACAAATTCTACATATGGAGGAGAAGTTTGGTGTGAAAAGAAGAGGTCACAGAATTAAACACGGACGGGCCGTGTTGAATGCTATGGGAGTGGTGGATTCAACAAATAAAAGAAGAAAAGAAGAGTCAAATAAAATAAGATGATGAAGAACAAAAATTAAAAAGAGAAGAAGTCATTCTTGATGAGGTGATGGAATGTACAAAGGAAGTTGAGAGGTTGGGTGAGCTTTTGGATATGTTACATAATTGTATTCATCATATTCATTGATCTTGTCCGAAAGTGAAAAAGTAGAAAACTGGGGATGTAGCGGCTTTGCTGACCGGCTGTAGACTTCGCTCTGCTCTGCAAAACAAGTAACATGAGTGCTGAGCCAAGGAAGGGGCCCCTCACATTGGCCCTCCGACGCTCAAATCAGTCACCGAAATAGTGGAAGAAAGTGGAGCAACAGTAACCCTAGCGCAAATAGTGAATAACGCGTACCTCCATAGGTGATGACCCTCTCTTTATATAGAGTCTTAGTGGACGATGTGCATACTCCTCGAGGCATGAGCACGTTATCCAATATGTCCAATGAAGGAACTTGTCAGAAAAGTACCTTAGATGTCATACCTTAACAGGGCATGCATATCTCCGACAAGACAGTAAAAGCTTCCGTCATATGATCCGCCTATCGATCATGCCTCGTGTCAGCGACACTAGCTCCCACAAGGATATTGAGAGATACAACAATGGTCTCGTTGCTTGGCCAAGCGAGGTAGTCGCTCGGCCGGGACCCCTCCACTCTGTCAACATCAGCCGCTCTTCCTTACGGTGATTGGTTGTAGTGGCTTGTCCCTTCCAATCAAACAAACTCTCCGGTCTCCTTTAGCATCCTGTTGCTCCACACTGAGCGTTTGCTGTCTTATCGTATTTTCCCGAGATGGACGGGCGGTTCGCTTGGACATGTCACCCATTGATCTGGCATTGACTATCCTGACCGACCATTGCAATTGTCCTCAATTTGTCCCTTTGACACCCTAGCGTTGACCACCTTGAATTTGACCTCCACTTTGATAGTTGACCCCGTGCCAGGTGGGACTCCCTATATCGCCGCATCACACAAGCCTCCCCTTCAAGTCTAGTTGAAGGAGGCTACAAGTCCGACTGATTGGACCAGTAGAATCTTCGGTGGCTTCCACATCTTCGCCGTTTGACTTTGTATCGCCAGGCTAGGTCCGTAACTATCGTTCGGATCACGCCCCCCAAAGGAGAGGGTGCCTAGGCCATTCGACTGTGTGACAATCCGTTATCTGTGCCCGGTCGAGAGGATGAGTGACAACACTTGGCGAATTTTCTCCTTTCCTTGTGCTCCCTCGGCTGAGCATCCTAATGTCATCCAAATTTCTTAAAGATCGTGCAAATCTTCGCTCATTATGGTCGAGCACGCGGCCGTACCTTTTAATTAAGTCTCATTAATGTCTTCCATTAGCTGAACGCCACGCGCCCTACTTTCTGCCGCTGTACGTTTGACGTGACAAGCGGATATCCGCTAGCGACGTGACAAGCGTTGTTTCAAATTCAACGGCTAGATCTTTTCCTAGTTTTTTGCAACCCTGGATCAGACGACTCAGATTAATCAGCCGCGAGGTTTATAAACCTCATTTGCGTCGCCATCTTCTTACTTCTTCGTGACGCTTCGCTTCTTCTTCTCCGGTGATCTTTTCTGTAAGCTTCTTTACCTTTTTCTTACTCGAATATGTTCGTTGCTTCTTTCCGAATCGTCTGCTTTCGATGGCCAGTTCCTTGCAACCCCTCATCTTTGTCCCTAGGCTCTAGTATACTTCCACCTAGTCCAAGTTTGATGGGGACGATATTGAAAGCTTGAAATCCATCTATGAATTTCCATCCGACTACCAAATTGCTATTCCTTCTGCATATGATCGGCCGCATGAACCACCATCGGATTTTTTGTGCTTCTTTAAGGGCTAGTTTATCACTGGCCTTCGTTTCCCAGTTCATCCGTTCTTCTCTGCTATCTGTAAATACTTCCATATTTCTCTCAATCAGTTAGTGCCGAACTCCTTTAGGTTGCTGTGCGGGGTCGTAGTTTTGTTCGACCTACATGAAATTCCTTTGATCCGTCGAGTCTTTTATTATTTTTACTATCCAAAATTGTCCGAGCCTCGGACATTTCTGTTCCAAGTTTGAGTGGGCTTGGTATTTTTTGATAAGATGTCGTTCTCTAATAAGTATTGGAGGTACTGTTGGGACCTTGACGTCCGCTAGAGGGGAGGGTGAATAGCGTCTCACCCAAAACTTTACTTCCTATAATGTTAGTGCACAGCGGAATACAAAAGCAAACTAACAAATATGAAAGTTAACCTAAAACAAGAAGGAAGAAGACAACAAACCAAACACAAACCCTAACACAAGGCGTGTACGTGGTTCGGAGATAACTTGCTCCTACTCCACGGCGTGTCCGTAAGGTGGACGATCCCTCAATCCGTCGGTGGATTAGTCCCCGGCAAACTCCGGCTAGCTCAACCTCCTTGTGGGTGGAGAAACCTCACCACAACTCCAACCAAGACCTCTTGGCACACAAAGATCTCTTGAGCACTTTGGTGACTACTAATTAGGCTTTAACCAAGTCTAATTTCGTCACCTTGGCCGGTCATACCAAGCTCCTTCTTATAGAGCTTGGAACAAATCAGAACCTGATTTGCCCGTTACCAGTTGACTGATCAATGCACCAGTCGACTGGTGCCAACGGCTATCTCAACGGCTCTCTGCTACAGTGCATCAGTCGACTGATACAATCATCAATCGACTGCTACAGTAACGCTACAGTACTGCTACAGTACGCTGCAGTAACGCTACAGTAAACCCTACTTTTAGGATTTTGCCTCGAGTACATTCACTCAGCACTCGTTCTCGCCCGACCAACCTAGACCTAGCCTTCTAGCCTCCTCCATCAGCCTCGCGTCCCTCGGATGTCTCCCCATCCTTCACGTCTTGCCTTCTGGAGCTTCCTTCGGCCTTGTCCATATTGTTGGGTCTTCCTTTGCCAAGAGGCTCCTCACCTCCGGGGCTTCATCCATTGCCAAGTCACACTTGGACTTATGTTGCCAAGACTACATGCTTGGACTTACACCGCCAAGACTCATTCTTGGACTTTCCTCCTTTGTCAAGATCACACTTGGACTTTCCTTGTTGTACCTGTATCCTGCACACTCACAATGCATATCAAATACAACAATAAACCTAACTTAAACCTTTGCCCAAACATCAAAACCTAGGGCACCTAGATTGCTTCAACAATCTCCCCCTTTTTGATGTTTGGCAACCTGTTTAAGTTAGGGAAACATAAATGTAATACATATGCAAATAAATATGCAAATCAACTCATGCATAAATAATGGAACCTAAATCCCTAGGCTTCCCCTTCACCTAAGCTCTCCCTTGAGCTAGGATTTCCCGCAAAGGTAAACTTCTCCCCCTTTGCCTAAACAATCGCTCCCCCTTCACCTATGCTCCCCTTCGAGCTAGGATTTCTTGCAAAGGTGTATAGGTTTTCCACTTAAACCTAAAATTCTCCCCCTTTGCCATACATCAAAAAAAGCTCCAACAATATCCCAATTGTTGAAAACATGTCATCCAAATTGACCCTAAACTCATGTATTTATCTCCCATGGATCTCATACATTTAAACGAGTTGACACGGTCAAGAACAACGTTGAAAAACACGTTTAGGCTGGTATCAGTCGACTGCCCTAAGTGTCAGTCGACTGCCCCCTTCGACAGAACCTTACAGAAACATTCTGTAGTTGAAATCTACTGTTACCAGTCGACTAGTCTTGGTACCAGTCGACTGACCTCATAAAAATGAGCTTACAGAGACATTCTGTGCTCAAAAACACTGTTACCAATCGACTGGTATCTGCACCAGTCGACTGGCACCCTATTTATGAAAAAATTAGCCTTTTCTGACCAACTTCAGAAATGCACCAGAAATTCTACAAACCTCTAAAAAATCTCAAATTTTGTGGAGAGGTCTATTTTAACCTTGTCTACTTGGGAAAAATATATATAAAAATATATTTATCACAGATCCTAAGATTGACACAAAATTCAAACCTAGCTAAATTGCTCAATTGAACCTTGACCTAAAGTCCTAGTTTTGGCTTCCTCTTGATGTATCTGCCCATACTAAACCACAATACTTTCCTAGAATGGGTTTATATGGCATCTATACATCAAAAACTAATTTTCATGTAATATGAACCCAATTCATATTTCCATGCATAAAACTTAACCCAATTGTGCCAACCAAGTATAGTAGAGACTCAAATCTATCTCTAATCCCTTTGACACATCTTGGTTCACTTAAGATCATTTACCATATGTCCCAAAGACTCTTTGAGCTCCCCCTTGAGCTCTTAATCTTATCCACCTCCCTAGGTGACTCATTTACTATGACTAGGCCATTTTGGTGCACCTCAGGTGACACTTGGCCTACAAGACTCACCTTCTTAACCTTAGACACTTTGTCTTTGGGAATTTCTTCTTGTCCTTAATCTTGGACACCTTATCCTTGCTATAATTATATGCTACCCTAGCATATTCCTTCTTATTGGCCTTGGATGACTCTCCCTTGCTCTTGGTAACACCTCCCATACCAATATCATGTGCTAGCTTAACACTTGACCTCCTTTTGATGTTTGAAAAGATTTTTATGTTTTCAAAGAGTAACTCCCCCTAAAAACATGATCAAACTTTTATCATTGCACCAACAATGACTTGGGGTTCCTAAATAATTAGGAAAACCAAAACTTGAAGTTTGAGGTTCAAAATTCAATAATGAAACTAAACATCAACCGAAACTTCACTTTGGTCTTTCTTAACCAAACCATACTTGTTTTCATCATGAAAACTCATGTAGACATTATTTAGGGTATACTTTATCAAGAAAAAATAGTTTTCTATGAAAATACTTCCTATTTTCAAAGATTGACACAAATTTGAAAACTCTTGAAAACTTCAATGTTTTCTCCTAGTTTGTGTCTAACTTTTCAATGATGATTACTATCAAAAGATAGTCTTCACCAAGGTTTTTCAAAAGTATTTTGAAATCATTTTCGAAACCAATATCCAACCACGTTCTTTGGGCTCAAAGTACATGACTTATACATTAGCTTTCCCAATGATTGGAAGACACATAACTATGTGTTTTGATGAACCTAAAACTCAACAAGATACACTAGATCAACATCTTGAGTTTAGTTCACCATCTTAACATCTCACTTGTACCTAACGTGTATTAAAACGTATACAAGTCACCTTATAGTTCTTTGTGAGATGTATATTTGGTCTTGCCCTAAACTAAGGGATCATACATCTCTATCTAGGCATTGTAAAAATCATGATCATCCATCTAGGATGTCACTTGATATGATCCCTCTTGTTGGGACACTTCCATACATAATAAATGTCTTTTGTCCTTAATTATAAAGAAATTGACATACTACATGATGATTAATGGCATACATCAAAATAAGCAAAGCATGTTATAACTACATGCTATATGCATGACATGACATGATATTTTTATATTTTTCGTAATAAAATGTGAATGCTAAATATGATGTCATGGCATATGATGGGCAAACAATCATGACAAGTTAGCATAAATAAAATGTACCTAGATAATCTATCTAAGTATCCTTAATTCTTAGCTATACCTTAAAATTAAATCCTAGATTGCCCAATTTCATCAAGAAAGTGCCAAACCCAATTTTGACATTTCTTTTTCCCTTTCTAAATTTGTGCCATTTTTAAATTAAACAAATTCCTCAAAGTATGATACATTTTATTCTTTCAAAGAGTATATGAAATCAAATTAAGGCTTAGATTCACCTTTAACCTTCTAAGAAAATGCCAAAACCCCCAACTTGACATTTCTTATCCTTTTCCAAATGTGTCAATTTAAATTAGATTTAACTCTTCAAATTTTGACACATTTTTGCTATTCAAGGCTTTAAGCACATTTGATTAAAGCATGAGTTTTCTCTTAATTCCTTAAGAAAGTATCAAAATTCTAACTTGATTTTTCTTATACTTTTCTTAAGTGTGTCAAGTTAGATTAAGTTCAACTCTTCAAATTTTGACACATATATTACTCTCTCAAAGAGTAACCCAATAACCTTTTTCTTTTTCAAAGGTTAACAATAACCTTGAAAATGCTCTCAAGTGTCAACTTTACAAAGGTTGCGTTAACTACCTTTCCAATTGGAGTTGACACTCTCTAACCTATCTAGGGTGTAGAGAATATGCTCCTAGGAACCCAAAACCTATTGGTGCTCCTTGGATGCTCTAGGTACTCACTAGGGATGACTTCCATAGATACCTTCCTAAGGACCTTTCTAGGCTTCTTAGAAGCCTTTTTAACTCCCCTTGTAACCTTATTTGTGACTTTGTTTGGTCTTTTTAGAGCCTTAGTCACCTTTACTAAGTCAACTCTAGGGATGACCTCCCTTGTGCCCTTCTTTGTGACATTATTAGACTTCTTAGAAGTCTTAGTCACATTGGTCTTTGCAAAAGTACTCTTAGGGACAACTTCCCTTGTACTTTTAGCTTGACCACTAAACCTAGGGTTGGTCCCATAACTATATGGAACCCTATGAAAGGAAGTCACATCCTTCTTGGCTTTAGGTTTGTATCCCAAACCTATATAGCCATTGGATGGCTCTTGTCTAGCTTTTCCTAGGTTATGCTCATTTTGACCCCTAAGAATATTTTCCATTCTTGCTAGGGTTCTTTCTAAATTATCAAGTCTTGACCTCAAGATTTGGTTTTCCGTCATTGAATCCATAGACTTGGATTTTTCTTGACCCCTATGAGCATTTCTATATCTAGGCATATATCTATAATCCTTAGAATTATTGCCTAAATTATTATTTACCTTCCTAGCCTTAGGTGTGATAAATCTAGCATGAGGAGAGATATATTTATCCTTAGATTTATCATGCATTCTATTTTCATGATAAATAGCATTATAACGATTTAAATTTGAATTAGCTTTCAAGTTAGGGTTTACCTCCCTTACCCTTGAAGCTCTCTTCTTCTCCCACTTCTTCAAGTGCACCAATTTCTTGAGCTCTCCTCTCCTTGGGCACTTTGTGTGGTAGTGACCCCACTCACCACATGTAAAGCACCTAATGTGCTTCTTCTCCTCCTTCTTCTTCCTACAACTCACATTAGTTTCTAAATTAACTTTAGTGAGTTTAGGGTTTACCTCCTTTACCTTCTTGAGTGAAGGACACCTACTCTTGTAGTGCCCCATCTTACCACACTTAAAGCATTTGATGTGGTCCTTTGTGCTCTTCTTGGTAGTTGAGGTGGAGGGTTGAGCTTCCAAGATCTCCTCTTCCTTGGATTGCTCTTCTTCCTCTTCACTTGAAGATGTCGATGATTCCACTTCTTCCTCCCTTGAAGATGTGAATGATACCTCCTCATCTTCCTTCTCCTCCTCGGATGTTGACCTTATGTCAACATCGGATTGGTCCTTCTCTTCTTGGACCAATGAGCCCTTCTCCTTGGACTCCTCTACTCCTTGGAATTGTGACGGGTCTTCATGATAGGCAATGATCTTTTTCTAAAGATCACATGCACTTGTGCATTCACCTACACTCACAATGATATGAGAAGGTAGTAAATTATGCAAAATTCTCGTTACCTCCTTGTCCGCCTCCGATTGCTCTCGTTGCTCTTCGGTCCAATGCCGAGGTCGGAGGCGTTTACCCTTCTTGTCCGTAGGAGCTTCAAATGGGTCACTCAAGACAACCCATTGATTCCAATCCATTTGGAACCATGTCTCCAACCGCTTCCTCCAATAATTGAAGTCTTCTTTGTCATACGGAGGTGGAATTCGGATATCCCATCCGAGCGGTCCTTCGGACTCCATCTTCTTCTTCCTCTAGCTTCTTGCTCTCTTGGCGGTTAGTCCGTAGAAGAGCGACCTCGCTCTGATATCACTTGTTGGGACCTTGACGTCCGCTAGAGGGGGGGTGAATAGCGTCTCACCCAAAACTTTACTTCCTATAATGTTAGTGCACAGCGGAATACAAAAGCAAACTAACAAATATGAAAGTTAACCTAAAACAAGAAGGAAGAAGACAACAAACCAAACACAAACCCTAACACAAGGCGTGTACGTGGTTCGGAGATAACTTGCTCCTACTCCACGGCGTGTCCGTAAGGTGGACGATCCCTCAATCCGTCGGTGGATTAGTCCCCGGCAAACTCCGGCTAGCTCAACCTCCTTGTGGGTGAAGAAACCTCACCACAACTCCAACCAAGACCTCTTGGCACACAAAGATCTCTTGAGCACTTTGGTGACTACTAATTAGGCTTTAACCAAGTCTAATTTCGTCACCTTGGCCGACCATACCAAGCTCCTTCTTATAGAGCTTGGAACAAATCAGAACCTGATTTGCCCGTTACCAGTCGACTGGTCAATGCACCAGTCGACTGGTGCCAACGGCTATCTCAACGGCTCTCTGCTACAGTGCATCAGTCGACTGATACAATCATCAGTCGACTGCTATAGTACTGCTACAGTAACGCTACAGTACTACTACAGTACGCTACAAGTACTGCTGCAGTAACGCTACAGTAAACCTTACTTTTAGGATTTTGCCTCGAGTACATTCACTCAGCACTCGTTCTCGCCCGACCAACCTAGACCTAGCCTTCTAGCCTCCTCCATCAGCCTCGCGTCCCTCGGATGTCTCCCCATCCTTCACGTCTTGCCTTCTGGAGCTTCCTTCGGCCTTGTCCATATTGTTGGGTCTTCCTTTGCCAAGAGGCTCCTCACCTCCGGGGCTTCATCCATTGCCAAGTCACACTTGGACTTACGTTGCCAAGACTACATGCTTGGACTTACACCGCCAAGACTCATTCTTGGACTTTCCTCCTTTGTCAAGATCACACTTGGACTTTCCTTGTTGTACCTGTATCCTGCACACTCACAATGCATATCAAATACAACAATAAACCTAACTTAAACCTTTGCCCAAACATCAAAACCTAGGGCACCTAGATTGCTTCAACAGGGACCACTACTTCTTTCTCTAGTTTCTCGAGTGGCCAGACTTCTTGACTGGTTGGCAGATGGAGGCGACGAATCCCCCATCATTCGGGAAATACAAAAGTTGATCGGACTTCCTCCAAACAGCCTCTAGTTTGGCCGATCAAAAATATACCACATTCATCGATTGCTGTTGGAAGGCATCCTTTACGTGTTCAGCTTGAGCCCGATTCACACGCGACTTTCATCCAACCTAGGTATGCTCTTTCTTCTCTTCACCTTTAAATCTAATTGATTTTGCTTTTTTTTTTGTAGCTTGTATTATGTTAAGGGCGCGTCTGGCTAACAAGAGCAAGCTCGCAGACGTGGAGATCAACATCACGATAGTGACCAAGATGGAGAGTAACAGCTTGCAGTCGGTAGGCTCCCACGAGGATCCACTCGGCGAAGCTGAAGGAACGTAAGCGCTGGCTAGAGAAGGAGGAGCCAACTAGATGGTTACCAGTGGAGCGACTGCTATAGCGGATCTTCCTCCTGAGAGACCCTCTATGCTGCCGATCGCGGTGGCTTCTAAGTCGACCACTTCCGGCGAACCATCGCGACAGTGCAAGAGACGTTGCACAGAAGCATCCTCCCATTCTACCACTTTCGCCCTACAGACATCAGTGCCAGCCATCTCATGACCTTCCTCTGAGCAGGGCGAGACATCCATGCCTCATCTTGAGCACGAAGCCGTAGGGCTCCACACCTCCCTGTCTTCCGACCGGACATAATCATTGTTTGGGCTGCTGTTAGGGACAATCTGTGTACCACTAATCACCTTCATGCCGCCTCAATCTTTATTGGCGACCCAAGTCTCATGGATCCGATCGGTCCCCACGTCCCGGTTTACGAGCAGGGCGACCTTGGAACCCTCTGGCCCAAGCGGCTAGAGGCAAATAACGGCGATCATCCATTTGCCGATCGACGAGTGACGCAGTACGGACGACGTGGCGTCCCGCACCCCCAAGAACCAGATAAGGATCCAAGGGAATCTTGCACAAATATGGGCCAAGGCCCGAGCCCGTGCAGTGGTCATCTCTCCAGGGGAGCTCGCTAATAGTCACACCCAGATGTCCATTGGGATATGCATGCTGCATTACTTCTTTCTATCTACCTGGCCCTTACAATTTCCCCGTTGTTGCAGTTTTGGGTAAAGATCCTGGCCTTGTGTCATATGCTCGCCTATTTAGAGCACGAAGTCCAACAGTTGCGTGCTCCGAGCGACCAATCAACAGCTTCAGAGGCGCGGATGGAGAAGCTGAATGCTGAGGCCGCTCAACCGAAGGTTGATCTGAAAAAGAGCGCGGAGCTACTGGAGGCAAAGAAGGGAAAAAGCACCGAGCAGGCTACGCAGCTGGTGAGGCTTAATAAGTAGGCCACCTCTTCCAAAGCGAAGATCCATTTTGCCAATACTAGGAAGCTCCAAGCCATCAAGGATTTAGAGATCAAGAACAAAGAAGCTTGAGTCCTAGCTCAGAGTCTGAAGGAGAAGGAGGCAACGCTGAAGGCTGAGCGAGAGAGCCGGTCGGCTGAACAAGCAGCGACACAAGAAAAGCTGGACGTTAAGGATGTCGCGCTGGCTTCCATGAAAGCCAAACTGGAGGCCTCCCGAACGTCTTTGAAGGTTTATCAAGGCACCGAGTCAAGCCGGTTCAAGCTTATGAAATGAGACTACCTTCGTTCGGACCCTTTCAATGACCGGGTCACTAACCGGGCCCTCCACCTTTTCAACCTCGCCATCGATGTGACGCTCGACTAGCTGAAGGGCGGCGACCATATCCCCGCCACTCTGACCAACAAAGTCATCTATTGGGACAAGCTGATTGAGTTGTTGCCCGATGATGTGCTGGACTACCTCGAGTGGATCTGCCACTTGCGAAGTTTGCCTCTTTTTGTATTGCCCCTTGATATCTTGTAAACTTTTTTTAAGTGGTAAATCAAGATCGCCCGTTCGACATACCTTTTTTATTTGAATATGTCTATTCGAGCATCGCCACACGCCACTGTTTGACATTTCCTTGCTTGTTTGATTTTGACACTTATTTATTCATGCGTTGCCGTTCATGCTCGAGTAGGAATACACACCACTTACCGTTTTTACGAAAAAAATTCTAAGTACGGCTCTATGATCTATCGATCTGCGATGTAACTCATCACTGCAATGTTCGAGCGACCACTTCAACGCTGCCAAACGACCTCATTTTAGTGAAAACTGTTACTTCTTGGAGAAGCACATTTCCTGGTCGGCCTTATCTCCGGCTTATATATTTATCGATCATCTTCATTCGTAGTAGGCTCAGCTTTTGAGCGATCGATTAGTCATTTTTCGTTATAGCCTCGGGTTTAAAGTCGTCGCTCAATTATTGACAAAAATCAGTTTTAAGGTTGTCACTCGACCGTTCAAATACGTAGACATGTGTTTAAGGTCACCGCTCGACCGTTGACGCAGACATGAGTTTAAGGTCGCCGCTCGACTATTGGTGAAGACCAGGGTTTAACGTCGTTACTTGATGGTTGACGAAGACCAGGGTTTAACGTCGCCGCTCGACGGTTAGTGAAGACCAAGGTTTAACGTTGCCGCTTGATGGTTGACGAAGATCAGGGTTTAACGTCGCCGCTCAACGGTTGACGAAGACCAGGGTTTAATGTCTCTGCTCGACGGTTGGTGAAGACCTGGGTTTAACGTCGCTGCTCGACGATTGGCAAAGACCATGGTTTAATGTCGCCACACGACGATTGGTGAAAACCAGGGTTTAACATCACCGCTCGACGGTTGGTTTACGTAGACAAGAGTTTAAGGTCGCTGCTCAACCATTGATGTAGACTTGGATTTAAGATCCCTGCTCGGCGTTGATGTAGGCATGAGGTCGCTGCTCGACCGTTAGTGAAGATCAGGGTTTAACGTCGCCGCTCGACGGTTGACAAAGACCGGGGTTTAATGTCGCCACTCGATGATTGGTGAAGACAAGGGTTTAACATCGTTGCTCGACGGTTAATTTGCGTAGACAAGATTTTAAGGTCGCTGCTCGACCGTTGATGTAGACTTGGGTTTAAGGTCGCCACTCGACTGTTGATGAAGACTAAGATTTATAGTTGCCGCTTGACTTTTAACTTGACCGGTCGGCACAAGAGCCTGGAACACTTGAAATTTTTATTCATTATCTTCCTACATCCACAAGGTATACAATTACACAAGTACATATGTATTTACTCACGCACCTCTCATCCGCTCCTATAGGGTTGGAGATGATTCACGCTCCAAGACCGCTCGCGCTCCAAATAGGTTAAAGTTAGATGAGTTATTTGTCTAACATTTCTACTAAGTGTGCAAGAGTTGACTGGTTTGAAGGACTTGACACCAGACTTAATTCTAGCTAGGTCTACGGGGCCCGATAGCTGGTGGGAAATCTAACTAGGTTCATGGGGCCTGATAGCTGGTGTGAAGTCCAGATAGGTCTACGGGGCCTGATATCTAGTGGGAAGTCTGGTTGGGTCCGCAGGACCTGACAACCGGCTGAAGTTCAGATAGGATTTTATCCGGATCACGTTTGACCTTAATCTGTTGCGAAAGGAATAATATTTTATCTCCCTCCAGGCGCCTGGAACCCTTCCAGGCACCCTGAGCAGAGCTATATAAGTAACCCTATTCTCAGAAGCTAAAAAGAACAAGAATTATTCAAGCAATACTTGTACACGCTTCTTTGTCTGTTTTAGCTTCATCTTTCTATGCTTCATTGCTGTAAAGAGACTTGTCCGTCTAAAGGAGAAATTAGCGTGACTTTATTCCTTGGATTAACAACCTCTCCGGTTGTAACCAAGTAAAGTTCTCTGTGTCTCTGTCTTTTCAGTTTATTTCTTATTTTATCTATGCAAGTATTTTATTCAAAGTTATAAGTCCGAGAAAGGTATTTATTTTGTTTAATTTGTGCAGGGGCTATTCACCCCTTTCTAGCCGGACGCTAAGGGTCCTAACAGTAGGTGCCCAGGCGATCCGAGCGCCCGAAGTCGGTCTAGGCGCCCAGACCCGAAACTTCATCCACAAACTGACGTGGAGTGCATCGGTTGGCCAAGCCACGTGGTCCAGGTGCCCAGAGGGGTTCCAGGTGCCCGAAATGGATCTATTTAAAGGCCTTCGACCCAGATCTTCAGAACAACAACTGCAACGATCTTCTTTGCTGCTCGGTGCTGCGAAAAGGCTCTTACAACGCTGCTACGCTCCACCGACAACTGAACTTCAGCTTTAATTAGTTTTTTATTGTCGGTCATTTTTTTTTATAGTTCTTGTACTTGTAATTTGTAACAAATTTCGAACTATTAGTGGATTGCTTAACAAAAGTACTCGATGAGTGCAGGCCTTGAGTAGGAGTCACCGAAATCTTTGAATCAAGTAAAAAACTTGGTCATGCTAGCATTGCCTTTTATTCATCCGCTACGTTTATGTTTTTTTAATTAAATTTTTGACGATCGCTATTCACCCCTTAGTGTTTTTTTTGATCCTACAATTACAACATCAAATCCAAAGCAATTAAAGTGATATCAAGAATTATCATCTGGCCGTTACAGTTATTGGGAGATGACCCGAGTCATAATTATGGTATGACACATGGTCTTATCAACATTCGATGCGCACAAGTCATGCTTATACACGAATCATTTTTGGTTTAGTACAATTTAGACTCTACATTTGTATTCTCCCTGCATGGGCGCTCATGAGAGAGATCCTCTCCCCAAACATATGTTCATACCATTAATGATTGTGATATATTATAAATCAACCTCTTTACCATGAAACTCCTAATGTGAGACTAAATACCCATATACAATGGAGTCTCTTTTTCATCCACTTCTTGTTTTGATTCAAATTTTCAACAACTATAAGGAAACATATATAAGTGTGTGACTTTTACCAACTAATTCCAATTGATTCTTTTTCGACCGATTCAAATTTTCAACAACTATAAGGAAATATATATAAGTGTCTGACTTTTACCAACTAATTCCAATTGATTCTTTTTCGATCGAGATGTATGAATCCATGTGTCTATCAAAAGTTCTATTTGCCTCTGTTTAATATATGAGTCTACTCCTTTTACGTAAGACATCGTCACCCCTTTTGACGGTATCTATTAACTCAAAATTTAATTTGAAAGTCATATTTTGATCCAAATGTTTTTGGCATAACCCTATTAATCATATAATGACAAGTATTTTTCTGGTGTACATCTATTTAACTTATATATACTCAAAAGCCGACCTTCCGATATTCATCTTAATTAGAATTTGAATCCTCATCTTTTTTGTATTCCTCTGAATATTTTATCACTATACTTTACTGACTTAGTGTAAGTAACTTTTAGTATAGCGCTATTGCTGATCGAAGATAGGATGATGTAATAAGACTACTTTGTACCTTGTTCTTGTTCTTTCCTACCGTTTGTTCAATTTTTCTTGTCCATTTCTTTCTAGCATCAATGATTCTATCTCTCGTTTCATAATATATACAGGGTTTAAGCGCCACTCTGTTCCGGTGGGTATTTTCAGAGAATGGAGGTCGGCGATGCAGATTAGAATGAGGATGAAGAGAAGATGGGGCAAGTCTGGCTTTGAACAACTTCAACAGTGACAGTGGTGGTGGATGGACGGATCACTCGCCATCGTTCTCCAACCAGGTTCTGGAGAACGCCCTCGAGAATATGGTGATGTTCCTGGCGTTCCGATGGGAGCGTCGCGGTGTGCTGATCCAGGAACCGCCGCGACGCTGATACGGCGTAGGTATTTATCGGGAATCTCTACACGTGTATCCCGTCAATCTCGTCCGTCCTGGTGGTTCTTGGTCGTCGCCGAGCTCTGCAGGTTTGACTGTCTCTCTCTCTGCGATATTTTACCAATTGCCCTGACTTATGGTGGATTGGGTTTCGAGATTCCCGGAGACCACCACCTGTTTAGAGTCTCTCTTAGTCGAATGCGTGAATTGCCCAGTCTATATTACTGCCTTGGAGGTGCTGGATGCCTGCTCGCATTCATAATATTAAAAGTTGCGACTCAATATAAAAGCTCCACAATTTCCAAATGGGGGACTGAACTCCCATTCACATCGGATCATTTCCATTTTTTTCACTCACTTTTAGCAGCACTCTTAGCAGCATTTGCAGGGGAACGACAACTTGAGTTTGAAGTATGTTGTTGACGATGTTACAAAGTGAGACTTCCCAACCTAATTTCTGGATAATTGGGGACTGGCTTGGGGACCTTGATGCTCATACTGTGGAGAGATTGTATCCTTCAATCTCCTGAAGAACCAAGCAACAATGCACGTCAGTTTGATAGATTAATCAAGCATTTATGATTTGATTTCTAACCCCGATGTACTGTAAGATATTTCTAACAATGCACGTCAGTTTGATTTGATTAATCAAGCATTTATGATTTGTACCCAAGGCATTTTATGAACGCAACATTTCTTGCATTAATGTGACCAGAATTGGAGAAAGATGACAGACTCGTTATTCTTGGGCTGCAGTTCGAGAGAGGATCCATTCTTCGATTAGCCTGGTTATCTTCTCTCTATTTTCAAAAAGTTGAATTTGTCATGTTTGACTTTCACATCTTCGTTTATCGATGGCTAAACCTACCAAAATTTCAACTATCTTTTATCATGATATATCTTACATCACATATCTCATTATGTAATTGTTATTCTTCTTTTACTAGATCACGAACTTGTTTACATCTGCCTGTCTTTCACTGTAAACGTTTTGAATTTAGTTTAGCTGAAAGTATTACCAATCTGTTAACTACTCGATCCTGCACTGCAGATCCTTGAACGTGTGGGGCGAGATTAGCTACCACAGCTTTTCTCCTGATGGTCCTCCCATGGAGCTTAGCAGCAAGTGTCATCCTTCCAAAAGAAAGGAAAATGACCTTTCCATCACCCTCAATCATACAAGGCTAAGTGGTTTCAAGTCAAGAGGGACCAGGATAAAAGCAGTCAATTGATTAGGACCCAGCACTGGACCACCCACCCTACAAGAGTACTTCAATGCCTGATTCAGGAGGCTCAATCTGCTAAGCGGTTGATGGAGAGTCTCTTCAGAATATTGCCTTTTTCCAACCTTCAATCTTCCGAGCACTCACTGCAGCTGCTTTTTATCCATGATAAAAAGAACTAACACCTGCCGTTTAGTCAAGATGATTGAAGGTAGACTACCTTGAAGATTTAGAACAGTAGTATGGAGTTTTAACTGAAAGAATCTTAAAAACGAATTATTCTTAATGCATGCATGCCATAAAGACTGAACAATTCATAACCGGATCATATCATCGATGTCTAACACTTTAAATGACATGAAGAACGGCTATAAGATTTCTAATCTGAATCCAGAGATATTATCATCTATTGTTGCTAGAACAATTTGAAGATGAAGTAAAACCTTTTTCGATAGGCTGATCTTCCAAAGGGAATAATAAGGTGATAATAGTACTCATATTTTTCTTTTTGGATGGGATGAAAAGAAATTCCGACACTTAACCCTTAACCCATAACCCTTTGGGGACTCTAGAATTTAATATACCTTAGATCCATTTAAATTATCAACCCATAAAAAATAAGAGAAACCGGGCAACAGGTCTCCCCACATAAAATTCATCACTTAATTTAGCTTATCATTAAAATATCGATCAAATCATAATATTAGGCTCATCCATAATGACCATTCCGTGCGTTATAACCTTAACATTTAAATCCATCACTTTAGTTGAGCTCAACAATGTCACTTGATAGTAGAAATATCCTTAGAATAATTTAGTCTAACAATCTCATTAGTATAGGATCAAAGTGGTCATTGTTATTGTATCTGTAACAAGATCAATAATCACAATATCAATGACCATTTTAATCCAATAAAATGTTATTAGAAATTAATCAAACCTTACCCGTAAAGATTGATGATGAGGAATAGAAATTTATAGATTACTATTTGAGGATGTGTGTTGATTACTACTGCAATTTGAAACAGGATTTTGATTTGATTTATTAGAAATCTTTGCTTTTAACATTACAATATGTTGACATTGCTTTTTAATTTATTCATCCATTTTTTTTTCTAATTTGTATGATGTTTCATCACTAGTCTATTGCATGTTCCACGAATATGAACTTCTTCCCATAAACTTCTTCCCATAAATTAGATAGTCTGATTTATGAATCATTACCAGTTCTTTAGTATTCAATTTGGTATGGTGAAAGACGAGAATGACTACAATTCACAATTCTTCGGTGTTCACTAAAAAAGAATAATAATTTTGTAAATAAAGATGACTTAAATAGTTGTATATTTAAACACATGATTTATATATAAAAAAACATACTCTATATAAGATTGGACATGATGACAATTGAATAACACATTGATTTGCCTTCTTTAATATCCTAATAGCAAACTTAGTTGCAATGGTCTTTCCAAGTGCATAACCTGAAGTTGAACATATCTAATGTGAATTTAGAGTCAATACTTATATCATCATTTCTTGACAATTGATTAAATCTTGTCTCTACATAATCGGCTAAATATAAAGAGTAGAAAGTCAAACATTCCTCAGCTAAATATCCTTCAACAATAGATACTCCTAGTCTACTTCTATTTTGAACATAAGACTTTAATGCCCCAGATACCTTATGTCAAAACACAATAATTTGTATTATTTTCCTAAAATAATAGTTTTTTTTTAAAAAAATATCAATCAGATTTATATATTATCTTTCAATTGATTACATCCAATGATATTGAACCGGCCTAGCAAGTCGTACTTCAATTGGCAAATGAATAATTAACTAAACCATTATGTCAAAAAATGATGGAGGAAAAATCTTATCCAATTCACATAGAATCATTGCAACATCTCTCTTCAAATGAACTAAATCTGTAGGAAAAATTACTTTACAACATAACTCTTAAAAATATCTGCTTAATCTAATCAAAGGAATCTGAACCGATTTAGATAAAGTTCTTTGTAGTGCTACAAGCAACAATTACTGCATCAAAATATGATTATCACAACTTTTTAAACCACTTAATTTTGTTGATTTCATTTGAACAGATCGTGATATATTGGATACATAGCCATTTGAAACTTTAATTTTTTTTTAAGACTTTGCAAAATATACCCTCTTATTTTGCCCTATTGAAAAAGATGCTAGAGGTAAATAAACTTTCTTTGATCCTTTTTCAATAGGATGAAGTGATGGTCTTATCCCCATTTCTTACAAATTAAGTCATGATTTGATATTATCTTTTGATTTTCCTTCTATATTCAGCAATACCACACAAATAGATTCACATTTATTCTTTTCAATATGCATAAAGTCATGACTATGACATATCAGATTATCTTTCCAATATGGTAAATCAAAGAAGATACTCAATTTTTTTTTTCCAATTGAATGGCAATGTTGAATTATCATTAATTATTTTTCCTAAAGTAAATTTAAAAAATTTCAACTCATTTTTCACCATGTCACCTGATAGTATAGGTGGTGGTCTTCTATACTCTTCAATGCCATCAAAAAATTAAGCATTTTTTTGAAATGCATGATCGCTATTTTAAAACCTCCAATGACCTATATATCAGTATGTTCTATCATGTTTTAGCCATTGTGAATGTGTAAATTGATGACACACCGGGCATGTAAGTTTTCCTTTAATACTCCATCTTGATAAGGTTACATATTTAGGGAAATCACTTATTGGCCATAGTAATGTGACATACAATTGAAAATTCTATTTAGTTGATGCATTATATGTTTGAACTCTTATACCAATAAATCTTTCAAATCTACAATAAGAAGTTGCAAGTAGATGTCAATGTTATTTCCTAGAGCGGATGGATCAGATATCAATAGTGACAACATAAAGTATGATTGCTTCATACACATCTATGGTGGAAAATTATATGACATTAAAATAACCAACCACTTAATATATGCCACATTCATATTTTTGAACAAATTAAATCCATTTGATGCTAATCCAAGCCTTATGTTCCTTGGATCCTTTGCAAATTTTGGATGTTTGTGGTCAAATGTTTGCCAAGCTGGGGAGTTAGCAGGATGTCGCACGTAACCATCTTTTGTATGGGATTCTGAATGTCATCTCATATGGGATGTTGTTTTGGATGACATCAACAAACATTGTAATCTAGGCTTTATTGAAAAGTACCACAAAACAATAAGTGTATTTTTTTTTTCTCTTCTCACCAGTAGGATCATTTTCAAATGTTTCTCATCTAAGCTCACTATATGTTTTACATTGAATTCTTTCTTTATCCAACCTCTAAAAAAGTGCAATCATTAGGGAAAGCATCAATCTTTTCGTAACCAAGTCCTAATTGCTTAATCAATTTTTCTACTTCATAGTGTGACTTAGGCAAATCATCCATTTCATGTAGAAATGCTTCTTTCAACAAATCTAAAAGCATATAAAAAATCTTATTAGTCATTTGGCACATTTTAAGTGAATCAAACAAATAATAAATGTAATTTTTGAGAATTTCTTACAACCTAAATATAATTCTTTTTATAAATCATCAATTAATTTATAAAATTTATGAGCCTCTCCAGTTGGAATCTCCTTATCATTTTCAAATTCTAATATGCTAATTATACTATCATTATGCTTAGGATCCCAAATGTCTCATAAACTAAACCTTGCATATCATCTACATCCTTTTGAGATGGAACAAAAGCAGAGTTTGTAGATGCTCAATGAGTATAATCTTTGATAAATCCGTCGACCGTCAAATGATCATAAGCAAGCTCTCTTGAAACAAATATATCAATATTATACCATACATAAGGGCATAAAATCATTCCATTTATATAGCATTAGAAAATACAAAATGTAAGAAACTCTCAACTTCATTTCTACACTCCTCAGTTTGTCTTAATAAAACCATTCAACTCTTATCCATAATGATTCTACAAAAAAATACTTATTAAAATAAATTTAACATCATGATAAATTGAAAATTTTAAAATGCATGTATACTAAATTTAACACTCACAACATAGTATAAATTACAATGCATAATATTAATGTATAGATATTAATAGCCACAACTCATAAACCACACAACCATTTAGTATGATATAAGCCCTAATAGAGTTGCTTAGTAATGCTGCTCTTGCAAATAGTGACTTTGTTATGATTATCATTGAGAAAATTCTTAATTAGATAGGAACAAGGAACTATTCATTAATTATCATTGATCATCAATCTAGTCAATTTAATTTGGTAAGGTCTTTTAAAAATTTTACTACTAGGTATAATATGGTTGAGCAAGGTCTTATCAAAGATCCTATTTTCTCATTCTGGTTGAACTGAAATGATGAGGAAGGAGATGAGGGTGAAATTGACTTTGGAGGAGTTGATCCAAATCATTATAAGGGTGATCATATATATGTCCCGGTCACTCAGAAAGGATATTGTTAGGTTTGTATCTTGAGCTTTTCCTTGACTAATTAACTTTTGTTTCATAAAATGACTTCACAACATTATACCAAATTGAATTGGTAGTTTAACATGGGAGATGTGCTCATTGGTGGTGAATCTAGTGATATTGCATGTGGACTAATTTACTTCGTTCCCATTCTTCCATTCATGTCTTCTATATCACAATTTAATTACTCACATATTTCCAAACCCAAGGAGATAACAAAAAAAAAGTGAGGATCATACCTTTTTAGGGAGTTTGGATATTCGAAGAACACATCCGAAGAAGAAAACTAATCCTACGGAAGTGCTCCAACAAGAGCGTTGCGAGACCAACAACTGTCATCACAATTACACTGTGAGGGAAGAAATTGAAAAGGGGGGAGGGGAATAGGTGTCAATCAACAAACACAAAAAATAGTTAGAAAAAAAGAAGGATACAATGCTCACAACTGATCCTTTGGACATGCTCTAATAAGAGTGTTGCAAGACCGTGCCGTGATGGGAGAAATTGAAAAGGGGGAGGAGGCAATCAAGGATTAGGACACAAACCTAAGAGAAGATGAATGTCATAGAAAAGGGGAAAGGAAAGGTCGATCGATTGCTTGACTTTGGCGCGGTGCTGCGAACTGAAAAATGGAAAGGTTCGCATGCACGACTACGCATAGAAAAATGGAGGAGGGAGAAGGCAAGTAATTAGGTTTAACCAATTATATAATATTTATTAATGGATTAATACATGTACTGACATTTATTAAATATGTCATGATAAAGGATCTAATTTGATTTTTGTTTTTTTAAAAAATATTTTTGATAAGTGCCCTCATAAGGTGTTTATCACGACACTATAAAACAAGTATCGTTAAGAAAATATCACAATAGATTAATTTTCTTGTAGTATGCACAACATGAAATTTATATGAAATATGATCTCCACATGCCTATTTTCAACTAATCCTCTTTATTACCCAAAAAAAGTTCAAAATCATATTTACAAGCATCATATGCTAAATAGCTAAAGTAAATCATGATCACTTTTTTCCCGAGTTGTCAACAACAAAATACATATATGTATATTTAAACCTTAATACGTATAATTCATGTGTCAATCAATTTGAAGCATAAAAATACCAAATACAAATTCTCACTAAATGGATACTTCATCCAATAGAAGAACTCCCATACGATCCACATGATTATGAAACACAGGTTATAAGCCCTTGGTAAGTAGATCGACTATCATGGAATCTAGGTTAATATGTTCAATTGGTACTTGACCACTTTAAACTCTTTCTACTGTTTCGAACTTGATGTCAATATGCTTAGATTTTAACAAGCTATTATTGTTCTTAGAATATAACTCGGCGGCTTTATTATCATAGTTGATCTTCAATGGTCTCTCAATACTATTAACAATTTATAGCTCCATGATAAATTTTCACAACCATATTTTTTGGTTGGATGCTTCATTGCAAGCTATAAATTTTGCTTCTATGGTGGAAGTAGCTATGAGTGTCTATTCGACACTTTTCTAAGAAATAGTTCTTCTTCCAAGTATGAAAATATAATCTGAAGTAGATCTCTTATTATCTAAGCACTCAACAAAGTATGAATCCAAATATTCAATCACCTAATCAAATATTTGATACGTGAGCATGAAATCTTTTATTCTTTGCAAATATCATATAACCCTTTTTACTTCTTTCTATCCAACATCCCTACTATGTATGTTATATCTGAACACATACATACTTGAGCATATGTGAGACTCCTTACAACTGAAACATAAGAGAATATCTATATCTCTTTTATCTCAAGTTCAATTGTGGGCATTGCTGCAAGCTAAATTTATTACCTTTTACCATAAGTGTGCTACCAAATTTACAATTCTAGATGCCAAACCTACTGAGCATGTTTTCAATGTAGGCCTTTTGTGGTAGTCCAAGTATACCTCTTGAACAATCACGATAGATATATATGCTAAATGCAAAAGATGCATCACCACGATCCTTCATTTCAAAATGACCAGATAGAAATAGCTTTGTTTCATGTAACAAACTTTATTATTTCTTGCCAATAAAACACCATCAATATATATAATAAGTATAATGAACTCGCTTCCATTTAACTTAAGGTATATACATTGATTAATAATATTCTCATTAAAATCAAATGAAGTACCCATCTAATAAAATTTCCAATATCATTAACAGAATGTCTACTTTAGACTATAAATGAACTTCTTTAACCTACTGAGTTCTTAGACTCAAAATTCTCTGATTGCACTATGTATATAGGCTCATCTATTTCTCCATTGAGAAATATAATTTTTATATCCATTTGATATAACTCTAAATCATAATGAGCTACAAGTTTCATGCTTACTGAAAGAGCCTTTCATTGAAATGGGATAGAAATTCTTCTTATTATCAATGTCTTCCTTTGAGTGTAGCCTTTGGCAATAATCTGACCCTTATACTTTTCAAAATTACCTTTTGAATCACATATAGTTGTAAAAATCCATTTACAACCAATTGGTTTCATTCCTTTATGGCTTCAATCTATTTGTTAGAATTAAGGTATTGTTTGATTTAATGGAAAGATGTAGAATCACTTTCCAACCTTATATTAAACTCATCCTTTTAGAGATAAACAACATATTCATATGAAATTTAGTAGATCTCCTTAATGACACTTCTACTTGATGTAATTGAGATATTTCCTCAATCATAGGAGGTAATACCTCAACTTGAGTGGATGATCCCTTTATTTGTGTAAGAGATAGCATGGGAATATCTTGATTCATGATGTATGTAGATTATATATGTTATTTTGTACTATTTAATGCACATATTTCTGCATTCAATGCCTATGATTTATGCTTCTACACCCTTTATCATGTTAATTCTAGCATAATTACTATTTTACATTTAGAGATATGCTCGGTGTCTATTTTCATTTTTATGAGCAGTTTAGCAGAAAGGGATTCAAAATATGCAAAAGAGGATCATTTGAAGAAGATTATGACCTAGCCATGTCTTCCCCGGGGTGTGAAAAGAAAAGGATTGGAGTGCTCAAGTCTTGGGGCACAAACTGCAACAAACTTCCATAGTCAAATTGGGCAGGGGTCATGCCATTTTGCATGGTCAGGTGGAGACTCAGAATGGTGGCCATGCCATTTTGTATGGCTAGAAGGTGACCATAGGTCTTGGCCATGCCATTTGGCATGGCCAAACACATGATACAAGCCCTGGCCATGCCAAATGGAACAGCCAGGAGGAAGCCCCCAACATAGAAGCTATTCAAGCCATGCCAAATGACACGGTTAGGAGCCAACCCATGCAGATTTTCAAAGCAGAAATGAACTTAGTCGTGCCTTGAGGCATGACCATGCCTCCAAAAATTAGAAAAGTGCAGGTTTAAAGATCAAACCGTGCTAAATGGAACAACCCAAAAGGCCTAAATAGAGCAGTTTCTGCTCTGGCGGTGCCAATTAACACAGCTAATAAGCTAGAGATAGCTCTGGTAGTGCCAAATGGCATGGCCAGGCTGTCTGGCCAAAGTAGACTTGGTTATAGTCGTGCCAAATGACATGACCAGATAGCCAGAGAGTGGTCTAACCCGTGCCAAATGGCATAGGTCATGCCCCTGGGCATGGCTACCCCATGCCCCCACCTCTATATAAGGGGCACTTCATGTTGGAGCAATTCCAATGGTCCGTGCGACCATGTGTTTTGATATTTAGGCAAAGAGTTTAAGTTAGGTTCACCCTTGTATTTGATATATATATTTAGGCTGTGCAGGATTACAGGATACACATATGACTCAGCTTGATGGCTTCGGGTCCAGTGAAGGTTGGAGCATCTGAGGGACCGTGGACAAGGCATCAAGGACAAGGGCCAAGGGAAGCAACTTCGAGGCATAAGCGAAGGATGACATTGGGACGAGTCGCAGGCTTGGGTGCATCCGACGAACGAGAGTCAAAGGAAGTAGGCTTGAAGGTAAGAGGTCAAGACTACAACAAAGAGTCAAGTGAGTCGTAAGGGTGAGGGTTCGAGTGCGTGGGATTGTACTCGGGGTACCAGTCGACTGGTACTTTCACCAGTCGACTAGAGAATGAACAGAATGTCCCTGTTCGCTCAGCTAGTGTGGAACAGTCAACTGGTACTTTTACCAGTCGACTGAAATCGAGCCGTTGGGATGCAACAGTCGAATCTCCACAGAGGACAGTCGACTGACACTTTCACCAGTCAACTGGTAGGTGGGATTTTCCAACCCGTGACCTATATAACCAAGGTTTTAGAGCTTGATTAAGGTTGACGAAATTAGTGATGGTTAACCCTAATTAGTAGTCAACAAGTGCTCAAGAGTTCTTTGTGTTCTAAGAGGTCTTGGTTGGAGTTGTGCTGAGATTTCTCCACCCACAAGGAGACTTGAGATAGCCGGAGTTTGTTGAGGGCTAATCCACCGAAGGATTGAGGGATCATCCACCTTAAGGACATCCGTGGAATAGGAGCCCTAATCTCTGAACCATGTTAAAGGAAACATGTTAGCGGTTTGAATTCTTGTCTAGTCTTTATCTTTCATATTTGTATTTATATTAGTATTTGTTTATTTTCCACTGTGCACTAACAAATACGTAGGAAGGAAAGAGAATTAGGAGCAACGCCTATTCAACCCCCCTTCTAACCGGCTATAAGATTCACTAACACTTCATTCCCTTTGTGGGGAGGAAGTTCGAAGGCTGGAGGAGATCCCCTAGGTTGAATCTTTATACCAGGAGTCATCATCTGGATGATCCAAGGCTATTCTATTGCTCCATCATTGTTTACACTCAAAGATCTACATCCAAGGGCTTCACTCGGCATTAAAGGATAAGTTTCCTCTCCCTCTTCTTTGGATTTTTGAAGTTTTTATTATTTTGAGTCCTTGGAATATATTTCTTTCTAATGTGGAGTAGATATCCATTGTTCTAGGAGGTAGGGAGTAATTAAAATGTGTGGATGATGTAAAACTCTATGGATTTATCAATTTCTTTGTTTAATGAAGCTTTATGGCACCTGTTCTGTTTAATGAAATGCTTGCAAGAAGACCTTTTCTATGGACCTGAATTTTATCTATCTAGATTGTATTTTTGTATGCATAGATCTAATTTTTGTACTATATATATTATTGTGTATCTAAATCTGAGAATGAATCTGAAGTTTTATTGAATGGATATATAGATTATTACTTCTTTTGAGTGTATGTTACCGATATAGCTCGACATAGCTTTAGGATGCTCATTTAACATTGAGAATCTAAGGTAACTATCCTTCTATATAAAATATAATCTCATAAGGGAGAATAATTCTATATATAGATGTGTCTTTCACTTGACCCAATTAACTTTTCCTAATCATACGCTATGCAAGTGACTTACGTAATCTAGAGACGTAAACCTAATTAGGGAGGCCTTATGACAGGAGGTATTTTACTAAAAACCTGGACTCTCTAAGTTACTTCTTCACTTGATGACATACTTGGTTGTTGGCAGGGAAAGTACTTTGATACACCGTTGCAAGGTAGTATTTGGTAGTACTTTAGACCATCCTGCAAATATTGAAGTGGAGAACTAGGATTGGGCAAATTCATAGTACAACATTCACTATTATAATAAAACTAAAAGCTTAGAACATCTTCTTGAATTAAGGGCTTCCTCAATTATCTTTTTTCTATTTTCATATTTTAGTTGATAATTTCAAATCAAGCAATTATTGATTCTGTCTAGTTATATTTGAAGTGTAAAACCAATTAGTATTTGATCCTCAGTCCTCATTAGATCGACTTATATAAATTTTATTACTTGACGTTGTTCGTGTGCTTGCAGGAACACATCAAGTTTTTGACCCCGTTACCAAGTACTGAGTGCTTTAAATCTTGTTAGTTTACATTAGAGTTTGTCTAGATAATTCTTTAATTATTTCATTCTTTATTCTTTATTCATTACCCTTTATTCTTGTACTTTCATTCTCTATTCCTTATTCTTTCCTTCCTTATTCTTTATGACTTATTTTTCATCTTTGCATTTTATTTCCTTTTCTATATTTTATTTTCTTTTCTGCATTTTCTATCTTTTTTTTTTTTTTTAAATTTTGTTACTTCATGTCTATCTTCTTCTAACGCATTCCGTTTCAGATAGACATGGACTCCTTGAAGGCAAAGCTGATTGCTCTAATTCATAGGTTCAACCAAGATGCTAATGTGATTTTTTATATTATTTTTATGATATTTGTTTTGCAACAGGTCATGTGGAGAATACTTGACCATCACTATTTGACCGTTCCCTGTGGGGTTCCCTCCCCAACCACAATCAATGGCCGGAGCAAGGTTATTGTGAGGCTTGTAAAGTAACAGGTCATTCCATTGCAATTTATTTAAGGATAAATAATCTGGTGAAATCATTGGAAAAACTTAAAAGAAAGTTCAATGAAATGACCTATTCAAATTCATACTCTCAAATATCCATCTGGAGAAAACCCTAAATTTTTTTCAAAATAATCAACAAGAAGGAAGGTAGAATTATTTTGGCCCGATAATAGAAGTTCAACCACCATCTCAAGAAGTAGATTGAAAAAGATGGCGGAAGACATTTTGACCAGTCAAGCTCAAATACTTGTGGATATGAAACAAATGATTAAGAGCAACAATGTACACTTATGTTACACTGAAACACTAACTCTACTCTCAACTTGGAAGGACCCTCGGATAAGCATTATACATGAATATGAGCTTGAGGAGCAAGATATAGAAGCTTCTTCCACACCTTGGAAGATAGATTATGGGAAATGTGAGAAAGCTTCAAAGCCTCCCAGGTTCAATTAGATGAGATGAATGATGATAATGTAAATGAGCTTGGGGTAAATGAAACAAAGAATCTGACAGAGGAGTGCATTAAGAGAAGCATTCCCTTTGCCCTACTATTAATGAAGTTGTGGAAGGAAGTGTAGGAGCAATGCCCCAAGCATCATTTCCTTGGTCCACGTAGTAATTTTATTTTATAAATGATGCAAGACTAGATATGAATGATGAGGGTAATGTAGGGACTCATGTAATGGATGCAAAGCCCCAAGATCATTTTCTTTAGTAACACCCATGCTCAATGATTTATTTTTTCCTATAATTGGTAGTAGTATGCTTTTATATAATATATCTAATACTACTAACTAATTCTTTGTCGAGCATGTTGGCTTCAAGGAACTTGTTGCAAAGGATTTACATAGACGATTTCATGATAAACCTTTGAAGGAAGGCATATTAGTTAAGGAGAATTTTAGAACTTTATGTAGGAAGGTACTAAAATATCTGACGCCGCCAAGGTTGATATTTAAGCTTGGTGGCTATGATAAGGAGTCAAACTTAGGACCTAAAACAAGTGCTTCTTGGGAGGCAACCCAAGTTTCTTTCTTATTTTTATTTCAGTTTATTTTATTTTCTCTTTTCTTAACCCAATCCCTCTACTTAGTTTTTCTTATCCATACTTCTTTTTCAGGATACATTATTTAGGAGGCTTAAGGATAATGAAGTAATTTTAGAACTTGATTGACCCATTAACTTGACACGTCACACTTGGTAACTCCTTTAACCTTAACTCTATTTCATATTTGACTTTCATTGGGACAATGAAAAATTTAAGTCTGGGGAATGCATAATTAGATGCATATATGTTGGGCTATAGTTTAGATTTTGATAATAAAATTTAGATTTTGGTTATAATAAAATTTTTCTCTGGTTTATACATATGTACAGTTGTAGTTTATTTTTGTATTTTTCTTTCTTAGTTTATTTGCACTTTATTTTTTTAGATTAGTTTTCTCTCACGTTTGAGGTGTTTTAAGTTACACTATCTACATTATTACTGCTGATTTGTCCAAGAGTAAACTTCTCACACAATTATTATCTAGAGGTCATGAGTTACACTTTTTAGTACTAGTATATGTAGTGATTTATTTTTTCTATCTCTAGTAAAACAAAATGAGCATAACATTTGTTTTATAATAAATTTTTTGCACGTTTATTGTTTAAATTCATGTTGTTAGGTTATTAGTGCTAGTATGTTTGGTGATCTACTTTTCTCTATCTTCAATAGCAGGACATGAGCATTGTATTTCATTGAAAGGATTTGATTTTAGTTTATCTTAAGGATCTCTTTACACTTTGCCTTATTTTGATAATTGAAGATTCTGAAAATAGCCATAATTCATTAGACTTGAAGAGCACTTGAATTCCCATGGTGATTTCTTAACTACATCTTGGTCATTAGATTGATGCTCGAAGTATTAAAGCTCATTTAGAAAAAATAGAAATCCCACTAATTGCATCATTACAAATATGTAAATGAAAAGAAAACATATATGAAATAAGGGATTGAAAAATTTGTTGTCATGAGTGGAAACTAGTTGTTTGCCCCTTTAAGACCGAATTAGGCTATTGAGGAAATGAGCACTAGATTTCTCTTGATATCGAAGACATTCTTTAGACCTTGGGTATATTTAAGATAGATGAACTAAGCAGTGTTTACTTCTAGGAATAAAAAGAAAAGATGGTTCAATGATGACTTGACTAGGATTATAAATTGATATTTGAGAAATTTAAGCCACGATTTATACTTAGCACGGAGAGCTCATTCTTAGGCTAAGTTAAATCCATTTATGATCATGCTCATTATTGAAATTGTTTGATAGAGTTAAATTGATTCATCATGAATTATGATACACTTACTCCTACGCATGTTTCTAGACTATAAAATTTTATTTGATACTTGTGGATCATTCTTGATTATGCTCATTAGTTTCACTAGTTTGATAGAACTGAAGAGAATTACTAGGGATATACATTATTAGCTCATGAATCTAGATTGCGGAGTTTGCTTGAGGATAAGTAAAGATTTAAGTCCGGAGGTGTGATGTGCATAGATTATATATGTTATTTTATACTGTTATTTTAACTTGGCTATGGTCGTGCCAAATGATATGGCCAGATAGCCAACAAGTGGCATGACCCATGTCAAATGACACAGGCTATGCCCCTGGGCATGGCTACCCCCGTGCCCCCACCTCTATATAAGGGGCACTCCATCCCCTTCACGGGGGAGGAAGTTCGAAGGCCGGAGGAGACCCCCTAGGTTGAATCTTTGCACCAGGAGTCATCATCTAGACGATCTGAGGTCGTTCTACTACTCCATCATTGTCGACACTCCAAGATCTTCATCCAAGGGTTTCACTCGACATCAAAGGATAAGCTTCTTCTTCCCCTTCTTTGGATTTTCAAAGTTTCTATCATTTTGAGTTCTTGGATTGTATTTTTTTTCTATTATGGAGTAGATCTGCATTGTTCTAGTACGTAAGGAGTAATTGAAATATGTGGATGATGTAAAACTCTATGGATTTGCCAATTTCTTTGTTTAATGAAGATTTTATGGCACTTGTTTTGTTTGATGAAATGCTTACAAGAAGGTCTTTTCTATGGACCTGAATTTTATCTATCTAGATTGTATTTCTATATGTATAGATCTAATTTATGTACTAGATACATTATTGTGCATCCAGATCTGAGCGTGAATATGAAGTTTCATTGAATAGATATATAGATTATTACTTCTTTGATTGTATGCTTCGATATAGCTAGACATTACTTTAGGATGCTTGTTTAACGTTGAGTATCTAAGGTAACTATCCTTCTATATGAAACATAACCTCCTAAGCGGGAATAATTATATGTATAGATGAGTCTTTCACTTAACCTAAAGGGATTTCCCCAATCATATGCTACGTAAGTGACCTACGTAATTTAAAGATATAAACCCAAGGGAGACCTTGTGACAGGAGGTACTCTACTAAAAACCTGGGCTCTCTAAGTTACTTCTTTACTTGATGGCATACTTGGTTACTGGCAAGGAAAGCACTCCAACACACCATTGTGGGGTGGTATTCAATAGTAATTTAAACTATCCTACAAACATACAAGTGGAGAACTAGAATTGGGTAAATTCATAGCACAACATTCACCATTACAATAAAATCGAAAACCTAGAACATCTTCTTGAATTAAGGGCTTCCTCAATTATCTTTCTTCTATTTCACATTTTAGTTGATAATCTCAGATCAAGTAATTATCGATTCTGGCTAGTTAAATTCGAAATGTAATTATCCAATTAGCATTTAATCCTTAGTTCTCGTGGGATCAAGTTATATAAATTTTATTACTTGACGATGTCCTTGCGCTTGCAGCAACACATCATCTCACTACTTATTCTAGATTTGCAATTCTAATAGTATTGAGAATCATTACCCAATCACTACCAATTGTAGCATTAGTAACTATAGTAGGATCGTCAATGATATTTTCTTCAAAGACTATATTCTTCACTTCCGTGCTCCCATAATCCTTAACAAACTTGATAATTCATGTCTTAAAAAAGGATCTATTTGAGAGGTCATAAAATTTAAAGCCCTTGACCTTTTAGAATAACTTACCAAATGACAATTGATAGTTCTTGAATTCGATTTTCTTTCATTAGACTTATAAGGTCGAGCATTAGTTAGGCATCCCCAAACATATAGATGTTTAATGCTAGACCTTGTTGGTGTCTCTATGCACATTTTTTAAATTTATTTTTGAAAAACATGTAGCGAAAGTATAATAATTTCCTAAATTATTACAATATGCATCACACACACAACCACAAGGATATATATGTATAGATATAATCATAGAAATGTTTCATTTAGATATTATACCCTTTAGATGACATTTAGCAGAAATGACATCAACTAGTAACGCTAACAAGGATTGCCTCTATTCATATCCACATCGAGATATCTTTGAGATGACTTCATAAAGCCATAAGTTTCATCTTCATTTTTGTACTAGCCAAAGGAGGAAGACGATACGATCTGAGAAAGAACCTCAACTCGATTTGGTGCTTGATGGCAAGGGCAACTTGATGACACAAATCAAGGGATAACAACTCCATGTTGTCTGGCGGAAAGGGGTGACCGACGGCTGTTGTCCGTCAGCTTGGACGCTAGTTGCAGGGAGTAGCCAACCGGGGGTTCAACAGCAAGTGGCCAGGGTTGGAGGCACCTACGGCAGGGCTAGCTATCGGCGGCTTGAGCTTACGGTGGAAATAAAAGGGGACGAGCCCTTTTGTTTGGTCGGCGACACAAGAGAGGGAGAGGGGAGGAGAAAACCTTAACCAAAGAGATTAAAAAATATTGTTCTCCTCATGGAGAGGTTTTATACACCTCCATCCAGATTTGAAAAGCAAGTTCAAACCCATATTGTTTAGGCCAACCCGATCCGCTAGCTTTAAGTTTGGTTCAAAACCAAACCAACTTAGTTAAAAACAAACCAATTGTGGTCTATTACTAAACCAAGTCAATTTTGGTTTATAACTAAACCAATATAGATCCAACTCACCTACAAGAAGCGTGACCCCAACATTTCTTTCAGCCTGATAAATATCTTTCATATTTAGCCCTCATATGGTCCCATTAGACTTAATCTCTCTTAATCTGAAAATCATATTCTCAAACTTAGATTACATCTTTTCTATATACTCATAGTGCATGTGACCTAATATTTTTCCAGTATGTTGGCCCTTCATAATTAACTATTAATTATAAATCAATAATGAGTGATATCCAGTAGTACATCATGACACCTAATTGATTGAAAAACTATAGTTGATCCTAGAAGAATTCTGAACCATTTAGTAGCTACATTTATCAATGCACTAGTTTCTTTCATTCATCTTATATCCACTTGGTTCAGGACATGATTTATATATCAATCCCTACTAGACTGACTATATCATACCTAACCTAAGTAATAGTTCCTTGTCCTATGGATTCAAATTACTCAAATACATGTCTAAGAAGACTATCCTCTTGACATGCTTTTATTTGGCCAAAGACTTATGAGTTAGAATCTTGACAAGAGGCCTTAGGATATACATCTCATTTATTAAATGAGTGGTGAATATTTTGTGGGTTATTCAAACACTTTCGGAGTTATTGACTTATACCCAACCATCCTAGATTTACACCTCCTTGGAGATGTCATACTAAGATGTCAAAGTATAAGCTTCTATGACCAAGGTAACTTGAATACCTCAAAGAAAACTTGCACTCGAGCTGCAATGAGATCTTCATTAACATGTATAGAGCTACATGAAATCTCATAATAGGTCATATCGAATGAACTAGTTGCCTATAACTAGCTTTCACATATCGAATGAACTAGTTGCTCATAACTAGCATTCACATATTAACTCTTAACATCCTAATATTTTTAGCCAATGAGGTTTGACTGCTTGGATAAATAAAGGAACATAACATATGCTAGTCTTACAGAATCGAGGATGTCTAGTCTCATCAATTCATCAACTAGAGAAAAATTCAATATATACATAATTATACATGATGAGATACTCACTAATTGTGATCCAATCATAATTTTCTCTCATGCTATGCATTGTATTGTTGACTTCATTAATTGAGTTTAAAATCAAATAATATATATAGAGAATGTACACTCAAATAGTGAATTTATTCATCAAATAAATGATACAATTTCTAAGGTGATTGTCTTATGATATCTCTAAAATATAATAGGCCTTTTATCCGTTCACAATTCATAAGGGGTCTTTGCCACTGCCTGACTAGGTACTATGTTTAATAAATATATGCAATCTTAATTGCTTCATCCTATAAAGATTTTGGTAAGGACTAAAAGCTCATCATGCTTATTACCATATCTTTTAATCTGGCCTATAACATGATACTAAGCACAACATTACATTCAATCTTTGCACTAAAATGTAACTTATAAAGGATTCTCTAAACATAACTCAAATAACTTTAATTGACTATATAATATGTCTTTCTTTGGACCAATATATTATATGCATGATGTATAAGATTTTCACTTTATATATGCTACTATAAAATATATTTGGCCTAAAAATAATTTTCCTTTGGCAAATTATTTTAAACATAGACATACACACACTTACACAAAATGCACTAAATTTTCCTAATAATTATCACTTTGGTAATAATATTAGTTCAACTCAGCAACATTTATGTAAATGAATGTATGAGAACATAAGCTGAATTTTAATAGTCAATGGATCATTGATGGCAGTCGAGTGATAAGATAACAGTCGACTATACCTTGAACATCAATCGATATTGCTTAACTCACTATGCTCCAATGACTAATCAAGTGAGCTAGTCGATTGCTAAACTTATTGTATATAGTCTATGAACAATAATCGAGTTCAATAGTCAACTAATAAACCTTTTGTGTGTGGCTCATCCCATGCACAACAGTCGAGTGCCCTAAGTGTCAAGTGTTGGGATTGATGACGTTACTAGAGGGGATGAATAGTGATTCATGATTTTTGTTCATTGTGCTTGTCTACAAGGGATTAGTATACAGTGGGAATATAGCATCATGAAACAAAACACAAACACAAACACAAGACTTAGATTTTACGTGGTTTGAAATTCTCGATTCTACTCCATGGCTTAGAAACCTAGTTGTACCACCACTATGCTTGCTTCTTGTCGGACACCTTCTAGAGATGAAGAAACCTCTTACATCATCTATTCTTACAAGCACACAAGAAATGACAAAGATAGATAGAAAAATGAAAAATAATGTAAATAACAATTTACGCAAGTGATCTTTGTTTTGTTCATTACTTGGTTTGCTTCATATTGCTTCTTGAAAGTTTGGAATATAGTAGCACTTACCCGTTAAAGTCTCTAAGAACTGACATCCAACATCATTTGTATAACTCTTCTTTATAGGCTTTGAGTTGGGGCTAAAAATCGCTTAACAATCGACTATTAGATTTCATTAGTTGATTGCTTTAGTCAAGATCTGAATCTTACCCTATTTTACTAGCCTAATAGTTCCATCCAACTCAGCATCAATCGATTGATGGTACCCATCAATCAACTAATGATGATTTGTTGATTTCTTGAATCAATTTAAAAAATTTATATTTGCTCCAACGGTATCATCGGTCAAGTGCACCAATTGACTGATGAATCAGTTGGTTGCTAATACTTAGTAATCGATTCATCATACCGCAAACCCTCTTAGTCATCTATTCCTTCACCAGTTAACTGAAACAACTCATCATTCGATTATTTCTCATACTATAACATCTCCAAAATCTCCTTAAACCTACAGATTGTGGTTTTAGGCTCATCAATTGGTTGACAAACTATATTAGTCGACTGATACTTCTATTTTAGTCTTATCAAGATTGAATACTCATCTTGCTTAGCATTCGACCGACTTCAATCTATCAAGATTTCCTTTGTCAATCATTCGATCAATCTTGACCTGGCAGGACTTCCTTTGCATAGCATCCAATCAACCTTAACCTGTTGAGATTTTACCATTGCGTAGCATTCGGTCAATTTTGACCTGATGGAACTTCATCATTGTCTAGTGTTGGTGCAACCTTAGGTCAAGGTTGACCTGGTTGACCTGACTCGAGTTGACCTGACTCGAGTTGTATTTTGATGTTTGACGAGAATAGAAAAGTTCTATTCTGATGTTTGACGAGAATGGAAAGTTCTATTCTGATGTTTGACGAGAATAGAAAAGTTGTATTCTGATGTTTGACAGAATACAAACTTGGGAGATTGTGGGTGCAATCTTTGGTCAAGGTTGACCTGGTTGACCCGAGGTGAGTCGACCTGATTCGGGAAAGTCCTGGTGAGTGAAGCCAGGCAGTTGGAAAGTCCTGGTGAGTGAAACCAGGCAAGGGAAAGTCCTGGTGAGTGAAGCCAGGCAGTTGGAAAGTCCTGGTGATGAAGCCAGGCAAGGGAAAGTCCTGGTGAGTGAAGTCAGGCAAGGGAAAGTCCTGGTGAGTGAAGCCAGGCAGTTGGAAAGTCCTGGTGAGTGAAGCCAGGCAAGGGAAATCCAGATAGGTCAAGGTTGACCAGACATCTGGTGAAAAGTCCAAAGCAGGGAGCTTGGCACGAGAAAAGTCCAAGTATGGAGACTTGGCACGGAAAAGTCCAAGCAGGGAGCTTGGCACGGGAGAAGTCCAAGTATGGAAGCTTGGCATGCGAAGTCGGAGAGGGCTCGGCAGCTCGTTCTCCGGACTAGGTCAGAGAGGGCTTGGGAGCTCGTTCTCTGGACCAGACGAAGTCAGAGAGGGCTCGGTAGCTTGTTCTCTGGACGGAACAAAGTCGGAGAGGGCTCGACAGCTCGTTCTCCGGACTAGGTCAGAGAGGGCTCGGGAGCTCGTTCTCTGGACCGGATGAAGTCGGAGAGGGCTCGGTAGCTCGTTCTCTGGACTAGGTCAGAGAGGGCTCGGTAGCTCGTTCTCTGGACCGGATGGAGTCGGAGAGGGCTCGGTAGCTCGTTCTCCGGACTAGGTCAGAGAGGGCTCGATAGCTCGTTCTCCGGACTAGGTCAGAGAGGGGTCGGTAGCTCGTTCTCTGGACCGGACGAAGTCGGAGAGGGCTCGGTAGCTCATTCTCCGGACTAGGTCAGAGAGGGGTCGGTAGCTCGTTCTCTGGACCGGACGAAGTCGGAGAGGGCTCGGTAGCCCGTTCTCCGGACTAGGTAGGGTTTAGGGCTGGGAGCTCTAAACCTGGATCGGTCTGGTGACCGATCCAGTGATACGCTGGTTGACTGATCGGTCTGGTGACCGATCAGTAACCAAACAGTGTGTTTCTGTGAATTATCTAATTGGTCTGGTGACCGATCAGAAGCGAAGAAGATCTGGAGAAGAAAGAGGGGGGATCGGTCTGTGGACCGATCCACCTGAGTCCTGATCGGTCCACAGACCGATCAGAGACGAGGCCAACTCTCTGTGAGAGTTGACTAATCGGTCTGGGGATCGATCAGCCTAAGGCCTGATCGGTCCCAAGACCGATCAGAACACTCCTGGACCGATCAGGAGTGTGCCTGATCGGTCCAGGCCTAGCCGTTGCGACACAACGGCTATCTCTGCTTCGTCTGTTTTCGTCTGTTCTTCTTTGCAGGTTGTAGGGAGATACCAGATGATATAAGGCCTCTACAGTGAAGAACGAATTACAACACTGAAAGAACTGCTTCTGCTAATTCTTCTTCTTCCTCTTGAGCTTTGCTGAGCTCTCGGTTTGCTGAAGCTTCGCGTGAGCTTCGTGCTGGTTTTCTAGCTGCTGGAGCCATGAAGCTGCTGCTTCATCAACGGACTCCGACGAGAAGGCAAGCAAGTGTGTTTACAATTTCTATTGTTCTTGTTTGCTTCCTCTATTGTTGTACTCCTCTGTTTTGCTGTTGCAAAGACTTTGTGGTGAGGTTTCTCCACCCAGAAGGAGTTCATATTAGCCGGTTATCCGGGGTTTCATCCATCGACGGATTGATAGGCTTCGTTCACCTTACGGACACGCCGAGGAGTAGGAGTATCATCTCCGAACCTCGTTACATCGCTACGTCTAAGGTTTGATCTTCTCGTTCTCGTTTCTATTATTTTATTTCCACTGCGTTAACCTAATTCGTAGGAAGAAACGAAAAATTGGGGTCGGCTATTCACACCCCCCCTCTCTAGCCGCATCCGAAGGTCCTAACATCTAGCATATGATCAACCTTAATTTGCTGGGGCACATCTCATGCCTAACATCTAGTAAATCTTGAACTTTAGGATTTCACTATTACCAAACATCTAGCATACTTAACCTTTTTGAACTTCTCGTCTCGTGTCTAATATCTAGTTCTCCATGACCTATTAGAACATCCATCCACATGCTTAATATTCAGTACTCCATGACTTGTTAAGACTTTTACCATTGTCAACTCTTTATTAGACTTCTAATTAACAGTGTTTGGTCAACCGTGACTCACTTAAACTTTTTCCTTGCCAACTCCCTATTGAACTTCCGACCACCAAGTGTCGAGTCAATTGTGATCCACTTAGACATCGTCCTTGCCAACTTTTTGTTAGCCAACTGTCAAATGTCTAATAAATTGTAACTCACCCTCAATTATCAAGTATTTGATCAACCTTTTCCAACATGACTTTTTATTCAGCCATCAAATATTGACACCCAAAACAATCTTGGTCAATTTTGATCCAAAATCGATTGCACTAATAATCTCCCTCTCTAATAATCTCCCCTTTTAATTGACTTTTGCGTAGCCATCAAACATATTGATCAATATCAAAATTCAACCCCGAGCCAATTCAAGCTTAGTCAACATTGACTAAGGTCGATTGCACTAATACTAAGTGTCTCGTACTCGAGTACCTAAGTGTCGAGTGCTCCAAGTGTCGAGTACCTCAAGTAGGCCAAGTGCCAACTAACTGACTTCCGAGTTCCCAAGTTAAATATAATGGCCAAGTATGTCGGTCAACTACTATATGCCCAAGTCATGCACATTAGTCGAGTGAGATAGTCAACTGATAAACTTTTTATACATGATTTACGCACGCCAATCGACTGCCCCAATCGACTATGAATATTGTTGTCTGTTTAATCAAAGATTAAAATGGACTCTTACGATAAGAACGAGCTACAATTACAAAATTTTTAGAGCTATTCTTCGTACAATCATGAAATCCTTGATTTCTTGTCCCTGCGGGATACCTAGTTGGCTAGAGAGTGTGACATATTTGCTATAATGTGGCTGAGATCAATTCCCGGCAGATGTATATCTTTAAGAAAAACTCCTTTCACCCTCTAGCCATTTGACGATCGACTATAACACATGCACATTAACAACGATGGCTGAAAATTTATAACTCTTATGCTATGCTATAATGTAGCATAATTTTCCAAAGTAAACTTAGAAAAAATCTTTAAAACGAATTGGTCTTGGTGCATGAATGTCATAGAGACTTAGAATATATTATAACTAGAGTATAAGGTGATATTATTTATTCCAATGGTACGATAAGATATAGATAAATAAATTATATAAGATATTTTATCCTATCATAATAATCCTTCGCAATAATCGTTTGTATGAAAAAGGTCAAATATCTAACACATATTTTGTACGCGTTAAAAATTAGCTAAAAATTTATTAGACTAAATACTCATGCAAATACTAATTGTACTAACCCATGGAGGCTCAGAACAATTTATAACTGGATCATATCATTAATGTATAATAATTTAAATGAAATGAAAACAACTATAAAATTTCTAATTCATGAATTTAGAGACATTGTCATTGATTGTTGCTAGAATAATTTGTACATCAAGAAATAGAATCTTTTTAGACAGGTTGATCTTCCGCGGGGAATAAGGCGACGAGAACCGTACTCTTCTTCTTCCAAATGGGATGAAAAGAAGTTCGACCCTAACCCTTTGGGGCTTCCTACCCTTTATATACCTTAGATCCCCATTTAAATTATCAATCCATCAGAAATAAATCGGACAATAGGTTTCCACGCAGAAAATCCATATCACTTAATTTAATGCCCCAGGCCCCCAGGATATGTGATCACCACATGCTATAATTATCAGAGCAAGTAAAGGTCGATTCCCCAGAAATCAGGAGACATAGTATTTCATATCTACTTGGTTTCTTAATTTATCTTTTTGACAATTTTGGGACCTACTGTATGAACACCCGGGTAAATGTACATCTTTTGTCAAATGATTAAAATATTGATAGATCCACTATTAGGTTGGACTTATCCCTATGTTATAATTTTAACCTGGAACCACCAAATAAAAAATAAATTCCAACATTAGCCTTCAATTTTTTTTTCCCATTTACTAATCTGAAAGTGAACGGCCCTCCTCTCTAATTCGCCCATTGAATACATTCAAAAGCGCTTACGATAGTTCACATACTATCCAAATATCTACTATAAAATTTATCCTCATCCCAATTAAATTTCGAATCGAGTATTAAATTCATCGAATACCTTATCGCTGCACCGACATCCATTTGATTACTGAGGCGTGGGTCTCATGATTGATGAGCCATAGAGTGACAGTAGCACTGACAGATGGTGGGCATAGGCATAGCTATAGACATAGCATATAGATATGTGAAGTCACTGAACTGATACCATCATGTTTCTTTAGACTATTAAACTGTGGCAGCTATTCTATCATTCAGAAAAAAAATATAAATCACTTCATCCGAAGAACCATAGTGGATAAGGAAAAAAATCGAGTTTAATGTATGTAGTAAAATAGAAGGTTCAAATGGTAACTTCGCTCGCACCCTACTCTACTTGCGTTAGAGAATTGGTTCAGTACGGTGGTTGGAGTACAAGGTAGTATTATATAAAATTTTGGAATCTAAATTGCGTCTGAGCATATCTTTTTTATTCTTAGTTATTTGTATTAATAATTAGTAGTCATCCGTAGTGGAGTCAAAATTCAACATGTCCAAATATGTTTTTTTTTATCTTGGTCATTTGTATTAATGACTAATAGTCACACGTAATTTACTTTCTTCATGTTGATATAGAGACGAATTGATGAAAATATTAAAAATAAATAAATCGTCTTTTGTCACATTAAAAGAATTGTCTCAAATTTAAGGATGAGTTGGAATAAATATAATAAACACGGACTGAAAGTTATTCTAATTTGATCGGCTGTTGACAAAAAATAATTAAAATAAAATAAAATCATCACCTTAATCACCCCTCCAAACTAATCCTTCAAGTTTAGGAGGAAATAAATCATAAAGACTTATTCAAACTAAACAAAGAGCCATAGCATCATCCACAGGCCTACATTTATTGCTCCATTGAATGAAAATAAGAAGAAAGTTATAAAATTGTTAACAAATTGTTATTTGATTTATTGGGGATGGAGGTAGAATTAAAATGGCACAACGAAATCAAATGTATTGCAATGTTCTTGCAATTGTTCTCTAGAAAATGATTCTGATGCTTTATTAGTTATTTCTTTGAGTGTAAATATAATTACTTGAAAAACAAAAGTAACATAAGAAGAGGGTAAAAAGAGAAGGCTAATTAATTAGAACAATGATCTGTCGAGTACAGATCATCGTGATGCTGACTTGTTTTGAAGTATTGGAAGAGAATATGTGGTCCTTGTCATGATATTATAGGCTCACTTTTGTCACATTTGCTGATGCCAAAAAGCCGTAATTAAATGGTGACAAAATAATAATAATAAACGTCAAATGGGCAAGCCTCTAAATGCAACACCTGGTTGACTATCACGCCCTAAATAAATGCACACAAATAAATGTGTAAATAATACACCGTGGCAACTCTGTTTTATTTTTCAATGTATTTTAAATATATATATATATATATATATATATATATATATATATATATATATATATATATATATATATATATATATATATATAAATGTTCTCCTACAGTGCATTTCTTGCGGTTTGGTACGGTAGAAGTGATTTGGCATTTCACGTCAAAGGCAAAAAAAAATAAAAAAAACGTGGCATCATCTCTCTTCTCGTCTTCTTCGCCGACCTCACCAAACGGCCACTGCCGACCTTCCGTTGGACGCCCAGCCACTGTCAGCCGGATCGCGGCCGGATTCCGGCCAGATGGCTGCCGGAATCCGGCCGTTTCATGGCCAAATCTGCCGCGACGCTAGCAGACGCAATGCTGCCGATTCTGGCCGCGATCCGGCCAGCGTCGCGGCGCAGACGGCCTGATTCCGGCAGCCATCTGGCCGGAATTCGGCCGCGATTCGGTCGGAATCCGGTTGTGATCCGGCCGAGGGGTGTTCCGCCAGCGTCAAACGCCGATCACCGGCAAACGCCGGGAGAAGCGGAGGTTCCCTGATCGGTCCAGAGACCGATCAGGAGGTTCCCTGATCGGACTGGTGACCGATCAGGAAGGCAAGTCCACAGCGTGCGTTTTTTTATTTTTTTTTGACTTTGACGTGGAATGTCAAATCACTTCTACCGCACCAAATCGCAAAAAATACACCGCAGGAGAACATATCTCTCTCTCTCTCTCTCTCTCTCTCTCTCTCTCTCTCTCTATATATATATATATATATATATATATATATATATATATATATATATATATATATATATATATATTCCTAAAAATATTGAAAAACAAAATTTTTTTAGGCTCCACTAAACTTTAATTAGTTTGATACCCTTTAGTAATAAAATACAATATGTTACCTCACACTAAAATATAAATAAAATTATTAATTCAAGTTTGGTGTCCTTGATGACTAAGGTGATGGATGTTATTTTCAAGTGTGGCCTCCTCTTCATAAAGTTCATACAATAAATCTTGAAGATAATGGCACAACCACAATCAATTCAATCACTATCATCTAAACTTACCAACCCATAATCCAATTACATAAATCTCTACTCTATCCATGCTTCGCTTTCATCATTTAATTTTTTTTTTTTGCTTTTGTCATTGTCATCCATCATTATGCGCGGAATTATTATAATTATGCAAAATGGATATTGAAGAAAAGATTGGAATTTCAGATCTTGCTAATAGTTTACAAAAGATTGTACATGTACAATCAGTGCCTTCTATTATAGGAGACCCCAATGGTCCACTACACCATTTGCTTGATACTTCAATAAATGGAATTCCCATGTCGACCAAAATATTATGGAAACTAAAAAGAAAAAACAAAAGAAGAAAGTGATTTGAGAGGCACAATCGATACTTTGCTCAACCATAATCACTAGCATGCAACTTTGCATGGCACAAATTTTAAAAAAATCTCTAGATTCTTTACCTTTCTACAAATTATAGATTCTTTTTCCCACACCTTTTTGGATTCAAATCCTAGCCTTCTCTCATGCATGTGAATGTAAAATATATAATCGGGTGATCTTCCTTTATGGAAGAATCTCGTGTGGCCAATAAAAAGGATCTAGAACCACATCCACGTAGGAGCGAGCATGCCTTACGCCACCAAATGATGAACATTATCGAGGGCAATGCAAGTCATGAAGGAAAGTGTATCTTAATTTAACTAAAGGATTAGTCCTTTCAAACCTTAACACCTCAACAGCTACCTTTTCCCCACAACTTGAAGCGTGGGCACTTACAACTATCTTCTACCACAACACCATTGCATGGCCCCCCACAAAGGCAAATTAATGGAGGTCCTCACCTCGAAAGGTAGCGTTCACCAAATAAAGCTCTTATTAAGTCCTTGTTTGGTGTGGGGTTAGGTTGGGTAAATCCAATCAAGGTCCATCATCATGCCATTTGAGCTTGGATGGAACTTTGTATACATGTCATAGAGCCAGGAATGTCAAATTGTTTGCTTTGGCTTGTCCTTTGCCTGATCACCCACCTCGATGGCATTTGAATAAACTATGAACAAAATGTTGCTGACTTTTGTGGGTGATAACCCCTCTCTCAATCATTCACCAACACCAAATGAACCACGTAATTTTAATGAAGGGGGAGGGGGAGGGGGAGTGTGAGAGTAGTAGAGTCCTTGAAAGAAAATAAAAAATTAATAAAAGATGAATGTTTTAGGTGACATATGAAGAAGTAACCTACTAAATCATAAAACAACCATGTTCATAATACATGAAATCAATCGAAAGAATATGAAAAAAAAGAAGTAAATGAAATTCTTCATAAATGTTGTAAGAACATTTTTTTTTTTTAAAAAAAGTGCATGTCTACTCTGTTGATATGTAATAGACTCAGTAGACAAAGAAGAAAAAAAGAAAGACTTGAGGATTATTTAGATGGTCCCTTTTGAAAAATCCTCTCTACTTTTCTTCAGGCTTCTAATCATTAGTGATTAAAGATAAAAGGAAGCATCTCCTAGATTTAAGTTGTGACACCAAATGTTGGAAAATGGCCTCCTCACCAAGCAATTATGTCATTAATTGTGTCTTGCACTATCTTGCCTCCTAAAACCACAACAAGAGCAAGAGATGCATGATTAACCATTGCCAACTCGGTCATATACCTCAAAGATCACCATCTTGAGCATTCATAACATTAACATGAAGAAACAGGAAGTTAGGTTAATTTTTGGATAAAATATTTAAAGGGATTTACAACATTTAAAATTGCACAATATGAATTGCTCATCTAAATTTACAATGACAAAAATAATGGAAGTGTGCTTAGATGTTCTTCTACCATAATATTTTTATGATAATTCCAAGTGATCATAGAAGGTCATCTTTTGCAATTGGCATAATGTATAGTTATAACATTTTTCCTTTAGCATAGGCCTTGTAATAAATTTATGAGTTATCTCAAAAATATAAAACACTTGTGTCATCTTGCCTCATTTATCCTTTTTCACTATTTTTACCATTGCCCAATGCCATATCAAATTTAACACCAAGCCTTCCAACGTGCAAAATGATGCTAACAGCCTACTCCTTCGTCTTCCTCCCTTTGATGTTATCACTACTTCTACCAACGTCGACATTGATAATTTCAATACTTCTTTTTACTCCTTCCGTCTCTCCTCCATTTAACATTTTTGTCATTATATTCCTCCTTCCTCTTTTGTACCAACATTCACTACAATACTCTTTCACTCTTTCATCAACTAAAATAATTAAGTAGAGATTTAATTAATCATAGTTAAGTCACATATATAATCCAATTAATTCTAAAAAAATCCATTTTATAAATAAGTCAAATTCTCTTTTTTTTTTTTTTTCAAACATGCACATACTCATGGCTCAAACCTAAATTTAGAAATTTGCGAGTCAAGCAACATCATGTAAACAAATCATAACTTCTTTTTGCCTTTCCTAGTGCTCGCCATCCTCCTTCTCATGGACCTACCCTGTCTTCTTCTACATTACTACTTCTACTTCCCTCCTCCATCATCATTAATATTGATCCTCTTAGCTAGCTACTGTATTCCTTCGACAACCCATATAAACTCGTTTACCCTCCAACCTAATCATAGTCCATCCACCGCACCTACTTCAATTGCATTTTTTTTTTTTTAAATTTTCTCTGCCTACAAGGTTGTCTAGTACTGATGTGGAGGTAAATAAGGGCTCTATGTGGCATGTCCTTGATTTGGTCAATACAGATCTGAGTCACTTGGATTTCATCCGAGTTGAGTCAGATTGGGTCAAGATGACCTCGGAGTAGATCTCAGATTAGGTCAGCTATGCTCTGTTGATACAATTGACTTTTAGTTAAGGTTGACCAGGCTTGAGTTGAGATTTTGATGTTTGACAAATATGTTAAGTTGGTTGACTAAAAAGTCAAGTAGGTCAAGATTAATCAAATACTTGACAAGATATAAAAAGTCCAAGTGGATTACGGTAGATCAGACACTTAGTGGTTGGAAGTCCAACATGGAGTTGGCAGAGAAGAAAAGTTTATGTAGGTCATTATTGACCAAATACTTAGTGATATGAAGTTCAATGAGTAGTTGGTAAGAGGAAAGCTTATGTGGGACATAGTTCACCGGACACTTAGCAGTCGGAAGTCTAATAGGGAGTTAGCATGAGGTGTAAAATCCTGACAGGTCAAGGTTGATCGAATGCTAGACAATGATGAAATCCCAACAAGTGAAGGTTGACCTGATGCTAGGCAATGATGAAGTCTCGTCAAATCTGTTAGGACCCGTACGAGCTAGAGGGAGGGGGTGAATAACTTCAATCGTTTTGTGCTTCTTGTTGAATGCACAGTGGCTAATATAAGAGTCCACATGCACTATATTTGATTTTACTTGATATTCACCTCTTTGAGGTGACTAATATAAGAGTCCACACTAGCTATCACATCCACTATAAGCACTCTTCTTCTCGGAAACTTTCTAGAGGCGGAGAATCCTTGTACATATGTTCTTACAAGAACACAACAAGAAACACAAACAAGATTACAAAAGAAATAAAAAATCACTCTACAATGAAGAACCTTACTTTGCTTGCTCTTTTTTTACTTTGGATTGCCTTTTGGTGGTAGAACATGCAACAACACTTTTGCCCCCATACCCTCAAGAATCGACATCTTCAAATCTCCACAAGACCCCCTTTTCTAGGATTACTTTCAGGTTGATTTGCTCTTACCAATCTATTGGTCTTATCTCTAATCAATTGTCATGTCAGATTTGACCGTTCAAACCTGCAGAATGCTCTAAATTGCCGACTAATTGATTACTGAGTCATATCAATCGATTACTAGCTTCTAATCGATTAAGTCAATGGATTCCAAAGCCTTCTGTGTTCTTGAGAAAGTACTTCCAATCGATTAGCTCAATTGATTGATAAGGCTGAATCGATTGGGTTAATCAATTCAACAGACTTTTGTTTCCTCGAGAAACTTCTACTAATCGATTACCTCAATCGATTGTCTTAAGCCCAATCGATTGCTTCAATTGATTCCAAACCCTACTGTGCTCTCTAGATAACACAACCAATCGATTGACTCAATTGATTGTTGTAAGCTAATCAATTATCGTGATCGATCTAGAAAGCTTCTGTGCTTTCTGAAATAGGTTCCCAATTGATTGAATAATTGCTTTAGGTCAATCGATTACACTAATCGATTGCTCAACCCTAAACTCTGAATCTGAGTTTAAAGTCCCTTTTCCCAATGTTTGATTAACTTTGATCTATTGGGAATTCTTGTTGCCTAGCATCCGGTCAACTTTGACCTGCTAGGGCTTCTTCACCAAGTGCCTAGTTCTCCTTAACTCGCTTAGACTTTCCTCTTGCTAACCTTTCCATTGGACTTCCGATCACCAAGTGTTTGGTCCTCCTTAACCTACTTAGACTTTTACCTTGTCAACTTCCCGTTGGACTTCCGATAACCAAGTGTCTAGTTCTCCTTGATCGACTTGGACTTTCCCCTGCAAATCTTCTCATTGGACTTCTGATCATCAAGTGTCTGGTCCTCCACGACTACTTGGATTTTTCTCTTGCCAATTTTCCATTAGACTTTCGATCACCGTCAAGTATCCTATTAACATTGACCTACTTGACGTTACTCTCACATATTGTAAAACATCTAAAGCCAAAATCAAGCCAATCCAAGCTTGGTAAATCTTGAGCCGAAGTCGATTACACTAACAATCTCTTCTTCTTCTTCTTTTTTTTTTTTGTTTTTGTTTTTTGACAATATCTTTAAGTTAGGCTAACTCATTAGCCCAACTTGCTTCTTCTCATGCCAAAGCATGAATGAGAGTTTTTTTTAACTTAAACCCTATATTTTTCCCATTTGACACACATCAAAAATCTTCTTCCAAGATTCATTCCTCTTATCCTTCAAACATTACAATGGAGGTTCCCTACCTTTTATTGCCCCCAATATTGCCCAACCTTGAGCATATATCCATCATCTTTCTTTTATATCCAAACCATACCTTTAAGGTGAGTATCCCCCTCAAAACATTCTCCATCTTCTATCATTGCACCAACAATGATTTGGAGTTCCAAAACCTTTAGGAAATCCCAAAGTTTAAGTCATGAGTGTTGGTGCAATCAATCTCGGGTCAAGGTTAACCAAGTTAACTAAGGTCGGATTGACTCAAGCTTGAGTTTCAATATTTGACAATATAAAAGTGAATTCAAGTAGGTCAAGGGAGGACTGGAAACTTGATTTGGGAAGTCCTAACTAGAGGTTAGGCAAGGGTGAGAAGTCTACCAAGTGACTAGTCCTAATTGGAGGTTAAGTAAAGAAAGTCCTAACTAGAGGTTAGGCAAGAGTGAGAAGTCGACTGAGTAATTAGTCTTTACCGGAGGTTAGACAAGGAAAGTCTAACAGAAAGGTTGGAAAGAGGAAAATCTAAGTTAGGGGTGTCAAAAATGAACCCGACCCGACGACCCAACCCGAGTCGACCCGAAAAAAATCGGGTTCGGGTTGGGCATTTTCGGGTTCGGGTCGGGTTTAGAGTAATCGGGTTAGGGTTGGGTTAAAAAAAAAAAAAAAAAAACTCAACCCGACCCAACCCGACCCGACCCACCCGAATTGACACCCCTAATCTAAGTGGGTCATGAAGGACCAGATACTTGGTCAAGGAAAAGACCAAGTAGGTCAAGGAGGACTAGACACTTGGTGAGAAAGTGTAAGTGGATCAAAAGTTAACTAGACACTTGGTAAATAAGCCTAGTAGGCCACAGATGACAGGGTATTGGGCAACGTGAAGTCTCAATAGGTTACAAATGATTGGATGTTGAGAAAAGGAAATCTCGGTAGGTTGAGTTCAACTGGATACCAGGCAAGATGTGGATTCAACATTGGAAAGGCTAAAATTAAGGTTAGCAATCGATTGGATGCAAGCCCTAGACTTGAACCTTCAGGTTTTGGTTCTCCAATTGATTGGCATAATCGGTTGAGTAACACCAATCAATTGGTTGTCTTCATCAATTGATTGGGAGCTCAATTCACAAAATAGAATGCGATAGAATTTATTAGGTGAATCTATTCCGACATCCTTAATCAATTAGTTAGGTTTTTCCTGAAGCACAATAGGTTTTTGAATCGATTAGCCTAATTGATTCAGAGATACCAATTGATTAAAGCAATCGATTAGATGGTTTTTTGCTTGAGCATAAAAGGTAATGGAATTGTTTGGGGCAATCGATTCAGACCTCGTCAATCGATTGAGATAATCGATTGGAGGCTTCGTGAGTGAACAAAAAACTTTGAAATCAATTAGCTTAGTCGATTAGAATATATCAACTGATTGTATGGCTCACCAATCAATCGGTTGAGCAAAAAAGAGTCTCTCTATAGGTTTGAATGGTCGGATCCTACATGACAATCGATTGGAGGTAAGGTCAATTGATTGAGAGACATTTTTAGCCCAAACGTAACCCTAGAAAAGGGGGTTTCATGGAGTTTCTTCCATGCTAGTTCTTGGAGGGTTGAGTGAGAAGCATTGTTGCATTCCCAACTGAACAAAAGGTAATTTAAAGAAAAAAACGAGCAAACCAATCAAGGTTCATTGTTGTGAAGTCATGTTCAATTATATTTCGTATTTGCTTTCTTATTTTGTTGTTGTATTTCTTGTGCTCAAAATTGTACAAGGTTTCTCTACCTATGAAAGAATTCCGAGAAGAAGATATTCATAGTGAATATTGTGAGAGACAGCCGGATCCTTGGATTACTCACATCAAGAAGGTGGATACCAAGTAAATCCAAGTGTTAGCATTATGGAGTCTTTCCTGTTGATCCCCTGACGGCCGGCTAGGGGGGGGGGATGAATAGTCCTGAAAATAAATAAATACCCTTCTCAATCTTATAGCTTAATTAAAACAAACACTTGTACAAAAGAATTAAGAAGCAAATTAATTAAAGACAGAGGCATATAAATTTACTTGGTTTACAAGCAGAGGATTGCTAATCCAAGGCAAGTAAAACTCACTATGAAAATCTCCTTTGGGTAGAGTAGCCTCTTATAATGTTGACAGCTCACACAGTAGTATAACAGAAAAAGAACTCATTTATAAGTGTTGTTCTCGAACTACTAAAGTTAGGGATGTATTTATAGCGCTAATATGGGAGCCTAGAAGGGTTCCGAGTGCCTAAGTGTGAATAAAATTTTATCCACAACACAGCAGATCACAATAGCTCGGTAAGTGATAAGTTTTATGGTTTAGACGCCCAGACTGAGCTGAACCAGCCCTCGACCAGGGCGCAAGCTCAGGGCACCCTAGCTAGCCCCAAGGGTTTGTACGCTCGGACCAAAGTCAATAGACTTGTTGACTTTTTTGTTTGGGCTCTTGCTCCGGCTCCTCTCGCTTCGGTGATTTTAACCATCTGGAATAGAGCTCACTCGAACTCATTTTTCGGCCTTCTTAAGCATCCTTCTGCTCTGGCTTCTCGTCCCTCAGAAATACCTCGCTCTTCCTTCTCGTCCGTCAGCGTCCTCTTCTGCAGTGCCTTATCCCTCGAACACACCTGTTGGTGCGGAAAGCATCCGACGATCGAACCTTAGTTTTGATAATGGCAAAGGGATTCAAAGTTAAGTTTAATTGTTATCTAATGTGTATGATTGAGTGTTTCAGGAAAGTCCTAACTGTGGTTAGGCAGGTGAAAACCCTAGGGGATGGTAACCCTAGGTCCTAGGGGGTGGTAACCCTAGGTGGAGAAAAGTCATAACTGCGGTTAGGCAAGGAAAAAACCTAGGGGGTGGTAACCCTAGGTCATAGGGGGTGGTAACCCTATGTGGGAAGTCTTGGCGGGTCAGCGCTTCGGGCAAAAATCATAGGGGGTGGTAACCCTAGGTTAAAATCCTGGTGTCGCGAACCAGGTAGAAGTCTGGATGGGTCGAGGACCGGAATCCAGCATGAAGACCAGAAGCATCGGACGCTGAGCAAAAGTCCAGTCGATCTGGAGGATCGTACTGGCAATAGGTAAATCTCCTGAGTGGAGTAGGTGAGGATGCGTTCCCCGTAGAGGGAACAGTAGGCGTCGGGTCGACCTAGGGTTTCCGGTCGGAAACTCGAAGTCAGACCCGGACAGTCTGGTGACTGTCAAATTTATTTATATATTATATTTTGTGTTCTAACTCTGTTATGCATGAAACTAATATTTTTGGTGCAGGGTTAGATCTGACCGGGATCGGTCGACCGAACCTCGAGATCGGTCGACCGAACCTCCAAGCTAACAGATCTAGTCTCCAGAAGTTGGACCGGGCTCGACCAGGGATCGGTCGACCGGACCTCGGGATCGGTCGACCGAACCTGCGATAGGTGTCGACTGGATCAAGCCGAGGTGTGCGGGTCAGAGGAGACTGATCGGTCGACCGGACCCTGGGATCGGTCGACCGATCCTCAGATAAAGTTTGACCAGCGGAGCGAGAGGATCGGGTAGATCGGATGGGAGAAGATCGCCTGATCGGTCGACCGAACATTGGGATCGGTCAACCGATCCACGTCGGGTCAAAGCTGATCCCGAGACTTGGGGATCTGGATCAGACTTTGCAGAGCTATAAAAGGAGGCCTCGAGGTGCAGCTTAGACATCGAATTCAAACAGAAGAATGTGTGACCTTATACGGTGCTCCGAAAGATTCAACTAGACTCTGCTACTCCGACAATCGACAACCACTTCATATTTGTATTTTGTCGTTATAATCTTTCTTTTTAAGCTCATACTTGTACTCATCTATTTGTAAAGATTTGCGATATATAGTTGTTGCCCACCGAAAGCGGTCAAGGATCGCGGGCCTTCGAGTAGGAGTCGAGATAGGCTCCGAACGAAGTAAAACACTTGTGTCTCTGTGTGTTTGCATTTACTTTCCGCTGCGTTTCTACTCTTAGTTTTAAATTGTTAAAATAGCCACGAGCGCTATTCAACCCCCCTCTAGCGCGATCTCGATCCAACAATTGGTATCAGAGTGGGGTCGTTTTAAATTGGTGCAACCACCATTCAAAACAAATTTTTCGTGGTATTTTCAGATTTTTTCGGAGTCAATTAGAATTTAGCCTTATAGCTATATTCCAATTCTTTTCTCGAATCGGTTTTTGCTCGAGGTTGGTGCAACACCACCTGAGTTCGTATTCTGTTTTTATATACTTCCCGCACTACTAATCCAGGACCAAGTCCTGGAATTTTCTTGTTGTTTGTTTTTCATAGTTGATCTAAAATGGCCCTTCAAGAGAGTTATAGCACTGTCCGTCCCCCGCTCTTCACCGGAGAGGACTTTGGTTACTGGAAGGGAAGAATGGAGAATTTCCTGAAGATCCAGTTCGAGACGTGGATGATCGTCAAGACTGGTTTGGATCTGCCAACGGATAAAGACGGCAATCCTACACCTTGCGAGGACTGGGAACCTGCATTAATCAAGAAGGTGGAGGCAAATGCCAGAGCAACTTGTACCCTCCAGTGCGGACTAACAAAGGAGGAGTTAAACTGCGTCGGTCCATTCTCGAGCGCCAAGGAGCTATGGGATAAGCTGATCGAGCTTCACGAAGGGACCTCCGATACCAAAGTAAGTAAGCGGGATTTATTATTCAATAAATTGTATAACTTAAAAATGCAGGAAAATGAGACAGCAAGCCAGCTTCACGCGCGCATTCAAGATCTCCTAAATGGCCTTCACGCAATCGACCAAAGAATAGAAAACCGCGACATAATAAGGTACGCACTTAGCGGCTTTCCAAAGAACACCTTGACTAGCAATAGGTAAATCTCCTGAGTGGAGTAGGTGAGGACGCGTTCCTCGTAGAGGGAACAGTAGGCGTCGGGTCGACCTAGGGTTTCCGGTCGGAAACTCGAAGTCAGACCCGGACAGTCTGGTGACTGTCAAATTTATTTATATATTATCTTTTGTGTTCTAACTCTGTTTTGCAGGAAACTAATATTTTTGGTGCAGGGTTAGATCTGACCGAGATCGGTCGACCGAACCTTGGGATCGGTCGACCGAACCTCCAAGCTAACAGATCTAGTCTCCAGAAGTTGGACCGGGCTCGACCAGGGATCGGTCAACCGGACCTCGGGATCGGTCGACCGAACCTGGGATAGGTGTCGACTGGATCAAGCCGAGGTGTGAGGGTCAGAGGAGACTGATCAGTCGACCGAACCCTGGGATCGGTCGACCAATCCTCAGATAAAGTTTGACCAGCGGAGCGAGAGGATCGGGCGGATCGGATGGGAGAAGATCGCTTGATCGGTCGACCGAACATTGGGATCGGTCGACCGATCCGCGTCGGGTCAAAGATGATCCCGAGACTTGGGGATCTGGATCAGACTTTGCAGAGCTATAAAAGGAGGCCTCGAGGTACAGCTCAGACATCGAATTCGAACAGAAGAACGTGTGACCTTATACGCTGCTCTGAAAGCTTCAACTAGACTCTGCTACTCCGACAATCGACAACCACTTCATATTTGTATTTTGTCGGTATAATCTTTCCTTTTAAGCTCATACTTGTACTCATCTATTTGTAAAGATTTGCGTTATATAGTTGTTGCCCACCGAAAGCGGTCAAGGACTGCGGGCCTTCGAGTAGGAGTCGAGATAGGCTCCGAACGAAGTAAAACACTTGCGTCTCTGTGTGTTTGCATTTACTTTCCGCTACGTTTCTACTCTTAGTTTTAAATCGTTAAAATAGCCACGAGCGCTATTCACTCCCCCCCTCTAGCGCGATCTCGATCCAACAACACCGAGCTCGTCAACTCTCTCCTATGCCGTCCTTCTCGTTAGCTGCGTTTTTGCTCGACTTCTTATGCTCCAAAGTTCTTGCACACTTAAACACAAGGCATTAAACCACAACAGGACCTAACTTGACTTAGTTGATCACATTAAAACCTCCACGGGATATTTACAATCTTTTCCTTTTTGATTTGGATCAACCAAAGTTAAGTTAGGATAAAATAGGACAAAATAAATATGCAAGTTTTAAAACATTAGTTATGCAATAAATGTACTCCTCCATAAACTTAACTTCTAATTCTTCCCCTTTAATCACATTAAAAATAGGGGTTTTACTGAATTAAATTGAAATTAAAGTCTAAGGAATAACTCGAACAGTGACTTAAAAAAATTAAAAATTAATTTTTAAAATTCTAATTTTTGTGATTAAAAAATAATTTTTAACAAGAATAACTTTAAAAATTATTTTATTTGTTGAAAACTTCTAAGAATTTTTATAAAGGTTAAGCAAACATATCCAAAGTAGTAATAAAATTTTTATAAAAAAATAAATTCAATTTAAGAAATAATAAAATATTTACTATAGAAAGATAATTTTTTCTCAAATAAGCTTAAAAGTAGTTTTCATATTCGAAAAATCTTAAAAACATTTTTGAGAATATAATAGAGTAAGTATTTTTTTAGAAAATTAAATTTTCAAAAATTGAGTGTTTGAGAATTTTTAATATTAAAAATTAGTATTTGGATAAATAATTTATAGAAAATTAGATATTAGTCAAAAAATTTCAAAAATATTTTGTTTGACATAGAATATTATAAGTTTTTATTGAAAAATAAATGTTTTTAAAAATAACTCTGTAAAATATTTTTAAATTGAAAAATATAATATTTTAAAAAAAAATCATAAAAAATAGTCAAAATTTTTTTAAAATTTTTCTATATATAGGAAATGAAATCTTTTTTTTTAAAAAAATTAATACCTAATTAATTTTGAACAAAAATTGTATGAAGAAATTTATTTGAGCACATTAGGCAATTAAAAGGCAAATATTAAAAAAATTAGAAATATACACAATTTAAACTATGCATAATTTTGGAACCTAATATAAATTCCTTCTAACTAGATTGATCAAGTATTTTCTAGGAATGTATATTTTTGTTAATTTTCTAATTTTACCATTGTGAAATCTATAATATCAATTTAGTCCTTGATAATATCTATAATTTGAGTATGCAGAAATTTTTAAATTTTCTATTTGTTTCTTTAAATTAGCATTTTCAGTTTTTAATTTTTTAAGATCTTCTATTAAGTAAGATTTTGCCAAAATCCTTTTTATTTCTAAATTCTCCTTTTTAAAATTTTTATTTTTAGTTTTAATTTACACATTGATTTAATACCATAATATAGTTGATTTGAAGGTAAGAGACATACCTCACTTACCATGTCAGATCTGAAGCTTGATATTCCCTCTGCTTCGCTGCATTCATCTGATGTTGCTCTCCCTTCATCGATGCTGGCTTCTGAGGTACTTTGTTCTTCATGACTAGCCATTAGTGCTAGTTTGGTGTATGCTTCTATTTCTGACTGGAATGATCAGCTTTCATCCCAAGTGGTGTTGAGATTCTTGCGTTTATTTTGCTTGGGTCCTTTGTTTTTTTCCTTTTTGAGCTATGGGCAGTCCTCCTTTATATGTCCTTTTTTTTACACTGGTAGCATTGAACCTTTTCTTCTATTTCTTAGATTTTTTTTGCTTTGCATTTCATTAAATTTATTAGATTTAAAAAAACTTTTTAAACTTCTTTACCATATAAACTTCTTGGTCTACTTCTTGATCTGAGTTTGACTCAGGTCTGTTCTTCTTGGTGGCTCTTAGTGTCAGGTTTTGGCTTGACTCTTTTGTTGTACCTGCACATCAGGTTTCATGTAATGCTAAAGTTGAAAATAGTTCCTTTAGGGTACTTACCTCTAGGTCCTTCAATATGTAGTAGACGTCTATTATCGAAGTCCATTACGGAGTTTTGGGAAAAGCGTTAAGTGAGTAGCGTACCGTGCCCCGATTGGTTACCATTTCACTGAGGTTGACCAGTCTGGTGATCAACTCTTTGATCTTTGTGTGTAGTTCGGCTACCTTCTCACCTTTTTCCATACGAATGTTTGTTAGCTTGTTTCAAAGAATGTCCCGTCGTGCGAGCTTGGCTTTGGATGTGCCTTCGTGGAGTTTTAGGAATTTCTCCCAAAGATATTTGGTCGATGTGTAACTTCTAATGCAATTGACTTCTTGAGGCAGTAATACACTTAGTAAGTAATATTCCACTCTGCTGTTGGCCACAAAGTCGCTTTGATCCTTCTTCATCCAAAGGTACTCTTATTTCTCCACTCCTTGTTGATCCTTAGGAACTACAAAATCATACTTGATTATTAAAAGTATTTCAAAATTAGTTTTTAGGAATACCTCCATTCAATGTTTCTAGTGTGCGAACTCTCCCTCGAACAATGGCGGGATGAGGCTTGGTCCAGCCATTGATTTCTTTATTTTTGTCGACGATTAGTCCTTCTAAAGTATTTTTACTCTAATACCACTTGTTGGTCCCCTAGCGGCCAGCTAGGGGGGAAGGGGGTGAATAGCCCTGAAAATAAATGAATATCATTCTTGATCTTATAGCTTGATTAAAACAAACACTTGTATAAAAGAATTTAAAAGAAAATTAATTAAAGACAGAGGCATAGAAATTTACTTGGTTTACAATCAGAGAATTGCTAATCTAAGGCAAGTGAAGCTCACTATGAAGATCTCCTTTGGGCGAGTAGCCTCTTACAATGTTGACAACTCACACAGTAGTAGAACAGGAAAAGAACTCATTTACAAGTGTTGTTCTCTAACTATTGAAATTAGGATTGTATTTATAGTTCAAATCCAAGCGCTTGGAAGGATTCCAGGTGCTTGGGTATGGATAAAATTTTATCCATGACATAACGGGTCATAATAGCTCGGCAAGTGATAAGTTTTGTGGTCCGGATGCTTGGACCAGGTCCGGGGGCTCAAACTGGGCTAAAATAGCCCTCGACTAGGGCGTGATGTGCATAGATTATATACACTTTTATGCATATTTTGACACATATCTACTTGTATTTCATTAGCATAATCTATGTTGATTGCATCTTATTTCATTATAATATTGTACTTCCATTATTTTGTGTTGGGAGATTTGCTCTTTGCTTGTTTTGATTGATAGGACATGATTTGAAGTGAAAATAGAGCAAAGACATACACGGGATCAACTCCAGAAGAAATGAAGCTCTAGTTGTGTGAACTCACACGACTATGCCACATTCTAGAGGCAAAGCAGACCTCAGTCGTGTGGATTCACATGGTCATTCCATTCAGCAGAGGTGGAGCAAACACCGGTCATGTGGATTCCACACGGTCGTGTGTATTTCTAGAGAAGAAGAAGATCCTAGCCGTGTGTATCCACACGACTGTGTGGCCTACCAGAGGAGAAGAAGAACATGACCGTGTGACTCCACACGGTCGTGCAACCCATCCAGAGGCCAAGCAAGACATAATCGTGTGAAGCCACATGATTGTGTCACCTGATCCGAGTCCAAGAAGAAGCTGGCTGTGTGGATTCCACACGGTCGTGGCACGGGTCGTGCCAGGCCCATGTGTTGCCCTATTTAAGGGGTTTTTCTCCCCTTTTTAGGAAATCTTTGGCTTGGGGTTCATCCCCATTCCTTGGGGAAGGGTTCTCCCCCTTGGGGGAACCCTAGGTCTTCTATCTTTGCCAATTCATCCACCTCCAGAGCAAGGTGACTCTCTGACGACATCGACAATGCGTAGCTAAGCATCTCTTCTCCTCATTTCTTGTATTTAGATTGTAAGAATGTTATCATTCATGTCTTTGGCTTGTTCTTCCTTTGCTATGGAGTAGATCTCTAAATCTAGAATGTAGGAACTAGCTATGATGTGATTGTGAATGCATGAACTATGTATTTGGATATTTTCCTATGCAATGATGTGTTTATATCATATTCTATGTGTGTTGTGCCTTGTATGTGTTTGACAAAATATGTGTAAGGTTAATTCATGTAGATGTGAGGAATTTGTCTCTATATTAAGGTTATTACTAGACAAGAAGACCGGGAGTTAACCTGGTTACAACCAAGAGGGTTGTTAATCCAGGGCAATGAAAGAGCGCACTAGAAAAAGTTTCATTTGCTGAAGGCGGAGAAGCCTTTTACACTCTAACAGCTCAGAACTATTGCTAGGAATTGATTACAGAGTTGATGGAATAATTGATTTCTAATTCCTAGCTCCAGAGGCCTTTATATAGCCTCTAGAAATTCTATCTCGGATGTCCGAGGCCCTGTAATAAAGGTCCAAGGCGCCTCCATCGAGAGAGTGGATAAAACTTTATCCAAAAGCTCAATGTTCACTTCTGCCAGGTCCAAGGTGCCTCCAACAGGCATTGAAGGCGCCTTCAAGCTGGAGGCGCCTCCAAGCCTAATGGAGGCGCCTCCAAGCTGGCTGGCAGCTTTTGCTTGTTTCTTTGCTTCGTCTTCCGAAGTCCCGTTCTTTTGGGTGATTCCGACCAACCGAAATAGGGCTCATCCGAACCTAATTTCCGGCCTTCTCCTCGAGCAGTCTTCCTCCCGGCTTAACGTCCCTCGAACGCCGTGCACGTTCTTCTCGCCCACTGGTGTACTCTTCCGCAGCTCTCTCGTCCTTCGAACGCACCGAGCCCGTTGGCTCCCTTCCCGTGTCGTCCTTTTCACTAGCTGCGTCTTCTGCTCGACTTCCTGCGCTCCTAAGCTCCTGCACACTCAGACACAGGGTTCAAACACAAAGCAGGACCTAACCAACTTGGTTGATCACATCAAAACACCCACGGGATCCAACAGACTCTTCACCACTTATGATTATAATGATGTGAATAAATGTGTAGGGACATGTACTATGGAGGAAACGTCTCAAGAATCACCTCCTTTGGTCAAACAACCAATTAATACTATGGAATTTGTAAGAATAGAATTGGTTGATGATAAATATGTAGGGACTTGTGTAATAGAAACAAAGCCCCAAGAATCACCATTTTCAGAGGCACCACTACTTGAGCCAGACCTAGACCCATCATTTAATCCAGAAAAAGTTACATCCACATGTTTAAAACTTTTAGGTATCTCTCAATACAGCAACATTAGTATTTATTGTGACCTTTTTGAAAACTTCATAGAGGTACCTATAATTGATTTTGTTAGTTGTGATTCCATTTCTGATAAATGCTTAGCCAAACTTGATATGGTTATAGTTCTTACTTATTTAACATATATGTGGGAGGTTTGGTTTTCCTATGGGTGTGTAGGTTTTCATGAGGCCAGAATTTGGGAGCTTACACTAAACCATCTCCAACTGCCGAAAAGGACTCTTAAGGAGACAAAGATGAAGAGAGTGGTGATACACTATATTGCTTTTATAATAACAACTTTCTTCATAATAAATTGGGCAATTGGAAGAAAAGTTTGGAAGTATTCTACTCTGGCCGGAGCCCAGTTTCGATGAACCAAATAAGGGGTTGAGTTAATGACCTTAAACAAGCGCTTCTTGGGAGGCAACCTAAGTTCTTCTTTCTTATCTTCATTTATGTTTTTTAGTTCTTTCTAGTTTCATTTCTTTCTTCATAATAAACCTAAATCCTCTACTTAATTTTTCTTGTCTATCTTCTTTTCATAGGATTCAAAGTTGTGGTGGAATGCGAGCATTAGATAGAAGAGTATCTTCAAAATATGAATGTCAACCATTTGGAGCTCATCACTTGGTAACTTCCCTAACTTCAAAAACTTCCTCCATATATTATTTCTAGTTTTCATTGGAACAATAAAAAATTTAAGTCTGGGAGGATGTGTTGGGTTTAGTTTAATTTTTGTTATATTCCTTAGTTTTGCACTTTTTTGCATAATAAAATTGTTACTAGTTGCATCATTCATCATATCATGATTGTTTGTTCCTTAATACAAAATACTAGTATGCTTGTTCTAGATTTCATGTGGTTTATCAGTTACTTATGGTGCTGGTAGGTTTAGTAATCTATCTTTTTCTATCTATAATAGCATGAAGTGAGCAATATTTTTACTATAAGAGTTTGAGTATTGACTTTGTTTTAGGATCTCTCTTCACTATGCCTAGTTTTGATGGTAGATAACTCTGAAAGTAGTCATGATTCATAGAATTGGACTAGAACTTATATTTCTAAGGTGACCTCTTAATTATATTTTGGTTACTAGATAATCTCGGATCATGACAACTCACTTGGAAAAATTAAAATCCCTACATTTGCATTTATATATTTGCATTTGTGTTAGTGCTACACCTTTAAAGCACCAAAAGAAAAAAAATAAAAAAAAAATCATATGAATAAGGGATAAAAAATAGTTGTCATGAGTGAAAACTAACAATTTACCCCTTTGAGACCGAGTTAGGTTACTTAGGAAATAAATGTTATGTCTCTCTTGATTCTGAATAGTCCTTTGAGACCTTGTGTAATTTTAGAGATATGAACTATGCGTGTTGCAAGTAAGTACCTATCACTAGAAGCACAAGGAACATAATTTTATAACTACTTGACTAGACTTAGGAATTGATACTTGATAAATTTAGGTCACTATTGCACTGAGCACAGAAAACTATTACTTAAGCCGTACTCAAACAACTTTTGTATCTTGCTCACCAATTAAATCATTTGATAGGATTATATTAACTTGCTAGAGATTATGATACACTATTTAACCAGATGATTTTAGATGTAGTTTTTATTTAAGGACAAGCAAAGATTTAAGTCCGAGGTGTGATGTACGTAGATTATATACACTTTTATGCATGCTTTAACGTGCATCTACTTATATTTCATTAGTATAATCTATGTTTATTGTACCCTATTTCATTATAATATCGTACTTCTATTATTTTCTATTCAGAGATATGCTCTTTGGTTGTTTTGATTGATAGGACACGATTTAGAGTGAAAATGGAGCAAAAACGTACATGGGATCAACTCTGGAAGAAATCAAGCTCTGGCCGTGTGAACTCACACGGTCGTGCCACATTCTAGAGGCAAAGGAGACCTCAACCATGTGGATTCACACGGTTGTGCCATTCAGCAGAGGTGGAGCATACACTACCATGTGGATTCCACACGACCGTGTGCATTTCTAGAGAATAAAAAGACCTTCGCTATATGTATCCACACGATCGTGTAGCCTACCAGAGGAGAAGACGAACACGACCGTGTGACTCCACACAACCGTGCAACCCATCCAGAGGCCAAGCAAGACATGGCCATCTGAAGCCACACGATTGTGTCATCTGATCCGAGTCCAAGAAGAAGTTAGCCATGTGGATTCCACACGGTCGTGGCACAGGCCATGCCAGGCCCGTGCCTTGCCCTATTTAAAGGATTTTTCTCCCCCTTTTGGGGAATCTTTGGCTTTAGGTTTATTCCCATTCCTTGGGGAAGGGTTCTCCCCCTTGGGGGAACCCTAGGTCTTCCATCTTCGTCGATCCGTTCACCTCCGGAGAAAGGTGACTCTCTAAAGGCATCGACAATGCTTAGCTAAGCATCTCTTCTCATTTCTTGTATTTAGGTTGTAAGAATGTTATAATTCATGTCTTTGGTTTGTTCTTCCTTTGCTTTAGAGTAGATCTCTAGATCTAGGATGTAGGAACTAGTTATGATATGATTGTGGATGCATGAACTCTTTATTTGGATATTTTCCTATGCAATGATGTGTTTATATCATGTTCTATGTGTTGGTTAATCCTAGGAAAACGTACCGGTTCCACTGTACAAAATTTTTTGTACAAGTGTCGAACCTTTCCTTAAATAACCTATTGTGTTCTTTAGAAATTAAATCAGGAATCGCAGATGGAACTTAACATCATTGATTCCAAATTTAACTTATCTGTTCTTAATGGTTTAGATTTGAATCGCAAGCGGAACTTAACACTATTGATTCGACTCTACCTAAATTATTAATTCTATAAATATTAATTTCCAAAATTGGCTTCCAGGACTGCATGGCGAGGCACATGGCCTTCTTGGATATGGGAGCAACCACCACCGCCTAGGCAAAGCCTTTTAAGGAAAGCTAATATTTATTTCCTTAAATAACTTTAGGTTAACCAAAAAGAACAATCGAATCACAAATTCAAAAAATAAGAAAACACAAAATCGAAAAATAAATTCGATAAACTAGATCTAATTGCCTCTTGTATTTAGAATTCATACAAAGAAAAATAACTAGTATGATGCGGAAGAAAAATACTAGTTATACCTTCTCTTTGTAAGTTAATGACCTCAAGATCTTCTGCCGTATTCCTCGCCTCACCTTGGACATCGTGTGGGCGACGATCCTCCAAGATGAACACCACCCAAAAGCTTCCTCCTTCTTCTTCTAAAATTCGGCCACCACCACCACCAAGGAGAAGAGAGCAAAGGGAGAGGAAGAAGGGAGAAGGCCGACCACCAAGAGATCACCCAAGCAAAAGAATAAGAGTTGTATCTCATGAAGCCCCCTCACCCCTTCTTTTATATTACTTGCCCAAGATAAATAAGGAAAAACCTTTTACAAAAATAAAATCATCCAAGAGTTTTTCCTTTTCCCTTTTTATTTTTCCTTTTCTTTCCTCTTGATTAAATCAATCACCAATCAATGGTTATGATTAATCCTATTTGGTTTAGGATTGAATTTGGTTTAATCCTATTGACCGGCCCTTGCTTGGGCACCAAGCAAGGTGGCCGGCCACAATTAAAAGGAAAGGAAAAATAATTTTTAAAAATTTTACAAGAAGAAATTCTCTTATAAAATTTACAAGCTCTCTTTCCTAAAGTATGAGTTAAAAAAGGAAAGTTTCTAAAAATTAAAATCATGTTTTAAAATTTAAAAACTCTCTTATAAAATTTCCTTTTTTAACATGGTGATAGAAAATTTAAATTTTAAAACTTCTTTTCCTTTTTTTTCTTAAACCATAAGGATGGTTAAAAAAGGAAAGTTTTAAAATCTTTTAAACTCTCTATTTAAACATGTGACCTAATTCAAATAAGGAAAGTTTTAAAAATTAAAATCTCTCTTTTAAAACTTATAGTTTTCTACAAAGAGAAGATTTTAAAAAAATTCAAAACAACCCTCCATTTTTGAATTATTATGGCCGGCCCCTACAAGCTTGGTCACCAAGCTATAGGGCCGGCCCCTTTCAAGAGGATGTGGCCGGCCATTGCTTGGTCACCAAGCAATGGTCCGGCCCCCTTCTTGAACACCAAGAAGAGCCTTACATTTGGATGAACTTGAGGCTATAATGAGGCTACGACAGGGACCTAGAGGAGAAATTGGTTTTGGCCTTTCGATGAGCTTGAGTATCCCGTGTTCGCCCCGAACACACAACTCACGTTCATCGATAATAACTCATTCCACTAGAGAGTTATTACCGCACTACCGCACCAATCCCAAATTACATTATGGGCTCCTTCTTATCATGAGTGTGTTAGTCTCCCTGTGTTTAAGATTACGAATGTCCACTAATTAAGTAAGTTACTGACAACTCACTTAATTAATATCTAGCTCCAAGAGTAGTACCACTCAACTTTATTTTCATGTCGGACTAGGTCCACCTGCAGGGTTTAACATGACAATCCTTATGAGCTCCTCTTGGGGACATTCTCAACCTAGATAACTAGGACACAGATTTCTTCTATAATCAACAACACACACTATAACTAATATCATTTTCCAACTTATCGGGCATATTAATTTATCGAGCTAAACCTCACCCTTTGATAAATCAAAGAAATAAATATTAAATATATGTGCTTGTTATTATATTAGGATTAAGAGCACACACTTCCATAATAACTAAGGTTTAGTTCTTTTACTAAGTCAGTACAAAATAACATACCTAAATGATCCTACTCAATACACTTAAAGTGTATTAGTGTAATTTATTAGTCAAGATAAACTAATACTTAATTACACTACGACTATACTGATAGTTTGTTCCTTTCTATCTTAGTCGTGAGCAACTATTTATAATTTATAGAGAACCGACAACATGATCTTCTGAGTGTGGCACCATACTCCATGTTGTCTACTATATAAATTAATTGAACAATTACATTTAATAAATGTAGATATTGACCAATGTGATTCTTTTATTTTAACAAATAAATGTTTACAAAAGCTAGGCTTTTAGTATACACTCTAACACTATGTGTGTTGTGACTTGTATGTGTTTGACGAAATATGTGTGAGGTCAATTCATGTACATGTAGACGTGAGAGATTTGTCTCTATGTTAAGGTTGCTACTAGACTGGATAACTGGGGGATCCTTAGTGACAGAGGATACCCATCAACTGGACATATATGCCCTTAGTGACAAAGGACATTGATACTTACCCACTTTATAGATTCCAAAGATCTTAATATAAGAACTAATCCTTGTTAGGGTGTTCTAATTGGAGTGGATACTCCGGTGCTACCATTAGAAAATACATTAGATAACTCTTGGAATGTATGATCGGAGGACAATGTGATAGAGGGTAACCCTTTAACCGGATTTTCTAGAGTTGCTCCTTTACTTAATGGCGTTAGAACTTGGATAGACTCTCCGGTAGATAATTCACTGTGTGAAGTTAACTAGTGCTTAATCAATAGTCTCTATGGGTTTGATATCTTTTGTATTACAGACGATGTAACCTTACACTTGCAGTTCATAACAGGGCACAAGATCGGGGCACCTTGGCTAGCCTCAAGGGTACGAGCGCCCGGACCAGGTCCGGATGCCCTAACTAAAGTCAATAGACTTGTTGACTTTTAGTCAGGGCTCTCGCTCTAGTTCTGCTTACTTAGGTGATTTCAACCATCTAAAATATCGCTAACCCGAACCCGTTTTTCGGCCTTCTCAAGCAACCTTTAGCTCTAGCTTCTCATCCCTCAGAAACACCTTACGCTTTCTTCTTGTTAGTGTTGGAACCCCAAGATTGTTTTGTTGTGATAAAAAAAAGTTAAGTTAGGTCCTGTTAGTTTTTTATCCCTGTGTCTAAGTGTGCAGGAGCTTAGGAGCACAGGAAGTCGAGCGGAAGACGCGGCTAACGAGAAGGATGGCACCGGAAGGGAGCCGACGGGCTTGGTGCATCCGAGGGATGGAAGAGCTACAGAAGAGTACACTGGTGGATGAGAAGAACGTGTGCGACGTTTGACGAACGAGAAGCCGGAGCGGAAGCCTGCTCGAGGAGAAGGCTGAAATTGGGTTCGGGTGACCCTTATTTCGGTTGGATGAAATTATCCAAGCGAGCGAAGCCGGAGAGGAAGACCCGGACCGAGGCGAGCAGCACCGAAGCAGAGAGCCCAGACCAAAAAAGTCAACCTTGTTGACTTTAAGGGTCTGGGCGCCTGGACCCATTTTGGGCGCCTAGAACCTCTTTTTATCCACAATCGACGTGGATGTTGACTATTCCAAAGGAGATAAAGTTTTATCCTCTTACAGGCACCTGGAACCCTTCCAGGCACCCCGACCAAGGCTATAAATATAGCCTTGGTCCAAAAGCTTGACAACAACAAGAATTACTGAGCAACACTTGTATACGCTTTCCACTTTATTTAGATTCTTCATTTCTATGTGTAAATTGCTATAAAGAGGCTTCTCTGCCTAAAGGAGAAAGTAGTGTGATTCATTTTCTTGGATTAACAACCTCCCCGGTTGTAACCAAGTAAAAAGTTCGAAGTCTCTTTCTTTTCTGTTCATTTAATTATTTTTTACTAGTGTTCATTATTTAAGTTAATTGTCCGAGAAGGGTTTATTTTGTAATTTATGCAGGGCTATTCAACCCCCATTCGAGCCGACCAACAGGGGACCAACAAGTGGTATTAGAGCCAAGATGCTTCAGAAGGACTAACCGCCAAACGAAGCACATGAAATGGCCAGACCAAGCATCTTCCCACCAAAGTTCGAGGGGGAATTCGCCAGCTGGAAGAAGAGAATGGAGGTATTTTTAAAAACATACTTCGATTTATTATTAATAATGGCATTCGGTTTTTAAGCATCCGAAGGCAAGCAAAAATATCAATGGACGAAGAAGGAAAAAGCTGACTTTGTGGCAAACAGCAAACCAGAGTTTCATCTGCTAAGCGTCCTCCTGCCACAAGAAGTCAATCGGATAGGAACCTACGGGTCCACCAAGGAGCTCTGGGAAAAATTCCTAGAACTTCACAAGGGAACCTCGGAGGCGAAACTTGCGAGACGGGACTTACTTCGTAACCAGATCAGCAACCTCCGATTTAAAGAAGGTGAAACGATTGCACACCTTCACTCGAGGATTAAGGAGCTCATCACCAGACTTTCAAATATTGGAGAAACGATAAGCAATCGAGATTCACTAAGGTACGCTCTTAATGCATTCTCTAGGAAGACAAAATGGGCATCACTAGTAGATGCCTTGTATATCACTAAGGATTTAGAAATTGTTACCTTAGAAGAATTATTTTCAACTTTTGAAATCCATGAGTCGAGATGTACAGATACGAAGAAGGAGTCAACGCACAATATTACCTTTAAGACAAAGTTGGATGAACAAGACTCAGAATCCTCCCTTGAGGACGAAGAAACGACAATGATGGTAAGACAATTTAAGAAATTAATTAAATCTAGAAAAACTAACCATTTGAAGGGTAGAAAGCAAAGGACGATCAGATGCTACTACTGCAACAAAGAAGGGAATGTTAAGGACAACTGCCCTAAGCTATGGAACAAGGATAAGGACAAAGGAAAGAAGTCTGTCCAAATGAACAAGTACAAGACTTTAAAGGCGATGTGAGACGAAACGTCGTCCGAATTGGAAGTTGAGGCATTCTCTGGGCTTGCGTTGATGGCAAGTCATCAAGATGAATACAAAGAAAGCTCTTCTGAAATGAGCATCGAGAGCATCGATGAAGGGGGAGCAACATCGGAAGAAAGCAACAGTTCAGGGGGAGCCACGGACAATGAGATCGACAAGGTAAGTCAGTTACGATCTCTCCCACCTGACAAGTTGTTTAAGTTTGTAAAATAATTAACCAAAGATTGTTGAAAACCTGAAAAAGAAATTAAAATTTTAAAATTAATTCTAGCAAAATCTTGCCCATTAGAGGAATTTGACAAAATAAAGCTAGAAAATGAGATTTTGCAAAAAGAAATAATGAACTTGAAAAATAATGCATGCTCATATAACACAAGTTTTAGAAAATTCAATAATCTAAATTGGTATTTTAGATATCACAAAGGATAAATTAGAAATATTTCAAAGAAATATGTCCTTAGGAAATACCTAATCAATCCAGTTGGCTGGAACCTATATTGGGTTCCCAAGTCTTGCATAACCTGAACCTTATTTAGACTTTGAACTTTCAGCGAGAAAATTAAACGTTTAATTTCCTTATGCGGCTTTGTCTACAAGTGGTTGATGATTCAATAACCAAGAAAACCTAGTGTCTCGCCATAGCCTGGAAGCCAAATATTGAAATAAAATATTTAATTGACTAATTAGTAAAACATTAAAAATTGAAATTAGATAATGTTTTGAATAATTATTCAATTTTTTTGAAAATTCTAATTTGTTTAACTTAAAGTTTTTTTGTTCTTTACCAAAATGTATTTTACATGTTGCACAAATTTAAATTAAAAAAAACTTAGTAATTTTTTTTACTTAAAGTTTTTTTTATCAGATTTATTTTACCAAAATTTCTACAAAAATTAATTCTTGAAAATTTATTTAACTGAGAAAATTTCCCATTTTTGACTTAGAAAATGTTTCTAAAATTATTGCATTTTTAGAGCTATCAAAATTGTTCTAAATATTTCCAAAATCAGAGTTTACTTAGAAATTCCTTTTTACTTAAAAATTTCTCATTTTTAAACTTAGAAATTTTTTTACTTAAAAATTGTTTTTCTTCTTGAAGTTTTTGTTTACTTAGAATTTTATTTTGATATCAAAATAATTTTCAAATTGTTTCAAAGTTTTTTCAAAGTTATTACCCTTAGATCTTTCTTGGTACCCCATTTTTGTGTCATCAAAGGGGGAGAAGTAAAAGATTAAGTCTAGGAAGAGATAAATTTTCAAATTCATATTTTTTTAATTTTTACACTTTATTGCAGAATTTATTGTTTAAACTTTATGTATGTTTACCCTAACTTAACTTGAGTTTCTCACATCAAAAAGGGGGAGATTGTTAGAACCCCAAGATTATTTTGATGTGATCAAATAAGTTAAGTTAGGTCCTGTTAGCTTTTGATCCCTGTGTCTAAGTGTGCAGGAGCTTAGGAGCACAGAAAGTCGAGCGGAAGACGCGTCTAGCGAGAAGGATGACACGGGAAGGGAGCTGACGGGCTCGGTGCATCCGAGGGATGGAAGAGCTGCGGAAGAGTACACTGGTGGACGATAAGAACGTGTGCGATGTACGATGGACGAGAAGCCGGAGCGGAAGCCTGCTCAAGGAGAAGGCCGAAATTGGATTCGGGTGAGCCTTATTTCGGTTAGCCGAAATCACCCAAGTAAGCGGAGCTGTAGCGGAAGATCTGGACCGAGGCAAGCAGCACCGGAGCAGAGAGCCCAGACCATAAAAGTCAACCTTATTGACTTTAAGGGTGGTCCAGGCGCCCGAAGAGATTTCGGGCACCCGGAACCTCTTTTTATCCACGGTCGATGTGGATGTTGACCATTGTGAAAGAGATAAAGTTTTATCCCCTTCTAGGTGCCTGGAACCCTCCTAAGCTCCCTGACCAAGGGTATAAATATAGCCTTGGTCCAAAAGCTTGATAATAACAAGAATTACTGAGCAACACTTGTATACTCTTTCCAGGATATTCAACTCCCCCTTCTGGTGGGCCAATTGGGGACCAACAGTCCATCAGCGTACTCTTCCGTAGCACCTCATTCCTCGGATACACCGAGATCGTCGACTCTCTCCCGTGTCGTCCTTCTTGTTAACTGTGTCTTTTGCTCTACTTCTTGTGCTTCTAGGTTCTTGCACACTTAGACACAAGGCATCAAACTACAACAGGACCTAACTTGGATTGGTTAATCACATTAAAACCTCCACGGGGTACTTACATTTCCTTCAAGTTTTCTATTGCAAATTAAGTTCGAAGAAGCGAAGCGAGCTATTAATCCCCTCTAGCTAATACATGTCCTAACAATGTGGTTAAAAATTTAATTTTAAATCTAAACATGTAAGTACCCCATGGTAGTTTTGATGTGATCAACCAAGTCAAGTTTGTTATGGTTGATTTGTAGTTAGAAGGGGGTGAATAGCTCGTCACGCTTCGTTACTTGCTCATTGATGATGATATGCAGCGGAATGTAACTAAAGCAATGCTAACACTAGAATTTACTTGGTATCCACCTCAAGATGAGGTGACTAATCCAAGGATCCACACACATGAGCACTCTCCACTAAGAAAACACTCATTCTCGGTAACTACCAGAGGTGGAGAAACCTCGTACAAGACTCACACAACAAGATACACTCAAACAAGAAGAAAATACACAAGTGTATAAATAAAAACCTTCGCTTGCTTGATCTTGTTGATGTAGATCACCTCTGGACCCCTTGGAAAGTGCAACATCACTTCTCTTCCAAGCTTGAAGTTCAGCGGTGAGTATCAAAGAGAATCGCTGTAAGATCCAGAAGAAGCGTTGCGAAGACGAAGGCTCGCCACAGCTTTATACCTTGAGCTTCTAGGGCTCCCAATCGATTAGGCTTACTCCTAATCGATTTCCATGTCAGATCATTGTGATCCCAACCATCCAAAATCTACAACCTGCACAACAGTCATATCCCAATCGATCAGTTGATTGATTGGGGAGGCTGAATCGATCGGATGATCGATTTATACTTCTTCTGTGCTCTCGCGTCTACGCGAGAAAATTTACCCCAATCGATTGGGGAGCCCAAGCGATCGACTGATAGATTGAGGAGTGTTGGATCGAAAGCGCTAGAGGGGGTGAATAGTGCTTGTGGCTTTCACAATCGATTTCGTAAAATACGAGTAATAACGTAGCGAAAATAAAATAATCGTAAACACACAAAAGACACGAGAGGTTACTTCGTTCAGAGCCTATCTCGACTCCCACTCGAAGGCCCGTGGTCACTGGCCGCTTTCGGTGGGCAACAACTATTGTTCGTAAAAACTATTACAAACTAAGTACAATTCAAAGCAGTAATAATAAAAATTATACCAACAACAAAAGACTAAATTTGAAGCTTCGGGTTGTCAGCGTCGAGTTGAGGCTTTGTCAGAACGTCTCGTTAGCAGTAGGTTGTAGAAAGATTGCTTGTGCCAAGTTGTTAAGAGTTGTTGTTTGAAGTCCCCTTATAAATAGTGCTGGAGGCGCCTCCAAGCCTGTCCGAGGCGCCTCCAAGCCGCCGAGTCGCACGGGTGGATCAGCGCAAACCTGGTCGCACCTCATCCCTCTGAAGGCGCCTCCAAGCTGATCCAAGGCGCCTTCAACGCCTGGTCCAAGGCACCTCCAGCTTCCTCCGAGGCGCCTCCAACTCCTCTGGACAGCTGGCTTCGGCTAGCACCCGAGGCGCCTCCAAGCCCTATGGAGGCGCCTCGGACACTGTTCATCCGAGGTTTGAGTTGCTCCTTTGTTCCTGTAAATTGTGTTAGTCCCAAACACAAACCCTGCAAAACTAAGTTAGCACAAAAATAATATTATAGATAAACTTAACAGTCGTCGGACTGTCCGGGTTTGACTTCGGATTTCCAACCGGAAACCCTAAGTCGACCCGACGCCTACTGTTCCCTCTACGGGGAACGGGTCCTCAATTACTCCACTTAGGAGATTTACCTGTTGCCAGTGGGATCCTCCAGACCGACTGGACTTTTGCTCAGCGTTCGGAGCTTCCGGACTTTCTGCTGGACTTCCGCTTCCCGGCTGGTCCAGTCTTTCACCTGGTTCGTGACACCAGGAATTTCCACCTAGGGTTACCCCCCCAAGGACTTTTTCCTGAAGCTCTCGACCCGCCAAGACTTTCCGCACAGGGTTACCACCCTCTATGACCTAGGGTTACCATACCCTAGGGTTTTCCACCTGCCTAACCGCAGCTAGGACTTTCCTGAAACACTTAATCAAGTGCATTAGATCACAAAACAACTTAACTTTGAATTCCTTTGCCATTATCAAAACAACAGTCGATCGTCGGATGCTTCCCGCACCAACAATCTCCCCCTTTTTGATTATGGCAACTGAAATTCAAAGCTAAGTAAAATAGATACAAAAAGTTTAAGTAAGCAAGCTTATTAGATTTTAAATGCACGCATGGATAAGCTAAACACTTAAACTTTGTTAGGCTCCCCCTTAATAAAGGCATTCTTAAAAAATATTTGTTAAACTTTCTTTTGAATTTCCCTACTCTCCCCCTTTATCATTCATCAAAAGCTAAGCATGTTTGAAAAAAATTGAAAAAATCTTAGATTTTTAGGAGAGAGAGAGAAAAATCTGAACTTTCTAAAAGTAACTTTTCTTGTAAATCAACTTCACTAAGTTAAACAGTTTGAGCTCGTAGTTTGGTTTTCAAAAAAAAAGTTAACTTTTGCTGGACATAGAGTTTTCTTTTGTAGTATTGCAAAAAAAATTTTAAGCAATTTTGAACTATTAGACTTTTAATAAGAGACAAAGGTAACTCTTGGTTTTTTTATAATATTCTTTAGCTAAGTGAAACCAAGGCTTAAGTAGCAATTTTTATTTCAAAAAGATAAAAAGTTGACTTTGAAAAGTATTTAGGCTCCATGTGACTTTGAAAAGTATTTTGAAATCTTAGTCTAAAAGTACTTAGCCCGAATTTTCAAAAAAAGGAAAAAACATGATTCGAAAGTTTAAGGTTTTGAAAACTTAGCTTAAAGTTTAAATTTGAAAGAGTTTTTCTTTTAGTCAAATTTTATTTAAAGCTTTTGAGGGCAAAGGAGGAGTCTTAATCCTTAATGTCCAAGCATGAGTTGGGTTAGTTAATTTCGCTTTAAGTAAGGTATCAGAGCCCTAATGTTCATGTAAAAGAAAATTTAAAAATCAAGCACTTGGGTTCGCGGCCACATGTCTAACCAGTTAGCTACTAGCTGATTACCTAGAGGGCAATAGCTTTCACTTGGTTAGTCAAGTTAAGTCAATAGATCCAGTTAGATTTGACTAGTATTGGAAGACTTGACTAGTACTGGAAGACTTGACTTGATTAATGTTAACTAGGTGTTTAACGCCCAGACTCATATTGATGCACATATATAAGCATTCTTGAGTCCAGGCTGTACCCTATACATCTCACGCCGTTCTATGTTTTTCAAACACAAGCAAGGTAAGCCTAGGTATTTGTGAGATGCTCTGGCTGAATTCTAGGGGAGCAAGATTTCTAGGGTAGAGCCTAAGCTAAGTCCATATTTTGAAAATCTAGTAAAATTGGAATTTTAAAAATAATATTTTCCTAGATTTAAAACATAAGATGATTTTGAAAACTGTACAAAGCTGATCAGAAACTATTCTACCCAACACAATCCTATTTGCCTTCTAAGTGCACTGAACTCAAGTTCAGGTAAGGGTTTAGTGAAAATATCAGCTAGGTTTAACTTGGACTCAACATAGCTGAGTACAATTTCACCCTTAGCCACATGATCCCTTACAAAATGGTGTTTTACCTCTATGTGTTTGGTCCTGGAGTGGTGAATTGGGTTTTTGGTTAAGTTAATTGAACTTATATTGTCAATTAAATTTTTTGTATTTTTATATTCTAGCTGATAATCTTTTAGTGTATGCATCATCCACAAAAGTTGGGAGGCACAATCTCCTAGTGCTATGTATTCAGATTCGGTAGTGGATAGAGCAACCCAGTGTTGCTTTCTGCTTGACCAACTTACTAGGCACTGACCTAGAATTTGGCAGCTCCCACTTGTACTTTTTCTATCTAACTTGTACCCGGCATAGTCTGAATCAGAGTAGCCAACAAGGTCAAGGGTACAAGTTCTAGGGTACCAAAGTCCTACATTTAAGGTGCCCTTAATGTACCTTAGTATCTTTTTAACATATGTTAGGTGTGATTCTTTTGCACAGGATTGATATCTTGCGCACATACCTACTGCAAACAATATATTGGGCCGACTTGCAGTTAGGTAGAGTAGACTACCTATTATGCTTCTATAGTACTTTGGGTCTACTGATTTTCCATCTGGGTCAGAATCAATCTTACTATTTGTTGCCATTGGAGTATTTATAATTTTTGAGTTTTCCATGCCAAATTTTTTAATTAGTTCTTTGGGATATTTGGTTTGGTAAATGTAGATTCCATCTTTGGTTTGTTTAATTTGTAGACCTAAGAAAAAATTGAGTTCCCCCACCAAACTCATTTCAAATTCGTTTTCCATTAAATTAACAAATTCTTTTAACAGTTTGGTGTTGGTTGAGCTAAAAATTATATCGTCAACATAGATTTGGGCAACAAAAATGTCTTTTTCTATGAGTTTGATGAATAGAGTTTGGTCTATTTGACCTTGGTTAAAGCCCTTGGATATTAGGTAATTAGATAACCGTTCATACCATGCTCTAGGTGCTTGTTTTAGTCCATATAAGGCATTTTTATAGTCTAAATACATGGTTTGGATGATTTAAATCCTCAAAACCTGGGGGTTGACCTACATATACCTCTTCTTTAATGAATCCATTTAAAAAGGCTGACTTGACATCCATTTGGTATAATCTAAATCCTTTATGTGCTGCATAAGCCAGCAGCATTCTAATGGGTTCGAGTCTTGCTACTGGTGCATAGGTTTCGTCATAATATAATCCTTCAACCTGACTGAACCTTTTGGCTACTAGTCTGACCTTTTTTCTAACTATTTCACCCTGGTCATCCAATTTGTTCCTAAATACCCATTTGGTGTCAATAATTGACTTATCTATGGGTTTAGGTACAAGTTCCCAGACTTGGTTTCTTTCGAATTGTGCTAGCTCTTCCTACATAGCAATGATCCATCTGGGTCGGGTAGGGCTTCTTCTATAGTCTTAGGCTCAATCTTTGAAATAAGGGCAATCTGACTCAGGTTTCTATATGAGGATCTAGTTCTAACTCCTAAGTTTGGGTCACCCAGAATTTGGTCAGGTGGGTGAGAGGTACCTATTCTTGTTGGTCTTATATTTGTGTTAGAATTTAGTTCCTCTGGTTTACTAGTGTTAAGTTGAATTTCATCGTCTTTTATAATTCTTGGGTTAATGTCAATATTTTGATCTATATTTGGTAAATTATTTTCTTCATCAAATATTACATTAGTTGTTTCTTCAACTTTTAGGATTTTTTGATTATAGACTCTATAGGCCCTACTGGTTGTAGAGTACCCTAAAAAGATTCCTTGGTTTGATTTGGGTGTAAATTTTCCTAAGTAGTCTTTAGTGTTTAAGATATGAACTTTACATCCAAATACTTTTAAGTAGTTTAAGTTGGAAATTTTATTATAATAAATTTCATAGGGGGTTTTATTATAAAGTTTGTTAATTAGAATTCGATTTTGAATATGGTTTGCTGTATTTATTACTTCATCCCAAAATTGATGATTTAGATTATATTCATTTAGCATTGTTCTAGCGGCTTCTTGTAAGGTTCTATTTTTCTGTTCTACTAGCCCGTTCTGTTGGGGGTTCTAGGGCATGAAAATTCGTGTTTGTATCTGTTGGTTTTACAAAATTGGATAAATCTATGATTTTCAAATTCCCCGTCATGATCACTTCTAATCCTTTTAATTTTAGTATCTTTTTCATTTTCTATTAATTTACAAAAGTTACTAAAGACTTCAAAAGTTTCATCTTTAGTTTTTAGAAATTTTACCCAGGTAAACCTGGAGTAGTCATCAATTATAACTAAGCAATACTTGTTTAGTGACTTGGCTCTATGTGAATCAAATAGATCTAGGTGAAGGAGCTCAAGTAAGGAATTGGTTCTTTCTAGATTGGTTGACTTGTGGGTTGACTTCGTTTGTTTTCCTTGTTGACAAGGATGACAAATTGTATTTTCTAGATTTCTTAATTTGGGCAATCCTCTGACTAAACCGTTTTGACTCATTTTCGAAATGAGTCTAATATGTGTGTGACCTAGTCTTCTGTGCCACAAGTTGGTTTCCTCTTATTGTGTCAAGAGACACTTTATTGAGGGTAGGTCAATTGTATAGATGTTATTTTTCCTAAGTCCTTTAAGTCTGATTTTGGGGTTGCCAACGTTTTCAATTAAGCATTCAGTATTATTAAAGGTAACTAAGTATCCACTATCACATAACTGGCTAATACTCAATAGATTGAAATTAAAATTTTCAACTAATAGAACTTTTTGAATGACAAAATTGGAGTTAAGTTCGATATTTCCTCTTCCGATTACCTTAAGTTTAACGTCGTTGCCGAACGCAACTGACCCTAGGTTCTTCAGTTTGAGATTAGTGAACTTCAACATATCTCCAGTCATATGTCTGGAGCATCCACTATCTATCATCCATTGATCCAATTCCTACACATAAAGTAGTTGATTTGGATTTAATGGATTAAAAGATAGTTTGATTGAAATAAGCTCTCTACTTGTACTAGGTTTTTAGTAGGTTAGTTAATTTGAAAAATATTTTAAGTTGATACAAATTTATTATTATTAAAGTTAATTAAAAATGATTTGAGTTAATTAATTTTGAAAAAATAATTTAATTAATTGAAGAATAATTTAGGTTAAAATAATTTAAGTTAATTAGTTTTGGAAAAAAATTAAGTTAATTAATTTTGAAAAAATAATTGAAGTTAATTAGTTTTGAAAAATAATTTTAAGTTAATTAAGTTTTAAAAATTTTAAGTTAATTAAGTTTTGAAAAATAATTTTAAGTTAATTAAGTTTTTTTAAAAAAATTAAGTTAATTAAGTTTTGAAAAATAATTTTAAGTTAATTAAGTTTTTTAAAAAAAAATAATTTTAAGTTAATTAAGTTTTTTAAAAAAATAAGTTTTTTTAAAAAATTTAAGTTAATTAAATTTTGAAAAATAATTTTAAGTTAATTAAGTTTTAATTCTAATTTTGAATTAATTTTAATTACGAATTTAATTTTGAATTAATTACAAATTTAATTTTGAATTAATTTTAATTAAGAATTTAATTTTGAATTAATTTTAATTACGAGTTTAATTTTGAATTAATTTTAATTACTAATTTAATTTTGAATTAATTATGAATTTAATTTTGAATTAATTATTAATTTAATTTTAATTATGAATTTAATTTTGAATTAATTTTAGGCTACGTTTGGTTGGGTGTAATGTAATCGAGCTTGTAATATAGTCAAATTTGTAATGTAATGTAAAGTAATCTTGATTACATTACTACGTTTAGTAATATAATTTATGTAATTTTTGATTACAAGGGTGATTACATTCTTTTGTTTGGAATCCATTATTTTTTATAAGTAATGTAATTCATATTATTATAAAATGACAAAAATATCCTGATTTTTGTCATGCGACTTCTACCGACGAGTCGCCGCACCTTTGTTGGAGCTTGCGTCCGGTGACAGATGACAGTCGGCCGGCGACGGCCGACGATCGGCGGCCGATGACCGGCGATGACGACGGCGGTCGGCGATCGGCGGTGGCGGCGGCGGCGACGAAGGCGGCCGGCCACCGACGGCGGCATCGGCGGCCGGCGACGGACGGCGACGGCGGCGGCCGGCGACCGACGGCGGCGGCCGGCGACCGACGGCGGCGGCCGGCAACCGACGGCGGATGCGGCGGCCGGCGATCGATGGCGGCAGTGGCGGCCGGCGACCGACGGCTGCGGCGGCGGCCGGAGACCGACGTTTGTGGCGGCGGCCGGCGACCGATGGCTGCGGCCGGCGATCGACGGCGGCGGCCGGCGACCGACGGCGGCGGCTGGCGACCGATGGCGGCGGCAACGACCGGCGACCGACGGCGGCGGTGGCGGCCGGCGACCGGCCGGCGGCGGTGGCGGCCGGCGACCGGCCGGCGACCGGCCACCGGTGGCGGCCGACGGCGACGACGACGGCCGACCACCGGTGACCAGCGGCGACGATCGGCAGCCGGCGGTGGCCGCGGCGGCCAGCGACCAACGGCGGTCGCGGCGGCCGGCGACCAGTGGCGGCGACAGCCGACGACCGATGACCGGTGACGACGGGCTGCAGTCGGTGGGCGGGCGGCGGTCGACGGGCGGTCGACTAAATAGGGGTATATTCGACATTCAAATTTTGGTTAAACAGTGACCTCGTAATGTAATCGGATTACATAGTATTTGCTTTGTAATCCATATTACAAAACTTCACTACCTTTTGTAATCGAGATTACATTACATTACATGTTTAAAGTTAAAACAAATAAAATAATCAACCTTGTAATATAATTCTGATTACATAACAAGGCAGATTACACTCTACCAAACGTAGCCTTAATTACGAGTTTAATTTTGAATTAATTTTAATTACAAATTTAATTATAATTATAATTTTGAATTAATTTTAATTACAAATTTAATTTTGAATTAATTACGAATTAATTTTGAATTAATTATTAATTTAATTTTGAATTTAATTTTAATTATGAATTTAATTTTGAATTAATTTTAATTTAATTATGAATTTAATTTTGAATTAATTTTAATCCTTAGTCATCTTTCCTGATCTAAATTTTCAATCAGGGAATCCTATAATTATTGTTAGATGAATTATGGTTCAATTTTAGGGTTTAGCTTAACTTTGTGTTAGATTCAGATTTAGCTTTGGGTTCAACAAGTAAGCATTCTTTGGATAAACTTCTGGGCTATAATGAGTCACAAGGACATCATTAAAGTAACCATATCTTCGAGGTTTTCCAAATAGTCCTACTCATTGAACTTAGTACAAAACCTTGGTCTAACTGGTTAGGATTCATAAAGGGTAGCTTCGGTCAGTTCCACTTAGCCAAATGCACCAGGTCGAAGCCATATCTTCCTAGACATGCGATGACTAAGTTTCCCCAACGTACTATCATCCAATACTTCACCAGTATCGTGGATCAAGTTAAACCTAGCCCATTTTAATGTAACCTTAATTACCCGGCCGGGTAATCTACTCTTGTTTATCCTTATCGGGTGGATTAATTTCGGAGGTGCCAACTATTCTGGAGCTTTCTTTTTGATTTAGTTTGAATTTAATTTGATTTTGTATGAATTTAATTTTGATTTAATTTAATTTAGATTTTAATTTTAATTTAATTTTGATTTAATTTAATTTTGATTATTTTCCTTTTAGCTCCCCCTGGATCATAACATCGATATGGTTTATCGAGGTAATGTATTTGATCCTTAGGGACCCAATATTGTCCAAGTCCAACTTGATTGATCAGGTTGGACTTGGGAACCCATGCTTAGACCATTTTTCTATTTGTTCTTTGTATAAGTGATAAATATGATTTATATTTCCTTTTTGATTTGAATCCTAGTCCAGTTCTATTGTAAATTGCCCTTTGTGTTCCAAGAAGTAGGTCAAGGTTCTTGGAACCCAAAGAGAATCGTTCTAATGTTTTCTCCAGATCCTTAACCTGAGTTTTCAGGCTGGAATTCTTTTCCTCAATTTTTTGGACTTGAGTCGAGTTTCCAGTCTGAACTGGTTCAGTCAAAGATTCGGAGTTAGTCACTTCTTTAAGGATAGCTACTTCCTTTAGAAGTGACTTAATTCTAAGATTAGACTTAGCTAATTTTCGTAACAAATAATTAACTAGGTTGTTAAGTCGAGGGATACTTACAGAGGGATCGAGCCCTTCAGAAACGGATACGGATCCGTGGCTTCTTTCCGATTCTGCTTCCGACTCGCTCTTGCTCCCGCTCTCGGACACATCGATCTGGTCTCGGGCCATTAGGGCAAGAAGGCTCGTCTGTTCGAGCTCGTCGTCGGTATCCTCTTCTGAGGATTCTTCAAAGGTTGCTTTTAGTACCTTCTTCTTTCTTTGCTTCTTTGCGTCCTTCTGATTGGGGCAGTTGGCCTTGATATGCCCCTTCTGGTTGCATCCGTAGCAAGTCACCTCAAACTTGACCTTCGAGCTCGGTTGACCTTCCTTTGATTGCACTGCCTTCTTTAGGTCTTTCTTGTTGAAGCCCTTCTTTTTCTTGTAGAGCCTCTTTACCAAGTTCACGAGTTCGGCCGTTAGTTCGTCGTCTTCATCATTTGAGTCTGGTTCTGGTTCCAACTCTTGCTCGGTTTTTCTTCGTGATCTTGGTTCGCATGTTCTACTAGCACCTGCAAGCAAAGCTACACCTTTCTCGGGTGGCTGTGTATTAGTCTGCTCATGAAGTTCAAATTCAGAAAATAACTCGTCTAATCTAATTGAAGATAAATCCTTGGAGACTTTGTAGGCATCTACCATTGATGCCCACAATGTGCTCCTCGGAAAAACATTAAGAGCGTACCTTATGATTATTGGACCCCGTGGTAGTTTTGATGTGATCAACCAAGTTGGTTAGGTCCTGCTTTGTGTTTGATCCCTGTGTCTAAGTATGCAGGAACTTAGGAGGGCAGGAAGTCGAGCGGAAGACACAGCTAGCGAGAAGGACGACACGGGAAAGGAGCCGACGGGCTCGGTGCGTCCGAAGGACGAGAGAGCTGCGGAAGAGTACACCGGTGGGCGTGAAGAACGTGCGCGGCGTTCGAGGGACGTTAAGCCGGGGAGGAAGGCTGCTCGAGGAGAAGGCCGGGAATTGGGTTCGGGTGAGCCCTATTCCGGTTGGCCGTAATCACCCAAAAGATCGGAGCGACGGAAGTCAAAGCGAAGCAAAGAAACAAGCTGGCGTTTGTACTGCAGATAAAGTTTTATCCGCCTACTCGATGGAGGCTCCTTGGACCCCTATTGGAGACGCCTTGGACCCTCGATATCAGATTTCCAGAGGCTATTTAAAGGCCCCTGGAGCTAGGAATTCAACACAACTCAAGCAATCAATTGTGTAGCCATTCCTAGCAATAGTTCTAAGCTTCCAAAGTGTAAAAAGTTTCTCCGTCTTCAGTAAAGGAGATTCTTTTTAGTGTGCTTCTTATTGCCCTGTATTAACAACCTCCTTGGTTGTAACTAGGTTAAATTCCTGTTTCTTTTTTGTTTACTGCTTTATTTCTTTATTGCTTTATTTACTATTGCACTAATTGAGTTGAAAGCACGAGGAGGGTATAGTTTATTTTTTCAGGAGCAATTCACCCCCCTCTTGTCGGCCTCCGCTGCACCTACAATTTGGTATCAGAGCCAGACCGCCTCAGAAAGACTAACCGTCGACTGAAGCACATCGATCAAGACGATGGCCGGAGCGAACATTGATCCCCCAAAGTTTGACGGAGACTTCAAGTTCTGGAAACGCAAAATGGAGGTCTTCTACAAGACAGACTTCGACATCATGTTGAGTATGAAGAGGGGTTTCAAAGTACCTAAAACAACATATGGAAAAGTACTTGAGGAATACTAATGGAACGAACAACAAAGGATCAAATTCATGGCAAATGGTAAGGCTGAATTTCATTTACTTACCGTTCTACCTGTGCAGGAACTCGAAAAGATCAGTGACTATACATGTGCGAAAGAACTTTGGGAAAAGTTCTTAGAACATCACGAAACGTCAAGAAAAGAAGAATCTGACTCTTCCATGGACATCGCTTCATCATCAGAGGAATCTGAGATCGAGGAGATCCACCAGATAGCACTAATAGCCGAACACCGACCTAAAGACGACGATGAAAGCTGCTCAGAGATGAGCATCAATGAAGGGGAAGGAACATCAGAAGAGGAAAGCTACGATGAAGGGGGAGCATTACAGTGTAAGGTAAGTAAGGTATGTGCTCTGAACCCTAAACAATCGTTTCAATTTATTAGAGCTCTTTCTAAAGATTTAGGTGAATCAGAAAAAGAAATTGTCAACTTAAATAAAATGTTAGATAATGTGAAATCTGAAAATGATAAATTAAAACTTCAAATTGAAAAGTTAAAATTTGATGCATGTTTAAAATATAATATATTTCAAAAATAAAAAATTAAAGTTTATGGAAAATTAAACTGGTACATAAGAAAGTATCAGGGACAACTTAGAGGAATTCCAAGAAATTATATACCCCCTAAGATTTTGACTAACCCTGTAGGAAGGAACCTTATGCGGCTGGAACCTTACTGGGTTCCAAAATCTTTATTGAATTAAAATCTCTTTAAGTTAAGGCTTTCAAAGAAGAAAATTAAACAGAAAATTTTCTTATGCGGCTTTGACTAGAAAGTGGTTGTTGCTTCAATAATCAAGAAGGTCTAGTGCCTCGCCACTAACTGGAAGCCAAATATAGAAATGAAAGGTTTAATTAACTTTCTGAACAGCATTTAAACTAGAATTAAATAATGCTTTGAAAGTGTTTAAATCTTTTTGGAAATTTCAAAAAATTCACTTGACTTGAAAAATTGTGGAAAATAAAAAAAAAAATCATTTGACTTAGAATTTTTTTTTAAAAAAAATTCAAAAATTCATTTTTAGATAATTTTTGACTTGGGAAATTTATACAAGTGTAGAAAATTTTCATTTTACTTAGAATTTTTTTTTTGAAAGTTCAAAAATTTCATTTGACTTGGAAATTTTTTCCAAAAATTAATTCTTCTTAGAAATTTTTTTTCCCTTGGAAAATGTTTTTTAAGAAATTCATTTTACTTAGAACATTTTTTAAAATTAATATTTACTTAGAAAATTTGTGGAAAATTCAAACAAAACAAAATTTTCTTTGACTTAAAGATTTTTCTAACATAAAACTTTTTGCTAAACACTTTTTATCACTCCATTTTTGCTATGATCAAAGGGGGAGAGAAAAGTACAAGTTAAGGAGAAGGTACAAGTTAAGGGGGATTAGGAAATTTAATTTTTTTTATAATATTTTTCTTCTAAACTGTGTTGCAATTTTATTTATTGCAAAACTTATGCTTAACATGCTAGTTTAGTAATTTTTCTTTAAAATTACTTTTTGTGTCTATTTTGACCCTAACTTGAACTTGGGTTGATGCACATCAAAAAGGGGGAGATTGTTGGACCCCGTGGTAATTTTGATGTGATCAACCAAGTTGGTTAGGTCCTGCTTTGTGTGGGAAGGGAGCCGACGGGCTCGGTGCGTCCGAAGGACGAGAGAGCTGTGGAAGAGTACACCGGTGGGCGAGAAGAACGTGCGCGGCATTCGAGGGACGTTAAGCCGGGAAGGAAGGTTGCTTGAGGAGAAGGCCGGGAATTGGGTTCGGGTGAGCCCTATTCCGGTTGGCCGCAATCACCCAAAAGATCGGAGTGACGGAAGTCAAAGCGAAGCAAAGAAACAAGCTGGCGTTTGCACTGCGGATAAAGTTTTATCCGCCTACTCGATGGAGGCGCCTTGGACCCCTGTTGGAGGCGCCTTAGATCCTCGAGATCAGATTTCCAGAGGCTATTTAAAGGCCCCTGGAGCTAGGAATTCAACACAATTCAAGCAATCAATTGTGTAGCCATTCCTAGCAATAGTTCTAAGCTTCCAAAGTGTAAAAGACTTCTCCGCCTTCAGTAAAGGAGATTCTTTTTAGTGCGCTTCTCATTGCCCTGGATTAACAACCTCCTTGGTTGTAACCAAGTTAAATTCCTATTTCTTTTCTGTTTACTGCTTTATTTCTTTACTGCTTTATTTACTATTGCACTAATTGAGTTGAAAGCATGAGGAGGGTATAGTTTATTTTTTCAGGAGCAATTCACCCCCCTCTTGCCGGCCTCCGTTGCACCTACAATGATGTCCATGTTCTCGACCTTTTGCCTGATCGCGTGGAGAGAGTTTAGTATGTCTTGTATACGAGCGTGAAGTTGGCTGGTCATCTCGTCTTCCTGCATTTTCAAATTATATAATTTATTAAACAAGAGATCTCTCTTGCTTACCTTAGTGTCGGAGGTGCCCTCGTAGAGTTCGATCAGCTTCTCCCAAAGCTCTTTTGCGCTGGAGAATGGTCCAACTCTGTTGAGTTCCTCCTTGGTTAGTCCGCATTGGAGGGTGCAGGTTGCTCTGGCATTAGTTTCCACCTTCTTGATTAGGGTTGGTTCCCATTTTTCTCAGGGTGTTGGCTTGCCGTCTTCGTCGGATGGCAGTTGTAGTCCGGTCTTGATGATCATCCATGTGTCAAACTGGGTCTTAAGGAAGGTTTCCATTCGCCCCTTCCAGTATCCGAAGTCTTCTCTGGAGAAAAGTGGGGGGCGAACGGTGTTGAAACCTTCTTGTTGGGCCATTTGTAATATGCAACAACAAAAAAAATAAAAATGTTCCAAGACTAGATCTTGGATTAGTAGTGCAAGAAATAGAGTTAAGGATTTGCGAACTCGAGTGGTGTTGCACCAGTCTCGAACAAAATCCGATTCGAACAATTAATTTGAATATAGCTATTAAGCTAATTCTAATTGACTCCGTAAAAACTAAAATTACCACGAAAAAATTGCGTGATTGGTGGTTGCACCAGATCAACGTGTCCCCGCTCTGATACCAATTGTTGGATCTAAAGCACTAGAGGGGGGGTGAATAGTGCTCGTGGCTTTCACAATCGATTTCATAAAATACGAGTAATAACGCAGCGGAAATAAAATAATCACAAACACACAGAAGACATGAGAAGTTACTTCGTTCGGAGCCTATCTCGACTCCTACTCGAAGGCCCGCGGTCGCTGATCGCTTTCGGTGGGCAACAACTATAGTTCATAAAAACTATTACAAACTAAGTACAATTCAAAGCAGTAATAATAAAAATTATACCGACAACAAAAGACTAAATCTGAAGCTCCGGGTTGTCAGTGTCGAGTTGAGGCTTTGTCGGAACGTCTCATTAACAGCAGGTTGCAAAAAGATTGCTTGTGCCAAGTTGTTAAGAGCTACTGTTCGAAGTCCCCTTATAAACAGTGCTGGAGGCGCCTCCAAGCCTATCCGAGGCGCCTCCAATCCAACGAGTCGCACGGGTGGATCAGCGCAAACCTGGTCGCACCTCATCCCTTTGAAGGCACCTCCAAGCTGCTCCAAGGTGCCTTCAATGCCTAGTCCAAGGCGCCTCCAGCTTCCTCCGAGGCGCCTCCAACTCCTCTAGATAGCTGACTTCGACTAGCACCCGAGGTACCTCCAAGCCCCATGGAGGCACCTCGGACACTGTTCATCCGAGGTTTGAGTTGCTCCTTTGTTCCTGCAAATTGTGTTAGTCCCAAACACAAACCCTGCAAAACAAAGTTAACACAGAAATAATATTATAGATAAACTTGACAGTCGTCGGACTGTCCGGGTCTGACTTCAGATTTCCAACCGGAAACCCTAAGTCGGCCTGACGCCTACTGTTCCCTCTACGGGGAACACATCCTCACCTACTCCTCTCAGGAGATTTACCTGTTGCCAGTCCGATCCTCCAGACCGATTGGACTTTTGCTCAGCGTTTGGAGCTGCCGGACTTTCTGTTGGACTTCCGCTTCCCGGCTGGTCCAGTCTTTCACCTGGTTCGCGACACCAGGAATTTCCACCTTGGGTTACCCCCCTAGGACTTTTTGCCTGAAGCTCTCGATCAGCCAAGACTTTCCGCATAGTGTTACCACCCCCTATAACCTAGGATTACCACACCCTAGGGTTTTCCACCTGCCTAACCGCAACTAGGACTTTCCTGAAACTGTAACGACCCACCTCCTACTGACTAGGCTGCGAGGCCGATCGTTACGTAATGCTGTGCTAAGTTACTATTGCGGAAAAAGTTGGATTGATTAAAATTTTGCTAAACTAATTACTGTAAACTGAACTTAATATTCTAGGTGTACCTAGGAGTCGTACACATGCTAGGGGAGATATTCTATGCCTTTCGGATGTCCTGCTAGCTGTAATCAGACATTTCAATCGATCCATGGATCGATAGGGCTGTCGGATCGATCCCATGATCGATGCAGCTTGATACTGGCACAGAAGAAGGCTCTGGACCGATCGGCTGACCGATCCACAAGCTTCATCGCTACTGTACGTGGCTGGATCAGTCTACCGACCGATCCAGGAGCACACTGATCGGTCGGTAGACCGATCCAGTGGCTTACTGATCGGTCGAATGACCGATCAGTGAGTTGCTGCACCTTCTGTTCGCATTTGGATCGGTCGGCTGACCGATCCATAAACTCTCTGTTTGCGACTGGATCGATCGGTCAGTGGCACAACTCAACTCTGATCGATCCGTAGATCGATTGGAGTTTCTGATTTCGCACTGGAACTCTGATTTCAGCACTCTGGCGTGCCAAAACCTCACACAACAAATTCTAAAATCAATTGGAATATATTCTAGCAACTATTAACCAGCATTCTAACATAATTACTAACAAACTAAATAAATCTCCCATGGTTTAAACATTCTAAGGTCTAAAAATGCATGAAAGAAGAAATACTAAGAATTCAACTATTTAAGCTTGCTAAAACCCCTGAGGATCTTTTATTCCAGTTCTTGGCACACACACCATCATTGCATTGAACTCCAGCTTCCTCTGCTAGTCCATTTTCCCTTTACCTTTATCTGCAGTATAAGGAAAGTAGAATCTGTAAGCTTAAAGCTTAGTAAGAAACCAACTACCTCACTAAAACATGCAACGATGCAAACATGCTTTTAAAGAATGCTATTTGAAAACATGTACTGGCATGGCATACTATGGTTGCAAGCATAAACTGAAATAACTGAACATGTAAGCTGAAGCATGGCATAGCAGGCTAATCACATAGAACAATAATAGAGAACTAAGCTAACTGAAACTAACCTGAAGCTGAAATCAAACTCAACTAACATAACTGATTTTATGAGTTTTGAAAACTAATAACATAGTAGATCAAAATAATAATCATGTGATGTTTGGCCCGGCAACTATACTTACTGTGCGCGCATCCCTAACTAAACCCGGGTTTGCAAGTCCCGAATTTAGTAGGGTTTAATAGGTTATATGAACCTAGGGACCGACTATGGGAGCCCAGCCCAATGGATATCTAATCCTGTACAGTGCCCTAACTGAAAATAAAATACTGAATCATAGCTAAACTGTTCTAAATTGCTGTTTCTAGGTTATCTGGACCTAGAGCTAGGTTGTCTGAACCCAGAGGCGACTGTGGGAGCCCACCCATTGGACCGTAGTCCCATATAAGTTAGAATAAATTGATTTACTGATTTAGATGATTCTAATGCATTCAACTGAGCTGTTAAAATGCCTAGTTTGCATTTTTACTTAACTAGCTATTTTATCGAACACTTAGTGTGCCCCAACTCTCCTCTCTATTAGGGAGACCACTTCTAGGCACCCGACAACGTCTAGAAACCCCCACTGAAGAGAGATTACGTGTCCGGCCCGTCTAGGAGTGCTCACTAAATCCCTAAACCTGCGAGGAGGGTCAATTTCACGCTATGCGTCGATAAAAATCTGCATATAGCTAAACTAATGCGTAGAAAACCCAAACGGAGCTACTTATACTGCAAGTGAGGGGTTTCTTACCTCGTACGCTAATTTTCTTACAATTCTATTCGCTAGAATTCCGGTGGAGACGACTTCTCGATGATCTTCTCGCGTCTAAGCGCTCCCCTCGCGAAGAAGAGCGTCCTCGTGCCGGAGTTGTTGCCGGAAGATGTCCTTGGGCCCTAGGTGTAGCAACCCACCCTTCTTACTTCTACTCTCTAAGGGAGAATGTTACCTAACTACAACTCTCTATCTAGTGTCACTGACGCTATTATTAGAGTCAGTTAGATTTATCACGGTTCAGAGGAATTCCTTACCAAAAAATTTCGGCAGAATCTCCCCTGTACCGGTGACCAAATCTATAATACACAAGATATATATACGCAGCCACAGGCGGCTGGAACTCATTTTTCACAACCACGCAGTTATAAAACAACAGTAAAGACAACCAACTATTTCACTCCACAAATAATTAAAGTGACTAAATGCATATGCGGAAATAAACTCAACTACAATCTCACAAACTTCATAATAGTGTTAAAGGAAAGAACTAAAACATAAACTCTAATCAAATAGGTCCTGCAAGTTTGATAACACTCTCTGGATCTCTCTATAGTCGCAGTCATCACACACCTTCATCACCACCACCATCCTGTCGTCTCCCTTCATATCTTAGCTTTTCCTTTATCTGCGGTAGGAGGAAAAAGAAAAGATCTATAAGCGAAAACGCTTAGTAAGTACTAATCTATCTCACAAAACTCGAAATGCATAAATGTAATGCAATAATACTGAAACTGAAATGCTAAAGCAAATCTGCATGTGCTCATGGTATACAGAAAATGAAACTGAATACTAAACATGCTCACTATCTAATAGGATAATAAGAAATGAACACTGTAAGCTTAGAATTAAAGAAACTAACTTTTTATTTATTCTAAGCATAAAACTTATTATATTTTCTTATATCCTTGTAATAGAAATTAATCTTTTAATTTCTATCTTTTACTTTCTTCTTCTTTCTTTCTTTCTTTTGGTTTTCTTTTCTTTGGGCCCAGGCTTAGTACCATCTCATGCGCGTTCCCTAATAGGTTGGGGTTGCGAGCCACCAATCCTAAAAGAGCAGACCTCGGTCTACCAGGGCCAAGACCTCGGAAATGGTCACCTGGATTTGTTTAACGACAAACTCTTGGATGTCGGGTACTAGCCTCTTGCTTGACTTACTTGTTATCTTTCTTATTCTTTTATCTTCCTTATTATCTTTTATTAAAGATTGTGGGAGTCCTTTAAATATACTTAACAAGTATGGGTGTATAATCAACTAACCATGCTATATAACAGAATAAAACAAGTAACTTAAAGCTTACTGATCATGCTATAAGCTAAACTAAAGAAAGCAATTTAAAGCCTTTGAATCATACGGTGAAAACATGGCAAAGGATGCTATTTTAGTGCTTCTAAACATGCTGTAAAATCAAGTATGGAATGATTCTAATCATGCTATAAATAAAGCAAAAGGAAGCTAACTTTGGGCTTTCTAAGTATGCTGTAATAAAAGCAATATATGTAACTCTACACTTTCTATCATGCTGTAGAAACAGAGCATGGAATGCTACTTTAAGGGCTTCTAAACCTGCTATTAAAACATGACAAAGAACACTACTTTAAGGCCTTTAAACATGCTATACAAAATAAGGTAACATGCTACTTTAAACTTCTTAAACATGCTATAAACGAAGCGTAAAGGAAACTAATTTCTTGGCCTTCTAAGTATGCTGTAAGGACAAGTATAGGATGCTACTTAGAAATTCTCATCATGCTATAATGGAAGCAAAGGAATGCGACTCAGGTTTTATAAGCATGTTGTCCAAAATATTTACTTATCAAACTTAAGTATGTACAACATGACCCTAAAGCAAAGAGGTTCATGAACAACATACGCTCAAGAATAAAATGCATACAATTCTAATTAGCACTAAACCATTCTACTTGCTCAATTAGCCTAGATGATACTTGGAGTTCCCTATGCAGGTCACGGCATAAACCCAAACTTCATGTGCAGGTCACGGCAGGTATCAAGGCTTCCTGTGCAGGTCTCGGCAGCACTCGGATGGCACCAAAAATCCACCCACTTCAACCCCGCAAGCTCAAATCATGCTATACTTAGGCTTAAAACCGAAATCTACAAACCCTAATGTTAAAGGATGTTGTTCGGCTATGAACAGGGCATGGAAAGGAAACAAAACCGAGCTTACAATTCTACACGGCAAGCGAAAATCCGAAAGCAACCATACCAAACGAAGCAACTCCTATCACAGGTGAGAGTAGTACTTACTTGCTTCCTTGAACTTACAATCGGAGGAGAGGCCTCTAGGGTTTCGGCTCGCTTCAAATCTCGGCGTTCCTTTGTGTCCGCGTGCTCCCTTCGACGAGAGAAGCTCGGGTCCAAGAGGAGCTCACGGCAGTGTCCTTGTCCGACCGCCGGAGGCGAAGCCCGAGCGGCGGCTGCAATTTCGCCCGAGAGGAAGTCGGCGCCGCGAGAGAGGAAGGGATCGCGAGATTAGGTTACGGGAATACTCCCCTTCTCCCCTTAACTTATCCCTTTTATAACCTAGGTTTAACTTTGCCCTTTACTATGACTCATATATATCCGCTTCATACTTATTAACAAACCACGCGTAGCCCAGTTGGTTGGCTGCGTCTGATTAGGTCGGGTTCGGCCGGAGGTCTTGGGTTCGAGTCTCACCTTCAACGATTTTTGTCACAACTTCTTTTCTTTTTGTAACCCTACCAAACGACCTCCAAAAATTACGTAAAAATACTCTAAAAATTCCTAAAAATCTCTAGAATATTTTAAAAGTATTTTCAAATATTTTTATGGACTTTTAAAACTTGTATAGGGAAAATTGGGTCGTTACACTAGGGAGAGAACCCTAGGTCTTCCTTGTGGTTGGTGCCGAGAGAAGGAGAGAAGAAGGGTGTTCGGCGTGAGGGTTTGTAGGGGAGGAGGTTGCTGAACCAAATTCTAAAATAAACCAAACCCAACCTAACTCTTCTATTTATATTAAGTGGATAATTGAACCCAACTCTAATATAAATATAATTGATTCCTCTTTCTTTCAGCATGGCCCTGCTGGGTTCACCGGTTACTAAGGCTAACTAAAAGTTATTGGATCCGAGGGGTTCCGGGTTCGATTCCCGCCTAAGCTATTTTGCGGTTCTAATTATTTTTGCTGCTTCCGCTACTCGAAAAATTCTGAAAAAATATCTAAAAATTCCAGAAAAATCATAGAATATTTATAATGCAGTTTCGAGAATTTTCGGGCGTTACAATCCCCCATACCTTATAAAAAGTTTGTCCTCGAACTTAGAATAATTCTGGGTACTTCTGTCTCATGCTAGCTTCTGTCTCCCAAGTTGCCTCTTCTGCTGTGTGACTGTGCCAAATGACTTTGACTAATGGTACTTCCTTGTTTCGTAATTTCTTAACTGCTCGGTCTATTATCTGAATAGACTGACTGTCATAGCTGAGGTCTTCGCGGATCTGTACCAACTGGGGCTCAATCACCTAGGTGGCATCTGGGATATGCTTTTTCAGCATAGAGACATGAAATATATTGTGGACAGCTGACATTTCCTGAGGTAGCTCTAGCTCATATGCTACCTTGCCCACTCTTCTGCTGATAAGGTATGGTCCCACATATCTGGGACTTAGCTTGCCCTTCTTCCCAAAACGCATTACTCCCTTCATGGGAGCTACTCTGAGGAACACTGAATCCCCGACTGAAAACTCTAGGGGTCTGCGCCGTGTATCAGCATAGCTCTTCTGGCGGCTCTGAGCTGTCTCTATCCTCTGGCGGATCTGCTGTATAGCTGCTGTGGTATCTGCTACTAGATCTGTCTGAAGCTCTAGTTCTTTCTGTTCTTTTT